>NC_142489.1:36186072-37436072 GCF_049115385.1 Moschus berezovskii | reverse complement strand
CTGCACTCAATATGCCAGCAGATTTGGAAAACTCAGCAGTGGCCACAGGACTGGAAGAGGTCAGTCTTCATTCCAATCCCAAAGAAAGGCAATGCCAAAGAATGCTCAAACTACCGCACAATTGCACTCATCTCACACGCTAGTAAAGTCATGCTCAAAATTCTCCAAGCCAGGCTTCAGCAGTATGTAAACCGTGAACTCCCAGATGTTCAAGCAGGTTTTAGAAAAGGCAGAGACACCAGAGATCAAATTGCCAACATCCGCTGGATCATGGAGAAAGCAAGAGAGTTTCAGAAAAACATCTATTTCTGCTTCACTGACTATGCCAAAGCCTTTGACTGTGTGGATCACAATAAACTGTGGAACATTCTGAAAGAGATGGGAATCCCAGACCACCTGACCTGCCTCTTGAGAAACCTGTATGCAGGTCAGGAAGCAACAGTTAGAACCGGTCATGGAACAACAGACTGGTTCCAAATAGGAAAAGGAGTGCGTCAAGGTTGTATATTGTCACCTTGCTTATTTAACTTATATGCAGAGTACATCATGAGGAACGCTGGGCTGGAAGAAGCACAAGCTGGAATCAAGATTGCTGGGAGAAATATCAATAACCTCAGATATGCAGATGACACTACCCTTATGGCAGAAAGTGAAGAGGAACTCAAAAGCCTCTTGATGAAAGTGAAAGAGGAGAGTGAAAAGGTTGGCTTGAAGCTCAACATTCAGAAAACAAAGATCATGGCATCTGGTCCCATCACTTCATGGGAAATAGATGGAAAAACAGTGGAAACAGTGTCAGACTTTGTTTTTTTGGGCTCCAAAATCACTGCAGATGCTGATTGCAGCCATGAAATTAAAAGACGCTTGCTCCTTGGAAGGAAAGTTATGACCAACCTTGATAGTATCTTAAAAAGCAGAGACATTACTTTGCCGACCAAGGTCCGTCTAGTCAAGGCAATGGTTTTTCCCGTGGTCATGTATGGATGTGAGAGTTGGACTGTGAATAAAGCTGATCGCCGAAGAATCGATGCTTTTGAACTGTGGTGTTGGAGAAGACTCTTGAGAGTCCCTTATACTGCAAGGAGATCCAACCAGTCCATTCTAAAGGAGATCAATCCTGGATGTTCATTGGAGGGACTGATGCTAAAGCTGAAACTCCAATACTTTGGCCACCTCATGAGACGAGTTGACTCACTGGAAAAGACTCTGATGCTGGGAAAGGTTGGGGGCGGGAGGAGAAGGGGACGACGGAGAATGAGATGGCTGGATGGCATCACCGACTCTGTGGACATGAGTTTGAGTGTACTCCGGGAGTTGATGATGGACAGGGAGGCCTGGCGTGCTGTGATTCATGGGGTCGCGGAGAGTCGGACACGACTGAGCGATTGAACTGAACTGAACTGAATTGTTTTACCGAATTTTACTGTTTTCTGTCAGAACTCAAAATAAATCAGCCATCAGTTCCGTTCAGTTCAGTCACTCAGTTGTGACTAACTCTTTGCGACCCCATGAATCATAGCATGCCAGGCCTCCCTGTCCATCACCAACTCCCGCAGTTCACTCAAACTTACGTCCATTGAGTCAGTGATGCCATCCAGCCATTTCATTCTCTGTCGTCCCAGTCTCCTCCCACCCCCAATCCCTCCCAGCATCAGACTCTCTCTCTCTCTATATATATATATCCCTTCCCTTTCGGAACAGCCTCCCATCTCCCTCTCCATCCCACAATCTAGGTGGAGCATTGTTCACGGGGTTTCACCTAGCAGCTGCTCGAAATCAAATGGCTGCAGTGTCTACTTGTCATACTTTGGCAGCTATGTCTACTTCTATTTTGCAATAGCAGATCGTATCTCCATTATGCAACAGTGATTTTGGACTGAGGGTGGGACCTTCTACCTTTCCAGGTGTGTATGACCAACTTTTTCCTTAACTATAACAGGCAGGCCATTCATGTTTCCCAGTACCGGATATCTCTGATACATTGTTGCCTCTCATTCTAGGTCAATACATCAACCATCTTCATTATTTAAAAACCATCCTAATACAACTGGTGTACCAAATAGGTGTCAGATTATGCACGATACTGAAGATTTAAATTAAAGTTGGGAGATGTCAACAAATTCCTACAGTTCTCTTATTTGAAGAATAAAGTTATATGTTCATTTTCATAGTGTCAATTTCATTTTGAAATAATTAAGAGTAAATGAGTATTTCAGTTCCTAGACATTTTGCTCTACTTTAATATAAAATTTTCTGTTCAAGGAAAATTCAGTATGCATCCTAGGTAGGTTACACCTAATGAATTGTTTGATAAAATAGAAAATGCAAACAAAGAGAAAAGGCAAAATGTAAATAAATTGACTGCTGAAATCATCCAGGCAGAACTGACTGGGTGTCTAATTAGGATGGTATGGGAGAAGGAACAGATACAAATTAAATTTAGAAACAGCAAATGAGCATATATATCTTTATGCTTTCTCAGTTTTGTTATATTATGCCTGTCATTGCAAAGAAAGCTAAGAGGTTAGACAGAAGCTTTTCTTCATTTAAAAAAAAAAAAAAGTGTTTCACTTGAAAATGTAGATGTAGCCTACTCGATAATCATGATCATTCTCATACCATGACTGGGATACCAATGATAACATGACATAGTCAAAGATTGCACCACAGTCAGAAAAAGATAAGCATTTTACAAGTTGTATTAAAAAGGGTCATTCTTGCTCTGCTCTCCGTATGTCATGCCTTTATTTCCTCCCACCAACACGCCACCCTATATTTCCTCATGTATGTTTTGATGTTGCTTTGCTGTTCCTACAAAGATAGACTTAAATCCTTGTGGTGAATGCAGCATCTCGGCAAGGTAATCAGTTCTTGGAAGACATGATATTTCTTCCCCTTACAAGCTTCATTATCTATCTGATTCACAGAATTTCTATAGCTACAATCAGGCAACATATTTTCAGTCATAATAAGCCACATTTCACAAATTTTCCTAAACACTTGCTTGGGAATGAATAGAACCTGTCTTCCTTCCTACCAAGTTAACCACAGATATCCAATTCTTCTATGTGTTGTATATGTACTCAAGTTGCCTTGTGTATCTTTCACATCAGCTAAGACATAGTGCCTGCAAAATGAAGTATTTTAAGTATTTCCTGAATTAGCAATAAAAGGTGCTAAATAAATTAGCAGTAAAAAGCTATATACATTACTCAACAACATCCCATAGCCTCCAACATTTCCATCATTCAGTTCAGTTCAATTCAGTTCACTTCAGGCCCTCAGTCGTGTCTAAATCTTTGAAACCCCATGAATCACAGCATGCCTGGCTTCCCTTTCCATCACCAACTCGCAACTTTCATTCAAACCCACCTCCTTCGAGTTGGTGATGCCATCCAGGCATCTCATTCTCTGCCGTCCTCTTCTCCTCCTGCCACCAATCCCTCCCAACATCAGAGTCTTTTCCAGTGAATCAACCCTTCGCATGAGGTGGCCAAAGTATTGGAGCTTCAGCACTAACATCAGTCTTTCCAATGAATACCCAGGACTGATCTCCTTTAGAATGGACTGGTTGGTTCTCCTTGCAGTCCAAGGGACTCTCAAGATCTTCTCCAAAACCACAGTTCAAAAACATCAATTCTTCAGCTATCAGCTTTCTTCACAGTCTAACTCTCACATCCACACATGATCCCTGGAAAAAACATAGCCCTGGCTAGATGGACCTTTGTTGGCAAAGTAATATCTCTGCTCTTTTATATGGTCTCTAGGTTGATCATAACTTTCCTTCCAAGGAGTAATCTTCTTTTAATTTCATGACCACAATCAGCATCTGCAGTGATTTTGGAGCCCAAAAATAAAGTTTAACACTGTTTCCAATGTTTCCCCATCTATTTCCCATGACGTGATGGGACCAGATGCCATGATCTTAATTTTCTGAATGTGGAGCTTCAAGCCAACTTTTCACTCTCTTCTTTCACTTTCATTGAGAGTCTTTTTAGTTCCTCTTCACTTTCTGCCATAAGCGTGGTGTCATCTGCATATCTGAGGTTATTGATATTTCTCCCAGCAATCTTGATTCCAGCCTGCGCTTCTTCCAGACCAGCTTTTCTCATGATGTACTCTGCATAGAAGTTAAATAGGCAGGATGACAATATACAATTTTGACACACTCCTTTTCCTATTTGGAACGAGTCCGTTGTACATTGTACAGTTCTAACAGTTGCCTCCTGACCTGCATACAGGTTCCTCAAGAGGCAGGTCAGGTGGTCTGGTATTCCTATCTCTTTCAGAATATTCCACAGTTTGTTGTGACCCACACAAAGGTTTGGCATAGTCAATGAAGCAGAAATAGATGTTTTTCTGGAACTCTCTTACTTTTTCCATGATCCAACCGATGTTGGCAATTTGATCTCTGGTTCCTCTGCCTTTTCTAAAACCAGTTTGATCATCTGGAAATTCATGGTTCACGTATTGCTGAAGCCTGGCTTGGAGAATTTTGAGCATGATTTTACTAGTGTGTGAGATGAGTGCAATTGTGCAGTCGTTTGAATATTCTTTGGCATGGCCTTTCTTCGCGATTGGAATGAAGAATGACCTTTTCCAGTCCTGTGGTCACTGCTGAGTTTTCTAAATTTGCTGGCATATTGAGTGCAGCACTTTCACAGTATCACCTTTCTGGATTTGAAGTAGCTCAACTGGAATTCTGTCACGTCCACTAGCTTTGTTCGTAGTGATGCTTTCGGCCGACTTTACTTCACATTTCAAGATGTCTGGCTCTAGGTCAGTGATCACACCATCGTGACTATCTTGGTTGTGAAGAACTTTTTTTGTTCAGTTCTTCTGTGTATTATTGTCACCTCTTCTTAATATCTCCTGCTTCTCTTAGGTCCATACTATTTCTGTCCTTTTTCGAGTCCACTTTGGCATGAAACGTTCCCTTGGTATCTCTAATTTTCTTGAAGAGATCTCTTGTCGTTCCTATTCTGTTGTTTTCCTCTATTTCTTTGCATTGATCGCTGAGGAAGGCTTTCTTATCTCGCCTTGCTATTCTTTGGAACTCTGTATTCAGATGTTATATCTTTCCCTTTCCCCTTTGCTTTTCTTCTTTTCACAGATATTTGTAAGGTCTCCTCAGACAGACATCTTGCTTTTTTGTATTTCTTTTCCATGAGGATGATCTTGGTCCCTGTCTTCTTTACAATGTCACGAACCTCTGTCCATAGTTCATCAGGCACTCTATCTATCAGATATAGTCCCTTAAATCTATTTCTCACTTCCACTATATAATCATAAGGGATTTGGTTTAGGTCATACCTGAATGATCTCTAGGTTTTCCCTAATTTCTTCATTTTAAGTCTGAATTTGGTAAAAGGAGTTCATGATCTGAGCCACAGTCAGTACCTGGTCTTATTTTTGCTAACTGTATAGAATTTCTCCATCTTTGGATGCAAAGAATATAACCAGTCTGATTTTGGTGTTGACCATCTGGTGATGTCCATGTGTAGAGTCTTGATTTTTGTTGTTGAAAAAGGTTGCTTGCTATGACCAGTGCGTTCTCTTGACAAAACTCTATTAGCCATTGTCCTGCTTCATTCCGTGCTCCAAGGCCAAGTTTGCCTGTTACTCCAGGTGTTTCTTGACTTCCTACTTTTACATGCCAGTGTTCTATAATGAAAAGGACATCTTTTTAGGGTATTAGTTCTAAAAGGTCCTGTAGGTCTTCATAGAACGTTTCAACTTCGGCTTCTTCAGCGTTACTGGTTGGTGCATAGGCTTGGATTACTGTAATAGTAAATGGTTTTTATTGGAAATGAACAGAGATCATTCTGTCTTTTTGGAGACTGTATTCATGTACAGCATTTCCGACTCTTTTGTCGACCATGATAGCTCCTCCCTTTCTTCTAAGGGGTTCCTACCCACAGTAGTAGGTATAATGGTCGTCTGAGTTAAATTCATCCATTCCAGTCCATTTTAGTTCACTGATTCCTACAATGTCTACATTCACTTTTGCCATCTTCTGTTTGACCACTTCCAATTTGCCTTGATTCATAGACCTCACATTCCAGGTTCCTATGCAATGTTGCTCTTTGCAGCTTCGGACCTTCACCAGTAACACAAACAACTGGGTACTGTTTTTACTTTGGCTCCATCCCTTCACTATTTCTGGAGTTTTTTTCTCCAGTGATCAACAGGAGCATACCGGGAACATACCACCCTGGGGAATTCCTCATTCAGTATCCTATTATTTTGCCTTTTCATACTGTTCATGGTGTTCTCAAGGCAAGTATAATGAAGTGGTTTGCCACTCCCTTCTCCAGGGGACTACATTCTGTCAGACCTCTCCACCATGTCCTCCCATCCTGGGTGGCCCCACATGGCATGGCTTAGATTCTTTGAGATATACAAGGCTAACCATCATTGACTTTTATTTTTTACTGACAATTTAGTAAGGTGTTGTGTCTTCATTTTAATGCAATGTATAGGTTTGTCATAGCTTTTACATCCAAAAGCAAGTGACATTATTTTGATGACTGCAATCACTCTTCTTAGTTATCTTCGAGCCAAAGGAAATGAAGCCTGTCACTGTTTCCACATATTTCACTTGAGTTCAGTACAGTCTCAGTCGTGTCCTACTCTTTGCTACCCCATGAATTACACCACGTCAGGCCTCCCTGTCCATCACCAACTCCTGGGGTTCACTCAAACTCATGTCCATCGAATCGGTGATGCCATCCAGCCATCTCATCCTCTGCCATCCCCTTCTCCTCCTGCCCCCAATTCTCCCAGCATCAGAAGCTTTCCCAATGAGTCAACTCTTCACATCACGTGGCCAAAGTATTGGAGTTTGAGCCTCAGCCTCAGTCCTTCCAATGAACTCCTAGAACTGATCTCCTATAGAATGTATTTGTTGGATCTCCTTGCAGGGACTCTCAATAATCTTCTCCAGCACCACAGTTCAAATGCATCAGTTCTTCTGCACTTCCTCTTTACTTTCTGCCATAAGGGTGATGTCATCTGCATATCTGAGGTTATTGATATTTTTCCCAGCAATCTCGATTCCAGCCTTACTTCTTCCAGTCCAGCGTTACTCATGATGTACTCTGCATAGAAGTTAAATAGGCAGGGTGAAAGTATACAACCTTGACGTACTCCTTTTCCTATTTTGAACCTGTCTGTTGTTCCATGTCCAGTTTTAGCTGTTGCTTCCTGATCTGAATACAGGTTTCTTAAGAGGCAGGGCAGGTGGTCTGGTATTCCCGTCTCTTTCAGAATTTTCCAGATTTTATTTTGATCCACATAGTCAAAGGCTTTGGCATAGTCAATGAAGCAGAAATAGATGTTACTCTGCAACTCTCTTGCTTTTTTCATGATCCAGAGGATGTTGGCAATTAGATCTCTGGTTCCTCTGCCTTTTCTAAAACCAGCTTGACCATCTGGAGGTTCACATATTGCTGAAGCCTGGCTTGGAGAATTTTGAGCATGACTTTACTAGCGTGTGATGTGTGTGCAATGGAGTGGTAGTTTGAGCATTCTTTGGCATTGCCTTTCTTTGGGATTGCGATGAAGAGTGACATTTTCCAGTCCTGTGGTCATTGCTGAGTTTCTCAAATTTGCTCCAAATTGAGTGCAGCTCTTTCACAGCATTTGAAAAAGTTTAACAGAAATTCCATCATCTCCACTAGCTTTGTTCTTAGTGATGCTTTCTAAGGCCCACTTGACTTCACATTCCAAGATGACTGGCTCTAGGTCAGTGATCACACCATCGTGATTATCTTGGTTGTGAAGATGTTTTCTCTACAGTTCTTCTGTGTTTTCTTGCCACCTCTTTAATATTTTTTGCTTCTTTTAGGTCCATACCATTTCTGTCCTTAATGGAGCCCATTTTGCATGAAATGTTCCCTTGTTATCTCAATTTCCTTCAAGAGATCTCTCGTCTTTCACACTCTGTTGTTTTCCTCTATTTCTTTGCATTGATCACTGAGAAAGGTTTACTTATCTCTCGTTGCTATTCTTTGGAACTCTGCATTCAGATGCTTATATCTTTTTTTCTCCTCAGCTTTTCCCTTCTCTTCTTGTCACAACTATTTGTAAGACTTCCTCCGACAGCCATTTTGCTTTTTTGCATTTCTTTTCCATGGGGTTTGTCTTGGTCCCTGTCTCCTGTACAATGTCTTGAACCTTCGTCCATAGTTCATCAGTCAATCTATCAGATCTAGTCCCTTAAATCTATTTCTCATTTCCACTGTATAATCATAAGGGATTTGATTTAGGTCATATTTGAATGGTTGAGTGATTTTCCCTACTTTCTTCAATTTAAGTCTGAATTTGGCAATAAGGGGTTCATGATCTGAACCACACTCAGCTCTGGTCTTGTTTTTGTTAACTTTATAGAATTTCTTCACTTTGGCTGCCAAGAATATAATCAATCTGTTTTTGGTGTTCACCAAAGGTGATGTCCATATGTCGAGTCTTCTCTTCTGTTGCTGAAAGGGGTTATTTGCTATGACCAGTGTGATCTCTCTGCAAAATTCTATTAGTTTTTGTTCTGCTGCATTCCGTGCTCCAAGGCCAAATTTGGCTGTAACTCCAGGTCTTTTTTGACTTCCTACATTTGCATTCCAGGTCCCTATAAAGAAAAGGACATCATCTTTAACTGTTAATTCTAAACGGTCTTGTAGGTCTTCATAGAACCATCCACCCTCTGCATTTTGTGTTAGTGGTTGGGGCATAGGCTTGGATTACTGTAATATTGAATGGTTTGTCTTGAAATGAACAGAGATCATTCTGTTCGTTTGGAGATTGTATCCAAGTACAGCATTTCAGACTATTCTGTTGACCATGATATCTACTTCATTTCTTCTATGGGATTCCTGCCCACAGTAGTAGATACAATGGTCATCGTAGTTAAATTTACCCATCTAGTACATTTTAGTTCACTGATTCCTAGAATGTCTACGTTCACTCTTGCCATCTCCTGTTTGACCACTTCCAATTTGCATTGATTCATGGACCTCACATTCCAGGTTCCTATGCAATATTGCTCTTTGCAGCATTGGACCTTGCTTCTATCACCAGTCACATCCACAACTTGGTACTGTTTCTGCTTTGGCTCCATCCCTTCATTTTTTCTGAAGTTATTTGTCAACTGATCTCCAGTAGCATATTGGGCACCTACCGACGTGGGGATTTCCTAATTCAGTATCCAATATTTTGCCTTTTGATACTGTTCTTGGGGTTCTCGAGGCAAGTATACTGAAGTGGTTTGTCATTCCCTTCTCCAGTGGACCACATTCTGTCAGACCTCTCCACCATGACCTGCCAATCTTGGGTGGCCCCACACAGCATGGCTTAGTTTTATTGAGTTAGACAAGGCTGTGGTCCGTGTGATCAGATTGACTGTTTTTTTGTGATCACGATTTTAGTGTGTCTGCCCTCTGACACCCTCTCGCAATACGTATCATTTTATTTGGGTTTCTCTTAACTTGGTTGTCGGGTATCACTTCATGTCTGCTCCAACAAAGCACAGCCATTGCACCTTACCATGGACGAGAGGTGTCTCCTCACGGCCACTCCCTCCTGATTTTGAACGTGGAGTTGATTCTCTCGGCCCTCCTGTGCCCACACAGCCAGTGCCACTTGGACATGGGATAGCTCCTGTCGGCCGACACTCCTGGCCTCAGGAGTGGGTAGCTCATCTCAGCCACCGCAGAGAAACACTTTTATTTCAGAAACCAAATAGATTTACTGATGTGATTTATCTTCATAAAAATTCATTAGGAATGAGATTTTGCAGGCTTATGGTTTTGGTTGCTATTTATGTAAGGAGCCTGTATTTTAAGATCATGCTGAAGTAAACACTGGTTGAACATTACGCTTCATTTGCTAGGAGACCACTTACTTTGTGATGTAACAGGCACCCGTCCATCGCTAGGAGACCAGTGACTTTTTGAACCACTCTTATGGTCTAGGGAGTTTCTCTCTGTAGGAGAGCCAAGCAGCATTTGAATTTGCAGTGTATAAAATAAAAAAAAGTGAGAAACGTGTCTGAATAAAGATTTTTCTGAGATGGCACATATTTCTTCAGAAATTCAAGATGTGCCTCCTAACGATGAATGCCCTGGTTCAGAAACCTCCACCAGACCTTTGTATGATTATGCACTTGCTGGGGACTCGGTTTTGCAATCTCTTATTGAAGAATATGCTTTTCAGGCTTTGTCTGATGAAGTTCTGATGAAAAAGCCACTTTACACATTTTCTGTCTCTGAAACAGGTGAGCTGAATGATTTTCTTTCACTCACTTTTCCACAAAATTTGTATAATATTGTTGAAAGTGTTCAATTTGAATCTATTTGGTGGGATGAGAGTGGCACTTGTATTTTGATCAATGAAGAACTCTTCAAGAAAGAAGTCTTGGAAAGAAAGGCACCTTTCAGAATACTTGAAACCAATAAAATGAAAAGTTTAGTTCGACAGCTGAACCTTTATGGGTTTAGTAAAAAAAGACAACCTCTTCAAAGATCAGCTTCACTATCTGACTTTCTGGAAGAAGAAAACAACATCTCTCTTTTGAGCAAGGTATTCCAAAATTTTCGCTTATTGGGAATATGTAAGATTAAATCATGTGACCTAGAAAGCATGTTACCATATGTAGCTAAAACAGATTTTAAAATTGAGATAGCAAATTGTTGAAAAAGCTTTATTTTTTGAAGTTGAGAACAGCTGGAGTATATAGTATTTGATGCTTAACAAATTTTCCGGTCAACTTGAAACAAGATATAAGTCTTCAAGAAATTTAAAGTTGCATTTACTCTATATATACAACATATTTTTCGTTTAAAAGCATAATTGTTTCTATCATGTTAGTTGTTAAAACTAATCTAGAGGCGTTTTATTTGATGCAATTTAATTGGTATCATTAAAGGAATATTTTTTTCTTTTTTAATTTACTTAATTAGATGCTGATTACTTTACAATATTGTATTCGTTTTTTCATACATTGACATGAATCTGCTCTGGGTGTACATGTGTTCCCCATCTTGAACCCTCTCCCACCTCCCTCCCCATCCCATCCCTCTGGTTCATCCCATGACACCAACCCCGTGCATCCTGTATCATGCATCAAACCTGGACTTGTGATTAGTTGCACATATGATAATATACATGTTTCAATGCCATTCTCCCAAATCATCCCACCCTCGCCCTCTCCCACAGAGCCCAAAAGATTGTTCTATATATCTGTGTCTCTCTTGCTTTCTCGTGTACAGGGTTATCGTTATCACCTCTCTAATTTCCATATATATGTGTTAGTATAATGTATTGGTGTTTTTCTTTCTGCCTTACTTCATTCTGTAAATTAGGCTCCAGTTTCATCCACATCATTGGAACTGATTCAAATGTATCCCTTTTAATATACACCTTTGTTTACATGCACCATAGCTTTTTTATCCATTTGGCTGCAGATGGACATCTAGGTTGCCTCCATGTCCTGGCTATTATAAACAATGCTGCGATAAATTTTGTAGCACATGTGTTTCTTTCAATTCTGGTTTCCTCGGTGTGTATGCCCACGAGTGCGTATGCTGGGTCCTATGGCGGCTCTATTTCTAGATTTTTAAGGAATCTCCACACTGTTCTCCATAATGGTTGTGCTGTTTGCTTTCCCACCAAGAGTGTAAGAGGGTTCCCTTTTCTCCACACCCTCTCCAGCATTTATTGCTTGTAGATTTTGGATAAAAGCCATTCTGACTGGCGTGAAATAGTACCTCACTGTGGTTTTGATTTGCATTTCTCTGATTACGAGTCATGTCGAGTATCTTTTCCTGTGCTTGTTAGCTTTCTGTATGAAGGAATACACTTTTATAGTTTAGCTTTTATGGCAGTTTTACCTTGGTTTATAAAGAAACTAAATAATTGTATCCTTTGACTTTATTACAGATCTACTATAATCCAAATTTCAAAAGAGGCTCTCCTCAACTTTTAGTAGGAATAAAAAGAAGAGTTGGAATTAACAATGAGTCTGTAATATCTTCATTAGTTCGAGATTGCTAGAAGCATGTTAAAGCAAGTGTCAACATAGGTGGTCGTAACTCTGATTTTCTTCCTGAAACTAGTGGAGAGAGTACATTTTCAGCCTCCACCAGTTTAAGTGTGCTTTTCAAACAAAAGCCTCACACCAGCCAGATGGTCGCTAATACAAGAGATCTAGCTCTGTGTGACTTACATTCCCCATAATCAATATCAGTTAGCCAACAGAACAGATTTTGGGAGATCAACCTGCTGTTTTAAATCAGTTGAGCATTTTTAAGTTGCACTCACATAGCAGCTACACTCAGGTAAATGGACACATTGAGGATTTGCCTACTACAACTACATCTTCTTCTCAGAACCACATCGAATCTCCATTACAGAGCAGTTTTTATGAACTGAGGGTGGAGTATTCTGTTTCCAGATTAGATAGTTTGATATGTCAGCCCATGATAGTCTTTTTCGTAACCTTCAAAAGAGAGGCAACTCATGGCCCTCAGTGCCAATGATCACTTGTACATCTGCCTCCTCTCTTTCAAGTCAACTCATCAACAATCATCGTTATGTGAAAACCATGCTAATTAAAACGGACCTATCTAATAAATGTCAGATTATGGAGCATAATGAAGAACTAAAAGGCCTCTTGTTGAAAGTGAAAGAGGAGAGTGAAAAGGTTGTCTTGAAGCTCAACATTCAGAAAGCAAATATCATGGCATTTTGTCCCATCACTTCATAGGAAATAGATGGGAAAACAGTGGAAGCAGTGTCAGACTTTATTTTCTGGGGCTCCAAAATCACTGAATGTGCTCATTGCAGACATGATTGAAAGACGCTTGCTCCTTGGAAGGAAGGTTGTGACCGGCCTAGATAACATATTGAAAAGCAGAGATATGACTTTGTCAACCAGGGTCCGTCTAGTCAAGGCTATGGTTTTTCCTGTGGTCATGTATGGATGTGAGAGTTGGACTGTGAGAAAAGCTGATCACCAAAGAATTGATGCTTTTGAAGTGTGGTGCTGGAGAAGACTCTTGAGAATCCGTTGGACTGCAAGGAGACCCAACCAGTCCATTCTAAAGGCGATAAGTCCTGGGTGTTCATTGGAAGGACTGGTGTTAAAACTGAAACTCCAATATTTTGGCCACTTCATGGAATGAGTTGACTCACTGGAAAAGACTCTGATGCTGGGAACGATTGTGGGCAGAAGGAGAAGGGGATGACCAAGAATGAGATGGCTGGATGGCATCACCGACTGGATGGACATGAGTTTGAGTGAACTCCACGTGTTGATGATGGACAGGGAGGCCTGGCATGTTCGCAAATTCATGGGGTCGCAAAGAGTCAGAGAAGAATGAGCGACTGAACTGTCTAACTGACCGACGATGTAGTCAAATTTGCTTCCTTTGTATAGTATCACCTTAAAGATGATTCCATTTGTTATTTCGTTGCCATGTACTGATAATTCGTTCTCAGTCCCTTTACCTTTTTTCATGTTCTGCTTTGAGTGGTACGTCCTTCTCAAAAAGTACAGGAATGATCCACTTAGTCCTCTGTGAGAACTTGGAAAAGACATGGACAAGGACATTCAATATATCATACTGAAAATCTACTGTTTTTGTTCCCTCCTGAAACAAAAACAGTACTAACCTGTACTAACATTATTAACCTGTACTTCAATTGTCCTACCAAGGGAAACCTGGTTACATGGTCCATTTCCTTTGCTATCAATTCTCATATGGCTTTAAAATATCAGTACCTGTCATTCTCCAAAGCTTATAGAGAAAATAACTCAATACCTTAGGGAAGCATTGTACATGAATTCAATTTTCTTTCCTTTATTGTATTTACTTTATAATTATTGCCTAAAATTGTAAAACTGAAAACAAAAATTAAGTGAGGTAAATACAGAAGATTGAGGCAAAAAGTAGAAAAATTGATGGGACAAGGTCAGTGTATGAAATTGGATGCTTAAAATATAAAAAGCAAATGTGTCACTGAAGGGCCTAAAGAGGTCAATATGACTTCAATATTGTTACACTACAACATTATTTTCATTTTATCAAATCACAGAATATTTTTTGATGCAAAATACTCTAAGATCCCATGGGATGTAGAACTAAGTTCTATCTTTTGAAACATTCTGATTTAAAATGTCACTAGAGTGAAATCATTTAACTACAAAATAGCTTCCAACATTAGGCCTAGAAACAGATAACAGAGAACTCTGTGCTTTTCATAGGTGTCCTTCATGAGTCCTGTTTTCTTTTCCTTTCATAATTGTGTTTTGGGCAAGTAAGATTGTGACTTGGCTTGTGTGTGTCTGTGTGTGTATCAGATTAAGAATGTGATAAGTGTACGCCTGGGTTCTCTTTTGGACTTTTATGTTAGAGATTTTGGCTGAAGAAACGGCTAATTCAATACCATAAAGAGGTACAAATTAAAATGTCCGTTCATCCACCTCATTAGAACTGGTTCAAATGCATTCTTTTTAATTGCTGAGTAATACTCCATTGTGTATATGTATCAAGGCTTTCTTATCCATTCATCTGCAGATGGACATCTACGTTGTTTCCATGTCAAGTCTGCTTTAGTATTTCAAAGTACAAGACAAATGGATGAGTCTCAGAAATTGAAAGTATTTCGGTAATAACCAAGCTACTCCACCCTAACATACTTAAAATCAATGGCACTGTCACAATCAGCCCAGCAAAAGTTGAGAGGGGCCTTAGAAGTCTGTGATGTCTGGCAATAACAAAAACACTCACTCAATAATTTGGCAATACCAGAGAAGCTAAGTAGATGTGTGGAGTTTCAACCAGGCCTTCCTATAATGGGATACTACCTTCCTATAGGAAGTGGCACACTCACCAATATGAATAACATTCTTAGGGATCAAAGAAACTAATGATGAAATCTGTAATTCCGTTCCTACATGGTAGAAGTAGCCTTCCCCCTTCAAAAGGGTATCAGTTAAAGTAGACAATTAAATAGAAGGAAGTGATAACATGGCCACAGACTTCTTAGATAAAATCTTAAATATCCAAGCCCTACCACACTGATAAGATGATAACTATACAGGAATTCTGGTTTCAGCTCTGTGTGGCAATCATCATATAATGGTTTTGAAATATGTATATTATCATATGTGCAAGGAATCGCCAATCCATGTTTGATGCATGATATAAGATGCTCAGGCTTGGTGTACTGGGATGAACCAGAGGTATGGAATGGGGAGGGAGGTGGGAGCTGGGTTCAAGATGGGGAACCCATGTACACCAGGGGCAGATTCAGGTCAATGTATGACAAAATGAATACAATAATGCAAAGTAATTAGCCTCCAATTAAAACAAATTAAAAAAAAAGTATACTTGAGAGGCACTGATAGTGCAAATCTATTAAGGCAAAAGTCTTGAGATCTGATTCAAAAGGAAGACTGTGTATTCCCTGTCTTCAGTTTTATGGGACTTCACATGCATTCACACAGTTCCACAATTGTTAAATTCATCTGAAGAAGAAAAATGTGACATTAAGAGAAGAGGAATGGTCTCTTTACAGAGAAGGCAAGTAGCAAAGTTTAAATAGATAAAGTCTCCTACCTACATCCATACTTCTTAATGTAATCCCATGTAAACCTTCCTAAGGGCAACTAGGATACACAAGTCAAAGATGCTTCTCCCAGGATTACAGAGTATGGTTGAGAAGATAATAGTTTGCTTAACTCTCACCTCATCCTTTAAATCAAATATTAGCCTTTTAACACATCAGTGATGGGAAGCTCTAGCAGATAATTTACAGACAATACCTCCTTCTGCCTAAGACCAAGGTTGCAGATCCAAATGGCAGGTGGAATGAGGATTCTGTCTTAGGATACCACATGACTCCGCAGGAGTTCTCCTTTTCTGGGAAGCTCTCCAAAAACATTGGGAGAAGTACAATGTGAGGGAGGAAAAGAAGGAAACTGACAAGAGCTTTGTTCTTTCTAATTGTCCTGAATATCACTTATCATCCCAGGTACAATGACAGGCTTAACATGCTATCTAAACTATCTCCCAGCCCTGCCAAGACTAACTTTATGATGTAGTTCAGTCACTCAGTCTTGTCTGACTCTTTCTGACTACATGTACAGCAAGAACCCTGGGCTCACCTGCCCTTCAAGTCTCCTAGAGCTTTCTGAAATCCTTGACCTTTGAGTCAGTGATGCTTTGAGGCCATCTCATCCTATGCCGTTCCCTTCTTCTCCTGTGCCCACTCTTTCCCAGCATCGGTTTCTTCCCAGTGATTTTGCTCTAGGACTCATGTGGCCGATATATTGGCTCTTCATGTTCAGCATTGGTCCTTCTGAGACAGTCAGAGATGGCTTCCTTCACGCTTTTCCAGTTTGAACTCCACGCTCACCACGGAACTCTCACACATCTTCTCCAGGCGTTGTTGCAAAGCATCAATATTATGGCACTCAGTTCTTGTGGTTCTGCTCATTCCTCCACTCGTTCCTCCTGAAAATCAACTTTGACTAGTCAGGTCTTTTTCAGTAATCTCTCAGCTTTTTAACGTGGTGTCTAGGTTGGTCACAGCTTTTCATCAAAGTGCAAGTTCCTTTAAATTTCATGGCTGCAGTCAATTCAGCAGTGATATCGGAGGTCAAGAAAGGGAAACCTGTCACTAATCCAAATGTATCCCATCAATATATCTCAAAATGATGGGACCAAATTCCATCAGCTTATTTTTTGCGAGTGTTTGTTTTTTATATTGAGTTTTAATCCATCTTTTCCACTCTCCCCTTTCACCTTCATCAGAAGGCTTTTTACTTCATGGTATATTTCAGCTATTTGTATGTTGTCATCTTATAACTCAGGTTATTCATTCTTCTCACAGTAATTTTGTTTCCAGCTTCAGAATCTTTCAGCATATTACTTTCCATGATGCACTCTGCACAGAAGTCAAATGAGCTGGGTGACAATATATAGCCTTGATGTATTTCCTTCCCTTTTATATACCAGTTCATGGTTCATTTTGCAATTCCCACTGCTGTGTCTTCAGCTGCATGCACTTTCCCAGGAAACTGGTAAGGTGGTCCCATATTCTTCTCTCTTTAAGAATGTTCCACAGTTTGTAATGACCCACACAGTCGAAGGGCTTCCGTAGTGGCTCAAATGCTAAAGCATCTGCCTGCAATGGGGCAGACCCAGTTTTTATCTCTAGGTCTAGAAGATCCCCAGGAAAAGGAAATGGTAGGCTACAGTCCATGGGGTCACATACAGTCAGACAGTACTGAATGACCTCATTTTCACATGCAGTCTATGCCAGTAAAAGAGACAATAAAGTAAATGTAGATAATTTTATGAAATCCCCTTGCTTCTATGATCCAAACTCCAATTAAGGTTTACCTTTAGAATAAATGACTAACTTCACCTGCCTGTTTTGCTTTGTTTTGTTTTACACCTTTTTTTTCTCTGTGTCACTCTTTCAAGCTATCATCTACCAATTGTTACATTCCTGGGCCCTTGCATCTACCTATACAATAATTAAATTATGCCCATGCCACTCTCTGACCTTTGACATCCACTTAAAATATTTAAGTTTCCAGAGCTGAAATAAGGAATCTGTATTCTGGGAAAATCTCAGGACAGTTTGACAAATAGCTAGATATTTTCAGGGAGTGAATTTTTGAGCCGAATTACTGTAGCACCTCTTATCTGGGAAAGAATATAGTTCCTCAAGCTGATGACAATTCTTAATTAGCAGAAATTTCAGGAAACATAAATGTGCTTATTTGCATGTCCACAATCAATAAAGTACCAATTACGTATGTATGTATGTAACCTATCCCATCAAACTGATTAATTCATGTCAAGTAAAGTTTGTTCCTTCACCGGCAAGCTTAAAGGAATTATAGAGCTAGCCTAGAAATAAGAAGAGAAGTTTTGATTTCGCAAAAATAAGAGGACGTTGAGTGCAAATCTCTTCATGGAGGCATTACAAATAATCCTTCTATAAAGACAATACTTCCTCCAGAGCATCAAATGAATATAAACAGAAGACCTTGCTCAACAGTGAGGTCTATATGGAAACTAGACATAACTGGGAAGAATGGAGGGAAGATGGGAAGAGGATGAGAGGGATAAAACCAAGTTTCTGTTTTGGGGTGTGAGATGGAGAAGCAGGATTAAGGATTCAGGCAAGTCACCTCACTAAACTTAATTTAATTTTGACTGAAAGGAAGCAAGGTGAAGAAGCTGATGAAATATAGTTTCCCTAGAGTGAAAATCGAACAGAGATTATGTGGTGTGGTCCTTCACGCCCCATATGGCAGGGCAGGTCAACTAGTGTACATAGGGCCTGGAAGATCAAACATGGGGTTAGAAAGACAACCTGGGAGGGAACTGCTTTTGACTATGTGGAGATGGAGTTATGCATCTGGGACAACAAATTGTGTAGAAAGGAGTGCCTTTTGAAAAATCCAAAACTGACTAGGACCTTAGGGCTCAGTCACATGGTGACAGTATTGAATTTCCCCCTCATGCCACATGCTGAGACCTACTATCAGGCAATAGAAAAAGACTAGCTAGAACTATCACGCATGCTTCTGCCACCACAGGCTAGAAACCTATCCCATTAGGGCCATAATTTTATTGCCCATGGTCGCTGGCTTCTCTGAAAAACTGACACCACCAGGATTTCTACAGCCTCAGCAGCTGTACCTCTTGCTCCTGTGTTCACCAGGGCATATCCAAGTGTTCCACAAGGGTTTGGGGGCAGCCTTCTCTGGTGACCACATGGAGAGGTTGTTATCAAACTACATCTGAGTCTCAGGATCAGGGAAATGAAGGAAAAGGATTGAAAACTTTCCCACCAGCTGAGCAAGCCACAGATGAAATACATGCAATCAACTCTGCAGATGCTTTCTCTATGGGATAAAAAAGGACAACAGATTTCCAATGAATGAAAATACCCAGGCTCTTGCAGCTCTCAGAACCAATAGGAGTTATCCCAGTTTAGAGTCTGACCTGTCCTTACTGAAGATCCAGAGTTAAGTTCTGCCCACATTTGGGCGAGTTTTCTAGAGAGGTGGATTTGTGCTGTGGCTCATGTTCAGGACCAGAACCCTGACAGAATGGACCCGAGGTAACATTCATTGTACTTACTATGTTTTGCTATGCCGTGTGGTGGTTCACTGTTTGTCTCACTTGAAAGCTTTCTTATTATTCTTGCTTATTTGGTGTTTTAAGATTGTTTATATCCTGTATATTTTTTGGTATGTATCTATTGGGCACTTTCTTTTCCTGCTTTCTGTGCCTTTTGTTGATGTTGTTTCTTCTCATTTTTGTTTTAATAAATATATATTTCCATATTTACTGTGATTTTCTCTTGTTCTGTGGGAAAGCTCTTATCATTTTGTCAGAGTTTTGTTTTGTTTTTTTTCCCCCTTTATTCTTTAGGTGTCACTAAGCTCTGGTGTTGATTTATGTCTTACAAGTTATTTATTTAGTTCTCTTGTTGATTCTGTGTTCTTCTCTATTGTCATTACTGATTCTGTTATATTTCCTGTGGTTTGATATTTATTTCTTACCATTTGTCTGTCTTCATTTGTTCCTTCTGTTTTATCTTTTACTATGTGATCTTGGTTCTTTGACCGGAAGTTGGGCCTGATCACCGAGGGCTTCAGCATTGTATCATAGACCACCAGAGAATTCCCAGCTCGAAATAATATTAATTAGTGAGAGTCTCAATGAAGACCTCCCTGTGAAACGAAGAACCATTCAACCCAGAAGCCTATACTATCCAGAGCTGTTGGTTCACACCACACAAAATGCAAGACAGAAACACAAGCCAAATCATTCCCAGATGGACTGTCTAAAGTACACTAAACCCATACACACCTTCAAAAGACCCCTCTGACACGGTCCCACCATGAAAGAGAGAGAAACATCATCAGCGGCAACAATAATGTAATTACCAGTCCCTCCTCCTTCAAGGACACACAAACCACTTGACCAAGCTATCCACTCACGATACAGACTGGAAGCAAATACTAACATCCTGCACCCTGGGAAGAAAAGACCAGTTACATAGTAAGCTAAACAAATCTGAAGACAGTAAAGTATTTTGCAGGCAAAGAAACAAGGTAAAACACATAAGACTTAATTAAAGAGGAAATAGAAATTGTTGCAGAAAAATAATTGACAGTAACGATCATAAAGATGATCAAACCTCTCAGAAAATAAATGGAGATCATGCAAGAAATATTTAAGAAGGGCATGGAACAACTAAACAACAAGAAATGGATGATAGCACAATAACTGCCATATGTCTACTGTAGGCTCTTCCATTCCTTTGGAAAGCAGAAGCCAGAACAAGATTGGAAAATAATTATCTTCCAATTTTTAAATGAAGTATTAAAAGAAAACAAACCTTAAATAACAAGCAGACCTGACAAATCAACTGATACTAAAATAGATTTCACCCAAAACCAGAAGAATTCAGTTTCTTCGCAAGGTTAAATGAAATATTTCTGAATAAATCACAAACTGCATCACTAATCAGGACTTGGTAAATTTAAGATAATCAAAATTGTGTCAAACATTTTTCTTTTTAACCACAGTGTTACGATTTATATGTCATTCATGGGTGCGGGAGAAAAACAAAAACAAATAAACAAGACATAAATAACAAAATAAAAACTTAAAAGCATGAATACATTGAGGTTCATGTATACACCTCTTAATAACAAAGAAATTAATGAAGAAATCAAAGAGGAAAATGTGTGTGTGTGTGTGTGTGTGTGTGTGTGTGTATCAGTACAGTTCAGTTCACTTTCTCAGTAGGGTCCAAATAATTGCGACCTATGAATCACGTAACACCAGGCCTCCCTGTCCATCACCAGCTCCCAGAGATCACTCAAACCCACCTCCATCGAGTCAGTGATGCCATCCAGCCATCACATTCTCTGCCATTCCCTTCTCCTCCTGTCCCCAATTCCCAGCATCAGAGCCTTTTCAGTGAGTCAACTCTTTGCATGAAGGTGGCCAAAGAATTGGAGTTTCAGCTTTAGCACCAGTCCTTCCAATGGACACCCAGGACTGATCACCTTTAGAGTGGACTGGTTGGATCTCCTTGCAGTCCAAAGGACTCTCAAGAATCTTCTCCAACACCACAATTCTAAAGCATCAATTCTTCGGCGATCAGGTTTCTTCACAGTCCAACACTTACATCTGTACATGATCACTGGAAAAACCATATTCTTGACTAGACGGACCTCTGTTGGCAAAGTAATGTCTCTGCTTTTTATTATGCTATCTAGGTTGGTCTCCTTCCAAGGAGTAAGCGTCTTTTAATTTCATGGCTGCAATCAGCATCAGCAGTGATTTTAGAGCCCCCAAAAATAAAGTCTGGCACTGTTTCCACATCTGTTTTCCATGAAGTATATATTCATACAAACTAATGACAATGAAAATGTGATTGCATAAAACCCATGAAACAGGGTAAAGGACTAACTAAACTTACAACTAAAGCAATTAGAGAAAGAAGAATAAACAGAATGCCAAAATTAGGTTTTGGAAAAAAAATAAAAACATAGAGAATAGAACAGGAAAATAAAAGATGAAAATAATAGCAAAGATCAATAATACTAAGAGTGGGCTCTTTGAGAGAATAAAGAAAATACATAAATCATGAGGCAGACTCATCAACAAAAAACAGAGAACACTCAAATCAATACAGTTATACATGAGAAAGGAGACAGTATAACCAAAAGCACAGAAATATCAAAGGATCATGATAGACTACAACAACCAACTTTAACCCAATAAAATGCAGAATTTGAAAGCCACAGACTATTTCCTAGGAACTCAACTAAAAGGAAACAGAAAATATGAACACAACATTACAACCACTAATATTGACGCTGCTATGAAAAATTTGCCAGCTAACAACATTCAAGGTCCAGATGATGTCACAGGTGTTTTATGAACCATTAATTTAAATGTTAACATATGCGCTTCTAAAACTTTTGCAAAATACTACAACAGTAGGAAAACTCACAAGCATCGCCTGATAGCAAAGACAAAGTTTACACCGAAAAGTTAGCTAGTATCACATAGACAAACATAGAGGCAAACATCCTCAACAAAATAATCCCAAGAAAAATCCAAAAACACATTAAACGTATCAAACAGCTTTAATATGTGAGGTTTTCCCCAGATATACATACATTCTCTGGTAGCCGTGTATCACTCCATGAGATACATCATAACAATTTTCAGGATTAAAACCATATGATCACCTCAGTTCAGTTGAGTTGAGTTTAGTTCAGTTCAGTCTCTCAGTCTGTCTGACTATTTGCGACCCCATGAATAACGCATGCCAGGCCTCCCTGTCCATCACCAACTCCCAGAGTTCATTCAACTCATGTTCATCGAGTCGGTGATGCCATCCAGCCATCTCATCCTCTGTCATCCCCTTCTTCTACTGCCCCAAATCCCTCCCAGCATCAAAGTCTTTTCCAGTGAGTCAACTCTTCGCATGAGGTGCCGAAAGTACTGGAGTTTCAGCTTTAGCATCTGTTCTTCCAGTGAACACTCAGGACTGATCTCCTTTAGAATACACTGGTTGGATCATCTTGCAGTCCGAGGGACTCTCATGAGTCTTCTCCAACATCACAGTTCAAAAGTATCAATTCCTCAGCCCTCAGCTTTCTTCACAGTCCAAATCTCATATCTGTACATGACCACTGGAAAAACCATAGCCTTGATTAGATGGACCTTTTTGGCACAGCAATGTCTCTACTCTTTTAATATGCTATCTAGGTTGGTGGTAACTTTCATTCCAGGGAGTCAGTTCAGTTCAGTTCAGTCGCTCAGTCGTGTCTGACTCTTTGCGACCCCAAGATTCACAGCACGCCAGGCCTTCCGGTCCATCACCAACTCCCGGAGTTCACTAAAACTCATGTCCATCGAGTTGGTGGTGCCATCCAGCCATCTAATTCTCTTTCATCTCCTTCTCCTCCTGTCCCCAATCCCTCCCATCATCAGAGTATTTTCCAGTAAGTCAAACTCGTCGCATGAGGAGGCCAAAGTATTGGAGTTTCAGCTTTAGCATCTGTCCTTCCAATGAACACCCAGGATTAATCTCCTTTAGAATGGACTGGTTGAGTAAGTGTTCTTTAATTTCATGGCTGCAATCAGAATCCACAGTGATTCTGGAGCCCAAAAAAATAAAGTCTGACAATGTTTCCACTGTTTCCACATCAATTTGCCATGCAGTGTTGGGAGCAGTATCCATGATCTTATTTTTCTGAATGTTTAGCTTTAAGACAACTTTTTCACTCTCGTATTACACGTTCATCAAGGGGCTTTTTAGTTCCTCTTCACTTTCTGACATACGGGTGGTGTCATATGAGTATCTGAAGTTATTAATATTTCTCCCAGCAATCTTGATTCCCATTTGTGCTTCTACAGCCCAATGTCCCACATGATTTACTTTGCATATATGTTAAACAAGCAGGGTGACAATATAGAGCCTTGATGTACTCCTTTTCCTATTTGGAACCAGCCTGTTTTTCCATGTCCAGTTCTCACTGCTTCTTCCTGACCTGCATACAGGTTTCTCAGGAGGAAAATCAGGTGGTCTGGTGTTCCCATCTCTTTCAGAATTTTCCACAGTTTATTGTGATCCACACACTCAAAGACTGTCATAGTCAATAAAGCAGAAATAGATGTTTTTCTGGAACTCTCTTACTTTTTCCATGATCCAGCGGATTTTGGCAATTTGACCTTTGGTTCCTCTGTCTTTTCTAAAACCATCTTGAACATCTGGAAATTCAGGGTTCACGGATGCTGAAGACTGGCTTGGAGAATTTTGAGCATGTCTTTATTAGCGTGTGAAATGAATGCAATTGTGCAGTAGTTTGAGCAATCCTTGGCATTGTTTTTCTTTGGGACTGGAGTGATAACTGATCTTTTCCAGTCCTCTGGCCACTGCTGAGTTTTCCAAATTTGCTGGTATATTGAGTGCAGCACTTTCACAGCATGATCTTTCAGGCTTTGAAATAGCTTCACTGGAATGTCATCACCTCCACTATCTTTGTTCATAGTGATGCTTGACTTCACATTCGAAGAAATCTGCCTCTAGGTGATTGATCACACCATCGTGATTATCTTGGTCGTGAAGATATATTTTGTACAGTTTCTGTGTATTCTTGCCACCCCTTTTAATCATCACCTCAATAGATGCCAAAAGAAATAAAAAAAACTTTGATAAATTTCAAGAAGCATGTGTGATAAACAATCTTTCCAGAAACTGAGCTTAGCAAACATTACCTCAACATAGTAAAGGGATACAAATTCAAAGTACGATGAGGTATTATTTCACACTATTCTGTGTCGTGATCATCATAGAAATCGACAGTAGTGCTCTTCCTTGGTGATCCAGTGTCTAAGACACCATGATTCCAAATCAGGGGTTCCATGTTTGATTCCTGGTCAGGGAATTAAGCTCTGTATGCAGCATTTAAGGCCTGGTGTAACCAAATAATGAAGCAAATATGTGTGTGTATATATATAATACAATTTTAAAATATAATACAAACATAATTAAAATATATAAATAAAATAAAATATATAAAATATGATTAAAATAAAATACAAATTTATAGTATAAATATAATATACCAATATTTATATTATATATTAACAAATATTATATATATATATACACTCACACACATATAAACCTTAAAGCAATGAATGAAGAAGATGATGTGGAGGAAAGGGAACATTCTAGAGTGTTTTGCAATTCAGTTCAGTTGTTCAGCCGTGTCCAACTCTTTGAGACCCAATGAATCACAGCACGCCATGCCACCCTGTCCATCACCAACTCCCACTGAGATAGAGCAGAGTATGAATGTTCTTTAGAAAAGTATTAATAAAACTACCATATGTCCAAATTCCACTATTTGACATATACACAGATGAAACCACCATTATGACAAAAAAAGAAAAAGCATGTGTATCCCAGCATCCACTGCAGTATCATTTACATTAAATAAGATATGTAACAATCTAGGTGTCCTCTACTGATGAATGGATAAAGAAGCTTTGGTACATCCTTAGGATGGAAAATTTCTCATCCAGACAAAGGAAAACCTTGGATTATTTCTTGAGATATGAATGTATCTAGAGCCTATTATATAGAATGAAGTAATTCAGAAAGAGAAACTCCAATATTGTAGATTAATGCATATATGTGGAATCTAGAATTCTGGTTCTGAAGAATCTATCTGAAAGATGGGATAAGAAATGCAGAGGTAAAGAAAAGACTTGGACACAGAAGTGTAAGTAGAGAGTGGCACGATTTGAGCAAAATACCCTGACATATGTACAATACCAAGTATGAAGTAGTTAGCTGGTGAGAAGTTCCTCCTCAGGACTCTGGTGTGCCCTAGACGAGTGGACTGTTCAGTAACAGAGGAGACTCAAGAGCAGGTGAGAGGGCTGCTCAAAATGGAATCTCATGTATATATACTGATAACCGATTTACATTGTGGTACAGCAGAAAGTAACAAACATTGTAAAGCTATTATTCTCCAATTTCAAATTGTTTCTTAAATTGAAAAATGATAGTCACTACTTGGCCAACTTGGGGAAATAACAAGTAATGCATCATAGTGCATATGTCAAGTAAAATATGTACCGGTGCATTTGTCAAGTAAAATCTGCACCAAGGACTGCTTTAGTATGTATAGACAAACCATAAAGCAAAAAACTTCAAATTCAGAGCTAAAATAGCCAGAATCAATTCTGACTCTAGACATAAGTATTCCTCACTTCATTTGATTGACATTTTTTTCTTTTATATTTTTTAATATTTTAAAAATTTATTCATTTTAATTGGAGGCTAATTACTTAACATTATTTTATTGGTTTTGCCATACATTGACATGAATCTGCCCCGGGTGCACATGTGTTCCCCATCTTGAACCCCCTCCCACATCTCTCCCAATGCCATCCCTCTGGTTCATCCAGGACACTAGCCCCGAATATACTACATCATGCATCAAACGTGGACTAGGAATTCATTTCACATATGATAATATATATGTTTCAATGCCATTCTCGGAAATCATTCCACCCTCACCCTCTCCCACAGAGGCTCTGGGTTGGATGCACATCTCTGGTCTGAGCCACTCAGGTTCAGGTACTCAGGTACTCCACAAAGACACAGACTTGGTTGGGCCTTCGTTTTGTGCCCTTCCCTAGTCTAAGCAGCTCAGGTGACCAGGTGTTTGGCCGGCAGGGTCACTGTGACTTATCGCCTCCCCAGTCCCTGCTGCTTGGTTTTCTGTGTGTACAACCGGAGCACCTTCTCAGGCAGATGTCGACTGGCCAGAAACATAAGAAGCCCTGGCCAGCAAAGAAGTCTCCCTGCATTTTGGTATCGGATGACTTTCTGGGGCCGTGATTGCCCCCTACTGGCCCTGCCTGACCTCCTTTGTATGTCTCTGTGGGGGATGGGCCTTCGCAGCTGGCTAGTTCTGCTCAGTCCTTTTTTCTGTGAGCCGGTCTCACGAAATCTTAGGTTAGGGCTTTTTGCCTTTTCTCGGGGTAGCTATCCCACAGTCTGCTTTGCTATCTTCAGTTAGCTCTTTCAGATTGCCCTCGAGGAATTCAGGCTGGGTCCTCAATGAAGCCTGCACCTCACTGCCCAGCCCCAACTTGCTAATGGTGGATGCGGGTGTCTGCGCTGCTTCTCTGCTGGGAGTTACCATTGGGAGAGTATTATGTGGGTTTTGATTATTTTTCTCTTTTTCCTCCCACTTATGTTGCCCTCTGAGGTCGAAACTCGCCATGAACTCACAAGTGAGAGTTTTTCCTGGTGTTCGGAACTTTTTAAACTTCTCCCTTTTTTATGCCTCCCTTCCCAGGACAGAGTTCCATCCCTACCTCTTTTGTCTCTCTTTGTATCTTTTATGTTTTTTCCTACTTCCTTTTGAGGCCAATGGGCTACTTTTCTGGGTGCCTGATGTCCTCAGCCGGCATTCAGTTGTTTCATGGAATTTATTCAGTGTTCAAATGTTCTTTTGATGAATTTGTGGGAGAGAAAGTGGTCTCCCCATCATTTTCCTCTGCCTTCACCTTCCCTCCCTCCATTTTTTTTATTTCTAAAAGTAAAGGATTATCAGTTGATGTCACCGATTTATAGAAACATGAATTCTTCATATTTTAGTACCTAATAGTAAGCCTCTGATATTCAGAAGTATCCTAAGTAGGAAATTATAAATGTAGTTTGAAAGCTGATGTCTGTACAAGGATCATTTATTTTAAAATCCTGGAATTTGTGCTGCTGCTGCTGCTGTCACTTCAGTCGTGTCCGACTCTGTGTGACCCCATAGACAGAAGCCCACCAGCTCCCCCGTCCCTGGGATTCTCCAGTTAAGAACACTGGAGTAGGTTGTCATTTCCTTCTCCAATGTGTGAAAGTGAAAAGTGAAAGTGAAGTCGCTCAGTCGTGTCCGACCCTTAGCGACCCCACGGACTGCAGCCTACCCGGCTTTCCATCCATGGGATTTTCTAGGCAAGAGTACTGGAGTGGTTTGCCGTTGCCTTCTCCGGGAATTTGTGCTACTGACTGGGAAAAATGCACAGCAAAAAATTTGAGAATTGTATTTTCTTCAGCCAGACTTTAATCCTGAGGGGAGAGCAGCATGGGGAACACATGTAAACCCATGGCTTATTGATATCAATGAATAGCAAAAACCACTACAATACTGTAATTATTTAACTGCTCCAGCTAAAATAAATAAATTTTTAAAATGTTGTACAATCATAATAAATGTGATTTGTCTCAAAACATTTTTGATTAAAAGACTTATTTGTCTACTATTAGTATAGAAACTAGGGTTCCTTTATTATTTATTGCTTGGATGAAATTTTACTTGCCCACTAATTCTATTTTTTATTTTTAAGTATTATTATTTTTTATTGGCAGCTAATTACTTTACAATATTATATTGGTTTTCCAATATATTGACATTAATCCTCCCCAGGTGCACACGTTCTCCCCTTCTTGAACCCCCCTCCCACAACCCTCCTCCCTTTATCCTACTTCCATGTCATCCATGTGCACCAGCCCCAAACGTCCTGCATCATTTGTCGAACCTGGATTGGTGATTCGCTTCACATGTGATAATATACATGTTTCAATGCCTTTCTCCTAAATCATCCCTCTCCCACAGAGTCCAAAAGACTGTTCTATACACCTGTGTCTCTTTTGCTGTCTCGTATACAGGGTCATCATTACCATCATCCAAAATTGTATGCATTAGTATACTGTATTGTTGTTTTTCTTCCTGGCTTACTTCACTCTGTATAATAGGCTCCAGGTTCATCCACCTCATTGGAACTGATTCAAATGTATTCTTTTTAATGGCCGAGTAAAACTCCATTGTGTATAGGTACCAAAGCTTCCTTATCCATTCATCTGCAGATTGACATATAGGTTGCTTCCATGTTCTTGTTATTATAAACAGTGCTGCAATGAATAATCGAGTATACGTGTCTCTTTCAAATCTGGTTTCTTCAGTGTTTATGCCCAGGAGTGCGACTGCTGGATCGTATGGCAGTTCTATTTCCAGTTTTTTAAAGGAATTTCCACATTGTTCTCCATAGTGGCTCTACTAGTTTTCATTCCCACCAACAGTATAACGGGGTTCCCTTTTCTCCAAACCCTCTCCAGCATTTATTTCTTGTCGACTTTTGGATAGCAGCCATTCTGACTTGTGTGAAATGCTACCTCTTTGTCATCTTGATTTGCATTTCTCTGATTATGAGGGATGTTGAGCATTTTTTCATGTGCTTGTTAACCATCTGTATGTCTTCTTTGGATAAATGGCTGTTTAGATCTTTGGCCCATTTTTTTATTGTGTTGTTTATTTTTCTGGAATTGAGCTGCAGGAGCTGTTTGTATATTTTGGAGATTAATTCTTTGTCAGTTGTTTCAGTGGCTATTATTTTCTCCCATTCTGAAAGCTGTCTTTTCACCTTGTTTATAGTTTCCTTTGCTGTGCAGAAACTTTTAATTTTCATTAGGTCCCATTTGTTTATTTTGCTTTTAGTTCCAATATTCTGGGAGGTGAGTCATGGAGGATCCTGCTGTGATTTATGTCAGAGAGTGTTTTGCCTATGTTCTCCTTTAGGAGTTTTATAGTTTCTGGTCTTCCATTAAGATCTTTAATTCATTTTGAGATTGTTTTTGGGTATGTTGTTAGGGAGTGTTCTAGTTTCATTCATTTACCAGTTTCCCCAACACCAATTGTTAAAGAATCTGTCTTTTCTCCATTTTATATTCTTGCCTCCTTGTCAAAGTGAAGGTGTCCATAAGTGCATGGATACATCTCTGGACTTTCTATTTTGTTTCATTGATCTATATTTCTGTCTTTATGCCAGTACCATACTGTCTTGATTGTGGCTTTGTAGTAGAGCTTGAAGTTCAGCAGGTTGGTTCCCTCAGTTCCATTCTTCTTCAAGATTGCTTTGGCTATTCGCGGTTTTTTGTATTTCCCTACAAACTGTGAGATTACTTGTTGTAGTTCTGTGAAAAATACTGTTGGTAGCTTGATACGGATTGCATTGAATGTATACATTACTTTAGGTAGTATACACATTTTCACAATTATCGGGGACCAGCCTCGATATGGCCCAGGATATCCTCGGGATGAACGGCGTCGGCGTCAGTTAGAGAGAGAGAGAGAGAGAAAGAAAACCTCAGCACGGGGTTTGCTCTGTTTACGTAGGCCGCAGGTGCCCTCTTGAATCATTGGAGGCACCCCACCAGGGCACCCCCTCGAGTGGGTCTTAGACGCCCAGGCAGATAAGTAAACTCAGAGGGCCCAGCGCTCAAAGGATCTCAACCAGAAAAAGGAGAATAGAGAAAAGGATGGAAAAAGAGAAAGAACGACATGGGGAGACCAAGCTTCAGTGAGCAAGACCCAAAATTTTATTTTCCAGTGCTGCTTTTATACCCTAAGTTGTGCGAAAAAAAATAGAGAATGGGAGGTATAGAGTCACGCCAACATCACGTGGGGTCAGTAGTCTTGACCCTTATCAGGATCAGGGCTTATTTTTGTATATCTCATGATACACAAAAGTTTTAGGTGGTTTACATCATCTTCTGGCCAGGAGGCCTGCTGACAGTTTATGGCCCTCTCTCCTAACAAAGGTTAGTTAGGTAGAAAAAGTCTTATATTCTTTTAAAGTGATTTTCGTAAAGTCAGGTGCTAGACACATGATAAAATTACATTCCTATAAGGCAAAGGTGTAGTGAGCTACAAGAAAGGAATTTATTAACTTAAGATCTGATGTGGTTAAATCAAAGGCTACTACTTATATTCTCTGTATGTGATTAATATATTTCCAAGGATACAATAGATAAACTTTGCAGCAAGCATTGATTCAACAATGAAATCTTTTTTAGTACTATTCTAATGATTTTAACTTCTTCAACAAATTCCTTTATTTAGAATATTAGGCTTTCTGTCCTTGCATGGCTTGGAGGCTGTAAACAGTCACATTCATAGTTGTAAGAGCCCGGACAAACTTGTCATGCAAGTTAGAAAGCTATTAGAGGGGCTTGGATTGGAACACTCCTATTAAGCCAAGGAGAACTTTTTAACTACAGCTCTGAATTAATATTTTCAGAGAAAGGTGGTTGGGGGGAAGCCCCCGTAAGTATTAGAGGATTTGATAAGAGGTGTAAGATAGTAAGGCAGTCAGAGTTCGGTTTTCTTTGGGGTAGATCCTCGGATAAGTCCAGGGGGTTCCTCGAGTCCTGATTAGCCTTTGCCTGTCGGGCCTCTTCCCCAATTGACCTTTGCCATGGGTAGGATTTCCTTCGCTGGCTCCTGGCACACAATATTTATTCTTCTAATCCAAGAACATGGTATATTTCTCCATCTATTAGTGTCCTATTTGATTTCTTTCACCAGTGTCTTATAGTTTTCTATATAGAAGTCTTTTGTTCCTTTCCTCCTCCCAGCCCAACCCCTCCCTATCCCAGTTTTAGCATGGCATTGGCCTCAGTCTTGACAGGAAGGGGATGGGCCCAAGATGGCGGCAGCCGATGGCAAACACTAGCTCTACCCCATCACGGTGCTAATAGACGAGCTCCGCAACGAGGATGTTCAGCTTTGCCCCAACAGCATCTAGAAGTTGTCCACCATTGTTTTGACCATTGGGGTCGAAAGGGCCCACAGTAAACTTCTGCCCTTCCTTACAGACACAGTCTACGATGAGGACGAGGTCCTTTTGGACCTGGCAGAGCAGCTGGGCACCTTCACCACTCTGGTGGGTGGCCTCGAGTACAAGCACTACCTGCTGCCGCCCCAGAAATCGCTGGCCTTGGTGGAGGAGACGGTGGTGCTGGATAAGGCAGTGGAATCCCTGCGGGACATCTCGCATGAGCACTCCCCCTCCGACCTCGATGTCCACTTTGTGCCCCTGGTGAAGTGGCTGGCAGGCGGAGCCTGGTTCACCTCCCATACTTCAGCCTGCTTCCCCCATGTGTCCAGTGCCGTCAAGGCTGAGCTTCAACAGTACTTCCAGAACCTATGCTCAGATGACACCCCCATGGTGCGGTGACCCACAGCCTCCAAGGTTGGGGAGTTTGCCAAGGTGCTGGAGCTGGACAACATCAAGAGTAAGATCATCCCCATGTTCTCCAAACTGGCCTCTGACGAGCAGGACTCGGTGTGACCGGTAGCAGTGGAGGCATGCATGAACATCACAAAACTCCTTCCCCAGGAGGCCCTGGAGGACATAGTGATGCCCACCTTGTGCCAGGCTGCTGAGGACAAGTCCTGGCGTGTCTGTTACATGGTGGCCGACAAGTTCACAGGTCTCCAGAAAGCAGTGGGGCCCGAAATCACCCGGAAGAACCTGGGTCCTTCCTTCCAGAATCTGATGAAAGACTGTGAGGCTGAGGTGAGGGCTGCTGCCTCCCACAAGGTCAAAGAATTCTGTGAAAACCTCTCCGCTGACTGTCGGGAGAATGTGATCATGACCCAGATCTGGCCCTGCATCAAGGATCTGGTGTCTGATGCCAACCAGCACGTCAAGTCAGCCCTGGCCTCCATCATCATGGGCTTCTTTCTGATCCTGGGCAAAGACAGCATGATCAAGCACCTCCTGCACCTCTTCCTGGCTCAGTTGAAGGACGAGTGCCCGGAGGCGCGGCTGAACATCATCTCCAACCTGGACTGCATGAACGAGGTGATCGGCATCAGGCAGCTCTTGAAGTCCCTACTCCCTGTCATTGTGGAGCTGGCGGAGGATGCCAAGTAGCGGGGGCGGCGGCCATCATCAAGTATATCCCTCTGCTGGCGGGACAACTAGGGGTGGAGTTCTTTGCTGAGAAATTCAACTCCTTGTGCATGGCCTGGCTTGTGGATCATGTCTATGCCGTCCGCGAGGTGGCCACCAGCAACCTCAAGAAGCTGGTGGAGAGGTTCGGGAAGGAGTGGGCCAATGCGACTATCATCCCCACGGTCTTGGCCATGTCTGGGGACCCCAACTACCTGCACCGCATGGCCACACTCTTCTGTATCAATGTGCTGTCTGAGATCTGCGGGCAGGACATCACCACCAAGCACATGCTGCCCACCGTGCTGCACATGGCCGGGGACCTGTTGTCAACGTCCACCTCAACCTGGCCAAGTTCCTGTAGAAGATCGGGCCCATCCTGGACAACAGCACGCTGCAGAGCGAGGTCAAGCCCGTCCTTGAGAAGCTGACCCAGGACCAGGACTTGGACGTCAATTACTTCGCCCAGGAGTCTCTGACTGTTCTGTCTCTCGCCTAATGCTGGAAGAGGACCCACTACTGGCCTATGGTGTCCACCCTCCCCCGCCAGGCCCTCCCTGGGGGGACAGTGGGGGTCCTTTGGCTGTCACTCCCCGTGCATGGTCTGACCCCAGGTCCCTCCCCCGGCACGGTTCCTCCTTCAGACCAGGACTCCGACTCCTCAAGTCCACCCCTCACGGGGCTAGGGGCACACAGGGTGGAACGGAGCAGAGCTCTGGGAGGATGGGTCCGCTCCCACCAGGTGGGGAGTGGCACGATCACCCCTGTGGCCAGCCAGTGCTGCTGCATGGGGGCCCCTCCCCCATCTCCTCTGCCTCCCTCGCTTCCTCTTGGTGGTTTTACGTGTCAGTTGTGCCGTTTTTATTTTATCCCCTTTCCCCCCTTTTCACAGAGAAATAAAGGTCTAGAAATTAAAAAAAAAAAAAAAAGAAGGCTTTTGTTGCTTTAGGTAGATATATCTCTAAGTATTTTATTATTTTCTTTGCAACAGTGAATGGAATAGTTTCCTTAATTTCTCTTTTTATTTTCTCATTATTAGTGTATAGGAATGCAAGGGATTTCTGTGTGTTGATTTTATATCCTACAACTTTACTGTATTCATTGATTAGCTCTAGTAGTTTTCTGGTAGAGTCTTTAGGATTTTCTGATTAGAGGATCATGTCATTGGCAAACAGTGAGGGTTTTACCTCTTTTCCAGTTTGGATTCCTTTTATGTCTTTTTCTGCTCTGAATGTTGTGCCCAAAACTTCCAGAACTATGTTGAACAGTAGTGGTAAGAGTGGCCACCATTGTCTTGTTTCTGACTTTAGGGGAAATGCTTTCAATCTTTCACCGTTGAGGATAATGTTTGCTGTGGGTTTGTCATATTAGCATAGGCTAAGAGGTGGACACGACTGAGCGACTGAACTGATCTGAACTGAATGAAGGACAAGTCTAATGAAGCCTCCCATAGGAATACTGAAAAGACCACAAGCATGACAAAATTAGAGCCTCTTTAGATTACTATTCCCATACCAGAAATAATATATAAGAAACTGAGAGATTAGGTACCAAAATACTCACCACAATACTGGGATATTTTTAGTATCATGTAGATTTAAAACCCTAGGAATTAAGAACAGCATTGTAAACCATATGAGGTTTCTTCCTCTCAGTTCAATTCAGTTCAGTTAAGTCGTTCAGTCTTGTCATATCACAAGTAAGACAAGTTAATATGTAACTTTTAATATTTTAAAGGTTAAGATGACATATGCTGCCTGTTAACTTGTGGTGTTTTGTCTGATCATATATTTTCCTTGTTTGAAATGTTTTAAACAGGGCTTCACGAATGGGATTTTGTATAGGGAAGTGGAGAAGGAAATGGCAACCCACTCCACTGTTCTTGCCTGCAGAATCCAAGGGAAAGGGCAGCCTGGTGGGCTTCCATCTATTTGGTCACATAGAGTCGGACACGACTGAAGTGACTTAGCAGCAACAGCAGCAGCAGCAGTGGGTTTGTCATATATAGCTTTTATTATGTTGAAGTATGTTCCTTCTATTCCCATCTTCTGGAGGGTTTTTATCATAAATCCATGTTGAATTTTGTCAAAGGCTTTCTATGCATCTTTTGAGATATTCATTTTTTTTTCAGTTTGTTAATGTGCTATATTACATTGATTGATTTACGGATATTGAAGAATCCTTGCATTCCTGGGATAAAGCCCACTTGGTCATCATATATGGTCTTCTTAATGCGTTGTTGGATTCTGATTGTCAGGATTTTGTGAAGGAATTTTGCATCTATGTTCATCAGTGATATTGGGCTGTAGTTTTCTGTTTTTGTGAGATCTTTGAAAGGTTTTGTGATTAGGGTGATGGTGGCCTCATAGAATGAGTTTGGAAGTTTCCCTTCCTCAGCAATTTTCTGGAATAGTTTGAGTAGAATAGGTGTTACCTTTTCTCTAAATTTTTGGTAGAATTCAGCTGTTATGCTTTCTGGCCCTGGACTTATGTTTGCTGGAAGATTTCTGATTACAGCTTCTATTTCTGTGCTTGTGATGGGTCTGTAAAGATTTTCTATGTCTTCGTGGTTCAGTTTTGGAAAGTTGTACTTTTCTAAGAATTTGTCCATTTCTTCCAAGTTTTCCACTTTATGGCCATATAATTTCTGATAGCAGTCTCTTATGATCCTTTATATTTCTGTTGTCTGTTGTGATCTCTTCTTTTTCTTTTCTGGTTTTATTGATTTGGCTTTTCTCCTTTTGTTTCTGGCTAGTGGTTTGTAAATTTTATTTACCCTCTCAAAGAGCCAGCTTTTGGCTTTGTTGATTTTTGCTATGGTCTCTTTTGTTTCTTTTGCATTTATTTCTGCCTTAGTTTTAAGATTTCTTTTCTTCTACTAACCCTGGAGTTCTTCATTTCTTCCTTTTCTAGTTTCGTTAGATGTAGAGTTAGGTTATTTAGTTGACTTTTTTCTTGTTTCTTGAGGTATGCCTGTATTTCTATAAACTTTCCCCTTAGCATGACTTTCACAGTGTTCCATAAGATTTGGTTTGTTGTGTTTTCATTTTCATTCACTTCTATGCATATTTTGATTTCTTTTTTTATTTCTTCTATGATTTGTTGGCTATTCAGCAGTGTGTTGTTCAGCCTCCATATGCTGGCCTTTTTAATAGTTTTTCTCCTGTAGTTGAGATCAAATCTTTCTGCACTGTGAGCAGAAAAGATGCTTGAAAAAGTTCAATTTTTTTTGTATTTACCAAGTCAAAATTTATGACTCAGGATGTGATCTATCCTGGAAAAAAGTTTCGTGTGCGCTTTAGAAAAAGGAGAAATTCTTTGTTTTGCTGTGAAATGTCCTATAGATATCTATTAGGTCTAACTGGTCTATTGTATCATTTAAAGTTTGTGTTTCGTTGTTAATTTTCTGTTTAGTTGATCTATACATAGGTGTGAGTGGGATATTAAAGTCTTCCAGTATTATTGCACTGTTGTTAATTTAGCCTTTCATACTTGTTACTAACTGTCTTACATATTGCGGTGCTCCTATGTTGGGTGCATATATTTATAATTGCTATACCTTCTTCTTGGATTGATCCTTTGATCATTATGTAGTTTCCTTCTTTGTCTCTTTTCACATCCTTTGTTTTGAAGTCTATTTTATCTGATATGAATATTGCTACTCCTGCTTTGTTTTGTTCTCTATTTGCATGGAATATCTTTTTCCAGCACTTCACTTTCAGTCTGCATGTGTCCCTTGTTTTGAGGTGAGTCTCTTGCAGACAACATGATAAGGGTCCTTTTTGTATCTATTCAGCCAGTCTTTGTCTTTTGGTTGGGACATTCAACCCATTTACATTTAAGGTAATTATTGATAAGTATGATCCCGCTGCCATTTTCTTTACTGTTTTGGGTTCAAGTTTATATACTTTTTCTGTGTTTCCTGTCAAGAGAAGATCCTTTAGCATTTGTTGGAGAGCTGGTTTGGTGATGCTGAATTCTCTCAGATTTTGATTGTTTGTAAGGCTTTTGTTTTCTCCTTCATATTTGAATGAAATCAATTCTGGGTACAATCATCTGGGCTGTAGGTTATTTTCTTTCATCACTTTAAGTATGTAGTGTCATTCCCTCCTGGCCTGAAGAGTTTCTAGTGAAAGATCAATTGTTATCTTTCTGGGAATCTCCATGTGTTTTATTTTTTGGTTTTCCCTTGCTCCTGTGTTTGATTTTTGTTAGTTTGATTCATGTTTGTCTTGGAGAATTTGGCCTTGGGTTTATCCTGTTAGGGACTCTCTGTGTTTCTTGGACTTGGGTGATTATTTCCTTCCCCATTTTAGGGAAGTTTTCAACTCTTATCTCCTCAATTATTCTCTCATTATCTTTCTTTTTGTCTTTTCTTCTGCAACTTCTATGGTTCGAATGTTGGGGCATTTAACGTTGTCCCAGAAGTCTCAGAGATTGTCCTCATTTCGTTGAATTCATTTTTCTTTTTCCCTCTCTGTTTCATTTATTTCTACAATTCTATCTTCTAACTCGCTTATCCTATCTTCTGTCTCCATTATTCTGCCATTGGTTCCCTCCAGAGTGTGTCTGATTTCATCTATTGCATTATTCATTGTATAGTCACTCTTTTTTATTTCCTCTAGATCCTTATTAAATGTTTTTTGCATCTTCTCAATCATTGTCTCCAGGTTATTTTTCTGGAACTCCAGTTTGTTTTCAAGATTTTGAATTATTTTCATTGTCAATATTTATAATTATTTATCAGGTAGATTCCCTAAAACTTACTCTTTTTTTTTTTTTTTTTTGGCTGGGCCTTTGTCCTGTTCCTTTACTTGCTGAGTATTTCCCTGCCTCTTCATCTTGCTTATATTGCTCTGTTTGTGGTGGCCTTTCGGTCTTCTGGCAGTATGTGGAATTTTCTTTATTGTGTAGTTTCATTGCTGTGTGTGGCCTTGGATGGGTGGCTTTTTAAGGTTCCCTAGTTAGCGAAGCTTATGTCAGTGTTCTGGTGGGTGGAGCTGGATTTCTTCTTTCTGGAGTGCAATGAAGTGTCCAGTAATGAGTTTTCAGATATCAGTGGGTTTGGAGTGGCTTTGGGAAACCTGTATATTGAAGCTCAGTGCTGTTCTCCTGTGTTGCTGGAGAATTTGCGTGGAAAGTCTTTCTCTGAAACTTGTTGACCCTTTGGTGTTGCCTGGTTTCAGTGTAGGTATGGAAGCATTTGATGAGATCCTATCAATTAATGTTCCCTGGAACAGCAGTTCTCTGCTGTTCTCAGGATTTGGACTTAAGCCTCTGGCTCTGGTTTTCAATCTTATTTTTGCAGTAGGCTCAAGACTTCTTCATCTGTCTCTTCCAACGCAGTTCCTTCTGTTTAAGCTTCTTCTGTTTGCTGGTCTCTTCAGTGTCTGATACCCTTCCTGAACCAAGGCAGCAGTGGTAGACATTTTTTTAGGCACACCTGTTCAGTCGTGCTGTGGGGAGGGAAGTAAGCTGCAGACAAATACCAGTGGCGTCTTTGGGGAGTGCTTCCAGTGTCTTAGCCACACTGGGTTTACCCCTGCTCACGGCATGTGTGCTGTCCCAGTCTACACTGCACAGGCTCTAGATTGCTCTGCCGGGAACAATCCGAGGCTGTCGCTGGGTTGGATGTACATTGTGGTCTAGGCCGCTCAGCTTCTGATTCTTGGATACTGCACAAAGGCGTAGACTCAGTTGGGCCTGCATTTTTTGCCCTTCCTGGTCTGAGCAGCTCAGGTGAGCAGGTGTTTGGCCAGCAGAGTCACTGCTACTTATTGCCTCCCCAATCCCTGCTGCTCGGTTTTCTTGGCGTACCACCAGCGCACCTTCTCAGGCGGATATTGACAGGCCAGAACCCAAGAAGTCTTGGTTAACAACAAGGCCTGCTTGAAGCTTGGTATTAGATGCCTCTCTGGTGCCACAATTGCCTGCTTCCTGCTCTGACTGCCCTCCCTTGCCGTCTCGGCTGTGGATTGTGGATGGGCTGACCACAGCTGGCTAACACTGTTCAGTCCTTTGTTCTCTGAGTGGGTCTGGAGGTGTCTTAGCTTTGGGTTTTTCACCATTTCATTGGGTAACTATCACACAGTCTGCTTATGTACCTTAAGTTAGCTCCCTCAGATTGCCCTCAGGGCATTCAGGCCTGGTTCTTACTCTAAGGCGTGCAGCCCGCGCCTCCCTGCCCAGTCCCAGCTTGCTGGGGGGTGTGGGCGGCTGGACTGCTTCTCCCATGGAGTTACTACTGGGCATGTAGTGTGTAGGTTTTAATTATTTATTTATTGCTTCTCCTGGTTATGTTGCCCTCTCAGGTTCCAATGGTTGCCACAGATTCACCAGTGAATGTTTCCAGTGTCTGGAAACTTCTCTCTTTTTTTAAGCCTCCCTTCCCGGGACAAACCTCTATCCCTCCCTCTTTTCTCTCACTTTTTATCTTTTATACTATTTCCTACCTCCTTTTGAAGACAATGTCCTGCTTTTATTGGTGCCTGATGTCCTCTGCCAGCCTTCAGAATTTGTTTTGTGGGATTTACTCAGCGTTCAAATATTCTTTTGATGAATTTGTGGGTGAGAAAGTTGTCTCCTTGTGCTATTCCTCCTCCATCTTCCTGTCTCTTCCTTCACACTAATACTTACAATTTATTCAATTCAAAAATTTGTTTCTTTTAGAGCCTACCTTTCCCATATTTTCTTTAAAAAATGCATTACACCATCTTCTATTAACGACCTTAGTTTATATTTGTTACTACTTTCATTAAATATATGTACAAGTGATTTGAAAAAGTAACTCTAGAGACATTAGGTGTCGTTGCTCAGTCAACAAGTTGTCTTCAACTCTTTTGTGACGCATGTGCAACAGGCCTCTCTATCTTTCATTATCTCCCAGAGTTTGTTCAAATGCATGCCCATTGTATTTCAGATATGGTCCTAACATATTATCCTCTATTACTCCCTTCTTTTCCTATCATCAATCTTTAAAAGCATCATGGACATTTACAGTGAATTGAGACTTTGCATCAGCTGGCCAAAACTGAAGTTTCAACTTCATCATTAGTCCTTCGTTTGAATACGTAGGGTTGATTTCTTTTAGGATCAATTGGCTTAATCTCCTTACAATCCAAGGGTCTTTATTTTTTGAAGATTCAAAATCACTACAGACAGTGATTGCAGCCATCAAATTAAAAGATGTTTTCTCCTTGGAAGGAAAGTTACAACCAACCTAGATAGCATATTAAAAAGGAGGGACATTCGTTTGCCAACAAAGGTCCATCTAGTCAAGGCTATGGTTTTTACAGTGGTCATGTATGAATGGGAGCGTTGGACTGTAAGAAAAGCTGAGCGCCGAAAAATTGATGCTTTTGAACTGTGGTGTTGGAGAAGACTCTTGAGAGCCCCTTGGACTTCAAGGAGATTCAACCAGTCCATCCTAAAGGAGATGAGCCCTGGGTATGCGTTGGAATGTAACACGGTAAAGCTGAAACTCCAATAGTTTGGACACCTGATGCGAAGAGCTGGCTCATTGGAAAAGACCCTGATGCTGGGTAAGATTGAGGGCAGGAGGAGAAGGGGATGGTAGAGGATGAGATGCTTGGATGGCATTGCTAATCAATGGACATGAGTTGGGGTGGTCTCTGGGAAATGGTGTTGGAAAGGGAGGCCTGCCATGTTGATGTGGTCACAAAGAGTTGGACATGACTGAGCGACTGGACTGAACTGAAGCGTCTTCGGCAGCAGCACAGTTGAAAGCCATAGAATCTGCTTCTCTCAGTCTTCTTTATATTCCAGCTCCCACATCTTCACATGACTACTGGATAAAAAACAGGGACTTGTGAAGTGGAGGCCTTTGTTACCAAGGTGAATGTCTCTCTAAATAAAATGTCTAGGTTTGCAATAGAGTTTTCTCCAAGAAGAAATTGTCTTTTACCTGATGACAGCCCTTCACCAAAGTTGAAAGAATGTGGTCCACTAGAAAAGGGAAAGGCAAACCACATCAGTATTCTTGCCTTCATAACCACATGAAGACCATGAAAACAAAAAAAAGATAGGACATTGGAAGATTAACCCTCGGTAGGTTCACAATATGCTTCTAGAGATCAGTGGAGAAATAACTCCAGAAATAATGAAGCAATTGTGCCAAAGCAAAATCAACAACGAGTTGTGAATGGGATGGTGATGGAATCTGGGTTTGATGCTGTAAAGAGCAATATAGCATAGGAACCTGGAATGTTAGGTCCTTGAATCAAGGCAAATTGGAGGTGGCCACACAGGAGATGGCAAGAGACAACATTGACATTCTAGGTATCAGTGAACTAAGATGGGCTGGAATGGGAGATTTTAACTTACATGACCATTATATCTGTAACTGTGGGCAAGAATCCCTTTGAAGAAGTGGAGTAGCCATCATACGCAACAAAAGAGTCCAAAATGCAGTACTTGGGTACAATCTCAAAAATGACAGAATTATCTCTGTTCTTTTCCAAGGCAAATGATTCAATAAACGGTAATCCAAAACTTTTCTCTGATCAGTAACATTGAAGAAGCTGAAGTTGAAAGTTCTGTGAAGACCTACAAGACCTTCTAAAACTGACATTCAAAAAAGATGTCCATTTCATTATAGGCTACTGGTAGGCAGAAATAGGAAGTCAAGAAGCACATAGAGTACCAGGCAAATTGACCTTGGAGTACAAAATGAAGCAGGACAAAGTCTAATAGAGTTCTGCCAAGAAATCGCACTGGTCATGCAAACACCCTCTTCCAGCAACACAAGAGAAGACTCTACACATGGACATCACCAGATGGTCGACACTGAAATCAGATTGATTTTACTCTTTGTAGCTAAATTAGAGAAGCTCTATACAGTCAGCAAAAACAGGACAGGAAGCTGACTGTGGCTCAGATCATCAGCTCCTTATTGTCAAATTCAGAAAGAACTCGACGAAAGTGGAGGAAACCACTAGACTATTCAGATATGACCTAAATCAAATCCCTTATGACTATACACTGGAAGTGCAAAATACATGTAAGGAATTAGATTCGATTGACAGAGTGCCTGATGATCTATGGATGGAGGTACCTTCCACTGTACAGGAAACAGGGATCACGACCATCCCCAGGTAAAGAAATGCAAAAAATGAATGGCTGTGTGAGGAGGCCTTACAAATAGCTTTGAAAACAAGGGAAACAAAAAGCAAAGGAGCAAATGAAAGATATATCCATTTGAATGCAGATTTCTAAAGAAAAGCAAGGAGAGAAAGGAAAGCCTTCCTCAGGGATCAGTGCAAAAAAAGAATGGAAACAATAGAATGGGAAAGACTAGAGATCTCTTCAAGAACATTGGCAATCCCAAGAGAACATCTCATGCAGTGATGGGCTCAATAAAGCACAGAAACTGTAAGGATCTAACCGAAGCAGAAACTATTAAGAAGAGGTGGTAAGAATACACAGAAGAACTGTACAAAAAAGATCTTCACGATGCAGATAATCACGATGGTGTGATCACTCACCTAGAGCCAGACATGTTGGAATGTGAAGTCAAGTGGGCCTTAGTCAACTAAGCTAGTATAGGTGTTGGAATTTCAGTTGAGCTTTTTCAAATTCTGAAAGACGATGTTTTAGAAGTGCTGCACTCAATATGCCAGCTAAATTGGAAAATTCCGCAGTTGCCACAGGACTCGAAAAGGGCAATATTCTTTTCAATCCCAAAGAAAGGCAATGCCATAGAATGTGCAAACTACCACACAATTGCACTCATCTCATATGCTAGTAAAATAATGCTTTATATTCTCTAAGCCAAGCTTCAGCGATACGTGAACTGTGAAATTCCAGATGTTCAAGCTGGTTTTAAAAACGGCAGAGGAACCGGAGATAAAATTGCCAACATCCGATGGATCATTGAGGAAGGATGTTCAGTTCATTTCAGTCCCTCAGTCATGTCCGACTCTTTGGACCCCATGAATCACAGCACAGCAGGCCTCCCTGTCCATCACCAACTCCCGGAGTTCACTCAAACTCATGGCTATTGAGTCGATGATACCATCCAGCCATCTCGTTCTCTGTTATCCCCATCTTCTCCCATTCTCAATCCCTCCCAGCATCAGACTCTTCAAGTGAGTCAACTCGTCGCATGAGGTGGCCAAAGTATTGCAGTTTCAGGTTAGCATCAGTCCTTCCAATGAACAGCCAGTATTGATCTCCTTTAGAATGGACTGGTTGGATCTCCTTGCAGTCAAAAGGATTCAAGAGTCTTCTCCAGCACCACAGTTCAAAAGCATCAATTCTTTGGCGATCAGCTTTCTTCACAGTCCAACACACTCATCCAACATGACCAGGGAAAAACCATAACCTTGACTAGACGGACTTTGGTTTGCAAAATACTGTCTCTGCTTTTTAATATGCTATCTAGTTTGGTCATAACTTTGCTTCCAAGGAGTAAGCGTCTTCTAATTTCCTGCCTGCAATCAGCATCCAAAAATACAGTCAGGCACTGTTTCCACTGTTTCCCCATCTATTTCCCATGAAGTGATGGGACCAGATGCCATGATATTAGTTTTCTGAATGTTGGCTTCAAGCCAACCTTTTCACTCTCCTCTTTCACTTTCATTAGAGCCTTTTTGGATACTCTTTGATTTCTTCCATAAGAGTGATGTCATGTGCATATATGAGGTTATTGATATTTCGTGAGGCAATCTTGATTCCAGCCTGTGCTTCTTCTAGCCAACGTTCCTCATGATGTACTCTGCATAGAAGTTAAATAAACAGGGTAACAATATACAACCTTGACGTACTCCTTTTCCTATTTGGAAACTGTCTGTTGTTCCATGTCCAGTTTTAACTGTTGCTTCGTGACCTGCATACAGGTTTCACAAGAGGTAGGGCAGGTGGTCTGAAAGATCCCATCTCTTTCAGAATTTTCCAGATTTTATTGTGATCCACGCAGTCAAAGTATTTGGCATAGTCAATGAAGCAGAAATAGATGTTTCTCTACAACTCTCTTGCTTTTTCCATGATCCAGAGGATGTTGGCAATTTGATCTCTCGTTCCTCTGCCCTTTCTAAAACCAGCTTGAACATCTGGAAGTTCATGGTTCACGTATTGCTGAAGCTTGGCTTGGAGTATTTTGAGCATGACTTTACTAGTGTGTGAGATGAGTGAAGTTGTGCGGTCGTTTAAATCATTCTTCGGCATTGCCTTTCTTTGGGATTGGAATGAAGACTGACTTTAACCAGCCCTGTGGCCGCTGCTAATTTTTCCAAATTTGCTGACATATTGAGTGCAGCACTTTCACAGCAACATTTTTCACTTGACTTCATATTCACTTGACTTCACTTTCCAAGATGTCAGGCTCTAGGTCTTTGATCACACAATCATGATTATCTTGGTTGTGAAGATTGGTTTTGTACAGTTATTCTGTGTATTCTTGCCACCTCTTCTTAATATCTGCTGCTTTTCTTAGGTCCATATCATTTCTGTTCTTCATCGAGGTCATCTTTTTATGAAATATTCCCTTGGTATCTCTAATTTTCGTGAAGAGATTTCTTGTCTTTCCCATTCTATTGTTTTCCTCTATTTCTTTGCATTGATCGATGAGCAAGTCTTTCTTATCTCTCCTTGCTATTCTTTGGAACTCTGCGTTCAGATGCTTATACCTTTTTTTTTTTTTCTCTTTTGTTTTTTACTTCTTTTCTTTTCGCAGCTGTTTGTAAGGCCTCCCCAGACAGCCATTTTCTTTCTTTCTTTTTTCTTTTTTTCATTTCTTTTCCATGGGGATGGTCTTGGTCCCTGTCTCCTGTACAATGTTATGAACTTTCGTCAATAGTTCATGAGGCATTCCATCTATCAGATATAATCCCTTAAATCTATTTCTCATTTCCACAGTATAATCATAAGGGATTTGATTTAGATCATATCTGAAAGGTTTAGTGGTTTTCCCTACTTTCTTAAATTTAAGTCTGCATTTGGCAATAATGAGTTTATGATCTGAGTCACAGTCAGCTCTGGTCTTGTTTTGCTAACTTTATAGAATTTCTCCATCTTTGGCTGCAAAGAATGCAATCAATCTGATTTCGGTGTTGACCATCTGGTGATGTCCATATGTCGAGTCTTCTCTTCTGTTGCTGAAAGTGGTTGTTTGCTATGACCAGTGTGTTCTCTCTGCAAAATTCTATTAGTACTTGCTCTGCTGCATTCCGTGCTCCAAGGCCAAATTTGGCTGTTACTCCAGGTGTTTTTTGACTTCCTACATTTGCATTCCAGTCCCCTATAATGAAAAGGACATCATCTTTATGTGTTAATTCTAAATGGTCTTGAAGGTCTTCATAGAACCATTCACCCTCTGCTTTTTAAGTGTTACTGGTTGGGGCATAGGCTTGGATTGCTATAATATTGAATGGTTTGTCTTGGAAATGAACAGAGATCATTCTGATCGTTTGGAGATTGCATCCAAGTACAACATTTCAGACTCTGTTGTTCTCCATGATAGCGACTCCATTTCTTCTAAGGGATTCCTGCCCACAGTAGTAGATATAATGATCATCTGAGTTAAATTCACCCATTCCATTCCTTTTGAGTTCACTGATTCCTAGAAGGTCTACGTTCACTTCTGCCATCTCCTGTTTGACCACTTCCAATTTGTCTTGATTCATAGACCTAACATTCCAGGTTCGTATGCAATATTGTTCTTTGCAACATCGGACATTGCTTCCATCTCCAGTCCCATCCACAATTGGGTATTGATTTTGCTTTGGCTCCATCCCTTCATTTTTTCCTGAAGTTATTTCACCACTGATCTCCAGTATCTTATTGGGTACCTACCGACCTGGGGAGCTCCTCATTCAATATCCTATTTTTTTTTTTTTTGCCTTGTCATACTGTTCTTGGGGTTCTCGATGCAAGTATACTGAAATGGTTTGCCATTCCGTTCTCCAGTAGACCACATTCTGTCAGACTTCTCCGCCATGATCCGCCCATGTTGGGTGGCCGCACACAGCATGGCTTAGTTTCACTGAGTTAGAGAAGGCTGTGGTCCATGTGATCAGATCTACTAGTTTTCTATGAATACGATTTCAGTGTGTCTGCCCTCTGATGCCCTCTCTCAATACCTACCATCATATTTGGGTTTCTCTGACCTTGGTTGTGGGGTATCTCTTCACGGTTGCTCCCGCAAAGCGCAGCCACTGCACTTTACCTTGGACGAGGGGTATCTCTTCACAGCTGCCCCTCCTGATCTTGAATGTAGAGTAGCTCCTCTCGGCCCTCCTGTGCCTGCGCAGCAGGCGCCACTTTGACCTGGGGTAGCTCCTTTCGCCCGCTGTCCCTGGCCTCGGGCATGGGGTAGCTCCTCTCGGCCACAACCCTGGCCTCGGGCGTGGGGTAGCTTCTCTTGGCCGCCACCGAGAATCACTTTTATTTCAGAAACCAAATTACTGATGTGACTTATCCGTATAAAAATTCTTTAGGAATGAGATTTTGCAGGTTTATGGTTTTGGTTGCTATTTATGCAAGGAGCCTGTATTTTAAGATGATGCTGAAGTAAAGGCTGGTTGAAAATTACCCTTCAATTTCTAGGAGACCAGTGACGTTGTGATGACACAGCTACCCTTCACTTGCTAGGAGACCAGTGATGCTGTGATGTCACAGCTACCCTTCCATTGCTAGGAGACCAGTGCCTTTTGGAACCTCTGTGATGGTCTAGAGAGTTTCCCCCTTAGGCCTTCCAAGCAGCATTTGAATTTGCTGTGTGTAAAACCAGAAAAATGAGAAAAGTATCTGAAGAAAGAGTTTTCTGACATGGCACATATTTCTTCAGAAATTAAAGATGTGCCTCCTAACGATGAATCCACTGGCTCAGAAACCTCCATCAGACCTTTGTATGATTATACACTTGCTGGGACTTGGTTCTGCGATTTCTTATTGAAGAATATGCTTTTCAGGCTTTGTCTGAGGAAGTTCTGATGAAAAGGCCACGTTACACATTTTCTGTCTCTGAAACAGGTGAGCTGAATGATTTTCTTTCACTCACTTTTCCACAAAATTTGTGGAATATAGTGGAAAGTGATCAATTTCAATCTATTTGGTGGGAGGAGAGTGGCACTTGTTTAGTGATCAATGATGAACTCTTCAAGAAAGAAGTCTTGGAAAGAAAGGCGCCTTTCAGAATATTTGAAACCAATAATATGAAAAGTTTAGTTCGACAGCTGAACCTTTATGGGTTTAGTAAAAAGCGACAACCTCTTCAAAGATCTTCTTCACTCTCTGACTTTCTGGAAGAAGAAGAAAACAGCAACTCTCTTTTGAGCAAGATATCCCAAAATTTACACTTAGTAGCAATATGTAAGATTAAATCATGTGACCTAGAAAACATGTTACCATATGTAGCTAAAACGGAATTCAACATAGCAATTTGTTGAAAAAGCTTTATTGTTTGAAGTTGAGACAGCTAGAGGATATAATATTTGATGTTAAACAAACTTTCCAATCAACTTGAAACAAGATACGATTCTATGGTATTTACTATATATATACAACATATTTTTAGTTGAGGAGCATATTTGTTTCACACATGTTAGCTGTTAAAACTACTCTGGAGGCGTTTAATTTGATGGAATTTAATTGGTATCATTCAAGGAATTATTTTCTCTTTTCTAATTTTATTTATTTTAATTGGAGGCTAATTACTTTACATTATTGTATTGGTTTTGCCATACATTGACATGAATCTGCTCTGGGTGTACATGTGTTCCCATCTTGAACCCCCTTCCACCTCCCTCCCCACCCCATCCCAGTACACCAGCCCCGCATATCCTGTATCTTGCATCGAACCTGGACTTTTGATTCGTTGCACATATGATAATATACATGTTTCAATGCCATTCTCCCAAATCATCACGCCCTCGCCCTCTCCCACAGAGACCAAAAGACTGTTCTATACATCTGTGTCTCTCTTGCTGTCTCATTTACAGGGTTATCGTTATCACCTTTCTAAATTCCATATACATGTGTTAGTATACTGTATTGGTGTTTTTCTTTCTGCCTTAATTCACTCTGTATAATAGGCTCCAGTTTCATCCACCTCTTTGGAACTGATTCAAATATATTTTTAATGGCTGAGTAATACTCCATTGTATTTATGCACCACAGCTTTCTTATCCATTCGTCTGCAGACGGACATGTAGGTTACCTCCATGTCCTGGCTATTACAAACTGTGCTGCGATAAATATTGGAATATATGTGTCTCTTTCAATTTTGGTTTCCTTAGTGTGTATGCCCAGGAGCGTGATTGCTGGGTCGTATGGCAGCTCTATTTGCAGTTTTTGAAGAAAATTCCACACTCTCCTCCATAGTGGTTGTGCTGTTTGCATTCCCCCTAACAGTGTAAAAGGGTTCTCTTTTCTCCACACCCCCTCCAGCATTTATTGCTTGTAGACTTGAGAATATAAGCCATTCTGACTGGCGCAAAATGGTACCTCATTGTGGTTTTGATTTGCATTTCTCTGATTATGAGTGATGTTGAGCATCTTTTCATGTGTTTGTTAGCCATCTGTATGAAGGAATAAACTTTTATAGTTTAGCTTTTATGGCAGTTTTACCTTGGTTTATAAAGAAACTAAATAATTGTATCCTTTGACTTTAGTTACAGATCTACTATAATTCAAACTTCAAAAGAGGCTATCCTCAATTTTTAGTAAGAATAGAAAGAAGATTTGGGATTAACAATGTGTCTGCAATATCTTCATTAGTTCGAGATTGCAAGGAGAAGTATGTTAAAGCAAGTGTCAACATAGATGATCGTAACTCTGATTTTCTTCCTGAAACTAGTGGAGAGAGTCAGCCGCCACCAGTTTAATTGTGCCTTTCATACAAAAGCCTCACACCAGCCAGATAGTCGCTAATACAAGAGCTCTAGCTCTGTGTGACTTACCTTTCCCATCATCAATATCAGTTAGCCAAACAGAACAGATTGTGGGAGATCAGCCTGCTGTTTGAAATCAGTTGAGCATTTTTAAGTGGCACTCACATAGCAGCTACACTCAGGTAAATGGCCACGTTGAGGACTTGCCTACTACAACTACATCAACTCTCAGAACCACATCGTATCTCCATTTCAGGGCAGTTATTCTAGACTGATGGTGGAGCCTTCTAAGTTTCCAGATAGATATAGTGATACGTCAGCCCGTGACAGTCCTTTCTGTGACCTTCAAAAGAGAGGCAACTCATGGCCCTCAGTGCCAAGGATCACTTATACATCTGCCTCCTCTCTTTAAAGTCAACTCATTAAGAATCATTGTTATGTGAAAACCATGCTAATTAAAACGGACCTATCAAATAAATGTCAGATTATGGAGCCTAAAGAAGATTGAGATTTTGGTTGGGAGATGTCAACAGATACCTTCATTCTTGTATTTGAACAATAAAATTACATGTTCACCTTCATAATTTCATTTTCTCTGTTCAAACACTGAAGAGAAAAATGAGGCTTTATTTTAATGTCTGGCTATTTTACTGCTCTGTTTTAAAAAATCTTCAGAACAAGAAAATATTCATTATGCATCCTAGGTCATGACACCAATCTAATATTGGTAAGCAAGAAAATGAGAACAAAGGGAAAAGAGGTAATGTATGTAACGTGATTTCTGCAATCATCCCTGATGAAATGAACGGGTGTCTACATTAGGAGTTTATGGGTGAAGGAAGAGATACAAATAAAATTTAAAAAATGGAAATGCATATATGTACCTTAGTGCATTCACAGTTACGTTATATTCTATTAGATACTTGTAGAGTCTTAAAAGGGTAGACAACAGGCTATCTTCAGTATAGAAATTCATTATGTGCTTGAAATTATAAAATCATGATCATCACTGTACTGTCACTGTGAAACCAAAGATAAGATGACATAATCAGTGACTGGCCCATGGTCAGCACAAGATATGTATTTTACAAGTGATATTGTATAGGGTCATTTTTGTTCTGCTGTCCTTAAGTGAAAGCGACAGTGAAGTAGCTCACTCGTGTCTGACGCTTTGCGACCCCCGTGACCTGTAGCCTACCATGCTCCTCCATCCATGGGATTCTCCAGGCAAGGATACTGGAGTGGGTTGCCATTTCCTTCTTCACAGATCTTCCCGTCCCAGGGATTGAACCCGGGTCTCCCACATTGCAGGCAGACGCTTTACTCTCTGAGTCACCAGGGAAGACGCTGTCCTTAAGGAAGCCTTTATTTGCTGACACCAGGATTCCACCCCATATTTCCTAATGCATGTTTAGATGTTGCTTATCGGTTCCCACAGAGACAGAATAAATTCCTGGTGGTGATTGTAGCACATCAGTGTGATTAACAAGTTCTGTGAAGACATGGTATATTTTTTCCTTAAAAACTTCATTATCTTTCTCTTATATTGTGCTTCCGGAGCTAAAATCTCTCAACCTAATTTCAGCCATGCTAAGCCCCTTCTCACAATTTTGTCTCAACTCTTTCGTGGGGTTGGAAGGAACTGCCATTTGCCCTCCTACCAAGTTGAGCCCAGATATCAGGACTTCCGTGTGTTTTGGGGCTACTCTCTTTACGTATCTTTCACATCAGCTAAAATTAGAGCCTGCAAATGATACATTTTAAGTACTTACTAAGTTATCAATAAAGAAATGTCATAACAAATCAAATGCTATATACATTACTCAACATATTCCTATAACCTTCAGTATTATCATAAATGGCCTTTCCTCTTTACTGATAACTTTTGCCAAGTTGATAAATATTTATTATATTTACACGAACGTTAAATGTGGGAATTTAAATTATAATAAGACTGCTGCTCTCATGAAATTTACAGTCTATAAGAACCCATTCTAAGCATGCAGTTTCAGGCCCCAGTACCCTAAAATTTAACAGTAGTTGTGGAGACATGTATATAAAAAGAGAATAATTAATTTTAATAATCTAGTAACGTCATGGAGTAAGCAGGGATCGATATCAATGGTTGATCCCAAATATATTTCACAACGTAATACTCGGAACAAAGTGTCTGTTTCTTGGAGTATCCAAATAGCATGAACGCTACCTAGAAATCTTTGAAATCTCAAATTTGGGGTCATTCCTTTAGATGATGGTGGCAACATCAAGTCAGATCCCTTTTATGGGATGGTTACCCACATAGGACAACCCCAAATTAAGTTGCCCACTCTCATTCTTGCAGCTAATGAACAGTGAAATCTGTGGAATATCTGTGTAGATAAGGGTGTGGTCCACAAACACACTTTTTCTTTCACTGAAAAATTACATTCAGTGTAGCTGAGAATGCCATGCTTAGAGAGGTGAGCATTTTGAAGCAGTGGTAAGTGTTATTGAAATTGGTGTCCTTAGTTAAGATTTCAGGCCCAAAGTTCAATGCTCTTGTTTTAGACTTCAGGTTTTTTATGAAACTAAAAGACTCTTACCTCTTGAAAGGAAAGTTATGATGAACCTAGATAACATATAAAAAGAAGAGCCATTACTTTGCCAACCAAGGTCTGTCTAGTCAAGGCTATGGTTTTTCCAGTGGTCATGTATGGATGTGAGAGTAGGACTGTGAAGAAAGCTGATCGCCGAGAAATTGATGCTTTTGAACTGTGGTGTTGGAGAAGACTCTTGAGAGTCCCTCGGACTGCAAGGAGATCCAACCAGTTCATTCTAAGGGAGATCAGTTCTGAGTGTTCATTGGAATGACTGGTGCTGAAAATGAAACTCCAATACTTTGGCCACCTCATGCGAAGAGTTGACTCATTGGAAAAGACTCTGATGCCGGGAGGGATTTGGGGCAGGAGGAGAAGGGGAAAACAGAGAATGAGATGGCTGGATGGCATCACCGACTTGATGGAGATGAGTTTGAGTGAACTCCACGTGTTGGTGATGGACAGGGAGGCCTGGGATGCTGTGATTCATGGGGTCGTAAAGTATCAGACAAGAATGAGCGACTGAACTGACTGACTGACGATGTTGTCAAATTTGCATCCTTTGAGCAATATCACCTTAAATGTGATTCCATTAGCTATTTCATTTCCATGTACGGATTATTCATTCTCAGTCCCTTTTACCTTCTTTTCATGTTCTGCTTTGACTGGCAGGTCCTTCTCAAAAAGAACAGGAATAATCCATTTAGTCCTCTGTGATAACTTGGAAAAGACAAGGACAAGCACATTCAATATATCATGTTGAAAAGCTACTGTTTTTGTTCCCTCCTGAAACAAAAACAGTACTAAACTGTACTAACAGCATTAACCTGTACTTCAATTGTCCTACCAAGGGAAATCTGGTTACATGGTCCATTACCTTTGTTATCAATTCCCATATGGCTTTAAAATATCAGTACCTGTCATTCTCCAAAGCTTATAGAGAAAATAGCTCAATACCTTAGGGAAGCATTGTACATGAATTCAATTTTCTTTCCTTTATGTATTTACTTTATAATTGGTGCCGAAAATTGTAAAACTGAAAACAAAAAAAATAGGTGAGGTAAATACAGAAGATTGGGGCAAAAAGTAGAAAAATTGATGGGAGAAGGTCAGGGGATGAAATGGGATGCTTAAAGTATAGCAAGCAAATGTGTCACTGAAGGGTCTAAAGAGGTGAATATGACTTCAGTATTGTTACACTACAACTTTATTTTCATCAAATCACACAATAGTTTTTCATGCAAAATATTCTAAGATCCCATGGGATGTAGATCAATGTTCTAACTTTTGAAACATTCTGATTTAAAATGTCACTATAGTGAAATTATTTAACTACAAAATGACTTCCAACATTAGGCCTAGAAACAGAGAACTCTGTGCATTTCATAGGTGTCCTTCAGTGAGTCCTTCGGTTTTCTTTTCCTTTCATAATTGTGTTTTGGGCATGTAAGATTGTGACTCTCTTTGTGTGTGTGTGTGTGTGTGTGTGTGTGTGTGTGTGTGTGTCTGTGTGTGTGTGTGTGTGTTTATCAGACTAGGAATGTGATTGTGAGTGTATGTCTGGGTTCTCTATGGACTTTTATGTTAGAGATTTTTTGGTGAAGAAATGGCTAATTCAATAGTATAAAGAGGCACAAACTAAAATGCCCATTCAAAATTCTGCTTTAGTATTTCAAAGTACAAGACAAATGGATGAGTCTCAGAGATTGAAAGCATTTCGATAATAACCAAGCTACTCCACCCTAACATACTTTAAATCTATGGCACTGTCACAATCTGCCCACCAAAAGTTGAGAGGGGCCTTAGTAGTCTGTGATGTCTGTCAATAACAAAAACACCCACCTACTACTTTGGCAATACCAGAGAAGCTAAGTAGATGTGTGGAGTTTCAACCAGGCCTTCGTATAATAAGATACTATCTTCCTATAGGAGGTGGCACACTCACCAATATGAATAACATTCTTAGGGATCAAAGAAACTAATGATGAAATCTGTAATTCTATTCTCACATGGCAGAAGTGGCCTTCCTCCTTCACAAGGGTATCAGTTAAAATAGTTAAATAGAAGGAAGTGATAACATGGCCCGCATACTTCGTAGATAAAATCTTCAACATCCAAGCCCTACCACACTGATAAGATGATGACTATACAGGAATTCTGGTTTCAGCTCTGTGTGGCAATCATCATATAATGGCACTGAAACATGTTTATGATCATATGTGCAACGAATCTCCAGTCCAGGTTCAATGCATGATACAGGATGCTCAGGGCTGGTGTATTGGGATAAACCAGAGGAATTGGATGGGGAGGGAGGTGGGATTGGGGTTCAAGATAGGGAACACATGTGCACCCGGGGCAGATTCATGTCAATGAATGCCAAAACCAATACAATAATGCAAAGTAATTAGCCTCCAATTAAAATAAATAAAGAAAGAAAAAGAATGTATGAATGTTTGAGATGCACTGATAGTGCAAATCGATTAAGGCAATAGTCTTGAGATCTGATTCAAAGCGGAAAACTGTGTACTCCCTGTCTTCAGTTTCATGGGACTTCACATACATTCACACAGTTCCACAATTCTCAACCTTCATCTGAAGACAAAACCTGTGACATTAAAAGAGGAATGGTCTATGTACAGAGAAGGCAAGTAGCAAAGTTTGAATGAATCCAGTCTCCTACCTACATCCTTGCTTAGTAATGTGATCCCTTGTAAGCTTTCCTAAGGGTAACTAGAATACACAAGTCAGAGATGCTTCTCCCAGGATTACAGAGTTTGATTGAGAACATATAAGTTTGCTTAACTCTCACCTCATCCTTCAGCTCAAATATCAGCCTGTTAACACATCAGAAGATAGGCAGTTCTAGCAGACACTTACAGACAATACCTGCTTCTGCCTAAGACCAAGGTTGTAGATCCAAGTGGCTGATGCGGTAAGGTTTCTGTCTCAGGATACCGCATGACTCCGCAGGAGTTCTCCTTTCCTGGGAAGCTCTCCAAAAACATTGTGAGAAGTACAATGTGAGGGAGGAAAAGGAGGAAACTGACAAGAGCTTTGTTCTTTCTAATTGTCCTGAATATCACTTATCATCCCAGGTACAATGACAGGCTTAACATGCTATCTGAACTATCTCCCAGCACTGCCAAGACTAATTTTTTGATGTAGTTCAGTCACTCAGTCTTGTCTGACTCTTTGTGACTCCATGTACAGTAAGAACCCGGGGCCCGCCTGGCCTTCAAATCTCCCAGAGCTTTCTCAAATCCATGAACTTTGAGTCAGTGATGCTTTGCGGCCATCTCACCCTCCTCCGTTCCCTTCTTCTCCGGTGCCCAATCTTTCCCAGCATCGGTTTCTTCCCAGTGATTTTGCTCTAGGACTCATGTGGCCGATATATTGGCTCTTCATGTTCAGCATCAGTCCTTCTCAGACAGTCAGAGATGGTTTCCTTCACGCTTTTCCAGTTTGAACTCCACGCTTACCACGGAACTCTCACACATCTTCTCCAGGCGTTGTTGCAAAGCATCAATATTATGGCACTCAGTTCATGTGGTTCTGCTCATTCCTCCACTCGTTCTTCCTGAAAATCAACTTTGACTAGTCAGGTCTTTCTCAGTAAGCTCTCAGCTTTTTAACATGGTGTCTAGATTGGTCACAGCTTTTCATCAAAGTGCAAGTTCCTTTAAATTTCATGGCTGCAGTCAATTCGGCAGTGATATCGGGGGTCAAGAAAGAGAAACCTGTCACTAATCCAATTGTATCAAAATGATGGGACCAAATTCCATGAGCTTAATTTTTGTGTGTGTTTGTCTTTATATTGTGTTTTAATCCATCTTTTCCACTCTCCCCTTTCACCTTCATCATAAGGATCTTTACTTCCTGGTATATTTTACCCATTTTTGTGCTGTCATCTTATAACTGAGGTTAATCATTCTGCTCACAGTAATTTTGTTTCCAACTTCAGATTCTTTCAGCAAATTACTTTCCATGATGCACTCTGCACAGAAGTCAAATGAGCTGGGTGACAATATATAGCCTTGATGTATTTCCTTCCCTATTAGGTACCATTTCATTATTCCTTGTCCAATTACAACTGTTGTGTCTTCACCTGCATGCACATTTCCCAGGAAACCGGTAAGGTGGTCCCATATTCTTATCTCTTTTAGAAGTCCCACAATTTGTTGTGACCGACACAGTGGAAGAGCTTCCCTGGTGGCTCAGATGCTAAAGCATCTGCCTGCAATGGGGCAGACCCAGTTTTGATCAGTCCATGGGGTCACAAAGAGTCAGAAACAACTGAAAGACCTCATTTTCACAAGCAGTGCATGTAAGAGAGACAATAAAGTAGATGTAAATAATTTATGAAATCTCCTTGCTTTTTCTATGATCCAAACTCCAATTCAGGTTTACATTAAGATTAAATAACTAACTACACATCCCTGTTTTGCTTTGTTTTGTTCTGCCCTTTTATTCTCTGGTTCTCTCTTTCAAGCTGTGATCTACCAATTGTTACATTCCTGGGCCCTTGCCATCTTCCCATACAAGAATTAAATTATGCCCATGCCACTCTCTGACCTTTGACACCCACTTAAAACAGTTAAGTTTCCAGAGCTGAAATAAGGAATCTGTGTTCTGGGAAAATGTCAGCACAGTTTGACAAATAGCTAGATATTTTCAGGGACTGACTTTTGAGCCAATTCCTGTACCACCTCTCATCCTGGAAAGAACTGTATTTCCTTAAGCAGATTGCAATTCTTCATTAGCAGACATTTCAGGAAAAGTAAATCTGTTTATTTGCACGTTCAAAATCAATGATGTACCAAATATGTATATATGTGTATAACCTCCCATTAAACTGATTAATTCATGTCAACTAAAGTTTGTTGTTTCCCCGGCATGCATAAAGGAATTACAGAGCTAGCCTAGAAATAAGATCAGAATTTCTGATTTCGCAGAAAATAAGAGGACATTGAGTGCAACTCTCTCCATGGAGGCATCACAAATAATTCTTCTATAAAGGAAACACTTCCTCCAGAGAATCAAATGGATATTAGCAGAAGACCTTGCTCAACAGTGAGGTCTATATGGAAACTAGACATAACTGGAAGAATAAAGGGAAGATGGGAGGAGGACGAGAGGAATAGAACCAAGCCTGTGTCTTGGGGTGGGAGATGCAGAAGCAGGGAGTAGATTGAGGATCCAGGCAAGTCACCTGACTAAACTTAATTTAATTTTGACTGAAAGGAAGCAAGGTGACGAAGCTGATGAAATATAGTTTGCCTAGAGTGAAAATCGAACAGAGAATGTGTGGTGTGGTCCTGCATGCCCCATACGGCAGTGCAGGTCAACTAGTGTAAAAGGGCCTGGAAGATCAAACATGGGTTTAGAAAGACAACATGGGAGGGAAGTGCTTTTGACTGTGGAGATGGAGGTATGCATCTGGGATAACAAATTCTGTAGAAAGGAATGCATTTTGAAAAATTCCAAACTGACAAAGAAGTGGGAACTTAGGGCTCAGTCACACAGAGGAGGTGGTGACACATTAAATTTCCCCCTCGTGCCACATGCTAAGACTTACTATCAGGCAATAGAAAAAGACTAGCTAGAACTATCATGCATGCTTCTGCCACCACAGGCTAGAAACCTATTCCTTTAGGGCCATGATTTTACTGCCCATGGTCGCTGGCTTCCCTGAAAAACTGATACCACCAGGGTTTCTAAAGTCCCAGCAGCTGTACCTCTTGCTCCTGTGCTCACCAAGGCAGGCCCAAGTGTTCCACAAGGGTCTTGGGGGTAGCCTTCTCTGGTGACCACACGGAGAGGTTGTTATCAAACTACATCTGAGAGGAGCTACCCCACCACCAATAGGCCATGGCTGCGCGGGCGCAGGAGGGCCGAGAGGAGCTACTCCACGTTCAAGGTCAGGAGGGGCGTCCTTGAGGAAATACCTCTCATCCAAGTTAAGCCGCAGCGGCTGCACTTTCTTGGAGCAGCTGTGAAGAGATATCCCACGCCCAAGGTAAGAGAAATCCAAATAAGATGGTAGGTATTGCGAGGGGGCATCAGAGGGCAGAAACACTGAAATCATAATCACGGGAAACTAGTCGATCTGATCACATGGACCACAGCTGAATGTGGTCCACTGGAGAAGGGAATGGCAAACCACTTCAGTATACTTGTCTTGAGAACCCCATGAATGGTATCAAAGGGCAAATTGATAGGATACTGAATGAGGAATTCCCCAGGTCGGTAGGTGCCCAGAATGCTACTGGATATCAGTGGAGAAATAACTCTAGAAGAATGAAGGGATGGAGCAGAAGCAAAACCAATACCAATTTGTGGATGTGACCGGTGATAGAAGCAAGGTCTGGTGCTGTAAAGAGCAATATTGCATAGGAACCTGGAATGTTAGGTCCATAAATCAAGGCAAATTGGAAGTGGTCAACAGGAGATGGCAAGAGTGAACATAGACATTCTAGGAATCATTGAATTAAATGGACTGGAATGGGTGAACTTAACTCAGATGACCATCATATCTACTACTGTACTACTGTGGGCAGGAATCCCTTAGAAGAAATGGAGTAGCCATCATGGTCAACAAAAGAGTCCGAAACACAGTACTTGAATGCAATCTTAAAAACGACAGAATGATTTCTGTTCGTTTCCAAGGCAAACCATTCAATATTACAGTAATCCAGGCCTATGCCCCAACCAGTAACGCTGAAGAAGCTGAAATTGAACGGTTCTATGAAGACCTACAAGACCTTTACTCCTGGAGTAACAGGCAAATTTGGCCTTGGAACACGGAATGAAGCAGGGCAAAGGCTAATAGAGTTTTGTCAAGAGAATGCACTGGTCAGAGCAAACACCCTCTTCCAATTCCAACACAAGGGAAGACTCTACACATGGACAACACCAGATGGTCAAAACCAAAATCAGATTGATTATATTCTTTGCAGCCAAAGATGGAGTAGCTGTATAGAGTTAGAGAAAGCAAGACTAGGAGCTGCCTGTGGCTCAGATTATGAACGCCTTATTGCCAAATTCAGACTTAAATTGAAGAAAGTACGGAAAACCTCTAGACCATTCACATATGACCTAAACCAAATCCCTTATGATTGTACAGATTTTTATATAGACGGGACTAAAAATGTTAAAGTCTCATTCTGGTCTCTCGAAGAGTATAACGTTCTTTATACTAAATCCCACTCTTCTCAACAAAATGAATTATATGCTCTCATTCAGGTTATTCACTTACATCCTTACCATATTATTATAGTTTATAATTTTTTATATTCAATATTTGTATTACAATCTATGGAAACTTCAATCATAAATTCTAATCAGTCTATTATTCAACATTTTATCGAACTACAATCTCTTATTAAGAACTGCACTTCCTCTACTCATATTACCCATATCTGAGCACATTCTTGTTTTCTGGCCCTGTGGCTCATGGCAACGAACAAGCTGATAAGCTTGTCGTTTTGCTACTCCTGAAGAGCCACATGATTTATTTTGCAATAATGCTGGTTAATTCAACCAAATTTGGAAAATTCCATACTGCCATGCTAAAGAAATTATCATTAGTTGCCCTACTTGAAGGCCCTTACATCTTCGATCTATTGCACAAGGCATTAATCCTCAAAGATTACATCCTAACGAACTATGACCAATGGGTGTAATGCATTGTCCTGAAATTTCTCGCTCTTCCTTCTTATATGTCTCAATCGACACAAATTCCTTTTTAATATGGGTCACACCTCTTCAAGATGAGGCTACACGACATGTTGTAACCCACCTGTTAACTTGTTTTCCTATAATGGGAACACCTAGTTCTATAAAAACAGAAAAAAAGCCCTGCCTATATTTCTAGGCAATTCAAACAATTCCTACAGTCATTTTCTATTAAATATATTACAAGCATCCCTTATAATCCACAAGCAATTTTTTTTTAAACTGGAAACTGTAACACTTTATTTTATTTTTTTTTATTGGAGGCGAATTACTTTACATTAATATATTGGTTGGTGTTGCCATATGTTGACACGAAACTGCCCCGGCTGTGCATGTGTTCCCTTTCTTGAACCCCCAGCCCACCTCCCTCTTCCCTATATCCTCTCTCCAGGTCATCCCCGTGCACCAGCTCCAAGCATCCTGTATCATGCCTCGAACCTGGACTGGTGATTCAGTTCAAATAATATACATGTTACAATGCCATTTTCCCAAATCATCCCACCATGACCCTTTCCCACAGAGTCCCAAAGACTGTTCTATACACTTTTGTCTCTTTTGCTGTCTCGTATACAAGGTTTAGGCTACCATCTTTCTAAATTCCGTATATATGCATTGGTATACTGTATTGATGTTTTTCTTTCTGGCTTACTTCACTCTGTAAAATAGGCTCCAATTTCATCCACCTCATTGGAACTGACAAAAATGCATTTTTTTTGATGGCTGAAAAATACTCCATTGTGTAGATGTACCAGAGCTTTCTGACACATGCATCCGCAGATGGACATCTCGGTTGCTTCCATGTTCTCCCTATTATAAGCAGTGCTGCAATGAACATTGGAGTGCATGTGTTTCTTTCATTTCTGGTTTCCTCAGTGTGTAAGACCAGGAGTGGATTTGCTGGATCATATATCAGTTCTATTTCCAGTTTTTTGAGGAATCTCTGCACTGTTCTCCATAGTGGCTGTACTAGTTTGCATTCCCTCCAACAGTGTAAGAGAGTTCCCTTTTCTCCACACCCCCTCCAGCATTTATTTGCATGTAGACTTTTGGATAGCAGCCATTCTGACTGGTGTGAAATGGTATCTCATTGTGGTTTTGATTTGCATTTCTCTGATTATGAGGGATATTGAGCATTTTTTCATGTGTTTCTTAGCCATCAGTTTGTCTACTTTGGAGAAATGTCTGTTTAATTCTTTGGCCCATTTTTTAATTGGGTCGTTTATTTTTCCGGAATTGAGCTGCAGGAGTTGCTTGTATATTTTGGAGATTAATTCTTTGTCAGTTGATTCAGTGGCTATTAATTTCTCCCAATCTGAAGTCTGTGTTTATACCTTGCTTATAGTTTCCTTTGCTGTGCAGAATCTTTTCATTTTAATTAGGTCCCATTTGTTTATTTTTGCTTTTATTTCCAATATTCTGGGAGGTGGGTCTTGGAGGATCCTGCTGTGATTTGTGTCAGAGAGTGTTTTGCCTACGTTCTCCTCTAGGAGTTTTAGAGTTTCTGGTCTTACATTTAGTTCTCTAATCCATTTTGAGTTTATTTTGGTGTATGTTGTTAGGAAGTGTTCTAGTTTCATTCTTTTACAAGCAGCTGACCAGTTTAACAAGCACCACTTGTTAAATAGACTGTCTTTACTCCTTTTTATTTTTTTGCCTCCTTTGTCAAAGATAAGGTGTCCAAAGGTGTGTGGATTTATCTCTGGGCCTTCTATTTTGTTCCATTGATTTATATTTCTGTCTTTATGAGAGTACCATATTATCTTGATGAATGTGGCTTTGTAGTAGAGCCTGAAGTCCGGCAGGTTAATTCCCCCAGTTCCATTCTTCTTCCTCAAGATTGCTTTGGCTCTTCGAGGTTTTTTGTATTTCTATACAAATTGTGAGATTATTTGTGCTAGTTCTGTGAAAAATATCGTTGGAAGCTTGATAGCGATTGCATTGAATTTATACATTACTTTGGGTAGTATACTCATTTTTACTATATTTATTCTTCCAATCCACAAACACGGCATATTTCTCCATCTATTAATGTCCTCTTTGTTTACTTTCACTAGTGTTTTATAGTTTTCTATGTACAAGTCTTTTGTTTCCTTAGGTAGATATATTCCTAAGTATTTAATTCTTTTCGTTACAACAAAGAATGGAATAGTTTCCATAATTTCTCTTTCTATTTTCTCATTAAGTGTATAGGAATGCAAGGGATTTCTGTGTGTTGATTTTATATTCTGCAACTTTACTGTATTCACTGATTAGCTCTGGTAGTTTTCTGGTAGAGTCTTTAGGGTTTTCTGTGTAGAGGATCATGTTATCAGTGAACAGTGAAATTTTACTTCTTCTTTTCCAATTTTTATTCCTTTTATGTCTTTTTCTGCTCTGATTGCTGTAGCCAAAACTTCCAGAACTATGTTGAACGATAGTGGTGATAGTGGGCACCCTTGTCTTGTTCCTGACTTTAGGGGAAATGCTTTCAGTTTTTCACCATTGAGGATAATGTTTTCTGTGGGTTTGTTATATATAGCTTTTATTATGTTGAGGTATGTCCCTTCTATTCCCACTTTTGGAAGGTTTTTATCATAAATGGATGTTGAATTTTGTCGAAGGCTTTCTCTGCATCTACTGAGATAATCATATGATTTTTATTTTTCAGTTTGTTAATGTGGTGTATTACGTTGATTGATTTGCGGATATTGAAGAATGCTTGCATGCCTGGGATAAAGCCCCTTGATCATAATGTATGATCTTCTTAATGTGCTGTTGGATTCTGATTGCTAGAATTTTGTTAAGGATTTTTGCATCTATGTTCATCAGTGATATTGGCCTGTAGTTTTCTTTTTTGTGGGATCTTTACCAGGTTTTGGGATTAGGGTGATGGTGGCCTCATAGGATGAGTTTGGAAGTTTCCCTTCCTCAGCAATTTTCTGGAAGAGTTTGAGTAAAATAAGTGTTAGCTCTTCTCTAAATTTTTGGTAGAATTCAGCTGTGAAGCCGTCTGGCCCTGGGCTTTTGTTTGCTGGAAGATTTCTGATTACAGCCTCTAATTCCATGCTTGTGATGGGTAGGCAGGCCGCCCTGCCTCCCTACCCATACCCCGCCTGCTGGAGGGTGGTGCGGGCATCTGTGCCGCTTCTCTGCTGAGAGTTTCCTCTGGGCACTTAGTCTGTGGGTTTTAATTATTTATTTAATTATTAATTAAATATTTATGTATGTATGCGTTTTTCTCCCAGTTATGTGGCCCTCTGAAGTTCCAAGTCTCGCCACAGACACACCAGTGTTTCCAGGTGTTAGTAACCTTCTTTTTTTTTCTTTTTCTTTTCTTTCTTTAAGCCTCCCTTCCTAGGACGAAGCTCTTTCTCTCCCTCTTTTGACTCTCTTTTTATCTTTTATACTATTTCCTACCTCCTTTCGAAGATTATGGGCTGCTTTTCTGGGTGCCTGATGTCCTCTGCCGGTATTCAGAAGTTGTTTTATGGGATTTACTCAGCGTTCAAATGTTCTTTTGCTGATTTTGTGGGGGAGAAAATTGTCACCCTGTCCTATTCCTCTGCCATCTTCCTGTGCTCCCTAAACTCTCCACAAGCACAAATTAAAAAAGTAAATAAAGAGGGCGTATACACAGGATCATTTTTGTGTTCCTTATCCAGAGCAGACTTTCAGTTCAGTTCAGTTCAGTTCAGTTCAGTTCAGTTCAGTCACTGGCTCAGTTGTTTCCGATTCTTTGTGACCCCATGAATCCCAGTGCGTCAGGCCTCCCTGTCTATCTCCAACTCCCTGAGTTCACTCCAACCCATGTCCATCAAGTCGGTGATACCATCAAGCCATCTCATTCTCTGCTGTCTCCTTCTCCTCCCGCCCACAATCCCTCCCATCATCAATGTCTTTTCAGGTGAGTCAACTCTTCACATGAGGTGGCCAAAGTATTGGAGTTTCTGCTTCAGCATCAGTCCTTCCAATGAACACCCAGGACTGATCTCCTTTAGAATGGATTGGTTGGATCTCCTTGCATTCAAGGGATTCTCAAGAGTCTTCACCACCACAGTTCAAAAGCATAAATTCCACGGCTACAAGCTTTCTTCACAGTCCAACTCTCACATCCATACATGACCACTGGAAAAACCATAGCCTTGATTTGAGGGACCTTGGTTGGCAAAGTAATGTCCATGCTTTTTAATACGCTATCTAGATTCCAATGCAATATATTCTCTAATCTTAAAATTATCATTAATGCAGCTTTGCTTGTTTTAAATTTTTTAAACTTATCGCAAGGAGATATTTTGACAAAAGCAGAAAACCGTTTCCTGGAACTGAAGGACACTTCTCTTCCTCTACCTATTTTGTATCAAGACGGGGTGACTAAACAACGGATGTGGAAAATTAATATTACCAGGATAGGGACACGCTTGTATTTCTCCAGGTGGATCCAACGAAGTCATTTGGTTCCCTCTTCAGAAGATTCACCCAAGGAAGCTAAGATAGGGAGAAAAAGGTGAAATCCCCGGGAGGAGGAGATTTCAGTACAAGCCATGGCGGCTTTTAAACTTTCTAAGAAATGTCACACTCGACGTCATCGACCTCATGATCTCCCTACTTGGAGACAGATAAAAACTCTTATTAATCAACCTGAAAATCTGGGTTCTCAACAGGAAATGACCTGGGAATCTGAGAATATTTTTTAGCTACACTTGCTTTCCTTGCTTTTGCTTTCCCCGCTCAGGCTGGCTTGAATAATCACACTTATAGGCCTTATATACCTAAGCCCCAGTTATTGCAAGTTGTAGAATGGAAAGATATAGGACCTGTCATATCCACTAATGACACAGTACATACGAATCCTCCTTGGAGATTTGAGGGGTCGTCTCCTCTCTTCCTGAGGAAGATGGAGGACTAATAAACATTTCTCTAGGCTATAAAATCCTTCCTTTGTGCATGGGCCCAGGAGAATTATGTATTAATGTTAGTCAACAAAAGTGGACTTTCATCCTGCCTCCAAAAAAGAATTTCAGTACATTGCTTGGACTGTTTACTACCCTGTCCCTTTATGGAAACCATGTCAATACTACCAAATCTTTCGGAAAAGGACAAAAGTTGAAATGTAAGGGGTTTACGTATAAGGACTTTACATATATTCCTGTTTACTGGGATAGATTTCAAGCTAAATCAGGGAAATTAATGTTATTTTTTTGGCCAATTACACCATTGTTGATTGGGAAACCCAATCATCTAACTGCTCAGATGATCTTAATAATACAATGTGTGATATGCTACTCAAGAAGAATGGAAGATTTCCAATAGTTCAATGGAAAACTTCCATGACAAAGGCCTCTTTGGCTGGATTGACAGTGAAAGGGCAACTCCTCGCCCTCGAATCATCCTCAATATATGAATTGGACCTGAACAACAGGACATTTGGAAACATGATGCACGTACTTAAAAACTTGGAACTTGGACTGGATATGCCACAGGGACCAGTCGTTGTCATAGTAACTCTTCCTTCCGTTATAATCATTCATATTTTACACAAGCTTCCATCCCCTTTCCTTTTGTTATAGCCATAGGGAACTCACAGTTTAATAAGACTTTATGTTCTGTCACTTGTATAGATTGCAAATTGTATACTTGTCTAAATTCCTTTAAAAAAATGAATCCCTTTTGATTCTTCGATCTCGGTGTAGTCTGCGGTTACCAAGTAGGTCTCCAAATACCCTGGGAAGAAGGTCCCATGGTAGGACTTCCTCCCGGTTACTCTCTAAATTACTCCAATGATCTAAGCGATTCATTGGATGGCTAATTCTTGGCATTTTGGGATTAATAGCCATTTGCATCACTGCTGCAGTTGCAGGCATTGCTTTACAAACCTCAATTCAAACCCAAAACTTTATTCAAATTTGGACTAAAGATGCTGATACTATGTGGGCCACACAGACTCAGATGGATGAATACGTTCAGGATAAAATACAAGAATTAAAAACAGGCATCCAGTGGGTCAGAGAACAATTAATACATTTTAAAAAGCAAGTATTATTAAAATGTGATTGAACAGTTTTGCATTACTCCTGTTTGGTTCAACAATAGTGCTTACAACTGGGAACAAATCAAGTTTCATTTACAAGATACACATAATAATGCTCCTTAAATATACAATTGTTGCAAGAGAAAATCTTTGAACTCTTCTCTAAGAGTCTATCCTCTTCCAAAAATTTGGAAACCTTAGCTGATCAGCTAGCTGATCAATTATCTGGGTTAGTCACTTGAGGATGATTTCAAAGCATTACACTTCGTATTGGATCTGGAGCTATAAAGCTGAAAATTATCATGGTCATTAGTATCTGTAGTATACTGATGCCTTTCAACTAAAATGTTCAAACTAAACAGACTCAATTGGTCAGTGCCTTTTTCACAGAAGTATATGCAGTCACCCTCAATTATGAAAAAATAAAACAGGGAGAATCGCCAGGGGACGTTCAACTTTAAGGGATCCAATAGGTTTTCTTCCTTTGTGTAGCATTTCTCAAGGACTCTGTTCATTCTCAGTTCCTGTGAAACAGGGACGAGCAGAGCTGCACGCAGTCCTCAGTACTGGGATCATGGGAGAGGACACCTGCTTGGATTCCCTTCAGTGTCTCCCTTCAGTGACCTTGAACGTAAAGGATTATCCATTTTGTTGCAACTGGTGGAATTTCATTATTTTTCATGGCAGAATGATAATTTTATTATAGATATATAAGCATGCGTTTCTGCAAAAAAAAAAAAAAAAAAGCACGCTTGTTTCACTCGAGTCTTCTGTCCCATGCATCCTTCTTCTTGTCAACTCCAGTCACCAGATCCTGGTTTACGAAGACCGTGACATGGGTCTAGTTGAGTGATGACACCATCATGATTATCTGGTCATGAAGAGTATCTTTGTTGAGTTCTTCTGTGTATTCTTGACACCTTTTAATTGTTGCTGTTTCTGTTAGGTCCCCAATATTTCTGACCTTTGTGGTGCACTTCTTTATATGAAATCTTCCCATGGTATCTTTAATTTTCTTGAAGTGATCTCTAGTCTATCTGATTCTATTGTTAACCTCTCTTTCTTGGCATTGATCAATGAGGAACGTTTTCTTGTCTGCCCTACTTATTCTTCAATATTCTACATTCAAATAGGTATATCTTTCCCATTCTCATTTCACTTCCACTTCTCTCTCTCCTTTTTCTTTTTTTCTTATTCTCAGCTAGTGTAAGGTGTCTTCGAAAACCGTTTTGCCCTTGTGCATTTCTTTGTCTTGGGGATAGTCTTCATTGCTGCTCCTGTACAATGTCACGAACCACTGCCCTTAGTTCTACAAGAACTCTATTAGATTTCCAATTATAATCAAAAGGGCTTTTATTTAGATCACACCAGAATGATCTAGGGATTTTCCCTACTTTTGTTGAAATCAGTCTGAATGTTTCAGTATGAGCTGATGATCTGAGCCACAGTCAGCTCCCGGTTTGTTTTGGATGGCTACATTAAGCTTCTCCATCTTCAGCTGTAAAGCCTATAATCAGTTTGATTTTAGTATTAACCGTCTTCTTGTGTGCATGTGTAGAGTCGTCTCATGTGTTGCTGGAAAAAGTTTCCTATGACGGTCCCTTGTCTTGGCAGAACAGTGTTAGACATTGCCCTGGTTCATTTTGTAGCCAAAGGCCAAACTTGTCTATGACTCTAGCTATCTCTTGATGTCCTACTTTTGCATTCCAGTCCCCAATGATGCAAATGATATCTTTATGTGTGTGTGTGTGTGTGTGTGTTAGTTCTAGAAGATCCTATTGGTAAACATAGAACCACTCAACTTCAGCTTTTCACCGACCTTCAGCTCAATTTCTACTTCAACATTGCTGGTCAGGACATAGATTTGGATTATTGTGCTATTGCATAGTTTGTCTTGAGAATCAGCAGAGATCTTTCTGCATTCTTGAGAATGCACCCAAGAACAGCATTTCACACACTTTTGTTGACTGTGAGGGATACACCGTTTCTTCTCTAGGGATTCTTGTCCACCGTGGTAGATAAAATGGTCATCTCAATTAAATTTGCCCATTCCAGTCAATTTTAATTCACTGATTCCTGAAAGGTTGATGGTCACCGTTGACATCCCCTGTTTGACGAATTCCAAGTTAACTTGAATCATGGGCCTAACTTTCTAAGTTCCTATGCACTACTGTTCTTTACAGAATGAGACTTTACTTCCATCACCAGTCACTACCACAGCTGGGTGTTTTTTTTGTTTGTTTTTTGTTTTTTGCTCTGGTTTCATCTCTTCATTACTTTTGGAGTTACTTCTCCACTGATTTCCAGAAGCACATTAGGACACCTACCAACCCGGGGAGTTCATCTTTCAGTGTCCATTCTGTTTGCCTTTTCATACTATTCATGGGGTTTCAAGGCAAAATACTGAAGCTGTGCCATTCACTTCTCCATTGGCCCACGTTTTCTCAGAACCCTCCATCATGACCCATCCATCCCGGATGGCCCTACAGAGTCTGACTCATAGTTTCATTGCATTAGACAAGACTGTGGTTCACTGCATCAGTTTGATTAGTTTTCTGTGGTTGTGGTTTCCATTACGTCTGCCCTCTAACGGATAAGCATAAAAGGCTTATAGAAGCTTTCTGATGGGAGGGACAGACTGTGAGTGAACCTGAGTCTTGTTTAGATAGGTGGGGCCATGTTCAGTAAAGCTTTAATCCGATTTTCTGTTGCGGGGAGGGGTGGGGAGGGCTGTGTTCCAGCCCTGTTGTTTGAACTGAGGACAAACTTTGGTATGAGAAATGTACTTGTGATCTTCTTCAAAAGGGCTTGTGCAAGCACTGTTGTATTCAGTGCCCCTCATCCTCCTGTAGCCCACTCTCGGCCCACACTTACAGGCAACTCTGGCTCAGGATTTTGTGGGGACACTGCTCCTTATGCTTGGCTCCTGGTGCACACAAGATTTTGTTTGTGCCCTGCAACGGCTTCAGTTCTGTGGAAGTTCTGTAATCAAGTCCTCCAAAGTCAAATTTCCTGTGGGGTTCTCAATCCCTTTGCCAGACCCCCAGGTGAGGAATTGTGCAGTGCTCCTAGAACTTCCTTAACAGTACGAGAATTTCTTTGGCATATTTATTTTTCAATTTGTGGATGTCTGCTAGCTGGCTTTATTGTGGATTGAATGGAAAACTCCTCCAAGAGGGCATATGCCATAAACTGCATGACCCAGGTCTGTAGCAGCCAGAGACCCTCTCCCCTGTCAGGCTACTGCTGACCCATGCCTCTGCAGGAGACATTCAATCACTGAAAGACAGGTCTGACTCTGTGTCTGGAAGTCTCTGCGTATTGGTGCACAAAATGTTTTCTATGAGCCCTCTGAGTGTGGCTGGTAGGTATTGATGATAAACACAAAGTCACCCCTCCTACAGTCTTCTTGGGATGTCTCCTTCCCCACTGGACATGGTGTACATCTTTTTGGTGGGGCCTGACCTTCTCTTGTCCTTCACCATTCAGTAGCAAGCTGCAATTTTGGAGCTCTCTCAGGAAAAGATAAGTGAACACCCTTCTACTTAGCTATCTTTGCTCCCTCACAGGCACACACTGGCAAAGGAGAAAATTCATATACCCCACGGCTGCACTTTCTTCACCTTTCTACACCGCCAGTTATGCATGAGCACCTGGATGGATTGCATGCTCGCACACGGTATGCTAGGATGCCTGTGGTTTCACAATGAAGGAGCCTACCTTATCATGTCATTTGTCTCACATCATGCTATTATTGGCCGCATCAGCGAGGGAGTTTGCTGCCTTGTGGACTGGTCTGAGGCAGCAGTAGGCCAGGGCCTTCCTCTAACGTGTAAAAATTCTCCAGTGCAGTAGGCTATCTTTCTGTTCCTCCTCCTTCCAGTCTCTGTTCGTTTCAGAAGGACCTTCACTTCTTCACTGTCATGGATCCTGTTATAGCCATGCCCACCATTTCCACAGGATACCCCACTTCCCATTGACTAAAGGGTTCAAAGGCTATGCTTTAAAATACCCACACCATTGAATTTACACTGGTTGTATTCAGTGTATTTACACTGAATTTACACTGGGTGAGTTCTCAAAACTTCCCCATCTGCTTCCTGATAGAAATACACACATCAACATGGCATAAACTGTGAGCTTCTTTATGTCTCTTGAGGTAAACCCAGATTTATTGACCCACTTTCCTGAATTGTCACTGGCCATCCTTTCCTCATCCTTGTGCTGAACAGGAGCACCTCAGAGATGCATGCGCCAGTCTTCCCCAGTCTGTGGACACCTCGTGCCTCCTTCTTCTTGCTGCATGCCTCGTGATATCTCACCTTCATCTCTACGTCGGATGTGGTTGGACACACATCCACATACAGAAACACACACAAACACCGCCATGTCTACCCACGCATGTGCACACAAATGTTCAAAGGCACAGGGGAACATAACAAACAGGGACCATAGGTGTTTCTGTAGCTGAAGAACCAGTGCTTCATATCAAATATAGAGAACTCCATATTTCTCCAAGGGAAGTTTCCATTCTGATCTCCAATATGAAATATAGAGGAGTCAAACTTCCAAAGTGGAGAATTAACACCTATGATTGAATGCTGTCAATACAGAGCATTTAACATTTCATGGAAGAAATTCTGTTTTGGTAAAATTTGAGAAATATGACAAACTCTAAACTTGATGAAGAAAGAGTGGGCCCTGATTTTCATTTGTGCAAGAGAGATCATTCCAAATCCATACTGAATCTCGATATCTTCAGAAACCAGTGCCAAGATTTTCATATGAGAAATATACAGAATTACAAATTAAATGCCAGAAATCCACATGTAGATTTTCATACCTGAGTAATAGAGAATTCCACATTTCACGTAAGAAAGATAGAATCCAGATTTTCATAGAGTGAAATAAAAAATACAATTATCATGGAGTAATAATATTATCACTATATTTGCATGTAAAAGTATAGGTAATGCTATATTTGAGTTAATTTAAGTTCAGTCTCTCGGTCATATCCAACTCTTTGTGATCCCATGGACTGCAAATTACGACACTTCACTGTCCAACAGCAATTCCTGGAGCATTCTCAAACTCATGTCCATCGAGTCGGTGACGTCATTCAACCATCTTATCCTCTGTCATCCTCTTCTCCTCCTGGATTCAGTGTTTCCCAGGGTCTTTCCGATGAGACAATTATTTGCATTAGGTGGACAAAATTGGAGTTTACGTCTCAGAATAAGTCCTTCCACTGAATATTCAGTACTGATTTCCTTTAACCTCCTTGCTGTCCAAGAGACACTAAAGAGTCTTCACCAACAACACAGTTTTAAAGCAACAATTCTACTGCACTCAGTTGTCTTTAGAGTCCAAATCTCACATCCGTACATGACTACCAAAAAACAAAAAATCATAGCTTTGATTAAGAGGATATTTGCTCACAAAGCAATGTCTCTGCTTTTCAATATGTTGACTTGGCAGGTCATATCGTTCCTTCCAAGGAGCAAGAATCTTTTAATTTCATGACTGCAGTCACCATCTGCAGTCATTTTGGAGCCCCACAAAAGTCTCTCTGTGTTTCCATTGTTGCTCCATCAGTTTCCCAAGCAGAGATGGAACCAGTTGTAGTTATCTTCGTTTTCTGAATGTTGAGTTTTACGTGAACACTGAACTCCTCTTTCTCCTTCACCAAGAGGCTCTTTAGTTGTTCTTCACTTTTGCCACAAATGTGGTGTCATCTACCTTTCTGAGGTTATTGATATTTCTACCAGAAACCTTGATTCAAACTTTGCCTCATGCAGTCTGGAATTTAACATCTTGCACACCACCTACAAGGTAACTAGGCAAGGTGATAATATGCAGCCTTGGCATAATTCTTTCCTGATTTGAAAGCACCCTGTTGTCCATGTCCAGTTCTAACTGTTGCTCCGTGACCTGGATACAGATTTCTCAGGAGGCAGGTCAAGTAGTCTGGTACTCCCATCCCTTTAAGAATTTTCCACAATTTACTGTGATCCACTTATGGCAGAAAGTGAAGAGGAATTCAAAAGCCTCTTGATGAAAATGAAAGAGGAGAGTGAAAAGTTTGGCTTGAAGCTGAATATTCAGAAAGCAAAGATCATGGCATCTGGTCCCATCACTTCATGGGAAACAGATGGAAAAACAGTGGAAACAGTGTCAGACTTTATTTTTGGGGGCTCCAAAATCACTGCAGATATTGATTACAGCCAGGAAATTAAAAGACGCTTACTCCTTGGAAGGAAAGTTTGGACCAAGCTTGATAGTACATTAAAAAGAGACATTACTTTGCCACCAAAGTCCGTCTAGTCAAGGCTATGGTTTTTTCCGTGGTCATGTATGGATGTGAGAGTTGGACTGTGAAGAAAGCTGATCGCCGAAGAATTGATGCTTTTGAAATGTGGTGTTGGAGAAGACTCTTGAGACTCCCTTGTACTGCAAGGAGATCAAACCAGTGCATTCTAAAGGAGATCAATCCTGGGTGTTCATTGGAAGGAATGATGCTAAAGCTGAAACTGCAATACTTTCGCCACCACATGCGACGAGTTGACTCACTGGTAAAGACTCTGATGCTGGGAACGGTTGGGGGCGGGAGGAGAAGGGGACAACAGAGAATGAGATGGCTGGATGGCATCACCGACTCTGTGGACATGAATTTGAGTGATCTCCGGGAGTTGGTGATGGACAGGGAGGCCTGGCATGCTGTGATTCATGGGGTCGCGGAGAGTCGGACACGACTGAGCGACTGAACTGAACTGAACTGACAAAGCCTTTATACCAAAGGCTTTGGTATAAACAGTGAAGCAGACATACACTTTTTTTTTTTTTTCCTGGAGACCTCTTGATCTTTTGATGGAACCTCGGATGTTGGCAATCTGATCTCTGTTTCCTTTACCTGTTCTAAATCCTCTTTGAAGTTCATGGCTCACGTACTGTTCAAGCCTCGCCTGGGGAATTTTTACTATTACTTTGCTACTATTTGAGTTAACGCCATTGCGTGTTAGTGTGAACAGTTTATGGCATTGCCTTGCTTTGGAATGGAATAAAAACTGAAAGTTTCCAGTCCTCTGGCCACTGCTTCGTTTTCCAAATTCCTTGCATACTGAGTGCAGCACTTTGAGACAATCATTTTTCAGGCTACGACATAGCTGAACTGGACTCCCTCAGTTCTACTAGTTTTGTTCATAGTGAAGTTTCATAAGGATGGCTTGACTTCACATTACAAGAGGACTGGCTCTAGGTGAGTGATCACATCTTCCAGGTTATCTGACTCATGAAGATCCTGTTAAAATAGTTCTTCTGAATAACCTTGCCACATCTTCTTAATATCTTCTGCTTCATTGAGGTCCATGCAATTTTTGTCCTTTATTTTGAACATCTCTTCATGAAATGATTCCTTGGTATCTCTGAATTTCTTGATGAGGTCTCTAGTCTTTCCCATTCCATTATTTTCCTCTATTTCTTTCCACTGATCACTGAAGAAGGCTTTCTTATCACTCCTTCTTATTCCTTGAACCTTTGCATTCAGATTATTATATCTTTAATTTTCTCCTTTGTTTTAGCTTCTTTTCTTTTCTCATCAATTTTTAAGTCATCTACAGCAAACCGTTTTGCCTTTTTGTATTTTTTTTTTTTTTTGAGGAGGGTTTTGATCACTGCTTATTGTACAATGTCACAATCCTCTGTCAGTAGTTCATCCGGATTTCTTTGTATCAGATCTAATCCCACGAATCTATTTGGCACTTTCACTGTGTCATCATAAGGGATTTCATGTAGGACATTCTGAATGGTCTAGTGGTTTTCCCTACTTTCTTAAATTTAACTCTTGCTTTCGCAATAAGGAGTTCATGATCTGAGCCACTGTCCACTCCCAGTCTTGCTTTCCTGACTCTACAGATCTCCTGCATCTTTGACTGTGAAGAAAAAAATCAATCTGATTTCAGTTTTAACCATATGATGACGAACATTTGTAGTATTCTCTCGTGTTCCTAAAAGAGGGTGTTGCTATGAGCAGTGTGTTCTCTTGGCAAATCTCTGTTAGCCTTTGGAAGACTTCATTTTGTACTCCAAGGCCAAATTTGCCTGTTACCCCTGGTATCTCTTGACTTTCTACTTTTCCATTCCATTCCCCTGTGATGGAAAGGTCATCTTTCCTGTCTGTTAGTTCTACAAATTCTTGTAGGTCTTCGTAAAATTGTTCTATTATAGCTACTTCAGCATTACTGGTCAGGGCACAGACTTGGATTACTGTGCTATTGAATGGGTTCCCTTGGAAAGAAACAGAGATCATTCTGTCATTTTTCAGATTGTCACCAAATACTACATTCCAGACTCTTTTTTTGACTATGACGGCTACTCCATTTCTTCTGAGGGATTCTTTCCCACTGTAGTAGACATAATGGTCATCTGAGTTAAATTCATCCATTCCCGTCCATTTTAGTTCACTGATTCCTAAAATGTCAATGTTCATTCACTCTTGACATTGCTGTGTTGACCCCTTCCTATTTAACTTGATTCAGGGACCTAACCTTTAAAGTCCCTATGCAATCATGCTCTTTACAGCATCGGGGTGTTCTTCCATCACTAGTCACATATGCAAGTGGGAATTTGTTTTTGCTTTGGCTCCATCGCTTCATTCTTTTTGGAGTTTCTTCTGCACTGATCTCCTATATCATATTGGGCAGCTATCAACCTTGGAATTTGTCTTTCAGTATGCTATATTTTGCCTTTACATGCTGCTCATGGAGTTCTTCAGGCAGGAATACTGACGAGGTTTTCCATTCCCTTCTCCAAGGACCACTATTCGTCAGAGCCCATTACCATCACCCGTCCATCATGGGTGGCCCTACAATCATGACACATAGTTTCACTGAGTGAGTTAGACAAGGCTGTGTCCCATGTGATCAGTTTGGTTAGCTTTCTGAGATTATGGTTTTCATTCGTTCTGCCTTCTGACGGAGAAGGTCAAGAGGTTGTGGAAGCTTCCTGATGGGGAAGACTGACTAAGGGAAACTGGTTCTTGTTCTGACAGGTAGGGCCATGCCAGTTCAGTGACTCAGTCATTGACAAATCTTTGTGGCCCTATGCACTGCAGCATGCCAATCCGCCCAGTCCATCACTAACTCATCGAGTTTAGACAAACTCATGTTCATTAAGTCAGTGATGCTCTCCAATCATCCCATCTTCTGTCTACTGTTATCCTCCCACCTTGAATTTTTCCGAGCATCAGGGTCTTTTCCAATGAGTCAGTTCTTTACACCCCGTGACCAAAGTGTTGGAGTTTCAGCTTGAGCACCAGTCCTTCCAATGAATATTCCGGACTGATTTCCTTTAGGATGTACTGCTTTGATCTCCTTGCCCTCCAAGAGACTCTCAAGCCTCTTCTCCAACATCATAGTTCAAGAGTATCAGTTCTTTGGTGCTCAGCTTTCTTTATAGTCCAAATTTCCCATCCATACATGACTACTGGAAAAACCGTAACTTTGATTAGACAGAAATATTTTGGAAAGTAATCTCTCTGATGTTTGATATGCTGCCTAGTTTGGTCATATTTTTCTTACAAAGAGAAAGCATCTTTTATTTTTATGGCGGCATTCCCAATCTGCTGTGATTTTGATTACAGTTCCATTCCCCAAACCGCACCCCTGTCAAAGAAAAAAAAAGTCTCTCATTCTTTCCATTTTTTCCCCTTTTATTTGCCATGAAGTGACGGGACCGGTTGACATCATCATTGTTTTCTGAATTTTAATTTTTAATGTCATCTATTTCAATCTCCACTTTCACTTTCATCAAGGGCTCTTTTCTTCATCTTTCCTTTCTGCCATAAATATGGTGCCATCACCAGATAAGAGATTATTGATATTTCATCCGTTTATCTTGATTCCAGCGTGTGCTTATGCAACCAGGCCTTTCACATGATGTAATCTGCACATAATTTACATAAGCAGCATGTCAGCATACAGCCTTGACATACTCCTTTTCCATTGGATTCAGATTGCTGTTCCATTTCCAGTTCTAACTGTTGCGACTTGACCTGCATACAGATTTTTCAGGAGTCAGGGCAGGTTGTCTGGTATTATCCTCTCTCGATAAATTTTCCAGTTTGTTGTGACCCATAGTCAAAGGCTTTGGTGTAGTCAACGATGCAGAAGTAGACTTTTTTCTTCTGGAACTCTCTTCCTGTGTTTCTGATCCAAAGGCTATTGACAATTTGATATCTGGATCCTCTGCCTTTTAAAAATCAAGCTTGAACACCTGGAAGTTCATGGTTTACGTACTGTTGAAGCCTGGTTTGGAGAATTTCAATCATTATTGTGCTAGTGTGTAAGACGATTGCATTTGTGTGGTAGTGTGAAAATTCTTTGGCACTGGCTTTCTTTAAGATTGAAATGAAAACTGACCTCCTTGTATAATTATGGGTCATTAATATGTGTATATTACAAAAAAAAACCCAATATTCGATTATGTTTATTGTCCACTTGTTTTTTAAACTAAATTATGAAAAAGGAGTAAAGAAGAAAAAAGAATTCTGCTTGGTGTTCTCTGATGACCTAAATGTGAAGGAAGTCTAAGAATTCAGGGATTTATGTCCACATAAGTGTCCTTCATTTTGACATAGTAGAAAAAAACTAAGATAAGATTGTATAATTTTTATAAAACAAGATTGCTTAATACAATATTACAAGTCAATTGTACCTCAAGCAGTGAAGAAATAAATGGTTCCACCATTTGCAGTATTTTGGTCCTTGAGAACATGAAGGTAAATAAAATATTTCAGTTACAATGTGACAGAAACTTTAATCACGTGATGGCGTTTGTAAAAATATGTGAATTTTAAAAAAGTGAGTTAAAAGTGGTTATCAGAGCCTATTCAAAACGGACCATGATTGTTCAAGTTACCAACATGTATTGTAGGTGAAATATTTCTCCAAGAAAGGTGTCTAATAGAGACAGGATGGACATAAATCTGCAGATCTTAGCTCAAGATTATTAGTGAAGTTGGAAGTACAACTGCAACCACAGTCACACGTTCAATGGAGTGCAGTAGAATATACATTGCTCCCATTCTCAGGGCCCTCTAGGCCTCCTACCCTAGGGCTGGGTAGTGAAAGGCAGAGTTTCGGGACAGGCAAAAGACTATGCATTGCAGAGGCACAGTTCCCTTGATGGAGCCATTCATTGGCCTCCACCAGGGTTCGAAGAAGTAGCCACACGTCCGATGCTCCCCTCCATGACCTAATGGCTGTGGCAAACTGTAGGGGTAACAGTCTATGACATCCAGCCCCCTTTTGGATAGTATGAGGAGACCGAGGACCAACTGTGTTTCGGGCACCTGACTCCCTCATTAAAATGACTGGACAAAGTATGAGAACCTTGGAAATAGAAGGACACAGAGAACAGACAGCTTCCCCTTCAGCTGGGACTGCGCACTGATGGGAGAACCAAGACCAGACGTTCAGATCTAGCCTATGCCCAGACAGGATAACCACCCTTCAGAGGGAAACCCTCCTTCTAACCAGGATGTTGGATGATGAAAGTCGTTTTAGGATATTACCTTTCAGAAAACGGATTGATATTTTCTTCAGTACAGGTTTACAGAGACAGTATTACTTGACTGTGACCTCACCTCAATAACAGAAGTAAGAGAACCTAACAGCAAGATATTTGCAACACCTTATCACAACCCTCACTTACCTTTCCTCTAAGTGAGCTGGGTTTGAGGAGTTTGGTGTAATTAAAGGAATAAGCCACATATCTTGCAATATTGTGCAATGAAAACCTCTAGTATGTAAACGTCAATCTTTGAAAATATCTTAGCCTAATAATATTGGGTATTTTTAGCAGTAACATCTATGTCTCACTTCTGTGGATGAGAGAGTGTCTCATTTCAAAACCACATTCTATCATGCGTACATGAGAAGTTTATCCTTTTCCAGTATAAAACAAATTAACTGGTGCACTGGGATGAACTAGAGGTATGGGATGCGGAGGGAGTTGGAGGGGGGTCTAGATGGGGAACATATGTACACCCGGGGTGGATTCATGTCAGTGTATGGCAAAACCAATACATTGGAAAGTAATCAGCCTCCAATTCAAATAAATACATTTGAAATAATAATAGTAATAAAAACAAATTAGCAAACACTGATGGCTACCCCAATGATCAAGTTAATTAAGGACCAGATTGCTGTGACAGATGTCATCAGGTCTATTTGAAGAATACTTATAACTTTGAAAATATTGTAATGAACTGATTTCCAAGTAGACATATATAATATATATGTATTTTGACTTTACAACAATTTTGTAGTTCGTATATGTGCATCACAGTTTGGTTTCATACTTATACAAAATAAATATTTTTCTTTCCGTAATGTCTTTATGTTGAGGATATGGAGGTTGGCAAGAAACTCTGAATCTTGTTCACAGTTGAATTAGTCCCCCAAAACCCATTTTTCTTGACAATTTGCTTTCTGAATTGGGTAGATCTGATTAGTGGGGTGTACACTCAGAGACAGATTAGTATACAAAAGTAACAAGTGAAAAGAAGAAAATCAATATTGTAGAATAATTTTGTCCTCTCAAAATGTGTACTTTGAAGACGATGGCATCACCGACTCGATGGACATGAGTTTGAGTGAACTCTGGGAGTTGGTGATGGACAGGGAGGCCTGGCGTGCGGTGATTCATGGGGTCACAGATATTCGGACATGACTGAACGACTGAACTGAACTCACTGTACCTTGTACAGAGTCAAAATTGTGAGCAATGTATAATTTCTTTCTGAACATTTTTGCCAATAGGGTTTTTAGGTAGATATTTTGATATACAGGACTGGGTTTTTACAAGAAAAGGAGAGCAGACACAGAAAACACAGAGACATTAATATGTGGAGACAAAGCGATGTGAAGATGGTTTACCATCCAAAAGAGGCCTCAGAAGAAAGAAAATCTTGTAACCCTTTGATTACTGGCTAGATCCCTGGAAGTATGAGAAAATCTTTATTGAAACTACCTGCTATATGGCATGCTGTTACAGCAAACCTTGAAAAGACATACACCACTACCTCTTGAAAATAAGCTTTAAAGTTCAAAAGAAGCCTACAGTTCATACCCAGGTTCTCACGGAAAGGAAACTGTTAAAGAACTCTCTGACCCATAAACTGATAATGTTTTCAGAATTTTAATGGGAAAAATCCCATTCTCCATTGCAAAGAGAAGTGCAAAGAACTTAGGAATAAATTTACCTAAAGAAACAAACGACCTGTATTTATATGTAGAAAACTAAAACACTGCAGAAATAAAGATAATAGAAACAGACCGAGAAATATGTCAGCTTCTTAGATCAGAAAAATCAATATGTGAAAATGAATGTTGTTGCTTCCACAGAACAAGAACAAACAATTTTAACCTCTAATAGCCAAAGCAATCTTGAAAAAGAAGAATGGAAATAGTGGGATCAACCTGCCTGACTTCAGGTCATACTACAAAGCTACAGTCATCAAGAAAGTAAGGTACTGGCACAAGACAAAAATATAGATTAATGGAACAAAATAGAAAGCTCAGAGATATATCCACACACATATGGACACTTTATCTTTGACAAAGGAGGCAGAAATATATAATGGAGGAGAGAAACCACTTTAAAAAGCAGTGCTGGAGAAAATGGCCAACAACTGTAAAAGAATGTGCTAAAACACATTCTACCACCCTATAAAACAATACACTTAAAACGAATTAAAGATATAAACATAAGTCTAGAAACTATATAACTCTCAGAGGAAAACGTAGGTAGAACAGACTGTAACACAAATCACAGCATGATTCTCTGTGGCCCACCTGAGTGATGGAAATAAAAACTAAAACAAACATGGGACCTCATTAAACTTGAAAGTTTTACACAATGAAGGAAACAATACGCAAGGTGAAAAGGCAGCCTTACCAATGGGAGAAAATAAGAGTAAAGAAAGTAACTGAAAACAAAGTAATCTCCAAAATATACAAGCAGCTCATGCAGTTCAATACCAGAAAAATAAGCAATCCATCAAAAAGTGGCACAAAGAACTAAAGAGATTTCTCCAAAGGAGACATACAGATGTCTAACAAACACAGGAAAATCTGCTCAACATCACTCATTATCAGAGAAACGCAAATCACTACTACAGTGAGGTACCGTTTCACACGGGTCTAAAGCTACCATCAAAAACTACCATCAAAAAACTCTACAAGCCAGCAATGCTGGAGAGGGAGCAGAGAAAGGGAACCTTCTTACATTGTTGGTGGGAAGGCACTATGGAGGACAGTGTGGAGGTTTCTTACAAAAAAAAAAAAAAAGGAAATAGAATTACCATGAGACCCAGTGATCCCACTTCTGGGCATACACACCAAGAAAACTAGAATTCAATGAGACATATGTACTCCATTGTTCATTGGAGCACTATTGACAATAGCTTGGACTTTTGAAACAACCTCGATGTCCGGTTCGAAGATGAATGGTTAAGGATGATGCTGTCTATATACACAATGGAATATTCAGCTATTAAAAAAGGGACACGTTTGAGTCAGTGCTAAGAGTTGGATGAAACTGGAACCTATTATATAGAGGGAAGCAAGCCAGAATGAGAAACACCAACGCAGAATATGAAACCTTATATATGAAATTTAGAAAGAGGTAACAACGATGCTATAAGCGAGACAATGAAAGTGATACATATTTAAAGAAAAGAATTTGGGACTCTGTGGGAAAAGGCGAGGGTGGGATGCTAGGAAAGAATAGCATTGAAACATGAAACATTGAAACATGTATATTATCATAGGGAGAACAGACAACCAGTTGAAGGTCGTTGAATGAAGCAAGGCATGCAAAACTGGTGCTGCGGGACAACCGAGAAGGATGAGTCCATGAGATAGGTGACTGATATAATAGTGTGGAGGAAGCTCTGATGAGAATTCAGTAACCAGGAAAGAAGTTCACTTGTATTACAGGAAAAGAAAAAGTCTCTTTTTCTCCCTGTTAGCTCTCATTAACTCTATCCACTCGTCAATACCCAGGCTAACGGGGATGAACCAGTTTGATCTCAAATCTAAACCGGACATTCCAACTTCTACCTTAGGTTCCTGACATAAATGCTTATGACTTCATCATCATCCACTTTTCTTTTACTGTAGCAATGAATAGTCTAACCCACTGTGGCTGAAGCCTTCAAGTATGTCACTGTGGAGCCCATCATTTCTTCTTCCTAACATCATCTCCATGTTCCCCTGAGCATCAGGTACCTCCATAAGTACTTCTTAGCTGTTGCTCATGAAGGCAATTGAACAACCCTCATGACCTCTTTTCAATCTCATTAAAGTTTGAAATAGACAAATATGCTAAAAAGGCCTGGAAAACTTCCCTAATACTGAGAACGCCTTCAGAAAACGGAGTCCCAGTCTTCCTGATAAATTCTTGGTAAAGGTCATGTAACTTGTGGGAAAGAATATAAAGAATATGCTCACTCTTGCTATGGAAAGAAGTGGGTAATATGATGGAATTAATAAGTCCTTTCACATGTGACATAAAAAATGATGAGACAGCATGGGAAAGACAGACACAAAGCCACATATATGTGGGCTGAAAGTTCTTGGGTTTTTTTGCTCTACGACAGACCTTTTAAATGCATAAAGCAGCCTGCTCCTAGAAAGGAAGAGGTATATGTTGCTATCAAGATTATCATTTCCTCTCAGTTCCATATCTTTCCATTGTGATCCTTTCTAGTCCAGACAAGTAAAACTTAAATTAGAGTTTATCATTCCAAAATAGGAAATGAAACATCCCAGTGAACCAGATTCTCTAAAGTCAAAACAGTGTCTTTATTTCGTATACTAGGAAAGAAGTTTCAAATCTTGGATGGTAAAGAAGAAGCATAAGACTCTCCTCATAGGATATGCTTTTGTTTCCTTCTTGGTCTTCTTTCTTCTTTCTTTGAGGGTAAAAGACAGCCAGTGAACTTTAATACAGTCACAGAGATAATTTAGAAAAATGTTAAGCCCTTCAGTGTGAGCGACACAAAGTCCTCTGAGATAATAAATAAACACAATTGCATCTCACACTAAGATACGTGTTTCTTTATATGTTCAGTCTTGTCCAACTCTTTGCAACCAAATGAAATGTAGAACACCAGGCTCCTCTGCTCATGGGATTTACCAGGCAAGACAGTTGCTTCCTGAGGCCATTTCCTACTCCACTGTTAGATGTATGGAATGAATAAAAATATTACCCATCAATTTTCTTGCATCTCTTTCAAGACAAAATAAATTATACAGGCTCTTTGCTCGAGTGAATCTTTCTGAAATTCCAAAGATGCAATTGGGAATGAGAAATGGTTAAAATATTGTGGACGCTCATGACCACAGCAAGGCTGATACAAATTGAAGGAAAAGATAAACCTCGAAACCTGACCTACCTTAGAATGTAGTGAAGCTCAATTTTTGTTAAACGTGTACCAACCAAAATTCCCTTCTTTAAGTCCTTTTAACAGCTAAAGATGGAGAAATAGGTAGATAGATGGAGTGGAGCTCAGAGAAGTGGGACAGAAATCTCTGTATATGACCCAGACAGTTTTCAAGGGTTTCACCTTTGTTTGCTTGCCTGTTTGCTTGTTTGATTTTAAAGAACTCATTTCCCAGAAATTCATAGAAACTGAAGATCTTGTGTCACCTTGGTGTTGGCGGGAACCATGACCACGAGCAAGTGGCACTGGTTTTCCCTCAGGTATAAATCAGTATCTCCAGTGCTTAAGTTTTCCGTAAGAGAAGCCACAAATCAAATATCCGAAATCGGTGGGATCATGAAAATAACAAGAGAGCTCCAGGAACAAACAAACAAATAAACATATTCTTCTACTTCGTTGTTTATAACAAATGTTTTGACTGTGTGGATCACAAACAAATGCTGGAAAATTCTTAAAGTGATAGGAACACATGATCACCTGACCTACCTCCTAAAATATCTGTATGCAGACCAAGAAGCACCAGTTAGGACTGGATGGGAAACAACAGACTGCTTCCAATTAGAGAAAGGATTATGACAAGGTTGCTTATTTAAATTCTATGTATTGTTCAATTCAGACGCTCAGTCATATCCGACTCTTTGCGACCCATTAACCGCAGCATGCCAGGCCTCCTTGTCCATTACCAACTCCTTGGGTTTACACAAACTCATGTTCATTGAGTTGGTGATGCTATCCAATCATCTCATCCTCTGTCATCCCTTTCTCTTCCTGCCTCAATATTTCGTAGCAACAGGAAATTCCCCAGTGAGTCACATCAGGTGGCCAAAGTATTGCAATTTCATCTTCAACATCAATCACTCTAATGAACACCCAGGACTGATCTTCATTAGGATGGACTGGTTGGAGCTCCCTGCAGTCCAAGGGACTCTCAAGAGTCTTCGCCTCCCCTACAGTTCAAAAGCATCAATTCTTCAGCGCTCAGATTTCTTTAAAGTCCAACTCTCACATCCATACATACCCACTGGAGAAACCATAGTTTTTACTAGACGGACCTTTGTTGGCAAAGTAATGCCTCTGCTTTTTACTATGCTGACTAGGCTGGTCATAACTTTCCTTTGAATTAGTAAGTGTCTTTTAAGTTTATGGCTGCAATCACCATCTGCAGCAATCTTGGAGCCTAAGAAATAGTCGGCGACAGTTTTCACTGTTTCCCCACCTCTTTGCCATAGAGCGAAGGGACCAGATACCATGATCTTAGCTTTCTGAATGTTGAGCTTTAAGCGAACTTTTTCACTATCCTCTTTCAATGTCATCAAGAGGTTCTTTTGCTATTTTTCACTTTTTGCCGAAAGGGAGGTGTCGTTGGCATATCTGACGTTATTGATATTTCTCCCAGAAACCTTGATTCCAGCTTGTGCTTCCTCCAGCACAGCACTTCTCATGATGTACTCTGCATATAAGTTAAATAAGCAAGGTGATAATATACAGCCTTAACTTACTCCTTTTCCTATTTTGAACCAGTCTGTTGTTCCATGACCAGTACTAACAGTTGTTTCATGACCTGCACATAGGTTTCTCAAGAGGCAGGTCAGGTGGTCCAGTATTCCCATCTCTTTCAAATTTTTCACCATTTATACTGATCCACCCAGTCAAAGGCTTTGGCATAGTCAGTAAAGAAGACAGAGATGCTTTTCTGGAGCTCTCTTCTGGATGTTGGCAATTTGATCTCCGGTTCCTCTGCCGTTTATAAAACCAGCTTGAACATCTGGAAGTTCACAGTTCACGTATTCCTGAAGCTTAGCTTGAAGAATATAGAGCATTATTTTACTAGCATTTGAGATGAGTGCAATTGTGCGGTAGTTTGCACATTCTATGGCATTGCCTTTCTCTGGGATTGAAATGAATATTGCTCTTTTCCACTCCTGTGGCCACTGCTGAATTTTCCAAATTAGCTGGCCTATTGAATGCAGCACTTTTAAAGCATCATCTTTCAGGATTTGAAAAGCTCAACTGACACCCAAACACCTACACTAGCTTCGTTCGTAGTGATGCTTCCTAAGGCCCACTTGACTTCACATTCCAAGATGTCTGGCTCTAGGTGAGTGATCACACCATCGTGATTATCTGGGTCGTGAAGGTTTTTTTCTACAGTTCTTCTGTGTATTCTTACCACCTCTTCTTTATATTTTCTGTTTCGATTAGATCCCTACCATTTCTGTGCTTTTTTAAGTCCATCTTTGCGTGAAATGTTCTCGTGGGATCTCCAATGTTCTTGAAGAGATCTCTCGTTTTTCGCATTCTATTGTTTCCCTTCTTTATTTGCACTGATCCCTGAGGAAGGCTTATTTTTTTCTCTCCTTGCTTTTCTTTAGAAATCTGCATTCAAATGGATATATCTTTCCTTTTCTCTTTTGCTTTTTGTCTCCCTTGTTTTCAAAGCTATTTGTAAGGCCTCCTCAGATAGCCATTCATTTTTTGCCTTTCTTTATCTGGGGATGGTCATGATCCCTGTCTCCTGTACAATGTCAGGTACCTCCATCCATAGCTCATCAGGCACTCTGTCAATCAAATCTAGTCCCTTAAATGTATTTTGCACTTCCAGTGTATAGTCATAAGGGATTAGATTTAGGTCATACCTGAATGATATAGTGGTTTTCTCCATTTTCTTCAACTTCTGTCTGAATTTGGCAATATGGAGTTCAGGATCTGAACCACAATCATCTTCCTGTCTTCTTTTTGCTAAATGTATAGAGCTTCTCTATTTTGGCTGCCAAGAACATAATCAATCTGATTTCAGTGTCGACCATCTGGTGATGTCCATGTGTAGAGTCGTCTCTTGTGTTGTTGGAAGAGGGTGTTTGCTTGACGCGTGCGTTCTCTTGACAGAACTCAATTAGCCGTTGCCCTGCTTCATTCTGTATTCCAAGGCCAATTTGCCTGGTACTCCATGTGTTTCTGGAATTCCTACTTCTGCTTTCCAGTCCCCTATAATGAAGAGGATATCGTTTTTGGTGTTAGTTTTAGAAGGTCTTGTAGGTCTTCATAGAATTTTCAACTTCAGCGTCTTCAGTGTTACTGATCAGAGCAGAGATTTGGATTATTATGATAGTAAATCCTTTGCCTTGGAAAAGAACAGAGATCATTCTGTCATTTTTGAGATTGCACCCAAGTACTGTATTTTGGACTCTTTTGTTGACTATGATGGCTACTCCATTTCTTCAAAGGGATTCCTGCCCACAGTAACAGATTCTCCCATTCCATCTTAGTTCACTGATTCCTAGAATGTCAATGTTCACTCTTGTCATCTCCTGTTTGACACTTCCAATTTGCCTTGATTCATGGATGTAAAATTCCAAGTTTCTATGCAGTATTGTTCTTAGTAACATCAAACACTACTTCCATCACCAGTCCCATTCACAACTGGTTATTGTTTTTGCTTTGGGTCAATTGCTTCATTATTTCTGGAGTTATTTCTCCACTGCTCTCTAGAAGCATATTGGGCACCTACCGAAAACTTTCAGTGTTCTATCTTTCTGTTTTCATGGATATCATGGGGTAATCAAGGCAAAATACTGAAGTGCTTTGCCATTGCCTATTACAGTGGACTATATTCTTCCAATCAGGTGAAGAGTTGTCATCAGGTAAAAGAAAATTTCTTCTTGGAGAAAACTCTATTTCAAATCTAGACATTGTATTTAGCAGAGACATTCACCTTCGTAGCAAAGGCCTCCGCTTCACACGCCCCTGTTTTATATCCAGTAGTCATGTGCAGATGTGAGAGCTGGAATATAAAGAAAACTGAGAAAAGGAGAAATGATGGCTTTCAACTGTGCCGCTGCCGAAGACTCTTCAGTTTAGTTTAGTCACTTAGTCTGTTCTGACTCCTTGTGACCCCATGAATCACAGCACACCAGGCCTCCCTGTTCATCAACAAATCCCGGAGTTCACTCAAACTCAAGTCCACAGAGTCGGTGATGCCATCCAGCCATCTCATTCTCTGTCGTCCCCTTCTCCTCCCGCCCCCAACCTTTCCCAGCATCAGAGTCTTTTCCAGTGAGTCAACTCGTCGCATGAGGTGGCCAAAGTATTGCACTTTCAGCTTTAGCATCAGTCCTTCCAATGAACACCCAGAATTGATCTCCTTTAGAATGGACTGGTTGGATCTCCTTGCAGTCCAAGGGACTCGCAAGACTCTTCTTCAACACCACAGTTCAAAAGTATCAATTCTTTCGTGATCAGCTTTCTTCACAGTCCAACTCTCACATCCATACATGATCACGGGAAAAACCATTGCCTTGACTAGATGGACCTTGGTTGGTAAAGTAATGCCTCTGCTTTTTAATATACCATCAAGGTTGGTCATAACTTTCCTTCCAAGGGGTAAGCGTCTTTAAATTTCATGGCTGCAATCAGCGTCTGCAGTGATTTTGGAGCCCAAAAAATAAAGTCTGACACTGTTTCCACTGTTTTTCCATCTATTTCCCATGAAGTGATGGGACCAGATGCCATGATCTTTGTTTTCTTAATCTCGAGTCAAGCCAACCTTTTCACTCTCCTCCTTCATTTTCATCAAGAGGCTTTTGAGTTCCTCTCCACTTTCTGCCATAAGGGAAGTGTCATCTGCATATCTAGGGTTATTGATATTTCTCCCAGAAATTTTGATTCCAGCTTGTCCTACTTCCAGTCCAGTGTTCCTCATGATGTACTCGGCATATAAGTTAAATGAGCAAGGTGACAATATACAGCCATGACGTACTCCTTTTCCTATTTGGAGTCAGTCTGTTGTTCCATGTATAATTCTGACTGTTGCTTCTTGACCTGCATACGTGTTTCTCAAGAGGCAGGTAAGGTGGTCTGGTATTCCCGTCTCTTAGAACTTTCCACAGTTTATTGTAATCCACACAGCTCAATGTCGTCCAGTGGAAAAGGGAATGGCAAATCACTTCAGTATGCTTGCCTTGAGAGCCCAATGAACAGTATCAAAGGGCAAAATGATATTATACTGAATGAGGAATTCCCTAGGTCGGTAGGTGCCCAGTATGCTACTGGATATCAGTGGAGAAATAACTCTAGAAGGAATAAAGGGATGGATAAAAAGCAAAAGCAATACCAGTGAAAGAAGCAAGGTCCTGTGCTGTAAAAAGCAATATCGCATAGGAACTTGGAACGTTAGGACCATGAATCAAGGCAAATTGGAAGTGGTCAAACAGGAGATGGCAATAGTGAACATAGAGTTTCTAGGAATCAGTGAACTAAAATGGACTGGAATGGGTGAATTTAACTCAGATGACCATCATATCTACTTCAGAGGTCAGGAATCCTTTAGAAGAAATGGAGTAACCATCATGGTCAACAAAAGAGTCCGAAACGCAGTACTTGGATGCAATCTTAAAAATGACAGAATGATTTCTGTTCGTTTCCAAGGCAAACCATTCAATATTACAGTTATCCAGGCCTATGCCCCAACCAGTAACGCTGAAGAAACCGAAGTTGAACGGTTCTATGAAGACCTACAAGACCTTGTAGAACTAACATCCAAAAAAGATGTCCTTTCCATTACAGGGGACTGGAATGCAAAAGGAGGAAGTCAATAAACACCTGGAGTAACAGGCAAATTTGGCCTTGGAGCACGCAATGAAGCAGGGCAAAGGCTAATAGAGTTTTGTCAAGAGAACGCACTGGTCATAGCAAACACCCTCTTCCGACAACACAAGAGAAGACGCTACACATGGACATCACCAGATGGTCAACACCGAAATCAGATTGATTATATTGTTTGCAGCCAAAGATGGAGAAGCTCTATACAGTTAGCAAAAACAAGACCGGGATCTGACTGTGTCTCAGATCCTAAACTCCTTATTGTCAAATTCAGACTGAAATTGAAGAAAGTAGGGAAAACCACTAGACCATTCACATATGACCTAAATCAAATCCCTTATGATTATACAGTGTAAGTGAGAAATAGATTTAAGGGACTCGATCTGATAGATCGAGTGCCTGACGAACTCTGGACAGAGGTTCGTGACATTGTACAGGAGACAGGGACCAAGACTATCCCCAAGAAAAGAAATGCAATAGAGCAAAATGGCTGTCTGAGGAGGCATTACAAATGGGTGTGAAAACAAGAGAAGTGAAAAGCAAAGGAGAAAAGGAAAGATATAAGCATTTGAATGCAGAATTCCAAAGAATTGCAAGGAGACATAAGAAATCCTTCCTCTGTGATCAATGCAAAGAAATAGAGGAAAACAACAGAATACGAAAAACAAGAGATCTCTTCAAGAAAATTAGAGATTCAAAGGGAATATTTCATGCAAACATGGGCTCGGTAAACGACAGAAATGGTATGGACCTAACAGAAGCAGAAGATATTAAGAAGAGATGGCAAGAGTACACAGAAGAACTGTATAAAAAGGATCTTCACGACCAAGATAATCACGATAACGTGATCACTGACCTAGAGCCAGACATCTTGGAATGTGAAGTCAAGTGGGCCTTAGAAAGCATCACTACGAACAAAACTAGTGGAGGTGATGGAATTCCAGTTGAGCTCTTTCAAATCTTGAAAGATGATGCTGTGAAAGTGGTGCACTCCGTATTCCAGCAAATTTGGAAAACTCAGCAGTGGCCACAGGACTGGAAAAGTTCAGTCTTCATTCCAATCCCAAAGAAAAGCAATGCCAAAGAATGCTCAAACTACCATGCAATGCACTCATCTCACACGCGAGTAATGTCATATTCAGAATTCTCCAAGCCAGGCTTTAGCATTATATGAACCGTGAATTCCCAGATGTTCAAGCAGGTTTTAGAAAAGCCAGAGGCACCAGAGGTCAAATTGCCAACATCCGCTGGATCATGGAGAAAGCAAGAGAGTTCCAGGAAAACATCTATTTCTGCTTCATTGACTATGCCAACTCCCAGAGACCACCCGAACTCATGTCCACTGATCGGCAATGCCATCCAAACATGTCATCCTCTGTCATCCCCTTCTCCTCCTGCCCTCAATCTTACCCAACATTAGGGTATTTTCCAATGAGTCTTCTCTTCACATCAGGTGTCAAATTATTGGAGTTTCAACTTCACCATGACATATTCCAATGAATACCCAGGGCTCATCTCCTTTAGGATGGACTGGTTGGATCTCCTTGCAGTCCAGCGGTCTCTCAAGAGTCTTTTCCATCACCACAGTTCAAAAGCATCAATTTTTCAGCACTAAGCTTTCCTTACAGTCCAGCTCTCACATTCATATATGACCACTGAATAAACCATAGCCTTGACTAGATGGACCTTTAATGGCAAAGGAATGTCCCTGCTTTTTAATATGCTACCTAGGTTTGTCATAACTTTCCTTCCAAAGAGAAAGTGTCTTTTAATTTCATAGCTGCCATCACTATCTGCAGTGATTTTGAATCCCGAAAAGTTAAAGACTCTTAGGGGGCTCTTGGACTGCAAGGAGACTTAGCCAATTCATCCTAAATGAAATCAAACATAAGTATTCATTCGAAGGACTAATGATGAAGTTGAAAGTTCAGTTTTGGCCAGCTGATGCAAAGTGTCAATTCACTGGAAAATTCATGATGCTTTTAAAGTTTGATGACAGGAGAAGAAGGGAGTAATGGAGGATAAGATGGTTAGATGGTATCAGAAAAACAATGGACATGCATTTGCACAAACTCTGGGAGCTGCTGAAAGATAGAGAGGCCTGTTGTGCAGCAGTCCATGGCGTCACAAAAGAGTTGAAGACAACTTGTTGACTGAAAAATGACACTCAATGTCTCTAGCGTTACTTCTTCAAATCACTCTATGATTAAATACTTAATGAAAGTAGTAACAAATAACAACTAAGGTGGTATAATAGCAGATGATGCAATGCATTTTTTGTAAACAAATATGGAAACTTTAGGGTCTGAAAGAAACAAATCTTAGGATTGAATGAATTTTAAATATTACTGTGAGGGAGGAGATAGGAAGATGGGAAGATGGAGGAGGAATAGGACGGGGTGACAACTGTCTCCCTCAGAAATTCATCAAAAGAAAAATTGAACGCTGAGTAAATCCAACAAAACAACTTCTGAATACTGGCAGAGGACATCAGGCAACCAGAAAAGCAGGCCATTGTCTTCAAAAAGAGGTAGGAAATAATATAAAAGATAAAAAGAGAGGTAAAACAGGGTGGGATGGAGGTCTATCCAGGGAAGGGAGGCTAGAAGTTTCCAAGCACTTGGAAACACTCACTGGCGAATCTGTGACAACTCTTGGAACCTCAGAAGGCAACATAACTGGGAGGAACAATAAATAAATAATTAAAACCTACAGACTACGTGTCCAGTGGTAACTCCCAGCAGAGAAGTGCAGCCGCCCGCAAACCCCACTAGCAAGCAGGGACTGGGCAGGGAGGGGCAGGCTGCATCCCTTAGAGTAAGGATAGGGCCTGAATGCCCCTAGTGCAATCTGAGGGTGCTAACTTAAGATAGTTAAGCAGACTGTGGGATAGCTAGCCCACTAAAAGGCGAAAAGCCCCAAGATAAGACACCACCAGACCCACTCACAGAACAAAGGACTAAACAGGGCTAGATAGCTGCGGTCAGCCCATCCACCATCCCCCGCTGAGACAGGCAGGGAAGTACAGCCAGAGACAGAAGCGGACAATCGCAGTCCCAGTGAGGCATCCAATACCAAGCTGCATGCAGGCTTCGTTGCTAACCAAGACTTCTTGGGTTCTGGCCGGTTGATATTCGTTGAGAAGGTGCGCTGGCTGTACACCCAGAAAACCGAACAGTAGGGACTGAGGAGGCAATAAGTCACAGTGACCCCGCTGGCCAAACACCTGCTCACCTGAGCTGCTCAGACTGGGGAAGGGCACAAAACGCAGGCCCAAGCAAGTCTGTGCCTTCATGTAGTACCTGAGTACCAGAACCTGAGCGGTTTATACGAGAGATGTACATCCAACCCATCGCCGGCCTTGGACGGTTTGCAGCAGAGAAACCTAGAGCCTGTGCAGTGTAGACTGGGACAGCACACATGCCATGAGTGGGGGCAAACCCAGTGTGGCTGAGACACTGCAAGCACTCCCCACAGATGCCGTTGATATTTGTCTGCAGCTTACCTCCCACCCCACAGCACAACTGAATGGATGAGCCTAAAAAGTGTCTACCACCGCCCCCTTGTGTCAGGACGGGAATAAGACACTGAAGAGACCGGCAAACAGAAGAATCTTAAACAGAAGGAACTGAGTTGGAAGAGACAGACGGAGAATTCTTGAGCCTACTGCAAGAATACCAGAGCCAGAGGCTTAAGTCTAAATCCTGAGAACACCAGAGAACTCTTGTTCCAGGGAACATTAATTGATAGGTGCTCATCAAATGCCTCCATCAGTTCAGTTCAGTTCAGTCACTCAGTCGTGTCCGAGTCTCCGCGACCCCATGAATCACAGCACGCCAGGCCTCCCTGTCCATCACCAACTCCCGGAGTTCACTCAAACTCATGTTCACAGAGTCGGTGATGCCATCCAGCCATCTCATTCTCGGTCGTCCCCTTCTCCTCCCACCCCCAACCTTTCCAAGCATCAGAGTCTTTTCCAGTGAGTCAACTCGTCGCATGAGGTGGCCAAAGTATTGCACTTTCAGCTTTAGCATCAGTCCTTCCAATGAACACCCAAGATTGATCTCCTTTAGAATGGGCTGGTTGGATCTCCTTGCAGTATAAGGGACTCTCAAGAGTCTTCTCCAACACCACAGTTCAAAAGCATCTATTCTTCGGCGATCAGCTTTCTTCACAGTCTAACTCTCACATCCATACATGACCACTGGAAAAACCATTGCCTTGACTAGACGTTCCTTGGTTGGCAAAGTAATGCCTCCATACCTACACTGAAACCAGGCAATACCGAAGGGCCAACAAGTTCCAGAGAAAGACATACCATGCAAACTATCCAACAACACAGGAGAATAGACCTGAGCTTCAATATACAGGCTGCCCAAAGCCACTCCAAATTCACTGACATCTCATAACTCATTACTGGACCCTTCATTCCACTCCAGAAAGAAGAAATCAGCTCCATCCACCAGAACACCGACACAAGCTTCCCTAACCAGGAAACCTTGACAACCACCCATCCAAAGCCACACACAGCAATTAAACTACACAATAAGGAAAACTCCACAGACTGCCAAAAGATGGAAAGGCCACCCCAAACACAGCAATATAGGCAAGGTGAAGAGGAAAGGAAATACCCAGCAAGTAAAGGAACAGGATAAATGCCCACCAAAAAAGAAAACAAAAGAATAAGATATAGGGAATCTATCTGACATATAATTTCGAATACTGATAGTGAAAATGATTCAAAATCTTAAAAACAAACTGCAGTTATAGACAAACAACCTGGAGACAAGGATCGATAAGATGCAAGAAAGGTTTAGTAAGGATCTAGAGGAAATGAAAAAGATTCAATATACAATGAATAATGCAATAGATGAGATCAGAAACACTCTGGAGGGAACCAACAGTAGAAAAACGGAGGCAGAAGACAGTTGTTAAGAGAGCTAGATGACAGAATTGTAGAAATAAATCAAACAGAGCAGAAAAAAAAAAAAAACAAATTAAAACAATTGAGGATAATCTCAGAGACCTCTGGGACAATGTCAAATGCCCCAACATACGAATCATAGAAGTCCCAGAAGAAGAAGACACAAACAAAGACCATGAGCGAATACTTGAGGAGATAATAGTTGAAAACTTCCTTAAAATGGGGAAGGAATTTATCACCCAAGTCCAAGAAACACAGAGAGTCGCTAACAGGATAAATCCAAGGGGAAATACTCCAATACAAACATTAATCAAATTAACAAAGATCAAACACAAGAACAAATATTAAAAAGAGTAAGGGAACACCAACAAAAAACACACAAGGCGATTCCCATAAGGATAACAGCTGTTCTTTCAGCAGAAACTCTTAAGGCCAGGAGGCCGTGGCAAGACATACTGATCAGATCAGGTCAGATCAGATCAGTCGCTCAGTCGTGTCCGACTCTCCGCGACCCCATGAATCACAGCACGCCAGGCCCCCCTCTCTATCACCAACTCCAGGAGTACACTCAAACTCACGTCCACAGAGTCGGCGATGCCATCCAGCCATCTCATTCTCCTCGTCCCCTTCTCCTCCCACCCCCAACCTTTCCCAGCATCAGAGTCTTTTCCAGTGAGTCAACTCGTCGCATGAGGTGGCCAAAGTATTGCACTTTCAGCTTTAGTATCAGTCCCTCCAATGAACATCCAGGATTGATCTCCATTAGAATGGACTGGTTGGATCTCCTTGCAGTATAAGGGACTCTCAAGAGTCTTCTCCAACACCACAGTTCAAAAGCATCGCTTCTTCAGCAATCAGCCCTCTTCACAGTCCAACTTTCACATACTGAAAGGGATGAAAAAAAAAAAAAACTCTACAGCCAAGATTACTATACCTATATCTCATTCAAATATGAAGGAGAAACCGAAAGCTTTACAGACAATCAAAGGCTGAGAGAATTCAGCATCACCAAACCAGCTCTCCAACAAATGCTGAAGGATCTTCTCTAGATAGGAAGCATAGAAAGGGTGTATAAACTTGAACCCAAAACAATAAAGAAAATGGCAATGGAATCATACTTACCAATAATTACCTTAAATGCAATTGGGTTAAATGCCCCAACCAAAAGACAAATACTGGCTGAATGGATACAAAGGCAAGACCCCTATATATGTTGTCTGCAAGAGACACACCTCAAAATAAGGGACACACACAGACTGAAATTGAAGTGCTGGAAAAATTTATTCCATGCAAACAGAGACCAAAAGAAAGCAGGAGTAGCAATATTCATATCAGATAAAATAGACTTTTTAAATAAAGGCTGTGAAAAGAGACAAAGAAGGTCACTACATAATGATCAAAGTATCAATCCAAGAAGAAGATACAATTATAAATATATGCACCCAACATAGGAGCACCGCAATATGTAAGACAGTTACTTACAAGTATAAAAGGGGAAATTAACAACAACACAATAATAGTGGAAGACTTTAATACCCCATTCACACCTATGAATAGATCATCTAAACAGAAAATTATCAAGGAAACACAAACTTTAAGATACAATAGAACAGTTAGACCTAATAGATATCTATCGGATATTTCACCCCAAAACAATGAATTTCTCCTTTTTCTAAAGCACACACAAGTGTTCCCACTCTCACCACTACTGTTCAACATAGTTCTGGAAGTTTTGGCCACAGCAATCAGAGCAGAAAAAGACATTAAAGGAATTCAAACTGGAGAAAAAGAAATAAAACTCTCAGTGTTCGCCAATGACATGATCCTCTACACAGAAAACTCTACAGACTCTACCAGAAAACTAATCAATGAATGCAGTAAAGTTGTAGGATCTAAAATCAACACAGAGTAATCCCTTGCATTCCTATACACTAATAATGAAAAAATAGAAAAATAAATTAAGGAAACTATTCCATTCACTGCTGCAACGAAAATAATAAAATACATAGGGATATATCTACCTCACGAAACAAAAGACTTCTATATAGAAAACTATAAGACACTGGTGAAAGAAATCAAATAGGACGCCAATAGATGGAGATATATACCGTGTTCGTGGATTAGAAGAAAAAATATTGTGAAAATATGTATAATACCTTAAGCAATCCATACATTACATGCAATCCCTACCAAGCTACCAAAGGTATTTTTCACAGTGTTAGAAAAAATAATCTCACAATTTGTATGGAAATTCAAAAAACCTCGAATAGCCAAAGTGATCTTGGAGAAGAATGGAACTGAAAGACTCAACCTGCCAGACTTCAGGCTCTACTACAAAGCCACAATCATCAAGACAGTATGGTACTGGCATTAACTCAGAAATATAGATCAATGGAACAAAGTAGAAAGCCCAGAGATAAATCTATGCACCTATGGACACCTTAACTTTTACAAAGGAGGCAAGAACATAAAATGGAAAAAAGACAGTCTCTTTAACAAGTGGTGTTGGAAAAACTGGTAAAAGAGTGAAATTAGAACACTCCGTAACACCGTTCAGTTCAGTTCAGTTCAGTTCAGTCGCTCAGTCGTGTCTGACTCTCCGCGACCCCATGAATCACAACACACCAGGCCTCCCTGTCCATCACCAACTCCAGGAGTACACTCAAACTCATGTCCACAGAGTCGGTGATGCCACCCAGCCATCTCATTCTCCGTCGTCCCCTTCTCCTCCCGCCCCCAAACTTTCCCAGCATCAGAGTCTTTTCCAGTGAGTCAACTCGTCGCATGAGGTGGCCAAAGTATTGCAGTTTCAGCTGTAACACCATACACAAATATAAACTCAAAATGGATTAAAGATCAAAATGTAAGTCCAGAAACTATAAAACACCTGGAGGAGAACATAGGCAAAACACTCTCTGACATAAATCACAGCAGGATCCTCCATGACCCACCACTCAGAATATTGGAACTAAAAGCAAAATAAACAAATGAGACCTAATTCAAATGTAATTCTTCACAGCAAAGGAAACTATAAGCAAGGTGAAAAGACTGCCTTCAGAATGGGAGAAAATAATAGCAAATGAAAAAACTGACAAGGAATTAATCTCCAAAATATACAAGCAGCTCCTGCAGCTCAATTCCAGAAAAATAAATGACCCAACCAAAAAATGGGCCAAAGAACTAAACAGATATTTCTCCAAAGACGACATACAGGTGGCTAACAAAGCACATGAAAAACTGCTCAATATCCCTTATAATCAGAGAAATGCAAATCAAAAGCAAAATGAGATACCATTTCACACCAGTCAGAATGGATACTATTCAAAAGTCGACATGCGATAAATGCTGGAGAGGGTGTGGCGAAAAGGGAACCCTCTTACACTGTTGGTGGGAACGCAAAGTAGTACAGCCACTATGGAGGACAGTGTGGAGATTCCTTAAAAATCTGGAAATAGAACAGCTGTATGATCCAGGAATCGCACTCCTGGGCATAAACACCGAGGAAACCAGAATCGAAAGAGACACATGTACCACAATATTCATTGCAGCACTGTTTATAAGAGCGAGGACATGGAAGCAACCTAGATGTGCATCTGCAGACAAATGGATAAAAAAGCTTTGGTACATATACACAATGGGGTATTACTCAGGCATCAAAAAAATACCTTTGAATCAGTTCTGATGAGGTGGATGAAACTGGAGACTATTATACAGAATTAAGTAAGTCAGAAAGAAAAAAAACAATACATTATACTAAGGCATATATATGGACTTTAGAATGGTGATGATGATAACCCTGTATACGAGACAGCAAAAGAGACACAGATGTATAGAACAGTCTTTTGGTCTCTGTGGGAGAGGGCGAGGGTGGGATGATTTGGGAGAATGACATTGAAACATGAATCATATCATATGTGCAACGAATCGACAGTCTAGGTTCGATGCATGATACAATGCTCAGGCTGTTGTAGTGGGATGAACCAGAGGGATGGGATGGGGAGGGAAGTGGGAGGGGGGTCACGATGGGGAACACATGTACACCTGGGGCAGATTCATGTCAATATATGGCAAAACAAATGCAATAATGTAAAGTTCAGTTCAGTTCAGTCGCTCAGTCGTGTCCGATCCTCCGCCACTCCATGAATCACAGCACGCCAGGCCTCCCTGTCCATCACCAACTCCTGGAGTTCACTCAAGCTCATGTCCACAGAGTCGGTGATGCCATCCAGCCATCTCATTCTCGGCCTTCCCCTTCTCCTCCCGCCCCCATCCTTTCCCAGCATCAGAGTCTTTTCCAGTGAGTCAACTCGTCGCATGAGGTGGCTAAAGTTTTGCAGTTTCAGCTTTAACATCAGTCCTTCCAATGAACACCCGGAATCTATCTCCCTTAGAATGGACTGGTTGGAACTCCTTGCAGTACAAGGGACTCTCAAGAGTCTTCTCCAACACCACAGTTCAAAAGCATCAATTCTACGGCGATCAGCTTTCTTCACAGTTCTATTCTCACATCCATACATGACCACGGGAAAAACCATATCCTTGACTAGACGGACCTTGGTTGACAAAGTAATGTCTCTGCTTTTTAATATGTTATCAAGGTTGGTCATAACTTTCCTTCCAAAGAGTAAGCGTCTTTTAATTTCATGGCTGCAGTCAGCATCTGCAGTGATTTTGGAGCCCAAAAAATAAAGTCTGACACTATTTCCACTGTTTTTCCATCTATTTCCCATGAAGTGATTAGCCTCTAATTAAATAAATTTAAAAAATAAAAAAAAAATATATTCCTTTAATGATACAAATTAAATTGCCTCAACTAAAACGCCTCCAGATTAGTCTTCACAGCTAACATGGTAGAAACAATTATGCTTCTCAACCAAAAATACGTTTTATATATACAGTAAATACCACTTTAAGTAGCTTCAAGACTCATATCTTGTTTCAAGTTGATTGGAAAGTTTGTTAAACGTCAAATACTATATCCTCCAGCTGTTTTCAACTTCAAAAAATAAAGCTTCTTCAACAATTTGCTATCTCAAATTTAAATTCTGTTTTAGCTACATATGGTAACATGCTTTCTAGATCACATGATTTAATCTTCAGTTCAGTTCAGTTCAGTTCAGTCACTCAGTCGTGTCCGACTCTCCGCGATCCCATGAATCACAGCATGCCAGGCCTCCCTGTCCATCACCAACTCCCGGAGTACACTCAAACTCATGTCCACAGAGTCGGTGATGCCATCCAGCCATCTCATTCTGTCGTCCCCTTCTCCTCCCGCCCCTAACCTTTCCTAGCATCAGAGTCTTTTCCAGTGTCTTACCTATTGCCAATAAGTGAAAATTTTGGAATACCTTGCTCAAAAGAGAGATGTTGTTTTCTTCTTCCAGAAAGTCAGATATTGAAGCAGATCTTTGAAGAGGTTGTTGCTTTTTGCTAAACCCATAAATGTTCAGCTGTCAAACTAAACATTTCATATTATTGGTTTCAAATATCCTGAAAGGTACCTTTCTTTCCAAGACTTCTTCCTTGAAGAGTTCTTCATTGATGACTATACAAGTGTCACTCTCATCCCACCAAATAGTTTCAAATTGATCACTTTCCACTATATTGCACAATTTTTGTGGAAAAGTGAGTCAAAGAAAATCATTCAGTTCACCTGTTTCAGAGACAGAAAATGTGTAATATGGTCTTTTCATCAGAACTGCCTCAGACAAAGCCTGAAAAGCATATTTTTCAATTATAGATCAAAAAACCGAGTCTCCAGCAAGTGTATAATCGTGCAAAGGTCTGGTGGAGGTTTCTGAACCAGTGGATTCATCGTTAGGAGGCACATCTTGAATTTCTGAAGAAATATGTGCCATCTCAGAAAAAACTTTCTTCAAACACTTTTCTCATTTGTCTGATTTTACACACTGAAAATTCAAATGCTGCTTGGCTGGCCTACAGAGGGAAACTCCCAGACCATCACAGTGTTTCAAAAAGTCACTGATCTCCTACAATGGACCGGTCACTGTGACATCACAAAGTCACTAGTCTCCTAGCAATTGAAGCGTAATGTTCAACCAGTGTTTACTTCAGCATAAACTTAAAATACAGACTCCTTACACAAATCGCAACCAAAACCATGAGCCTGCAAAATCTCATTCCTAAAGAATTTTTATATGGATAAATCACATCAGTAAATCTATTTGGTTTCTGAAATAAAAGTATTTCTCGGTGGCGGCCAGGAGTGGTGGCCGAGAGGAGCTATTCCACGTTCAAAATCAGGAGGGGGTGGCCGTGAGGAGATACCCCTCGTCCAAGGTAAGGTGCAATGGCTGTGCTTTGCTGGAGCATCCGTGAAGAGATACCTCACAACCAAGGTAAGAGAAACCCAAATATGATGGTAGGTATTGCGAGAGGGCGTCAGAGGGCAGACACACTGAAATCGTGATCACAGTAAACCAGTCGATCTGATCACACGGACCACAGCCTTGTCTAACTCAATGAAACTAAGCCATACCGTGTGGGGCCACCCAAGATGGGTGGCTTATGGTGTAGAGGTCTGACAGAATGTGGCCCACTGGAGAAGGGAATGGCAAACCACTTCAGTATACTTGCCTTGAGAATCCCAAGAACAGTATGAAAAGGCAAAATAATAGGATAGTGAATAAGGAAATCCCCACGTCGGTAGGTGCTCAATATGCTACCGGAGATCAGTGGAGAAATAACTTCAGAAAAGGTGAAGGGATGGAGTCAAAGCAGAAACAGTACCCAGTTGTGGATGTGCCTGGTGATAGAAGCAAGGTCCGATGCTGCAAAGAGCAATATTGCATAGGAACCCGGAATGTTAGATCCATGAATCAAGGCAAATTGGAAGTGATCAAACAGGAGATGGCAAGAGTGAACATAGACATTCTAGGAATCAGTGAACTAAAATGGACTGGAATGGGTGAATTCAACTCAGATGACCATTATATCTGAGGGTATAATGGTGATTATACCATTATATAATCACCCTTAGAAGAAATGGAGTAGTCATCATGGTCAACAAAAGAGTGCGAAATGCTGTACTTGGATACAATCTCCAAATGAACAGAATGACCTCTGTTCATTTCCAAGGCAGACCATTCACTATTACAGTAATCCAAGCCTATGCCCCAACCAGTAACGCGTAAAAAGCCGACGTTTAATGGTTCTATGAAGACCTACAAGATCTTTAGAACTAACACTTTAAAAAGATGTCCTTTTCATTAGAGGGGACTGGAATGTAAATGTAGGAAGTCAAGAAACACCTGGAGTAACAGCCAACTTTGGCCTTGGAGCACGGAATGAAGAAGGGCAAAGACTAAGAGAGTTTTGCCAAGAGAACACACTGGTCATAGCAAACAACCTCTTTCAGCAACAGAAGAGAAGACTCTATACATGAACATCACCAGATGGTCAACAGAAAAAACAGATTGATTATATTCTTTGCAGCCAAAGTGGAGAAATTCTATACAGTTTGAAAACACAAGACCAGAGCTCACTGTGGCTCAGATCATAAACTCCTTATTGCCAAATTCAGACGTAAATTGAAGAAAGTAGGGAAAATCACTAAACCATTCAAATATGACTGAAATCAAACCCCTTATGATTATACAGTGGAAATGAGAAATAGGTTTAAGGGACTAGATCTGATATAGTGTCTGATGAACTATGGATGGAGGGCATGACATTGTAAAGAAGACAGGGACCAAGACCATGCCCATGGAAAAGCAATGCAAAAAAGCAAAATAGTTGTCTGAGGAGGCCTTACGAATACCTGTGAAAAGAAGAGAAGCGAAAGGCTGAGGAGAAAAAAATATATAATCACCTGAATGCAGAGTTCCACAGAATAGCAAAGAGAGATAAGACAGCCTTCCTCTGTGATCACTGCAACGACATAGAGGAAAACAACAGAATGGGAATGACAAGAGATCTCTTGAAGAAAATTAGAGATACCAAGGGAACATTTCATGCAAAGATGGGCTCGATAATGGTCAGAAATTGTATGGACCTAAGAGAAGCAGAAGATATTAAGAATAGGTGACAAGAATACACAGAAGAAGTGTACAAAAAAGATTTTCACAACCAAGATAATCACGATGGTGTGATCACAGACCTAGAGCCAGACATCTTGGAATGTGAAGTCAAGTGGACCTTAGAAAGTATCACTAAGAACAAAGGTAGTGGAGGTGATGGAATTCCAGTTAAGCTTTTCAAATCCTGAACGATGATGCTGTGAAAGTGCTGTACTCAATTTGGAGCAAATTTGGGAAACTCAGCAATGACCACAGGATTGGAAATGTCAGTGTTCATCCCATTCTCAAAGAAGGGCAATGCCAAAGAATGATCAAATTACCACACAATTGCACTCATCTCACACGCTAGTAAAGTCACGCTCAAAATTCTCCAAGCCAGGCTTCAGCAATATGTGAACCTCCAGATTTTCAAGCTGGTTTTAGAAAAGGCAGAAGAACCAGAGATCAAATTGCCAACATCCTCTGGATCATGGAAAAAGCAAGAGAGTTCCGGAGAAACATATATTTCTGCTTCATTGACTATGCCAAAGCATTTGACTGTGGGAATAACAACAAACTGTGGAAAATTCTGAAAGAGATGGGAACACCAGAATACCAGACCTGCTTCCTTAGAAACCTGTATGCAGGGCAGAAAGAAACAGTTAGAACTGGACATGGAACAACAGACAAGTTCCAAAAAGGAAAAGGAGTACGTCAAGTCTGTATATTGTCACCCTGATTATTTAACTTCTATGCAGAGTACATCATGAGGAACGATGGGCTGGAAGAAGTACAGGCTGGAATCAAGATTGCTGGGAGAAATATCAATACCCTCAGATATGAAGATGGCATCACCCTTATGGCAGAAAGTGAAGAGGAACTGAAAAGCCTCTTGATGAAAGTGAAAGGGGTTAGTGAATATTTTGGCTTGAAGCTCCACATTCACAAAACTAAGATCATGGCACCTGGTCCCATCACTTCATGGGGAATAGACGGGGAAACAGTGTCAGACTATATTTTTGGGCTCCAAAATCACTGCGGATGTTGCTTGCAGCCATGAAATTAAAACACACTTACTCTTTGGGGGGAAAGTTATGACCAACCCAGATAGCATATTAAAGAGCAGCGACATTACTTTTCCAACAAAGGTCCGTCTAGTCAAGGGAATGGCTTTTCCAGTGATCATAATGGATTTGAGTGTTGGACTGTGAAGAAAGCTGATCGCCAAAGAATTGATGCTTTTGAACTGTGGTGTTGGAGAAGACTCTTGAGAGTCTTGGACTTCATTCTAAAGGATATCAGTCGTGGATGTTCGTTGGAAGGACTGATGCTAAATATGAAGCTCCAAAACTTTGGACACCTCATTCGAAGGGTTGACTCACTGGTAATGATTCTGATGCTTGGACGGATTGAGGGCAAGAGGAGAAGTGGACGACAGAGAATGAGATCGCTGGATGCCATCACTGACTCGATGGAGGAGGGTTTGAGTGAACTCCGGGAGTTGGTGATGGACAGGGAGGCCTGGCATGCTGTGATTCATGGGGTCACAAAAAGTTGGATTCGACCGACTGACTGAAGTGAACTGAACTGAATTGAACTCTTACCCAACCAAACTTGGGTTACTCACTTCTGTGCAATAGTTTAATGTGGAACCAGGCAAGGTGTCCTAGCAGCTGGTGTTTCAAAGACCCACACTCCCCAAATACTTTCAGGGTAACTTTCTTTTTGACAGAGTGAGGTTAGGCATTGGGTGTGTGATTAGTTTGGGAACATTCTCCTAGTGGCCTGTTCCTGAGGGAGTCGACATCATTGACCATCTGGTTCCAACTACTCTGTGGTCTATGAACTTACATTTCAGCCTCATTGGGGCTTTAATATCTCTAAAACTGTTCACAGGATATTGCTCAGAATGTTATCTATGGCCCTTGAGGAGGAACTAAAGATCCTTGACTTTGCTTAATGTTTAAGCATTATTATTCTATATTGCTTGATCATTTTCCTTTGTTTCTGGCTTTTCTAGTTTCTCTGATTAAAATTACTCTGGGAACACGAGGAAGTCTAGAATCTCCTACTCCTCTCTCTCGGTTTTCATAGTTTTCAATCTTAAGACGGGACTGCTTAGAACAAGAAATGAAATAAAGTGTTGGATTTAGAGCGTGATCATAACTGCGACTGAAAATCTCAGTTGCAGGTTCGATTTCTGTCCCAGCTCTTGGAGTGTTTGAGTTAACTACAACTTTGGCTATTTCATGATGAGATTGAGCATGGAACTGGAAATAAATCTGACATCAATATTTTTTGTTATGCAAACATATCCGTCTACTTTATATAGATATATGTATATCTATTATGTATATATATTTTTTTCTATAACTTTATTTTTGTCATTAAACCTGGACAAACATTTGAAAATTGGTAGCTATTTACTAAAAAAGAGGGGAGTGATATAAAGGATTTCTCATTTTTTCCACTTACGTATATTCAATAACCGAATAGACAGTTGGTGATGGACAGGGAAGCCTGGCGTGCTGTGATTCATGGGGTCGCAGAGAGTCAGACACGATGGAGTGACTGAACTGAACTGAACTTAACTGAGACTTTTGAATAATTCTACTTTTGGGTTTTAATTTTTTTCCATTGCTGCTTTGCCTAACAGGAATTAAAAGCCATTGTACATTTTTTAATACACATACACACATGCACATATGTGTATATATGTGTATATGTCAAAACATAATTTTAGACAACTTTATTTAGGTGGTCAAAGTCTTTGCTTGTTCCCAAGATCTTAAATGAACTGTTTGGGGAGCCCAAAGTTACTTAATAACTTTCTGGCTGAATAATATAGATCCTATTCTGAAAGGCTGTCCCTTAATGGAGCTGATCACCCAGTATGCTTTCTGTAATAGTGATGGGGTTCATACATATGAGGACACCTTGAGCCCATAAAACTGCAACTCTCATTTACTTAGAGATATTGTTCTAAGACTGCTGTTCCTCTCCTCACGTTGGATATAATTTTAAACATTCAAATTAATGGGTTAAACAGATGCACCAGGCACTGTGCATAGATCATAATCAGGCTCTCTGGCTAACTGAACACTGAAATTATATGATGTGTACATTAAAATAACTCTTCCATAATTCAGTGTGTACATTTTTATTTCATCACTTTAAACTTCTGGTACCAAATATTTGAGTAGAAATCATTGATGATCAAAACTTCTCTCCCTTCATGACACAGCGGTTCGGCTTCCTGTCCCCCTCCACATCATATTATTATTTCTTGTCCTCCTTTGTATTTTTGTAGGTGCCACATTAGAGATAACATGAAGAGGCTCAATATATTATGTTAATAGAGAAATGTATTATAGGCTGTGTATATTGTCAACATTTTATAGAGTTGTCACAGAAGCATGGCACAAATGCTCCAACAGGAAACTTAAAACCAGCAATATTATATATGATGAGTAACGATCATCTTAGAATACTCTTAGAAAACAATTTCTCATCCAAAACACTGAGGGGAAAAATGGTACAAGAATAAAATAATTCTCAATGTTGATAGGTAAGCATAGGAAAAACAGTACACTTGAATTCTCAGTGTTACACAAAGTAAGATCATAGCATCTGGTCCCACTGCTTCATGGGAAATAAAGTTGGAAAAGGCAGAAGCAATGACAGATTTCCTCTTTTGTGGCTCTATATTCACTATGAATGTGATGGCAGTTATAAAATTAGAATACAGGTGCTTCCTGAAAAAATGGCACTCACACATTTAGTAAGCGTGTTAAAAAGTGAATAGTTGACTTGACTACACTAATGGTCTTTCCAGTAGACATGTGCAGATGTGAGAATACCAAACTGCTCTGCTGGTGATGACTTGTGAGCGTCCATTAGATTGCAAGGAGATCAAGCCATTCAAACTTAAAGGAAATCAACTCTGAAGATTCATTAGAATCACTGATGTTGAAGCTATGTCTCCAAAGCTTTGACCACCTGAGCAAAGAACTGACTCATGAGAAAAGACCCTGATTCTTAGGAGCCAATTAAATCTTGTTTCATGATTTGGATGAGAGAGGAGGAGAAGAGTGTATAGCTTCACTCATTCAATAGAGATGATCTCAAGTAGACTCTTGGAGAAAATGAGGGGCAGAGAGGCCTTGCGTGCTGCAGTTCAAGGGAACACAAAGAGTCTGACAAGACTTTATGACTGAACAACAACAAGATATCAGTTAATAAAATGGAAACCTCCAGGGTCTTGGTGGGGTCTCATCATATTAGAAGAATAGGAGCCTTAGTCCACTTTCTTCCACACAAATCCATCAAAGGATAGATTGCACATGGAACAACTTCCAGAGACAAATTTGTGACCAATGTTGATGGGCCCTAGAAACCGATAAAGGAAAACCAGTCTCTTAAAATGTAGGTAAGAAAAAATAAGTAATGAAAGGGAGGAAATGTTTTTAGGGATTGAGACCAGCCTTGGAGAAGGAGTCTTAATGGAGGAGAAATTTGCACAAAATAAGAAACGTTCTCTCATAGGTGTCAGTCGGGGAAGAAATAGAACGGAAGAGAGGAAGAATAAAAACACAGATTATGCCAATAAATGCAATCACTAGCCAAGAAATGTCTCAGATGCTCCCGTCCACTGTCATACATGGGTCATCGAAGGGATGTCTGGGATGTATCAAACACACTATGGTTAGAATCAGGCATTAGTGCCCTAAGGACAATGTGACGAAGCTAAGGTAACACGCAAACCTAAACTATGGGGACAGTAGAGACAGAAATTTTAGAAAGGACCTTTCCTGTGAGAAGGCTCTAAGGCCACATCTTGAACAATGGGATACTCACAGAACAGAAGATTGTGCACTAGAAAATACCAAAGGAACCCAAGCCAGTGTCCATTTAAGACCCATTTCTCCACTGAGGGAGAGAGGAACGTGTACGACTGTCAGAGGAAGAAGGAAATAGGCTCATAGAATCTTGGCCCCAGACACATGCCCTGCCAATCTCTAAGTTAGCTGACAGTTGCTAGTGATGAATTCCTCACTTCATGGACAGTTCACATAGCCCAGAAACATGACAGCCTGCAGTCAGTTAGCCTGAGGAGACGAATGGCACACTTGAGACTGTGCCCTCTGCAGACACAGGCAGCAAACGGAGTGGCTGAGACCAGAAAGTTGCATAAAATGCATGGACCACCTGGGACTGTGCCTTGCTTCCAACCAGTCACCCTAGGTTTTGGACTTGGGAAGAGCACAAATCACATAGCCAATAGTGGTCATGGCCCTTGCCAAGCACCTAACTGCCTGATTGGCTGAGAAGTGCATGAAACACAGGGCACACTTGGGACTGTGCTCTCATGTATCAACCAGGAGTCTGAGCAGGGTGGACCCAGAAAGTACATGCCACATTTGTCATTGACAAGCCCCATGTGATCAATAGACCTCAAGCACCCCCCCGCCCCCATCCCAATGGCCTTTGTTTTCTGTATCCCACCTCTCACCCCCAAACACTGAACAGGTGAGGTCGATTAAGAGGCTACTCCACCCTCGTTTCATGGTGAAAACCAGATATGGAGAGGTTTTCAAATAAAAGAAGGAAATATAAACAAAGAAGCATAAACCAACCCAGAAGTGACAGGTTAAACGTAATAAGTCTGCAATATATGGCCAGACTGTTCAAGTGAGGAACAACAGTCACCTTTGACAAGTACAAGCTTCAACAGGAGACTGTCTGACACTGAATTGACACCAAAAATCACACAACTACTTTAAAATTCTGAGATCTATTCCCTCTATTTTTTTAAAAATTTATTTATTCTATTGGAAGGCTAATTACTTTATATTATTGTATTGGTTTTCCGGTACATTGGCATGAATCTGCCCCAGGTGTTCATATGTTTTCCATCTTGAACCAGCCTCCCACCTCCCTCCCCATCCCATCCTTCTAGTTCATCCCCGTACACCAGCCCCGAACATCCTGTATCATTCATCGAACCTGGACTGGCGATTCGTTTCACATATGATAATATACATGTTTCAATGCCATTATCCCATCATCCCACCCTCGCCCTCCCCCACAGAGTCCAAAAGACTATTCTATACCTCTGTGTCTCTTTTGCTGTCTCGTATATAGGGTTATCCTTATCACGTTTCTAAATTCCATATATACGTCTTAGTGTACTGTATTGGTGTTTTCCTTTCTGGCTTACTTCACTCTGTAAAATAGGCTCCAGTTTCTATGTGATTTCTTTAACTTTAAATTATTTTAGTCCTTTATTGTAACCTAAACGTTTATTTCTATTAACTATTATTAGCTTTCAAGGAAAACACACGTAAATCTATATTTTAAACACTTTTTGTATATGAGAGAATGAATTTGGACTCCGTTTTCTTTTTTCACACTATTTAAAGAATTCTATATTTTATTTTTGGTTCTTAACTTTTACTTTCCAAAAATTGATATCAATGTTGTGACTTTAGTAACACAATCTTTACGATCTGATTTCACTTATGGATTCGTTTTCCCGAATTGATTGCTCTCTCCCCGTTCAACTCTCCCATATCTCCCCCTAGGCACCTCTTTCTCCCTCTTCTCTTTTCTCTGCTGTCTGAAATTCTGTGAATCCCTTTGATTCTTTCGGGATGAGAAGAGTTGTGCCACCATTAACCTCGGGTTTTATCTTCTGTATTGCATGGATTTTTGATGTTACTGCAACCTGGGAACAGAAACCCAGAGGCCAGGGGGTCGATTCCAGAACTTTAGATCAACATTGAACTCCTTACGTCAAGGAATATTAAAGGACAAGCACACACCCCAGAGTTTCCGTGTCTACATGGAAAGCAATCTCCACACTTGAGTCAGTAAGTTCAGTAAAAGAGAACCCACAGCTATTCTCCAGTAAAACAGAAACACAACAATGAATAGGATAAAAGCCATGCCAGACTCACAAACACCCCAAAGCACAGTACATGAACAATTCATTGCACTTCAGAGAGAAGTGATACAGATCTGCCTGCCAGGGAACACACACAAATGATCCGAAACATTAAACCTTGAGAAGTCACTGGTCTTATCCCACCCACAAAAGACAGGTTCCACAACATAGTGGAGCTATAATTCTCCAGCCTGCAGAAAGGGGACCCAAATCACAGTAATCGAAACAGAATGAAAAGGGAGAGAAATATGCAGCTGCTGAAGGTAAATTATAAAAAAAAAAACCCACCAAAACAAAGAAAAGTAGAGGAGTTAGGAAGTTTTCCTGGAAAAGAATTCAGAATAATGAGAGTAAAGATAAAAATCTTGAAAGAGATGTAGAATTACCAGTAAATACACTGGGGGACCGGAATGAGTAGAAATAAACATGTTTAACATGGATCTAGAAGAAATAAAGAGTCAAGTAGTAAAAATCAATACAATATCTGAGATTAACAACACCCTGGAAGGAACCAACAGTAGAATAATTGAGACAGAGAAAGAACTAATTAGGTGGAGGCCGAAAGGAGGAAATAAATGAAGCACAGTGAGGTGTGCAACGAAAACAACAAGTTAAACAGGTAAAGCTCAGCAGTGATGAATGTCCCACAATGAGAAACTTAGGTGTCGAGAAGGAGAACACCAAAACAAAAAGGGATGGGGTACTTGGAAGATTCTCGAGGAAGTAAACGTTGAAAGCACCCTTAAATGAGTCAAGACGAAAGAATTGGGACCAGACATGAAACAAATGAATGTTCAAAACAGGGAAAAGAAAGTGACAAATCTCTGTATTGTCACTCAGCTTATGTGAGTCTACATTAGAGTATACTATTAAAATACCAGATGAGTAAATCACAAGCTTGCATCAAGGATTGGGAGAAACATAAACAGCCTCAGATTATATAGATGACAACACTGAAACAAATAGAAAGTGAAGAAAAAATAAAGAGTCTTTTGATGAGGGTGAATGAGAAGAGTGCAAAACCATGCTGACAACTCAACATTCAGGAAAACAAAGAAAAAGGCATCTGGTCCCATCACTACTTGGTAAATAGAAGGGGTAAACATGTGAACTTCCAGATGTTCCAGTTGGTTTTAGAAAAGACAGAGGAAAGAGAGCTGAAATTGCCAACATCGATGGATCAGGAAAAAGCAAGAGAGTTCCAGGAAAACATCTCTTTCTGCTCTATTGACTATGCAAAGCCTTTGACTGTGTGGATCACAATAAATGGTGGAAAATTTTGGAAGAGAGGAGAATACCAGACCGCCTGACCTGTCTCTTGAGAAAACTGTATGCAGGTCAGGAAGCAGCAGTTAGTGCTGGACATGGAACAACAGACTGGTTCCAAATAGGAAAAGGAGTATGTCAAGGCTGTATATTCTCATGCTGCTTATTTAACTTATATGCAGAGTACATGATGAGAAACACTGGGCTGGAAGAAGCACAAGCAGGAATCAAGGTTGCTGGGAGAAATATCAATAACCTCAGATATGCAGATGACAGCATATCTGCCCTTTAGGGCAGAAAGTGAAGAGGAATTGAAAATCTTCTTGATGAAGGTGGAAGAGGAGAGTGAAAAACTTGGACTAAAGCTCAACATTCAGAAAGCTAAGATCATGGCATCTGGTCCCATCACTTCATGAGAAATAGATGGAGAAACAGCGGAAACCATGCAAGACTTTCTTTTTAAGGTCCAAAATCACTGCAGATGCTGATTGAAGCCATGAAATTAAAAGATGCTTACTCCTTGGAAGAAAAGTTAAGACCAACTTAGATAGCATATTAAAAACCAGAGACATAACTTTGCCAACCAAGGTCGGTCTAGTTAAGGCTGTGTATTTTCCAGTGGTCAATATGGATGTGAGAGTTGAACTGTGAAGAAGGTTGAGTGCAGAATTGATGCTTTTGAACGGTGGTGTTGGAGGAAATTATTGAGACTCACTGCAAGGAGATCCAACCAATCCGTTCTACAGGAGATCAGTCCTGGGTGTTCATTGGAAGGACTGAAGCTGAGGCTCAAACTCCAATACTTTGGCCACATGATGCGAAGAGTTGATTCATTGGAAAAATCTCTGATGCTGGGAGAATTGGGGGCAGGAGGAGAAGGGATAACCGAGGATGAGATGGCTGGATGGCATCACCGATTCGACGGACATGAGGTTGAGTGAACCCCAGGAGTTGGTGATGTATAGGGAGGCCTGACATGCTGTAATTCATGGGGTAGCAAACAGTAGGACACGACTGAGACTGTTCTGAACTAAACTGAAATATGTGGAAACAGTGACAGGCTTCATTTTCTTTGGCTCGAAAATTACTAAGAATAGTGATTGCAGTCATCAAATTAACTGTCACTTGCTTTTGGATGTAAAAGCTCTGACAAACCTACACATTGCATTAAAATGAAGACACACCACCTTATTAATTCTCAGTTAAATATAAATGTCAAAGATGGTTACCCTTTTCTAACTCAAAGAAACTAAGCCATGCCATGTGGGGCCACCCAAGACAGGCAGGACATGGTGGAGAGGTATGACAGAATGTGGTCCACTGGAGAAGGGAATGGCAAACCACTTGAGTATACCTGCCTTGAGAACCCCAAGAACAGTATGAAAAGGCAAAGTAATAGGATACTGAATGAGGAATTCCCCAGGGTGGTAGGTGCCCAGTATGCTCCTATTGATCAGTCGATAAAAAACTGCAGAAAGAGGGAAGGGATGGAGCCAAAGCAAAAACAGTATCCAGTTGTGGATGTTACTGGTGATAGAAGCAAGGTCCGATGCTGCAAAGAGCAATAATGCATAAAACCTGGAATGTAAGGTCCGTGAATCAAGGCAAACTGGAAGTGGTCAAATGAGATGGCAAGAGTGAATGTAGACATTATAGGAATCAGTGAACTAAAATGGACTAAATGGGTGAATTTAAGTCAGATGACTCAGATGATTATATCTGCTGCTCTGGGCAGGAATACCTTAGAAGAAAGGGAGGAACCACCATGGTCAACAAAAGAGTCTGAAATGCTGTACATGGATGCAGTCTCCAAAACGACAGAATGAAATGTGTTCATTTCCAAGAAAAACCATTCAATATTATAGTAATCCAAAGCTATGCACCAACCAGTAACGCTGAACCAGCTGAAGTTGAACGGTTCTATGAAAAGCTACAGGACTTTTAGAAATAATACTTAAAAAAAGAGGCCATTTTCATTATAGAAGACTGGAATGTAAAATGTAGGAAGTCAAGAAATACATGGAGTAACAGGCAAACTTGGCCTTGAAGCAGTGAATGAAGCAGGGCAAAGGCTAATAGAGGTTTGCCAAGAGAATGCACTGGTCATAGCAAAAACCCTTTTTCAACAACACAAGAGAAGACTCTACAGATGGACATCACCAGATGGTTAACAAGGAAATCGGATTGATAATATTCTTTTCAGACAAAGATGGAAAAATTCTATACCGTTAGCAAAAATAAGACCAGGAACTGCCTGTGGCTCAGATCATGAACTCCTTGTAACCAAATTCAGACTTAAAATGAAGAAAGTAGGGAAAACCACTATACCATTCACATATGACCTAAATCAAATCCCTTATGATTATACAATGGAAGTGAGAAATAGATTTAAGGGACTAGATATGGTAGATAGAGTGCCTGATGAACTCTGGACGGAGGTTTTTGACATTGTATAGGAGACAGGGACCAAGACCATGCCCATGGAAAAGAAATACAAAAAAGCAAAATGGCTGTCTGAAGAGTCCTTACAAATAGCTGTGAAAAGAAGAAAAGTAAAAAGCAAAGGAGAAAGGGAAAGATATAAGCATCTGAATACAGAGATCCAAAGAAGAGTAAGGAGAAATAAGAAAGCTTTCTTCAGTGATCAATGCAAAGAAATAGAGGAAAACAACAGAATAGGAAAGACAAGAGATCTCCTAAAGAAAATTGGAGATACCAAAGGAATGTTTAATGTAAAGATGGGCTCGACAAAGGACAGATATATTATGGACCTAAGAAAAGCAGAAGATATTAAGAACAGGTGGCAAGAATACACAGAAGAACTATGCAAAAAAGATCTTCACAACCAAAGTAGTCAGGATGCTGTAATCACTGACCAAGAGCCAGACATCTTGGAATGTGAAGTCAAGTGGGCCTTAGAAAGCATCACTATGAACAAAGTTAGTGGAGGTGATGGAATTCCAGTTGAGCTACTTCAAATCCTGAAAGATGATACTGTGAAAGTGCTGCACTCAATATGCCAGCAAATTTGGAAAACTCAGCAGTGGCCACAGGAGTGGAAAAGGTCAGTCTTCATTCCTTTCCCAAAGAAAGGCAATGCCAACGAATATTCAAACGACCTCACAATTGCATTCATCTCACACACTAGTAAATTCACGCTCAAAATTCTCCCAGCCAGGCCTCAGCAATACGTGAACCACGAACTTCGAGATGTTCAAGCTGGCTTCAGAAAAGGCAGAGAAACCAGAGATCAAATTGCCAACATCCTCTGGATCATGGGAAAACTAAGAGAGTTCGAGAAAAAATATCTATTTCTGCTTCATTGACTATGCAAAATCCTTTTACTGTGGGGATCACAACAAACTGTGGAAAATTCTGAAACAGATGGGAATACCAGACCTCTTGAGAAACCTCTTGAGAAACCTGTATGCAGGTCAGGAGGCAACTGTTAGAACTGAACATGGTACAACGGACTGGTTCCAAATAGGAAAAGGAGTGTGTCAAACTTGTATATTGTCACCCTGCCTATTTAACTTCTATACAGAGTACATCATGAGGAACAGTGGGCTGGAAGACGGAAAAGGCTGGAATCAAGATTGCTGGGAGAAATATCAATACCCTCAGATATGAAGATGACATCACCCTTATGGCAGAAAGTGAAGAGAAACTCAAAAGCCTCTTGATGATAGTGAAAGCGGAGAGTGAAAAAGTTGGTTTGAAACTCCACATTCACAAAACTAAGATCATGGCATCTGGTCCCGTCACGGCATGGGAAATAGATGGGGAAACAGTGGAAACAGTGTCAGACTTTGTTTTCTGGGCTCCAAAATCACTGCAGATGCTGATTGCCGCCATGAAATTAAAAGAAGATCACTCCTTGGAAGGACATTTCTGACCAACCTAGATAGCATGTAAAAGAGTAGAGACATTACTTTGCCAACAAAGGTCCGTCTAGCCAGGGCTATACTTTTTCACGGGATCATGTATGGATATGAGACTTTGATTGTGAAGAAAGCTGATAGCTGAAGAATTGATGCTTTTGAACTGTGGTGTTGGAGAAGATCTTGAGTCCCTTGGACTGCAAGGGGATCCAATCAGTCCATTTTAAAAGAGATCAGTCCTGGATGTTCATAAGAAAGACTGATGCTGAAGCTGAAGCTCCAATACTTTGGCCACCTAATATGAAGAGCTGACTCACTGGAAAAGACTCTGATGCTGGGAGGGATTGGGGGCAGGAGGAGAAGGGGACGGCAGAGAATGAGAGGGCTGGATGTCATCATCGCCTCGATGGAGGTGGGTTTGATTGAACTCCGGGAATTGGTAAAGGACACGGAAGCCTCGCATGGTGTGACTCAGGGGTTTTAAAGAGTTTGACACGACTGAGGGACTGAACTCAATGTGAATTGAACTGAATGATGGTAATGTTGGAGGCTGTGGGATGTTGTTGAGTAATGTATATAGCTTTTGACTGCTAATTTATTCAGCACTTTTATTGCTAGTTCAGGAAATACTTTAAATACTTCATTTGGCAAGCACCATGTCATCACTTCATGGGAAATAGATGGAATAACAGTGGAAACAGTGTCAGACTTTATTTTCTGGGGCTCCAAAATCACTGCAGATGCTGATTGCAGCCATGCAATTAAAAGACGCTTACTCCTTGGAAGGAAAGTTATGACCAACCTTGATAATATATTGAAAAGCAGAGACATTACTTTGCCAACCAAGGTCCGTCTAGTCAAGGTTATGGTTTTTTCCATGGTCATGTATGGATGTGAGAGTTGGACTGTGAAGAAAGCTGATCACTGAAGAATTGATGCTTTTGAACTGTGGTATTGGAGAAGACTCTTGAGAGTCCCCTGTACTGCCAGGACATGCAACCAGTCCATTCTAAAGGAGATCAATCCTGGGTGTTCATTGGAAGGACTGATGCTAAAGCTGAAGCTGCAATACTTTGGACACCTCATGCGATGAGTTGACTCACTGGAAAAGACTCTGATGCTGGGAAAGGTTGGGGGTGGGAGGAGAAGGGGACGACCGAGAGTGAGATGGCTGGATGCATCACCAACTCTGTGGGCATGAGTTTGAGTGAACTCCGGGATTTGGTGATGGACAGGGAGGCCTGGAGTGCTGTGATTCACGGGGTCGCGGAGAGTCGGGCAGGAAACTGAGCGACTGAACTGAACTGAACTGAACTGATGTCTTACCTGATGTGAAAGATACACAAGGCAACTTGGGTACAGATACAACACTTAGAAGAATTGGACATCTGTGGTTAACTTGGTAGGAAAGAAGACAGGTTCTTTCCATTCCCAAGTAAGTGTTTAGGAAAAGTTGTGAAATGTGGCTTATTATGACTGAAAATATTTTGCCTGATTGTAGCTCTAGAATTTCTGTGAAACAGATAGATAATGAAGCTTGTAATGGAAAGTAATGTCATGTCTTCCAAGAACTGATTACCTTGCTGAGATGCTGCATTCACCACAAGGATTTAAGTCTATCTTTTCAGGAACAGCAAAGCAACATCAAAATATACATGAGGAAATATAAGGTGGTGTGTTTGTGGGAGGAAATAAAGGCATGACATAAGGAGAGCAGAGCAAGAATGACCCTTTTTAATACAACTTGTAAAATGCCTATCTTTTGCTGACTGTGGTGCAATCCTTGGCTATGTCATGTTATCATTGGCATCCCATCATGGTATGTTAGTGATCATGATTATCGAGTAGGCTACATCTATATTTTCAAGTGAAACACATTTTATTTTTTAATGCAGTAAACCTTCTGCCTAACCTCTTAGCTTTCTTTTCAATGACTGCTATAATATAATAAAACTGAGAAAGCATTAAAATATATATGCTCTTTTGTTGTTTCTAAATTTGATTTGTATCTGATCCTTCCCCCTTACCATCCTATCTTAGACACCCAGTCAGTTCTGCCTGGATGATTTCACAAGTCAATTTATTTACATTTTGCCTTTTCACATTGTTTACATTTTCTATTTCTTCAAACAATTCATTAGGTGCAATGTACCTATGATGCACACTGAATGTTTCCTTGAACAGAAAATTTTATATTAAAGTAGAACAAAATATCCAGGGACTGAAATGCTCATTTACTCTTAATTATTTCAAAGTGAAATTGACACTATGAAAATGAGCATATAAGTTTATTCTTCAAATAAGAGAATTGTAGGAATTTGTTGTCATCTCCCAACATTAATTTAATCTTCAGTATCGTGCATAATCTGACACCTATTTGGTACACCAGTTGTATTAGAATGATTTTTAAATAATGAAGACGATTGATGTATTGACCTAGAAAGAGAGGCAACAATGTATCAGAGATCTCCGGTACTGGGAAACATGAATGGGGTGCGTGTTTTATTTTAGGGAAAGGTTTGTCATGGACTGCCACATGAACGTACACACCTGGAAAAGTAGACGTTTCCACCCTCAGTCCAAAATCACTGTTGCATAATGGAGATACAATATGGTACGGCAAAACAGAAGTAGACATAGCTGCCACAGTATGTCAAATAGACACAGAAGCCATTTTGCGTATATTAGCTGCTGGGTGAAACCCCGTAAACAGTGCTACACCTAGATTGTGGGATGGAGAGGGAGATGGGAGGGTGTTCCGAAAAGGAGGATATACATATATATATACATATACATATATACATATTTCTATGCCTGATTTATTTTAAATTCTGACAGAATACAGAAAAATTCGGTAAAACAATTACCCTTCCATTTAAAAAAAAACAAAATAAGAGAAACAGCAGGGTGATGTTTCACAGTATGCTCCTGTGGTCTAACTGATATTGATGATGGAGAAGAGAAATAATTTCAAGTTAGGGCACTTGTATCAGCAACAATTTGGATGGCAGAACGCTATAGTATGAATGGCACACTTAAACTTCTGCAGGTTGAAAATACATTCAATTCTCTAGTTCCAGGATTGAAGTCAGAATTATGACCATCCACATTACCCGTTGCTTTAATATGCTTCTTCTTTTTATCTCGGATTAATGAAGGTACTGTAGAGACATTTTTCTGATCAACTCTTCTTTTGATTCTTACTAAATGTGAGGATAACCTTGTTCAAAATATGCTTATGATAGAACTGAAACTAAAACCAAATGGGGAAAAATATTTAACTCTTTCAACCAACATAGATCAGTAAAGCAAAGAAAAATGGATTCCTTTAATCATAAAATGTAAATAGTATCAAATAATCCCCTTCCATTAGTAGTTTTTAAAACTTACATAGTCGTAGAAATAATGATCGTCAAGTAAAATATATTATAAGTCTAAGGTAAATATCATTTAAATACCTTTAGGATTTGAAATTTTCCCAATTATTTTTTGGTCAAAATATAATTTAAGCCATTTTTATAAATCTGGACAAACAAATGCCAGAGAGAAGACATCACCAAATGCTCAACACTGAAATCAGATTGATTTCATTCTTTCAGTCAAAGATGGAGAATCTCTATACAGACAGCAAAAACAAGACCAGGAGCTGACTGTGGCACAGATCATGAACTCCTTGTTGCAAATTCACACTGAAATAGAAGGAATTGGGGAGAACCCCTATACCATTCATGTAAGACCTAAGTCAATTCACTTATGACTATACAGTGGAAGTGAGAAACAGTTTTAAGGGACTAGATCTGACAGAGAGGGTGCCTGATAAATTGTGGGTGGATGTTCATGACATTGTCCAGGAGACAGGAATCAAGATCATCCCCAAGAAAAAGAAATGCAAAAAAGCAAAATGGCTGTCTGAGGAGGCCTTACAAATGGCTGTGAAAGAAGGGAAGTGTAAAGAACAGGAGAAAAGGAAATTTATATCCATTTGAATGTAGAGTTCCAATGAATAGTAAGGAGAAATAAGAAAGACTTTCTCAGTGATCAATGCAAACAAATGGAGGAAAGCAATAGAATGGGAAAGACTAGACATATCTGCAGGATAATTAGAAATACTGAGGCAGCATTTCATGCAGAGGTGGGCTCAATAAAGGACACAAATGTTAGGAACCAAAGAGAAGCAGAAGATATTAAGAAGAAGTGGCAAGAATACACAGAAAAACTGTACATAGAAGATCTTCAGGACCCAGAAAATCATGATGGTGTGATCATTCACGTAGAGCCAGACATCCTGGAATGTGAAGACAAGTGGGCCTTAGGAAGCATCACTATGAACAAAACTAGAGTAGGTGATGGAATTCCAGTTGAGCTATTTCAAATCCTAGAAGATGATGCTGTGAAAGTGCTGCACTCAATATGCCAGCAAATTTGGAAAACTCATCAGTGGCCACCGGACTGCAAAAGTCAGTCTTCATTCCAATCCCAAAGAAAGGCAATACCAAAGAATGCTCAATGTACAGCATAATTGCTCTCATCTCACAAGCTAATCATGCGTTGCTAGAAACTATCTTTAAAAACTAAATTGTGAGTGGCCTACAGAGGCCCGTAGAGTCATATCTCTGGTCTTTCCAAAGGTATGTACAGATATGAGAACACCAAGGGATTACTGACTGTGAACTGCTCTGCTGGGGAAGACTTGTGAGATTCTTTTGAACTGCAGGAATACCAAACAAATGAATTGTAAAAAAATCAACTTTGAAGACTCATTGGAAGGACTGATGCTGAAAATAAAGCCTCAAAGCTTTGTCCTATTGAGGCAAAGAGCTGACTCATTAGAAAAGACCGTGATCTATAGAAAGTGTTGAAAGCAGGGGGATCAGTAGGTGAGAGAGGATGAGACATCTGGAGAGCATCAGCGATTCAAAGGACATTATCTTGGGGAAACTATGGGAGAGAGTGAGGGACAGAGAGGCCTCTTGTGCTAGAGTCCAAAGGGATACAAATGGTCAAACATACCTTAGTGGCTGAAGAACAATAGCATTTCAGTTAATAAGATGGGTCTCGCCGGATGGCAGTTGGTCGCAAAATATCAGAGGAATAGGAGGACAAGACCACTCCCTCCCCAACAAATTCATCTAAGCATCGACTACACATGGAAGAACTTCCAGACAAAAAATTGTGAAGACTGTTGAATGGCCCAAGATACCCAGAAGTCAAACATGTTTTCCTTTGAAATGGAGGTAGGAAAAAATAAAAGAGACAAAAAAAGAAAAAAAGTATTTAGGGGCTGAGGCTGGTTTTGGAGAGGAAGTTGTAAATGAGGAGAAGCTTGCAGACAATTGTAAACCCTCTCAGGACAGTGACAGTGGAGAATTCTGGGATCGCTTAGAGCAACATAACCACGGGAAAGAGAAACAAAAGCAAATGTGCCTAACTGTAATTTCCAGCAGAGAAAAAAATCAGATGCACCTGTTAACCATCATTGAGGTGGACCTAGGAGGGATGCCCGGACTGTATCACCTGCCCTATGATAAGGACCCAGTTTTAATGGTCTGAGGATGATCTGACAGGTCTCAGGAAGTAGCAACCTAATCCATGGGAACACCAGAGACAAAAATGCCAAAAAGTCTTTTCTTGAGATAATTCTCTATGGCCATATAGGGAATACAGACACTCACAGAACCAAAGATTGAACATTCAGTTCAGTTCAGTTCAGTTCAGTGGTTCAGTCGTGTCCGACTCTTTGCGACCCCATGATTCACAGCACGCCAGACCTCCCTGTCCATCGCCAACTCCCGGACTTCACTCATACTGATGTCCATCGAGTCGGTGATGCCATCCAGTCATTTAATTCTTTGTTGTCCCCTTCTCATTCTGTCCCCAGTAACTCCCAGCTTCAGAGTCTTCCAGTGAGTCAACACTTCGCATGAGGTGGCCAAAGTATTGAAGTTTCAGCTTTAGCATCAGTCCTTCCAATGAACACTGAGGATTGATCTCCTTTAGAATGAACTGGTTGGATCTCCTTACAGTCCAAGTAACTCTCAAGAGTCTTTTACAAAATATCAAAGATGTACAAACAGGCTTCCATTTATGGCCCTGTCCTCCACGGAGGCAGAGAGGAATGTTTGCATCAGACAGAGGCAGAATGCAGGAGGCTGCTGTTATATCAACTCCAGAGACCACATCTGCCACCAAGCTCTGAGCAGGCTGCCAGTTGCTAACCATATCTTCCTGAGTTCATGCTCAGTTCACATAGGTCAAGAGGGTCAAAATATGAGTTCAGTACCCCTATGGAGACACACGGATTTCTTGCAAAATTCAGGGAAATTTGAATGGCCTGCCTGTTGTAGTTTAGGAAAAGGTTTGTCATGGACAGGCACATTACCCTACACACCTGGAAAGGTAGAAGTTTCCACCCTCAGTCCAAAATCACAATTGCATAATGGAGTTACGATGTGGTACTGCAAAACAGAAGTAGACATAGCTGCCAAAGTATGTCGAGTAGACATTGCAGCCATTTGATTTAGAGCAGCTACTAAGTGACACCCAGTGAAAAATGCTCAACGTGGATTGTGATATGGAGAGGGAGATATGAGGGTGTTCCGAAAGGGAGGGCATATAGGTATATTTATGCCTGATTTATTTTGAGTTCTGAGAGAATACAGCAAAATTTGGTAAAACAATTCAGTTCAGTTCCCTTCAGTTCAGTCCCTCAGTCGTGTCCGACTCTGCAACCCCATGAATCACAGCACTCCAGGCCTCCCTGTCCATCACCAACAAACGGAGTTCACTCTAACTAAGGTCCACAGACTCGGTGATGACATCCAGCTTTCTCATTCTCTGTCGTCCCATTCTCCTCCCTCATTCAAACTTTCCTAGCATCAGAGTCTTTTCTAGTGAGTCAACTCGTTGCATGAGTTGGCCAAAATATTGGAGTTTCAGCTTCAGCATCAGTCCTTCCAATGAATACCCAGGATTGATCTCCTTTAGAATGGACTTTTGGATCTCCTTGCAGTCCAAGGGATTCTCAAGAGTCTTCTCCAGCACCACAGTTCAAAAGCATCAATTCTTCGGTGATCAGCTTTCTTCACAGTCCAACTCTCACATCCATACATGACCATGGGAAAAACCATAGCCTTGACTAGACGGACCTTGGTTGGCAAAGTAATGTCTCTGCTTTTTAATATACTATCGAGGTTGGTCATAACTTTCCTTCCAAGGAGTAAGCGTCTTTTAATTGCATGGCTGCAATCAGCATCTGCAGTGATTTTGGAACGTAAAAAACTAAGTCTGACACTGTTTCCACTGTTATTCCATCTATTTCCCATGAAGTGATGGGACCAGATGCCATAATCTTTGTTTTCTGAATATTCAGCTTCAAGTCAACCTTTTCACTCTCCTCTTTCACTTTCACCAAGAATCATTTGAGTTCCTCTTCATTTTCTGACATAAGGGTGATGTCATCTTCATATCTGAGGTTATTGTTATTTCTCCCTGAAATCTGGATTCCAGCTTGTGCTTCTTCTATCTCATCGTTCCTCACGATGTACTCTGCATATAATTTAAATAAGCAAGATGACAATATACAGCCTTGACGTACTCCTTTTCCTTTTTGGAACCAGTCTACTGTTCCATGTACAGTTCTGACTGTTGTTTCCTGACCGGCATACAGGTTTCTCAAGAGGCAGGTCAGGGGTCTGGTATTCCCATCTCTTTCAGAATTTTCCAGTTTATTGTGATCCACAAAGTCAAAGGCTTTAAAGTAATTACCCTTCCATTAAAAAATCAATAAGAGAAATAGCAGGTTGATGTGTCACAATATTTTCCTGTGATCTAACTGATACTGATGATAGAGAAGAGAAATAATTTCAAGTTAGGGCACATGTTTAAACAAGAATCTGAATGGTAGAACACTTTAGTATGAATGGCACAGTTAAACTTCTGCAGGCTGAAAATACATTCGCTCCTCTAGTTTCAGAATGGAAGTCAGAGTTATGATCCCCCATATTACACATTGCTTTATCATGCTTCTTCTTCTTATCTCGGAATAATGAAGATATTGTAGAGACAATTTTATGATCAACTCTTCTTTTGATTCTTACTAAATGTGAGGTTAACCTAGTTCAAAATATGGTTATGAGAGAACTGAAACTAAGGGGCGCATGAGAAGATGGCAGAGGAATAGGATAGGGTGACCATCTTCTCCCCCACAAAATCATCAAAAGAACATTTGAACGCTGAGTAAATCCCATAAAATGACTTCTGAATACTGGCAGAGGACATCAGGCACCCAGAAAAGCGGCCCATAGACTTTGAAACGAGGTAGGAAAGAGCATAAAAGATAAAGAGATACGAAAGAGGGAGGAAGAGAGCTCCGTCCCGGGAAGGGAGGCTTAAAAAATAAAAAAAATAAAAAAAAAGGGAAGTTTCCAAACACCTGGAAACATAGGTGACTCTGTGGATAGGCTTGGAACCTCAGAGGGCCACATAACTAGGAGAAAAGAGACATAAATAAAGTCCACAGACTAAGTGCCCAGAGGAAACTCTCAGTGGAGAAGTGGTGCAGACGCCCGCACCCACCACTAGCAGGTGGGGGCCGGGCAGGGAGGCGAGATGTCAGTGCTTAGAGAAAGGACAGGGCCTGAACGCCCCGAGGGCAAGCTGAACACTCTAATGGGAGCAAAGCAGACTGTGCAGCGAAAAGCCCCAACCTAAGATTCTGCCAGTCCCGCTCACAGAAAAAAGGACTAAGCAGAGCAAGCTGGCTGTGGGTGGCCCATCCCCCAGTTACCTCCGGGACAGGTACGGAGGGCAGCCAGAGCCAAAAGGGGCAGCTGCAGCCCCAGAGAGGAATCCTATACCAAGCTGCAGTCAGGCTTCCTTGCTAACCTAGACTTCTTGGTTTCAGGCGGGTCAATATCCCCCTGAGAAAGTGCTCCTCTTGTACACCCAGAAAACCAAGCAGCAGGGAGGGGGAGGCGATAAGCCACAGCGACCACGCTTGCCAAACTCCTGGTCACTTGAGCTGCTCAGACTGGGGAAGGCACAAAATACAGGCCCAGCCAAGTTTGCACTTTTGTGGAGTACTCGAAGACCTGAACCTGAGTCGCTCAGACCTGGGAAGTGCATGCAACCCAGCGCTGGCCACGGACAGCACCTGGCAGAGCAACCCAGAGCCTGAGCAGCACAAACAGGAAAAACACACACGCTGCGAGCGGGAGCATTCCCACAGCAGTAGAGACACTGCGAGCACCGCCCACAGATGTCAGTGATATTTGTTAGCCGCGTTCCTCCCTCCCCATGGCAGGACCTAATAGGTGAGCTGGTATCCACCACCGCCCCCTGGTGTCAGGATGGGAATTAGACACTGAAGAGAGCAGCAAACAGAAGAGATTTTACAATAGAAGGAACTGCCTTGGAGGTAATAGAGGGAGAAGTCTTAAGCCTACTGCAAGAATAAGACTGAAAACCAGAGGCAGAGGCTTAAGGCCAAATCCTGAGAATACCAGAGACTTCCTACTCCAGGGTACACTGGGGACCAGAATGAGGAGAAATAAACATGTTTACCATGGATCTAGAAGAAATGAACAGGAGTCAAGCAGTAAAAATCAATGCAATTAGTGAGATTTACAACACCCTGTAAGGAACCAACAGTAGAATAACTGAGACAGAGAAAGAACTAATTAGGTGGAGGCAGAAAGGAGGAAATAACTGAAGCACAGTGAGGTGTGCAACAAAAACAACAAGTTAATCAGGTAAAGCTCTGATTGGGGCAGTGATAAATGTCCCACAATGAGAAACTTAGGTGTCTAGATGGAGAACACCAAAAAAAAAAAAAAGAGTGGGGTACTTGGAAGATTCTTGAGGAAGTAAACTTTGAAATCACCCTTAAAATGAGTCAATCCGAAATAATTGGGACCAGATATGAAAAAACTGAATATTCAAAACAGGGAAAAGAAAGTGACAAATCTCTGTATTGTCACTCAGGTTTTGTGAATCTACATTAGAGTATACGATTAAAATACTAGATGAGTAAATCTCAAGCTTACATTAAAGACTGGGAGAAACATAAACAGCCTCAGATTATATAGATGGCAACACTGAAACAAATAGAAAGTGAAGAAAAAATAAAGAGTCTTTTGATGAGGGTGAATGGGAAGAGTGCAAAACCATACTGACGACTCAACATTCATAAAAACAAAGAAAAAGGCATCTGGTCCCATCACTACTCTGCAAATAGAAGGGGTAAACATATGAACTTCCAGATTTCCAATTGGGTATCAGAAAAGGCAGAGGAAAGAGAGATTAAATTGCCAACATCCGATGGATCATGGAGAAAACAAGAGAGTTCCAGAAAAACATCTCTCTGCTTTATTGACTATGCAAATCCGTTGACTGTGTAGATCACAATAAACTTTGGAAACTTTTGGAAGAGATGGGAATAGAACTGACCTGTCTCTTGCGAAAACTATATGTAGGTAAGGAAGCAACAGTTAGTGCTGGACATGGAAAAACAGACTGGTTCCAAATAGGAAAAGGAGTATGTCAAGGCTGTATATTCTCATGCTGCTTATTTAACTTATATGCAGAGTACATGATGAGAAACCCTGGGCTGGAAGAAGCACAAGCGGGAATCAAAGTTGCTGGGAGAAATATCAATAACCTCAAATATGCAGATGGCAGCACCTTTACGCCAGAAAGTGAAGAGGAATAAAAAAACTTCTTGATGAAAGTGGAAGAGGAGAGTGAAAAACTTGGACTAAAGCTCAACATTCAGAAAGCTAAGATCATGGCATCTGGTCCCATCACTTCATGAGAAATAGATGGAGAAACAGCGGAAACCATGCGAGACTTTATTTTTTAGGTTCCAAAATCACTGCAGATGCTGATTGAAGCCATGAAATTAAAAGATACTTACTCCTTAGAAGAAAAGTTAAGACCAACTTAGATAGCATATTAAAAACCAGAGACATAATTTGCCAACCAAGGTCGGTCTAGTAAAGGCTGTGTATTTTCCAGTGGTCAATATGGATGTGAGAGTTGAACTGTGAAGAAGGTTGAGTGCAGAATTGATGCTTTTGAACGGTGGTGTTGGAGGAAATTATTGAGACTCACTGCAAGGAGATCCAACCAATCTGTTCTACAGGAGATCAGTCCTGGGTGTTCATTGGAAGGACTGAAACTGAGGCTCCAACTCCAATACTTTGGCCACGTGATGCGAAAAGTTGATTCATTGGAAAAAAAAAACTCTGATACTGGGAGAATTGGGGGCAGGAGGAGAAAGGGATGGCCGACGATGAGATGGCTGGATGGCATCACCGATTCGACGGACATGAGGTTGAGTGAACCCCAGGAGTTGGTGATGGACAGGGAGGCCTGACATGCTGTAATTCATGGGGTAGCAAACAGTAGGACACGACTGAAACTGTTCTGAACTAAACTGAAGTATGTGGAAACAGTGAAAGGCTTCATTTTCTTTGGCTCGAAAATTACTAAGAATAGTGATTGCAGTCATCAAATTAACTGTCACTTGCTTTTGGATGTAAAAGCTTTGACAAACCTAGACATTGCATTAAAATGAAGACACACCACCTTACTAAATTCTCAGTTAAATATAAATGTCAAAGATGGTTACCCTTGTCTAACTCAAAGAAACTAAGCCATGCCATGTGGGGCCACCCAAGACAGGCAGGACATGGTGGAGAGGTATGACAGAATGCGGTCCACTGGAGAAGGGAATGGTCAACCACTTGAGAACCCCATGAACAGTATGAAAAGACAAAGTAATAGGATACTGAATGAGGAATTTCCCAGGGTGGTAGGTGCCCAGTATGCTCCTGTTGATAAGTGGATAAAAAACTGCAGAAAGAGGGAAGGGATGGAGCCAAAGCAAAAACAGTATCCAGTTGTGGATGTTACTGGTGATAGAAGCAAGGTCCGATACTGCAAAGAGCAATATTGCATAGGAACCTGGAATGTGAGGTCCGTGAATCAAGGCAAACTGGAAGTGGTCAAATGAGATGGCAAGAGTGAATGTAGACATTCTAGGAATCAGTGAACTAAAATGGACTGGAATGGATGAATTTAACTCAGATGACTCAGATGATTATATCTGCTACTCTGGGCAGGAATACCTTAGAAGAAAGGGAGGAGCCATCATGGTCAATAAAAGATTCCGAAATGCAGTACTTGGATGCAATCTTAAAAACGACAGAATGACTTCTGTTCGTTTCCAAGAAAAACCATTCAATATTACAGTAATTCAAGGCTATGCACCAACCGGTAATGCTGAAAAAGCCGAAGTTGAACGGTTCTATGAAGACTTACAGGAACATTTAGAACTAATACTCAAAAAAACAAACAAAAAAAATGCCCTTTTCATAATAGAAGACTGGAATGTAAAAAGTAGGAAGTCAAGAAACACATGGAGTAATAGGCAAACTTGGCCTTGGAGCAGGGAATGAAGCAGGGCAAAGGCTAATAGAGATTTGCCAAGAGAACGCACTGGTCATAGCAAACACCCTTTTTCAACAACACAAGAGAAGACTCTACACATGGACATCACCAGATGGTCAACACCGAAATCGGATTGAAAATATTCTTTTCAGACAAAGATGGAGAAATTCTATACCGTTAGCAAAAATAAGACCGGGATCTGCCTGTGGCTCAGATCATGAACTCCTTGTTACCAAATTCAGACTTAAAAGGAACAAAGTAGGGAAAACTACTAGACCATTCACATATGACCTAAACCAAGTCCTTTATGTTTATACAGTGGAAGTGATAAATAGATTTAAGGGACTAGATATGGTAGATAGAGTGCCTGATTAACTCTGGACGGAGGTTCTTGACATTGTACAGGAGACAGGGACCAAGACCATGCTCATGGAAAAGAAATGCAAAAAAAAAACCAAAATGGCGGTCTGAGGAGGCCTTACAAATAGCTGTGAAAAGAAGAAAAGCAAAATGCAAAGGAGTAAGGGAAAGATATAAGAATCTGAACGCAGACTTCCAAAGAAGAGCTAGGAGAAATAAGAAAGCCTTCCTAAGTGATCAATGCAAAGAAATAGAGGAAAACAACAGAATAGGAAAGATAAGAGATCTCCTCAAGAAAATTTGAGATACCAAAGGAACGTTTAATGCAAAGACGGGCTCGATAATGGACAGATATATTATGGACCTAAGAAAAGCAGAAGATAGTAAGAACAGGTGGCAAGAATATGCAAAAGAACTATACAAAAAAGTTTTTCACGACCAAGATAATCACTGACCAAGAGCCAGACATCTTGGAATGTGAAGTCAAGTGGGCCTTAGAAAGCATCACTACGAACAAAGTTAGTGGAGGTGATGGAATTCCAGTTGAGCTACTTCAAATCCTGAAAGATGATACTGTGAAAGTGCTGCACTCAATATGCCAGCAAATTTGGAAAACTCAGCAGTGGCCACAGGAGTGGAAAAGGTCAGTCTTCATTCCATTCCCAAAGAAAGGCAATGCCAACGAATATTCAAACGACCTCACAATTGCATTCATCTCACACACTAGTAAATTCACGCTCAAAATTCTCCCAGCCAGGCCTCAGCAATACGTGAACAATGAACTTCGAGATGTTCAAGCTGGCTTCAGAAAAGGCAGAGAAACCAGAGATCAAATTGCCAACATCCTCTGGATCATGGGAAAACTAAGAGAGTTCGAGAAAAAATATCCATTTCTGCTTCATTGACTATGCAAAATCCTTTTACTGTGGGGATCACAACAAACTGTGGAAAATTCTGAAACAGATGGGAATACCAGACCTCTTGAGAAACCTCTTGAGAAACCTGTATGCAGGTCAGGAAGCAACTGTTAGAACTGGACACGGTACAGCAGACTGGTTCCAAATAGGAAAAGGAGTGTGTCAAACTTGTATATTGTCACCCTGCCTATTTAATTTCTATGCAGAATACATCATGAGGAACAGTGGGCTGGAAGACGGAAAAGGCTGGAATCAGGATTGCTGGGAGAAATGTCAATAACCTCAGATATGAAGATGATATCACCCTTATGCCAGAAAGTGAAGAGGAACTCAAAAGCCTCTTGATGATAGTGAAAGCGGAGAGTGAAAATGTTGGTTTGAAGCTCCACATTCAGAAAACTAAGATCATGGCATCCGGTCCCATCACAGCATTTGAAATAGATGGGGAAAGAGTGGAAATAGTGTCAGACTTTATTTTTGGGGCTCCAAATCACTGCGGAAGCTGATTGCAGCAAGAAATTAAAGGAAGATCACTCCTTGGAAGGAAATTTGTGACCAACCTTGATAGCATATAAAAGAGCAGAGACATTATTTTGCCAACAAAGGTCCGTCTAGCCAGGGCTATTTTTTTTCACGGGATCATGTATGGATGTGAGACTTGGACTGTGAAGAAAGCTGATAGCTGAAGAATTGATGCTTTTGTACTGTGGTGTTGGAGAAAATCTTGAGAGTCCCTTGGACTAAAAGGAGACCCAACCAGTCCATGCTAAAGGAGATCAGTCCTGGATGTTCATAAGAAAGACTGATGCTGAAGCTCCAATACTTTGACCACCTCATTGGAAGAGCTGACTCACTGGAAAAGACTCTGATGCTGGGAGGGATTGGGGGCAGGAGGAGAAGGGGACGGCAGAGAATGAGAGGCCCGGATGTCATCACCGACTCGATGGAGGTGGGTTTGTTTGAACTCCGGGAGTTGGTGAAGGACACGGAAGCCTGGCATGCTGTGATTCAGGGGGTTTCAAAGAGTTTGACATGACTGAGAGACTGAATTCAACCTTAACTGAACTGAATAATGGTAATGTTGGAGGCTATGGGATGTTGTTGAGTAATGTATATAGCTTTTGGCTGCTAATTTATTTAGCACCTTTTATTGCTAATTCAGGAAATACTTAAAATACTTCATTTGGCAAGCACTATGTCTTAGCTGATGTGAAAGATACATAAGGCAACTTGGGTACAGATACAACACATAGAAGAATTGGACATCTGTGGTTAACTTGGTAGGAAGGAAGAGAAGGTCTTTCCATTCCCAAGTAAGTGTTTAGGAAAAGTTGTGAAATGTGGCTTATTATGACTGAATATATGCTGCCTGATTGTAGCTCTAGAAATTCTGTGAAACAGATAGATAATGAAGCTAGTAAGGGAAAGAAATGCCATGTCTTCCAAAAACTGATTACCTTGCTGAGATGCTGCATCACCACAAGGATTTAAGTCTATCTTTGTAGGAATAGCAAAGCAACATCAAAATATACATGAGGAAATATAAGGTGGTGTGTTGGTGGGAGGAAATAAAGGCATGACATAAGGAGAGCAGAGCAAGAATGACCCTTTTTAATACAACTTGTAAAATGCCTATCTTTTGCTGACTGTGGTGCAATTTGACTATGTCATGTTATCATTGGCATCCCATCATGGTATGATAGTGATCATGATTATCGAGTTGTCTAAATCTACATTTTTAAGTGAAACACATTTTTTTTTTTAACGAAGAAAACCTTCTGCCTAACCTCTTAGCTTTCTTGCAATGACTGGTATAATATAATAAAACTGAGAAAGCATTCATATATATATGCTCATTTGTTGTTTCTAAATTTGATTTGTTTCTGATCCTTCCCCCATACCATCCTAAATTAGACACCCAGTCAGTTCTGCCTGGATGATTTCACAAGTCAATTTATTTACATTTTGTCTTTTACATTGTTTACATTTTCTATTTTTTCAAACAATTCATTAGGTGTAATATAACTATGATGCATACTGAATGTTTCCTTGAACAGAAAATTTTATATTAAAGCAGAGCAAAATATCCAGGAACTGAAATGCTCATTTACTCTTAATTATTTCAAAGTGAAATTGACACTATGAAAATGAGCATATAACTTTATTCTTCAAATAAGAGAATTGTAGGAATTTGTTGACATATCCTAACGTTAATTTTAGTCTTCAGTGTCATGCATAATCTGACACCTATTTGGTACACCAGTTGTATTAGAATGATTTTTAAATAATGAATATGTTTGATGTTTTGACCTAGAAAGAGAGGCAACAATGTATCAGAGATCTCCATTACTGGGAAACATGAATGACCTGCCTGTTGTAGTTTAGGAAAAGGTTTATCTATCAGGGACCAGCCTCGATAGGGACCAGCCTCGATATGGACCAGGGTATCCTCAGGATGAATGGCGTCGGCATCAGAGTGAGAGAGAGAGAGAGAGAGAGGCTGATGATTCCTTGGTTTACGCAGGAAACCAACAAAACCCCAGCAAGGGGTTTGCTCTGTTTACGTAGGCTGCAGACGCCCTTTGGAATCACTGGACACACCCCACCAGGGCAGCCCCTCAAGTGGGTATTAGAAGCCCAGGCAGATAAGTAAACGTAGAGGGCCCAGCGCTCCAAGGATCTCAACCAGAAAAAAGAGAATAGAGAAAAGAATGGAAAAAGAACGACATGGGGAGACCAAGCTTCAGTGAGCAAGGCCCAAAACTTTATTTTCCAGTGCTGCTTTTATACCCTAAGTTGTGCACATGAAAAATAGAGAACGGGAGGTACAGAGTCACGCCAAAATCACGCGGGGTCAGCAGTCTTGACCTTTACCAGGATCAGGGCTTATTTTCGTATGTCTCGTGATATACAGAAGTTTTAGGTGGTTTACATCATCTTCTGGCCAGGAGGCCTGCTAACAGTTTATGCCCTCTCTCCTAACAAAGGTTAGTTAGCTAGAAAAAGTCTTATATTCTTTTAAGGTGATTTTCCTAAAGTCAGGTGCTATTCACCAAAGACGTATGACAAAGTTATATTCCTATAAGGCAAGGGTGTAGTGAGCTACAAGAAAGGAATTTATTATCTTCTTGAGAGTCCCTTGTACTGCAAGGAGATCCAACCAGTCCATTCTAAAGGAGATCAATCCTGGATGTTCATTGGAGGGACTGATGCTAAAGCTGAAACTCCAATACTTTGGCCACCTCATGAGACGAGTTGACTCACTGGAAAAGACTCTGATGCTGGGAAAGGTTGGGGGCGGGAGGAGAAGGGGACGACGGAGAATGAGATGGCTGGATGGCAACACCGACTCTGTGGACATGAGTTTGAGTGTACTCCGGGAGTTGGTGATGGACAGGGAGGCCTGGCGTGCTGTGATTCATGGGGTCGCGGAGAGTCGGAGACGACTGAGCGACTGAACTGAACTGAACTGAACTGAACTGAAGATCTGATGTGGTTAAATCAAAGGCTACTACTTATTTTCTCTATATATGATTAATATATTTCCAAGGATACAATAGAGAGAAAATATGGAATGTTTGCAGCAAGCATTGATTCAACAATGAAATCTTTTTTAGTACTATTCTAATGATTTAACTTCTTCAACAAATTCCTGTATTTTAGAATATTAGGCTTTTTGTCCTTGCGTGGCTGGGAGGCTGTAAACAGTCAAATTCATCGTTGTAAGAGCCCATACAAAATTGTCATGCAAGTTAGAAAGCTTTCAGAGGGGCTTGGATTGGAACACTCCTATTAGGCTGAGGAGAACTTTTAAACTACAGCTCTGAATTAATGTTTTCAGAGAAAGGTGGTTGGGGGGAAGCCTCTGTCACTATTAGAGGACTTGGTAAGAGGTGTAAGATAGTAAGGCAGTCAGACTCCGGTTTTCTTTGGGGTAGATGCTCGGGTAAGTCCAGGGGGTTCCTCGAGTCCTGATTAGCCTTTGCCCATCAGGCCTCTTCCACAATTGACCTTTGCCACGGGTAGGATTTCCCTCGCTGGCTCCTGGCATTTGTCATGGGCTGCCACATGACCATACACAGCTGGAAAGGTAGAAGATTCCACCCTCAGTCCAAAATCACAGTTGCATAATGGAGATAAAATGTGGTACTGCAAAATAGAAGTAGACATAGCTGCCACAGTATGTCAAATATACACTGCAGCCATTGGTTTAGAAGAGCTGCTAGGTGAAACCCTGTAAACAGTGCTCCACCTAGATTGTGGGATGGAGAGGGAGATGGGAGGGTGTTCCGAAAGGGAGGGGATATATGTATATCTGTTCCTGAATTATTTTGAATTCTGACAGAATACTGAAAAATTCAGTAAAACCATTACCCTTCCATTAAAAAAACAAAAAACAAAATAAGAGAAACAGCAGGGTGATGTTTCACAATATGCTCCTGGGGTCTAACTGATATTGATGATGGAGAAGAGAAATAAATTCAAGTTAGGGCACTTGTATCAGCAACTATCTGGATGGCAGAACACTATAGTATGAATGGCACACTTAAACTTCTGCAGGCTGAAAATACGTTCACTTCTCTAGTTCCAGGATTGAAGTCAGAGTTATGACCATCCATATTACCCGTTGCTTTAACATGCTTCTTCTTCTTATCTCGGATTAATAAAGATACTATAGAGACATTTTTCTGATCAACTCTTCTTTTGATTCTTACTAAATGTGAGGATAACCTTGTTCAAAATATGGTTATGATAGAACTGAAACTAAAACCAAAGGGGGAAAAACATTTCATAACTCTTTCAACCAAGATAGATCAGAAAAACAAAGAAAAATGGATTCCCTTAATCATAAAACATAAACAGTATCAAATAATCCCCTTCCGTTAGTAGTTTTAAAAACTTACATAGTCGTAGAAATAATGATCCTCAAGCAAAATATATTATAAGTCTAAGGTAAATATCATTTAAATACCTTTAGGATTTGAAATTTTCCCAATTATTTTTTGGTCAAAATATAATTTAAGCCATTTTTATAAATCTGGACAAACAAATGCCAGAGAGAAGACATCACCAAATGCTCAACACTGAAATCAGATTGATTTCATTCTTTCAGTCAAAGATGGAGAATCTCTATACAGACAGCAAAAACAAGACCAGGAGCTGACTGTGGCACAGATCATGAACTCCTTGTTGCAAATTCACACTGAAATAGAAGGAATTGGGGAGAACCCCTATACCATTCATGTATGACCTAAGTCAATTCACTTATGACTATACAGTGGAAGTGAGAAACAGTTTTAAGGGACTAGATCTGACAGAGAGGGTGCCTGATAAATTGTGGGTGGATGTTCATGACATTGTCCAGGAGACAGGAATCAAGATCATCCCCAAGAAAAAGAAATGCAAAAAAGCAAAATGGCTGTCTGAGGAGGCCTTACAAATGGCTGTGAAAGAAGGGAAGTGTAAAGAACAGGAGAAAAGGAAATTTATACCCATTTGAATGTAGAGTTCCAATGAATAGCAAGGAGAAATAAGAAAGACTTTCTCAGTGATCAATGCAAACAAATGGAGGAAAGCAATAGAATGGGAAAGACTAGATATATCTGCAGGATAATTAGAAATACTGAGGCAGCATTTCATGCAGCGGTGAGCTCAATAAAGGACACAAATTTTAGGAACCAAAGAGAAGCAGAAGATATTAAGAAGAGGTGGCAAGAATACACAGAAAAACTGTAGATAGAAGATTTTCAGGACCCAGAAAATCAAGATGGTGTGATCATTCACGTAGAGCAAGACATCCTGGAATGTGAAGACAAGTGGGCCTTAGGAAGCATCACTTTGAACAAAACTAGAGTAGGTGATGGAATTCCAGTTGAGCTATTTCAAATCCTGGAAGATGATGCTGTGAAAGTGCTGCACTCAATATGCCAGCAAATTTGGAAAACTCATCAGTGGCCACCGGACTGCAAAAGTCAGTCTTCATTCCAATCCCAAAGAAAGGCAATACCAAAGAATGCTCAAAGTACAGCATAATTGCTCTCATCTCACAAGCTAACCATGCGTTGCTAGAAACTGTCTTTAAAAACTAAATCGTGAGTGACCTACAGAGGCCCGTAGAGTCATATCTCTGGTCTTTCCAAAGGTATGTACAGATATGAGAACACCAAGGGATTATTGACTGTGAACTGCTCTCCTGGGGAAGACTTGTGAGATTCTTTTGAACTGCAGGAATACCAAACAAATGAATTGTAAAAAAATCAACTTTGAAGACTCATTGGAAGGACTGATGCTGAAAATAAAGCCCGAAAGCTTTGTCCAATTGAGGCAAAGAGCTGACTCATTAGAAAAGACCGTGATCTATAGAAAGTGTTGAAAGCAGGGGGATCAGTAGGTGAGAGAGGATGAGACATCTGGAGAGCATCAGCGATTCAAAGGACATTATCTTGGGGAAACTATGGGAGAGAGTGAGGGACAGAGAGGCCTCTTGTGCTAGAGTCCAAAGGGATACAAAGAGTCAAACATGTCTTAGTGGCTGAAGAACAATAGCATTTCAGTTAATAAGTTGGGTCTTGCCGGATGGCAGTTGGCCCCAAAATATCAGAGGAATGGGAGGAGAAGACCACTCCCTCCCTAACAAATTCTTCTAAGCATCGACTGCACATGGAAGAACTTCCAGACAAAAAATTGTGAAGACTGTTGAATGGCCCAAGATACCCAGAAGTCAAACATGTTTTCCTTTGAAATGGAGGTAGGAAAAAATAAAAGAGACATAAAGAGAGACAAAGTAATTAGAGGCTGAGGCTGGTTTTGGAGAGGAAGTTGTAAATGAGGGGAAGCTTGCAGACAGTTGTGAACCCTCTCAGGACAGTGACAGTGGAGAACTCTGGGATCGCTTAGAGCAACATAACCACGGGAAAGAGAAACAAAAGCAAATGTGCCTAACTGTAATTTCCAGCAGAGAAAAAAATCAGATACACCTGTTAACCATCATTGAGGTGAACCTAGGAGGGATGCCCGGACTGTATCACTTGCCTTATGATAAGGCCCCAGCTTTAATGGTCTGAGGATGATCTGACAGGTCTAAGGTGACGAAGCAACCTAATCCATGGGAACACCAGAGACAAAAATGCTAAAAAGTCCTTTCTTGAGATAATTCTCTATGACAATATAGGGAATACAGACACTCACAGAACCAAAGGTTGCACATTCAGTTCAGTTCATTTCAGTTCACTGGCTCAGTCGTGTCTGACTTTTTGAGACCCCATGAATCACAGCACACCAGACCTCCCTGTCCATCGCCAACTCTAGGACTTCACTCAAACTCATGTCCATCGAGTCGGTGATGCAATCCAGCCATTTAATTCTTTGTCATCCCCTTCTCCTTCTGCCCCCAGTCCCTTCCAGCATCAGAGTCTTCCAGTGAGTCAACACTTCGCATGAGGTGGCCAAAGTATTGAAGTTTCAGCTTTAGCATCAGTCCTTCCATTGAACACCGAGGACTAATCTCCTTTAGAATGAACTGGTTGGACCTCCTTGCAGTTCAATTGACTCTCAAGAGTCTTTTACAAAATATCAAAGATGTGCAAACAGGCTTCCATTTATGGCCCTGTCCTCCACGGAGGCAGAGAGGAATGTTTGCATCAGACCAAGGCAGAGGGCACAAGGCTGCTGTTATATCAACCCCAGAGACCACATCTGCCACCACGCTCTGAGCAGGCTGCCAGTTGCGAACCATATCTTCCTGGGTTCATGCTCAGTTCACATAGGTCATGAGGGTCAAAATATGAGTTTAGCACCCCTCTGGAGACACATGGAATTCTTGCAAAATTCACATAGTTCAGGAGGATCAAAATATGAGTTCAGCACCCCTCTAGAGTCACACGAAATTCTTGCAAAATTCAGGGAAATATGAATGGCCTGCCTGTTGTAGTTTAGGAAACGATTTATCATGGGCTGGCACATTACCCTACACACCTGGAAAGGTAGAAGCTTGCACCCTTAGTCCAAAATCACCTTTGCATAATGGAGTTTCGATGTGGTACTACAAAATAGAAGCAGACATAGCTGCCAAAGTATGTCAAGTAGACATTGCAGCCATTTGATTTAGAGCAGCTGCTAAGTGACACCCAGTGAAAATGCTCAACTTAGATTGTGAGGTGGAGAGGGAGATATGAGGGTGTTCCGAAAGGGAGGGGATATAGGTATATCTATGCCTGATTTATTTTGAGTTCTGACTGAATACAGCAAAATTCGGTAAAATAATTCAGTTCAGTTCCGTTAAGTTCGGTTGCTCAGTCGTGTCCGACTCTCCGTGCCCCCATGAATCACAGCACACCAGGCCTCCCTGTCCATCACCAACTCCAGGGTTCACTCAAACTCATGTCCAGAGAGTCGGTGATGCCATCCAGCCATCTCATTCTCTGTTGTCCCCTTCTCCTCTGCCCTCAAACTTTCCCAGCATCACAGTCTTTTCCAGTGAGTCAACTCGTCGCATGAGTTGGCGAAAATATTGGAGTTTCAGCTTCAGCATCAGTCCTTCCAATGAACACCCAGAATTGATCTCCTTTAGAATGGATTGGATGGATCTCCTTGCAGTCCAAGGGAATCTCAAGAATCTTCTCCAGCACCACAGTTCAAAAACATCAATTCTTCGGCGATCAGCTTTCTTCACAGTCCAAATCTCACATCCATACATGACCACGGCAAAAACCGTAGCCTTTACTTGACGGACATTGGTTGACAAAGTAATGTCTCTGCTTTTTAATATACTATCGAGGTTGGTCATAACTTTCCTTCCATGGAGTAAGCGTCTTTTAATTTCATGGCTGCAATCAGCATCTGCAGTGATTTTGGAGCCCAAAAAATAAAGTCTGACACAGTTTCCACTGTTTTTCCATCTGTTTCTCAGGAAATGATGGGATCAGAGGCCTTAATCTTTGTTTTCTGAAGGTTCAGCTTCAAGCCAACCTTTTCTCTCTCCTCTTTCACTTTCACCAAGAGTCGTTTGAATTCTTCTTCTCTTTCTGCTGTAAGGGTGGTGGCATCTGCATATCTGAGGTTATTGATTTTCTCCCAGAAATCTTGATTCCAACTTTTGCTTCCTCCAGCCCAGCATTTTTCATGATGTACTCTGCATATAAGTTAAATAAACAAGTTGACAATATACAGCCTTGATGTACTCCTTTTCCTATTTGGAACCAGTCTCTTGTTCCATGTACAGTTCTGATTGTTGCTTCCTGACCTGCATAGAGGTTTCTCAAGAGGCAGCGCCGGGGTCTGGTATTCCCATCTCTTTCAGAATTTTCCACTATTTATTGTGATCCACACAGTCAAAGGCTTTAAAACAATTACCCTTCCATTAAAAAATCAATAAGAGAAATAGCAGGTTGATGTAACACAATATTTTCTTGTGGTCTAACTGATATTGATGATGGAGAAGAGAAATAATATCAAGTTAGGGCACGTACATGAGCAACTATCTGAATGATAGAACACTTTAGTATGAATGACACAATTAAACTCCTGCAGTCTGAAAATACATTTGCTCCTCTAATTTCAGAACTGAAGTCAGAGTTATGATCACCAATATTACCCATTGCTTTAATATGCTTCTTCTTCTTATCTAGGAATAATAAAGATACTGTAGAGACATTTTTATGATCAACTCTTCTTTTGATTGTTGCTAAATGTGAGGATAACCTCGTTCAAAATATGATTATGATCGAACTGAAACTAAGGGAAGCATGAGAAAATGGTGGAGGAATAGGACAAGGTGACCACTTTCTCCCCCACAAAATCAGCAAAAGAACATTTGAACACTGAGTAAATCCCTTGAAACAACTTCTGAATACCGGGAGAGGACATCAGGCACCCAGAAAAGCGGCCCATAGACTTCGAAAAGAGGTAGGAAACAGCATAAAGATAAAGAGATACAAAAGAGGGAGGAAGGGAGCTCCATCCGGGGAAGGGAGGCTTAAAAAAAAAAAAAAAAACGAGAGAAGTTTCCAAACACCTGGAAAAACAGGCGACTCTGTGGATAGGCTTGGAACCTCAGAGGGCCACATAACTGGGAGAAAAGAGACATAAATAATTAAAGCCCACAGACTAAGTGCCCAGAGGAAATTCTCAGTGGAGAAGTGGTGCAGATGCGCGCACCCACCACTAGCAGGTGGGGGCTGGGCAGGGAGGGGAGACGGCAATGCTTAGAGAGGCGACAGGGGCTGAACACCCCGAGGGCAAGCTGACCGCTCTAACAGGACCAAAGCAGACTGTGCAGCGAAGAGCCCCATCCTAAGACTCTTCCAGTCCTGATCACAGAACAAAGGTCTGAGCAAAGTAATCTGGCTGTGGGCGAACCATCCCCAAGCTCCCACCGGGACAGGCATGGAGGGCAACCAGCGCTAGAAGGGGAAGCTGCAGCCCCAGAGTGGCTTCCCATACCAAGCTGCAGTCAGGCTTCCTTGCTAACCTAGACTTCTTGGATTTGGGCCAGTCTATATGTGCCTGAGAAAGTGCTCTGGTGGTACACACAGAAAACCAAGCAGCAGGGATGGGGGAGGCGATAAGCCACAGCGACCACGCTTGCCAAACCCCTGGTCACCTGAGCTGCTCAGCCCGGGGAAGGCACAAAACACAGGCCCAACCAAGTCTGCGCTTTTGTAGAGTACTCGCGGACCTGAACCTGAGTCGCTCAGACCTGGGAAGTGCATGCAACCCAGCGCCGGCCAGGGAGAGCACCTGGCAGACAACCTAGAGCCTGAGCAACATAAACAGGAAAAACACACACGCTGCGAGCAGGCACATTCCCACAGTAGTCGAGACACTGTGAGCACTCCCCACAGATGCCAGTGATATTTCTTAGCAGCGTTCCTCCCTCCCCACGGCAGGACCGAACAGGTGAGCCGGTGTCCAACACCACCCCCTGGTGTCAGGATGGGAATTAGACACTGAAGTGACCAGCAAACACAAGAGATTTTACAATAGAAGGAACTACCTTGGAGGTAACAGAGGGAGAAGTCTTGAGCCTACTGCAAGAATAAGACTGAAAACCAGAGGCAGAGGCTTAAGGCCAAATCCTGAGAACACCAGAGACCTCCTGTTCCAGGGAACATTAATTGATAGGTGCCCATCAAATGCCTCCATACATAAACTGAAACCAGGCACATCCGAAGGGTCAACAAGGTTCAGTGAAATAAATACCACCCAAATTCTCCAGCAATACAGGAAAATAGCCCTGAGCTTCAACATACAGGCTGCCCAAAGCCACCCCAAACCACTGACATCACAAACTCATTACTGGACTCTCCATTGCAATCCAGAGAGAAATCCAGCTCCACCCACTAGGACACTGACACAAGATTCCCAAACCAGGGAACCTTGATAAGTCACCCATCCAACCCCACACAGAACGAGGTAACTACATAATAAAGAGAACTCCACAAACTGCCAGAGGACGGAAAGGCCACCCCAAGCACAGTAATATGAGCAAGATGAAGAGGCAGAGAAACACCCAGCAAGTAAAGGAACAGGATAAATGCCCACCAACACAAACAAAAGGGGAAGACATAGGGAACCTACCTGATAAAGAATTTCAAAATTTAATTGTGAAAATGATTCAAAATGTGGAAAGCAAAAAGGAGTTACAGATAAATAAAGTGGAGAAAAGGATTGAGAAGATGCAAGAAATGTTTAATAAGGAATTAGAGGGGAAAATAGAGTCAATATACAATGAACAATGCAATAGATGAGATCAGAAACACTTTCGAGGGAACAAGCAGTAGAATAACGGAGATAGAAGACAGGATAAGTGAGCTAGAAGATAGAATTGTACAAATAAATGAAACAGAGATGGAAAAAGAAAAACAAATTAAAAGAAATGAGGACAATATTAGAGACTTCTGGGACAATGTTAAACGCCCCAACATTGGAATCATACGAGTCCCTGAAGAAGAAGACAAAATGAAAGACCATGAGAGAATACTTGAGGAAATAATAGTTGAAAATTTCACTAAAATGGAGAAGGAAATAATCACCCAATTCCAAGAAACACAGAGAGTTCCTAAGAGGATAAACCCAAGGCGAAATAACCCAAGTCACATATTAATCAAATTAACAAAGATCAAACACAAAGAAAAAATATTAAAAGCCGCAAGGGAAAAACAACAAATAACACACAAAGGGATCCCCACAGGGATAACAGCTGATCATTCAGTGGAAACTCTTCAGGCCAGGAGCTAATGGCAGGACATATTAAAGTGATGAAAGAAAGTAACCTATAGCCCAGATGACTATACCCAGCAAGGATCTCATTCAAATATGAAGGAGAAATCAAAAACTTTACAGACAAGCAAAAGCGGAGAGATTTCAGCATCACCAAACCAGCTCTCCAACAAATATTAAACGATCTTCTCTAGACAGGAAACACAGAAAGGGTATATAAACTCAAACCGAAAACAATAAAGAAAAAGACAATGGGATCATACTTATCAATAATCACCTTAAACGTAAATGGGTTGAATGTCCCAACCAAAAGACAAAGGCTGGCTGAATGGACACAAAAACAAGACCCCCGTATATGTTCTCTACAAGAGACCCACTTCAAACTAGGGACACATACAGACTGAAAGTGAAGGGCTGGAAAAAGACATTCGACGCAAATAGAGACCAAAAGAAAGCAGGAGTAGCAGTACTCATATCAGATAAAATAGACTTTAAAACAAAGACTATGAAAAGAGACAAAGAAGGAAAGTACATAATGATCAAAGGATCAATCCAAGATGAAGATATAACAATTATAAATATTTATGCACCCAACATAGGAGCAGCACAATATGTAAGAAAATTACTAACAAGTATGAAAGGGGAAATTAACAATAGCACAGTAATATTGGGAGACTTTAATAGCCCACTCACACCTATGGATAAGTCAACTAAACAGAAAATTAACAAGGAAACACAAACTTTAAATGATACAATAGACAAGTTAGTCCTAATAGATCTCTGTAGGACATTTCACCCCAAAACAATGAATTTAAACTTTTTCTCAAGGGCACACAGAACCTTTTCCAGGATAGATCACATCCTGGGCCATAAATATAGCCTTGGTACATTCAAGAAAACTGAAATCATTCCAAGTATCTTTTTTGACCACAGTGCAGTAGGATTAGATCTCAATTACGGGAGAAAAACTGTTAAAAATGCCAACATATGGAGGCTGAACAACACGCTGCTGAATAATGAACAAATCATATACGAAATCAAAAGAGAAATCAAAATATGCATAGAAATGAATGAAAATGTAAACACAGCAACCCTAAACCTCTGGGACACTGTAAAAGCAGTGTTAAGGGGAAAGTTCATAGTAATACAGGCACACGTCAAGAAACAAGAAAAAAGTCAACTAAATAACCTAACTCTACATCTAAAGAAACTAGAAAAGGAAGAAATGAGGAACCCAGGGTTAGTAGAAAGAAAGAAATCGTAACAATTAGGGCAGATATAAATGCAAACGAAACAAAAGAGACCATAGCAAAAATCAACAAAGCCAAAAGCTGATTCTTCGAGAAGGTAAATAAATTGACAAAACACTAGCCAGACTCTTCAAGAAACAAAGGGAGAATGACCCAATCAATAAAATTAGAAATGACAATAGAGAGATCACAACCGACAACACAGAAATACAAAGGAATATTAGAGAATACTATCAGCAATTCTATGGCAATGAAATGAATAACTTGGAATAAATGGACAAATTCTTAGAATAGTAAAACCTTCCAAAACTGAACCAGGAAGAAATAGAAAATCTTAACAGGCCCATCACAAGCACGGATTTCGAGGCTGCGATTAGAAATATTCCAGCAGACAGAAGCCCAGGTTCAGAAGGCTTCATAGTTAAATTCTACCAAAAATTTATTGAAGAGCTAACGCCTATTCTACTGAAACTCTTTCAGAAAATTTCTGAGGAAGGGAAACTTCCAAATGCATTCTATGAGGCCACCATCACCCTAATCCCAAAACCTGGTAAAGATCCCACAAAAAAAGAAAACTGCAGGCCAATATCACTGATGAACATGAAAGCAAAAATCCTTAACAGAATTCTCGCAATCAGAATCCAACAACAAATTAAGTAGATCATACATTATGACAAAGTGGGCTTTATCCCAGGAATGCAAGGATTCTTCAATATCCACAAATCAATCAATGTAATACACCATGTTAACAAACTGAAAAATAAAAATCATATGATTATCTCAATAGATGCAGAGAAAGCCTTAGACAAAATTCAACATCCATATGATAAAAACCATCCAGAAAGTGGGAATGGAAGGGACATATCTCAACATAATAAAAGCGATATATAACAAACCCACAGCAAACATTATCCTCAATGGTGAAAAACTGAAAGCATTTCCCCTAAAGTCAGGAACAAGACAAGGGTGTCCAGTCTCACCACTACTATTCAACATAGTTCTGGAAGTTTTGGCCACAGCAATCAGAGCAGAAAAAGACATAAAATGAATACAACTTGGAAAAGAAGAAGTAAAACTTTCAGTATTCTCTGATGACATGATTCTCTACACAAAAAACCCTAAAGACTCTACCAGAAAACTACTAGAGCTAACCAATGAATACAGTAAAGTTGCAGGATATAAAATCAAGACAAAAATCCTTTGCATTCCTATACACTATTAATGAGAAAATAGAAAGAGAAATTAAGGAAACTATTCCATTCACTGTTGCAATGAAAATAATTAAATACTCAGCAATATGTCTACCTAAGGAACAAAAGACTTGTACATAAAAAACTATAAAATAATAGTGAAAGTAATCAAAGAGGACACTAATAAATGGAGAAATATATCGTTTTTGTGAATTGGAAGAATAAATATAGTAAAAATGAGTATACTACCCAAAGTAATTTATACAGTCAATGCAATACCTTTCAAGCTACCAACGATATTTTTCCCAAATCTAGAACAAATAATCTCATAATTTTTTTGGAAATACAGAAAACCTTGAATAGCCAAAGCAATCTTGAGGAAGAAGAATGGAACTGGGGGAATTAACCTGCCAGACTTCAGGCTCTACTAAAAAGCCACAGTCATCAAGACAGTATGGTACTGTCATAAAGACAGAAATATAGATCAATGGAACAAAATAGAAAGCACAGAAATAAATTCACGCACCTATGGACACCTTATCTTTGACAAAGGAGGCAAGAATATAAAATGGAGAAAAGACAATCTCTTCAACAAGTGGTGCTCGGAAAATTAGTCAGCCACTTGTAAAAAATGAAAGTAGATCACTTCCTAACACCACACACAAAAATAAACTCAAAATGGATTAGAGATCTAAATGTAAGACCAGAAAGTGTAAAACTCCTAGAGGAGAACATAGGCAAAACACTCTCCGACATAAATCACATCAGGATCCTCCATGACCCACCTCCCAGAATACTGGAAATAAAAGAAAAAATAAAAAAAGAAAAGGGACCTAATTTAAATAAAAACTTTCTGCACCACAAAGGAAACTATAAGCAAGGTGAAAAGATAGTCTTCAGAATAGGAGAAATTAATAGCAAATGAAACAACTGACAAAGAATTAATCTCCAAAATATACAAGCAGCTCCTGCAGCTCAATTCCAGAAAAAAAAATGACCCAATCAAAAAACGGGTCAAAGAACTAAACAGACATTTCTCCAAAGAAGACATAAAGATGGCTAACAAACACATGAAAAAATGCTCAACATCCCTCATAATCAGAGAAATGCAAATCACAGCCAAAATGAGATACCATTTCACACCAGTCAGAATGGCTGCTACCCAAAAGTCTACATGCAATAAATGCTGGAGAGGGTGTGGAGAAAATGGAACCCTCTTACACTGTTGGTGGGAATGCAAGCTAGTACAGTTACTATGGAGAACAGTGTGGTGATACCTCAAAAAATTATCCAGCAATCGCACTCCTGGGCATACACACTGAGGAAACCAGAATTGAAAGAAAGACATGTACTCCAAAATTCATTGCAGCACTGTTTATATTAGCGAGGACATGGAAGCAACCTAGATGTCCATCTGCAGAAGGATGGATAAGAAAGCTCTGGTATATATACAAAATGGAGTATTTTTCAGCCATCAAAAAAATGCATTTGAGTCAGCTCCAATTAGGTGGATGAAACTGGAGCCTATTATACATAGTGAAGTCAGCCTGAAAGAAAAACATCAATACAGCATACTAATGCATATATATGGAATTTAGAATAATGGTAGCCTTAATCCTGTATCAGTTCTGTTCAATTCAGTTGCTCAGTCGTGTCCGACTCTCTGCGACCCCATGAATCACAGCACACCACGCCTTCCTATCTATCACCAACTCTCGGAGTTCACTCAAACTCATGTCCACAGAGTCTTTGATGCCATCCAGCCATCTCATTCTCTGTCGTCCCCTTCTCCTCCCGCCCCCAAACTTTCCCAGCATCAGAGTCTTTTCCAGTGAGTCAACTCATCGCATGAGGTGTCCAAAGTATTGCAGTTTCAGATTTAGCATCAGTCATTCCAATGAACATCCAGGATTGATCTCCTTTAGAATGAACTGGTGGGATCTCCTTGCAGTACAAGGGACTCTCATGAGTCGTCTCCAACACCACAGTTCAAAAGCATCAATTCTTCCGTGATCAGCTTTCTTCACAGTCCAAATCTCACATCCATACATGACCACGGGAAAAACCATAGCCTTGACTAGACGGACCTTGTTGGCAAAGTAATGTCTCTGCTTTTTAATATACTATCGAGGTTGGTCATAACTTTCCTTCCAAGGAGTAAGCGTCTTTAAATTTCATGGCTGCAATCAGCATCTCCAGTGATTTTGAAGCCCACAAAAATAAAGTCTGACACTGTTTCCACTGTTTTTCCATCTATTTCCCACGAGACATCAAAAGAGACATAAGTGTGTAGAACAGTCTTTGGGACTCTGTGGGAGAGGGTGAAGGTGGGATGATTTGAGAAAATGGCATTGTAGCATGTACATTATCATATGTGAAATAAATCACCTGTCCAGGTTCGACGAATGACACATACTTTTGGAAAGAACAGAGATATGAATTGCTGGTGCACATGGATGACCTGGAGGGAGGACATGGGGAAGAGGAAGTTGGGCTGGGGGTTCAACAGGGGGAACACATGTACACCAAGGGCAGATTCGTGTCAATGTATGGCAAAACCACCCAATATATTAATGTAAAGTAATTTGCCTCCAAGAAAAATAAATAAATAAAATGAAAAAAACAAAAAATAAAAATAGAACTATATATATATTAAAAAAAAAAAAGAACTGAAACTAAAACCAAAGTGGGAAAAAATATTTCGTAACTCTTTCAACCAAGAAGATCAGAAAAATGAAGAAAAATGGATTCCTTTATTCATAAAATGTAAATAGTATCAAATAATCCCCTTCCATTAGTAGTTTTAAAAACTTACATAGTCGTAGAAATTATGATCCTCAAGTAAAATATGCTATAAGTCTATGGTAAATGTCATTTAAATACCATTAGTATTTGAAATTTTTCCAAATTTTTTTTGGGGGGACAAAAGAAATTTAAGCCATTTTTATTAATCTGGCCAAAAAATGACAGAGAGAAGACATCACCAAATGCTCAACACTGAAAACAGATTGGTTTTATTCTTTCAGTCAAAGATGGAGAATCTCTATACAGCCAGCAAAAACAAGACCAGGAGCTGACTGTGGAACAGATCATGAACTCTTTTTGCAAAATTCAGACTGAAATTGAAGCAAGTGGAGAAAACCACTATACCATTCATGTATAACATAAGTCAAATCCCTTATGTCTATACAGTGGAAGTGAGAAATAGTTTTAAGGGACTAGATCTGAGAGAGAGTGTGCCTGATAAACTATGGATGGAGGTTCATGACATTGTACAGGGGACAGGAATCAAGATCATCCCCCAGAAAACGAAATCAAAAAAGCAAATTGGCTGTCTGAGGAGGCCTTACAAATAGCTGCGGAAAGAAGGGAAGTGAAAAGCAAAGGAGAAAAGAAAATTGATACCCATTTGAATGTAGAGTTCCAAAGAGTAGCAAGGAGAAATAAGAAAGACTTCCTCAGTGATCAATGCAAAGAAACAGAGGAAAGCAATAGAATGGGAAAGACTGTACATAAAAGATCTTCAGGACCCAGAAAATCACGAAGGTGTGATCACTCACCTACAGCCAGACATCCTGAAATGTGAAAACAAGTGGGCCTTATTAAGCATCACTACGAACAAACTTAGTGTAGGTGATGGAATTCCAGGTGAGCTATTTCAAATCCTGGAAGATGATGCAGTGAAAGTTCTACACTCGATATGTCAGCAAATCTGAAAAACTCAGTGGTGGCCACAGGACTGGAAAAGTTCAGTTTTCATTCCAATCCCTAAGAAACGTAATGTCAAAGAATGCTCAAAGTACACCATAATTGCTCTCATCTCACATGCTAATCAAGCGATGCTAGAAAGTGTCTCTAAAAACTAGAACATGACTTGGCCCACAGAGGCCCATAGAGTCATATCTCTGTTCTTTCCAAAAGTATGTACAGATGTGAGAACACCAAGGGATTACTGATTGTGAACTGCTCTGCTGGGGAAGACTTGTGAGATTCTTTTGAACTGCAGGAATACCAAACAAATGAATTGTAGATAAAATCAACTTTGAAGACTCATTTTAAGGGCTGATGCTGAAAATAAAGCCCCAAAGCTTCGTCCACCTGAGGCAAAGAGTTGACTCATTAGGAAAGACCCTGATCTTTAGAAAATGTTGAAAGCAGGAGGATCAGTGGGTGAGAGAGGATGAGACCTTTGGATTTCATCAGCGATTCATAGGACATTATCTCAAGGGAAACTATGGGACACAGTGAGGGGCAGAGAGGACTGATGTACTAGAGTCCAAGGGGATACGAAGTCAAATATGGCTTAGTCGCTGAAGAACAAGAGCATTTCAGTTAAAAAAATGGGTCTTGCAGGATGACAGTTGGGTCCAAAATATCAGAACAATAGGAGGACAAGACCACTCTCTCCCCAGCAAATCATCTAAGCATCGACTGCACATGGAAGAACTTCCAGAAAACAAACTGGGAACACTGTTGACTGGTCTATTACTCAGAAGTCAAAATGTTTTTTTTTCCAAAGGAGGTAGGGAAAAATAAAAGAGACGCAAAGACAGACAAAGTAAATAGGGGCTGAGGTTGGTCTTGGAGAGGAAGTTTTAAATGAGGAGAGCTTGCAGGCAATTGTAAACCCTCTCAGGACAGTGACAGTGGAGAACTCTGGGATCGCTTAGAGCAACATAATCAAGGGAAATAAAAACAAAAGCAAATGTACCTAACGGTAATTACCAGTGGAGAAACATCTCAGATACTCCTGTCCTTGTCCTTCTGGAAAAGCCAACAATGAAGGAAATTTACATGGCTGAAAACAGCCTGGAGTTAAAACTCCCCTCCAGGTCATCCCCACCATTCTATGAAAAGCAAAGAACTCCCTCACCTGAAGAAAAAAAATGGACATTAAGGCAGATTACACCCAGCTTCCAGCAGGTCCAGCCTATGCCTGATCTCCAAAATTCCTTGACCCAGACATTTAAGCGATAACTACTCCAAACAACCTTGGAGAAGAACAGATTTCCTTAAGACAGTGACTTTCCACATATTTGCCTATATATATGCATACTACTTTATTGGGTTTCTGCAGCAGCTCATTAATATGACTGCTGCTCTTTCTTGCCAAATTAAAGGTGATCTGTTCCTGAAAAGTGCCAGTCTCATTCTTTTCCTGAACCTTGACTTCTCTTACTCCCTTACCCTACAACAAACCAAGTGGCTGGGACCTGATAGGTACATAAGATGTATGGCCTAACTTAGACATTACCTTGCCTGCCACAGAGTTGCCTGAGCAATTTGGATCTGGGAAGGAAACAAAGCATATAACCGATCATGTTCAGTTCCCTTGCAGAGCACCTGAGAGCCTGAGTGGCGTAGACATGGGAAGGGCATGAAACACAAAGCCCATTTTGGGCAGTGCCCTCACGGATCACTCAGGACCCTGAGCAGTGTGAACCGAGAAAGTCCATGTCACCTACTGCAGTGGCAGGCCCACTGTGGTCCGTCTACCTTAAGCACCCCGACCCATATATCGCATCAGTATTTATTTTCAATGTCCTACCCTCACCACTGCACCACTGAGCAAGTGAGGTCATATAAGGACCTGCTGACCTCTAGTGTTATGGTGCAAACTAGTCACGTGTAAACTTGTCAGGGAAGAAAATTACAAATGAGGAAGTAAAAAATTAGCAAGAAGGGTGAACTAGCCCAGAATTGACAGGTGCAATAAATTGAAAATCTGAAGTTAATGCAGAAAATGTGCAATTCAGGACAATAGCTTTTGATAACAAGTCACTTAGTTTGTCCTTCAGTCCAGTTGGTTAGTAGTATCCGACTCTATGTGACCCAATGAATCACAGCATGGCAAGCCTCCCTGTCCATCACCAACTACCGGGATTTACTCACACTCATGTCCACTGAGTCAGTGATTCCATCCAGGTATCTCATCCTCTGTCATTCCCTCCTCCTCCTGCCCCCAATCTCTCTAAGCATCAGATCCTTTTCCATTGAGTCAACTCTTAGCATGATGTGGCCAAACTATTGGAATTTCAGCTTTAGCATCAGTTTTTCCAATGAACACCCAGGACTGATCTCCTTTAAGATGGACTGGTTGGACCTCCTTGCAGTCCAAGGGTTGGAAAAAGGGACCACCTGACACTGATCTGACACCACTAAGCTCACAGTAACTCTAGACAAATTGTTAGATTTTTTTTTATTTTATTCATGTTTTTATTAATGAAACTTTTTATCTATTCCTTATTATTCCTTTACATTCATTTCTATATACTACATTACAAGTTTGAGAATTATTTTGGCTTCTATCATTTTTGAAGTGAGGAAATGGCAACCCACTCCAGTGTTCTTGCCTGGAGAATCCCAGGGACGGGGGAGCCTGGTGGGCTTCCGTCTATGGGGTCACACAAATTCGGACACGACTGAAGTGACTTTGCAGCAGCAGCAGCAGCACATAGATAGCATGTTAAAAAGCAGAGACATTACTTTGCCAACCAAGGTCCGTCTAGTCAAGGCTATGGTTTTTCCAGTGGGCATATACGGATGTGAGAGTAGGACTGTGAAGAAAGCTGATCGCCGAAGAATTGATGCTCTTGATCTGTGGTGTTCGAGAAGACTCTTGAGTGTCCCTTGGACTGCAAGGAGAGTCAACCAGTCTATTCTAAAGGAGATCAGTTCTGGGTGTTCATTGGAAGGACTGATGATAAAGCTTAAACTCCAATACTTTGGCCACCTCATGCGAACAGTTCACTCCCTGGAAAAGACTCTGATGCTGGGAGGGATTGTGGGCAGGAGAAGAAGGGGATGACAGAGAATGAGATGGCTGGATGGCATCACCAACTCAATGGAAATGAGTTTCAGTGAACTCCGGGTGTTAGTGATGAACAGGGAGGCCTTGCGTGCTGTGTTTCATGGGGGCACAGAGTCAGACATGGCTGAGCGACTGAACTGAACTGAACTGGACACTTATTCTACTCAAATTCTTCCAGAAATTTGCAGAGTAAGGGAGATTTCCAAACTCATTCTATGAGGCCACCTAACACCGAAACCAAAGATGTCTTAGGAAAAGAAAACTACAGGCCACTAACACTGATAGACATAGATGCAAAAATCCTTAAAAAAATCCTAACAAACAGAATCCAAAACCATTTTAAAAGGATCATACTTCATTACCAAGTGGGCTTTATCTCAGGGATCCAAGGATTCTTTAATATATGCAAGTCAATTTAATACACCATGTTAACAAATTAAGTGATAAAAACCATATGATTATCTAAAGAGGCAGTGAGGTCTTTGACAAAATTCACCATTCATTTATGACCCCCCCAAAAAAAAGAAAAAAAACAACCCTCCAGAAAGAAGGAATATAAGGAATATACCTCAACTTAATAAAAGTTACGTATAACAAACCCACAGTAAAGATGATCCTCAATGGTGAAAAACTGAAAGCATTCCCCCTAAAGTCAAGAACAAGACAAGAATGCCCTCTCTCATCACTACTATTAAACACAGAATTGGAAATTTTAGCAACAGCAGTCAGAGAGGAAAAAGAAATCAAAGAATCCCTATTGAAAAAGAAGAATGAAAAATCTCACTCTTTGACGATATCTTGATCTTCTACTTAGAAAACCCTAAAGACTCCACCAGAAAATGGCTAGAGCTAAGTAATAAACATAGTAAAGTTTCAGGACAGTAACACCCAGAAATTCCCTGCATACCTATACACTAACAATTAGAAAACAGAAAGATAAATAAAGGAAACATTCCCATTCACCATTGAAATGAAAATAATAAAATTCTTAGGAATAAATCTTTTGGTTTCTAAAGAAACCAAAGTCCTATATATAGAAAACTAAAAAAACACTGCTGAAAGAAATCAATGAGGAAATAAATAGATGTTAGGAATATACCATGTTTATGGTTTAGAAGTGTCAAAATAATGAAAATGATTATACCACCTAAAGTAATCTACAGGTTGAATGCAATCCCTACCAATCTACCGACGGTATTTTTCACAGAACTATTAACAAATAATGTCACAATTTGTATGGAAATACCAAAAACCTATAATAACCAAAGCAATCTTGAGAAGGACGAATGGACCTGGAGGAATGAACCTGCTTGACTTCAGGCTATACAACAAAGCTGTAATCATCATGACTGTATGATACTGGCACAAAGATAAAGTATAGATGATTGAAAGGACAACTTCTCTTTGACAAGGGAGGCAAGTATATACACTGGAGAAAAGTCTCTGAAACAAGTGGCGCTAGGAAAACTGGTCATCCACGTATAAAAGAATGACACCAGCAATGAGGAACCATCTCAGGACGGTCAGAATGTATACTACCAAAAAATATACACAAATAAATTCTGTACTGGAGTTGAGAAAGGAGGACCCTCTTACACTGTTGGTGGGACTGCAAACTAGTACAGACACTATGGAGAACATTGGGGAGATAAGTTAAAAAATTGGAAGCAGTACTGCCATATGGTCTAGCGGTATCACTACCTGACATACACACCAATGAAAACAGAGTTGAAAGAGACACGTGACCCCAGTGGTCATCACAGTACTGTTTATAATAGCCAGGGCATGGAAGCAACATAGATGTCCACTGGCAGAAGAATGGATAAGAAATCTTTGGTACGTATACACAAAGGAATATTACTAAGTCATTAAAAAGATTTAATTTGAATAAGTTCTAATTAGGTGGATGAAACTGAAGTCTATTACACAGACAGAAGTAAGTCAGAACAAAAAACACCACTACGGTACACTAATGCATATAATGGAATTTCAAAATATGGTATCAATGACACTATAGGCGAGATGTCAATAGAGACACAAATGTATAGAACAGTCTTTAGGATTCTGAGGGAGAAGGCGAGAGTGGGTTGATTTGAAAGGACAGCATTGAAACATGTATATGATCATATGTGAAAATGATCACCAGTTCGTGTTCGATACATGAGACAAGGTGTTCAGGGCTGGTGCACTGGGATGACCTGGAGGTTTGGGATGGGAGTGAGGTGGAAGGTATGTTCACATGAAGAACAAATGTAAACACATGGCTGATTCATGTCAATGTATGGAAAACTCACTTTAATATTATAATTAGCCCCCAATTAAATAAATACTTTTTTAATGTACTAAAAAAAAAAAAAAAGCCTGTTGGACTTCTTCAGGGATCCAGTGGCTTAAGAATTTGTCTGTCAATGCAGGGGACATGGGTTTGAATCTTTGTCTGAGGAGATCTCACATACTACCAAAGTAGATAAGCCTGTGTGCCCCCAACTACTGAACCTGAGAGCCCTAGAGCTCGTGCTCCGAAAGAAAAGGCATTGCCATGAGAAGCTAGCTCTTTGCAATGAAGATTAACCCAAATTACTGCAACTAGAGAAACTTTGTGCACAGCAATGAAAACTCAGTGCAGCCGTAAATAAATAAATAATTACTAAAAATTATGAATAAACGACCTGTAGATACACAAACTTCTTCCATGTAATATGAAATTTTTTTTATTTCACTGAATATCCAGATGTTGATTTACTACTTGAAATATGGAATTTCTGTATTTCAAATATGGAAACCAAGGGAAATATTTCTAAACAAAATATAAATTGTCTATATTTCATATATAAGTATCTTAGTGTAGATTTTCCTATATGATTCTCTAAATTTCACATATGAAAATCTAGGTGTCAATTCTGTTTGAAAGTTGGAATTCTCTATGATTCACAATTGAAATTCAGGATGGTTATGTTTGCTACTGTGAACGTGGAATTCCCTAATTTTGTATGAATATCTGTGTGTAGATTTTGTAGATGAAGAATGCAAGTTTCTGTATTTCAATTCTTTACCATCAAAGTCAACAGGGAACTTTAATAGATTTAGGAAAACCTCCAAGAATTTATAAAATAAACACCAAAAATAGATGTCCTTTCACCATGGCTGACTGTGATGTAAAAACAGGAAGTCAAGCTATATATGGAGTAACAGAGAAGTTTAGATTTGGGGTACAAAGTGATGCAGAACAAAGGGTAAAGGTAGAGTTTTGCAGAGAAAGGTTAAAAATGGAAACAGCGACAGTGTTCATGAGCTCCAAAATCACTGGGGACCGTGATTACAACCATGAACATAAAAGACTCTTACTCCCAGGAGGAAAAGCTATGACAAACCTAGACACAATATTCTTAGAAGCAGAGATATCACTTTATAGACAAAGGTTCATATAGGCAAAGCAGGTTTTTTCCCAGTGGATATGTATGGATGCCTCTCATGTGTAGCCCTACACAGCATGTCTTTGTTTACCTGAGTTACACAAGGCAGTGGTCCATGTGATGGATTGATTAGGTTTCTGTGATGGTGGTTTCTATCTTTCTGCCCTCGAATGCCCTCTCTCAGCATCTACCATCTACTGGGGTTTCTCTTACTTTGGTTGTGGAGTAGCTCTTCACTGCTCCTACAGCAAAGAACAGCCTCTGCTCCTTTTGTTGGATGTGGGATATCTCCTCCTGACAGCTGGCTGCTTAAATGCCACACAGCCACAGCTTACTGCTACAGCCATTTTGAAAAATTCAGCAATGGCCAAGGATTGGAAAAGGTCAGTTTTCATTCCAATCCCAAAGAATACCCAATACGCAATGCCGAAGAATACCCAAACTATTATACAATTGCCTTCAACTCATGTGCTAATAAAATAATGCTCAAAATTCTCCACGGCAGGGTTTAACAATATGTGAACCATCAACTTCCAGATGTTCAAGCTGGTTTTGGGAAAGGCAGAGGAATCAGAGATCAAATTGCAGACATCTGCTGGATCTCTGAAAAAACAAGAGAGTTCCAGAAATCATATATTTCTGCTTTATTGACTATGCCAAAGCCTTTGACTCTCTGGATCACAATAAACTGTGGAAAATTCTTCAAGAGATGGGAATATCAGACCACCTGACTTGTCTCTTGAGAAACCTGTATGCATGTCAGAAAACAACAGTTAGAACAAGGCATGGAAGTAGATCAAGGCTATGTTGTCACCCTACTTATTTAACTACATGCAGAACACATCATGAGAAATATGTGTTGTATGAACTAGAAGCTGGAATCAAGACTGCATGGAAAATATCAATAACTGCAAAGATGCAGATGAAACCACACTTATGACAGAAATTGAGGAAAATCTGAAAGCCTCTTAAGGAAAGTAAAAGAAGAGAGTGCAAAAATGTCTTTTTGTTTCACATCACCTGTACATTTGCCACCTTTACTACTTGAAATATGGAGTTTCTTATTTCACATAGGGAAATCAATGCCTATATTCCTATTTGAAATATCAATTCTCTACAATTTACATATGAATATTTGATGAAGATTTTTTTCCTACATTACATATAGAATTTTCTACACTTCACAGTTGAAATTCAGGAAAGTTATTTTTCCTACAAGGAATAAGGAGTTCTCTTTCTTGAACATGAACCCCTGGGTGCAGAATTTCCTACATGAAAAATGAAAGTCTCCGCTTTTCAATTCTTCACCTTCTATGTTACCAGGGAACTTTAATGGTTTTAGGAAAACCTGAAAGTCGTTCTAGAAATAACACCGATAAAAGATGTCCATTTAATTCTAGGGTTCTGGAACATAAAAACAGAGTAAAGAGATACCTGGTGCAATGGGGATGGTTGGCGTTGGTGTATGAAATGAGGCAGGACAAAGAATAGCAATGTTTTGGCAAATAGAAAGGGTAAAAATGAAAATAGATACAGACAGTTTTCTTCGGCTCCAAAATCTCTGGGGACAGTGATCACATCCATGAAAAGAAAAATCCCTGCTCCTGGAAAGAAAAGCTATGATAAGCCTAGACACAGTGTACTGAAAAGCAGAGACATCTCCTTGGCAACAAAGGTCCTTATTGTCAGAGCTATGGTTTTACCCGTAGACATGTACGTATGTGCTAGATTCCCTATAAAGAAGGCTGAGTGCCAAAGAATTGAGGCTTTGCAACTGGGTGCGAAAGATGGGTCTTGAGAGACCCTTGTCCAGCAAAGAGATCAACCCCATCAATCTTAAAGGAAACTAACCCTAAATATACATTGTAAAGACGGATGTTGAAACTGAAATTCCAATACTTTGGCTACCCTGGTGTGAAGAAATAATACATGGGAAAAGATTGAGTTTATGCCTTGTCGCTAAAGAAATAATAATAATTACTGACTCTGATATGAGTAGATGGAGGACAGGAGGAGAAGGGGACGACAGAGGGTGAGATGGCTGGTTGGCATCACCGACTCAATGGACATGAGTTTGGGTAAACTCCGGGAGTTGGTGATGGACAGGGAGGCCTGGTGTGCTGCGGTTCATGGGGTTGCAAAGAGTCCAACATGACTTAGCAACTGAACTAGTGGAATTTGGAATGCAGAAACTACGAGTCTTTCGCAAAAAGAGACACAGAGGTAAAACAGTTTTTAGACTATGAGGGAGTAGGCGAGGGTGGGACAATATGAGGAAACCACATTGAAATATGTTTATTACCATATGTCGAATAGAGGATCAGTGTAAACTCAATACATTAAGCAGGACATTCAACACTGCTTTTCTTAAATTGTGCAGAACAATGGGTGAGGATTGAGGTGGAAATGGATTCATGTGTTGTGGGATATATACACCGCAGGCTGATTCATATCAATGTAAGGCAGAAAAACCCTACAAAATTGTAAAGATTAAAACAGATTAATTAAATCATTAAATTAAAGATTAAAACAAATTAATTAAATCAAAGAAAATAATATATATTTCATATTTTATACATGAACGGTAGGTAAGTAATGTAGACAGTGTAAAACTGATTTCTGGCACCTTCGTTCATCAAGAGGAAAGAAAAATCAGTCCATTGGGGCATAATCAAGCTTCCGATGTTAACTACGCAAATATTTTAGGAGATCATTTCTCTCACAAAGTCCCAGTGTGTACCACACTATAGGAGGGAGTGTCCTGGCTGATGCTAGGCAACACACCAGCCAGGATGTTTCCCTGTATGTTTCTTACATTTGTGGAAAGTTTCTCCATTTCAGCTGGTTCACCATCTGGGCTTCCTTCTCCCAGACTCTACACATTTTCAAAGAAACTTGGCCTCTTCTAAATCGTAGGTCCTACTACCATGACCTCCATTTCCACAGGCCAGTACATGTCTCAAAGACTGATGGGTCCACAAGCAATGGATTCAAAGCCCCACCATACTTGATTTACTCTGGGTGACTCTTCAAACTCTCCAATCCCATTTCCAAGTAGAAACACACCCCACGACAGTGCAGAGATGTTGAGCATGTTTATGTCTCTTAGGTAATTCCAGATTTGAGGAGCCATCTTCCAGTTATCAATGACCATCATTTCCTCATTCCTCTCTGGGACTTTGGTACCACAGAGATACATTGACCATTCTCCGCAAGTCTGTGGATATCTCCTTTTCTTGTTGCTTCACACCTCACATCCTTGGTCTTCAACTATGTGTCTTTAGTGGGCTGGACATACTCACACAGATAAGCAGGCACAAATACAGTTGACACAAACACATGTAATACATCTACACACATATGCAAAACACAGGGACACAAAAGTAAACAGGGAACACTCACGTTTCAGGAGCTGAAGATGCTGTGTCCTGCAATGTGGGAGATAACATCAGTAGGCACAATGGCTTGCCTTTTGAGATACCTGTCCACTTCCTCCAACATCTGCTCAGTAGTATCTCCAACTAGCCTGAAGCCACTTCCAGCATTGCCTGTGTGGCGGTGGAGGAAGGTTAAGCAGTGAATATGCAAATTTACAGAATATGCCAAAGTCAACACAAAAATGCAGTGGGACACCAGAGAGAAACCCCTACCAACTGACAGGGCTTCCTAGAATGAGGGTTGGGAGTGAAGAGCTCAGGTGATTTCAAACTGATTGAGCAGCAGGATGTCTGGTGGTAGCAGGACTCAGGGGAGGATGATTCCAACAAAGGTGCCTTGCCTCCATCACAGTCACCAAGGACTCTCAAGGTGTAACCACAGCTCCTTTGAGCGAGGCTTGTACACATTAAGTCTCCAAGTCTCAAGTCTCAGCCTGCCAGCTGCTACCTGCATGACCTGAATCCAGGCTCTGCAGTCGGCCTGCGCGAGCCTGAGTTTTCCCATTTGGGAAAGGAGAGTGTCCTGGCCTCCATACTTCAGGTCTCACCTCCTGACCCCCTCACAACCCGTGATTCTCTCAGTTACCTTGAGGTAGTATTACAAAGGATCAAACCACAGATCTTCACCAATGGACTTCTGGCAATACGAGCATGGTCAGCATGGGCCTTGGCAGGCCCCAAAGTCTTCCATGAGTAGCCAACAAATCCAACATCAATTGCCAATCCGAAGAAGGCCCACTGCAACCCCACTTCAGAAATCGTGAGTCAGCGGATAACCTTGTGGATTTCTCTTGTGTACTTTCTTTTCCCTTTTTCCATTTCACTTTCTTTTCAACTTTCCATTTAATTTTGATATGTCTTCATTTCAGTCTCCATGCAACTTTCTGAAACTCTCTGTTCTTTATCTCCCTAGATTACTAAGTTTCTTTCTTTCTTCAGGTTTTGGAACTGATCAGCCATAGTTTTATCTATATCATATCAACTGCTTTCTATTTCTTCCTTTCTGAGACCCCAAATATCGCAATGCTCCTATTTTTATATTGTCAAAGAGATTATTTAAACTGGTCTTTATTTGTAAATTTGCTCATCTATTTGCAATTCTGCTTCGGTGTTTTTCACTATAGAATCTTCCAGGGCACAAACGCATTCTTCTGTGTCACTTTTTCTCTATTATTTCCATCTAATGTGTTTTCTATTTCATTAATTTATTCTTCATGAGCGCTTTTTTTCCGTATTATTTCTCATTTCTTGTTAAAATGTTTACTTTGTCCATCTGCATTTTTCTCTATCTGATTTTGCATTCTTGTTACTCAGGCTTCAAACTGTATCTGTTAAATGATTTCTCTATTTCATGTGTGATGTATTCCTTTTTTTGTTTTTCTTCCTCTTTTTTTTCCATTGGAATCAAACAGCAAGACTTCTCAATTTACCTTTCTCCTTGTGAAAAAGGTGAATTGAAACAATGACTCTTATGGTAAAGCCTGGTGGCTTTACATATGGCCAGTCTGTGTAATATACATTTGCCCTGTGACTTTGGTTTGAGGGTTGGACATGACAAGAGTGGGGGTCCTGTGACACCCCAGTGTGTTCTGGCAGTGTTCACATAGGTAGGACACGGGGTTGGAGATAGTGGGCGTAGTTCCACTGACAGGTATTATGGGGCTATTCTTCTCAGTGTCCAATAATACGACTTGAAGTTGGGATTTTTCTCCCAGGTTTCGGGAGCGGAACTCTGGAGGGCTGAGTCTGAACTGATTCTCTTTGTCCTGAGTTCATTCTCTTCCCTGTCTCCGTTCCGTTCCATTCCGTCACTCAGTCGTGTCTGACTCTCTGCGACCCCGTGGACTGTAGCCTACCAGGCTTCTCCGTCCATTGGATTCTCCAGGCAAGAATACTGGTGGGTTACTGTTTCCTTCTCCAGGAATGGAAAATTAACCCCAGATGGGAGCACCTATAGAACAAGAAGAACTAGAGTATGTGTTGAGTGTTGTTTGGGGTATGAGATACACATAGTGATGGTCCTGGGAACTGGCCATCATTCTGAGCAGATTGACTCCAATTCTTCTGCCTTGTTTCAGAAACAAATAGATGTGTACATGTTCTTCACTAGTGGAATTCAAGTTTCTTTGAGCCTTACTGTTCATTACAAACCAGCTTCATTCCAAGCTTTCACCAGCTGAGTGGACTCATCTTCCTGATGTCAGATCCCAGGCATTGGGACCCATTATACACTCTGAATGTGTCATGCTGCGATGATTCTCCAAGCCCATCATATCCATCTCCTTATATGTGTCTTTTCTTGGGGTTCAAGTACCAACCTGACTGCTTATCGTCCCTTGTTTCCTGACTCTATGCACATGTTTATACAGCATTGGTTGTATAGTGTCTTTCGGCTATAAAATTAGCCGTGTCTTCTTACTTTTCAATCAGTGGCTCTAAATGTAGCGGCAGTTTTAATGGTGCTGATTGGGCCTTCTCCTAGTCCATCAGCTTCTATTTCCCCAATAATTTGGCTGTTCTATCCAGCATTTCTAAGTATTATATTAAGGGAGAGCAGAATTGTAGAAGTTGTTCCATTATAATGCCTCATTGTTTTTCAGGGTTTCGAAAGAATGATCTTGCACTAAAATGGTAAGCTTTTGGCCAGCTGTTCTATGCATTTCCCTTATCAAATGGAATCATGAAGCAATTATATTGGACTGTCATTCCATGATTTGGTGAGCAGGTGGATGTAGATAGTGAAATGATTCGTAGGAGAAAATAGAAAGAACACTATCTTAGAGTGTAAAATTGAGAACTGCCAAAGAGGACCAACATGAATTTTGAGGCTAGGATAATAATTTGCATATGAGGATGAAGACTCAGTGTGTAAGATTTCAGCCAGGGGAGGGCATGGAGCTTTTTTCCCTATTTTGTAGACTCCTTGGCTGGTAGCACTTTAAATAGTGTCTCTATGAGAAGGCTTTTATAATACTCATGTAATCTAGCTGCGTTGGGTTGAAATCGCCAAAGAATATTTGTTAAAGAGACCATTGTTGAGTATTCTGAGAAGTAAAGAGCTTTCACTGATCAGAATCATTGAAATCTATTAATTGCAGGAAAACGAGGATAAATTTGTAAGGAATGTGTTTATGTTTCTTGAAGAGGAATCGTGTAAAGGTCAATGATTATGGCGTTAGAGTTGGAAGGCTCAACAGAAGGGAGCAGTGGGCAGATGAAGTGATCCTAAAAGGGTGATCATCAGAAACAACCTCGGAATCTGTCAATGAGCATATATTTGCAAGACTCCTTTTTGTCACCTTCTTAAGGAGTAAGAGCTTCTTACCATGAACACGCTTAGCCAATTGGGTCATACTGCCTTTTACTAGAGAGATGCCAGAGTCAAGGTAGAATACAACAAACATCCAGGAAGATTGTATTGTTTATCGTGATGGTGCTGCTACTTTCAAATGACACTGGTACATGTCATTCTGAATTCATTGGCCCCAAATGACTCCATGAAGCCCAAGAAAAGGTTGAAGTAAGTTATCCTTTCTTCCTAGGTATGGGAACCTAAAGGCTCTCCAGGGTCTAAGCATGGGGGAAAACACGTCATTTTTCAAAGGCTTTTACTGAATTTTTCAAAGGCTTTTACTATCAGGTATTTGTTGTGTCTCAGCATCCAAGTAATGTCCTTGTCATAACCGTTTGCCACCCTAGGTACTACAGCATGCTACATTTCCCTTTCCCATACTATCTCCTGCAGTTTGTCCGAAATATGAGTTTAGGCTTCTCCTAAATGTACTATTTCAATTTTATCAACAAAGAATTCTAGTCTGCCTAGGCATCTCTACCACTTGACTTTGTAGGAGGGGTGTACAGAGAAATCGTACCTGGTGTGGGCTGGTTAGGGCCTTGAAGTCTGGATAAAAAGAAGAAACACACAGAATGCCTCTATTGCCTTTTTCTTTGCATGGAGGCATTGTATTCCTAACACAATGGTATTTCACTTGTCCTGTTTAAGTCTTGGCACTACTCATGGACTTTGTTTTTACCAGTAGAAATCTCTATTTTCCTTACATGAGAATATATATTTCCTCATATTTACAGCTTATACCATGACAGCGATATTAAGACGCGGTGGCAAGAACACTGAGGAAAATCTGTACCAAAGGGATCTTCACGATTCAGATAATCACGATGGTGTGATCACTCACCTAGACACTGATATCCTAGAATGTGAATTCAAGTGTCCCTTAGGAAGTCTCATTAGGTACCAAGCTAATGGGTATGATGGAATTTCACTTGAGCTGTTCCAAATCTTAAAAGATGATGCTGTGAAAGTGTTGCACTCAACGTAAAGGCAAATTTGGAAAATTCAGCAGTGGAAATAGGACTGAAAAATGTCAGTTTTAATTCCAATTCCAAAGAAAAGCAATGCCAAAGAATGTTCAAATTACCACACAATGGCATTCATCTCACCAGCTAATAAAATAATGCTCAAAAATCTCCAAGCCAGACTTCAACAATACATGAACTGTGAACTTCCAGATGCTCAAGCTGGTTTTATTAAAAGGCAGAGGAACCAGAGATGAAATTGTCAACATCTTCTGGATCATTGAAACAGAAAGTAATTTCAGAAAGATAAACAAACATAATCATATTTCAGCTTTATTAACTCTGCCACAGCCTTTGTGTATATCACAATAAACTGTGGTCAACTGTTCAAGAGATGGAAATACCAGGCCCCCTACTTGCCTTTTGAGAAATCTGTATGCTGTTCAGGAACCAAGTGTTAGAACTGGACATGGAACAACAGACTGGTTCAAAGTAGGAAAAGGGGCGTGTCAACACTGTATTGTCACTGTGATTATTTAACTTATATACAGAGTACATGAAGAGAAATGCTGGACTGGATGAAGAACTAGCTGGAATCAAGATTGCTGAGAGAAATATTGATAACCTCAGAGATGCAGATGACAGCACCTTTATGGCAGAAAGTGAATAAGATCTAAAATTCTCTTGATGAAAATGATAAAGAAGAGTGAAAACGCTGGCTTAAAGCTAAACATTCAGAAAACTAAGATCATGGCATACGATTCTATATCTTCATGCAAATAGATGTGGAAACAGTGGAGAAAGTAGATGACTTTATTTTGGGGGGCTCTAAATTCACTACAGATGGTGACTGCAGCCATGAATCTATCAACATATTTATTTAATTTTTTAAATTTTATCTGGAGGCTAATTATGTATATGGTTTTTGCCCTCTATTTTCATGAATCAACCATGGGTGTACATGTGTTCCTAATGCTGAAACCCCTTCACCTCCTTTCCCATTGACCCCTCAAGTTCATCCCAGTACAGGAACCCTAAGCACCCTGTCTCATGCATCACACCTGGACTGTTGATCTCTTCCAAATATGATAATATACACGTTTCAATGTTATTCTCTCAAATCAGCCCACCCTCACCTTCTCCCAGAGTCCAAAAGACTGTTCTATACATCCGTGTCTCTTTTGCTGTCTTGCATATAGGGTCATTGGTACCATCTTTCTAAATTCTGTAATATGCATCATTATACTGTATTGGTGGTTTTCATTCTGACTTACTATAATAGGCTCCAGTTTCATCCACCTCATTAGAATTTTTTCAAATGTATTCTTTTTAATGGCTGAGTGATACTCCATTGTATATATGTACTACAGGTCTCTTATCCATTCATCTGCTGATGGGCATCTAGGTTGCTTCCATGTCCTGGGTATTATAGACATGTACAGCCAAGAAATAAAAACATTCCTTGGGAGGAAAGTTATGACTAACCTAGACAGCATCTTTAAAAGCAGAGATAATACTTTGCCAACAAAGGTCCATCTAGTCAAAGCTATGGTTATTTTGGTAGTCATGTATAGATGTGAGAGTTGGACTATAAAGAAAGCTGAGTGCAGAAGAATTGATGCTTTTGAACTGTGGTGTTGGTGAGGATGCTTGGGAGTCCCTTGGATTCAAGGAGATCCAACCTGTCCATCCTAACGGACATCAGTACTGACTGTGCATTGAAGGACGAATACTGAAGCTAAAGTCAAATACTTTGACCATCTGATGTGAAGAGCTAACTCATTTGAAAAGACTTTGATACTGAGAATGACTTAAGGCAGGAGATAAGGGTACACAGGATGAAGTTGTTGGATGGCTTCACCGACTCAATGGACATGAGTTTGAGTAACCTGATGGACACGGAGGCCTGGTGTGCTGCAGTTCATGGTGTCACAAAAAGTCAGACCACTGACAAACTGAACTGAACTAAACAGAACTGACAGCCTTTCCTTAGGCAGTAATGTTAGCCTTGGGACCCAATCCACCCTCCTTAAAAATCCTTTGCCTTGAAGGGTGGAGAGACATCACACACACACACTCACACATACACATACACACACACACTAATAGGCCATTTCAGTTCAGTTCAGTTCAGTCGCTCAGTCATGTCCGACTCTTTGAGACCCCATGAATCACAGCATGCCAGGACTCCCTGTCCATCACCAACTCCTGGAGTTCACTCAAACTCATGTCCATCGATTCGGTGATGACATCCAGCCATCTCATTCTCTATTGTCCCCGTCTTCTCCCACCCCAATTTTTTTTTTTTTTAGATCATTATAACTATCCGACTCATTAAACGATAAGGCTCTCAGATTGCTACTCCGTGGAACACATTGACTTGTTATTGCCCTAGTGTCACACATAGTAGTGACAATAGTCTTCCAGCAGCATGCTCGCTTCTTTGTCATTATTACCACCTGAGAAAACTAAGTACTTGGCCAATTTCATGTAAAGGATATCCTCCTGGGCTTATTTCAAGGACAACCATGCAGTCTTCTTGATTATCCATTGTTTTGGATCATTCCTAGCCCATTTACTGAGGTACTATTGGCTTCAATCCTGAGGCTTTATCTTTTCCTCTACTTCTTGCTTTAAGTTTTCACAACATTTCCGCAACAGAGACAGTGGGGCATTCCTTGTCATTTTTATTATGATTTTGAGAAATACCTTATTATCAAACAGTAACAAACACTTCAAAACCAAACTCTTACTCTCAGATCCTAGAGAATATCACAACATATCTATAAGCATAAGCAATCTTGACAGAAAAGAAATAACATGGCCCTGGAGTTCTGCATTTTCTTTGTCCTGATGTGGAGTACCACAGGTTATGATGTTTTCCACTCTGTCACTGAATTCAAAGAATAAAAAGGAAAATTAACATAATAACAAGAATTAAAGTGAGGGGAGAAAGGAGTATGGTCCTTCAAAATGTTCCTTATCTAGGTCAACTAGGACTTTCTAAACTGGGTACTTGATGGGTGAGGTGATATGGCGGTTTTATCAAGTTGTAGAATTGTTTTGTATAGTTGTATACTTGACATCACCAGTTGGTTGACTCCGAAATCAGATTGCTTGTATTCAGTTGAGTTCAGTTAAGTCTCACAGTCGTGTCTGCGACCACATGAACCACAGCATGCCAAGCCTCACTGTCCATCACCAACTCCCGAAGTTCACACAAACTCATGTCCACCGTGTCGGTGATGCCATCCAGCCATCTCATTCTCTGTCGTCCCTGTCTCCTCCCGCCCCCAATCCTTCCCAGCGTCAGAGTCTTTTCCAGTGAGTCAATGGGTCGCATGAGGTGGCCAAAGTATTGCAGTTTCAGCTTTAGCATCAGTCCTTCCAATAAGCACCCAGGATTGATCTCCTTTAGAATGGACTGGTTGGATCTCCTTGCAATACAAGGGACTCTCAAGAGTCTTCTCCAGCACCACATTTCAAAAACATCAATTTTTCGGCGATCAGCTTTCTTCACAGTCCAACTCCCACATCCATACATGACCACTGGAAAAACCATAGCGTTGACTAGACAGACTTTGGTTGGCAAAGTAATGTCTCAGCTTTTTAAAGTGCTATCTAGTTTGGTATCTAACTTTCCTTCCAAGGATTAAGTGTCTTTTAGTTTCCTTGCTGCATTCAGCATCCTCAGTGATTTTGGAGCATAAAAAAATAAATTCTGACACTGTTTCCACTGTTTTCCTATTTCCCATGAAGTGATGGGACCAGATGCCATGATCTTTGTTTTCTGAATGTTGAGCTTCAAGACAACCTTTTCACTCTCCTCTTTCACTTTCATCAAGAAGCTTTTGTATTACTTGCAGCCAAAGATGCCGAAGTACTATACAGTCAGAGAAACAAGACTGGGAGCTGACTTTGCTCATATCATGAACTCCTTATTGCCAATTTCAGTCTGAAATAGAAGAAAGTGGAGAAAACCACAAGAACATTCTGGTATGACCTAAATCAAATCCCTTATGACTATACAGTGGAAATGAGAAACAGGTTTAAGGGACTAGATCTGACACAAATATTGTCCGATGATCTATGGACAGAGTTTTATGACAGTGTATTCGAGACAGAATTCAAGACCATTTACAAGAAAAGGAAATTAAAAAAAAAAGCAAAATGGCTCTATATGTAGGCCTTACAACTGGCTGTGAAAAGACAGGAAGCAAAAAGCAAATGGAAAAAGGAAAGATAGACCCTTTTGAATGCAGACTTCCAAATAAAAACAAGGAGAGAAAATACTTCCACAGTGATCAGTGAAAAGAAATAGTAGAAAACAATAGAATAGGAAAGACTAGAGATCCCTTCAAGAAACTAGAGATAACTAGGGAATACTTTATGCAAAGATGGTATCAAGAAAAGACAGAAATGGTAGGGCCCTAACAGAAGCAGAAGATATTAAGAAGAGGTGGCAAGAATACACAGAAAGACTGTAAAATAAATAAATAAACACTTCATGACCCAGATAATCACGATGGTGCTATTACTCACCTAAAGCCAGATATCCTGGAAAGTCAAGTCAAGTGGGCCTTACGAAGCATCATTAAAACAAAGATACCGGAGATGATGGAATTCCATTTGAACTATTTCAAATCCTGAAAAATGATGCTGTGAAATTGATACACGCAATATGCGGGCAAACTTTCAAAACTCAACAGTGGACACAGGGCTGGAAAAGGTCAGATTTCACTCCAATCTCAAAGAAAGGCAATTGCAAAAAATGCTGAACTACAACAAAATTGCAGTCATCTAACACACTACAGCCAGGCATCAGAAACATGGGAACTGTGAACTTCCAGATGTTCAAGGTGGAATTAGAAAAGGCAGAGGAACTAGAGATCAAATGGCCAACATCCACTCGGTTTTTGGAAGAGCAAGAGAATTCCAGGAAATCATCTTTTTCTGCTTTATTGACTATGCCAAAGCCTTTGAATTGTGGATCACAATGAAACGTGGAAAATTCTTTAAAATATGGGAATACCAGACCACCTGACCTGCATATGGAGAAACTTGTCTGAAGGTCAGGAAGCAATATATAGAACTGGACATGGAACAACAGATTGGTTGCAAATAGGAAAAGAAGTAAATCAAAGCTGTATATTGTCACCCTGCCTATTTAACTTATATGTAAACTACATCATAAGAAACACTGGGCTGTAGGAAACACAAGATGGAATCAAGATTGAAGGGAGAAATATCAATAACCTCAGATATGCAGATGATACCACCCTTATGGCAGAAAGTGAAGAAGAATTAATAACCTCTTAATTAACGTGAAAGAGGAGAGTTGGCTTAAAGCACAACATTCAGAAACTGGTCCCATCACTTCATGGCAAATAGATGGGGAAACAGTGGAAACAGAAGCTGACTTTAGTTTTCTAGGTTCCAAAATCACTGAAGAAGGTGATTGCAGCCATGAAATTAAAAGACGCTTACTTCTTCGAAGGAAAGTTATAACCAATCTAGACAGAAATTTAAAAAGCAGAGAATTACTTTGCCAACCATGGTATGCCTAGTCAAGGCTATGTTTTTTCCAGTAGTCATGCATGGATCTGAGAGTTGGACAATAAAGAAACCTGAGTGCAGAAAAATTGATGCTTTTGAATTGTGGTGTTGGAGATTATTGAGAGTCCCTTGGACTTCCAGGAAATTCAACCAGTTCATTCTAAAGGAGATCTGTCCTGGTTGTGCATTTTAAGGACTGAAACTGTAGTACTTTGGCCATCAGATGTGAAAAGCTGACTCATTTGAAAAAACCGTGGTGCTGGGGAAGACTCTTGAGAGTCCCTGGTATTGCAAGGAGATCCAACCAGTCCATTCTAAAGGAGATCAATCCTTGGTGGTCATTGGAAGGACTGATGCTAAACCTGAAACTGCAATACTTTGGCCACCTCATGCGACGAGTTGACTCACTGGAAAATATTCTGATGCTGGGAGGAATTGAGGGTGGGAGGAGACGGGAAAGATAGAGAATGAGATGACTGGATGGCATCACCGACTCGATGGACATGAGTTTGAGTGAACTCCGGGTGTTGATGATGGACAGGGAGACCTGGCGTGTTGTGATTCATGGGGTCGCAAGGAGTCAGACATGACTGAGCGACTGAACACTACTAAACTGTGCTCCACGTATAGATCAGAAGTATATCTGTGTCTGTTGTAATCTCCTAATTCCTACCACCACCAGGCATTTCATCCTTGATAACCGTATATTTCTTCTCCATTACCGTGTCCCTATATGCTTCTCATAAAGAATCATCTATTACGGTTTTACCTAGATCCCACATATTTGTGTTAATATGTGATATTTATTTTCCTCTTTTGACTTAGCTCATTGTATCTGACACTGTCTCTGCCCTTCTATATCTATAGAATTTACCTGATTTCATTCCATCTTTAGACTCGGGGATGTATGTACCAACCCATTTTATCCATTCCTCTCTAGATGAATGGATATTTCTGTTGCTTCCATGTCCTGATACTGCAAATATTGCTGCCACCAATATTGAAGTTGTGCATCATTTGGAATTATGATTTTCCTCATGAAAATTAATGACAATTATTGGAATTTCTTGATCATATGATAGCTTCATTCTTGTTTTTAAAAAATCCCCTATATTCTTCTCCATTTTAATCTATCAATGTGCTTTCCTAACAACAGTACAGGATTGTTCTGCTTACTCAGCACCCTCTCCAGCATTTTTTGTGTGGATTTTTTTCTTTGATAATGGTTATTCAGACAAATTTGTGTTGATACAACCATCGAAGACTTTATTTCCCTTTCTCTCACAGTTAGTGATGCTGATCTTTACAAATGTTTTTGGACATCTTTATGTCTTTTAGCAGAAATGTCTATTTCATCATCTGTTCATTTGTTCCAATTGGGTTGTTCATTTTGCTGTTATTAAGCCACATGAGCTGCTCCCATATGTTGGAGACTCTTCTGTTGTCATTATCTTCAGTTGAAAATGTTTTTCCCATAATAAGACTTCATTTCTGTCTTGCTTATTTATTTCCTGTGCAAAATGTCTAATTTTAGTTGTATCTCTTTATATATTTTTGGTTTTATTTTCATTACCCAAGGAGGTAGGTCAAAAAAAAAAAAATGTTGCTGCATTTCATGTCACAATGTATCTTACCTATGCTTTCCTCAAATATTATTGATTTACAGTTTCTGGCCTTTTATGTAGATCTTTAAACTATCTGGAATTTGTCCTATCTTATGGTGCTAAGGAGAGACTAAATGTGATCCACTGGAGGAGGGAATGCAAATCACCCCATTATACTTGCTACGGGACCTCTATGAACTGCATAAAAACAACAATGTGTGACACCAAAAAATTAGTCTATCAGGATGGTTCAGTTCAGTTGATTTACCCAGTTGTGTCCGACTCTTTGCGACCCCATGAATCACAGCACGCCTGGCCTCCCTGTCCATCACCAACTCCAAACTTCACTCAAACTCATGTCCATTGAGTCGGTGATGCCATCCAGCCATCTCATTCTTTGTCGTCCACTTCTCCTCCCACCCCTAATCCCTCCCAGCATCAGAGTCTTTTCCAGTGAGTCAACTCTTCGCATGAGGTGGCCAAAATATTGGAGTTTCAGCTTTAGCATCAGTCCTTCCAATGAACACCCAGGATTGACCTCCTTTAGAATGGACTGGTTGGATCTCCTTGCAGTCCAAGTGACTCTCAAGAGTCTTCTCCAGCACCACTGTTCAAAAGTATCAATTCTTCCGTGATCAGCTTTCTTCAGAGTCCAACTCTCACATCCATACATGACCACGGGATAAACCATAGCCTTGACTAGACGGACCTTTGTTAGCAAACTAATGACTCTGCTTTTTAATATGCTATCGAGGTTGGTCATAACTGTCCTTCCAAAGAGTAAGCGTCTTTTAATTTCCTGGCTGCAATCAGCATCTGCAGTGATTTTGGAAAACAAAAAATAAAGTCTGACATCGTTTGCACTGTTTCCCCATCTGCTTCCCTTGAAGTGATGGGACCAGATGCCATGATTTTCGTTTTCTGAATGTTGAGCTTCAAGCCAAATGTTTCACTCTCATTTCACTTTCATCAAGAGGCTTTTGATTTCCTCTTCACTTTCTGGCATAAGGGTGGTATCTGCATATCTGAGGTTATTGATATTTTGCCTGGCAATCTTGATTCCAGCACAGCGTTCCTCATGATGTACTCTGCATATAAGTTAAATAAGCAGGGTGACAATATACAACATTGATGTACTCCTTTTTCCTATTTGGAACCAGTCTGTTTTTCCATGTCCAGTTCTAACTGTTGCTTCCTGACCTGCATACAGGTTTCTCAAGAGGCAGATCAGGTGGTCTCATATAACAATCTCTTTCAGAATGTTACACAGTTTATTGTGATTCACACAGTCAAAGGCTTTGGCATAGTCAATGAGGCAGAAATAGATTTTTTTCTGGAACTCTCTTTCGTTCTCCATGATCCAGCGGAAGTTGGCAATTTGATCTCTGGTTTCTCTGCCTTTTCTAAAACCTGCTTGAACATCTGGAAGTTCACAGTTCACATATTACTGAAGACTGACTTGGAGAATCTTGAGAATGACTTTACTAACGTGTGAGATGAGTGCAATTGTGCAGTGGTTTGAGCATTCTTTGGCATTCTCTTTCTTTGAGATTGGAATGAAAACTGACCTTTTCCAGTCCTGTGTCCACAGCTGAATTTTCTAAATTTGCTGGCATATTGAGTGCAGCACTTTCACAGCATCATCTTTCAGGATTTGAAATAACTCAATTGGAATTCCATCACCTCCACTAGCTTTGTTGGTAGTGATGCTCTCTAAGGCCCGCTTGACTTCACATTCTAAGATGTCTGGCTCCAGGTGAGTGATCACACCATCGTGTTTATCTTCATTGTGAAGATCTTTTTTGTACAGTTCTTCTGTGTATTCTTGCCACCTCCTCTTAATATCTTCTGCTTCTCTTAGGTCCATACCATTTCTGTCCTTTATCAAGCCCATTTTTGCATGAAACGTTCCCTTGATATCTCTAATTTTCTTGAAAAGGTCTCTTGCTTTTCCTATTCTGTTGTTTTCCTCTTCCTCTTCTTTGCATTAATCACTGAGGAAGGCTTTCATATCTTTCCTTGCTATTCTTTGGAACTCTGCATTCAGATGCTTATATCTTTCCTTTTCTCCTTTGCTTTTCGCTTCTCTTCTTTTCACAGCTAATTGTAAGCCCTCCTCTGACAGCCATTTTGCTATTTTACATTTCTTTTTCATGGGGACGATCTTGATCCGTCTCCTGTACAGTGTCACAAACCTCCGTCCATAGTTCCTCATGCTCTCTATCAATCAGATCTAGTCCCTTAAATCTATTTCTCACTTTGTCTGTATAATTATAAGGGACTTGATTTAGGTCCTATCTGAATAGTCTAGTGGTGTGCCCTACTTTCTTCAATTTAAGCCTGAATTTGTCAGTTCAGACTTAAAGGAGTTCATAATCTGAGTCACAGTCAGCTCCTGGTCTTGTTTTTGCTAACTTTATAGAGCTTCTCCATCTTTCGCTGCAAAGAATATAATCAATCTGATTTCGGTGTTGAACATCTGGTGATGTCCATGTTTATAGTCTTCTCTTGAGTTGTTGGAAGAGGGTGTTTGAGATGACCAGTGCGTTCTCTTGGCAATACTCTATTAGACTTTGCCCTGCTTCATTTCGTGCTCCAAGGCCAAATTTGCTGTTACTCTAGGTGTTGCTTGACTTCCTACTTTTGCATTCCATTCCCCTATTATGAAAAGGACATCTTTTTTGGGTATGTGCCTAATATGCTATTTGGGAGGAGCGGAGGTTAATAACTAACTTTTACAGAAAGCAGTAAGTGGTTGCCATAAAGTGGAAATAAACCTCATTTTATATGTCTAACAATAAAATTAAAACAGAAGGCTGTAAAGAACAGTATTGCAAGGTAACCTAGAATGTTAGATGCATGAACAATTTAAATTGAATGACGTATAACAGGAGATGGCAACAGCTAACTCATTGGAATATATCCTGATTCTGGAAAAGATTGAAAGCAGCAGGAGAAGGGGAAAACAGGGATGAGATGATTGGATGGCATCACCTATGCAATGGGTATGAACTCGGGAAAACTCCAAGAGGTGGTGAGGGACAGGGAGGACTGTCATGCTGCAGTTCATGGCATCCCAAAAAGTCAGACACGACTCAGCCACAGAATAATAACCAGGTAGTTTTCTAACTGTATTCTAATACTTTAAGCTGTCCGGATTTTCCAGCTTACCTTGTCAAATATATTATCTTCTTTCCATTGCATATTGTTGCCTTCTTTGTCAAAGATTAGGTGATCATTTGGGCAAGAGATTAGTTTAGGGTTTTCTATATTTTCCATTGGCTTCTATCCCAATATTGTGCTAATTGCACGCTATGTTCAAAACTATATGTTTTTTTGTATAGACTGAAGTGAGGAGCCTGAAACTCAGTTTTTCTTTCTCAAGTTTGCATGGTTATTCAAAATCTTTGTGTTTCCATCAAGTTGTAAAGATTTTTTTTTTTGGTTCTATTCTGTGAAAAATGTCATTGGTAATTTATTAAGGATGACACTGAATTTTTAAACTCCTTTTGTATTGTGCTCATTTTCACATATTGATTTTTACAATCCAAAGTACAGTATAGTTCTCATTCCATTTCTGTCCCCTTTTTAAAAATATTAATTTACCTATTTTATTTGGAGTCTGATTACCTTAAAATATTGTAGCGTTTTAGCCATACATTGACATGAATCAACCATGGGTGTACATGTGTTTCCCATTCTGAACCCCCTCCAACTTCCCTCTCCATCCCATCCCTCAGGGTCATTTCAGTACACCAGACCTGAGCACCCTGTCTCATGCATCAAACTTGGACTGGTGATCTATTTCATGTATGGTACATACACATTTCAATGCTATTCTCTCAAATCATCCCACCCTCGCCTGCTCCCACCGAGCCAAAAAGCCTGTTTTTTACATCTGTGTGATGCTAAAGCTGAAACTGCAATACTTTGGCCACCTCATGCGACGAGTTGACTCACTGGAAAATACTCTGATGCTAGGAAAGGTTGGGGGCGGGAGGAGAAGGGGACGACAGAGAAAGAGATGGCTGGATGGCATCACCGACTCTGTGGACATGAGTTTGAGTGAACTCCGGGAGTTGGTGATGGATAGGGAGGCCTGGGGTGCTGTGATTCATGGGGTGGCGGAGAGTCAGACACGCCTGAGCAACTGAACTGAATGGAACTGAACTGAATCTTGTGCAGTCTCAAATACAGGGCCTTTGTTACCAATTTTCTAAATTCTATATGAGTTAATATTCTGTATTGGTGTTTTTCTCTCTGACTTAGTTTACTCTGCATAATAGGCTCCAGTTTCATCCACCTCATTAGAACTGGTTCAAATTCATTCTTTTTAATAGCTGAGTAATATTCCATTGTGTATATGTACCAAAGCTTTCTTATCCATTCATCTACCAATGGCTATCTCGGTTGCTTCCAAGTCCTGGCGGTTGTAAGTAGTGCTGCAATGAACATTGGAGTAGACATCTCTTTCTCAATTCTGGTTTCCTCGGTGTATCCCCAGCAATGGGATTGCTCTGTCGTACGGCAGCACTATTTTTCCAGTTTTTTAAAGGATTCTCCACCCTGTTCTCCATAGTGACTGTACTAGTTTGCATTTCCAGCAACAGTGTAAGAGGGCTCCCTTTTCTCTGCACCCTCTCCAAAGGATGTGACATCTTTTATTTGGCTCATCCATACCTTATTCTTTCCGGCACAATACTCCTTTTTCTGTTTAGGCAGGGTTATTCCCAAGTATTTTATTTTTTCTGTTACAATGGTGAATCAGATTATTTCCTTAATTTTTTTGTTTTTGGTTTTCTTTTGTTATTTATTGGAATGAAGGAGATTTCTTCCTGTTTATTTTTTACCAACAACTTCCCTAAAATCATTGTTATTAATTTTCTGTTGCCATCTTAGGATTCTCTGACACAATAACTAATGTAAAAAAAAAAAAGTGACTGCTTTACCTCTTCTTTTTCAGTTTGCTGGTAATTTTTTTTTCTTCTTCTCCTTCACTGATTGCTGTAGCTAGGAGTGCCAAGATTATGCTGAATAACAGTGGTGAGAGTGGCAAACTTTGTCTTTTTCATGAGCTTAGGCAACATGCTTTCAGTTTTCACCTAGGAGAAGCAGTTTAGTGTTGGGTTTATCCATACATGGCCTTTATTAATTTGAAGATGATCATCTCTGTTCCCACTTCCTGTTCAGCCTTTTACATAAATAAGTGTTTAATTGTGTCAAAGGTGCTTTCTGCATCTATATTTTAGATGTGTTCAAGAGTTCTCTTTGGAAAGTTTTGTTATCTTTCAGTGTTCTTTTCTCCTCTGGCCACCTGATGCAAAGAGTTGTCTCATTAGAGAATGCTCTGAAACTGGGAAAATTTGAAGTAAAAAGAGAAGTGGGTAGCAGAAGATGAGAGGGTTAGATAGCATCACCAACTCTATGGACATGAATCTGAACAAATTCTGGGAGATAGGGAATGTAAGACTGATGGGACACAGTCCATGGGGTGACAAAGGGAGGGGCATGAATAACTGACTGGACAACAATATCAAAACATTCTTCCCTGTTATTGACAGTAGTAGTTATTCATGACTACTTCATTTTCTCTCCCACCGTACCCTATCTATATCTCAGTTGCACTAATTTCACCACATACCATGCAAAGATTCAGCCATATTTGCTGTCATTATTGTCCCCCAAATTGTCCAAAATTTATGTGATTTCTCAACTACACATGATCCAGTGGTCCCCTAACCATTCTCCAGCATCCATTTATGTTCCTCAGAAACTCTCTATCTTGCTATAGCCAGAGAAAATTGTCACTCACTAACTAAGTCATGCGCTAGAAAGCAAGTTCTTGAGAATAAATACCCTTTCAGGATTCTGTATTCTAACTTTGTCTCAGTCTTCACATTGTTCGTTTGTCCCATTTCTTCAGTCACACTGAAGTTTCAGTCTGTGTTCTGTTTTTCTCAGTCTCAGTGTCTGTGCAAACACTGTTCTTCTCTTTTCCTTGATTTTTCTTTTTAATTAATATCTGTGAGATCTTAGTTTAAATTCCTCAGGAAGTTCTTTTTCACTTTACAAAGCATTTTGTGATTTTAACTTTAGATTGACCTTTTCGATGAGCTTTAATAGACTGTCCTCTCCAAAAGGAATAAATTATGACAACCCGCATCTATTTTTGCTGTGATACTACTCGCCTCTATTCAGGCGTAAAGGATTGTATTTTAATAATACAACTTGAATTGATGTGCATCTTAGTCACTGAATCATGCCCAACTCTGCAAACTCATGGACTGCAGCCCAACAAACTCGTCTGCCCATGGACATTTCCAGGCAAAAATATTGGAGTTGATTGCCATTTCCTTCTCCAGGGCAGCAAGAATACTGGAACTATTCAATATAATTTTTCAGCTTATAAATTCTGAATTTGCAGAAAGAATTCACCCGAACAGAAAAGAGTATCTTGATTGCAAGTTAAAGTCACCAATTTTGTTGTCTATCCCACAATCAGGTTAAATAAAAATCATTAGCTTATCTGAAAAGCATATTTTTCCATTTTTAATATGGCTAAGAATATATAAAGAAAAGTAAAAAGAAATAGCAAATAATGGCATTTCTCTTCAAGAGAAATTGAGGATAGAATATGAATCTTTCTCACTTTCTTTTTCTTGGTGAATGTTATTTGGCATTCCCAGTGGTAACTTTTCATCAAGGTCCCTTAAATCATGGTCCATACTTGTTTTTCAAGTGAATTCTTGGTGAGGATTTTCAGGAGAAACGAAATGAGCTAAGCAAGATACAGCAGAGTGAAACTAAATCTAATCTCAAATGGAGGCGAAATTGCACTGGGTGCAGAATTTTCTACATCAAATATGTAATTGTGTATATTTTACATATGAAATTCCTAGTGCAGATTTTCATCTTCCTATACAGAATTCTTGATACATCATGTATGAAAATCTGAATGAATGTTTCCTGACAACACATGAAACTTTGCATATTTGAAACGCAAAGATTCTTCAATATCCGCAAGTCAAACAATGTAATACAACACATTAACAAAATGAAAAATAAAAACCATATAATTATCTCAATAGATGCAGAGAAAGCCTTTGACAAAATTCAGCATCCATTTATGATCAAATCCCCAAGACGTAAAACTCAGTGTTTGAAGATGACCTGATCCTCTACACAGAAAACCCTTAAGAATCTACCAGAAAATTACTACAGCTAATCAAAGAATACAGTAAAGTTGCAGGATATAAAATCAACACACAGAAATCTCTTGCATTTCTATACACTAATAATGAGAAAATAAGGAAATAATTCCATTCACCACTGGAACAGAAAAACTAAAATACTTAGGAATATATTTACCTAAAGGAAATGGTAACCCACTCCAGTATTCTTGCCTGGAGAATCCCATGGACTGAGAAGCCTGGTAGGCTACAGTCCACGGGGTCGCAAAGAGTCGGACACGACTGAGCGACTGAATGGAACGGAACGGAAAGAAACAAAAAAACCCTATATATAGAAAACTAAAAAACCCTGGTGATAGAAATCAGAGAGGACACTAATAGATGGAGAAATATACCCTGTACATGGATTGGAAGAATAAATATTGTGAAAATGAATATATTACCCAAAGTAATTTATAGGTTCAATGTAATCCCTATCAAGCTACCAACAGTATTTTTCACAGAGCTAGAACAAATAATTTCACTATTTGTATGGAAATACAAAAAACATTGAATAGCCAAAGCAATCTCGAGAAAGAAGAATGGAACTCGGGTAATCAACCTGCCGGACTTCAGGCTCTCCTACAAAGCCACAGTCATCAAGACAGTATGGTACTGGCATAAAGACAGAAATATAGATCAATGGAACAAAATGGAAAGCCCAAAGATAAATCTATGCACCTAGGAACACCTTATCTTTGACAAAGGAGGCAAGAATATTCAATGGAGAAAAGATAATCTACTTAACAAGTGGTACTGGGAAAACTGGTCAATCACTTGTAAAAGAATGAAACTAGACCACTCCCTAACACCATACACAAAAATAAACTCAAAATGGATTAAATATCTAAATGTAAGACCAGAAACTATAAAACTCCTAGAGGAGAACATAGGCAAAACACACTACGACATAAGTCACATCAGGATCCTCCATGACCCACCTCCCAGAATATTGGAAATAAAAGCAAAAATAAACAAATAGGACCTAATGAAAATTAGTAGCTTCTGCACAGCAAAGGAAACTATAAGCAAGGTGAAAAGACACCTTCAGAATGGGAGAAAATAATAGCAAATGAAGCAACTGACAATTAATCTGAAACATATGCAAACAACTCCTGAGCTCAATTCCAGAAAAATAAATGGCCTAATCAAAACATGAGCCAAAGAACTAAAGAGACAATTCTCCAAATAAGACATACAGATGGATAACAAACATATGAAAAAATGCTGAACATCACTCATAATCAGAGAAATGCAAATCAAAACCACAGTGAGGTACCATTTAACTCCAGTCAGAATGGCTGCTATCCAAGGGTCTACAAGCAAAAAATGCTGCAGAGGGTGTGGAGAAAAGGCAACCCTCTTACACTGTTGGTGGGAATGCAAAGTAGTGCAACCACTATGGAGAACAGTGTGGAGATTACTTAAAAAACTGGAAATAGAACTTCCATACGACCCAGCAATTGCACTCCTGGGCATTCACACCGAGGAAACCAGAATTGAAATATACAGATGTACTCCAATGTTGTTCCATGTCCAGTTCTAACTGTTGCTTCCTGACCTGCATACAGATTTCTCAAGAGGCAGGTCAGGTGGGCTGGGATTCCCATCTCCTTCAGAATGTTCCACAGTTTATTGTGATCCACACAGTCAAAGGCTTTGGCATAGTCAATGAAGCAGAAATAGATGTTTTTCTGGAACTCTCTTGCTTTCTTCATGATCCAGCAGATGTTGGCAATTTGATCTTTGGTGCCTCTGCCTTTTCTAAAACCTGCTTGAACATCTGGGAGTTCACGGTTTACATACTGCTGAAGCCTGGCTTGGAGAATTTTGAGCATGACTTTACTAGCGTGTGAGATGAGTGTAATTGTGCGGTAGCTTGAGCATTCTTTGGCATTGCCTTTTGTTGGGATTGAAATGAAGACTGACCTCTTCCCGTCCTGTGGCCACTGCTGAGTTTTCCAGACTGGTTCCAAATAGGAAAAGGTGTACGTCAAGGTTGTATATTATCACCTTGTTTATTTAACTTATATGCAGAGTACATAATGAGGAACGCTGGGCTGGAAGAAGCACAAGCTGGAATCAAGATTGCTGGGAGAAATATCTATAACCTCAGATATACAGAAGACACTACCCTTATGGCAGAAAGTGAAGAGGAACTCAAAAGCCTCTTGATGAAAGTGAAAGAGGAGAGTGAAAAGGTTGGCTTGAAGCTCAACATTCAGAAAACAAAGATCATGGCATCTGGTCCCATCACTTCATGGGAAATAGATGGAAAAACAGTGGAAATAGTGTCAGACTTTATTTTTGGGGGGCTCCAAAATCACTGCAGATGCTGATTGCAGCCATGAAATTAAAAGACGCTTGCTCCTTGGAAGGAAAGTTATGACCATCCTTGATAGTATTTTAAAAAGCAGAGACATTACTTTGCCAACCAAGGTCCGTCTAGTCAAGGCAATGGTTTTTCCCGTTGCCATGTATGGATGTGAGAGTTGGACTGTGAAGAAAGCTGATCGCCGAAGAATCGATGCTTTTGAGCTGTGGAGTTGGAGAAGACTCTTGAGAGTCCCTTATACTGCAAGGAGATCCAACCAGTCCATTCTAGAGGAGATCAATCCTGGATGTTCATTGGAGGGACTGATGCTGAAGCTGAAACTGCAATACTTTGGCCACCTCATGCGACGAGTTGACTCACTGGAAAAGACTCTGATGCTCGGAAAGGTTGGGGGCGGGAGGAGAAGGGAACGACCGAGAATGAGATGGCTGGATGGCATCACCAACTCTGTGGACATGAATTTGAGTGTACTCCGGGAGTTGGTGATGGACAGGGAGGCCTGGAGTGCTGTGATTCATGGGGTCGCGGAGAGTCGGACACGACTGAGCAACTGAACTGAAATGAACTCCAATGTTGATCGCAACACTGTGTATAAAAGTCAGGACATGGAGGCAACCTGGATGTCCATCTGCAGGTAAATGGATAAGAAATCTGTGGTACATATGCACTATGAAGTATTACTGAAACATTAAAAAGAATGCATTTGAATGAGTTCTAATGAGGTGGATGAAACTGGATCCTATTATAAAGAGTGAAGTAAGCCAGAATGAAAAACATCATTACAGTATACTAATACATATATATGGCATTCAGAAAGATTATAGTGGTAACCCTGTATAGGAGACAGCAAAAGAGACACAGATGTATAGAACAGTCTTTTGGACTCTGTGGGAGAAGGCGAGGGTGGGATGATTTCGGAGAATGACATTGAAACATGTATATTATCATATGTGAAATGAATCGCCAGGCCAGGTTCGATGCATGAAACAGGATGCTCGGGGCTGGTGCACTGAGATGAACCAGAGAAATGAGATGGGGAGGGATGTGGGAGGAGAGTTCAAGATGGGGAACACATGCATACCAGGGGCAGATTCAAGTCAAAGTATGGCAAAACCAATACAATAATATAACGTAAAAAAAAATAAATAAATAAATAAAATTAAAATAAATAAAAAAGAAATGTAGTGTATTCCAGATAGTTATATTTTCACATGTGTAATAATGAAAAATCCATATTTCTCGTTAGAAAATTATTGCCCAGATTTGATATATGAAATATAGAAAAATACACATCACATGTCGGAATATCTTCGAGCGGATGTTCATATGTGAAATACAGAGTATTCCATACTTCATTATGAAAATTATGAGACTCCATTTTCAATATGAAATGCAGGTGATTCCCAATTTCACCTAAGAAAATCTGTGATTACATTGCCATTTGTCATATGCAGAGAAAACCATATTTCATGATAGTCTGCACTAGGATTTTCATATGTGTACAGAGAGAATATCATATTTCATATAGGAATTATTGAACTTAGATTAACACACATGAACATAGAAAATTCCATTATCCAGAGACCGCTAGTCACTCCCAGGTTTCCAAGTGTGAAATATAAGGATTCTACCTTTCACGGTAGAAATTCCAAATCATCACCAAGATTTTTTTTTTTTTTATGTGGAATGTAAAAAATGCTACATTTCATGACGGAACATTTTTACACAATGTTCATCATACAGGAGAACCAGATAGTTGCTTTTCTTATGTGAATATCAACATAAAATTTTGTATGTAAAAATACAGAAAAATGTCAAGCTATACACAGAGTTGCATTTAGGATGACTGATTTTAGAGTTTTGCCTGGGAAATATAAACATTTCCAAATTTCACCAATTTTTTTTTTTTGGCCTAAATTTTCATATGTGAAATACAGAGAATGTTATAGGTCACGGAGGAAAAGAAAATCCCACCCATGTTTTAAATGTGAAAGAGTATTCCATTTTTCATGTAGGATAAGGTGTGCCCAGATTCTCACATGTTAGTTATAAACAAGGATGTTATATTTCTTGTTCAACAAAAACACTATGCCCAGAATTTTATATTTTGAATGTAGAAAATGTCATGTTTCAGTAGAGAATGTGTCCCCAGATTTTCTCGTGCAAAGCATAGAGAAGTCTATCTACTTTATACTTTGGCCACCTCATGCAACACGTTGATTCACTGGAAAAGAGTCTGATGCTAGGAGGGATTGGGGGTAGGAGTAGTCGGGGGCGACAGAGAATGAGATGGCTGGATGGCATTACCGACTCGATGGACATGAGTTTGAGTAAACTCCGGGAGTTGGTGATGGACAGGGAGGCCTGGCGTGCTGTGGTTCATGGGGTTGCAAAGAGTCGGACACAGCTGAGCAACTGAACCTAACTGAAATGAAAGGTATTTGTGTCCAGGTTTTCTTACGCTAAATACAGAGATTTCCATATTTCATGTAGGAAAATCAGAGTGCAGCTTTTCATGTGTCACGTTGAAAAGTCTGCATATTTCATGTAAGATAAGATATCTTCACAATTTCATATTTGAAAGATACAGTATTCCATATTTCAGGGAGAAAATCTGATACCCAGTTATTCATATTTGAAATGTAGAGAAATCAATATTCTATGTTAAAATTGCAGCTCCGTTGTTCATATATCATGCACAGAAAATTCCAAACTTATATAATTAAATGTTGTGTTGAACTTTTCAAATGTGAAATAGTGTTTATTCCATAATTTGTTAGAATAATATGCTCTCTGCACTCAGATTACCAAATTAAAAATATAGGAATGTCACACTTCATGCTTGAAAATATGAAGTTATATTTTCATACACAAAATATCAAAGCTCCATAAAATATGTATGAATATCTTTGTCCAGTCCTGTTTATAAACATTCAGATTTTCTAATTACATGTTTGAGAATGTATCCACATGTTCTCCTATTTAAGAAAAACACACACACACAAAACTCTATTTCAGGTCTCAACACTGAACCTATAATGCTACATGTGAAATTCACAGTTCGTATTTCAGATAAAAAATCACCAGCCTTTCTTTGTCCAAATATGCAAAGTTTCATGTGTTGTCAGAAAACATTCATTCAGGTTTTTCATATTTGATAAATCGAGAATTCCAAATATGAAAATGAAAACCTGCACTTGTATGCTCATTTGTAAAATATACATATTTACACATGAGTTGGTGATGGACCGGGAGGCCTGGCGTGCTGTGATTCATGCGGTCGCAAAGAGTCAGACATGACTGAGCGACTGAACTGACATGAACTGAACTGACACATTTGATGTAGAAATTCTACACCCAGTGCCATTTTACCTCCAACTGAGATTGGGTTTAGTTTCACTCTGCTGTATCTTGCTCCCCTCATTCCGTTCTCCTGAAAATCCTCATCAATAATTCACTGGAAAAACAACTATGGACCTGGATTTAAGGGATCTTGAAGAAAATTTACCACTAGGAATGCCAAATAACATTCACCAAGAAAAAGAAAGTGAGAAAGATTCATATTCTAGCCTCAATTTGTCTTGAAGAGAAATGCCATTATTTGCCTCTATTTACTATCTATGATATAGATCTCTGAGATTTCTTTTATATATATATATATATATATATATTCCTTAGTCATATTAATAATTGTAAAATGTGCTTTTCAGAGAAGCTGATGATTTTTTCTTTACCTGATTTTGGGACAGACAACAAAAGTTGGTGATTTTAGCTTGCAATCAATATACTTTTTTTTCTTTGGAGGGAATTAACTCTTCAAGTTCAGAATTTATTAAATTTTATCAGTTAAAATTTTGATTTCTTATTAGTTCCACTCTTCATGTTTTCCAGGAGAAGGAAATGCAACCCACTCCAGTATCTTTGCCTGGAAAAGTGCATGGATAGATGAGCCTGATGGGCTGCAGTCCATGAGGTTGCAGAGTTGGGCATGACTCAGTGACCAATTTGCACACCCATTCAGATTGGATTATTCATATACAATCCTTTATGCCTGAATACAGGCGAGTAAATCACAAGCTAAAATAGATGTGGGTTGTCATAATTTATTCCTTATGGAGAGGACAGTCTATCAAAGCTCGTCAATCAGGTTAATCTAAATTTAAAATCTCAAAATGAACTGTAAAGTGAAAAAAATTTTCAGAGGAATTTAAAATGAGATCTCACAGACATTAATCATAAAAGGAAAATCAGATAAGACAGAAGAACCATCTCTGCACAGACAGACTGAGAAGAACAGAACACAGCCTGAAACTTCAGTGTTATTGAAGAAATGGGACAAACGAACAATGTGAAGACTGAGACAAAGTTAGAATACAGAATCGTGAAAGGGTATTTATTTTCAAGAACTTGCTTTCTAGCGTATGACTTAGCTAGTGAGTGACAATTTTATCTGCTATAGCAAGGTAGAGAGTTTCTGAGGAACATAAATAGATGCTGGAGAATGGCTAGGAGACCACTGGATCATGTGTAGTTGAGAAATCACATAAATTTTTGACCATTTGGGGGACAATAATGACAGCAAATATGGCTGAAACTTTGCATGGTATGTGGTGAAATTAGTGCAACTGAGATATAGATAGGGTATGGTGGGATAGAAAATGAAGTAGTCACTAATAACTACTACTGTAAATAACAGGAAAGAATGTTTTGGTATTGTTGTTCAGTCAGTTATTCATGCCCATCCCTTTGCCACCCCATGGACTGTGTCCTATCAGTCTTACATTCCCTATCTTCCAGAATTTGTTCAGAGTCATGTCATAGGGTTTATGATGCTATCTAACCCTCTCATCACTGCTACCCACTTCTCTTTTTACCTTCAAATTTTCCCGGTATCAGAGCATTCTCTAATGAGACAACACTTTGCATCAGGTGACCAGAGGAGAAAAAACCAATGAAAGATAATAAACGTTTCCAAGGAGAGGTCTTGAACACATCTAAAATACAGATACAGAAAACACTTTTGACAAAATTAAGGACTCATTTATGAAAAAAGCTGTACAGGAAGTGGGAACAGAAAGGATCATTTTCAACTTAATAAAGACCATGTATGAATAAACCCAGCACTACGATGTTTCTCAGAGATGGAACCTGAAAGCATGTTGCCTAAGATTGTGAAAAAGACAAAATTTGCCACTCTCATCACTGTTTTTCAACTAATCTTGGGACTCCTAGCTACAGCAATCAGTGAAGGAAAAAAAATTACCAGCAAACTGAAAATCAAGAGGTAAAACCGGCACTGTTTGCTGACAGAAGTTACTGTTTCAGAGACTCCTAAGATTGCACCAGAAAATTAATAGACAATGACTTTACGGAAGTTGTCGGGGAAAGAAATATACAGGAAGAAATCTCCTGCATGACTATAAATGACCAGAGAAAACCAAAACCAAAAATTAAGGAAACAATCTGATTCACCATGGTAACAAGAAAAATAAAATCCTTGGGAATCAGCCGACCTAACCAGAGAAAAGACTCGTAGCCCGAAAAGAATAAGGTATGGATGAGACAAATCAGAGATGACACAAATGGAATGAGAGATATACTATTCTTTGGACTATAAAAATCAATATGTGAAAATGGCTACACTATAAAGAAGAGTTTACAGATGCAATGTCTTCACGATTAAATTACCAATGACATTTTCCACAGAAATAGAACAACAACAACAAGAAAAACTTTACAACTTGATGGAAACACAGAGACTGATTAACGAGTCAAACTGAAGATAGAAAAACTGAGCTGCAGGACTCAGGTTTCCTCACTTCAGTCTATAAAAATCTATAGTTTTAAACATGGCATGCAATTGGCACAATATTTAGATTAAAGCTGTGGAACAGATAGTAAACCCTAAGATAATCTCTTGCCCAAATGATCACCTGATCTATGACAAAGGAGACAACAATATGCAGTGGAAAGAAGAAACTCTATTTGACAAGTTAAGCTGGAAAATCTTGACAGCTAAAAGTAAAAGAATACAATTAGAACAGCACCTGGTTATTCTGTGGCCGAGTTGTGTCTGACTTTCGGGATGCCATGAATTGCAGCATGCCAGTCCTTCCTGTCCTTCACCACCTCTTGGAGTTTGTCCGAGTTCATATCCATTGTATAGATGATGCCATCCAATCATCTCATCCTTGTTTTTCCCTTCTCCTGTTGCCTTCGATCTTTCCCAGAATCAGGGTCTTTTCCAATGTGTTGGCTGTTGCCATCTCTTATTATACCCCATTCAATTTAAATTGTTCATGGATCTAACATTCCAGGTTGCCCTGCCGTACTTTTCTTTTGAGCATTTCATTTACTTTCATCTCCAGACACATAAACAATGAGGCTTATTTCCACTTTGGGGAAACCACTTATTGATTTCTGGAAATATTAGTTATTACCCTCTGCTCCTCCCAAGCAGTATATTTGGCACCTACCATCCTGGGAGACTCATCTTTTGGAGTCATACCTTGCTGCCTTTTTATATAGTTCATGGAAGTCCCATAGCAAGTATAATGGGGTGGTTAGCCATTCACTCCTCCAGTGGGTCACATTTAGTCACTGCTTTCAGTTCAGTTCAGTTCAGTCACTCCTTAGCAGTATAGAAAATACAAATTCAAGACGGATTAAAGACCTACATATAAGGCCAGAAACTGTAAATCAATAATATTTGAGGAAAGAATAGGTAGAATACATTGTGACATGAAATGCAGCAACAACTTTTATTTTTCACCTACCTCCTTGGGAAATTAAAAAAAAACAAAACACCAAAATTAAATAAAGAGATCTAATTAAACTTAAATATTTCGCACAACCAACCAATAAGCAAGACAAAAATGAAGTCTCATTATGGGAAAAACATTTGCAACTGAAGATAATGACAACGGAAGAATCTCCAAAATATGGAAGCATCTAATGTGCTCAATAATAGCAAAACAAACAACCCAATTGGAACAAATGAATAGATGATAAAATAGACATTTCTCCTAAGAAGACATACAGATGTCCAATAATATTGGAAAATATGCTCAGCATTACTAACTGTGAGAGAAATGGAAATAAAATCTTCAATTGGGGTGTCAACTCACATTTTTCTGAATACTTATATATATAAAATTCCGAACAAAACAAATGCTGTAGACATTTGTGGAGATGGTGTGGAGTAAACAGAACAATCCTGTTCTGTAGCTAGAAATGCACATTGATCGATTAAAATGGAGAATAGAACGGGGTTCCTTTAGAAATAAGAATAAAGCTACAATGTGATCAAGAAATTCCAATAATTGTCAATAATTTTCATGAGGAAAATCATAATTCCAAAAGATGCACAACTTCAATATTGATGGCAACAATATTTGCAATAGCAGGCCATGGCAGCAACAGAAATATCCATCTAAAGAGGAATGGATAAAATGAGTTGGTACATACATACCAGAGTCAAGATGGAATGAAATCAGGTAAGTTGCATACATGTAGAAGGACAGGAACAGTTTCAGATACAGTGAAGCTAAGTCAAAAGAGGAAACGAAATATCATATATTAACACAAACATTTGGGCTCTAAGTAAAACTGGAATAGATGATTCTCTATGAGAAGCATAGATAGGGACACAGCAATGGAGAAGAAATATACACTTAGCAAGGATGAAATATCTGGTGGTGTTAGCAACTGGGAGATAACAACAGAAACATATATACTTTTGATCTATATGTACAGCACAGGGAAGTCTATTTAATGCACTGGGGTGACCAGATTTAGAAAGAAGTCAAAAACATGGAGATGGATATGTGGTTGCTGTTTAATCACTATCCTGTTTAGTTGTTTACGACTTGAAGGACTGCAGCATTCCCTAATATTGCTTTAGGGGAGAAACTAACAAAATAATGTAAAGCAAGTATATTCCAAAAAAAAAAATTCAGTATTGAGAGTTGGACTGTGAAGAAAGCTGATCGCCGAAGAATCGATGCTTTTGAACTGTGGTGTTGGAGAAGACTCTTGAGAGTCCCTTATACTGCAAGGAGATCCAACCAGTCCATTCTAAAGGAGATCAGTCCTGGGTGTTCATTGGAAGGACTGATGCTGAAGCTGAAACTGCAATACTTTGGCCACCTCATGCGACGAGTTGACTCACTATAAAAGACCCTGATGCTGGGAAAGGTTGGGGGTGGGAGGAGAAGGGGACGACGGAGAATGAGATGGCTGGATGGCATCACCGACTCTGCGGTCATGAGTTTGAGTGTACTCCGGAATTGGTGATAGACAGGGAGGCCTGGCGTGCTGGAATTTATGGGGTCGCGGAGAGTCGGACACGACTGAGCGACTGAACTGAACTGAACCTTTCTTAAACATCAATATTTTTTAATGAATCTCACATTATCTTGGAAGTCAAAGGTAGAACTAAAAATGTGTACACTTTAATGTCAAATGCAATGCAAACCTCAGAAAGCTATATTTAAATTCATAACACATTTATTAAGAAAACATCAATAAAAATTAAAGTGAGTGTATGTTTTATTTTGCTATATATGTGCACGTCTAAAGATAGAAAAAATTTCCCCAAAAGAAAAGTTACCATAAAAGAGGTGGGACAGAACCATCAACAATCAACTCTGTCTGGTTGACCCATGCTATGTATTTATGCATTTTATATATTCTATTGTTTTTAATTTGTTTTATTTAATTCTATTGCATTGCTTCTTTGAGATGTCCATTGTATTTATCACACAATGTCTTTTACCTATCGGTTATGGATGAATGGCAATCTGTGTGCTCTTTTAAATCTCCTTTATGATTTACTTTTTAGAGCAATAGTTCTTCATTCACAGGAATTTCAGCTTTACGAAATATTTAACTGGTCATATTGATATGTTGAAATACATTCCCATGATGGCTGTAGGCAAAAGAAAATCTGAATTTTACTAAGGCATCCAGTTCAAAGGTCTCCTTTGCAAATCAACTATCAGTTCAGTTCAGATCAGTCATTCAGTCATGTACAACTCTTTGTGACCCCGTGAAACATGCCAGGCCTTCCTGTGAATCACCAGCTCCCGGAGTTTACACAAACTCTTGTTGATTGAGTCAGTGATGCTGTCCAGCCATCTCATCCTCTGTCAGCCCCTTCTCTTCCTGGCCTCAATCCCTGCCAGCAGCAGGGTCTTTTCCAATGAGTCAACTCTTCCCATGAAGTGGCAACATATTGGAGCTTCAGCTTCAACATTAGTCCTTCCAATGAATACCCAGGACTGATCTACTTTAGGATGGACTGGTTGGATCTCCTTGCAGTCGAAGGGACTCTCAAGAGTATTCTCTAAAACTACAGTTCAAAAGCATCAATTCTTCAACACTCAGCTTTTTTCACAGTCCAAATCTCTCATCCATTTGTGACCATTGGAAAAATCATAGCCTTGGATAGACGGACCTCTGTTAGCAATGTCATGTCTCTGCTTTTTAATATGCTATCTAGGTTGGTCATAAATCTCCCTCCAAGCAGTAAGATTCTTTTAATTTCATGGCTGCAGTCACCATCTGTCGTGATTTTAGAGCCCCACCAAAAAAATCTGACACTGTTTCCCCTGTTTCCCCATCTATTTCCCATGAAGTGATGGGACCAGAAGCCATAATCTTAATTCTCTGAATGTTAATCTTAAGATAACTATTTCACTCTCCTCTTTCACTTTCATCAAAAGGCTTTTTAGTTCCTCTTCACTCTCTGCCATAAGGGTGGTGTCATCAGCAAACCTCAGGTTATTGATATTTCTGGCAATTTGAATCCAGCTTTTGCTTCTTCCTGCTCAGCGTTTCTCATGATGTACTCTGCATGTAAGTTTTATAAGCAGGGTGACAATTTATAACCTTGAAATACTCTATTTTCTATTTGGAACTACTCTGTTTTTCCATGTCCACTTCTAACTGCTGCTTCCTGAACTGCATATAGGTTTCTGAAAAACAGGTCAGGTGGTCTAGTATTTACATTTCTTTCAGAATTTTCCACAGAATAAACTGTGATCCACACAGTGAAAGGCTCTGGCATAGTCAATAAAGCAGAAATAGATGTCTTTCTGGAACGCTCTTGCTCTTCCAATGATCCAGCAGATGTTGGCAATTTGATCTCTCGTTCCTCTGTTTTTTCAAGATGGTTTGAGAAAAGGCAGAGGAACCAGGATCAAATTACCAACATCTGAGCTATATACAGATCATATGTCTTGCCAGAAAATCTGCACCCTGGTTTTTCATGTGAAATGAACAAAAATCCTTATTTCATGTCAAAACGTCCTCATCATTTTTATATGTGAAATATAGAGAATTCCATATTGCATGGAAGTATATCTGCTAGCAGATCTAAATATTGATATACAGAGAATTCCATGTATCAGCTAGAAATAGCTACATCTAAATGGTGAAATAAAAAATTTAAAGACTACCATATTTCATGTCAGAAAATAAGTTACTTGGTTTTATATGTGAAATTTAGAGGATTCCAAAATTCACATGAGACTATCTGCACCCATATTTTCATGAATTAATTGCTGAGGTTCCATAATTCATGAAATTTTTACACGTGAAATGTACAGATTTCCATAGGTCATGTGGGGAATCCAAAATCTAGAAATTCACATGTTAGTATAGAGATGTATACATTTCCCCGTTGAAATATTTGCACCCAGACTTTCATGTGACACATAGAGTTTATTCCGTATTTCAATTTGGGAAAACTTCACGTGGACTTTCATCAGTGAAATACATAGAATTATATATTTAAATAGGGAAATCAGGTATCAGACAGTCAGACAAGAAATAAGTCGATTCTTTGTCTGCTCATCCAAGATCTTAAATTCTGAATCATTAGTTCAGTTCAGGTGCTCAGTCGTTTCTGACTTTTAGTGACCCCAAGGACCACAGTACGCCAGGCCTCCCTGTCCATCACCAACTCTCAGAGTTTAAACAAACTTATATCCATTTAAGCCATGAAGCCATATAACCATCTCATTCTCTTTCATCCCCTTCTCCTGCCTTCAATCTTTCCCAACATGAGGTTCTTTTCAAATGAGTCAGCTCTTCTGATTCATGGACAATTCCATATTTTATGTGTGAAATATCTGACACGAGTTTTCCAGTGTGAATAATAGCAATGGCAAGCCACTCCAGTACTCTTGCCTCGAAAATCCCATGGATGGAGGAGCCTGGTGGACTGCAGTCCATGGGGTTGCTAGGGGGCGGACACAACTGAGTGACTTCACTTTCAATTTTCACTTTCACACATTGGAGAAGGAAATGGCAACCCACTCCAGTGTTCTTTCCTAGAGAATCCCAAGGATAGGGGAGCCTGGTGGGCTTCGATCTATGAGGTCACACAGAGTAGGACACGACTGAAGTGACTTAGCAGTAGCAGTAGCAGTTGAAATTCATATGAGCAAATCTGTCCTCAGATTTTAAAGTTTGAAATATACCAGATTCCATATATCTTGTCAGAAGATTCTTTCGGTGAAATATAGAGAATTTTATTGCTCAAACATGAAAATCACATTGTCTCATATGAAATAGAAGATTCCATTTTTTTGTAGCAAAATCGATGCCATTTTTCAAATATGAAATGCGCAGCAATCTGTATTTCATGAAGGAAAGCAGCACACAGATTTTCAAATGAGAAATCTGAAAATTACAGCAAGATTTTCCTATATCATGCAGAAAACTCTATGTCTATAATTTCATATGATATACAGAACATTCCCTACATTTAATTGAAAAATCTGTCCCCAGATTTTCATATGTGAATTATAGAGAGTTTCATAGTTCATGTCTTAAAAACTGCAGGTAGTGGTTCTGACGTGAAACTGAGAATTTTATCTTTAATGTAGGACTATCTGGTGTGATTTCAATTTATGAAACAGAAAATTCAGTAATGCATCCATAATCACATGTTATTTCACATAAGAAGTTGTATCCCTAGATTTTCGTATTTGAAATGTAAAATATATCATGTCATTTTTCAAGGCCGTATTCCATGTCAAGATATTTTAATTCAGAGAGAAGGAACAAGATGGCATAGGAATAGGACAGCGAGTCCACTCTCTCCCCAACAAATTCATCAAAAGAACATTTGAACGTGGAGTAAAGTCCACAAAACAACTTCTGAATTTTGGCAGAGGACGTCAGGCACCCAGAAAAGCAGCCCATTGTCTTCGAAAGGAGGTAGAAAAAAAACATAAAAGATAAAATGCGAGACAAAAGAAGTAAGGATGGAGCTTCATCCCGGGAAGGGAAGCTTTAAAAAGAGAGAAGTTTCCAAACACCAGGAAACACTCTTACTGGCTAATCTGTGGCAAGCCTTAGAAGCTCAGAGGGATACATAACCCTCTTTTTTCTTTTAAGATTTTTTTAAAACCCACAGATTACCCGCCAAACGGTAACCCCCAGCGGAGAAGCAGCACAGACGCCTGCATACGCCATTAGCAAGCGGGGGCTGGGCAGGGAGGAGCTGGCTGAACTGCTTAGAGAGAGCACTGGGCTTGAATGCCGCGAGAACAATTTGAGAGAACTGGGGAGAGCAAAGCAGACTATGGGATAGCTTCCCCATGAAAAGGTGGAAAGCTCTAACCTAAGACTCACCAACCCCGCTCACAGAATAAAGGACTGAGCAGAGTGAGCCGGTTGCGGCTGGCCCATCCCCCATCCCCCACCGAGACAGGCAGGGAGCGCAGCCAGAGACGGAGTGGGCAACCGCGGCCCCAGAAAGGCATCTGATACAAACTGCAGACAGGCTTGTTGCTAATCAGGACTTCTTGGGTTCGGGCCGGTCGATATCCCCTGAGAAGTTGCGCCGGTTGTACACCCAGAAAATAGTGGCGGGGACAGGGGAGGCGATAAGTCGCAGAGACTGCGCTCGCCAAACACCTGGCCCCTGAGCTGCTCGGACCAGGGAAGGCACAAAACGCAGGCCCAAACAAGTCTGCGCCTTTGTGGAGTACCTGAGAACCTGAACTTGAGCCGCTCAGACCTGGGAAATGCATAGAACCCGGCGCCAGCCTCGGACAGTTCCTGCCAGAGCAACCTAGAGCCTGTGCAGTGTAGACTGGGACAGCATACGTGCTGTGAGCGGGGGCAAACCCAGTGTGGCTGAGACGCTGCAAGCACTCCCCACAGATGCCAGAGATATTCATCTGCAGTGATCCTCCTATCCCAGAACAGGACTGAACAACTGAGCCTTCAAAAGTGTCCACCCGCTCCCTAGTATCAGGGCGGAAATTAGACACTGAAGAGACCAGCAAACAGAAACTAAAACAGAGGGAACCACCTTGAAATGACAGATAGAGACGTCTAGAGAGTACTCCAAGAATAAGACCAAAAACCAGAGGCAAGAGTCTTAAGCCCAAATCTTGAGAACACCAGAGAACTCCTGACTCCAGGGAACATCAATCGATAGGAGCTCATCAAACATCTCCATACCTACACTAAAACCAAGCACCACCCAAGATCAACAACTTCCAGAACAAGACATACCATGTAAATTCTCCAGTAACTCAGAAAACTAGCCCTGAGCTTCAATATACAGGCTGCCCAAAGTCACTCCAAACCCACTGACAACTCATAACTCATTACTGGACACTTCATTGCACTCCAGAGAGAACAAATCCAGCTCCACCCACCAGAACACTGACACAAGCTTCCATAACCAGGGAATCTTTACAAGTCACCTGTCCAACCCCACACACAGTGAGGAAACTACATAATAAAGAGAACTCCACAAACGGCCAGAAGAGGGAAAGGCCACACAAAGCATTATAAGCAAGATGAAGAGGCAGAGAAATACCCAGCAAGTAAAGGAATAAGATAAATGCCCACCAACACAAACAAAAGAGGAACACATAGGGAATCTACCTGATAAAGAATTTCGGATTTTGGTGGTGAAAATGATTCAAAATCTTGAAAGCAAAATGGAGTTACAGATACATAACCTGGAGAAAAGGATTGAGAAGATGCAAGAAAGGTTTAATAAGGACTTAGAGGAAATAAAAAAGAGTCAATATACAATGAATAATGCAATAGATGAGATCAGAAACACTCTGGAGGGAACAAACAGTAGAATAACAGAGGCAGAAGACAGGATAAGCGAGCTAGAAGATAGAATTGTAGAAATAAATGAAACAGAGAGGAAAAAAGAAAAACAAATTAAAAGAAATGAGAACAATATTAGAGACCTCTGGGACAATGTTAAATGCTCCAACATTCGAATCTTAGGAATCCCAGAAGAAAAAGACAAAAAGAAAGACCATGAAAGAATACTTGAGGAGATAATAGTTGAAAACTTCCCTAAAATAGAGAAAGAAATAATCACCCAAGTCCAAGAAACCCAGAGAGTCCCCAACAGGATAAACCCAAGGCAAAATACTCCAAGACACATATTAATCAAATTAACAAATATCAAACACAAAGAACAAATATTAAAAGCAACAAAGGGAAAAACAGCAAATAACACACAAGGGGATTCCCATAAGGATAACAGCCGATCTTTCAACAGAAACTCTTCAGGCCAGGAGGGAATGGCAAGACATACTTAAAGTGATGAAAGAAAATAACCTACAGCCCAGACTACTGTACCCAGCAAGGATCTCATTCAAATATGAAGGAGAAATCAAAAGCTTTACAGACAAGCAAAAGCTGAGAGAATTCAGCATCACCAAACCAGCTCTCCAACAAATGCTAAAGGATCTTTTCTAGACAGGAAACACAGAAAGGGTGTATAAACTCGAATCCAAAGCAATAAAGAAAATGGCTACGGGATTGTACTATCAATAATTACCTTAAACATAAATGGGTTGAATGCCCCAACCAAAAGACAAAGGCTGGCTGAATGGATACAAAAACAAAACCCCCATATATGTTGTCTGCAAGAGACCCACCTCAAAACGAGGGACACACACAGACTGAAAGTGAAGGGCAGGAAAAAGATACACCATGCAAATAGAGACCAAAAGAAAGCAGGAGTAGCAATACTCATATCAGGTAAAATAGACTTTAAAACAAATGCTGTTGAAAGAGACAAAGAAGGAAACTACATAATGATCAAAGGATCAATCCGAGATGAAGATATAACAATTATAAATATTTATGCACCAAACATAGGAGCACCGCAATATGTAAGACAATTAATTACTAACAAGTATGAAAGGGGAAATTAACAACAATGCAATAATAGTGGGAGATTTTAATACCCCACTTACATCTATGGATAGATCAACTAAACAGAAAATTAACAAGGAAACACAACCTTTAAATGATACAATAGACCAGTTAGACCTAATAGATATCTATAGGACATTTCACCCGAAAACAATGAATTTCAACTTTTTCTCAAGCGCACAAGGAAACTTTTCCAGGATAGATCACATTCTGGGCCATAAATCTAGCCTTGATAAATTCAAAAAAGTTGAAATCATTCCATACATCTTTTCTGACCACAATGCAGTAAGATTAGATCTCAATTACGGGGGGAAAACTATTAAAAATGCCAACATATGGAGGCTGAAAAACACGCTGCTGAATATTGAACAAATCATAGAAGAAATCAAAAGAGAAATCAAAATATGCATAGAAATGAATGAAAATGAAAACACAACAACCCAAAACCTCTGGGACACTGTAAAAGCAGTGCTAAGGGGGAAGTTCACAGCAATACAGGCACACATCAAGAAACAAGGAAAAAGTCAACTAAATAACCTAACTCTACATCTAAAGCAACTAGAAAAAGGAAGAAATGAAGAACCCCAGAGTCAGTAGAAGGAAAGAAATTGTAAAAATTAGGGCAGAGATAAATGCAAAAGAAACAAAAGAGACCATAGCAAAAATCAACAAAGCCAAAAGCTGGTTCTTTCAGAAGGTAAATAAAATTGACAAACCACTAGCCAGACTCATCAAGAAACAAAGGGAGAAGAACCAAATCAATAAAATTAGCAATGAAAATGGAGAGATCACAACTGACAACACAGAGATACAAAGGATTATTAGAGAATACTATCAGCAATTATATGGCAATAAAATGAATAACCTGGAAGAAATGGACAAATTCCTAGAAAAGTACAACTTTCCAAAACTGAACCAGGAAGAAATAGAAAATCTGAACAGATCCATCACAAGCATGGAACTAGAGGCTGTAATCAGGAGTCTTCCAGCAAACAAAAGCTCAGGTCCAGACGGCTTCACAGCCGAATTCTACCAAAAATTTAGAGAAGAGCTAACACTTATTCTACTCAAACTCTTCCAGAAAATTGCTGAGGAAGGGAAACTTCCAAATGCATTCTATGAGGCCATCATCACCCTAACCCTAAAACCTGGTAAAGACCCCACAAAAAAAGAAAACTACAGGCCAATATCACTGATGAACATAGATGCAAAAATCCTTAACAAAATTCTAGCAATCAGAATCCAACAACATATTAAGAAGATCATACATCATGACCAAGTGGGCTTTATCCCAGGAATGCAAGGATTCTTCAATATCCGCAAATCAATCAACGTAATATACCACATTAACAAACTGAAAAATAAAAATCATATGATTATCTCAATGGATGCAGAGAAAGCCTTCGACAAAATTTAACATCCATTTATGATAAAAAAACCTCCAGAAAGTGGGAATAGAAGGGACATACTTCAACATAATAAAAGCGATATATAACAAACCCACAGCAAACATTATCCTCAATGGTGAAAAACTGAAAGCATTTCCCCTAAAGTCAGGAACAAGACAAGGGTGTCCAGTCTCACCACTACTATTCAACATAGTTCTGGAAGTTTTGGCCACAGCAATCAGAGCAGAAAAAGACATAAAAGGAATACAAATTGTAAAAGAAGAAGTAAAACTTTCACTGTTCGATGATGACATGATCCTCTACACAGAAAACCCTAGAGACTCTACCAGAAAACTACTAGAGCTAATCAATGATTACAGTAACGTTGCAGGATATAAAATTAACACACAGAAATCCCTTGCATTCCTATACACTAATAATGAGAGAATAGAAAGAGAAATTAAAGAAACTATTCCATTCACTGTTGCAACGAAAAGAATTAAATACTTAGGAATATATCTACCTAAGGAAACAAAAGACTTGTACATAGAAAACTATAAAACACTACTGAAAGCAATCAAAGAGGACACTAATAGATGGAGAAATATACCATGTTCATGGATTGGAAGAATAAATATTGTAAAAATGTGTATACTACCCAAAGTAATTTATACATTCAATGCAATCCCTATCAAACTACCAACAATATTTTTCACAGAACTAGAAAAAATAATCTCACAATTTGTATGGAAATACAACAAACCTAGAATAGCCAAAGCAATCTTGAGGAAGAAAAATGGAACAGAGAGAATTAACCTGCCAGACTTTAGGCTCTACTACAAAGCCACAGTCATCAAGACAGTATGATACTGGCATAAAGACAGAAATATAGATCAATGGAAGAAAATAGAAAGCCCAGAGATAAATCCACGCACCTATGGACACCTCATCTTTGACAAAGGAGGCAAGAATATAAAATGGAGAAAAGACAGTCTCTTTAACAAGTGGTGCTAGGAAAACTGGTCAGCCACTTGTAAAAGAATGAAACTAGAACACTTCCTAACACCATACACAAAAATAAACTCAAAATAGGTTAGAGAGCTAAATATAAGACCAGAAACTATAAAACTCCTAGAGGAGAACGTAGGCAAAACACTCTCCGACATAAATCACAGCAGGATCCTCCAAGACCCACCTCCCAGAATATTGTAAATAAAAGCAAAAATAAATAAATGGGACCTATTTAAAATCAAAAGCTTCTGCACAGCAAAGGAAACTATAAGTAAGGTGAAAAGACAGCCTTCAGAATGGGAGAAAATAATTGCAAATGAAGCAACCGATAAAGGATTAATCTGCAAAATATACAAGCAGCTTCTGAAGCTCAATCCCAGAAGAATAAATGACCCAATCAAAAAATGGGCCAAAGAACTAAACAGACATTTCTCCAAAGAAGACATAAAGATGGCTAACAACCACATGAAAAAATGCTCAACATCCCTCATAATCAGAGAGATGCAAATCAAAACCACAATGAGATATCATTTCACACCAGTCAGAATGGCTGCTATCCAAAAGTCTACATGCAATAAAAGCTGGAGAGGACATGGAGAGAAAGGAACCCTCTTACACTGTTGGTGGGAATTCAAACTAGTACAGCCACTATGGAGAACAGTGTGGAGGTTCCTCAAAAACCTGGAAATAGAACTGCCATATAATCCAGCAATCGCACTCCTGGGCATACACACCGAGGAAACCAGAATTGAAAGAGACACATGTACTCCAATGTTCATTGCAGCACTGTTTATAATAGCCAGGACATGGAAGCAACCTAGATGTCCATCTGCAGACGAATGGATAAGAAAGCATTGGTACATATACACAATGGAGTATTATTCAGCCATTAAAAAGAATACATCTGAATCAGTTCTAATGAGGTGGATGAAACTGGAGCCTATTATACAGAGTGAAGTAAGCCGGAAAGAAAAACACCAATACAGTATACTAACACATATATATGGAATTTAGATAGATGCAAACGATAACCCTGTATACAAGACAGCAAAAGAGACACAGATGTATAGAACAGTCTTTGGGACTCTGTGGGAGAGGGTGAGGGTGGGATGATTTGGGAGAATGGCATTGAAACCCGTATGTTGTCATATGTCAAACGAATCACTAGTTCAGGATCAATGCATGTTATAGGATGCTCGGGGCTGGCATGCGGGGATGACCCAGAGGGAGGATAAAGGGAGGAGGGAGGTGGGAGGGGGGTTCAGGAGGGGGAACTTATGTAAACCTTGGGTGAATTCATGTCAATGTATGGCAAAATCAACCAACAAAATATTGTAAAATAATTTGCCTCCAATAAAAAATAAATTAACCAAAATAAAAGATATTTTAATTCAGATTTTGGTGCATGAAATATTGAAACTGTCATAGTTTACAAGGAAAGTTCTGTACCAAGACATCCACTTATGAAGTAGAGAAAATTCCATATTTCATGCAGGAATATCTAATTTTTCTATGGACAAAAAAGGATCTCCATGTTTCAAGTTCGACAATCTCATTCCCATTGATATATGTGAAATACAGTTGTTGGTGATATTCTGTCACTCAGTCACGTCCAACATTTTGCAACACCGTAAATGGCAGCACTCCCGACCTCCCTATACTTTACTGTCTCCAACACTTTGGTGAAAGACATGTTCATCGACTTAAGTGATGCTGTCCAACGATCTCACCCCCTGTGGCCCCAATCTCCTCCTGTCCACCATCTACCCATATCAGAGCTGATAATATATTTTTTTCTTTTCAGTGGCAAGGCAGAACCTCAATCTTTTCCCATGTATTTTTTCTTCACACCAGGGTAGCCAAAGTATTGGAATTTCAGTTTCAACATCAGTCTTTCCAATGGATGTTTAGGGTTACTTTCCTTTAGGATTGGTGGGGTTGAACTCCTTGCTAGACAAGGGTCTCTCAAGAGCCATCTTTAGCACTCAGCTGCAAAGCCTCAATGCTTTGTAACTCAGCCTTCTTTATAGTGAAGCTAGCACATCCGTACATGTCTTCTGCTAAAACCATAGCCCTGACTAAAGGGACCTTTATTGCTAAAGAGATATCTCCGCTTTTCAGTACATTGTGTCTATGTCTAGGCTTATCATAGATTTTCTTCCCAGGAGAAGGGGTCTTTTATTCTCAGGGATGTGATCACTGTCCCCAGAGATTTTGGAGCTAAAGAAACCTGTCTGTCACTATTTTCAATTTTACCCTTTCTATTTGCCAAAACATTGCTAGTCTTTGTCCCACCTCATTTCATACACCAAGGTCAAACGTGCCCATTGCACCAGGTATCCTTTGATTCTCTGTTTTTACATTCCAGAACCCTAAGATGAAATGGACATCTTTTCTCAGCTTTAATTTTAGAAAGAACTTACAAGTCTTCCTAAAACCATTCAAGTTCCCAGTTAGCATAGATGGTAAAGAATTGAAAAGCAGAGATTTCCATTTTTCATGCAAGAAAATCTGCACCCATATGTTCTTGCTTAAGAAAAGGAACTCCTCATTCCTTGTAGGAAAAACAACTATCCTGATTTTCATATGTGAAGTGTAGAAAATTCTATATGTAATGTAGGAAAAAATCTTCACCAAATATTCATATGTAAATTGTAGATAATTGATATTTCAAATAGGAATATAGACATTGATTTGCCTATGTTAAATAAGTAATTCATTATTTAAACTAGGAAATTTGGCACCTGTAGAGGTGATGTGAAACAAAATGATTTAATACTTCATGAAAAAAAGCACCATGCCTAGAGTTTCAAATACAGAAAATACAGAAATCCATATTTCATGTAGGAAAATCAGAGCGAGATTTTCATTTGTGAAATACAGACAATTGAAAATTTTGGCCCATATTTTGCTAAATAAAATATAGGAAATTCATTTTTTCATGGATTCCATCTGCGATAGGGTTTTAATGTGTGAAATGCAGAGAATTCCATACTCAAAGGAAGAAAATCAGTGCCCCGATTTACATATGTGAAACAATCAAAATCCTTATTTTGTGTACTAAAATCGATGGCCAGCATTTACTAAGTGAAATACACAAAATTCCAGATGTCATGTAGGAAATTTAACATCCAGTTATGAATGGGTGAAATACATTAATTTCCCATTTTCATGTAAAAAATATGCGTACAGATTTTCAAATGAAGAAAAGAGATTTTCATTATTTTTTTCTTTTCTTCTTCTTCTTATTTTTTTTTTTTTACTGCAAAGACTTTTATTTTTACTCAAAATGATACAGAGAATCATTGAGGGGTACTAAATGGTGGAATAAAATGTATTGATAGGATACAGTGACAGAACTGAAGTTTTCTAACTCTGCTGGTAGAGTAGACGCTTGAGAGTTCCTTGGACTGCAAGGAGATCAAACCAGCCAATCCTAAAGGAAATCAGTCCAGAAATTTCACTGGAAGGACTGATGCTGAATCTGAAGCTCCAATACTTTGACCACCTGAAGCAAAGAGCCAACTCATTGGAAAAGGTCCCGATACTGGGAAAGATGGAAGGCAGGAGGAGAAGGGGATGACAGAGGGTGAGAAGGTGGGATGATATCACCGATTGGATGGACATGATTTTGAGTAAGCTATGGGAGTTGGTGATGGACAGGGAAGCCTGGTGTACTGCAGTCCATGGGGTCACAATGAGTCAGACATTATTTAATGACGGAAAAACAATAAATAAAAAAGGTTAGCAGTAATGAAGGCTTGAAACCCTTCAGTATAAGTGAAGATGATGAGAAGTGTTCAAATGCTAGATTTGCCAAAGACTGAAATGTGGCCTGTGAAGGAAGAAAGTCAATGATGACTGTGCCATTTTTTTTTTTTTTTAACAATTGGAACTGAGTTCCCATTTTTTTGAGAAAAATACTAAAGCAGGTTTAGGAGTAAGGCAAGACAATTATTGGAGACAATTATTGGTCAATTATGTAGAAATATCTAGGGGATTAGAAGTTTCATTTTTAGAAGAAAGAACTATCTTTTGAAAGTTTCTTTTAAATTATTATAAGAGAGTGTTCCAGTTTCTGTCATTTGAATAAGTCCTTAGTGGGATCTAAAATGCTGACCTTCTTCTAGACATGCTCAGTATACTTAAAACCCAGACTGAAAAAGCCTACATTGTCAAGTTGAGGACCTGTTTCCACATCTCTTCGTGTGTTCCCTCTTGTTCAATATAACTAATTGCCTTCTGCATTAAGCTGAATTGCATGCAGTACTTGTACCAGTCTGAAATGGACCACATTAAGAAAGAAAAGACTGGATATGATGAATGTCCAAACTCTATTCTCAATAAAAAAAATGCCCTATTCGCCTAGCAGCACTGGGTTTAAGCCTTGTAATTCCTACAGTGATGTTTTCCCAGTGGTCCTGTTTGACACACTTAGCTCTCGGGGTTTCTTGCTGGACTTACTGATTTGTGACATGAACTAGAAAATTTTATAGAACAGGAGATCCTCCGGGTGTATGCAACGGCCTGTAGGTACTTGATCAGTCCCTACTTACAAAGTCTGAGCTGATTTGCGGGTAAAGGGATTAACTAGAGATTGAGTAAGGTATTCACAGAGGTTAAAGTTTAGCCAGAAGGGCTCCCAGCACAACGTTTGTCAAGTACAGGGATGAAGTAAGAACTATACTTCTGTTACAGGGAACATTAATTGATAGGTGCCCATCAAATGCCTCCATGCATAAACTGAAACCAGGCACAACCGAAGGGTCAGCAAGTTTCAGTGAAATAAATACCACACAAATTCTCCAGCAACACAGGAAAATAGCCCTGAGCGTCAACATACAGACTGCCCAAAGCCACCCCAAACCACTGACATCTCAAACTCATTACTGGACTCTCCATTGCAATCCAGAGAGAAATCCAGCTCCACCCACCAGAACACTGAAACAAGCAAACCAAATTAGGGAACCTTGACAAGTCACCCATCCAACCCCACACAACGAGGTAACTACATAATAAAGAGAACTCCACAAACTGCCAGAGGACGGAAAGGCAACCCCAAGCACAGTAATATAAGCAAGATGAAGAGGCAGAGAAACACCCAGCAAGTAAAGGAACAGGATAAATTCCCACCAACACAAACTAAAGAGGAAGACATGGGGAACCTACCCGATAAAGAATTTCGAATTTTAATTGTGAAAATGATTCAAAATGTGGAAAGCAAAAAGGAGTTACAGATAAATAAAGTGGAGAAAAGGATTGAGAAGATGCAAGAAATGTTTAATAATGAATTAGAGGGGAAAATAGAGTCAATAAACAATGAACAATGCAATAGATGAGATCAGAAACACTTTCGAGGGAACAAGCAGTAGAATAACGGAGATAGAAGACAGGATAAGTGAGCTAGAAGATAGAATTGTACAAATAAATGAAACAGAGATGGAAAAAGAAAAACAAATTAAAAGAAATGAGGACAATATTAGAGACTTCTGGGACAATGTTAAATACCCCAACATTGGAATCATACGAGTCCCTGAAGAAGAAGACAAAATGAAAGACCATGAGAGAATACTTGAGGAAATAATAGTTGAAAATTTCACTAAAATGGGGAAGGAAATAATCACCCAATTCCAAGAAACACAGAGAGTTCCTAAGAGGATAAACCCAAGGCGAAATAACACAAGTCACATATTAATCAAATTAACAAAGATCAAACACAAAGAAAAAATATTAAAAGCCGCAAGGGAAAAACAACAAATAACACACAAGGGGATCCCCATAGGGATAACAGCTGATCATTCAATAGAAACTCTTCAGGCCAGGAGGGAATGGCAAGACCTATTAAAGTGATGAAAGAAAGTAACCTACAGCCCAGATGACTATACCCAGCAAAGGATCTCATTCAATTATGAAGGAGAAATCAAAAACTTTACAGACAAGCAAAAGCGGAGAGATTTCAGCATCACCAAACCAGCTCCCCAACAAATATTAAACGATCTTCTCTAGACAGGAAACACAGAAAGGGTATATAAACTCGAACCGAAAACAAATAAGAAAAAGGCAATGGGATCATACTTATCAATAATCACCTTAAACGTAAATGGGTTGAATGTCCCAATCAAAAGACAAAGGCTGGCTGAATGGACACAAAAACAAGACCCCCGTATATGTTCTCTACAAGAGACCCACTTCAAACTAGGGACACATACAGACTGAAAGTGAAGGGCTGGAAAAAGACATTCGACGCAAATAGAGACCAAAAGAAAGCAGGAGTAGCAGTACTCATATCAGATAAAATAGACTTTAAAACAAAGACTATGAAAAGAGACAAAGAAAGAAAGTACATAATGATCAAAGGATCAATCCAAGATGAAGATATAACAATTATAAATATTTATGCACGCAACATAGGAGCACTGCAATATGTAAGAAAATTACTAACAAGTATGAAAGAGGAAATTAACAATAGCACAGTAATAGTGGGAGACTTTAATAGCCCACTCACACCTATGAATAGGTCACCTAAACAGAAAATTAACAAGGAAACACAAACTTTAAATGATACAATAGACAAGTTAGTCCTAATAGATCTCTATAGGACATTTCACCACAAAACAATGACTTTCACCTTTTTCTCAAGCGCACACGGAAACTTTTCCAGGATAGATCATATCCTGGGCCCTAAATCTAGCCTTGGTAAATTCAAAAAAGTTTTTTAATTCCATGCATCTTTTCTGACCACAATGCAGTAAGATTAGATCTCAATTACGGGAGAAAAACTGTTAAAAATACCGACATATGGAGGCTGAAAAACACGCTGCTGAATATTGAACAAATCATAGAAGAAATCAAAAGAGAAATCAAAATATGCATAGGAATGAATGAAAATGAAAACACAACAACCCAAAACCACTGGGACACTGTAAAAGCAGTGCTAAGGGGGAAGTTCATAGCAATACAGGCACACATCAAGAAACAAGGAAAAAGTCAACTAAATAACCTAACTCTACATCTAAAGCAACTAGAAAAAGGAAGAAATGAAGAACCCCAGAGTCAGTAGAAGGAAAGAAATTGTAAAAATTAGGGCAGAGATAAATGCAAAAGAAACAAAAGAGACCATAGCAAAAATCAACAAAGCCAAAAGCTGGTTCTTTCAGAAGGTAAATAAAGTTGACAAACCACTAGCCAGACTTATCAAGGAACAAAGGGAGAAGAACCAAATCAATAAAATTAGAAATGAAAATGGAGACATCACAACTGACAACACAGAAATACAAAGGTTTATTAGAGAATACTATCAGCAATTATATGGCAATAAAATGAATAACCTGGAAGAAATGGACAGAATCCTAGAAAAGTACGACTTTCCAAAACTGAACCACGAAGAAATAGAAAATCTGAACAGACGCATCACAAGCACGGAACTAGAGGCTGTAATCAGGAATCTTCCAGCAAACAAAAGCCCAGGTCCAGACGGCTTCACAGCCGAATTCTACCAGAAATTTAGAGAAGAGTTAACACATATTCTACTCAAACTCTTTCAGAAAATTGTTGAGGAAGGGAAACTTCCAAACTCATTCTATGAGGCCACCATCACCCTAACCCTAAAACCTGGTAAAGACCCCACAAAAAAAGAAAACTACAGGCCAATATCACTGATGAACATAGATGCAAAAATCCTTAACAAAATTCTAGCAATCAGAATCCAACAACATATTAAGAAGATCATACATCATGACAAAGTGGGCTTTATCCCAGGAATGCAAGGATTCTTCAATATCCGCAAATCACTCAACGTAATACACCACATTAACAAACTGAAAAATAAAAATCATATGATTATCTCAATCGATGCAGAGAAAGCCTTCGACGAAATTTGACATCCATTTATGATAAAAACCCTCCAGAAAGTGGGAATAGAGGGACATACCTCAACATAATAAAAGCTATATATAACAAACCCACAGCAAACATTATCCTCAATGGTGAAAAACTGAAAGCATTTCCCCTAAAGTCAGGAAAAAGACAAGGGTACCCACTCTCCCCACTACTATTCAACATAGTTCTGGAAGTTTTGGCTACAGCAATCAGAGCAGAAAAAGACATAAAAGAAATACAAATTGGAAAAGAAGAAGTAAAACTTTCACTGTTCGCTGATGACATGATCCTCTGCACAGAAAACCCTAAAGACTCTACTAGAAAACTACTAGAGCTAATCAATGAATACAGTAAAGTTGCAAGATATAAAATCAACACACAGAAATCCCTTGCATTCCTATACACTAATAATGAGAATATAGAAAGAGAAATTAAGGATACTGTTCCATTCTCTGTTGCAACGAAAAGAATTAAATACTTAGGAATATATCTACCTAAGGAAACAAAAGACTTGTACATAGAAAACTATGAAACACTACTGAAAGCAATCAAAGAGGACACTAATAGATGGATAAATATACCATGTTCAAGGATTGGAAGAATAAATATTGTAAAAATGTCTATACTACCCAAAATAATTTATACATTCAATGCAATCCCTATCAAACTACCAACAATATTTTTCACAGAACTAGAACAAATAATCTCACAGTTTGTATGGAAATACAAAAAACCTCGAATAGCCAAAGCAATCTTGAGGAAGAAAAATGGAACTGGGGGAATTAACCTGCCAGACTTCAAGCTCTACTACAAAGCCACAGTCATCAAGACAGTATGGTACTGGCAGAAAGACAGAAATATAGATCAATGGAACAAAATAGAAAGCCCAGAGATAAATCCACTCACCTATGGACACCTCATCTTTGACAAAGGAGGCAAGAATATAAAATGGAGAAAAGACAGTCTCTTTAACAAGTGGTGCTGGGAAAACACTTGTAAAAGAATGAAACTAGAACACTTCCTAACAACATACACAAAAATAAACTCAAAATGGATTAGAGAACTAAATGTAAGACCAGAAACTATAAAACTCCTAGAGGAGAACGTAGGCAAAACACTCTCCGACATAAATCACAGCAGGATCCTCCATGACCCACCTCCCAGAATATTGGAAATAAAAGCAAAAATAAATAAATGGGACCAATTAAAATCAAAAGCTTCTGCACAGCAAAGGAAACTATAGATAAGGTCAAAAGACAGCCTTCAGAATGGGAGAAAATAATAGCAAATTAAGCAACTGATAAAGGATTAATCTCCAAAATATACAAGCAGCTCCTGAAGCTCAATTCCAGAAGAATAAATGACCCAATCAAAAAATGGGCCAAAGAACTAAACAGACATTTTTTCAAAGACATAAAGATGGCTAACAATCACATGAAAAAATGCTCAACATCCCTCATAATCAGAGAGATGCAAATCAAAACCACAATGAGATACCATTTCACACCAGTCAGAATGGCTGCTATCCAAAACTCTACATGCAATAAATGCTGGAGAGGATGTGCAGAGAAAGGAACCCTCTTACACTGTTGGTGGGAATTCAAACTAGTACAGCCACTATGGAGAACATTGTGGAGGTTCCTCAAAAAAACTGGAAATAGAACTGCCATATGATCCAGCAATCGCACTCCTGGACATACACACCGAGGAAACCAGAATTGAAAGAGACACATGTACTCCAATGTTCATTGCAACACTGTTTATAATAGCCAGGACATGGAAGCAACCTAGATGTCCATCTGCAGACGAATGGATAAGAAAGCTTTGGGACATATACACAATGGAGTATTATTCAGCCATTAAAAAGAATACATCTGAATCAGTTCTAATGAGGTGGATGAAACTGGAGCCTATTATACAGAGTGAAGTAAGCCGGAAAGAAAAACACCAATACAGTATACTAACACATATATATGGAATTTAAAAAGATGCAAACGATAACCCTGTATACAAGACAGCAAAAGAGACACAGATGTATAGAACAGTCTTTGGGACTCTGTGGGAGAGGGTGAGGGTGGGATGATTTGGGAGAATGGCATTGAAACCCGTATGTTGTCATATGTCAAACGAATCACTAGTTCAGGGTCAATGCATGTTATAGGATGCTCGGGGCTGGCATGCGGGGATGACCCAGAGGGCGGATAAAAGAGAAGGGAGGTGGGTGGGGGGTTCAGGAGGGGGAACTTATGTAAACCCTGGGCCAATTCATGTCAATGTATGGCAAAACCAACCAATATAATATTGTAAAATAATTTGCCTCCAATAAAAAATAAATTACCAAAAAAAAAAAAGATATTTTAATTCAGATTTTGGTGCATGAAATATTGAAACGTCATAGTTTACAAGGAAAGTTCTGTACCAAGACATCCATTTATGAAGTAGAGAAAATTCCATATTTCATGCAGGAATATCTAATTTTTCTATGGACAAAAAAGGATTTCCATGTTTCAAATTCAACAATCTCATCCCCATTGATATATGTGAAATACAGCTGTTGGTAATATTCTGTCACTCAGTCACGTCCAACACCTTGCAACACCGGGAATGGCAGTACTCCCGACCTCCCTATACTTTACTGTATCCAACACTTTAGTGAAACACATGTTCATCGACTTAAGTGATGCTGTCCAACGATCTCACCCACTGTGGCCCCAATCTCCTCCTGTCCACCATCTACTCATATCAGAGCCGATAATATTTTTTTTTTTCTTTTCAATGGCAAGGCAGAACCTCAATGTTTTCCCATGTATTATTTCTTCACACCAGGGTAGCCAAAGTATTGGAATTTCAGTTTCATCATCAGTCTTTCCAATGGATGTTTAGGGTTAGTTTCCTTTAGGATTGGTGGGGTTGAACTCCTTTCTTGACAAGGGTCTCTCAAGAGCCATCTTTAGCACTCAGCTGCAAAGCCTCAATGCTTTGTAACTCAGCCTTCTTTATAGTGAAGCTAGCACATCCGTACATGTCTTCTGCTAAAACCATAGCCCTGACTAAAGGGACCTTTATTGCCAAAGAGATATCTCCGCTTTTCAGTACATTGTGTCTATGTCTAGGCTTATCATAGATTTTCTTCCCAGGAGAAGGGGTCTTTTATTCTCAGGGATGTGATCACTGTCCCCAGTGATTTTGGAGCTAAAGAATCCTGTCTGTCACTATTTTCAATTTTACCCTTTCTATTTGCCAAAACATTGTTAGTCTTTGACCCACCTCATTTCATACACCAAGGTCAAACGTGCCCATTGCACCAGGTATCCTTTGATTCTCTGTTTTTACATTCCAGAACCCTATGATGAAATGGACATCTTTTCTCAGCTTTAATTTTAGAAAGAGCTTACAAGTCTTCCTAAAACCATTCAAGTTCCCATTTAGCATAGATGGTAAAGAATTGAAAAGCAGAGATTTCCATTTTTCATGCAGGAAAATCTGCACCCATATGTTCTTGCTTAAGAAAAGGAACTCCTCATTCCTTATAGGAAAAACAACTATCCTGATTTTCATATGTGAAGTGTAGAAAATTCTATATGTAATGTAGGAAAAAAATCTTCACCAAATATTCATGTGTAAATTGTAGATAATTGATATTTCAAATAGGAATATAGACATTGATTTGCCTATGTTAAATAAGTAATTCCATATTTCTAGTAGGAAATTTGGCACCTGTATAGGTGATGTGAAACAAAATGATTTCATACTTCATGGAAAAAAGCACCATGCCTAGAGTTTCAAATACAGAAAATACAGAAATCCATATTTCATGTAGGAAAATCAGAGTGAGATTTTCATTTGTGAAATACAGACAATTGAAAATTTTGGCCCTTATTTTGCTAAATAAAATATAGGAAGTTCATTTTTTCATGGATTCCATCTGCGATAGAGTTTTAATATGTGAAATACAGAGAATTCCATACTTAAAGGAAGAAAATCAGTGCCCAGATTTACATATGTGAAACAATCAAAATCCTTATTTTGTGTACTAAAATCGATGGCTAGCATTTAATAAGTGAGATACACAAAATTCCAGATGTCATGTAGGAAATTTAGCATCCAGTTATGTATAGGTGAAATACATTAATTTCCCATTTTCATGTAAAAAATATGCGTACAGATTTTCACATGAAGTAAAGAGATTTTCATTATTTTTTTTCTTTTCTTCTTCTTCTTCTTTTTTTTTTTTTTTACTGCAAAGACTTTTATTTTTACTCACAATGATACAGAGAATCATTGAGGGGTACTGAATGGTGGAAGAAAATGAATTGACAGGATACAGTGACAGAACTGATGCTTTCTAATTCTGCTGGTAGAGTAGACGCTTGAGACTTGGACTGCAAGGAGATCAAACCAGCCAATCCTAAAGGAAATCAGTCCAGAAATTTCACTGGAAGGACTGATGCTGAATCTGAAGCTCCAATACTTTGACCACCTGAAACAAAGAGCCAACTCCTTGGAAAAGGTCCCGATGCTGGAAAAAATGGAAGGCAGGAGGAGAAGGGGATGACAGAGGGTGAGAAGGTGGGATGGTATCACCGATTGGATGGACATGATTTTGAGTAAGCTATGGGAGTTGGTGATGGACAGGGAAGCCTGGTGTACTGCAGTCCATGGGGTCACAAAGAGTCAGACATGACTTAATGACGGAAAAACAATAAAGAAGGTTAGCAGTAATGAAGGCTTGAAACCCTCTAGTATAAGAGAAGAAGATGAGAAGTCTTCAAATGCTAGATTTGCCAAAGACTGAAATGTGGCCTGTGAAAGAAGAAAGTCAATGATGACTGTGCCTTTTTTTTCTTTTTTTTTTTAACAATTGGAACTGAGTTGCCATTTTTTGACTAAAAGACTAAAGCAGGTTTTGGAGTCAGGCAAGAGATGTGCTAAATTGGAGAAAATTATTGGTCAATTATGTAGAAATATCTAGGGGATTAGAAGTTTCTTTTTTGGAAGAGAGAACTATCTTTTGAAAGTTTCTTTTAAATTATTGGAAGAGAGTTTCCCAGTTTCTGTCATTTGAATAAGTACTTGGTGGGATCTAGAATGCTGACCTTCTTCTAGACATGCTCAGTATACTTAAAACCCAGAATGAAAAAGCCTACATTGTCAAGTTGAGGACCTGTTTTCACATCTCTTGGGGTGTTATTTTGTTCCCGCTTGTTCAAAATAACTAATTGCCTTCTGCATTAAACTGAATTGTATACAGTACTTGTACCAGTCTGAAATGGACCACATTAAGAAAGAAAAGACTGGATATGATGAATGTCCAAACTTTATTCTCAATAAAAAAATGCCCTATTCGCCTAGCAGCACTGGGTTTTAGCCTTGTAATTCCTACAGTGATGTTTTCCCAGTGGTCCTGTTTGACACACTTAGCTCTCGGGGTTTCTTGCTGAACTTACTGATTTGTGACATGAATTAGAAAATTTGATAGAACAGGATATCCTCTGGGTGTATGCAACGGCCTGTAGGTACTTGATCAGTCCCTACTTACAAAGTCTGAGCTGATTTGCGGGTAAAGGGATTAACTAGAGATTGAGTAAGGTATTCACAGAGGTTAAAGTTTAGCCAGAAGGGCTCCCAGCACAACGTTTGTCAAGTACAGGGATGAAGTAAGAACTATACTTCAATTCTGACATTTAAATGATTATTTCAAATGAGGGAAACCCTCCCTAAATGTTCCAAGCCAACTTTATTTGTTCTTCCTAAAGTATCTATTAAATGACTAGGTATTGAGATCCAATTGAAGATATACAATGTTAGCTACACACGTTGTTAAGCATAATGTTCTGCTGACATTCACAGTATTCAGTAATTAGCTTAATGAACAGGTGTAAAAGTATATTAGTTATCCAGATGTTAATTGGCAGTAACATATGCTGCCTGATTTGGGAGGGTTTTGTCTGAACTACAACCAGTAAGATTTGTTACTTAATTAGGAAATCATTGTGTGTGTGTGTGTGATTCCCACCATTAGAACCATTAGTCTTGTTTAATGTGCTCTAAACTTTGGGAACACTCTTGGTAACGTCATTCCTATGACTTTAGGCACTATACGGGAGACAGGATGAAATCTACCTTTCTGTGGGATGCCTTAATTAGTGCACAGCTGTAGGCAATGTAGAGAGGGGAAGATTCACAGCTGTAATATGCAGCTTTTAAAAGGAGATGGAAATGCACTCTCCCACTGCATATTGCATCAGCCATTCCTTCCAAGGTTTGGTAAACAAATGTTTTATCCCTCACCGAATGGATTCACAAACAATTGAAAATGAAACTGTGCACCTTTTTGGCTAAGACCAACTGAGATTTCCATTTTCATTCTGGAAATTGAGGGTTGAGTGTTGAGAAATTCACGTATGCAATATAGTGAATTCCATATCTCATAGAGGGAATTTACATGCATACATTTGTATTTGAAACAGAGTTCTGTGCTTCACGTAGAAACATTTTGCCCTACGCCAATATGCGACCTACAGAGAATTCCATATTTAGAGATGGAATTCTCTCTAAAGAGAATTACAGATGAAGAATCTCTAATTAAGGGATATCAAGGTCATCATCCCACTATGGGACATGACTCATCAGTGCAGGGGCATTGAAGTCAGCTCATTTACTGTACAGAGGCCCTTTCAAAGTGGTTCTGTTTTCTTCCTGCTTCCACATGAGAACTCGTGCCAGCTAACCCTATCACCTCAGCCCTGTCGGGATGGGAGCAGCAGAAGGATCATCCTAAGCCATTCACTGCAAAGCACTGATGTTTAAAAAATTTGTGAAGATTTGAGTGATGTTGGAAACTGGCAAATTCTGGAGGTTCAGTTCAGTTCAGGCCCTCAGTCCTGTCCTACTATTCATGAGCCCATGGCCTTCAGTGTGCCATACCTCCCTGTATAGCATCAACTACAGGAGTGGGCTCAAACTGATCTCCATTGAGTCTGTGATGTCATCAAATAATCTCATCCTCTGTCATCCCATTCTCCTCCTGCCTTCAAACTTTCCCAGCATCAGTGTCTTCTCCAGTGAGTCAGTTCTTTGCATAAGGTGGCCAAATTACTGGAATTTCAGCATCAGTCTTTACAAAGAATACTTTGGACTGCTCTCTTTTAGGATGGACTGGTTGGATCTCCTTGAAGTCCAAGAGATTCTCAAGGGTTTTCTTCAACACCACAGTTGGAAAGCATCAATGTTTTAGTGCTCAGCTTTCTTTATATTACAAATCTCACAATCATACCTGACTAGTGGAGAAACCATACCCTTCATTAGATGGACCTTTGTTGACAAAGTAATGTCTCTGCTTTTTACTATGCTGTCTACATTGGTCATGTTTCCTTCAAAGGAAGAAATGTCTTTTAATTTCATGGCTGCAGTCACCATCTGCAGTGATTTTGGAGCCCAAACAATTTGGATCCCAAAGCTGCTTTTTGGCTTCTTTCCCCATTTATTTGTCATGAAGTGATGGGACAAGAGGCCATGATCTTCGTTTTCTGATTGATGAACTCTAAGCCAGAATTTTCACTCTCCTCTTTCACTTTCATCAAGAGGCTCTTTAGTTCTTTTTCACTTTCAGCGATAAGCGTGGTATGATATTCACATCTGAGATTATTGATATTTCTCTTGGCAATCTTGTCTCCAGCTTGTGCTTCATCCAGCCCAGTGTTTCTCATGATGTATTCCGCATATAAGTTAAATGAACAGGGTGACAATATACAGCCTTTTCCTACTTGGAACCAGTCTCTTGTTCCATGTCCCGTTTTCACTGATGCTTCCTGATCTGCCAGCAGATATGCAGGAAGTAGGTCAGGTGGTCTGGTATTCCCACCTCGTTCAGAATTTTCCACAATTTATTGTGATCCACACACTCAAAGGCTGTGGCATAGTCAATAAAGCAGAAATAGATGTTTTTCTGGAAATTTATTGCTTTTTTGATGAGCCAGAGGATGTTGGTAATCTGATCTCTAGTCCCTCTGCCTTTTCTAAAGCCAGCTTGAACATCTGGAAGTCCATGATTCATGTATTGCTGAAGTCTGGTTGGAGAATTTTCATTACTTTACTCATGTGTCAGTTGAGTGTAACCGAGTGGTAGACTGAGCTTCTTTGGCATTGCCTTTCTTGGGCAATTCTACTCAACAGGCAGCATCAGCTTATGCTACAGAGCCACCAGGGTCCCAAACCTTACATAAAAGAAAGATGTGCCTGGTCCTGTGGCTGAAAGAGTACTGCTGCATTTGAGAAAGACAGAAAGCTCTTTGTAGGGGCTCTGCATACCCCATCTCTTTGCTTTGTAATCTGGGCCATTCTGTTTCTTGGCTGCTTTGCATCTCCCTCAATGGCCCTGAGTGCTCTCTTGCCGCCACTCTGACATCCTTGGGCTTGATTCCCTGGCTTCAAACTGCCAGCCAGGCCAGTTCTGGCAGTTCGCATGCAGTTTTGGGCCAGTGAGTGCAGATACAGACACAGATACACCCAACACTAAAAGAAAATTTTCACAGATGCAGAACTACACCTTTACTTGTCCAGGAAAATGGACTTGGGTAAGGACCTCTCATTTTCTCTGGTGGTTTTCTTCCATTTACTTGTGAATCACGTTAGTGTCCTCTTCTACCTATACTGATTACTCTGAAAGGTTTCAAAATGTTGGGACATGTCATGAGGAGGACTGACCTACTCAGAGTTGGGTGAGCTGGAAGTGCTTGTGGTGAACAGCTGAATGAGTGGTGCTATTCTGTATTCCTCCATCGTATTGACTGGTTCACAGTGCCAGTCACACTGATATGATTCCATTCCATGCACTTTCCTTCCAGCAACCACACTAGAATAACATGGGGCTTCGGACTGCACTGACTTTAAGCACCCCATCTCAGCAATGTCTCTCAAAATCATTGTTTGTCAATGTCATGCAATTATGGCAGGCCCAGTACCCACTCAGGCCCAAGACTTCTGAGAGAGGTGTCCCTGTGCCTGCTAATTGTGTAAGAGCCTGTTTGGAGATACTTTCACTCCCCCTACCCCATGGTTATCTCCCGGTAGCAGGGAAAGGACAAGTCGGGGCTTTCAAAAGGCCAAAGAGAATGTGACAGGACTGTGTCTGAAGCACTATCATGAAGAAGGTACATATGGATCCAAAGGACCTCTGCTGAAACAAGTCACTGAACGGGAAGCCCAAAAGGTCAGGTGGCTTCCATTTTTGGCAACACCATAGTTTACTTCTACTCACACATACACAGAATCCCCACACAGATCACACCCTGGGGAGCCTGCCTGCCCTGGGCCCACAACTCATGGCTTCATTGTGCAGAAAGTGGCATTCCTCTCCCAAGAGGGCATGATTCCAGGCCAGGCCTCCCTAACTTTCTAAATGCCAAGGCTCTCTTTCTGTTACCCTCATGAGGCTGTGGTAGATCTTCCTATAGCTCAGGATCCCTGCCAGGCTTTTAGCTTATGGAGTTCATGAACCATGAATTCAGCTAAAGTTTTGGCTGGGGGACAACCAGATGCCCGCTTAAATTCCAGTCTCTTTGTGAGTCTCATGGAACACGTTTCACTCAGGATTACCGTAACAAAATCAGAGATTGTCCTCCAGTGAGACTTTCAGAACCACCTCTCAAGTGCAGAGAGACATTTTGCCTCTCTACCATCCACAGCCAAGGATGAGATCCCAGGAAAGAAAGGAATTTATGTCAGGATTTTTGGCCAAGAAGTGTAACATCTTTGTTCCGACTGCTATTCCCTTCTCCCTAAGCCTGAAAACCTGAAGGCTCTGAACTGCTTTCATGGGCATCAAAGTCTTCCACTATCCTAGGATCCCTTGATGCAAACAGCCCACCACCATTCAGTTCAACTTATTTCTGTCCCTCATTCATCTTACACTTTGTGACCCCATCAACTGAAGCATGCCAGGCTTACCTGTTCATCTATAGCTCCCAGAGCTTACTCAAATACATCTCCATCAAGTGGTGATGCAATATCTCTCTTGCTAGTCTTTGAAAAATAGTGACGCCATCCAACCTTCTCATTTTTTGTCGTCCAATTCTCATTCTGTCATCAGTCTTTCCAAGTTTCAGAGTGTTTTACAGTGTCTGTTCTTCACATCAAGTGGCCAAAATACTGAAGTTTCAGCTTCAGCATCTGTCCGAATACTCATTACCAATTTCTCTTAGGATTCACTTGTTTCTTCTACATGCAGTGCAAATCTCAATTGTCTTTTCCAATAGGATCGATCAAAATATCAGTTCTTTGGTAGTCAGCTTTAAGGTACAAATCTCACGTCCATACCTGACTGCTGGGAAACCCATAGCTTTGACTAGATGGACCTTTTTCAGCAAAGTAATATGTCTGCTTTTTAATATGCTGTCTATTTACGTCATAGTTTTTATGGCCGCAGTCACCATCTACAGTGATTTTGAAGTCCAAGATAGGAAAGCCTGTCATGGTTTCCACTGTTTCCCCATCTCTTTGCCATGAAGAATTGGGACCAGATACCATGAACTTCAGTCATTGAATGTGCAGTTTGAAACCAAAATTTTCACTCTCCAATTTCACTTTCATTAAGCGATTTCTTAGTTTCTCTTCACTTTGTGTCGTAATGGTGGTGTCGTCATATATCTGTGTTTGTTGCTATTTCCCCTGGCAAACTGGATCCTAACTTGTTCTTCATGCAGCTTGGCATTTCACACGACGCAGTCTACAAAACTAAACAGGGTGACAATATACAGCCTTGAGTGGCTACTTTCCCCAACTTTGGAACCAGTCCATTGTTTCCCGTCCATGATAACTGTTGTTTCATTATCTTCATAGAAGTTTCTCAGGAGGCAGGTCAGGTTGTATGATATTCCCATCTCTTGAAGAATTTTCCACACTTTTTGCGTTCAACAAGCCATGTTTTGACATAGTCAATAAAGCAGGGGATATTTTTCTGGAAACTGCTTGCTTTTTTGAGCATACAGTGGGTATGGAAAATTTGATCTCTGGTTCTTCTGCCTTTTGTAAATGCAGCTTGAATCTCTAGAAATTCTTTTACATACTGTTGAAAACTTCCTTGGAGAATTCCGTGCATTTCTTTTTGCTTTATGTGAAACGAGTGCAATTATGTATTAGTTCAAAGGAATGCGATGAAAAGTGATCATTTTCAGTCCTGTGGCCACTGCTGAGTTCTCCAAATTTGCCTTCATATTGAGTGCAGTACTTTCACAGCATCATATTTTAGGATTTGAAATATCTCAACTGGATAGCCATCACCTCCACCAGATTTGTTCTCACTAATGTTTCCTAAAGCCTTCTTGACTATGCATTCTAGGATGCCTGGGTCTAGGTGAGTGATGATACCATCGTGCTTTTCAGCGTTGAACATTTTCTTTGTGTAGTTCTTCTGTGTATTTTTGCCACCTTTTCTTATATTTCTGCTTGTCTTTCTTCCCTAATATGTGTGTCCTTTATTGCATAAAATGTTCCCCTACTATATTTAATTTTCTTGAGGAGATCTCTAGCCTTTCTTATTCTATTGTTTTCCTTTATTTCTTGGCATAGATCAGTGAGAAAAATTTTCTTATAAACCATAACTATTCTTCAAAACTCTACATTTAGGTGGGTGTAACTTTCCTGTTCTTGATTTCCTTCCACTTCTCTCTCTCTCTCTCTCTCTCTTTTTGTTTCCTTTTCTTCAGCTGCTTTTAAGGCTTCTTCAGGTAACCATTTTTCCTTTTGCATTTCTTTCTTCTGGGGATATTCTTCATTGCTTCATTTTGTACAATGTCACAAACTTCTGCACAAACTTCTCTCTCAGATCTAATTCCTTGACTCAATTTGCATTTGCAATTACAATAAAAAATATTTTATTTAGATTATACTTGAATGATCAAGGGGTTTTCCCTACTTTCTTCAATATAAGAATGATTTTTTTCAACGTGTGTTGCTGATCTGAGCCACAGTCAACTTCCAGTATTGTGTTGACTGACTGTATAGACTTCAGCAATACGTGAATTGTGAACTTCCATATGTTCAAGCTTCCTTTAGAAAAGACAGAGGAACCAGAGATCACATTGCCAACATCTGCTCAATCATCAAAAAAGCAAGAGCATTCCAGAAAACAAATCTATTTCTGTATTATTGACTATGCCAAAGCCTTTGACTGTGTGGATCACAATAAATTGTGGAAAATTCTGAAAGAGATGGGAATTGCAGACCACCTGACCTAACTCTTGAGAAACCTATATACAGGTCAGGAATCAACAGTTAGAACTGGACATGGAAAAACAGACTGGTTCCAAATAAGGAAAGGAGTGTGTCAGAGCTGTATATTTTCACCCTGCTTATTTAACTTATATTCAGAGTACATATTGAGAAACGCTGGGCTGGAAGGAGAAGCTGAAATCAAGATTGCTGGGAGAAGTATCAATAACCTGAGGTATAAAGATGACACCACCCAAATGGCAGAGGGTGAAGAGGAACTGAAAAGCCTCTAGATGAAAGTGAAAGAGGAGAGTGAAAAAGTTGGCTTGAAGTTCAACTTTCAGAGAACTAAGATCATGGCATCTGGACCCATCACTTCATGGATCTGGATGGCGAAACAGTGGAAACAGTGTCAGGATTTACTTTGGCGGGCTCCAAAATCACTGAAGATGGTGATTGTGGGCATAAAAGTAAAAGACATTTACTCCTAAGAAGGAAAGTGATGACTAACCTAGATATTATATTAAAAATCAAAGACATCACTTTGCCAACAAAGGTCCATCTAGTCAAGGCTATTGTTTTTCCAGTGGTCATGTATGGATGTGAGAGTTAGATGGTGAAGAATGTTGAGTGCCAAACAATTGATGCTTTTGAACTGTGGTTTTGGAGAAGACTCTGGAGAGTCCCTTGGACTGGGAGGAAATCCAACCAATCCTAAAGGAATGATTCTAAAGGAAATCAGTGTTTTGTGATCTTGGAAAGGATTGATGCTAAAGCTGAAAATCTAATACTTTGGCCATCTCATGCGAAGAGTTGACTCGATAGACAATACCCTGATGCTGGGAGGGATTGGGGGTAGGAGGAGAAGGGGATGATAGAGGATGAGATGGTTGGATGGCGTCACCCACGAAATGGATATGAGTTTGAGTAACTCTAGGAGTTGGTGATTGACAGGGAGGCCTCTTGTGCTTCGGTTCATGGGGTGGCAAAGAGTTGGGCATGACTCAGCTACTGAACTGAACTGAAAGAGATTCACTATCCTCAACTTCATAGTATATTATCAGTTTGATTTCGGTATTGTTCATCTGATGATGTAAATATGTGGAATCATGTCTCGTGTTGTTGGAAGATGGTGTATCCAATGACAGAAACTTGTCTTGGCAAAACTGTGAGGTTTTGCCCTGGTTTATTTTGTACCCGAAGGCCAAACATGTCTGTTACTTAGGTAGTTTTTAATTTCCTACTTTTCCATTCCAGTCCAGTATGTTGAAAATAGCATCTTATTTTGTGGGTATAAGTCCTAGAATGTCCTACTGGTAATCACAGACCTACTCAACCTCAGCTTCACCCTGACCTTCCGCTCAACTTCCACTTTAGCATTCCTGGTCATGACATAGACTTGGATTACAGTACTACTGAATGGTTAGCCTTGAAAATAAGGAGAGATATTTCATTTTTATATTGCAATCAAATACTACAATTTACACTCTTTTTATTGATGAGGGTAGCTTCTTCCATTTCTTCTCTAGGGATTCTTGCCCACTTTTGAAGATAAAATGGTCATTTGAATTAAATTTGTCCATTCCATTCATGAACAAATGGATTGCTGAAACTTTGATCTTCAAACTTGTCATCTCCTGTTTGACTACTTAAATTTTACCTTTATCATGGACCTAACTTTTTAGCTTCCTATGAAATATCATTTTTTAGAGCATCAAACTTTAACTTGATCACCACTCATATCCACAACTCGGTGTTGTTTGTCCTATGGCTCCATCTCTTTATTTTCACTGGAGTTACTTCCTCACTGAGTTCTAGAAGTAGATAGGACACCTACGAACCTGGCGTGTTCATCTTTCAGTGTCCTATCTTTTTGGCTTTTCATATCGTTCATTGGGTTTTCTAAGCAAGGATACTTAAGTGGTTTTCCACTCCCTTCTCCAGTTGACCACATTTTGCCAGAATTCTCCACCAGGTCCAATCCATCTTGGGTGGCTCTACCTGGCATATTTCATAGTTTCATTGAGGTAGACAAGGCTGTGATCCATTGGAACAGTTTGGTTAGCTTTCTGTGATTGTGCTTTTCATTCTCTCTGCCCTCTGATGGATAAAGATAAGAGGCTTATGAAAACATCCTGATGGGAGAAACAGACTGAGTGAGCCTAGGTCCTGCTCTGATATGTGGGGCCATATTCAGTGAATCTTTAATCCAATTTTCTCTTGATGGGTGTGGCTGTGTTCAGGTCTCGTTGTTTGAACTGAGCCCAAACTATCTTATGGGAAACGAAAGTACTTGGGACCTCCTTCAAAAGGATTTGAGCAAGCACACTTGTATTGAGTTCCCGTGACTACTCTGCATCCCACACTCTGCTGGAGACTCCTGGACACTCACAAGCAAGTCTGGCTCACTCTCTTTTGGGGACACTGCTCCTTATTCTTGACTCCTCGTGCACGCAAGGTTTTGTGTGCGCCCTCTAACAGTCTGTTTCACTCCTGTGGAAGTTGTATATTCAAATCTCACTGGCCTCCAAAGTCAAATTCCCTGGGGTTCTCAGTCCCTTTGACAGATCCCCAGGTTGAGAAAACTGTAGGAGTCCTAGAACTTCCTTAAATGTACAAAACTTTCTTTGGAATAATCATCCTTCAACTTGTGCATTGTGTGTTAGGCGGCTTTATGTTAGCTTGTAAGGTGACCTCCTCTGAGAGAGTTTATGTTACAAACTGCATGACCATGTCTGTAGCAGCCAGAGCCTCTCTTCCCTGTGAGGGCATTGCTGACCCATGCCTCTTCAGGAGAAACTCAATCACTCAAATGCAGTTCTGACTCTGTCTCTGTGTGGTCTCTGCGTATAGGTGCACAAAATGTTTTATTGAACACTTGGGGCATCGCTGGTATTTATTGATTCTAAATGCAAATTCACTGCTCCTACATTCTTGTTAGTTTTCCTTTGCCCTTGGACATCTGTTGTTGTTGTTGTTGTTTGTGGGACCCAACATTCTCTTTCAAAGGTCCTTCAGAAACAAACTGTAATTTTGGACTTCTCACAGGGAAAATTGGTTTCACACTGTTCTACTTTCCCATCTTCGGTCCCTCACGGGCACACAGTACCAAAGGGGGAAATGCCTCCATTCCACATCTGCACTTTCTTCACCTTTCTGAGCTTTCAGATAGGCAGGAAGTACCTGGACATGGCCAAGGTCACCCTGTGTTTTCTTGGATGTGTGTGGTTTCACAATTAAGGATTTTACCTTTTCATGTCATTCGTCTCACATGATGCTATTGTTGATCACTCATAAAAAGAGAGTGTGCTACGTGATTGGCTGATCCGAGGCAGCACTCTCCCAGGGCCTTCCTCTAATTTGGAAATTTTTTACAGTGCAGTAGGTTTTCTTTCTGTTTCTCCTTCTTTCAGTTTCTACTCTTTTCTGAAGGACCTTCACCTCTTTATACTCTTATTTCCAGTTATAGCCGTGTTCACCATTTCCACAGGCCAGCCCTCTTTCCCCAGACTGAAGGGTCCACAGGCTATAATTTCAAAGCCCCACACCACTGGAGTTATACTGGATGACTCTTCAAGTGTTCCACATCCTCTTCCTGCTACAAACACACATGACCACAGCAGAAACTATGAGATTCTTCATGTCTCTTGATGTAAACCCAGATTTGTGAACGCACAGTACTGAGTTGTAACTGGTCATCTTTTCCTCAGTCCTGTCTTAAGCAGGAAGGACCATCTCAGAGATGCATGGACCAGTCTCTCCCAGTCTGTGGATGTCTGGTGCCTCTTTCCGCTTGCTCCATATCGCGTGGTCTGTGATTTTCATCTCTGTGTCAGCTGTGATTGGATGCACATCCACACAGGAAAACACACAAACACAGGAAACAAGCCTACGTGGCTAGACACACACAAATGTGCAAGGTAAATTGAAACATAGGCAAACAGGGCACATAGGAGTTTCTGCAACTGAAGAACCAGTGCTTCATATGAAATATGGAGATTTCCTTATTTTTTATAGGAAAATATCCATTCTGAACTCAAATATGAAGTGTACAGATGTCCAAATTCCATGACGGAGTCTTCCCCCCCATATTTTGATACAGTAAATACAAGCCATTTCCCACTTCATGGAATCCATTCTTTCTTTGGGGATATGTTTTCAGAAATAAAACTATCTCTCTACTTCATGAAGAAACAGTGGTGCCCATATTTTCACTTGTGCAGTAGAAATAGTTCCAATTTCATACTGGTTTTCCATGTCTTCAAAAAGCAGTGCTAAGATTTTCATGTGTGAAATTTCTAGAACTTCCCACTTAATAGTAGAGAACCACCACACAGATTCACGTATGAGGTGTAGACTAGTCTACATTTCACATTAAAAACAAAACAAACAAAAAGCAAAAAAAAAAAAAAAACAGCTTCCAGATTTTCTTAAAATGAAGAAAAAAATGCAGTATATCATGGAGTAAAACAAGCATCACCCTATTTGCACGTAAAAAATTCTCCATTTAAGTTCAGTTCAGTCAAGTCTCTTAGTCGTGTTCAACTTTTGCGACCCCATGTACTGCAGCTCGTCTTGTTTCCCTGTCAATCACCAACTCCCAGAGATTACTCAAACTCATGTCCATCGAGTCGGTGGCGCCATCTAACCACCTCATCTTCTGTCATTCTCTTCCCTTATTGCCTTCAATATTTCCCAGCATCAGGGTCTTTTCCAAAGAGTCAGTTCTTTGCATCAGGGGTCCGGATTATTGGAGTTTGTGCTTCAGCATCGGTGCTTCCAATGTATATTCAGGACTGATTTCCTTTGGCCTCCTTGCAGTCCAAGAGACTCTCAAGGGTCTTCACCAATGCCTCATTTTAAAGGCATCAATTCTTCCATGCTCAGCTGTTTTTACAGTTTAAATTTCACATCCGTACATTACTGCAGGAGAAACCATCACTTTGACCAGGTGGACCTTCGCTGGCAAAGCAATGTCTCTGCTTTTCAATATGTTGTCTAGGTAGTTCATAGCTATTAATCCAAGTACCAAGTGTTTTTAATTTTATGGCTGCAGTCACAATCTTCAATTATTTTGGAGCCCTCCAAAATAAAGTCTATCAGTATTTCCATTGTTTCTCCACCCATATTTTAAACAGGGATGGGACCATATGTCATGATCTTAATTTTCTGAATGTTGAATACTAATTCAAAATTTTCACTCTCCTCTTTAATTTTCATCAAGAGGTTCTTTATATCTACTTAATTTTTGCCGTAAGAGTGATTTCATTTGAGGCTGTTGATATTTCTTGCAGCAATCTTTATTCATGCCTGTGCTTCTTAAAGTCTGGCATTTAGCATGTTGTACACTACATATGAACTCTGGATGGAGGTTTGTGATATTCTACAGGAGACAGGAACCAAGACCATCCCCAAGAAAAGGAAAAGCAAAAAAGCAAAACAGCTGTCTGAGAAAACCTTACAATGTTCTATGGAAAAAAAAAGAGAAGCCAAAAGCAAAGGAGAAATGGAAAGATTTATCCATTTGATTGCTGAGGTGCAAAGAATAGCAAGGAGAGTTAAGAAAGCCTTCCTGAGTGATCAATGTAAAGAAATAGATAGGAAAAATAGAATGAGAAAGACGAGAGCCCCTTTAAGTAAATTTGAGATACCAAGGGACTATTACATGCAAAGAAGGGCTCAATGAAGAACCAAAATGGTATGGACCTAATGAAGCAGAAAATATTAAGAAGAGCTGCAACAAATACTTAGAACTGTTCAGAAAAGATCTTTCAGTTCAGTTCAGTTCAGTCGCTCAGTCGTGTCCGACTCTCCGCGACCCCATGAATCACAGCACCCCAGGCCTCCTTGTCCATCACAAACTTCCAGAGTTCACTCAAAATTCACAATGATGTGATCACTTATGCTCACCTATGGCCAGACATCCTGGAGTGGGAATTCACGTGGGCTTTAGGAAGTATCACTATGAACAAAGCCAGTGGAAGTGACAGAATTTCAGTTCAGGTATTTCAAATCCTAAGAGATGATGCTGTGAAAATGTTGCACTCCACATGTCAGCAAACTGGGAAAACTCAGCAGTGACCACAGGATTGGACATGATCAGCTTTCATTCCAATCCCAAAGAAAGGCAATGCCAAAGAATGCTCCAAACTACCGCCCAATTCCACTCATCTCACACGCTAGAAAATAATGTTCAATATTCTCCAAGCCAGGATTCAAAAATTGATGAACCGTGTTCTTCCAGAAGTTCAAGGTGGTTTTAGAAAAGGGAGAGGAACCAGAGATCGAACAGCTAACATCTGCTGGATCATCGAAAAAGCAAGAGAGTTCCAGGAAAAACATTTCTTTCTTCTTTATTTCCTATGCAAAAACCTTTGACTGTGTGGATCTCAATAAATTATGGAAAATTCTGAAAGAGATCAGAATACCAGACCACCTAACTTGTCCCTTGAGAAACTTGTTTGCAGGTCAGGAATCAATAGATATTACTGGACATGGAACAACATCTTGATTCCAAATAGGAAAATGAATATGTCAAGGCTGTACTTTCACCCTCCTTATTGAACTTTTATGCAGAGTACATCATGAGAAACGCTGGGCTGAAGGAAGCACAAACTGGAATCAAGATTGCTGGGAGAAATATCAACAACCCAGATATGCAGGTGACACCACAATTATGACAGAAAGTGAAGAACAACTAAAGAGTTTCTTGATTAACATAATGAGGAGAATGAAAACGTTGGCTTAAATTTCAAGTTTTATCAACTCAGATTATGGCCTCGAGTCCCATCACTTCTGGCAAATAGGTGGGGAAAGAGTGGCTGCCAATATATGTGTATATATATATATATATTTCCCCCCCCCCAGGGGGAGGCTCCAAAATCACTGCAGATGGTGATTGTAGCAATGAAATGAAAAATGCTTACTCTTTGGAAGGAAAGCTATGATCAACCTAGACAGCATAAATAAAAAGCAGACACCTGATTTACCAATAAACTGTTTAGTCAAGCTATTGTTTTTCCAGTAGTCACGTATGGATGTGTTATTCGGACTATAAAGAAAACTGAGTGCCAAGAATTGATGCTTTTGAACCGTGGTGTTGGAGAAGACTCTTGAGTGTCCATTGGACTGATAGGATATCCAACCAGCCAATCCTAAAGGAGATCAGTCCTGGATGTTCATTGGAATGACTGATGTTGAAGTTGAAACTCCAATACTTTGGCCAACCGATGCAAACAACTGACTCAATGGAAAAGATCCTCACGCTGTGAAAGATTGAGGGTAGGAAGAGAAAGGGATGACAGAGAATGAGGTGGTTGGAGAGTATCACCGATTCAATGGACATGAGTTTGGGTATACTCAAGGGGTTGATAACGGACAAGCAGGTCTGGCCTTCTGCAGTTCATGGGGTCACAAATAGTCTGACACGACTGAATGACTGAAGTGATTATTATATACAATTTAAATAAGCACGGTGACAATATGGACAGCACGATGTGGGTGAAGCTGTCCTGCTTCCAGACCATGATATCTTGGTACATGTAGGGGCTCTCAGTCTGCTTCACGCTGAAGCACAGTCTCTTGTCAAAGGGCTGGTCTCCCCTGTCCTTGATGAACTTCCTTTTGCCGGCTGTTACTCCCCTGACAAACGTCTGCAGGGTGGTGGTCCCGATGGCCATCAACGTGTCCATGAACAGGGATTTGCCTTTCCTGTTCACCGTCAGCCCCATAGTCATGCCCGAATTCAAGGGCTGGACACCTGTGGCACAAGCCGGTGTATCAGGGGCTGATGCCCCATCTGCGCCTGCTCAGCCCCTGGACCCAGGAGGGCCCCGACTAGATTCTGGAACGATGCCTCCAGGGCTGGGGAGTTCTCCCGTCCCTGCTCCACAGTGTCTGACTTCTCAGGGCTTTCATCCTGGAAGCCGTCCACCCCACTCCTGCTCTTGATGGGGCAATTGGGCACTGACTGGCCGAGTCCATGTTGATGCCTGCCAGGCCGGGTCCATGTTGTTTTGGGGTCCAGGCTCTGAGAGGGGAACTTTGGAACATCAGGCTGGCAGCAAACAGCAGGCTACTCTTGGCCTCATGCCCCTTGCCAACAACTAGTGCTCTGGAGGCGGCCTTGAGAAGCTGCTCTTGCTGCATCAGGAGATCTGCTTATGGGCATGGTTTGGGGAGGTCTGGTTACTTCTGCTGAAATTGCCCTACTTCTGCATCTTGCTGTGGCACCGTTTGAGGTCATGAATGTGATACTTGCAGTATATCAGGTGCTGCTCAAGAGGCCCTGAGCAACCCTATAGATCCCCCACCCCATGGGGCCACACCCTTATTCTTTTTTGAAAGAGTTAAAAAATCTTAGTTTCATTCAGCCCGTTACAGATTGTTCAGTTTACATATATATTTGAAACTACAGACCAAAAATAGTGGGCCCCACAGCTGCAAAAATACTGCAATGACCAAGCCAAGTAAAGACAGATTTGCACTCTGTAAGCTCTCTGTGAGGCCAGGAGGTGGTCGGTTCGAAGTAGAAAATTCAAAACTGTACAAAAATACGGTTTTGATTTCATTTCACTCTGTACATTCAATATGATTACAAGCTCAGAAGCCTGCCAGGGGACAGGCTTCTGGAATCGTCCCCACCCCTGGCGGCAATGCAGATGTCTAGGTACACAGGGCACTCTTGGACAGCATCCACTACTTGGTATATTGTAGAGACCTGAAAGCTGAGACCAAGAATATGTAACATCGATATAATATGGCAGTTCTCTTAAAAAGGAGGTTCTGCATTTAACAGTGTGCCAACAGAGTTTTAACTTATTAAAAAATATATTCTAAGTGAACCTAAAAATTATATTTTATACACATAAAAATGCATCTTATTTGTGGTGTAAGCACGCGGCCTGGCTCCCAGAGGGGGCGGTGGTTTCGGCTGCCGGCTGCACGCGGGTCGGGGCATGCTTGGTCCGACATTCGGGGGGTTGGTGAGCACGAGGCCCGGTAGGCTAGGGTCGCCACCGGGGCGAGGCGCCCCCTGCACCAATCCCAGGGCGGGCCGAGGCCAGAGCATGGGGACCCCGGTCGCCTTCGCCTGCAAGGCCCAGGGAAGGCCATGCTCAAGCAGTGGCCCCACGTCTAAGGGCCAGCGAGGAGTGGCGACCACAGGACCTGAAGAACAGAGTGCTCCCCGAAACCCACCTCCGCACGGTGCCTGCCCCTAGTAGGCTGGTGACATTATTTCGGCTGCACCTTCAAAACTGGTCCCTGGCCGCATTTGATTCTCCACCTGGTGAGCCCGCTTCGTATTTGTGGCCATCGTTTAAGATGCAGCAAGAAGGGAGCCAGGTGGAGACCTGGCCTCTAGCTCCTGCTTCTGTCTCTTCCCCCAGCTCTGCCTTCCAGGGACACGGTCGCCCTCCAGAAGAGGAGGCCCAAGCAGGAGGCTGTAGGGACAGGAATTGAACGGCAAGCCACGTCCGAGAAGTTTTCAGTGTAAGAGACCTGTTGGGGGAGCTGGTTCCCATTTCCCCACATTCTGCTGCTCCAAGAAAGTGCAGCCGCTGCACCTTACCTTGGACAAGGGGTATCCCCTCAAGGCTGCCCCTCCTGACCCTGAACGTGGAGTAGCTCCTCTCGGCCCTCCTGTGCCCGCCCAGCCACCGCCTATTGGACATGGGTGAGCTCCTCTCAGCCACCGGCCCTGGCCTCAGGCATGGGGTAGCTCCTCAGGGCTGTGTCTCTTTGCGTGGTCGGTTGCTCCGGGGCCGGCGTGTCTTGAGTCTGCACCACCAGGTAGGTATTGCGAGGGGACATCAGAGGGCAGACACACTGAAATCATAATCACAGAAACTAGTCAATCTGATCACATGGACCATAGCCGAATGTGGTCCACTGGAGAAGGGAATGGCAAACCACTTCAGTATACTTGCCTTGAGAAACCCATGAACAGTAACAAAGGGCAAAATGATATGATATACTGAATGAGGAAATCCCCAGGTCGGTAGGTGCCCAGTATGCTACTGGAGATCAGTGGGGAAGTAACTCTAGAAGGAATGAAGGGATGGAGCAAAAGCAAAACCAACACCCAGTTGTGGATGTGACCGGTGATAGAAGCAAGGTCCGATGCTGTAAGAGCAATATTGCATCGGAACCTGGAATGTTAGGTCCATGAATCAAGGCAAATTGGAAGTGATCAAACAGGAGATGGAAAGAGTGAACATAGACATTCTAGGAATCAGTGAATTAAAATGGACTGGAATGGGTGAATTTAACTCAGGTGACCATTAAATCTACTACTGTGGGCAGGAATCCCTTAGAAGAAATGGAGTAGCCATCATGGTCAACAAAAGAGTCCGAAATGCAGTACTTGGATGCAATCTTAAAAACGAAAGAACGATTTCTGTTCGTTTCCAAGGCAAACCATTCAATATTACAGTAATCCAGGCCTATGCCCCAATCAGTAACGGTGAAGAAGATGAAGTTGAACGGTTCTATGAAGACCTACAAGACCTTTTAGAACTAACAACCAAAAAAGATGTGCTTTTCATTATAGGGGACTGGAATGCAAAAGTAGGAAGTCAAGAAACACCTGGAGTAACAGGCAAATTTGGCCTTGGAGCACAGAATGAAGCAGGGCAAAGGCTAATAGATTTTGTCAAGAGAATGCACTGGTCGTAGCAAACACCCTCTTCCAACAAAACAAGAGAAGACTCTACAAATGGACATCACCAGATGGTCAACACCAAAATCAGATTGATTATATTCTTTGCAGCCAAAGATGGCTAACTCTATACAGTTAGCAAATCAAGACCAGGAGCTGACTGTGGCTCAGATCATGAACTCCTTTTTGACAAATTCAGACAGAAATAGAAGAAAGTAGGGAAAAGCTCTAGACCATTCAGATATGACCAAAATCAAATCCCTTATGATTATACAGTAGAAGTGAGAAATAGATTTAAGGGACTAGATCTCATAGATAGAGTTCCTGAGGAACTATGGATGGAGGTTCGTGACATTGTACAGGAGACAGGGACCATCCCCATGGAAAAGAAATGTAAAAAAAGCAAAATGCCTGTCTGAGGAGGCCTCACAAATAGCTGTGAAAGGAAGAGAAGCGAAAAGGAAGTGAAAGGAAGAGAAGCGAAAAGAGAAGTGAAAGGAAGAAAAGCAAAGGAGCAAAGGAAAGGTATAAGCATCTGAATGCAGAGTTCCAAAGAATAGCAAGGAGAGATATGAAAGCCTTCCTCAGTGATCAATGCAAAGGAGAGGAAGAGGAAAACAACAGAATAGGAAAAGCAAGAGACCTTTTCAACAAAATTAGAGGTATCAAGGGAATGTTTCATGCAAAAATGGGCTTGATAAAGGACAGAAATGGCATGGACCTAACAGAAGCAGAAGATATTAAGAGGAGGTGGCAACAATACACAGAAGAACTGTACAAAAAATATCTTCACAATGAAGATAAACACGATGGCGTGATCATTCACCTGGAGCCAGACATCTTAGAATGTGAAGTCAAGCGGGCCTTAGAGAGCATCACTACAAACAAAGCTAGTGGAGTTGATGGAATTCCAGTTGAGCTATTTCAAATCTTGAAAGATGATGCTGTGAAAGGGCTGCACTCAATAAGCCAACAAATTTGGAAAACTCAGCAGTGGCCACAGGACTGGAAAAGGTCACTCTTCATTCCAATCCTAAAGAAAGGCAATGTCAAAAAAAGCTCAAACGACTGAACAATTGCACTCATCTCACAAGCTAGTACAATCATGCTCAAAATTCTCCAAGCCAGGCTTCAGCAATATGTGAACCGTGAACTCACAGGTGTTCAAGCAAGTTTTGGAAAAGCTAGAGGCATCAGAGATCAGACTGCTAACATCCGCTGGATCATGGAGAAAGCAAGAGAGTTCCAGAAAAACATCTATTTCTGCTTCATTGACTATGCCAAAGCCTTTGACTGTGTGGATCACAATAAACTGTGGAAAATTCTGAAAGAGATGGGAATACCAGACCACCTGACCTGCCTTTTGAGAAACGTGTATGCAGGTCCGGAAGCAACAGTTAGAACTGGACATGGAACAACAGACTGGTTCCAAAAGGAAAAGGAGTACGTCAAGGCTGTATCTTGTCACCCTGCTTATTTAACTTATATGCAGAATACATCATGAGGAACGCTGAGCTGGAAGAAGCACAAGCTGGAATCAAGATTGCTGGGAGAAATATCAATAACCTGAGATACGCAGATGACACCACCCTTATGGCAGAAAGTGAAGAGGAACACAAAATCCTCTTGATGAAAGTGAAAGTTCAGTTCAGTTCAGTTCAGTTTAGTCGCTCAGTCGTGTCCTACTCTCCGCGACCCCATGAATCACAGCACGCCAGGCCTCCCTGTCCATCACCAACACCCGGAGTTCACTCAAACTCATTTCCACAGAGTCGGTGATGCCATCCAGCCATCTCATTCTCCGTCGTCCCCTTCTCCTCCCGCCCCCAACCTTTCCCAGCATCAGAGTCTTTTCCAGTGAGTCAACTCGTCGCATGAGGTGGCCAAAGTATTGCAGTTTCAGCTTTAGCATCAGTCCCTCCAATGAACATCCAGGATTGATCTCCTCTAGAATGGACTGGTTGGATCTCCTTGCAGTATAAGGAACTCTCAAGAGTCTTCTCCAACACCACAGTTCAAAAGCATCGATTCTTCGGCGGTCAGCCTTCTTCACAGTCCAACTCTCACATCCATACATGACCACGGGAAAAACCATTGCCTTGACTAGACGGACCTTGGTTGGCAAAGTAATGTCTCTGCTTTTTAATATACTATCAAGGTTGGTCATAACTTTCCTTCCAAGGAGCAAGCGTCTTTTAATTTCATGGCTGCAATCAGCATCTGCAGTGATTTTGGAGCCCAAAAAAACAAAGTCTGACACTGTTTCCACTGTTTTTCCATCTATTTCCCATGAAGTGATGGGACCAGATGCCATGATCTTTGTTTTCTGAATGTTGAGCTTCAAGCCAACCTTTTCACTCTCCTCTTTCACTTTCATCAAGAGGCTTTTGAGTTCCTCTTCACTTTCTGCCATAAGAGTAGTGTCATCTGCATATCTGAGGTTATTGATATTTCTCTGGGCAATCTTGATTCCAGCTTGTGCTTCTTCCAGCCCAGCGTTCCTCACGATGTACTCTGCATATAAGTTAAATAAGCAAGGTGACAATATACAACCTTGATGTACACCTTTTCCTATTTGGAACCAGTCTGTTGTGAAAGGGGAGAGTGAAAAGGTTGGCTTGCAGCTCAATATTCAGAAAACGAAGATCATGCCATCTGGTCCCATCACTTCATGTGAAATAGATGGGAAAACAGTGGAAGCAATGTCAGACTTTATTTTTTTGGGCTCCAAAATCACTGCAGATGCTGACAGCAGCCATGAAATTAAAAGACTCTTACTCCTTGGAAGGAAAGTTATGACCAACATTGACAGTATATTAAAAAGCAGAGACATCACTTTGCCAACCAAGATCCGTCTAGTCAAGGCTATGGTTTTTCCCGTGGTCATGTATGGATGTGAGTCTTGGACTGTGAAGAAAGCTGATCACCGAAGAATTGATGCTTTTGAACTGTGGTGTTGGAGAAGATTCTTGAGAGTCCCTTTTACTTCAAGGAGACCCAACAACTCCATTCGAGAAGAGATCAATCCTTGGTGGTCATTGAAGGGACTGATGCTAAAGCTGAAACTGCAATACTTTGGCCACCTCATGAGATGAGTTGACTCACTGGAAAAGACTCTGATGCTGGGAAAGGTTGGGGGATGGAGGAGAAGGGGACTACAGAGAATCAGATGGCTGGATGGCATCACCGACTCTCTGTACATGAGTTTGAGTGAACTCCGGGAGTTGGTGATGGACAGGGAGGCCTGGCGTGCTGTGATTCATGAGGTTGCGGAGAGTTGGACAAGACTGAGTGACTGAACTGAACTGAAGTGAATCTACTTCATAGAGGTTATTTGTATTTCTTCCAGTAGTATTAATTCAAGCTTGTGAATCATCCAGATTGGCATTTCGCAACTGTTACACTATATAGAGGTTAATTAAGCAGGGTGGCAATATGCAGCCTTGGAACAGTCTTTTCCTGATTTGGAAGCAACCTGTCGTTTCATATTCTATTGCTTCTTTTCCTAGATATAGATTTCTCAAGAGGTAGGTCAGGTGGTCTTGTTTTCCCACCATTTTATTATTATCATTATTAGTTAACAATTTGTTGTGATCCACACAGTCACAGGCTTTGGCATTACAATGAAGCAGAAGTAGAGGTTTCTGTTTTTCTTGTTTTTAGAGATCTCTTGCTTTTCTGATGATTCCCATGGATGTTGGCAATTTGATCTTTCTTTTCCTACCCTTGTCTAAATCCAGCTTGAACATGTTGAAGTTCGTTGTTCATGTACTGTTGAATCTGGAAGGGAGAATTTTGAGCATTACTTTTCTACCATTTGACATGGGGGCAAATGTGTGGTAATGTGAACATTCTTTGGGATTGGACTGAAAACTGAACTTTTCCAGTCTTGGGGCAATTGCTGAGTTTTTCAAATTTGCCGGCATATTGAGAGTAGCACTTTCACAGAATCATCTTTTAGCCTGTGAAATAACTTAACTGGAATTCCATCAGCTCCACTAGTTTTCTCCATATGATGCTTCATAAGGATTCAGTTTAGTTCAGTTCACTTCAGTCGCTCAGTCGTGTCTGACTCTCTGCAACCCCATGAATCACAGCACTCCAGGCCTCCCTATCCATCACCAACTCCCGGAGTTCACTCAAACTCATGTCCAAAGAGTCGGCAATGCCATCCAACCATCTCATTCTCTGTCGTCCTCTTCTCCTCCAGCCCCCCACCTTTCCTAGCATCAGAGTCTTTTCGAGTGAGTCAACTCGTCCCATGAGATGGCCAAAATATTGCAGTTTCAGCTGTATCATCAGTCCTTCCAATGAACACCCAGGATTGATCTCCCTCAGAATGGACTTTTTGGATCTCCTTGCAGTACAAGGGACTCTCAAGAGTCTTCTCCAGTACCACAGTTCAAAAGCATCAATTCTTCGGCGATCAGCTTTCTTCACTGTCCAACTCCCACATCCATTCATAACCACGGGAAAAACCATAGCTTTGACTAGACAGACCTTTGTTGACAAATTAATGTCTCTGCTTTTTAATATACTATCAAGGTTGGTCATAACTTTCCTTCCAAGGAGTAAGTGTCTTTTAATTCCATGGCTGCAATCTTACTTGACTACATATTCCAAGGTGTCTGAGTATAGGTGAATGATCTCACCATCGAGGTTATCTTTGTATTGAAGATCCTGTTTGTATAGTTTTTCTGTGTATTCTTGACACCTCTTTTTGATATATTCTGCTTCTATTAGGTCCATACCATGTCTGTTCTTTATTTTGACCATCTTGGCATGAAATGTTCCTTTTGTAACTTTAATTGTCTTGAAGAGATCTCTTTTCCATTCCAATTTTCCCCTCTATTTCTTTGCATCTTTCACTGAGGTAGACTTTCTTATCTCTCCTTCCTCTTCTTTGGAACTCTGCACACACGAATATATCTGTTCTTTTCTCCTTTGTTTTAGCTTCTGTTCATTTCTCAGTAATTTGTAAGTTATATCCAGACACCCATTTTGCCTTCTTGCATTTCTTTTTCTTGAGGATGGTCTTAATCACTGCCTTTTGTACAATTTCACAAACCTCTGTCTGTAGGCATTCAGGAACTCTATCAGATCTAATCCCTTGGATCTATTTGTCACTTTCCCTGTCTAATCATAAGGGATATGATTTAGGTCCTACCTGAATAGTCTAGTCGTTTCCCTACTATTTTAAATTTAAATCTGAATTTGGCAATAAGGAGTTCATGATCTGAGCCACAATAGATCCCAGTCTTATTTTTGCTGACTGTATATAGTTTCTCCATCTTTGGCTGCAAGGAAAAGAATCAATCTGGTTTCAGTTATGACCATCCGGTTATGTCCATGTATAGAGTCTTGCCTTGTGTTGCTGAAAATGAGTGCTTTCTGTGAGCAATGTGTTCCCTTGGCAAAGTTCTGTTTCTTTGGACTGGCTATACTTTGTCCTCCAAAGTCAAATTTGCCTGTTACACCAGTTATCTCTAGGTTTCCTACTTTTGCATTGCATTCCCCTATGATAAACGGGATATCTTTTATGGGTGTCAGTTCTAGAAGTTCCTGTAGGTTTTCACAAAGCTATGGACCTAACCTTCCAGGTTCCTATGTAATATTACTCTTACAGCATCAGAATTCATTTCATCACCAGTCACATCTGCAACTGGGTTCTGTTTTTACTCTGGCTCCATGCCTTCATTCTTTCTGTTGTTTCCTCTCCACTGATCTGTCATAGCATATTTGTAAAAGACCAACCTTGGGAGTTCCTCTTTCTGTATGCTATATTTTGGATTACATGCTGCTAATGGGTTTCTCAAGGCCGAAATACTGAAGCGGTTTTCCATTCCCTTCTCCAAGGACCATATTTTGTCAGAACCCTTCATTATGACCCATCCATCTTGGGTGGCCCTATATGCCTGGCTCATAATTTCATTGAGTTAGACAAGGCTATGGACCAGGTGATCAGTTTGGTCAGTTTTCTGTGGTTATGATTTTCATTCTGTCTTCCCTCTGATAAATAAAGATAAGAGGCTTGTGGAAGCTTCCTGATGGGAGAGACTAACTGAGGGGAAAACTGGTTCTTATTCAGATGGACAGGTCCATGTTCAGTTGAGTTCAGTTTTGTGTCTCAGTCATGCTCAAATCTTGGCATCCCCAAAAACTACAGCATGTCAGTACTCCTTATCCTTCACTAACTCACTGAGTTTACTCAAACTCATGTCCAATGATTCGGTATGCTCTCCAGTTATAATCTGTTGCCCCTCCTCCTCCCACATTGTACCTTTCACAGCATCAGGGTCTTTTCCAATGAGTCAGTTCTTCACATCAGCTGGACAAAGTATTGGAGTTCACCTTTAGCCCCAGTCCTTGCAAGGAATATTCAGGACTGATATCCTTTAGGATAGTCTGGTTGGATTTCTCCTAGCTATCCAAGAGACTCTCAAGAGACTTCTCCAACATCACAGTTCAAAAGCATTAATTTTCCTGCTCAGCTTTCTTTATAGTCCAACTCTCACATCCATACATAATTTCTGGATAAACAACATCTTTAACTAGATGCAAATTTCATGTAAAATTACTACACTAAATGTTCATATCTGAAATAAGTACAGTTCATCGCTTCTGAGACAGTATGTATCCTGGTTTTCACGTGTGAAAGAACAAAAATCCCACCTTTCCATGTCCAAAATTCCTCAGCAGTTTTTCATACGTCAAATATAGAGAATTCATTACCTCATATCAGAGACTCTGCTTACAAATTTAAATATGTGAGCTATACAGTATTCCCTACTTCAGTTAGAAACATCTACATCTAGATGATGAAATATAAAATACAGAATACCATGCTTTGGGCAGTTTTCTTAGTTTATTTATTTTTAATTTAGGGATAATTATTTTACAGAATTTTCTTTTCTATTAAACCTTAGCTTTCACTTGAGAATACCGTACTTCATGCAAGAAAATATGTGCCTTGATTTTTATACATGAAATAACGTGCATTCCTTAATTTATGTAAGATTTTCTAGTACCCACATTTTATGCATGAGTTCCACATATTCTGTCTATCATGCTGCAAAGTCTAAAACCGGATTTTTAAAAGGGAAATAAAAACAATTACATATTTCATGTAACAAAAACTTTGCTCAGGTTTAGGTCTTGGAAATACTGAGAATTTCATATTTAATGTAGGAAACGGACACACAGATTTTCTAACGACATATTTACAGAATTTCAGAGCATCATGTAGTAAAATCTGCATTCAGAAATTCATAAGTGAACTCCATGTTTCATAGAGGTAAAAATGGCATCCAGATTTCCATATGTGAAATATGCAGATCTTATATTTCATGTGGAAATATCACAACTTAGAAATCCAAATTTTACTCTAGTGATTTACCTGTTTCCTGTAGAAATATTGGCACCCAGATTTTCAAAAGTAAATATAGATTTCTTTCATATATCATGTAGCGATATTTTCACCCAGCCTTTCAATATTTAATATCAGTTCAGTTCAGTCGGCCAGTCGTGTCCGACTCTCCGCGACCCCATGAATCACAGCACGCCAGGCCTCCCTGTCCATCACCAACTCCCGGAGTACACTCAAACTCATGTCCACAGAGTCGGTGATGCCATCCAGCCATCTCATTCTCCGTCGTCCCCTTCTCCTCCCGCCCCCAACCTTTCCCAACATCAGAGTCTTTTCCAGTGAGTCAACTCGTCGCATGAGGTGGCCAAAGTATTGCAGCTTCAGCTTTAGCATCAGTCCCTCCAATGAACATCCAGGATTGATCTCTTCTAGAATGGACTGGTTGGATCTCCTTGCAGTATAAGGGACTCTCAAGAGTCTTCTCCAACACCACAGTTCAAAAGCATTGATTCTTCGGCGATCAGCTTTCTTCACAGTCCAACTCTCACATCCATACATGACCACGGGAAAAACCATTGCCTTGACTAGACGGACCTTGGTTGGCAAAGTAATGTCTCTGCTTTTTAAAATACTATCAAAGAGAATACTAAATTTAAGTAGGGAATTATGTGGCCACATTTTCTTACAAGAAACATAGATACATGTACATTGCCTGTTTGGCACAGATCTAAACGAATCATGGAATATTGCAAAAATTATGTATGAAAATCTGACACAAATTTTCTTATGTGTATAACTGAGAATTCATATTCCATATTTGATTCTTGTCCCAAGTTTTTCAAATGCAAAATATACAGTATTCCATATTTCACGGAAGAAGGTCTTTCTTCAAATTCTCTTTGCTGAAATAAAAAGAAATTCATCGCTCAAGCGATTTTTCTATATGATACATAAAATTCCATATTTATTGTAGGGAAATAGATTCCTGATCTTAACACACAGTATTCCTTATTTCTTGAAGGAATGTTAGCACAAAGATTTTCAAATGATAAATATAAAAAATTCCACTACTCAAGTTGAAAATCGGTGACGGTAATTTAAGACGTGAAATAGAGACTTTCATATTCCCTGAATAGAACTCTGCATTCAGAATTTCATAACTGTAATATTAAAAATTGGATATTTCATTCAACAAAATCTTCATATGTGATACACCAATAATTCTCATGTTGGAAACTTGGTCCCCAGATTTTCAAATATGAATTACAGTGACTTTTATAATTCATGTCTTAAAATCTGCACCTAGATTTTCATATGTGAAACTGAGAATTTCCTCTTTGCTGAAGGACTGTCTGCTGTCAAACTTCAACACAAGAAACAAAAAATTCGACAGTGTGCCCATAATCATATGTGAAATACATCACATAAGGACAAGCATACTCTGACTTTCACATTTGAAATGGAAATACTCCATATTATATGTAAACATATTTTCAGTAAAATTTGGGTGCCTGAGTAATTGAATCCCTCAGAGTTTAAGAAGTAAAATATCCAACCAGACTTTCATAAAAGAAATAGAGAGACGTCCATCATTCATAAAGAAGCATGTAATTTTTCTAAAGGCATATACAGAATTCCATATTTCAGCTTCGAAAATCTCCTCCTTATTGACAAATGTGAAACCGAGTTGTTGCTATTTTTCAGTTGATCTGTCATATCCAACTCTGCCACACCGTGGACAGCAGTACTCCTGACCTTCCGTGTCTCCAACACTTTGCACAGACTCATGTTTGTTGAATCGAGATATTACCGTCTCCTGAAAGATTTTCCACAATTTACTGTGATCCAGAGAGTCAAAGGCTTTGGCATAGTCAATAAAGCAGAAATCGATGTTTTCTGGAACTCTCTTGTATTTTCAGAGATCCAGTGGATGTTTACACTTTGATCTCTGATTCCTTTGCCCTTTTCCGAAACCAGCTTGAATATCTGGAAGTTCATGGTTCACAGATTGTTGAAGCCTGCCTTGGAGAATTTTGAGCATTATTTTACCAGCACGTGAGATGAAGCTCTTTGTTTAGTAATTTGAGTATTCTTTGGCAATGCTTTTCTTTGCGATTGGAATGAAAACTGACCTTTTCCATTCCTTGGCCATTGAGGAGTTTTCCAAATTTGTTGGAGCAGCGAGTTGTGGCTGTGTGGCACCGGAGCAGCCAGCAGTCAAGAGGAGATATCCCACACCCAATGTAAGGAGCAGAGGTTGTGTTTTGCTGTAGGAGCAGGGAAGAGATACTCCCCGTCCAAAGGAAAAGAAACCCCAGTAAGATGGTAGGTGCAGAGAGAGGGCATTTGAGGGCAGAAAGACTGAAACCACCATCATAGGAAGCTAACAAATCCATCACATGGACCACCACCTTGTCTTATTCAGTGAAACTAAGACATGCTGTGTAGGGCCACACATGAGAGGCAAACATACATATCCACTGGGAAACAACCTAGCTTTGCCTATATGGACCTTTGTTGACAAAGCGATGTCTCTGCTTCTCAGTACATTGTGTTTAGGTTTGTCATAGCTTTTCTTCCTGGGAGCAAGAGTCTTATATTTTCAGGGCTGTAATCTGTCCCGAGTCATTTTGGAGCCTATTCACTGTCTGTTACTGCTTTCATTTTTAACCTTTCTATTTGCAAATTCTGCCTTTAGCCTTTGTTCGGCATCACTTTGTACCCCAAGTCCAAACTTGTCTGTTACTCCACGTATCGCTTGACTTCCTGTTTTAACGTCACAGTTAGCTATGATGAAATGGACATCCCTTTTTGGTGTTAATTTTATAAAATCTTGGAGGTTTTTCTAAATCTATTAAAGTTCCCTGGTAGCTTTGATGATAAAGAATTGAAATAAAGAAACTTGCATTCTTCATTTACGAAAATCTACACCAAGATTTTCATACAAAATTAGGGAATACCACATTAGCAGTAGGAAATATAACCATCCTGCATTTCAAATGTGAATTATAGAGAATTCCAACTTTCAAATAGAACTGACACCTAGATTTTCATATGTGAAATTTAGAGAATCATATACGAAAATACACACCAAGATACTTGTATATGAAATATAGACAATTTATATTTTGTTTGAAAATATTGCTCTTGATTTTCATATCTGAAATACAGGAATTCCATATTTCAAGTGGTAAATCAACACCTGGACAATCAATAAATACAAAAATTTCGTATTACATGGAAGAAATTTATGTATCTAGATTTCATTTATTCATAATTTTTAGTATTTATTTATTTATTTACGGCTGCACTGAGTCTTCATTGCTATTCAAAAAGTTTCTCTACTTGCAGCAATTGGGGACTACTCTTCATTGCAATGAGCTTGCTTCTCATGGCAGTGTCTTCTGTTCCGGCGCACATGCTCTAGGGCTCTCAGGTTTAGCACTTGGGGGCACACAGTTTTATCTACTTTGCTAGTATGTGTGGTCTCCTCAGACCAAGGATAAAACCCATGTCCCCTGCATTGACAGGCAAATTCTTAAGCCACTGGATCACTGGTGAAGACCAACAGGCTTTTTTTTTTTTTTTGGTACATTTTAAAAAACTTATTTATTTAATTGGGGGCTAATTGTAGTATTGAGTGGGTTTTCCATACATTGACATGAATCAGCCATGTGTTTACAATTGTTCTTCATGTGGACATTCCTTCCACCCAACTCCCATCCCAAACCTCCAGGTCATCCCAGTGCACCAGCCCTGAGCACCTTGTCTCATGTATCGAACACGAACTGGTGATCATTTTCACATATGATCATATACATGTTTCAATGATATTCTCTCAAATAAACCCACTCTCACCTTCTCCCACAGAGTCCTAAAGACTGTTCTATACATTTGTGTCTCTATTGCCGTCTCATCTATAGTGTCATTGATATCATATTTTGAAATTTCGTTATATGCATTAGTGTAGCGTAGTGGTGCTTTTTGTTCTGATTTACTTCTATTTCTGTAATAGGCTTCAGTTTCATCTACCTCATTAGAACTGATTCAAATTAAATCTTTTTAATGACTGAATAATATTCCTTTGTGTATATGTACCAAAAATTTCTTATCCATTCTTCTGCCAGTGGACATCTAGGTTGCTTCCATTTCCTGGCAATTATAAACAGTGCTGTGATGACCATTGGGGTACATGTGTCTCTTTCAGTTCTGGTTTCCTTGGTGTGTATGTCAGGCAGTGGGATCGTTAGGTCATATGGCAGTACTGTTCCCAAATTTTTACCTAATCTCCACAATGTTCTCCATAATGCCTGTACTAGTTTGCTGATCCACCAACAGTGTAAGAGGGTTCTCCTTTCTCCACACCACTCCAGAATTCCTTTTGTGTAGACTTTAAGGTAGCATCCATTCTTACCAGGATGAGGTGTTACCTCTTTGCTGGTGTCATTCTTTTACACTTGGATGACCAGATTTCCTAGCGCCACTTGTTTAAGAGACTTTTTTTTTTTTTTTCATTGTAGATACTTGCCTCCCTTTTCAAAGAGAAGTTGTCCATAGGTGTGTGGCTTCACTCCTGGGCTTTCTATTTGTTCCAATGATCTATATTTTATCTTTGTGCCAGTACCATAATGTGTTGATGATTACAGCTTTGTAGTATAGCCTGAAGTCAAGCAGGTTCATTCCTCCAGGTCCATTCTTCCTTCTCAAGATTGCCTTGGTTATTCGAGGTTTTTGGTATTTCCATACAAATTGTGACATTATTTGTTTATAGTTCTATGAAAAATACCTTTGGTAGCTTGATAGGGATTGCATTGAATCTATAGATTGCTTTAGGTGGTATACTCATTTTCACTATTTTGATACTTCCAATCCATAAACATGTTATATTTCTCCATCTATTTATGTCCTCTTTGATTTCTTTCATCAGTGGGTTTTTTTTTTTTTTTAGTTATATATATATATATATATATATATATATATATATATATATATATATATATATATATATGTCTTCTGTTTCTTTAGGTAGATTTATTTCTGAGTATTTTATTCTTTTTATTTCAATGGTGAATGAGAATGTTTCCTAAATTTGTCTTTCTGTTTTCTAATGTTAGTAAATAGGTATGCAGGGAATTTCTAGGTGTTAATTTTACATCCTGCAACTTTACTGTATTTATTGCTTCAGTTTAGTTCAGTTCAGTTCAGTCACTCACTCGTGTCTGACTCCTTGGGTCCCCGTGAATCACAGCACTCCAGGCCTCCCTGTCCAACACCAACTCCCGGAGTTCACTCAAACTCATGTCCATCGAGTCGGTGATGCCATCCATCCATCTCATTCTCTGTCCTTCCCTTCTCCTTCCGCTCCCAATTCTTCCCAGTATCAGAGTCTTTTCCCTTGAGTCAACTGGTCGCATGCGTTGGCCAAAGTATTGGAATTTCAGCTTTAGCATCAGTCCTTCCAATGAACACCCAGGATTGATCTCCTTTAGAATGGATGGTTGGATCTCCTTACTGTCCAAGGGACTATCAGCACTAGTCATTTTCTGGTGGAGTCTTTAGTGTTTTCTATGTAGAGGATCATGATATCGGCCAAGACTCACAGTTTTATTTCTTCTTTTCCAATAGAGATTCCATTTATTTCCTTTTCCTCTCTGATTGCCTGGTTAAAACTTCTAAATCTGTGTTTAATAGTAGCGGTGAGAGTGGGCATTCTTCTCTTCTTCCTGACTTTAGGAGGATTACTTTCACCATTGAGGATCATCTTTGCTGTTTGTTTGTCATATATAACTTTTATTATGTTGAGGTATGTTCCTTCTATTCCTTCTTTCTGGAGTTTTTTTTTTTTTTTTTTTTGTCATAAATGAATGTTGAATTTTGTCGAAGACCTCTATATCTATTGAGATAATCATATGCATTTTATCATTCAATTTGTTAACGTGGTGTATTACGTTGATTGACTTGCAGATATTAAAGAATCCTTGGATCCGTGAGATAAAGCCCACTTGGTCATGATGTATGATCTTTTTAAATTGCTGTTGGATTCTGTTTGTTAGGATTTTGTTAAGGATTTTTGCATCTATGTCCATCAGTGTTATTGGAGTGTAGTTTTCTTTTCTTGTGGCGTATTTGTCTGGTTTTGGGGTCAGGGTGACAGTGGCCTCATAGAATCAGTTTGGAAATTTCACTAACTCTGCAAATTTCCTGAAGAATTTGAGTAGAATAAGTGTTCAGTTCAGTTCAGTTCATTCGCTCAGTCGTGTTCGACTCTTTGGGACCCAATGAATCACAGCACGCCAGGCCTCCCTGTCCATCACCAACTCTCGGAGTTCACTCAAACTCACCTCCATTAAGTGGGTGATGCCATTCAGCAATCTCATTCTTTGTCATCCCCTTTTCCTTGGCCCCCAATCCCTCCCAGCATCAGAGTATTTTCCAGTGAGTCAACTCTTCGCATGAGGTGGCCAAAGTACTAGAGTTTCAGCTTTAAGATCAGTCCTTCCAAAGCACACCCAGGACTGATCTCCTTTAGAATGGACTAGTTGGATCTCCTTACAGTCCAAGGGACTCTCAAGAGTCGTCTCCAACCCCACAGTTCAAAAGCATCAATTCTTCAGCGATCAGTTTTCTTCACAGTCTAATTCTCACATCCATACATGACCACTGGAGAAAGCATAGCCTTGACTAGACAGACCTTGGATGGCAAAGTACTCTCCCTGCTTTTTAATATGCTATCTAGGTACATCATAACTTTCCTCCCAAGGAGTAAACATTTTTTAATTTTATGACCGAAATCAGCATCCGCAGTGATTTTGAAGCCCAAAAAATGAAGTCCGACACTGTTTCCATTGTTTCCCCATCTGTTTCCCATGAAGTGATGGAACCAGATGCCATGATCTTCGTTTTCTGAATGTTGAGGTTCAAGTCGACTTTTTCACTCTCTTCTTTCACTTTCATCAAGAGGCTTTGGAGTTCCTCTTCACTTTCTGCCATAAGTGTGGTGTCATCTGCACATCTGAGGTTGTTGATATTTCTCCCGGCAATCTTGATTTCAGTTTGTGCTTCTTCCAGCTTAGTGTTCCTCAGAATGTACTCTGCATATTACGTCGATAAGCAAGGTGACAATATACAACCTTGACGTACTCCTTTTCCTATTTGGAACCAGTCTATTTTTCCATGTCCAATTCTAACTGTTGCTTCCTGACCTGCATACCGATTTCTCAAGAGGCAGGTCACCTGGTCTGGTATTCCCATCTCTTTCAGAATTTTCCACAGTTTGTTGTGATCCACAGAGTCAAAGGCTTTGGCATAGTCAATGAAAAATAACTGCTAGCTCTCGTCAATTTTTTTTTTTTTTTTTAAGAATTCAGCTCTTTAGCCACCTGATTCTGGGCTTTTGTTTGCTGGAAGAATTATGACTACAGTTTATATTTCTGTGCTTCTGACATGTCTGTTAAGTGTTTCTATTTCCTCCTGCTTCAGTTTTGGAAAGTTATACTGCACTAAGAGTTTGTTCATTTCTTCACAGTTGTACATTTTATTGGCATATAGTTACTGATAGTAGTCTCTTATGATCCTTTGTATTTCTGTATTGTTTGCTGTAGTTTCTCCAGTTTCATTTCTAATTTTGTTGATTGATTTTTCTTCCTTTGTTTCTTGATGACTGTGGATAATATTTTTTTTTCAATTTTATTTTTCGTCTCATTGAATCAGCTTTTATATTTGTTGATTTCTGCTATGTTCTCATTTGTTTCTTTTGAATTTGCTTCTCTCATAATTTTTATAATTTCTTTCCTTCTACTAGCCATGGCATTTTTCATTTCCTTCTCCAGGTGAGGAAACATCCCTGTTTATTTTGTCACCCTAACCTTGTGGGGCCAGGTGCAGTGGGAGAATAAACCAAAACCATCCTTTGTAGAATCCTGATACCCAAGCCAAGATTTAATAGACTAGTTCTGGAAGGCAGAGAGCCTGATGAACTATGAATGTAGGTTCGTGACATTGTACAGGACAGAGATCAACACCATCCCCAAGATAAAGAAATTTCAAAAATTTAAATGCATGTGGGGAGCGTTTACAAATAGTTGTGAAAAGACGGGAAGTAAAAAGCAAAGGTGAAAAGGAAATGTATACCCATTTGAATGCAGAGTTGCAAAGAATTGCTGGGAGAAATAAGATTGCCTTCCTCAGCGATCAATGCAAAGAAGGAGAGGTAAATATTAGAATGGGAAAGACTAGAGATCTCTTCAAGCAAATTAGAGAATCCAAGGAAATATTTCATGCAAAGATGGGCTAAATAAAAGACAGAAATGGTAGAGACCCATCAGAAGCAGAAGATAATAAGAAGAGGTGGCAAGAATACACAGAAGAACTGTACAAAAAGATATTGGAAATTGAAGTCAAGTGGGTGTCAGTAAGCATCACTATGATCAAAGCTAGTGGATGCGATGGAATTCCAGTTGAGCTATTTCAAATCCTGAAAGATGATGCTGTGAAAGTTCTACATTCAGTATGCCAGCAGATATGGAAAACCCAGCCATGCCCACAGGACTGTAAAAAGTCAGTTTTCATTCCAATCCCAAAGAGAGTCAATGCCAAATAATGCTGCTATCTATGGGGGGGAGGGGTATCAAAGAATCACCCCAAGGACATTATTTGGTGGCTGAACCACAAAACTCATCTCATTTTAAAAGCCTTTCCAAATTTCCACAGGATGTGTTTTCATCCATGCACAGACCCTTAAATGACACCTTTCAGGCAGTGATGCCAGTATCCACACTACCCACTCTTCTTGCATTTTGTGGAGCCATCTGTGGCTAGCAACTTTAGAATGAAAAGTATTAGTGTCATTTATGAGTAGCAACACCCTTATTATAAACAATGCAATGTCTCTGGAGATTTGCTCCATTCTTCCTGCCCTCAGGCTTCTCTCGTTAAGAATAGTACTCCAGTCTCACCCAATTGTCTGAAATTGCATCTGTTCACCTAGTCCTTAGGGATGCCACAACAAAACGGGTTCTCAAAAATATATGCATATTCACAGATTCCTATGCTGTGGCTGACGCCCGCCCCCTGCCCCACCCCCCTCCCCGCGGTAAATTGATTTCACTTGCTCACTGCTCCTTTCTCCTGGGGGCTCACACATGCTGCTGCCACAATCACTAATACTCACACAAGATTCCTACTCAAGACAGGTAATTGCTTCCCTTAAGTAATTTATTCTTGGTTCCTTGGAATCAATAGATATCACTGACTCTGGTCAGTGAAACCACTCCAACTCTCAGAAAACTCAACAGCGGACACTTCAACAAAAAATTCTTTCATATTTTCAGTGCAAAGGACTTTGCTTATTGAATGCCATAGCAAGCTTCTTAAAGAAATACTCCTAAAATTGATTCCAGAAATGGATAAAAAAGAAGCTCTTTGTCCTCATCTTGCTAAACTCTCACACCCTGAGTCTTCTTCCTCACATAGAAATTCTTCTATTCTCCCCAGATTCCCCGTTGGGTATTTTTTAGGCAATAATCAAGTTTTTATAGTTTAAGACAATGTTCTAATTTGTCCTATGATTCTACTTCCCCAGTCTGCTATAATTTTAGAATCACTTCACTACACACTACTTGGGTGCAACCTCAAAAATGACAGAATGACCTTAGTTCATTTCCAAGGCAAAGCATTCAAAATCACAGTAATGCTAGTCTCTGCCCTGAATTCTGATCCTGAAGAAGTTCAGAGTCATCAGTTCTGTGAAGACCAAGAACACCTCCTTGAATTAACAGCAAGTGAAAGATGTCCTTATCATCATAAGGGATTGGAATGCAAAAGGACAAAGTCAAGAGATACCTGGAATAGCAGGCAAGTTTGGCCTTGGAATAAAAGATGAAGCAGAACAAAGACTAATCAAACTGTCAAGAAAATGTAGTGATCAAAGCAAAGATCCTTTGACAACCACACAAGAGATGGCTTTACACATGGACATCAGCAAATGGTTCCTAATGGTATCAGCCTTACTATATAATCAGAGGGAGAAGTGTATAAGGTCAGGGGGAAAAAAAAATCTGGAGCCCACTATGGATCAGATCATCAGTAACAATCTGCCAAATTCAGAAGGTCAGGTGCAAAACTACTAGGCCTGCCAGGGACTAGAAAATCAAATTCTCTATGAATATGCAGTGCAGGTGGCATAGAGATTCCAGGGTTTATATCTAGTAAACAGAGCACCTCAAAAACTAGGGAAGGAGGTGCAAAATATTGTACAGCAAACAGTGAGTGAAACAATGCCAAAGAAAAAGAAAAGCATGGAGGAGGATGTACAAATAGCTGAGGAAAGAAGAGTAGCAGAAAGCAAGTGGAAAAGGCAAAGGTACCCAAACAAAGTTCAGATTTCCAGAGAAGAGAAAAGAGATGTAAAGCACTCCTGCAGTACACAATGCAAAGATATATAAGAAATTAATAGAAACAGAAAGACCAAAAAAATCTCTTAAAAAATCTGACTATATAAATGCAACATTTCATCCACAGGTGGGCTCAGTAAAGGACAGAAAGTTGAAAGGCCTAAAAGAAAGAAAAGAGATCAAGACAAGACGGAAAGAATGCAAAGAATTTTAGGACAAAAAGATCTTACTGCCCCAGATAACCAGGACACTGTGATGAATCCCACAGAGCCAGCCATTCTTGAATGTGAAGTCAAGTGGGCCTTACAAAGCACTGCTGTCAACAAAGCTAACGAAGGTGATGGAATTCTGTCAGTGCTGCATAAAATTCCAAATATTGATGCTATGAAAGTGTGACATTCAATATGTCAGCAAATGTGGAAAACTTAGCAGTGGTCACAGAACTAGAAAAAGGAAATTCTTACCCCAGTCCGCAAGAAAGACAGTACTAACGAATGATAAAAAAACACTGCACAACTTCACTTGTCTTCCAAGCAGGTAAAGTTATGCTCAAAATCCACTAAGCTTCTCTTCATCATTCCATGAATTGAGAAACTCCAGATGTTTAAGCTGGGTCAGACACATCAGAGGAATAAGAGTTGAAATGGTCACCATTTGCTGGATTTTAGAAGTCATAGAAGTACTAAATTTCGTTGATCACTCTCAGCAAATTTGGAAACTCAGCAGTGGCGACAGGAATGGAAATGGTCAACATTCATTTCAATTCCAAAGAAAGGCAGTGCCAAAGAATGCAGAAACTACCACGCAAATACACCCATCTCACACGCTAGTAAAGCAATGTTTAAAATTCTCTTAGCCAAGCTTCAGCAATATGTAAACCATGAACTTCTAGATGTTCAAGCTGGTTTTAGAAGAGGTAGAGGAACCAGAGATCAAATTGCTAATATCTGCTTGTTCATCAAAAAAGAAAGAGACTTCCATAGAAACATCTATTTCTTCTTTATTGACTATACCAAAGCTTCTGACTGCGTGGATCACAATAAACTATGGAAAATTCCAAAGGGAATGGGAATACGAGGCCACCTGATCTGCCCCTTGAGAAATCTGTATGATGGTCAGGAAGCAACATGTTAGAGCGGACATGAACAACAGTCTGCTTCCAAATAGGAAACGGGGTACATCAAGGTTGTATGTTGTCACCCTACTTATTTAACTTATAGGCAGAGTACATCATGTGAAATGCTGGGCTAGAGGAAGCACAAGATGCAAGCAAGATTGCTGGGACATATTTCACTAACCTCAGATATGTACATGACACCACCCTTTTGACAGAAAGTGAAGAAGAAGTAAAATAGCCTCTTGATGAAAGTGAAAGAGGAGAGTGAAAAAGTTGGCTTAAAGCTAAACATTCTGAAAACTAAGATCATGGCACCCGGTCCTATAACTCCATGGCAAATAGAAGGGGAAAAATGGAAGTCATTGATGTATTTTATCTTTTTGGGCTCTAAAATCACTCCAGATGGTGACTTTGGCCATCAAATTAGAAAACAAATATTTCTTGTCAGAAAAGCTGTGAGAAATCGAGACATGTGTGAAAAAGAAAAGATACCAGTTCGCTCACAAACTTTGGTATAGTCAAGTCTGTGGTCTTTGTGGTATTCACATAGAGTTGATTGAGCAGGACCACAAAAGTGGCAGAATCCTGAAGAATTGATGCTTTTGAATTGTGGTATTGGAGAAGATTCTTGAGAGTTCCTTGGATAGCAAGGGGATCAAATTAGTCAATCGTCAAGGAAATCAGCCCAAAATAACCGTTGGATGAACTGCTAGTGAAGCTGAAGCTCTAATACTTTGTCTATCTAATGCAAAGAGCCAACTCATTGGAAAAGACCCTGATAATGAGAAGTACTGAAGGTAGAAGGAGAAGGGTGTGACAAGAATGAGTGTGTTGGATGGCATAACTGCCAATGCAATAGATATGAACTTGGGTCAGCTCCGGGAGATGGTAGTGCCTATTGAGGCTTGCCTGATGCAGTCCATGACATCACAAGGAGTCAGATATGACTTCCCACTAAACAACAAAAGGGAGCGTCCTAATTGCACTTTCATCTTTATCTCTCAAAATTTTCCAGCAGCACCTATAAAGGATAATATATTCTCTCCATTGTATATTGTTGCCTCCTTTGTCATAGATTAGGTAAGCATTTGGACAAGAGATTATTTCAGGGTCTTCTATCTGTTCCATGTTCCATTGGGCTGTATTCCTTTTTTTTTTTTTTTGCAAGTTTCATGCTGTGTGGATGACTACAACTTTGAATTACAGACTGAAAGCAGGAAACCTGATTCCTCCAGTTCTGTTTATTTTTCTCATGATAGCATGGCTATTCAAGGTCTTTTACATTTCCCAACAAGTTGTAAAAAAAAAATTTATCTAGTTCTGTGAAAAATGTCATTGGCAATTTCAAAGCAATTGTTCTGAATATGTAAATTGCTTTTTGTTGCACAGCCATTTTCACAGTATTGATTCTCCAAGTCAAAGAGAATGTTATATTTATCCATTTATTTTGTCACCCTTGATTTATTTCCTCCATGTCTTATTTAATTCAGCACACAAATCTTTTCCCAGGTTTACTTTCGGGAATTTTATTCTTCTTGCAGTGGTGACTGGGATTCCTTTCTTAATTTGTTTTTGATTTCAGTTTATAGGAATGCTAGAGATCGCTGTGTGTTAATTTTATAGCCAGACACTTTCCTGAATTCATGGAGTACTACTAGTAATTATCTGGTTTTATGGTAGGATTCTCTGTGCATAGTATCATATCATCTGCAAAAAGTGACAGTTTTACCTCTTATTTTCCTTTTCATTTGAAACTTTTTTTCCTGCTTCTTCCTGTTCTCTGATTGCATTAGCTAGGTGTCCCAAGACTGTGTTGAATAACCATGGTGAATAAGAAGCATCTTTCTTTTATTCATGAATTAGGGGTCATGGTTTCAGAATTTTACTATAGAGAACACTGTTTGTGGTGAGTTTATCCATAAATGGCCTTTATTATGTTAAAGAAGATTCCCTTTATTCCCTCCTCCTCTACAGGTTTAATCATACCTAGGTGTTAAATTTTGTCAAAAGCTTTTTCTGAATCTATATCCCAAACAGATTCAACACCTCTTCTTGGAATACTTAGGTATCTTTCGGTTTGTGTGTTTGTTTGTTTTTCTTCCTTTGGCCACATGATATAAAGAGCTGACCCATTAGATAGTGTCCTGACGCTGGGAATGATTGACGGTAAAGAAGTGGGTAGCCAGTGATGGGATGGTTAGATAGCATCACTGATTCTATGGACGGAAATCTGAACAAATTGTGGTAGATAGTGAAGGGAAATCTGGCAGGCTAAAGTCCATGGGGTGACAAAGAGCCAGAGCTGACTTAATGACTGAATAAAAACAAATGATGTTCTCCTTCTGTTCTTGACAGGAGTAGCTTTTTTTTTTTTTTTACTACTTCATTTTTTATCCCACCTCACCCTATCTAGATACTACTTATGTTATATCGGCTCCTTATCATGTTGAGATTCAGCCACATTTTGCTGTTTTCATTGCTACCCACATGGCCCAACATTTGTGTGATTTTAAACTCCACATGTTTCAGTGGTTTCCTAACCACCAGCATCCTGATATTTTCCTGATACACTGATGTTTCATTCTATTCTGTTCATCTCGGTCTCACATTGTGTGTATATGCCAATTTTCTATTTCCCTTGATTTTTCTTTGCTGTTAATGTATATAAGACATTCTTTTAAATTACTAATGAAGATTTTTTTTTCTTTGTTTTATACATTCTTATGTGATGACTATTCCATATTGACCTGTTTGATGTTCTTTGATATGATATGTTCTCCAGTTGAAATAAACAATCAAATCATATGACTATTTCTGTTTATGATTTACTCACCGCTGTTCAGGATTAGAGGCCTCTGTTTGAAAAATACAGCCTAAATAATGAAACAAATAAGAAACAAAACTTAAACATATAAATCTTAATAAATTCTAGATTTGAAAAGAAAATTATCTCCAAGAAAGGAGTATATTGTTTGCAAGTTAAAACTGCCAACTCTGTCTATTCATCCCTAGATCAGCCAAAAAATATCATCAGCTTCTTTGAAAAGCATATTTTGAAATGATGATTAAGGCAAATGGCAGACGAAACAATGGACAACAAATTAATCTGAAACATATACAAGCAACTCCTACAGCTCAATTCCAGAAAAATAAATGACCCAATCAGAAGTTGGGCCAAAGAACTGAGATGACTTTTCTCCAAAGAAGACAAACAGATGGCTAACAAACATATGATGATGCTCATTATCAGAGATGCAAATCAAAACCACAATAAGGTACCATTCCATACCAGTCAAATTGACTTCTATCCAAAAGTCTACAAGCAATAAATTCTGGTGAGGTTGCAGAGAAAAGGGAAGCCTCTTACACTGTTGGTGGAAATCAAGCTAGAACAGCAACTATGGAGAACAGTGTGGAGATTCCTTAAAAAATAAAACTGCAATAGGACTGCCATGTGACCCAGATTACACTGCCTGGCATACACACCGAGCAAACCAGAATTGAAAGAGACAGGTGTACCCCAATCTCCATTGCATCACCGTTTATCATAGACAGGGTATGCAAGCAACCTAGATGTTCATTCGTTGAAGACGAATGGATAAGAAAGCTGTGATGAATATACACACTGGAATATTCACTTCAGTTCAGTTCAGTCGCTCAGTAGTGTCCGACTCGAGCACCCCATGAGTCTCAGCACGCCAGGCATCCCTGTCCATCACCAACTCCCAGAGCTTACACAAACTCATGTCCATCGAGTCGGTGATGCCATCCATCCGTCTCATCCTCTGTCATCCCCTTCTCCTCCTACCCCCAATCTCTCCTAGCATCAGGGTGCTTTGCAATAAGCCAACTCTTCACAGGACGTACCCAAAATATTGACCCAGATTCAGCATCAGTCCTTTCAATAAACACTCAGAACTGATCTCCTTTAGGATGGACTGGTTGCATCTCCTTGCAATCCAAGGGACTCTCAAGAATCTTCTCCAACTACACAGTTCAAAAGCATCGATTCTTTGGTGTTCAGCTTTCTTCAAGTTCAACTCTCACATCCATACCTGACCACTGATAAAACCAGAGCTTTGACTGGACGGACCTTTGTTGTCAAATTAATGTCTCTGTTTTTTTATATGCTGTCTAGGATGATCATCACTTTCCTTTCAAGGAGTAAGAGTCTTAATTTCATGCTACAATCACCATCTACAGTGATTTTGGAAACCAAAAAAATAAAGTCTGACACTGTTTCCACTGTTTCCCCATCTATTTCCCATGAAGTGATGGGACCAGATGCCATGATCTTAGTTATTTGAATGTTGAGCTTTAAGCCAACTTTTTCACTCTCCTCTTTCACTTGCATCAAGAGGCTTTTTAGTTCCTCTTTACTTTCTGCCATAAGCGTGATGTCATCTGCATATCTGAGGTTATTGATATTTCTACCGGGAATCCTGATCCAAGATTGTGCTTTCCGACCAGGGTTTCTCATGATGTACTCTGAAGAACTTAAATAAGCAGGCTGACAATATATAGCCTTGATGTACTCTTTTTCGTATTTGGGACCAGTCTATTGTTCCAGTAGTAGAATATTACTCAGCCATTAAAATCAGTTCTAAAGAGTGGGTGAAACCAGAGCCTTAGTTAAACAGTGAAGCCAGAAAGAAAAACACCAATAGCGTATACTAATGTATATTTGTGGACTTTAGAAAAATGGTAATGGTAACCCTGTATGCGAGACAGCAAAAGAGACACAGATGTAAAAACCAGTCTTAGGACACTGTGGGAGAGGACGAGGGAGAGATGATATGGGAGAATGACATTGAAACATGTAAATTATCACATGTGAAAGAAATTTCCAGTCCATGTTCGATGCATGATACTGGGTGCTCAGGGCTGGTGCACTGAGGTGACCCAGAGGGATGGGATGGGAAGGGAGGTAGGAGGGAGTTTAAGGGTGGGGAACACATGTACACACATGGGAGATTCATGTCAATACCTAGCAAAACCAATACACTACTTTAAAGCAAAAAAAAAAAAAAAAAGAGAAAATAAAACTGCAAATAAAAAAGGATTAGAACATATAAAAGCAAACAAACAAAACAAAATTCAGAATTCTACATCAGGAGTACTAAATAACAACAGACAGGGGCATTTTACTTTAGAGAAATTGTGGTTAGAGTAAAAATATCTTTCACTTTCCTTTTCTTGGTGAATGGTATTTGCTCTTCTGTAGTGGGAATGTTTTCATCAGTATCCCTTAAATCAGAGTCCATAATTGCTCTTCAAGTGACTTATTGCTGAGGATTTCAAGGAGAAATGGAAAGAGGGAACAAAGATATATCAGAAGGAGTACAGAATCTAATATTAAGTGTAGAACAAATTGCACCACTTTGTATATAAATTTTTCAAAATTTTTTCTCACTTTGAATTAAGCCATTTGTTTCCAAGTCACTCACTGTTTAAGTTTTACCCATGGAAATGGGATCTTCTCCTCTCACACGAGGAGGATTTCATGTGACCAAAGGAGATTATTTTCAGACTAGGGAACTTTTTAAAGAGATTAGCGGCCAGGGCTTGTAGATCTTGAAGGGTGCCTAATGAAAGAGACCTGGGTGGGGGACTGTAAAGGACAGATAGTCTGGACACAGTCTCCCCAGCTTGCCAAGCTTCATCTCTCTTTAAAAATTGGTCTTTTTACTTTCCGTACCTCTGAAATAGAGGCTACTTCTGATCTTTGGACCACTACATATGGGAAGAAAGCCTACTAAGGAGCAAAATAACCATGTGGTTGGTATTGAAAATACCTAAATATGAAAGAGCTTAACAGTTCCAAGGAAATGGTTTGATTATGAAGATTATGAGAAAAATAAAAATTAGATGACAGAGCTTTGCAGGCCCACATTCATTCCACAGTTCCACCTCAAACAGTTTACATTTTATCTACTCTATGCGACATAATCTGAGGAAGAAATTGTTAAAATTTAGAGTTTGGCGGCTGCTAATCTGAAAATATCTTAAGTATTTAGAAGACATAGACATATAAGGGAAGTTGTTTGTTCAAGTCCAGAAAGTTATTAGTACGAGGTTTCCTCAGGAACTCTCCACTTGATGAAATTGTAGTACATTCTCAAGCTACTGTTATTCTCACATTTCCCTAAGGTTGGACAAGGGACTACACCAAGCAACCTGATACTCTGTGCAAGCCACTATTATCAGTATCATCATTTTCCATATTTCCATTGTATTGTTCTCATCAGCAGTCGGAGAAGGCAATGACAACCCACTGCAGTACTCTTGCCTGGAAAATCCCATCGACAGAGGTGCCTGGTAGTCTGTAACCCATGCGGTCGTGAAGAGTCGACATGACTGAGCGAGTTCCATTTCGCTCTTCACTTTTATACATTGGAAAAGGAAATGTTCCAGTGTTCTTGCCTGGAAAATCCCTGGGGTGGAGTTGCCTGGTAGTTTGCAATCCATGGGGTCACACAGAGTCGGACACGACTAAAGTGACTTAGCAGCAGTAGCTCTAGTGCAACTGTTTCTGATCATGATCAGTTTTGACAGATAAATTTCTTTTATATATTATTCTAGAGATATAAAATTCTAGCTGTGAATCTCTTCGATGAATGTCTTAACGATGAGCAATATTAAAGTTATCTGTCATGCTTGTGGAGAAGGCAATGGCAAGGCCCTATCTATGGCTATTCATCAGAAAGTGTCTGTGTTTAACTATGTTAGGAATCTATAAGCTATATGTATAGATGTGCTAAAGCACAATTTATACTATTTAAACCTTAGTCTAAAGAGAAGATAGAGTCAAAAATGGTGGTATTGAATATGAAGAATTCATATTAATGCATAGACTTTGGACAGACTATAGATACTGATATATTTGTGGAGGCTTCTTGGTGTCACTGGGAGCTTTTGAAGATTAAAATGAGTCTGATCTAGGCCTTCAAGTAATGACGAGGTTTCAGTAGGAGACATTCGGCAGTAGGAGACATTCGGAAAGAAGGGAAGGACACCTCTGGCAAAAGCAACATTGACAAGACCCTGAATAGGAAAATAATAAAGCAAGGAGTTTAAGTGTACCTGAATGACAGATTTGCCTGTTACTCCAAGTGTTTCTTGACTTCCTACTTTTGCATTCCAGTCACCTCTAATGAAAAGGACATCTTTTTTTTGGGGTGTTCTAAAAGGTCTTGTAGGTCTTCATAGAACCGTTCAACTTTGGCTTTTTCAGTGTTACTGGTTGGGGCATAGGCTTGGATTACTCTAATATTGAATGCTTTGCCTTGGAAACAGAGATCATTCTGTCGTTTATGAGATTGCATCCAAGTATTGCATTTCAGACTCTTTTGTTGACCATGATAGCTACTTCATTTCTTTTAAGGGATTCCTAACCCACAGTAGTAGATATAATGGTCATCTGAGTTAAATTCACCCATTTTAGTCCATTTGAGTTCACTGATTCCCAGAATGTCGATGTTCACACTTGCCATCTCCTGTTTGAACACTTCCAATTTGCCATGATTCATGGACCTAACATTCCAGGTACCTAAGCAACATTGCTCTTTACAGCACTGGATCTTGCTTCTATCCCTAGTCACATCCACAAGACGGCTTTGTATTTGCTTTGGCTTCATCCTTTCAGTCTTTCTGGATTTATTTCTCCACTGATCTCCAGGAGTATATTGGGCACCTACCAACCTGGGGAATTCCTCATTCAGTATCCTATCATTGTGCCTTTTCATACTGTTCATGGGGTTCTCAAGGCAAGTATACTGAAGTGGTTTGCCATTCCCTTCTGCAGTGAACCACACTGAGTTAGACAAGGCTGTAGTCTGTGTGATCATATCGACAGGTTTTCTGTGATTATATTTTCAGTGTGTCTGCCTGCTGATGCCCTCTCGCATTACCTACCATCGTACTTCGGTTTCTCTTACCTTGGATGTGGGGAATCTCTTTACAGTCGCTCCAGCAAAGCACAGCCACTGCTCCTTACCTTGGACAAGGGGTATCTCTTAACTACCGCACCTCCTGACCTTGAACATGGAATAGCTCGTCTCGGCCCTCCTACGCCTGTGCAATCGCCACCACTTGGACATGGGGTTGCTCCTCTCAGCCACAACCCAGAGCTCGGGCGAGGGGTAGTTCCTCTTGGCCATGCTTCTGCGTGGTCCATCGCACAGCCGGCATCACTTCTGCATGGTCTGTCGTGCAGTTTTGCCAAGAGAACGCACTGGTCATAGCAAAAACCCTCTTTCAACAACATAAGAGAAGACTCTACACCTGGACATCACCAGATGGTGAACACTGAAATCAGACTGATTATATTCTTTGTAGCAAAAGATGTTGAAGCTCTATACAGTTAGCAAAAACAAGACCAGGAGCTGACTGTGGCTCAGATCATGAATGCCTTATTGACAAATTCAGACTTAAATTGAACAAAATAGGGAAAACCACTAGACCATTCAGATATGACCTAAGTCAAATCCCTTATGATTATACAGACGAAGTGAAAAATAGATTTAAGGGACTAGATCTGATTGATAGAGAGCCTGACGAACTATAGATGGAAGTTCGTGACATTGTACAGAAGAGAGGGATCAAGATCATCTCCGCTGAAAAGAAATGCAGAAAAGCTAAATCACTGTCTGGTGAGGCCTTACAAATAGCTGTGAAAAGAGAAGAAGTGAAGAGCAAAGGAGAAAAGGAAACATATAAGCATCTGAATGCAGAGTTCCAAAGAATAGCAAGGAGAGATAAGAAAGCCTTGCTCAGCGACCAATGCAAAGAAATAGAGAAAAACAACAGAATAGGAAAGACTAGAGATATCTTCAAGAAAATTAGAGATACCAATGGAACATTTCATGCAAAGATGGACTCAATAAAGAACAGAAATGGTATGGTATGGGTTCTTAATAGAAGCAGGAGAAATGGAGAAGTGGCAAGAACACAGAACTGTCCAAAAAAAAGATCTTCCCGACAAAGATAATCATGATGGTGTGATCACTCATCTAGAGCCAGACATCTTGGACTGTGAAGTCAAATGGGCCTTAGAAAGCACCACTAGGAACAAAGCTAGTGGAGGTGATGGAATTCCAGTTGAGTTGTTTCAAATCCTGAAAAGTGATGCTGTGACAGTGCTGCCCTCAATATGCCAGCAAATTTGGAAAACTCAACAGTGGCCACAGGACTGGCAAAGGTCCGTTTTCATTCCAGTCCCAAAGAAAGGCAATGACAAAGAATGCTCAAACAACCGCGCAATTGCACTCATCTCACACTCTAAATCATGCTCAAAATACTCCAAGCCACTCTTCAGCAATACGTGAACCGTGAAGTCCCAGATGTTTAATCTGGTTTTAGAAAAGGCAGAGGGACCAGAGATCAAATTGCCAGTGTCCCCTGTTTCATGGAAAAAACAAGATAGTTTCAAAAAAACATGTATTTCTGCTTTATTGACCCATTTCTTTTTTCAGTCATTTGTTATTTAGGCATTGAGGTTCACGAGCTGCTTTTGTAGTGTAAGGATTAATTATTTGTCAGTGACTTCGTTTCCTGTTATTTTCTCTGTTTCATAGGGTGCTTTTTCACATTGCTTATAGTCTCCTACTGATCACTATAGTAAAAGCGGATATCAAACGAAGTCATAAGTAATCCTGTCAGTCAAGTAAGGAAGAAGTTGAAATTTGCAGTTTAAATATCAGAGGAAGCTGGTTCATCACCTGTAAGCAGTGTATGTGATGAGGGGAGAGACTTGATGAGACCTCAGTGGGAGAAAAATGGATTTCTTGATATCTACAACAAATAAGATATGTACAAGGATTGCCAATTTCTCATCAGAGCTTCTTCCACACTATTATATCAATCAGACATCTAATGGTCTACTTTTCCATGGTCTTTCTTTATCTTCAACACTTCTCAGGAGCTTGGCTTCATTTACTGTTATTTTCTCCCTTTCAAAGGGCGCCTTTTCACATTTCTTTTAGGTTCCTTCATTGTACAAAAGCTTTTAACTTCAATTAGGTCACATATGTTTGTTTGAGTTTTATTTCCGTTTCTCTGGGAGGTGGGTCAGAGAGCATCTTGCTGTGATTTACGTCAAAGTGTGTCCTGCCTACATTTTCCTCTAAGAGTTTTATAGTTTCTAGTCTTATATTTATATCTTTAATCCATGTTGAGTTTAGTTTTGCATATGTTGTTAGGAAGGGTTATGGTTTCATTCTTTTACAACTGGTTGATGCCTTTTCCCTCAGCACCACTTGTTAAAGAGATTATCATTTCTCCATTGTATATTATTTCCTGCTTTGTCAAAATTAATATGCCCATGGATGTGTGGACTTATATCTAGGCTTTCTATTTTGTTCCACTGATCTAGATCTCTGTCTTTGTGCTACTGTCTTGATAACTGTAATTTTGTAGTATAGTCTGAAGTCAGGGAAGTTGATTACTCCATTTCATACTTCTTTCTCAGGATTGCTTCTGCTTTTAGAGGTTTCCCTGTGTTTCTATATTTACTGTGAAAGTGTAAATACTGTGAAAATATTTGTTCTAGTTTTGTGAAGAATACTATTGCTTACTTGATAAGAGTTGCATTGAACCTATAGATTGCTTCGGTTTGTGTATTCATTTTCACTATATTATTTCTTCAAGTCCATCAACCTTACATAATTCTCTATCTGTCTCACCTTTCTTTCATCATTGTTTTATAGTTTTCTTTATATGCGTATAAGTTTTTTTGTTTCTTTATGTAAATTTACCGCTAAGTATGCTATTCTTTTCATTACAACGCTGAAGAGGATTTATTCTCTTTCTATTTTCTCATTGTTCATGTGTAGCAGTGCTAGGGGCTTCTGGGTAATAATTTATAACCTGCAACATTTTGATATTCATCAATTAGCTCTAGTAATATTTTTGTGGTGTCTTTAGGGCTTTCTATGTAGAGGATCATGCCGTCTGCAAATAGTGAGAGTTACTTTTTTTTTTTTTTTTTAACCAACCTGGATTACTTTTTATTTCATTTTCTTCTCTGACTGTTGTGTCTAGGACTTCCAAATCAATGTTGAATTGTTGAGGTGAGAGGACTTCCAAATCAATGTTGAATTGTTGTGGTGAGAGTGAGCACCCTTGGCTTGCTCCTGATTTTATAGGAAATCCTTTCAATTTTTCACCATTGAAGATATTGTTTGTCGTGGGTTTCTCATATATAGCTTTTATTGTGTTGAGATATGTTCCTCTTGCCCTTGCTTTGTGGAGAGTTATCCAACCAGTCCATTCTAAAGGAGATCAATCCTGGATGTTCATTGGAGGGACTGATGCTAAAGCTGAAACTGCAATACTTTGGCCACCTCATGCGACGAGTTGACTCACTGGAAAAGACTCTGATGCTGGGAAAGGTTGGGGGCGGGAGGAGAAGGGGACGACAGAGAAGGGGATGGCTGGATGGCATCACCGACTCTTGGACATGAGTTTGAGTGTACTTCGGGAGTTGGTGATGGACAGGGAGGCCTGGCGTGCTGTAATTCATGGGGTCGCGGAGAGTCGGACACGACTGAGCGACTGAACTGAACTGATCATAAGGAGTTGTTGACTTCTGTGAAAGACTTTCTCTGCATCTATTGAGATAATTATATTGTTTTTAATCTTTCAGTTTAATATGATGTATCAGATTGATTTGCAAATATTAAGGAATCCTTGCATCCCTGGGATGATGCCCACATGCTTCTAAGGTAATGATGTATGACCTTTTTGATATGTTTTTGGATTCTGTTTTCTAGAAGTTGCAGGAAAATTTCTGCACCTATGTTTACCAATATGTTTAGTGACATTAGCCTGTAGTTTTCTTTCTTTTTTGCATCTTTGTCTGGTTTCGGTATTAGGGTGATGGTGGCCTCGGAGAATGAGTTGGGGGAGCTTATCAGCCTCTGCAATTTTCTGGAAGAGTTTGAGTTGGTTAAGGCTTTGTTCTTCCATAAACCATTTTTTGGTAAATTAAAAAAAAAAAAAAAAGTAGGATTCACCTGTGAAACCGTCTGGTCCTGGTCTTTTGATCGTTGAAAGATTCTTGATTACAAGTTTTATTTCCGTGATTCTGTTTCATCTATAAGATTTTCTACTTGTTCGTCCATTTATGGACAGTTATTCTTTCTAAGATTTTTTTTTCCATTTCTTCAACGTTGTCCATTTATGTGACATATAATTTCTCACAATAATCTCTTATGACCTTTGATATGTCTGTGTTTTCTGTTGTGATTACTCTATTTTCATCTGCAATTTTATTATTTGGATTCTTCTCCACCACCCCAGCACCCCCCCTTTTTTTTCTTTTTCCTTGATCACTCTGGCTAATGCTTTGTCTTTGATTTATATTCTAAAAGAACCAGATTTTCATTTTATTGAGCTTTGCTATAGTCACTATTGTTTCTTTTTCACTTATTTCTGCTCTGATTTTTATGGTTCTATTCATTCTGTTCTTCTTTTTGTGTTTGCTTTAGATGTAAAGGTAGCCTCTTTCTTTGATGTTTATCTTCTTCCTTGAGGCAGATTTATATGCTATGAAACTCCTTCTTAACATTGCTTGTTACTGAAACCCAAAGTTTTGGGTTGTGGTGTTTTAATTTTCTTTTTGTAATTTTATTTATTTTACGGAAGTTAATTAGTTTATATTATTGTATTGATTTTGCCATACCTTAACATTAATCTGCCCTTGGTGTACATGTGTTTTTATTTTCCTTTGATTGAATTTAAATTTGATTTCCTTTTTGATTTTTTCTGTGATCTGTTGCTTATTCAGATATCTGTTATTTAGCCTCCATATGCTTGGAGATTTATTTAATTTTTCTTCTGTGTTTGACACCTATTCTTACTTCATTGTGATTGGAATAGATGCTCGAAATTCTTTCATTTTTCATTTCTTTCTTTCTTTTTTTTTTTTTGTTTGAATTTAGCAATGCTGGGTTTATGGACGGGGATTTGATCTTTCCAGGAGGCTGTTCCATGTGCACTTGAGAAAAGGTGTATCCATTACTAACGAGTGTAATGCCTATATATAGTAATTAGGTGTAACTAGACCATTATGGCAACCCACTCCAGTGTTCTTGCCTGGAGAATCCCAGGGACAGCGGAGCCTGGTCGGCTGCCGTCCATGGGGTCGCACAGAGTCGGACACGACTGAAGCGACGCAGCAGCAGCAGACCATTGTGCTATTTAGCAAACCCTCAATATGTAAGGTAAATGCAATCAAGTAGAAAAGGGGAAATTAACAGTAACACAATTATAATGAGGGCTTTTATATCCCACTCACACCTATAGACACTTCAACTGAAGAGAAAATTAGCAAATTTTTAAGAGCTGTAAATGTTCTTTTGTAGGTCGTCTGTTTTAACACTTATTGCAGTGCCTCAGGTACAGGAGGAGGAGGTACTCTAAAGTTGGCCATATTTAGAAGTGGCAGGAAGTTACCCAGCACAATTGGTAGAGGTGGAAAATTGATAGAAAAGTCCTAATACAAAGATGTGACTTCCAAGCTATTGCTATCTTCCATTTTATGAGTCGAGAAGTACTCACCAAGAAAGTGAAATCTCTGATATGAGGGTAACTGGCAAATTTGGCCTTGGAGCACGGAATGAAGCAGGGCAAAGGCTAATAGAGTTTTGTCAAGAGAATTCACTGGTCATAGCAAACACCCTCTTCCAACAACACAAGAGAAGACTCTACACATGGACATCACCAGATGGTCAACACCGAAATCAGATTGATTATATTCTTTGTAGCCAAAGATGGAGAAGCTGTATACAGTTAGCAAAAACAAGACCAGGAGCTGACTGTGGCTCAGATCATGAACTCCTTATTGCGAAGTTCAGACTGAAATTGAAGAAAGTAGGGAAAACCACTAGACCATTCAGATATGACCTCAATCAAATCCCTTATGATTATACAGTGGAAGTGAGAAATAGATTTAAGGGACTAGATCTGATAGATAGAGTGCCTGATGAACTCTGGATGGAGGTTCGTGACATTGTACAGGAGACAGGGAACAAGACCATCCCCATGGAAAAGAAATGCAAAAGAGCGAAATGGCTGTCTGAGGAGGCCTTACAAATAGCTGTGAAAAGAAGAGAAGCGAAAAGCAAAGGAGAAAAGGAAAGATATAAGCATCTGAATGCAGAGTTCCAAAGAATAGCAAGGAGAGATAAGAAAGACTTCCTCAGTGATCAATGCAAAGAAATAGAGGAAAACAACAGAATAGGAAAAACAAGAGACCTCTTCAAGAAAATTAGAGATTCCAAGGGAACATTTCATGCAAAGATGGGCTCGATAAAGGACAGAAATGGTATGGACCTAACAGAAGCAGAAGATATTAAGAAGAGGTGGCAAGAATACACAGAAGAACTGTACAAAAAAGATCTTCCCGACCAAGATAGTCACGATAACGTGATCACTGACCTAGAGCCAGACATCTTGGAATGTGAAGTCAAGTGGGCCTTAGAAAGCATCACTACTAACAAAGCTAGTGGAGGTGATGGAATTCCAGTTGAGCTATTACAAGTCTTGAAAGATGATGCTGTGAAAGTGCTGCACTCAATATGCCAGCAGATTTGGAAAACTCAGCAGTGGCCACAGGACTGGAAGAGGTCAGTCTTCATTCCAATCCCAAAGAAAGGCAATGCCAAAGAATGCTCAAACTACCGCACAATTGCCCTCATCTCACACGCTAGCAAAGTCATGCTCAAAATTCTCCAAGCCAGGCTTCAGCAATATGTAAACCGTGAACTCCCAGATGTTCAAGCAGGTTTTAGAAAGGGCAGAGGCACCAGAGATCAAATTGCCAACATCCGCTGGATCATGGAGAAAGCAAGAGAGTTTCAGAAAAACATCTATTTCTGCTTCATTGACTATGCCAAAGCCTTTGACTGTGTGGATCACAATAAACTGTGGAACATTCTGAAAGAGATGGGCATACCAGACCACCTGACCTGCCTCTTGAGAAACCTGTATGCAGGTCAAGAAGCAACAGTTAGAACTGGACATGGAACAACAGACTGGTTCCAAATAGGAAAAGGTGTACGTCAAGGTTGTATATTGTCACCTTGCTTATTTAACTTATATGCAGAGTACATCATGAGGAATGCTGGGCTGGAAGAAGCACAAGCTGGAGTCAAGATTGCTGGGAGAAATATCAATAACCTCAGATATGCAGATGACACTACCCTTATGGCAGAAAGTGAAGAGGAACTCAAAAGCCTCTTGATGAAAGTGAAAGAGGAGAGTGAAAAGGTTGGTTTGAAGCTCAACATTCAGAAAACAAAGATCATGGCATCTGGTCCCATCACTTCATGGGAAATAGATGGAAAAACAGTGGAAACAGTGTCAGACTTTGTTTTTTTGGGCTCCAAAATCACTGCAGATGCTGATTGCAGCCATGAAATTAAAAGACGCTTGCTCCTTGGAAGGAAAGTTATGACCAACCTTGATAGTATATTAAAAAGCAGAGACATTACTTTGCCAACCAAGGTCCGTCTAGTCAAGGCAATGGTTTTTCCCGTGGTCATGTATGGTTGTGAGAGTTGGACTGTGAAGAAGGCTGATCGCCGAAGAATCGATGCTTTTGAACTGTGGTGTTGGAGAAGACTCTTGAGAGTCCCTTATACTGCAAGGAGATCCAACCAGTCCATTCTAAAGGAGATCAATCCTGGATGTTCATTGGAGGGACTGATGCTAAAGCTGAAACTGCAATACTTTGGCCACCTCATGCGACGAGTTGACTCACTGGAAAAGACTCTGATGCTGGGAAAGGTTGGGGGCGGGAGGAGAAGGGGACGACGGAGAATGAGATGGCTGGATGGCATCACCGACTCTGTGGACATGAGTTTGAGTGTACTCCGGGAGTTGGTGATGGACAGGGAGGCCTGGCGTGCTGTGATTCATGGGGTCGCGGAGAGTCGGACACGACTGAGCGACTGAACTGAACTGAACTGAATCTCAAAATTGAAATATGCCTAAGAGAACAGTCTATATGCATAAAATTGAGTCCTGGCTCGAGCCTTATTAATTATACTAAGTGTTAGAAAATGTCTGATAGAACACATCCCCTGCAAGTCTCCCAGAACCTCCCCTAAATTACTATATCCTTCATTTCTAAGCTATGGCATTGTACTTGGTATAGTATCATAGGCTGAGGCTTTAAGATTATAAAAGCTCATTGAGAACAGAGACAACATTAATTTATTACCTTTGTAAATATCTCCCAAAGGCCTGAAGCCAAGTCTGGCGCAGCTGCCACCACCCAAAAGTCCAGATGCTAACTCTGAAATCTGCCCTTAATTCTCCTCTCCAACTTCCCCCATCTTATCAACAACCAGTGGTGTCTTTTGTCCCTTGCCCTGGAAAGATTCTTTGTTCTTATAGTCTTCTTCATCGTCCAGGGGTGACTACCCATTGTCTGTATTTCAAACTCTCTGCTGATTGAATGAACATAATTTAGGAATGGAAACCAGAGGCTGCAGACAAGCCAGTACAGAAGCTTCTGAAGTTACATAGTGGGAATCTGCACTGACATGTGGCTACGTTGAATGTTATTAGTGACTTGAATCCTATCAACTGGGTCATCTGGGAGATGAACATTTTCTCTGTGAAACTGTACAAAAGGATTTCTATATGACTTCATTTGGGTGCAAGCCTTCTCTATAGTCTCCTATACCTGGAACTGTTCCCTCCAAATATTCCCATTTGAACATACCTTGGCCTGATGTGCACACAATCTCTCCTTTAGGCTTGGCTAAGACGGGGGGTTCAGAGGTCTGGTTGACCCAATTTCTCAAGTTGGTAGAGGACTTACAATCTACACTCTTTATCAATAACTGGGGTATGTGCCTTGAAGGGCTGCAGGTGTTAACAAAGAACTTGCCTGGAGCTCTGGTTTTGCTGCTCTAATGGCCCTTCTTAGAGCCGAGGAACATGTGATTATTCATAGGCCCTTCAGTTTGGACTGGTATTATTTATTTATTTATTTTCATCAGTTGCGCACTTTGCAAACTAGAATCGTGGTCTTTTGGGGTTCTCACAAATCCAGAGGACTGGTAGTAAGACTGGGGGCCATAGATGAGAACTTTTAAAAAGGGACTTCAACACACCTGGAAAACTCTCTGTGGGAAAGGCCCAGGTGGCTCCAACACATCGTGGGAGACCTTGTGATCCTCTAATCTCCCCAAAGGCTACTGCCGCCTATTGTCTTGGTTAACGGAGGTGTGATTACCATGATGTGCTTGCTTTGTGTCATCACTAAATCAATAGGCAGCAATGCCTTAGTCATTGCCCTTTGCGACGACCAGTCCTCATGATTGGTCAGGTCTTATCCTCGGGATTTAGAAGGAAATCAGTGGGAAGGATTAAAGGAGAGTTCTGTATGTTGTTGACCAGGTCATGCTGCCTTCCTGATGTGCTTACTTTCTTCTATCCCTTTCTCTAAATTATGCCCCTTCCATTGTTTCCTAGGAGATCTTACCCATTTAATAGAATGTTCATCCCAGCTGAATCTCTGAGGAAACAGTGAAAACACTTAGGGAGCATTAGGAATCTTTGAGGATTATCAGTTGATGGGTAAGAGTGTTCTTTATCACTTTCCTTTCCCTGAGAACCTAAGTAAGTACGGTGAATTCTGTTAGGACACTCAGTCCTGTCCGACTCTTTTTGACCCCATGGATAGTAGCCTGCCAAGCTTCCCCGTTCATCAGCAACTCATAGAGCCTGCTCAAACCCGTGCCCATCGAGTCAGTGATTCCATACGAGCACTTCATCTCCTGTCTTCGCTCTCTCCTCCAGCTTTCAATCTTTCTCAGCATCAGGATCTTTTCCAGTGAGTCAGTCCTTCACATCAGGTGGCCAACATATTCAAGTTCCAGTTTCAGAATCAGTCCTTCCAATCGATATTCAGGACTGATTTCCCTTAGAATTGACTTCTTTGATCTCCTTGCAGTCAAAGGGACTCTCAGGAGTTTTCTCTAACACCACATTTCAATAGCATTGATTCTTTGGAGGTCAAATTTCTTTCTAGTCCAATTCTCACTTCTACTTGACTCTGTACGTAGATTTGACTAGACCGACCTTTGTCTGCTTTATAATATGCTGTCTAGCCTGGTCATAACCTTTCTTCTAAGGAGAAAGTGTATTTTGATTTCCTGACCAGAGTCACCATCTGCAGTGATTTTGGAGCCCCCTCCCCCAATAAAGTTTCTCACTGTTTCCATTCTTTCCCCATCTTTATGACTTGAAGTAATGAGACCAGATGCCATGATTCTCATTTTGGATGTGGTGTTTTAAGTCATCTTTTTCATTCTCTTTCACTTTCCTCAAGAGACTCTTTAGTTCTTTTGAAGTTCTGCCATGTCAATCGTGTCATCTGCATATCTGAGTTTACTGATATTTCTCCAGAAACCTTGATTGCAAACACTGTTTCATCCAGCGTGGCCTTTTGTATGATTAATTCTACATGTAAATTCAATAAAGAGGGTGACAATATACAGCTTTGACGTGCTCCTTTCCCAACTTGTAACCAGTCTGTTCTTCCATGTCCTGTTCTAACTGTTGCTTCTAGACCTCCATACAGTTTACTCAGGAGGTATATAACATGGTCTAGTAGTGCCATCTTTTGTCGAATTTCCCATTTTGCTATGATCTACCCAATCAAAATCTTTGGCATCGTCAAATAGGAGTATTTGCTTTCCTGGTGTTTTCTTGCTTTTTCCATTCCCCAACAGGTGTTTGCAGTTTGATCTCGGGTTCGTCTGTCCTTTTTAAATCCAGGTTGAACATGTGGAAGCTCATGGTTCACATTCTGTTGAAGCCTGGTTGGGGAATTTTGAGCAGTACTTTGCGAGCGTGTGAAATATGTACAACTAAGCCGTAGCATGAACATTCTTTGGATTGCCGTTTTTGCAGTTGGAATGACAACTGACCTTTTCCAGTACTCTGGCCACAATTGAGTCTTCCAAATTTACTAGCATATGGATGGCAGCACATTCCTAGTATTATCTTTTAGAATTTGAAATATCTAAACTGAATTCCATCAGTTCCACGAGCTTTGCTTGTAGTTATGCTTCCTAAATCCCACGTGACTTCACATTCCATGATATCTGACTCTAGGTGAGTGATCACAGCATTGTGCTTAACTGGGTCATGAAGAACTTCTGTGTATCATTCATCTGTGTATTCTTGCCACCTCTTCTAAATAGCTTCTGCTTCTGTTACATCTGTACCATTTCTGTCCTTTAATGTGCTCCTCTTTGAATGCAATTTTCCCTTGGTATCTCTGATTTATAGGAGGGATCTGAAGTCTTTCCCATTCTCTTTATTTCCTCTATTTATTGGCATTAATAACCGAGGAAAGTTTTATCTCTCTTTGCTATTCTTTGGGACTCGGCATTCAAATGTATACAGTTTTCCTTTTCTTCTTTTCGTTTAGCTTGCCCCCTCTTCTCAGCTCTTTGTAAGGCCACGTCACTTTGCTTTTCGCATTTCTTTTTCATGGGGATGGTCTTGATCACTGCTTCCTGTACAATGCCACAAATCTCCACCCATAGGTCTTCAGGCACTCGATCAGATATAATCCGCGGATTCTGTTTACAACTTCCACTGTATAATCATAAGGGCTTTGATTTTACATGTGTAAAATATATTAATTCCCTGTTTCATGTAGGGAAATATTCACCCAGGCTTTCTTCTAAGAAATACAGAGAACTCTTTATGGTATTAGAGAAATACATGAAATATAGCTGTTCAATGTTTGACTGTTTAGCACAGGTCCTAATTTCTGAATCATTGAAAATCCTCTATTTTAAGTTTACAAATCTGGGAAATATTTTCATACGTGAATAATTGAGATTTCATATGAGAACCTTTCTCCCCAGATTTTCAAATATGAAATATACAGAATTCCAAATCTCCTATCAGAAGACCTTCATTCAAAATTTCTTGATGGAAATACAGACAATTTCATAGCTCAAGCATGAAAATCTGTGGACAAATTCTATATGTCTAGTAGGAAAATTAGTGCAAGTTTTTCACATATTAAATAGACAGTATTGAGTATTTCATGAAGGAAAGACAACACAAAGATTTTCAAATGAGAAATATGAAAATAATCTCATATTTCATGTTAGAAAACCTGTGACCATGCTTTGATATGTGGAATGGACATTTTCATATCTCCTTGAAAAGAATCTGCATCCAGATTTTCATAGCTCTAACGTGAAAAATTCCAGATTTTATGCAGAAAATTCTGTGTCCATACTTTCATGTGTGATGTATAGAGAATTCCATGATTCAAATTGGAAAAACTGTCCCCAGATTTGTATATGTGAATAATAGAGAATTCTGTATTTCACCTACTGAAACCTGCATCTAGATTTTCATATGTGAAACTTAGAATTTCACCTTTTATGTAGGACTATCTCGTTTCAGATGTCTATGCTTGAAACAGAAAATACCTTCATCAAGAGGCTCCTTGGTTCCTATTGTTCTTCTGTCATTTGTGTGTTGTCACTGGGATAACTAAGGTTATTCGTATCTCCCACATAAATTTTGTTTCCAGCTTGAGCTTCATCTATGATTTTATTTTTTATGATGTTATCAGAAACAGAAGTTAAATAAGTAGGCTAACAATCCATAGGTTTGACATAGTCCTTTCCCGATTTTGAGCCAGTTTATTGTCCCCTGTCCAGTTCTAACTGTTGCACCTTTACTAGCACGCACATTTCCCAGGAGACAGGTTAGAAGTTCTGGTATTCTTATCGCTAGGAATTTTCCACAATTATTTTCCCTTTGTTTTAGTTTGAGTGTGATTCACAGTGTCCTAGTTATGAACAGAGACAATTAAGCAGATATAAATGATTGTATGGTATCCCCTTTCTTTTTCTATGATCCAAACATCAATTAATGTGTACCTCTTATGATTAAATCACTACCTACACATTTTGTTTCGTTTGTTTTGTATTTTAATTTTATATTTTGATCATTGTTGCTATTGTGGTTTTCTCTCTTTTGCAAGTATTAAAGTAGGAACTGGTAATTTCTTGTGTTTGCATTCTTATTTTACAAGATTTAAGTTATGGTCATGGCAGTCTCTGACCTTTGACACCCACTGAATGGAGTTAAACTTTGAGATCCAAAATTAGACATCTGTGCTGTGGGAAAATGTCAGAAATGTTAAAAAAAAAAAAAAAGCTAGATATATTCAAGTGCTGACTTTTTGAGCTCAATTATGCTATTATATTTTAAGTGGAAAGTTCTGAATTTCTTCATGCTGATGAAAATTCTTCATTAAGAGAAATTTCTAAGGGGGAAAGAAAAGCAGTAACAACAATGAAATGCACTTGATTGCATTTGGAAGTCAAAGTAGTACCAGTTATGTGTGTATGCATGCAAACTCCCACCAAACAGAGTAATTCACGTTAACTAATGTTTCATGTTTTGCTTTCAAGGTTAAAAAAAAAAAAATAGAGCTTGCCAGGAAAAACAGAAGTTCGAAGAAGATAAAAATTTAGGTGGACGTGAAATGCAACTCTCTCAAAGAATGGATCACAAATACTACTTCTACACTGACAACAGTTCTCCCAGTGCATCCGATAAATACTAGCAGAAGACCCGGGTCACTAGAGTGTCCCTTGTGGGTTTCAGACATACCGGGGTGGAAAGGAAATAAGATGGAAGAAGGAAGGTAAGAGGAAGCAAGACAAAACCTGCGCCTTGGGGTGGGAGATGGAGAAGCAGGGAAGAGATTTCCAGAACAAGGCAAGACGCTTCACTAAAGTGTACATTACTTTGGCTGAAAGGAAGCAAGGAGGAACAGCTAATGAAATATAAATTGTATAGAGCAAGAGTCACACAGACAATGTGTGTCATGGCCCTATAGGCCCAAACTACAATGCAGCTCAACCAGTGTGCATGGAGTCTGGCAGCTGGAACACTGGATTTAGAGAGCCATCCTGGGAGAGGACTGCTGTTGACTATGTGGAGATGGCCTAATGGAGCAGGTACGAGTAGATATGTAGCAGGGAATGCATTTTGAGTATTCCCAAACTGCCAAAGAGGCAGGACCTTACTGCTGATCACACTCCGGAGGTAGAGACACTTTTGTAGTCCCTCCTCTTCCTACCCGTTAACACCGACTGCAAGGCAATAGAGAAAGACCAGCCAGAAGTATCACTCATTCCAAATCTCTTATGCCCATGGCTGCTGACTCCTATTCATAATTGGCACCACCAGGGTTCCAGCATTCCAAACAGCTGTACCACTCTTGTGCTCACCAAGGCAGACCCCAGTGCTCCACAAGTGTCTCGGGGAAGACTTCTTTGGTGACCATAGGTGAAGGAAAGATGAAAATTACATCTGAGACCCAGGGACAGAGACATTAAGGAAGAGGACTGAAAATCTTCCAACCGGTTGAGCATGCCACAGATTAAATACACACTATTAATCACATAGACCCTGTATCTACAGAATAGATCAAAAGATGATAAGAGCTCAAGCAAAAGAAAATGACCAGGCTCAGGCAGCTGTAAGAACGCACAGGAATTATAGCAGTTTTAAGTATGAGCAGTCCTTGGAGAGATCCAGAGTCCAGTTTCCTCCATCGTTGGACAGCTTCCTAAAGAGGTATAGTTGTCCTCTGACTCATCTTGGGGACTAGGACACTGACAGATGAGACACTAGGAAATATGCATTATTCTTTTGATTCATTGCATTGTTGAGTTGTTGGTGCACTATTTTGCCCAGTTGTAGCCTTCTTTGTTATTACACATTGCTTTGGCCTTTTAAGATTATTTCAACCATATTTTTTATTTCTTGTATAGCTGTTTCAACTTTTACTTTGGCTACCTAATTTCTATGCCTTTAGTTGCTGTTGCATCTCTTCCTTTTTAAAAGGTATTCATTTCTTCATTAATTGTGATTTTCTGTTATTCTGTGGGGGCTGTATCTGATCTTGTCAGATTTGCTTTCTTTATTCTTCAGTTGACATTCTGCTCTGGTATTGTTTTTTTGGCTTGAGATTTTTTCGATTGGTTCCCTTTATGAATCTGTTGTTTTTTCTGTTGTGTTTATTGCTTGTGCTCCTTTTATTTATTTTTTTCTTTTTGCCATTTACCTGTGTTACTTTTTTAAATCTCCTCAATCTCTTCCTATGGTATAGTGTTTCTCTGAGCATAAGATGGGTCTGATCTTCTCAGGTGTCATCATGGAAAACAGGATCATGGTATACCAGGGAATTCCTGTCTACAGTGAATATTAACTGGTGACAGTCTCCATGAAGGCCTCTTTCTTGATCTAAGATGCACTCCAACCAACGACCTGTGCAACCCAGGGCTGATGCCTCACACCACACAACAAGCAAGACAGAAATACAAACCAAATCATTAGCAGATACACTGGCTAATGTCAGACTAATCCCATCAGTACAGTTCCGTTCAGTCGCTCAGTCGTGTCCGACTCTCCGCGACCCCATGAATCACAGCACGCCAGGTCTCCCTGTCCATCACCAACTCCCGGAGTTCACTCAAACTCATGTCCACAGAGTCGGTGATGCCATCCAGCCATCTCATTCTCTGTCGTCCCCTTCTCCTCCCGCCCCCAACCTTTCCCAGCATCAGAGTCTTTTCCAGTGTGTCAACTCGTCGCATGAGGTGGCCAAAGTATTGGAGTTTCAGCTTTAGCATCAGTCCTTCCAATGAACACTAATCCCATAGACACCTGCAAATGACATGAACAGACATGGTCAGGCCATTAGTGAAAGAAATCTCAGCTGCAGACTCAAGAACATAGTTTCCAGTCTCTCCCACTGCAAAGTCCAAAATAGGCACTCAACCAACTTTATCGACTTGGAGTGAAGACGAGGAGCAATAACTATAACCCAGCAGTCTGAGAAGAAATGACCATTAACACAGAAAGGAGGGAAATATGAAGACAGACAAATATGTTGTGGGCAAAGGAATGTGGTAAAAATTCAAAACACAATGAAAGAAAAAATGGGCAGGCTCCCTACAAAATACTTGGAAGTAACGATACTAAAGGTGAGAAAAGCATTCCTGAGATAGAATGGAGAAAAGATGAGAAACATTTTTGAAGGGCCTAGAAAAATGAACAAGTAACAAAAAATAATTAACAACGGACATAAATAAAAATGGACATTGGTCTCCTATAGGCTAATACACACTGTTGTACTGTTGAAGTCAACACAACTTTAGGAAGTAATTATCCTCCAATTAAAAAAATGAAATTTAAAAAGAAACACAACCGTTCAATGGCAAGAGACCTGACAAAGTTAAATGATACATATCGGACATTTCAACCAAACAGAGAAAAATATGCATTTTTCTAAAGTGAAAATGAAATATCTCCAGGATATATCACAAACTGACTCTCAAATCAAGCCTCAGTAATTTGAAGGTAATGGTAATTGTATCATTTTTTTTTAAACCCACAATGCTATGTTTTACATACCAGATATGGGGACAGAGACTGTAAAAATCACGAATCCATGTAACAAATACACCTCTACATGGCCAAGAGATCACTGATGAAATCAGAGCGAAAATTTAAAAAAAAATTTAGAAGAAAATAATATTAAAAGCATGATTATCTAACAGTTGTGGAGCATGCTTAAGCAGTAAGAGAGTGAAGTTGATAAATACTACACATCTCAAGTAATTAACATAATATTAAATCTAAAGCATTTAGAGAAAGAAGAAAAAGCAGACAAAATTTCCCAAAGTGAATACAAGGGACAAAAATGATAAAAAAAAATCAGAGCAGAAATTAAAGAAAATACATGATGAAAAAAAAAAAAATAGCCAAAATCAATATCTTTAAAAGGGGTCTCTTGGAGAGGATAGAAAAAATAGATAAATCATGGTCCAGACTTATCAAGAAAAAAAGAGACAAACACTTAAATCAATCAAATTTGACATGACAAAGGATGATATTATAACAGATACCACAGAAATAACAAAGAATCGTAAGAGACTACAGCAAACACCTGTAAGTCAATAAAATTCAGGGTCTTGAATCTATGGATAAATGCTTAGAAATTCAACGAAGAATAAACAGAGAATATTAACCAAACAATGGTAAGCACTAATATTGAAACTGTGATAAAAATTTTCCAATTGATAAAATTAAGGCAGATGGCTTCACATGGAAATTTTACAAACCAGTCAGAAAACTGCCAACACATGGACTTCTGAAACACTTCTAAAATTCTAGAGTGGAAGAAACCCCCACAAACTCTCCTACAAGGTCACCATCACTCCAATGCCAACACCAACATAACAGAGAAAAGGAAAGTTAGACCTAAATCACATAGATAAACAGAGGCAAATATCCTTAGCAAAATACAAGCAAAAAAATCCACCAATACCTTAAAAAGACTGAACAGAATTACTAAGTGAGGGTATATGACAGATACAGAAACATCTTCAGAAGCTTCATATCAATGGGTCAGTTCAGTTCACTTCAGTCTCTCAGTCATATCCGACTCGTTGCGACGCTATGAATGAGAGCCCACTAGGCTACCCTGTTCATCACAATGCTCGGAGTTCAACCAATTCTTGTCCATGGAGTTGATGATGCCATCCAGCCATCTCATTCTCTGTCTCCCCTTATCCCCTGGACCCCAATCCCTCACAGTATCAGGGTATTTTTCTAAGAGTCAACTCTTCCCAGCAGGTGGCCAAAGTATTGGAGTTTCAGCTTCAGCATCAGTCCTTCCAATGAACATCCAGTACTGATCTTTAGAATGGACTGGATGGATCTCCTTGCACTCCAAGGGACTCTCAGGAGGTGTCTCCAACACCACAGTTCAAAATCATCAATTCTCCGGCGATCAGTTTTCTTCACATTCCAACTCTCACATCCATACATGACCACGGGAAAAAGCATAGCCTTGACTAGACGGACCTTGGCTGGCAAAGTAATGTCTCTGCTTTTTAATATGATATCTACGTTGGTTAAAATTTTCCTTCCAAGAAGTAAGCGTCTTTTAATTTCATGACTGCAATCACAATCTTCAGTGATTATGGAGCCCCAAAAAATAAAGCCTGACACAGTTTCCACTATTTCCCCATCTATTTCCCACGGAGTGATGGGACCAGATACTGTGATATTTTCTTTCTGAATGTTGAGCTTTAAGCCAACATTTTCTTTCTCCTCTTTCACTTGCATCAAGAGGCTTTTTAGTTCTTCTTCACATTCTGCCATAAGGGTGCTGTCATCTGCATATCTGAGATTATTGATATTTCTCCTGGCAATCTTGATTCCAGCTTGTGCTTCTTACAGCCCGGCATTTCTCATACGTGTTCATCATATAAGTTAAATAAGCAGGGTGACAATATACAGCCTTGACATACTCCTTTTCTTATTTGGAACCAGTCTATTCTTCCATGTCCAGTTCTGACTGTTTCTTCTTGACTTGCATATAGATTTTTCAAGAGACAGGTCTGGTATTCCAATTTCTTTCAGAATGTTCCACAGTATATTGTGATCCACACAGTCAAAGGCTTTGGCATAGTCAATAAATCAGAAACAGATATTTTTCTGGAACTCCCTTGCTCCTTTGATGATCCAGCTGATGTTGGAAATTTGATCTCTGGTTCCTCTGCCTTTTTATAAGCAGCTTGCGCATCTGGAAGTTCACAGTTTACATTTTGCTGAAGCCTGGCTTGGAGAATTTTGAGGATTACTTTACTAGCGTGGGAGTTTCGTACAATTGTGAGGTTGTTTGAGCATTCTTTGGCATTGCCTTTCTTTGGGATTGGGATGAAAACTGACTTTTTCCAGTCCTGTGGCCACTGTTGAGTTTTCCAAGTTTCCTGGCATATGGAGTGCAGCACTTTTAAAACATCAAATTGCATTATTTGCAATAGCTTAACTGGAATTCATCACCTCAGCTAGCTTTGTTCATAGTGATCCTTTCTAAGACCCACTTGACTTCACATTCCAGGATGTCTGGCTCTAGGTGAGTGATCACACCATCGTAATTATCAGGGTCATAAAGACTTTTATCGTACAGTTTTGTGTATTCTTGCCACCTCTTCATAATATCTTCTGCTTCTGTTAGGACCATACAATTTCTGTCCATTATTGACCCCATCTTTGCATGAAATCTTCCCATGGGTTATCTAATTTGCTTGAAAAGATTTCTAGTCTTTCCCATTCTATTGCTTTCCTCTCTTTCTTTACATTGGTCGCTGAGGAAGGCTTTCTTATCTCTCCTTGCTATTGTCTGGAACTGTGTATTCAGATGCTTATATCTTTCATTTTCTGTTTTGCTTTTTGCTTCTCTTCTTTTCACAGCTATTTGTAAGGCCTCATCAGACAACCATTTTGCTTTCTTTGCATTTCTTTTCCATGGGGATAGTTCATACGACATTCTAACAGATCTAGTCCCTTAAATCTATTTCTCAATTCCACTGTATAAACATAACGGAGGTGATTTAGGTCATACCTGAATGGCCGAGAGGTTTTCCCTACTTTCTTCAATTTAAGTCTGAATTTGTCGATAAGTATTTCAAGATCTGAGCCACAGTCAGCTCCTGGTCTTGTTTATGCTGACTGTATAGACCTTCTCCATCATTGGCTGCAAAGAATATAATCAATCTGATTTCAGTGCTGACTGTCTGGTGATGTCCATGTGTAGAGTCTTCTCTTGTGATGTTGGAAGAAGCTGTTTGCCTGTTTGTTATGACCAATGCATTCTCTTGGCCAAACTCTATTGGCCATTGCCCTGTTTCATTCTTTATTCCAAGGCCAAATATATCTGTTACTCCAAATGTATCTTGACTTCCTACTTTTGCATTCCAATCCCCTATTGAAGGATTGAAACCATATGATCACCTCAATAGATGCTGAAAAATCTTTCATATATTCCAACAATCATTTGTGATAGAAACTCTCCAACAATTGAACATAGTAAAAACTACCGCAAATAACAAAACCACACAAATCAAAACTACAATGATATATCACCTTGCACCATTCCAAATGGCCACCATTAAAAAAAAAAAAATCTGTAACAGCCCTGCTAGTCCAGGGGCTAAGACACCGTGATCCCAATGCAGAGGTCCCAGGTTTGATCCTTGGTCCTGGAATTAGACTCCACATGCAGCGATTGAAATTTGTTGCAACCAAATAAAGAAGTAAATATATACGTGTATATATATATTTATATGATTGTATACGAATATATGAAGGAGAAGGTGTGGAGAAAGGAGAAACCCCCTGCCTATAACCCAATAATCACACTGTTTTCCATACACTAAAAGGAAACATTAAACAAAAAAATACATGTGTATGCCAGTAACCATTGTAAAACCATTTAGAGTAGCCAATAAAGGGAAGCAACCTCAGTGTCCATCAAACGAAGAATGGATAAAAAAGCTATAATCCATATATAGGATGGAAAATTACTCACCCATAAAAAGGGAGAAAGTTGGATTATTTGCAGGGTTGCAGATGAATCTAGAGCCTATTACACAGTGAAGGAATTAAAAAACAGAAAGACCAATATTGCATATTAATATATATATAAGTGGAATTTAGAAAACAGGTACTGAAGAACCCATTTGAAGGGTAGGAAGAGATGCAGTCCTAGAAAACAGACTTGTGGACACAGTGTGGGAAGGAGAGAATGGAATGCATTGACAAATTGCACAGACATATGTAAAATACCAAGTACGTAGTAGATAACTAGTGCTATGGAGACTTCTAGTGGAGTGGGTTGTGGGGTAGGAGAGGAGGTAAAAGAGGGAGATGGGAGGACCGCTCAAAAGGGAGGCTCAGCTATATTTACTAATAACTGATTTATTTCACTGGGCCGCAGAAATTTACACAACATTGTAAGTTAATTATGCTCCAAATTTTAATCAGTTTGTTTCAATTGAAGAAAGAATATCAGTCCTTGACCAACTTGTGAAAGTGACAAATAAAGTATCCAGGGCATGTCAAGTAAAATATGTACCCAAGACTGCTTTAGTATATATAGACTTAGCAAAAACAAACAAACAAACTTAAAATGCAGAACTAAGTTAACCAAGGTCTGTCTAGTCAAGGCTATGGTTTTACCCGTGGTCATGTATGGATGTGAAAGTTGGACTGTGAAGAAGGCTGATTGCCGAAGAATCGATGCTTTTGAACTGTGGTGTTGGAGAAGACTCTTGAGAGTCCCTTATACTGCAAGTAGGTCCAACCAGTCCATTCTAAAGGAGATCAATCCTGGATGTTCATTGGAGGGACTGATGCTAAAGCTGAAACTGCAATATTTGGCCACCTCATGGGACGAGTTGACTCACTGGAAAAGACTCTGATGCTGGGCAAGTTTGGGGGCGGGAGGAGAAGGGGACGACAGAGAATGAGATGGCTGGATGGCATCACCAACTCTGTGGACATGAGTTTGAGTGTACTCCGCGAGTTGGTGTTCGACAGGGAGGCCTGGCGTGCTGTGATTCATGGGGTCGTGGAGAGTCGGACACACCTGAGCGACTGAACTGAACTGAACTGAACTGAAGTTAGCCAGAATAAGTTCAGACTCTACACTTAAGTATCCCTTCACTTCACTAATTTGTCATAAACGTAAAGAAGGGGTTCCTAAAATAAAGCAAACAAATGTGATATGTTTTCATAATATGATGTCACCATTTTATGAATCCATGAATCCCCTTAAGTTTTAATAAGTAATAGCAGACCTTTGACTTTCAGAACTATGGTAAGTAGGAATTAGTAAGCATAGGTTAAAACTGAGGTGCTGCACAAGAATCCCTTATATCGCAATACTAGAATGTGTGCTTCTGCTGCTGCTAAGTCACTTCAGTCGTGTCCGACTCTGTGTGACCCCATAGACAGAAGCCGACCAGGCTCCCCTGTCCCTGGGATTCTCCAGGCAAGAACACTGGAGTGGGTTGTCATTTCCTTCTCCAATGTGTGAAAGTGAAAAGTGAAAGGGAAGTTGTTCAGTCGTATCTGACCCTTAGCGACCCCATGGGCTGCGGCCTACCAGGCTTCTCCATCCATGGGATCTTCTAGGCAAGAATGCTGGAGTGGCTTGTGTGTGCTCCGAGATTGTGTGCTCTGACTGGGAAAAATGCATAGCCTAAAAGTGGAGAATTATGTTTTCTTCAGCAGGACTTTCATCCTAAGAAGGATTTCATCATGAGGAGTAACTTCTCAAGTATTGCAAAAAGACTGCTATGAACAAGGATAGATGGAGCCAGGTTTTACAAAAGTTTTGGTACAATGATCAGGTATGGAGAATGTCCAAATATTATGGTTAATGAAGAAACACTGGACACCACAAGTGAATGGATTGAGATATATTTTACTTATGCAAATATGCAAAAATCTGGGCTCCTTGAAATAATTCCTTTGATAAACACCTTAACTAGGGCTAGTATCTATTCTTTCAGTCTGGAATCAGTCCTTCAGGCAACACTGGTGGCAGCTGCAGTAACTAAGGACTTGATCATTTCAGTTCAGTTCAGTTCAATTCAGTCGCTCACTCGTGTCCAACTCTTTGCGACAACATGAATCACAGCATGCCAGGCCTCCGTGTTCATCACCAACTCCCGGAGTTCACTCAAACTCATGTCCATCGAGTTGGTGAGGCCATCCAGCCATCTCATTCTCTGTCGCCCTCGTTTCCTCCTGCCCCCAATCTCTCCCAGCATCAGAGTCTTTTCCAATGAGTCAACTCGTTGCATGAGGTGACCAAAATATTAGAGTTTCAGCTTTAGCATCAGTCCTATCTATGAATACCCAGGATTGATCTCCTTTAGAATGGACTGGTTGGATCTCCTAGCAGTCCAAGGGGCTCTCAAGTGTCTTCTTCAACACCACAGTTCAAAAGCATCAATTCTTCGGCGATCAGCATTCTTCACAATCCAACTCTCTTGATGCAAGTCTTCAATTGCAAGGACATTGTATACCTCCTGCAAAACCCATCAGTTTAGTTCTGTTCATTCGCTCAGTTGTGTCTGACTCTTTTCGATCCCATGAATCACAGCATGCCAGGTCTCTTTGTCCATCACCAACTGCCGGAGTTCCCTCAAACTCATGTCCATCGAGTCAGTGATGCCATCCTGCCATCTCATTCTCTGTCATCCCCGTCTCCTCCCACCCCCAATCCCTCCTAACATCAGACTCTTTTCCAGTGAGTCAGCTCATCGCATGAGGTGGCCAAAGTATTGGAGTTTCAGTTTTAGCATCAGTCATTCCAATGAACACCCAGGATTGATCTCCTTTAGAATATATACTGCTACCTATATACAGCAAGATGATATACGTAAACTTTCCACATATACATATGCATGTATATGTTTAGCTATACATATATGGCTGTCTAGGTTGCACTAGTAGTAAGTATCCTGCCTTTTAACGCAGAAGTCATAAGAGATGCAGGTTCGATCAAAGTGTTGGGAAGATCTCCTGGAACTAATCGTGAAAACCATGTCCTATTTCCTCATCTTGAGAATTCAGTGGATTGAGAATGCATGATGGGAAACAGTCTGTGTGATGCAGAGTGTCAGACAAGAATGTAGTGACTTAACACATGAAATATCACTAAATAAGGGTTGTATAAATATATATATATATATATATATGTACACACATTACAATACAATATGCACTATAATATATGTAAAAAATTATGCTAATAATGTATAATAGTACATATTATATATCATTAATATATATTATATATGATATAATAGTATAATATAATATATATGTGTGTGTGTACATGTATTGTACACCTGCTTCTTTCATTTACAACGAATGATATGCTCAGCAAAAAATCAGTATCAGTTCAGTTAAGTTCAGTCGCTCAGTCGTGTCCTACTCTCCGCGACCCCATGAATCACAGCACGCCATGCCTCCCTGTCCATCACCAACTCCCGGAGTACACTCAAACTCATGTCCACAGAGTCGGTGATGTATCCAGCCATCTCATTCTCCGTCGTCCCCTTCTCCTCCCGCCCCCAAACTTGCCCAGCATCAGAGTCTTTTGCAGTGAGTCAAGTCGTCGCATGAGGTGGCCAAAGTATTGCAGTTTCAGCTTTAGTATCAGTCCCTCCAATGAATATCCAGGATTGATCTCCTTCAGAATGGACTGGTTGGATCTCCTTGCAGTATAAGGGACTCTCAAGAGTCTTCTCCAACACCACACTTCAATGGCATCGATTCTTCGGCAATCAGCTTTCTACACAGTCCAACTCTCACATCCATACATGACCACGGGAAAAACCATTGCCTTGACTAGACGGACCTTGGTTGGCAAAGTAATGTCTCTGCTTTTTAAGATACTATCAAGGTTGGTCATAACTTTCCTTCCAAGGAGCAAGCGTCTTTTAATTTCATGGCTGCAATCAGCATCTGCAGTGATTTTGGAGCCCAAAAAAATAAAGTCTGACAGTGTTTCCACTGTTTTCCCATCTATTTCCGATGAAATGTTAGGACCGGTTGCCATGATCTTTGTTTTCTGAATGTGGAGCTTCAAACCAACCTTTTCACTCTCCCCTTTCACTTTCATCAAGAGGCTTTTGAGTTCCTCTTCACTTTCTGCCATAAGGGTAGTGTCATCTGCATATCTGAGGTTATCGATATTTCTCCCGGCAATCTTGATTCCAGCTTGTGCTTCTTCCAGCCCAGCGTTCCTCATGATGTACTCTGCATATAAGTTAAATAAGCAAGGTGACAATATACAACCTTGACGTACACCTTTTCCTATTTGGAACCAGTCTGTTGTTCCATGTCCATTTCTAACTGTTGCTTCCTCACCTGCATACAAGTTTCTCAAGAGGCAGGTCAGGTGGTCTGGGATTCCCATCTCTTTCAGAATGTTCCACAGTTTATTGTGATCCACACAGTCAAAGGATTTGGCATAGTCAATGAAGCAGAAATAGATGTTTTTCTGGAACTCTCTTGCTTTCTCCATGATCCAGCGGATGTTGGCAATCTGATTTCTGGTGCCTCTGCCATTTCTAAAACCTACTTGAACATCTGGGAGTTCACGGTTCACATATTGCTGAAGCCTGGCTTGGAGAATTTTGAGCATGACTTTACTAGCGTGTGAGATGAGTGCAATTGTGTGGTAGTTTGACCATTCTTTGGCATTCTCTTTCTTGGGGATTGGAATGAAGACTGACCTCTTCCAGTCCTGTGGCCACTGCTGAGTTTTCCATATCTGCTGGCATATTGAGTGTAGCACTTTAACAGCATCATCTTTCAAGACTTAAAATAGCACAACTAGAATTCCATCACCTCCACTAGCTTTGTTCGTAGTGATGCTTTCTAAGGCCCACTTGACTTCACATTCCAAGATGTCTGGCTCTAGGTCAGTGATCATGTTATCGTGACTATCTTGGTCATGAAGATCTTTTTTGTACAGTTCTTCTGTGTATTCCTGCCACCTCTTCTTAATAACTTCTGCTTCCGTTAGGTCCATACCATTTCTGTCCTTTATCGAGCCCATCTTTGCATGAAATGTTCCCTTGGAATCTCTAATTTTCTTGAAGAGGTCTCTTGTTTTTCCTATTCTGTTGTTTTTCTCTATTTCTTTGCATTGATCACTGAGGAAGTCTTTCTTATCTCTCCTTGCTATTCTTTGGAACTCTGCATTCAGATGCTTATATCCTTCCTTTTCTCCTTTGCTTTTCGCCTCTCTTCTTTTCACAGCTATTTGTAAGGCCTCCTCAGACAGCCAATTCGCTCTTTTGCATTTCTTTTCCATGGGGATGGTCTTGGTCCCTGTCTTCTGTACAATGTCACGAACCTCCGTCCAGAGTTCATCAGGCAGTCTATCAATCAGATCTAGTCCCTTAAATCTATTTCTCACTTCCACTGTATAATCATAAGGGATTTGATTGAGGTCATATCTGAATGGTCTAGTGGTTTTCCCTACTTTCTTCATTTTAAGTCTGAATTTGGCAATACGGAGTTCATGATCTGAGCCACAGTCAGCTCCTGGTCTTGTTTTCACTAACTGTATACAGCTTCTCCATCTTTGATTACAAAGAATATAATCAATCTGATTTCGGTGTTGACCATCTGGTGATGTCCATATGTAGAGTCTTGTGTTGTGTTGTTGGAAGAGGGTGCTTGCTGTGACCAGTGCACTCTCTTGACAAAACTTTATTAGCCTTTGCCCTGCTTCATTCCGTGCTCCAAGGCCAAATTTGCCTGTTACTCCAGGTGTTTCTTGACTTCCTACTTTTGCATTCCAATCCCCTATAATGAAAAGGACATCTTTTTTGGGTGTTAGTTCTAAAAGGTGTTGTAGGTCTTCATAGAACCAATTAACTTTGGCTTCTTCAGCATTACTGGTTGGGGCATAGGCCTGGATTACTGTAATACTGAATGGTTTGCCTTGGAAACATACAGAAATCATTCTGTCGTTTTTAAGATTGCATTCAAGTACTGCATTTCGGACTTTTTTCTTGACCATGATGGCTATTCCATTTCATCTAAGGGATTCCTGCACACAGTAGTAGATATAATGGTCATCCACTTTTTAAGATAACTTAAAGTTTAAAGCTCAACATTCAGAAAACTAAGATCAAGGAATCCAGTTCCATCACTTCAAGTCAAATAGATGGGAAAACAGTGAAATAGTGGCTGACTTTAATTTTCTAGGCTCCAAAATCACTACGGATGGTGATTGCAGCTGTGAAATTAAAAGACACTTACTCCTTGGAAGGATGTTATGACTAAACTACACAGCATATTAAAAAGCAGAGACATTACTTTGCTAAAAAAAAAGTCCATTAGTCAAGGCTATGGTTTTCCAGTGATCATGTATGGATGTGAGAGTTGGATTATAAGGAAAGTTGAGTGCAGAAGAACTGATGCTTTTGAACTGTGGTGTTGGAGAAAACACTTGAGAGTCCCTTGGACTGCAAGGAGATCCAACCAGTCCTTCCTAAAGGAGATCAGTCCTGGGTGTTCATTGGAAGGACTGATGTTGAAGCTGAAACTCCAATACATTGGCAACATGATATGAAGAGCTTGCTGATTTGAAAAGACTCTGATGCTGGGAAAGATTGAGAGCAGGAGAAGGGGATGACAGAGTATAAGATGGTTGGATCGTATCATTAACTCAATGCACATGGGTTTGGGTGAACTCCGGGAGCTGGTGATGGACAAGGAGGCCTGGTGTGCTGTGGTTCATGGTGTCGCAAAGAGTCGGACATGACTGAGCGCCTGAACTGAACTGATACAGTTTATACATATACATATATATATATATATATTTATATAAATTTATGTTATATATATATATGTTATATACAATATATACACTATGAAATATAAATATATATAATACAATATATTAAAATTTTATGTTAGATATACAGTCTATGTTATATAAAGTTATGTTATTTATAATATATGTGATAAAATATGTTATATATAATCTATTAACAGTTTATATATATGTTAATAAGTGATATTTGTTTTCCTTTTTCTATTTTATTTCATTATATTGGACTCTTTTTCAATCCGTCCACCTCTCTACAAATGACCCGATTTCATTCTTTTTTTGATTGGGTAATGTTCTATTTTATATATATAACAAATTATCTTTATTCATTTCTTTGTAAATGGACATTTTTGTTGCTTTAGAATTCTGCTGTTGTAAATCCTGGAGCCATCAATACTGTTGTTATGCATCTTTTGTAATTATGATTTTCTTTAGGTAAATCCCAACAATCCCAGCAGTGGAATTGCTAGATCATATAGTTTCTTCATTCCTAGATTTTTAAAGACTTTTCATACTGATCTGCATACATACTGGCTGTATCAATGTATATTCCTTCTAGCAGGACTGGAAAGAAAACGAAAGTGAACGTCACAATGCCATGTCCAAATCTTTGTGACAGACTGGGATTCTCTAGTCCAGAATGCTTCTTCTGAGGAATCTGAGTTCCTGAATTCAGAATCTGAATTAAAATATTCAGGGCAATTCCCTTCTCCAGGGGAATTTTCATAACCACGGGATTGAATCCAAGTCTCCTGAATTACTGCTGGATTCTTTTCATTCAAGCCACTTGGGAGGGTTACCTTTTCTCCACACCCTCTGAAAAATTTATTTATTTGTAGATTTTTGTTGCTGTTGCTGTTTTTGTTGCTGATAAGGGTCACTCAGGCCAGTGTTAGGTGCTACCTCATTGAAGGTTTTGTTTCCCTTTTTCTAATAGTGATGTTGAGCATCTTCTCTTATGATATTGAAAACCTGTTAGTCTTCTTGGGAGTAACGTCTATTTCCTCTCGGTCCATTTTTTCCCAATGGGGTTGTTAGTTTCTCTGCTATTCAGCCACGTGTGCTATTTGCTTATTTTGGAGTTTAATCTGTTTCCATTTCCTTCATTTGCAAATGTTTTCTGCCACAATGAAAATTGTTTTCTGTCTTGCTTATGGTGTCGCTCTGTAAAAGTTATTAAGTTTAATTAAGTCCTACTTGGTTATTCTTAACTTTATCTTCATTGCTTTAGGAGCTAGATTTAAAAAGAAAAAAAAAAAATCTTTCTCCATTTTATGTCAAAATGTGTTCTACCTATGATTTCCTCTAATAGTATAGATTTAGAGTGAGGGAACTTATATTTAGGTATTTATCCAGTCTGAGTTTATATTCTTACATGATGTTAAGGAGTGACTAAAGGTGATCCACTGAAGAAGTGAATGGCAAAACACTCCAATACAGCCATGAATTAACTCTATAAAAAGGCAAAAATATATTACCCTGAAAGTTGTCTCTCCCGGTGCAGAAGCTGTCCAAAATGCTCCTGGGGAAGAGCAGAGGGCGATTTCTAATGGCTGTAGGAAAAATAAAGTGGTGAGATGAAAGAGGAAATGAAGCTCAGTTATGGATATGTCTGATGATGAAAGTAAAATCTGATGTGCAAAGAACAATAATGCATAAGAACACGGAAAGATAGGCCCATAAATCAAGGTAAATTGGATGGGGTCAAATGGGAGAAAGCAAGAGTAAACATCAACTAGGATTCATGGAACTAAAATGGAGAGGAATGGGTGAATTTAATTCAGATGACTATTTTGTCTATTACAGTGGGCAAGAGTCTCATAGGAGTAAAGGAGTAGTAATCATAATCACCAAAGAGTCTTAAATGGAGTGTTTGGGAGCAGCCTCAAAAGCGACAGAATGATCTCAGTTTGTTTCCAAGGCAAAAGATTCAACATCACTGTAATCCAAGTGTAGGTCCCAAAAGATGATCCAAAGAAATTGAAATTGATCAGTTCTATGAAGACTGCAAGAACTCTTAGAACTAAGACCGAATGAAAGATGTCCCCATCACCATAGTTCAGTTCAGTTCAGTTCAGTCGCTGAGTCGTGTACGACTCTCCAGGACCCCATGAATCACAGCATGCCAGGCCTCCCTGTCCATCACCAACTCCCGGAGTACACTCAAACTCATGTCTACAGAGTCGGTGATGCCATCCAGCCATCTCATTCTCCGTCGTCCCCTTCTCCTCCCGCCCCCAACCTTTGCCAGCATCAGAGTCCTTTCCAGTGAGTCAACTCGTCGCATGAGGTGGCCAAAGTATTGCAGCTTCAGCTTTAGCATCAGTCCCTCCAATGAACATCCAGGATTGATCTCCTTCAGAATGGACTGGTTGGATCTCCTTGCAGTATAAGGGACTCTCAAGAGTCTTCTCCAACACCACAGTTCAAAGGCATCGATTCTTCGGCGATCAGCTTTCTTCACGGTCCAACTCTCACATCCATACATGACCACGGGAAAAACCATTGCCTTGACTAGACAGACCTTGGTTGGCAAAGTAATGTCTCTGCTTTTTAAGATACTATCAAGGTTGGTCATAACTTTCCTTCCAAGGAGCAAGCGTCTTTTAATTTCATGGCTGCAATCAGCATCTGCAGTGATTTTGGAGCCCAAAAAAATAAAGTCTAACAGTGTTTCCACTGTTTTTCCATCTATTTCCGATGAAATGTTAGGACCGGTTGCCATGATCTTTGTTTTCTGAATGTGGAGCTTCAAGCCAACCTTTTCACTCTCCCCTTTCACTTTCATCAAGAGGCTTTTGAGTTCCTCTTCACTTTCTGCCATAAGGGTAGTGTCATCTGCATATCTGAGGTTATCGATATTTCTCCCGGCAATCTTGATTCCAGCTTGTGCTTCTTCCAGCCCAGCATTCCTCATGATGTACTCTGCATATAAGTTAAATAAGCAAGGTGACAATATACAACCTTGACGTACACCTTTTCCTATTTGGAACCAGTCTGTTGTTCCATGTCCATTTCTAACTGTTGCTTCCTCACCTGCATACAAGTTTCTCAAGAGGCAGGTCAGGTGGTCTGGGATTCCCATCTCTTTCAGAATGTTCCACAGTTTATTGTGATCCACACAGTCAAAGGATTTGGCATAGTCAATGAAGCAGAAATAGATGTTTTTCTGGAACTCTCTTGCTTTCTCCATGATCCAGCGGATGTTGGCAATCTGATCTCTGGTGCCTCTGCTGATTCTAAAACCTGCTTAAACATCTGGGAGTTCACGGTTCACATACTGCTGAAGCCTGGCTTGGAGAATTTTGAGCATGACTTTACTAGCGTGTGAGATGAATGCAATTGTGCGCTATTTGGAGCATTCTTTGGCATTGCCTTTCTTTGGGATTGGAATGAAGATTGACCTCTTCAAGTCCTGTGACCAATGCTGAGTTTTCCAAATCTGCTGGCATATTAAGTGCAGCACTTTCACAGCATCATCTTCCAAGGCTTGAAATAGCTCAACTGGAATTCCATCACCTCCACTAGCTTTGTTCGTAGTGATGCTTTCTAAGGCCCACTTAACTTCACATTCCAAGATGTCTGGCTCTAGGTCAGTGATCACGTTATGGTGACTATCCCCATCACCATAGGGGAGTACAATTCAAACGAATGAAGTCAATAAATACTTGGACCAAACTGGAGCAACTTTGACCTTGGAGTACAAAATGAAGTAGGGCAAAGACAAATAGAATTACACCCAGAAAATGTACTGGTCAGAGCAAGCATTCTTTAACTACGTCACAGGAACCGACTTTACACATGAATCTCACCAAAAGGTCTGTAAGGATTATCAGCTTGGTTATTCTCCGTAGCAATCAAGATGGAGAAGCTGTATAGAGTCAGCAAAAACAAGACCTGGAGTTGATTGTGGCTCAGATCATCAGATTCTCATGACAAAGTTCAGGTTTAAAATAAAGAAAGAGTTGATTGGGTTGGAACCGCTAGGCTAGCCAGGTACAACAAAAATCAAATTGCCTCTGGAAAATGCAGCAGAAATCACAACCAGTATTAATGGCTTAAATCTAGTAAACAGTTCCCCAAGAACTACAGAAGGAGCTTCAAAATGTTGCACAGGGAGCAGTGAACAAAACCATCCTAAAAAAAAAAAGAAAATCTCAAAGACAAATTGATTTTCTGAGGAAGGTTTATATATAGCTGTGGAAAGATAAGAAGCAAAAAATAACTGAAAAATATAAAGATAGTCCAACTAAATGCAGAATTCCAGAGAAATTGAAGAGACAAGAGGGTATCTTCAATAAACAACGGAGATAAATAGAAGAAAGCAAGCAGATAGGGAAATACCAGTGATCTATTCAAGAAAATTGAAAATATCAAAAGATCATTTACTCCAAAGATGGACACAATAAAGGACAGAAACATAAAGGACTAAAGAAGCAGAAGAGATCAAGGCAGGATAGAAAGAATACAAAGAAAAACTGTAGGGGAAAAAAAAAGACCATAATAACCCAGATAACCACAAGGTGTGAGCATTCACCCACAGACACTCATTCTGAAATGTAAAGTCAAGTCTTAAACAAAGCATTTCTGACCATAGAACTAGTGGAGGTGATGGATTTCCAGCAGAAGTGTTGAAATCTTAAATGCTCTCAATGTGCTGCAATCAAAATGGTGCAAATGTGGAAAACATAGCAGTGATCAGGGGACTGGAAAAGGTTAATCCTTATCCAAATTTCCAAGAAAGACAGTACTAAACGAAGTTCAAGCCACCACTCAGTTTCACACATCTCCCATGCTAGTAAATTTATGCTCAAATTCCTTCAAGCTAGTCTTCAACATTACATGAACTGAGAACTTCCAGAAGTTTGAGCTGGGATTAGAAACATCAGAGGAACCACAGATCAAATGATCACCGATTACTGGATCATAGAAATACCAAATGAATTCCAGAAAATCTCTGCCTGTTTTTCATTGACCACTGTAAAATCGTAGTCTGTGCAACATATAAATTGCGGAAAACTCTTAAAGAAATGGGAATAGCAGAACATTTTACCTGTCTCTTTCATACTTGACCTGTAGGCAGGCCCCGAAGCAATAGGGTCAAGTATGCAATGACTGACTAGCTCGGGGTTGAGAAAGGAGTATGATAAGGCTGTTGATTGTCACCTCATTCATTTAACTTATATACATAGCAAAGCATGAGAAATGCCAGGCTGGATAACTTACAAGGTGAATCAAGATTGCTGGGGACAATGTCACCAACCTCAAATATGTGTGTGACTATCACTCTGCTGCTACTGCTACTACTGCTAAGTCACTTCAATCATGTCCGACTTTGTGTGACCCCATAGATGGAAGCCCACCAGGCTCCCCGATCCCTGGGATTCTCCAGGCAAGAACATTGGAGTGGGTTGCCATTTCCTTCTCCAATGTGTGAAAGTGAAAAGTGAAAGTGAAGTCGCTCAGCCGTGTCCGACCCTTAGCGACCCCACGGACTGCAGCCCGCCAGGCTCCTCCATCCATGGGAGTCTCCAAGCAAGAGAATTGAGTGGCTTGCCATTGCCGTCTCCTAATGATAGAAAAAGAAGATGAACTAAAGAACCTCTTAATGAAGGTGAAGGAGTACAAAAGCTTTTTTTTTTTTTTCTTCTTTTTTTGGGCAGTGGTGACAGGGTGGTTTACTTTATTACTCATTTCTTTATTTTCTTTTTTAAAATTTATTTATTTTAATTGGATGCTAATTATTTATATTACCGTATTTCTTTTGCAAATTGACATGAATCTGCCCCAGGTGTGCATGTGTTCCCCATCTTAAAACCCCCCATTGTACAGAGTGAAGTAAACAAAAGCTTTTGAAGAGTGCAAAGTGAAAGTGAAGTAATTTAGTCGTGTCCCACTCTTTGAGATTATAGAATAACAGGCCCATGGATTATAGCCTAACAGGCTCTTCTGTCCATGGAATTTGCAAGGCAAGAGTATTGGAGTGGGTTGTCATTTTCTTCTCCAGGGAATTTTCCTAACCCACGGTCTAACTCTGCTCCCCCGCCTTGCAAGCACACGCTTTACCATTTGTCCCGCCAGAGCAGGCATAAAACTCAATGGTATAAAAACTCATATCACAACCTCCGGTCCCATCACTTCATCGCAAAGAGAAGGGGTAAAAGGAAAAAACAATGTCAGGTTTCCCCTTCTTGGGCTCTGACATCAAGGCAGAGTGTCTGCAGCCATGAAATTAGAAAATAAATGCTTCTTTACAGAAAATGTATGACAGAATTAGATAAAGTGTTACAATGAAAGAAATCACCTTTCTGGCAAAGGTCCGTTACAGTCAAAGCTATGGTCTTTCCCGTAGTCATATACTGTTGTGTGAGGGACCATAAAGGAGGCAGAACAACTGAAGAACTGATACTTTTCAACCAGGGTGCTGGAGAAGACTCTTGAGAGTCTCTTGGACAGCAGAGAGAAGAAATCAGTCAATCTTAAAAAATTACCCTGAAATACCCATTGGAAGGATTGCTACTGAAGTTTATGCTCTAATAATTTGCCCACCTTATGTGAAGAGACAACTCATTGGAAAAGACCCTGATGCTGGGAAAGACTGAAGGCAAAAGGAGAAGAGGGCACGAAGGATGAGATGATTGGGTTGTATCAGTGATGCAATGGATATGAACTTGGGTAACCTTCAGGAGATGGTGTGGGACAGGGAAGCCTGGCATGCCACACTCCATGGCGTCACAACAAGCCAGTGTCCTAATTTCATTCTTTCACTTTTAGCTGTCCAGATTTTCCAACATCACTTATAAAAGAGATTATGTAGTCTCCATTGTATATTGTTGTCTCATTTGTCAGAGATTAGATGACCACTTGGGCAAGCGAAGATCAGGGTTTCTATCCATCCCAATGGCTTATATTTCTGCTTTGGGCCCATTCCATGCTGTACTGATTACTGTAGCTTTGTAGTATTGACTTATGTCAGGAAACTTGATTCCTTCAGCTCTGTTTTCTTTCTCAAGCTCTCATGGCTATTCAAGATCTTTCGCATTTCCATACTAGTTGCAAAACGATTTTGCTCTAGTTCTGTTAAAAATGCCATTGGTGTCTTGATAGCAACTGCATTGAAACTTTAAACTGCTTTTTATAGTGTAGCCATTTTCACAATATTGTTTCTTCCAGTGCATGTGAATGGTATATCTGTCCATCTCTTTGTGTCAGCTTTGCTTTGTTTCTTCCATGCTTTATTATTTTCTGCACACCAGTCTTTCCCCTGCCTCGGTAGGTTTATTACCAGGAATTTTACTCTTCTTGTTCCCATGGTGAATGGGATTGTTTCCTTCAATTCTATTTTTGATATTTTGTTGTGAGTGTGTAGGAATACAAGGGATTTCTGAGTATTAATTTTATATCTAGCAACTCCCCTAAACTTATTGATCAGCTCTAGTAATTTTCTGGTGGCATCTTTGGATCTCCAGGCATAGTAGCATAGCACGTGTAAACAGTGGCAGTTTTACTCCTTTTCCCGTTTGTTTGAAATTGTATTTCTTCTAATCTGATTGATATAATGAGGAATCCAAAGTCTATGCTGAATACCAGTGTTGAGAGTGGGTATTTTTGTCTTATTCGTGAATTAGGGGTCACATTTACAGGTTTTCACCATTGAGAATCATGTTTGCAGTCAGTTTATCCATATGTGGCCTTTATTAGTTTGCAGATGGTTCTGGCTGTTCCCACAAGTTATATACAGGGTTTATTACGAACGGGTCTTTCATTTCGTCAAAAACTTTTACTACATCTCTATCCTAAACTGTTTCAAGATCTTTCCTCTTAAAAGTTAGTTGTTTTTTAGTGTTCTTTCTTCCTTTGTCCACCTAATACAAAGAACTGACTCATTAGAAAAGGCTCAGATGGTGGAAAATATTGAAGGTCAAAGGAGAGGTGGGCAGCAGATGTTGGGACAGTTAGATAACTTCACCAACTCTATAGACATGAATCTGAACAAATTCTGGGAGATAGTGAAAGGAAGCCTGACAGGCTCTAGTCCATGGGCTCACAAAGTTGGACATGATTTCCTGGAAGAGCAACAAATTCTCTCCCCTGTGATTGAGACCATTACTTATTCTCAACTGCTTCATTTTCTATCCACCTCACCCTCTCCATATCTCAGGTATCTTAATTTTACTCGTTATCATGTTTAGAATCAGTTACGTTTGTTTGACTTTATTGTCACCCACTTGGCCCCAAATTTGTGTGATATCTCAATTGCATATGACGTATATGTGATAAGAGCATGGCATTGACAAATAATGATATTGAGAGGTGCAGGCAGAGTTGGGGTTTTTCCAAGTCAGCTGAGCACAAAGCCCTATGCTATTTGTCTGTGGTTTCTGGAAAGAAAGCACAGAGGATAGAATCATGCCAAAGTGAATAGCACTGTGAATCTGTCCAAGGTGATGTGAGAACACAGAACACTGTTGTTCATTTCTCAGCTATCCATAGTGAGCACTTCCAAACCTGCCCACCTGGTTAGGAAGCTTCCAGGATAATTAGCAGAGGTGGAAGAGGTGCTTAACTTGATTGAAGAGGGAGTGAAAAAAAGAAATAAAAAAGAACTGGGACAAAACAAAAAGAGGGGATGTTGCTTGAATGAAATAATGAATTTTGTATGCTTCACATTTGAAAACTGGGGGAAGATATTCTTACAATTAACGTGAAATCTCTGTATTTCACATGTGAAAATGTCAGTTAGTCAGTCAGTCAATTCAGTCGCTCAGTCGTGTCCGACTCTCCGCGACCCCATGAATCACAGCACGCCAGGCCTCCCTGTCCATCACCAACTCCCGGAGGTCAATCAAACTCATGTCCACAGAGTCGGTGATGCCATCCAGCCATCTCATTCTCTGTCGTCCCCTTCTCCTCCTGCCCCCAACCTTTCCTAGCATCAGAGTCTTTTCCAGTGAGTCAACTCGTGGCATGAGGTGGCCAAAGTATTGCAGTTTCAACTTTAGCATTAGTCCCTCCAATGAACACCCAGGATTGATCTCCTTTAGAATGGACTGGTTGGATCTCCTTGCAGTATAAGGGACTCTCAAGAGTCTTCTCCAACACCACAGTTCAAAAGCATCGATTCTTCGGCGATCAGCTTTCTTCACAGTCCAACTCTTACATCCATACATGACCACGGGAAAAACCATAGCCTTTACTAGACAGACCTTGGTTGGCAAAGTAATGTCTCTGCTTTTTAATATACTATCAAGGTTGGTCATAACTTTCCTTCCAAGGAGCAAGCGTCTTTTAATTTCATGGCTGCAATCAGCATCTGCAGTGATTTTGGAGCCCCCAAAATATAAAGTCTGACACTGTTTCCACTGTTTTTCCAGCTTTTCACCCATGAGATATAGAATTTTATATGTTACCAATATAAAATCAAGTCCTAATATTTTTTCTTAAAATATGGAATTTTCTACATGAAATATAAAATCTCTGAATTTCCCATATGAAACTATATTGGTCTTGATTTTTGTGAATACGTTTTGGAAGTTTTTATGTTTCACATAAAATGGAAATCAACCCCAGGATATTTCTATATGAAACATAGATTTCTCTTTCTAGCTGACATGAAGACCTGCACACATGTTTGCCTAAATGAAAATAAAGAATTCCTTATAGTTCCTGTGTGAAAACATTGATGGTGATTTGAAACATTAAAATTTGAAGTGAAACATGGAATTTTCCAATTTTATATTTTAAAATCTGGGTGCGTATATTTCACAGGATAATCGGAAATTTTGTAAATGTTTAATGAACTCTGCACTGATTTTCCTACATGAAGATGGAAAAATCATGTATGAAAACTTTAGATTTTCCCCCATGAAATTAGTTTTGTCATCTATTTTGCACATGAAAAGCTGAACACACCTTTTCCTAAGTGATAATTAGAAGTCTCTCTATTAGTTCATGTATGTGCATGTTTATACATGAGTCATTTATTTCTCCAAACTTTTGTACGGTAATAAATGTGCTGGTTCTCTTCTATGAAATACGGAGTTCTCTATGAACACATATTTAATACTTGCACTGATTATTCTACAGCAGTATACGAATCTCCACATTTCACATATGAAAATTTGTACATAGATGTTCCAACAGGTCACCTTGTGTTCTCTGTAATTAACATATAAGAACTAACTTGATTTTCTGACATGAAAAATGACATTACATATAACTAATATATTCATCCTAGGTGTGTTGACATATGGATCAATCTATATTATATATATGAAATTCTGCAGATAGAATTTACTACATAAAATATATAATTGTGTATATTTTACATATGAGCATATGAGTATAATTTTTCAATTTAATATATGGAATTATCTGTGTTTCATATATGGACATCTGAATAAAGATTTTTGACATGACTTTTGAAAGTTGTATATTACACATAAGATTTTCTTACATGAAATATGAGGTGTATATTTCACATATGAAAATTAGGATACAGTTTTGATAGATGAAATCTGGATTGCGTTATCATTCATAGGAAAATGTGGGTACATTTTCATAAATATATTTGGAAAGTAAAAAATTTATATGCAGTCCTAAACCCAAATATTCATGTGTAAGATAGGAGTATTTGATATTGTAAATATAAAGAAATCACTTAGTCTTTCAAGCATGAAATATGGAATTTCCTATATTGTTAATATGGAAGCCTGAGTACATATTTTCTCATATGAAACAGAATAAACTCTATTTCACATTTGAACCTCTGGACACAAATTTCTTACATGAAATTTCAGATTTTCTGTATATCATATATGAATATATGTGCTCCAGTTTTTACAGGAAAAATGGAATTCTCTCCTTTTCTTTTATGAAAATACAGATGGCAACCATCTACCTGAAATATAGGATGCTGTGTATTTCACATAAGAAATTTGGGCATATCTTATCTTACATGAAACATGAAAAGTTTTCTACTCTTCATATGAAAGCCTGGACTCTGATTTCCCTGTAAGAAATATGGAATTCTCTGTGTTTAACACAGGAATCCTGTAAACAAATTATCTTAACAGTAGGGTTCCCTATGTTTTGCCTACGAAAATCTGCACACACCTTCTCCTTTATGAAACATGTAATTCCCTACATTCAGTATATGTAAACCTGGGCACAGGTTTTTTAGCATGATATATAGAGTAAAATATGTAAATTTCCCTGTTTTTTATATGCAAACTGGGATCCCATATAAAATATTTGTCATTTTACTGAATTTAAATGAAATCTACTTACGGTTTTTAGTATATGAAATATAAAAAATTCTAACATTATATATGTTAAAATAGCTTCAGACTTCCAAACATGAACCATGGAGTTTGTACATTTTGTATATGAAAATCTGGGCAACGTTTTTCTTATGTGAAGACATGAAAGCCTCTTTATGTTACATTTGGAGTTTGACATGCAGATGTTCCAAAATGAAATTTGGGATTTGTATATTTCATTTCTGAACATCTGGGTGCTGTTTTCTACATGAAATGTGGAATCCTTTAAATTTCACATGTGAAAATATCAGTGTCTATCTAAAATATGAAACACTGTCTATTTGCTATTAGCAGATTAGGGTGCAGATCATCCTAAATGACATTTGAAATTCCCTATATTTCACATAGGAAAAACCTAAGCACTGTTTTTCTTAGACGAAATGTGGTATTTTTATTATTTGTATGAAAATATTTTCACAGGACAATTTTACATATGAATTCTCTATAATTCATATAAGAATGCAGGTACAGACTTTCCTCCATGTAATTAGGAATTTTTTATATTTCATAAATTCAAAATATACCCAGATTTTCTGTATAACATATGGAATGATCTGTTTTACAAATGAAATCTTGACTTATTTTCATGTTAAATATTTCCTATCTATATTTAATGCATGAAAATATGGGTCCAGGTTTTCCTCTTGAATTTACTATGCAATTAACTTTGCTTCATATATCAATTCTACACACCAAAATTTCTCCATGAGTTATGTGATCCTCCTTATTTTACATAGGTTTATCAGATGGTAGATTTTTCTACATGAAGTATGGAATTCTCAATATGATATAAGTACGAAAACCAGAGATTTTCTTACATGAAAAATGTCACTTTCCAGATTTTGTATATGAAAACGTGTGTGGAGGTTTTTTAAATTAATTAATTTAAAATATTTCATGTGTGAATGTATGGATAGAATTTAATGCATAAAATATGGAATTTCCTGTATTTAGTGTATAAAACTTTAGACAAAACTCTAGGCAAAAGTTCTATGATTGCAAAGAAATTTTCTCTTCCACATGTGAAAATCTGTGCCCAGGTAATCATCCAAAAAATATGGGATTCTCAATATTTCATATCTAAACATCTAAGGACATATTTCCACTATTAAGTATATATTTTATGCACTATATCACAATAAATAACTTTAGGAAACATGAAAATCTCATCACCAATATCCTTCATGAAATATGGAATTTTGTATGCTTTACATATTAAACATTGGGCACTGATTTTCCATGAGGAATTTTGGAATTTTCTCTTCTTACATAGAAAAATCGAAGCACTGATTACTCCACATGAAGTATGGAATTTTCTTTCTTTCCCATATGGGTGTCTGTTTTCCCACATATAAACAGAATACTCTATATTTCCAATGTAAGCTATGATCACTGATTTTCCTACATGAAATAGAGAATTCTCTGTATTGCCCATAGGAAAATCTGGACCCAGATATTCTTCCATAACCCGTGAAATTTTGCATACTTCAGGGTCAATTTCAGCTGAATGAGTGTATTGCCTGCATATGTGAATCTTCTTGAAGATTCTAAATATAGTACCGAAGTCGCCATTTTACATATGAAAATCTGCATGTCAATTGTCTCCCATGAATTATGGAATTCTGCAATTTATCATACAAAACTCTGGACTCTGGAATATACATTTAGAGAAAATTTCATATTCTATTTCACATGAGCAAATATGGATGTAAATTCTCCAAGAAATGTGCAAGTGGCTAAATCCAGGTGTGCAATTTCCCTGCATGACACTTGCAACCCTCTATCGGTCACTTATAAGCTATAAGGCTTTCCTATATCATGAACTGAATTAGATATATTTCATGCATGAATATCTGGACACAGATTTTCTTAATTAAATATGGAATTCTCTGAATTTAATATACTAATCTAGTTTCTTTGCCTACATGAATTATTCATGCTCAGTTGCTGCATTCGTGTTAGACTCTTTGTGACCTTGGATTGTAGTTTTCAGGATTCTCCGTCCATAAGATTCACATAAAACATGGAATTTTCTATTTTCAATTATGAAATGGTAGAGATGATCCTATACAAAAAAGTGATTTCTCTATACTTTCACATCTGAACATTTTCCCACCTTTTTTCGTATATGAAATTTGGAGTTTTCCTTATTACATAGATGATTGTATGGGAGTCAGTTAACCTATATATGAAATGTTTAATTCCCTGCATTTCACTTGTGCACATCTCGACAGAATTTTCTCAGAAGAAATGTTGAATAGGATATTTAGCTGCAATATGAAATACTGTATATTTTCCACATGGAAGTTTGTGCAGAGTTTCCACATGCAGTTATCGGGGACCAGCCTTGATATGGCCCAGGGTATCCTTGGGATGAACGGCGTCGGCGTCAGAGAGAGAGAGAGAAAGAGAGAGAGGGGCTGATGATTCCTTGGCTTATGCTGGAAACCAATAAAACCCCAGCATGGGGTTTGCTCTGTTTACGTAGGCCGCAGGTGCCCTCTCGAATCACAGGAGGTACCCCACCAGGGCACCCCCTCGAGTGGGTCTTAGAAGCCCAGGCAGATAAGTAAACTCAGAGGGCCCAGCGCTCCAAGGATCTCAACCAGAAAAAGGAGAAGAGAGAAAAGGACAGAAAAAGAGAAAGAACGACATGGGGAGACCAAGCTTCAGTGAGCAAGGCCCAAAACTTTATTTTCCAGTGCTGCTTTTATACCCTAAGTTGTGCACATAAAAAATAGAAAGAGAGGTATAGAGTCACGCCAAAATCACGTGGGGTCAGCAGTCTTGACCCTTATCAGATCAGGGCTCATTTTTGTATGTCTCGTGATATACAAAAGTTTTAGGTGGTTTACATCTTCTTCTGGCCAGGGGGCCTGCTGACAGTTTATGGCCCTCTCTCCTAACAAAGGTTAGTTAGCTAGAAAAAGGCTTATATTCTTTTAAGTTGATTTTCCTAAAGTCAGGTGCTATACACATGACAAGGTTACATTCCTATAAGGTACATGTGTAGTGAGCTACAAGAAAGGAATTTATTAACTTAAGATCTGATGTGGTTAAATCAAAGGCTATTACTTATATTCTCTATATGTGATTAATGTATTTCCAAGGATACAATAGATAGAGGAAACTTTGCAGCAAGCATTGATTCAACAATGAAATCTTTTTTAGTACTATTCTAATGATTTTAACTTCTTCAACAGATTTCTGTATTTTAGAATATTAGGCTTTCTGTCCTTGCATGGCTGGGAGGCTAAAAACAGTCACACTCATAGTTGTAAGAGCCTGGACAAACTTGTCATGCAAGTTAGAAAGCCATCAGAGGGGCTTGGATTGGAACACTCCTATTAAGCCGAGGAGAACTTTTAAACTACAGTTTTGAATTAATATTTTCAGAGAAAGGTGGTTGGGGGGAAGCCCCCGTAAGTATTAGAGGACTTGGTAAGAGGCATAAGATAGTAAAGTAGTCAGACTCCGGTTTTCTTTGGGGTAGATGCTCAGGTAAGTCCAGGGGGTCCCTCGAGTCTTGATTAGCCTTTGCCGATCAGGCCTCTTCCCCAATTGACCTTTGCCACGGGTAGGATTTCCCTCGCTGGCTCCCAGCATGCAGTACAGAATTATTTGTGTTTAACGTATGATAATCCAAGAGCTTATTATCGAACATGACATATGCAATCTGTATGTCTCCTTTAAAATTCTCTGTGCAGAATTTTGTACATTCAAAATTGAATTCTCTATATTTCACATATGAAAATCTTATCAAAGATTTTCCTCCATGACTTACTGAATTCTTTAGTTTACCTATGAAAATCTGTATGTTGATTCTCCTACATGAAATTGGGAAATTTCATTATTTCAAATAGGAAAATCTGGGATAGATATTTTTTCTTAAGTGAATATGGGTTTCTCTATATTACGCAAATAAAATCCAAACATGGATTTTTAAGATTAACTTGAAATACAAACTCATATTTGAAAATATTCTTATATCCAATATGGAATCATAATTTCTCACATATTAAATTCTTGACACAGATTATTTTCATGCAGTATTCTCTAGGCTTCATGTATCAATTTAGGATGAAGATATTCCGAAGTGAAATACGCCTGTCTCTCTATTTCACATATGAGCATCAGAGGGTTGATTTTTCTATAGACTACTTATGGTACTCTTTATTTCACATATCAACACTTGGAGTAGATATCCCTACATAAAATATAAATTTGGTATACTTTTCATATGAACATCTTATCACAGATTTTCCTACATGAAATATGGAATTCTCTATGGTTTGCATATCAAATTGTGGGTGGTAGTTTTTCCATATGGAATTCTCTAGATATCATTTATGTATGTAATCTGAGTGGCAATTACCCTTATGTAATTCTCTAGATAGCACTTATGAATATTAAGATCTACTAGTGTTTACATGAAAAATGGAATTCTCTACTGTGTTTCACCTATCAAAAATCTGGTTCAGAAACATAAAATTCCCTTCACATCACATAGGAAATTTTGGGCTCATTTTTCTGATATAGGGCGTGGAATTATGATATGATACATGCATATATGATCGTATGGGTCCCTGTTTATGTACATATCACATATGGAAACCTATTCACACATTTTCTCAAATGAAAGTGGGATTCCAATGTATTTAACATTGAAAATGTAGCCCCAGAATTTCCATACTGAAGTATGGAATTCTCTGTATTTCACATATGAATATCTAGCTGCATATTTTCCAACAGAAAATGTGGAATTATCTATAGTTCGTGCATGAACGTTCAGGTGATATTTTCCTTGTGAAATATGGATTTCTCAATATTACACACGTATAAGTGTGAGAATACAAAATTCTCTGCATTTCATATTTGAAAAGTTGAATGCAGATTTTCTCAGAGAAACTTGGGTTTCTCTATATTTCATAGAGGGATGTATGGGTGCAAATATTCCTACCTATAATACATTTCAAGTGATCATACATGTGAAAATCCGTGAGCACTTTACTGAGATGTATTATGAAAATTTCTATTTGTCTTATTGAGAATTTGTGTTCAGTTCTTAATAGACTAAATATGGATATTTCTGTTTTGTGTATTCAAATCTGGCTGGCTATTTACATATACAATATTTGTAATTTTCCTAAATGTATATGAAAATCTACAGAAAGTTTTCATATGTGAAATATGAAAATTCTAGAATTTTATATGTGATAATATTTTGAATTTCCAAACATGAAATATGAAATCCTTTATATATTGATAAGAAAATCTGGACAATGGTGTTTCTATGTGAAGTACATGAAAGCCTCTGTATGTTGTATTTGGAAATGGATGCGGATGTTCCAAAATGAAATGTAGAAATTGCTGTATTTCATATCTGAACATTTGAGTGCAGATTTTCTACATGAAATGTGGAATCCGCTATATTTCACACAGGAAAAATATTGCTGTCTATTTTTCTGTCTAAAATATGGAACAATCTATGTTTAACATTAGCAGATTAGAGTGCAGATGATCCTAAATGAAACATGGAATTCTCTATATATGACATATGAAAATAAATCCTGGTTTTCCTGGATGAAATATGGGATTCTCTATATCTCAATGAAAATTTGTACAGAGGAGAATTTTATGTCTGAAATCTCTATATTTCACATAAGAATGTAGGTACAGATTTTCCCACATAAACTTGGAATTTTATATATTTCACAATATGAAATATTGACTTTCCTATATTTCACATGTGAACATCTGGGCATAGATTCCCTCAGATGAAATGTTGAATTCTATATTTTAAATGTCACAGTGAATACTTTTAATAAAATATGAAATACTATATTTTCCATAGGGAAAATATGTGCACAGATTTCTAAAAACAAAATGCCATTCTCTGTATTTAGCATATGAAACACCAAGAGCTTATTATTTTACACACAATATATGGAAATGAATATATACACACACATAATATATGGAAATCTGTATTTCTCCTGTAAAATTCTGTGTGCAGAATTTTTACACACAATATTAATTTCTCTTGATTTCACATTTGTAAGTTTGTCAAAGATTTTCCTACCCATAATACTGAATTCTTTACTTTACATATCAAAATCTGGATTTGGATTTTCCTTTATAAAATTGGTAAATCTCTGAATTTCACATATGAAAATCTCGGAACAGATTTCCCTCCATGAAATTAGATTATTTTCATTTGATAAATGAATATACATTTATTTTTCTACGTTACAGGCATAAATTTTGAGCACAGGTTTTCAACATGATATATGGAATTAAAGATGAAATACACATTTCAGAATAGGTAGGACCAGAATTCAATATATGGCATTAGAGAATTCTATATATCATGAATTTAAACCAACATTCTAGTATGCATATATAAAATATAGAAGCTTGATATTTCATGTTTGAATTTCTTTTTTCAGGTTACCATATATAAAATGTATAAAATTTCATATTATATTTCAGAAAATATTCATTCTGATTTTCAATGTGAGTATATAGAGAAACAAAGGTTTCAACAGAAAATTATGCAATCCTTTTTTCTTTGTGAAATATATAAAAGTCCCTATTTCTCGTAGGAAAATCTATGAGTAGAGTTTCAAATGCCTAATATTGAGCATTCCATATTTCATTTGGGAATATCTGTGCCAGGTTCTCAAATGTAAATTAGAATACTATATTATTGCACAAAAGTTTGTGTCCAGATTTTCTCAAGTATCCAGTAAAATATTTTGTGAGACATAGAATATACGTATGAAAGATTTTGAATAGAATTAAGTACATAAAAAATTAAAACATAACAAATAGACCCAAAGGTAACCTGTATCGATTATATCCAGGTTACTGATAGTAGTTCTGTTGCCACCACTATTAAAATAGATTTTCTTTGGGGGAAAAAAAAAAAAACTTTTAGTCTTTTAACATGCACATATACACTAATATATGTACAACACATTCAGCTTGATTTTACTATTTTCTTAATAAGTGTATTATATAGTTGGATGACAATTGAAATTTTCAGTAAGATACTGATATTTAGATTTCTTATTTTGACTTCCAAATTGACGTGAGATCCACCAAGACTTATACTATTTTGGTAAAATCATTAATATACATTGAACAGTTAATTTTATTGGAGTATAACTGATTAAGAATACTTTGCTAATTTCTACTCTAAACCACAATGCTTGCATATTGCATTCTGTGGGGTAGAAAAGACTCAGAAATGCCTTAGTGATGGAACAATAACCATATATCTAAACCTTCAATTTTAGACTTCCTCCTAATTTAGGTCAACACAGTGCATTAGGTAGAGTTCCCTGTGTTGCATATAGGTATCATAAGCACATGTGTGTCAGTTACGATCTCCCAATAGCTTCCACTACAAACCGTTTCCTCTACGCATACTTCTCTATATCTGTGTCCCTATCATTGCTTCTCAAATAAGATCATCTCTATCAGTTTCTTAGAGTCCATATATGTGTTAATCTGTAATATTTGTTTTCCTTTTTGCATTTTAGTTCTTTATGATTATACAGTAGAAATGAGAAATAAATTTAAGGGGCTAGATCTAATAGACAGACTGCAGGATGAAATATGGACGGAGGTTCGTGACGTTGTATAGGAGACAGGGATCAAGACCATACCCATGGAAAAGAAATGAAAAAAAGCAAAATGGCTGTCTGAGGAAGCTTTCCAAATAGCTGTGAAAAGAAGTGAAAAGCAAAGGAGAAAAGGAAAGATATTCCCATTTGAATGCAGAGTTTAAAAGAATAGCAAGGAGAGATGAGAAAGCCTTCCTCAGCCATCAATGTAAAGAAATGGTGGAAAACAACAGAATGGGAAAGATAAGCGATCTCTTCAAGAAAATTAGAGATACCAAGGGAACATTCCATGCAAGATGGGCGCAATAAAGGACAGAAATGGTATGGACCTAAGAGAAGCAGAAGATATTAAGAAGAGGTGGCAAGAATACACAGAAAAACTGCACAAAAAATATCTTCACAACCAAGATAATCACGATGGTGTGATCACTGACCTGGAGTCAGACATCCTGGAATGTGAAGTCAAGTGGGCCTTAGAAAGCATCACGACGAACAAAGCTAGTGGAAGTGATGGAATTCCAATTGAGCTATTTCTAATCCTGAAAGATGATGCTGTGAAAGTGCTGCACTCAACCTGTCACAAAATATGGACAACTTTGCAATGGATACAGGACTGAAAAATGTTAGTTTTCATTCCAATGCCAAAGAATGCTCAAACTACCACACAATTGCACTCATCTTACATGCTAGTAATGAAATTCTCCAAGCCAGGCTGCAGCCATATGCGAACAGTGACCATCCAGATGTCCAAGTTAGTTTTAGAAAAGGCAGAGGAAGAAGAGATCAAATTACCAACGTCTGATGGATCATTGAAAAAGCAAAAGAGTTCCAGAAAAACGTCTATTTCTGCCTTATTGACTCTGCATAAGCCTTTGGCTATGTGGATCACTATAAACTGTGGAAAATTCTGAAAGAAATGGGAATACCAGGCCACCTGACCTGCCTTTTGAGAATCCTATATGCAGGTCAGGAAGCAACAGTTAGAACCGGGCATGGAACAACAGACTAGTACCCAATAAGAAAAGGAGTACATCAAGGCTGTATATTCTAACCCTGATTATTTAACTTATATGCAGAGTGCATCATGAGAAACGCTGGCCAGAAGAAGCCCAACCTGGTATCAAAATTGCTGGGAGAAATATCAATAACCTCAGGTATGCAGATGACACCAGCCTTATGGCAGAAATTGAAGAGGAACTCAAAAGCCTCTTGGTGAAAGTGAAAGAGGAGGGTGAAAATGTTGGCTTAAAGCTCAACATTCAGAAAACAAAGATCATGACACCTGGTCCCATCACTTCATAGCAAATAGATGGAGGAAATGTAGAAACAGCCTCAGACTTTATTTTGGGGAGAGGCTCCAAAATCACTGCAGATAGTGATTGTAGCCATGAAATTAAAAGACACTTACTCCTTGGAAGGAAATCCATCACCAACCTAGATAACACATTAAAAAAACAAAGACATTACTTTGCCAACAAATGCCCATCTAGTCAAGACAATAGTTTTTCCAGTAGTCATGTATGCCTGTGAGAGTTGGACTGTGAACAAAGCTGAGCACAGAAGAAGTGATACTTTTGAACTGTGGTGTTTGAGAAGACTCTTGTGAGTCCCTTGGACTGCCAGGAGATCCAGCCTGTCTATCGTAAATGAGATCAGTCTGGGTATTCATTGGAAGGACTGATGTTGAAGCTGAAACTCCAATACTTTGGCTACCTCATGCGAAGAGTTGAATCACTGGAAAAGACCCTGATTCTAGGAAGATTGGAGACAGGAGGAGAAGGGGATGACAGATGATGAGATGGCTGGATGGCATCACCGACTCGATGGAGATGAGTTTTCATAAATTCCAGGAGTTGATGATGGACAGGGAGGCCTGGTGTGCTGTGGTTCTTGGGGTCGCAAAGGGTCAGACACGACTGAGAGACTGAACTGAACTGAACTGATATGACCTTTTCTGAATCCAGACACATTTCTACATTGACCTGAATTCTTTCCTCTTTAAGACTGGACTCTGTGGTAGAAGGTGAGGATGGGATGTTTTGGGAGAATAGCATTGAAACATGTATATTTTCATACGTGAAACGAATCACCAGTACAGGTTCGACACATGATATAGGATGCTCGGGACTGGTGCATTGGGATGATCCGGAGGGAGGATAAGGAGAGGAGGGAGCGGGGGTTCAAAAAAGGGAACACATGTACACCAGGGACGGATTTATGTCAATGTATGGCAAAACCAACATTGTTAAGTAATTAGCCTCCAATAAAAATAAATAAATGAATAAAATAAAAAATAAAAGACTGAGTGATAGTCTAATATATCAGTTCAGTTCAGTCGCTCAGTCGTGTCTGACTCTTTCCGACTCCATGAATCACAGAACGACAGGCCTCCCTGTCCATCACCAACTCCCAGAGTTCACTCAAACTCATGTCCTTCGAGTTGGTGATGCCATTCATCCATCTCATTCTCTGTCGTCCCCGTTTCCTCCCACCCCCCAATCCCTCCTAGCTTCAGACTCTTTTCCAGTGAGTCAACTCGTCGCATGAGGTGGCCAAAGTATCAGAGTTTCAGCTTTAGCATCAGCCCTTTCAATGAACACCCAGGATTGATCTCCTTTAGAATGGACTGGTTGGATCTCCTTGCAGTCCCAGGGACTCTCAGGAGTCTTCTCCAGCACCACGGTTCAAACGCATCAATTCTTCGGTGATCGTGTGCCAAATTGTCTTTATATATTTCTCCGTAGGTGGACACTTGTTTTTTCCAGGTGCTAGCTATTGTAATTATTGCCGTCATCAGTTTGGGGATATGTATCTTTTGGAGTTTAGATTTTCTTCAGGTATATGACCAGTAGTGGGATTGTGGATCATAAGGTAGTTGCATTATTATTTTTTAAAGGACCCACCATATTGTTCTCCATAGTGACTCCTTCAACGTATATACCAAGTAGGAGGACAGAAGGATTCTCTTTTCTTCACACCTTGTCTATGATTTATTTTTTTGGTAGATTTTTAGATACTTGCCGTTAGGGCCAATGAGAGTTGATATCTCATTGAAGTTTTTATTTTCTTGTCTCTAACAGTTAGTGATTTTGAGCATCTCCTCATACATATTGGCCATCTCTTTATCTTCTTGAGAGAAATGTGTATTTCGTTTTCTGTCCATTTCTTTTCAATTTCGTTGTTTGTTTTTCTGTTATTGGGCAACATAAGCTGCTTCATATTTTGGAATTTAACCTCTTGTAATTTCCTTCCTTGCAAAATATTTTCACCCATAGTGTGAATCATTTTCTGTCTTATTTGTCATTTTGCTGTGCAAGCCATTTAAGTTTAATTAGGTTGCATTTGTTTGGTTAGTTTTTGTTTTATTTTCATTAAAATAGGAGGTAGGTCAAAGATAAAAAAATAAAGATATGTTGATATAATTTATGTCAAAGAGGGTACTTATACTTTCTTCTAATGTTACTGGCTGGGATTATATTTGGGTCTTTCATCCATCTTGAGGTTATATTTTACTGCAATACTTTGGCCACCTCATGCGACGAGTTGACTCACTGCAAAAGACTCTGATGCTGGGAAAGGTTGGGGGCGGGAGGAGAAGGGGACGACGGAAAATGAGATGGCTGGATGGCATCACCGACTCCGTGGACATGAGTTTGAGTGAACTCCGGGAGTTGGTGATGGACAGGGAGGCCTGGCGTGCTGTGATTCATGGGGTCGCGGAGAGTCGGACACGACTGAGCGATTGAACTGAACTGAACTGAACTGAAGGAGTGACTCCAGCTATCCGCTGATGAATGACATGCAAACCACTCCAGTGCACTTGCCCTAATTCCCTCATGAATGTGTAAAAAGGCAAAAAAAAAAAAAAAAAAACACCAATGACACTGAAAGTTGAGTCCTTCAGTTCAGAATGTGTTCAGTATGCTACTAAGGAAGAGCAGAGGAAAATTACTAATGGCTGTAGAAAGCATGACGTGGTTTGACAAAAGCTGAAATCAAGCTCATTTATGGATTTGTCTGCTGAGGAGTGTAAACTGTTTTGTTTTTTTTTTTTTTTTCTACTTTTGTGAAAGGTGCTATTAGTAATTGCATAGGAATTACATTGAACCTGTAAACTCCTTTTTGTAGTGTAGGCATTCCCCAATATTGATTATTCCACTGCAAGAGAACAGTATATCTCTCCATTTCTTTGTGTTATTTTGATTCATTTCATTTCTGCCTTATTCTTTGCTGCACACCAATATTATCCCTACCTAAGCAATACTTTGGCCACCTCATGCGACGAGTTGACTCACTGCAAAAGGCTCTGATGCTGGGAAAGGTTGGGGGTGGGTGGAGAAGGGGACCACCGAGAATAAGATGGCTGGATGGCATCACCGACTCTGTGGACGTGGGTTTGAGTGTACTCCGGGAGTTGCTGATGGACAGGGAGGCCTGGCGTGCTGTGATTCATGGGGTCGCGGAGAGTCGGACACGACTGAGCGACTGAACTGAACTGAAATGAAGTAGACATATTCCCAGGAATTTCATTCCACTTGTTGCTGTGGTGAGTGGGACTGCTTCCTAAATTTAAATTTTTGTCCTTTTGCTGATAGTGAATAAGAAGGAAAGAGATTTCTTTAGGTTAATTTTGTATCCAGTAACTTCCTCAAACTCAACTCTTAATTCTAGTTATTTTTAGGTGGCTGATCTTTCACCATAATCGATCATCTCAAACAGGATCTTCAGAATCTTCAGTAACATTCCAGAGCTCTAGGCTTTCTGCTTTCACAATATACATGTTTTCTGCTTTACTTTTCTAACTCTTCAGTGTGATTGAGTGAATGAATGACAACTTGCAGAAATGAACATTGAGCCCTGCTCTGTGGTTTCTCAGTGCCTCATAATGACTGAAAGTAGTCCCCAAAAGGGGTGCCTTCTCAGGGGTTTGTACAAAACTGCCAATACCAAAAGACACACAACAACCCTGTGAAGGGAGTGGCCAGAAATTGGTGAAGTGTGTGGACTGAACATTCCTTTCTAGGTCAGCTTTTCATGATCTCTTTGACCATTTCCTAATCGCATCAGGATGTATAACTACTAAGGTAATCTGTCAGATTATCCACTTTTAAGGGACTTGAGAGCCATGCTGTTGCTGTGTACTTTTATTGAGCCCCCATGTATGTAAACACCTAGCCTTGTTAGGGCCCAAAAGTTACAGAAACACATTTGGAAATGATTTGGAACTCTAGCTTCAGCACCAACCCACTTCGCTGCCTGGCTCAGGGCTAGCGACCTGGAAATGACGCTTTGTCATGATCTGCCTCTGATTGATAGATCTATGTGCATTGGAAGAGCAATGGACTTCTTCCTTTGGTAGTGCTAGTTCTTAACAAACCAGACAAAGCTCCTCAGTGGCTTCAGTTTCTATTATATAGATAGTTGTTTTGTAGAATCTGTGGAAATGAACTGGAAGTGTTGGCCCTAGTAACTGGAGGAGAAAATTCACTTTTTCCTTGCTGGCCAACCCTCTACCACCTCTTTTGATTTCAAACATACTAGCATGGTGAAACTCAGATGGGACATCTTGGTTCTTGATCATTCCTTTATGACTCACTGCTTCTATTGTGGTCACGACTACTCAGGAATGTGCACAGGTACACGTTAGATGGATGCCTCCCCTAGTAGTCCTAGTTTGAGAAACATTCTGAAAGCCACTCTGTTACACTCTGGGTGGTATCTGACTAAAGTGAAAATCAAACAAAGGTCTTGGTGATGAGTAACTAGAAAATAGTCTGGGATGCCATCAGGTCTACCCCTGGTGTATCTCCACCCTGCCTCAGTGGTATAACCGGGAGGGACCAGTAACACGCCTTTGTTGGTAAGGAACAGACTAAGTCCGAACAGGAAAGGAAAGCTTTGGTGGAAAATCTGTCTCCACCCACTTCTAGAGTATGGAGGGACACCTCCTGGTGAAAGGAGCCATGACTGTGGATGCTGCTTTTTTCTCTTTTAAAGATGAGAGATTGACGTTCCAGAATCACTCCTTTAAAATGTGTTAAAACAGCAGAGGGAGGAAGATGGCAGAGGAATAGGATGGAGAGACCACTCCCCCAATGCCCCGCAATTCATCAAAAGAACATTTGGACGCTGAGTAAATTCCACAAGACAACTTCTAAATGCTGGCAGAGACATCAGGAACCCAGAAAAGCAGCTCATTGTCTTCAAAAGTAAGTAGGAAGTAAAATAAAATATAAAAAGGGAGACAAAAGAGGTAGGGATGGAGATCAGTCCGGGGAAGGTAGGCTTAAAAAAAAAAAAAAAAAAAGGAGAGAGAGAGAAGTTTCCATACATCAGGAAACACTCACTGTCAAGTCTGTGGCAAGGCTTGGAAGCTCAGAGGGCAACATAACCGGGAGGAAAAATAAATAAATAATTTAAACCTACAGATTATGTTTCCAATGGTAACTCCCAGTGGAGAAGCAGCGCAGACGCCGGCATCCCCACTAGAAAAGAGGGGCTGGGCAGGGTGGCACAGGCTGCATTGCTTAGGGTAAAGATTGGGCCTGAATGCCCCGAAGGCAATCTCAGGGAATTAACTTTAAATACCAAAGCAGACTGTGGGATAGCTACCCCATGAAAAGGCGAAAAGCCGTAACTTAAGACACTGCTAGACATGCTCACTGAACAAAGGACTGAGCAGAGCTAGCCAGTTGTGGATGGTCTATCCCTGCCAAGACAGGCAGGGTAGGGCAGCCAGAGCCAGAAGGGGGCAATCGCGCCCTCAGAGAGGCATCTGATACCAAACTGCAGGCAGGCTTATTGCTAACCAAGACTTCCTGAGATTCAGGCCAGTCGACATCCACCTGAGAAGGTACGCTGGTTTTACACTCAGAAAACACAGGGGCAGGACTGGGGAGGAGATAAGTCACAGTGACCACGCTCGCGAAATATCTGTCACCTGAGCTGCTCAGAGAAGGGCACAAAACGCAGACCCAACCAAGTCTGAACCTTTGAGGAGTGCCCGAGTACCTGAACCTGAGGGGCTTAGACCTGGGAAATGCATACAACCCAGGAAAGTTTTCAGACTCTTCCTGGCAGAGCAACCTAGAGCCTAAGCATTATAAACAGGGAAAGCACACACACTGTGAGTGGGGACAAACACAGTGTAGCTGAGACACTGCAAGCACTCCCCACAGACGTCAGTGATATTTATTTGCAGCGTTTCTCCCTCCCTACAGCATGACTGAACAAGTGAGCCAAAAATGTGTCCACCACCGCCCCCTTGTGTCATATCAGAAATCAGACATTGAAGAGACCAGCAAACTGAAGAAGCTAAAACAAATGGAACTGACTTGGAAGTGAGAGATGGAGAAGTCTTGAGGCTACTGCAAGAATAAGAATGAAAACTAGAGGCAGGAGGCTTAAGTCCAAATCCTGAGAACAGCAGAGAACTCCTGATTTTAGGGAATATTAATCCATAGGAGCTCTTTGAACGCCTCCATACCTACATTGAAACCAAGCACTACCCAAGGGTCAACAAGTTCCAGAGCAAGAGATACCACAAAAATTCTCCAGCAACACAGGAAAATAGCCCTGAGTTCAATGTACAGGTTGCTGAAAGTGACTTCAAACCCATCGACATATAATAAATCATTACTGGACACTTCATTGCACTCCAGAGAGAAGAAATACAGTTTCACCCACCAGAACACCAACGTAAACGTTGCTAAGCAGGGAACCTTGAAAAGCCACCACTCCAATGCCACCCACAGCGAGGAAACTCCACAATAAAGAGAAATCCACAAACTACCAGAAGACGGAAAAGCTACCCCAAACACAGCAATATAAGCACCGTGAAGAGGCAGAGAAATGCCCAGCAAGTAAAGGAACAGGATAAATGTTCACCAACTCAAATAAAAGAGGAAGAGACTGGGAATCTACCGGATAAAGTATTACCAATAATGATAGTGAAAATGATCCAAAATCTTGAAAACAAATTGGACTTACAGATAAAAAACCTGGAGACAAGAATCGAGAAGATGGAAGAAAGGTTTAACAAGGATCTAGAAGAAATAAAAAGAGTCAATATACAATGAATAATGCGATATATGAGACCACAAAAAAAAAAAAAAACTCTGGAGGGAACCACAATAGAATAACAAAGGCAGAAGAGAGGAAAAGTGAGATAGAAGATAGAGTGGTAGAAATAAATTAAACAGAGGAATAAAGAAAAGTAAATTAAAAGAAATGAGGACAATCTCAGAGACCTCTGGGACAATGTTAAACGCCCGAACATTCGAATCATATGACTATTAGAAGAAGAAGACAAAAAGAAAGACCATAAGGAGATATTTGAGGAGATAATAGTTGAAAACTTCCCTAAAATGGGGAAGGAAATAATCACCCAAGGTCAAGAAACCCAGAGAGGATAAACCCAAGGCGAAAAATGCCAAGGCATATATTAATCTAATTAACAAAGATCAATGCAAAGAACAAATATTAAAAGAAGCAAGGGAAAAAAAACAAATAACACTCAAGGGAATTCCCATAAAGATAACAGATGATCTTTCAGCAGAAACTCTTCAGGCCAGGAAGGAATGGCAAGACATACTTAAAGTGATTAAAGAAAGTAACCTACAGCCCAGATTACTATACCCAGGAAGGATCTCATTCAAATATGAAGGAGAGATCAAAAGCTTTACAGACAATCAAAAGCTGAGATAATTCAGCATCACCAAACCAGCTCTCCAACAAATACTAAAGGAACTTCTCTAGGCAGGAAACACAGAAAGGGTATATAAACTTGAACCCAAAACAATAAAGAAAATGGCAACGGGATCATACTTATCAATAATCACCTTAAACGTAAATCGGTTGAATGCCCCAACCAAAAGACAAAGGCTGGCTGAATGGATACAAAGACAAGACCCCCATATATGTTGTCTACAAGAGACCCACCTCAAATCGAGGGACACATACAGACTGAAAGTGAAAGGCTGGGAAAAGGTATTCCACGCAAATAGAGACCAAAAGAAAGCAGTAGTAGCAATACTCATATCAGATAAAATAGATTTTAAAACAAAGGCTGTGAAAAGAGACAAAGAAGGAAACTACATATGGATCAAAGGATCAATCCAAGAAGAAGATATAACAATTAAAAATATTTATGCACCCAACATAGGAGCACTGCAATATGTAAGACAATTACCAACAAGTATGAAAGGGGAAATTAACAATAACACAATAATAGTGGGACACTTTAATACCCCACTTACACCTATGAATAGATCAACTAAACAGAAAATTAACAAGGAAACACAAACTTTAAATGATACAATAGGCCAATTAGTCCTAATAGATCTCTATAGGACATTTTACCCCAAAACAATGAATTTCACCTTTTTCTCAAGCGCACATGGAACTTTTTCCAGGATACATCACATCCTGGGCCATAACTCTAGCCTGGGTAAATTCAAAAAAATTGAAATCATTCCAAGCATCTTTTCTGACCACAATGCAGTAAGATTAGATCTCAATTACAGGAGAAAAACTATTAAAAATGCCAACATATGGATGCTGAACAACACGCTGCTGAATAATGAACAAATCATAGAAGAAATCAAAAGAGAAATCAAAATATGCATAGAAATGAATGAAAATGAAAACAAAACAACCCAAAACCTCTGGGACACTTTAAAAGCAGTGCTCAGGGGGAAGTTCATAGAAATACAGGCACACCTCAAGAAACAAGAAGAAAGTCAACTAAATAACCTAACTCTACATCTAAAGAAACTAGAAAAGGAAGAATTTAAGAACCCCAGCGTTAATAGAAGGAAAGAAATCGTAAAAATTAGGGCAGAGATAAATGCAAAAGAAACAAAAGAGACCATAGCCAAAATCAACAAAGCCAAAAGCTGGTTCTTTGAGAAGGTAAATAAAATTGACAAACCACTAGCCAGACTCATCAAGAAACAAAGGAAGAAGAACCAAATCAATAAAATTAGAAATGAAAATGGAGAGATCACAACCGACAACACAGAAATACAAAGAATTATTAGAGAATACTATCAGCAATTATATAGTAATAAAATGAATAACTTGGAAGAAATGGACACATTCCTAGAAATGTACACCTTGTCAAAACTGAACCGGGAAGAAATAGAAAATCTGAATAGACTCATCACAAGCACCGAACTAGAGGAAGTAATCAGAAATCTTCCAGCAAATAAAAGCCCAGGTCCAGACAGCTTCACAGCTGAATTCTACCAAAATATTAGAGAAGAGCTAACACCTATTCTACTCAAACTCTTTCAGAAAATTGCTGAGGAAGGGAAACTTCCAAACTCATTCTATGAGGCCACCATCACCCTAATTCCAAAACCTGGTAAAGATCCCACAGAAAAGAAAACTACAGGCCAATATCACTGATGAACATAGAAGCAAACATCCTTAACAAAATTCTAGCAATCAGAATACAACAAAATATTAAGAAGATCATACATTATGACCAAGTGGGCTTTATCCCAGGAATGCAAAGATTATTCAATATTCAACGTAATACACCACATTAACAAACTGAAAAATAAAAAACATATAATTATCTCAATAGATTCAGAGAAAGCCTTTGAGAAAATACAAAAAACAATGTTTTTTTTTTTTTGGAATAGAAGGGCCATATCTCAACATAATAAAAGCTATATATGACAAACCCAGAGCAAACATTATCCTCAATTGTGAAAAACTGAAAGCATTTCCCCTAAAGTCAGGAAAAAGACAGAGTGCCCACTCTCACCACTACTGTTCAACATAGTTCTGGAAGTTTTGGCTACAGCATTCAGAGCAGCAAAAGACATAACAGAATACAAATTGGAAAAGAAGAAGTAAAACTTTCACTGTTCGCTTATGACATGATCCGCTACACAGAAAAACCCTAAAGACTCTACCAGAAAACTGCTCGAGCTAATCAATGAATACAGTAAAGTTGTATGGTATAAAATCAACACACAGAAATCCCTTGCATTCCTATACAATAATAATGAGAAAATAGAAAGAGAAATTAAGAAAACTATTCCATTCACTGTTGCAATGAAAACAATTAAATACTTAGGAATATATCTACCAAAGGAAACAAAAGACTTGTACATAGAAAGCTATAAAACACTACTGAAAGTAATCAAAGAGGACACTAATAGAGAAATATACCCGTGTTTATGGATTGGAAGAATAAATATTTTGAAAATGAGTATACTAACCAAAGTAATTTATACATTCAATGCAATCCTTATCAAGCTACCAACGATATTTTTCACAGAACTAGAACAAATAATCTCACAATTTGTATGGAAATACAAAAACCTCGAATAGCCAAAGCAATCTTGAAGAAGAAGAATGGAACTGGAGGAATTAACCTGCTGGATTTCAGGCTCTACTACAAAGCCACAGTCATCAAGACAGTATGGTACTGGCATAAAGACAGAAATATACATCAATGGGACAAAATAGAAAGCCCATAGATAAATCCACACACCTATGGACACCTTATCTTCGACAAAGGAGGCAAGAATATAAAATGGAGAAAAGACAGTCTCTTTAACAAGTGGTGCTGGGAAAACTGGTCAGCCACTTGTAAAAGAATGAAACTAGAACACTCCCTAACACCATAAACTAAAATAAACTCAAAATGGATTAGAGAGCTAATTGTAAGACCAGATTCTATAAAACTCCTAGAGGAGAACGTAGGCAAATCACTCTCCTACATACATCACAGCAGGATCCTCCAAGACCCACCTCCGGGAATATTGGAAATAAAAGCAAAAATAAGCAAATAGGACCTAATTAAATTCAAAAGCTTCTGCACAGCAAAGGAAACTATAAGCAAGGTGAAAAGACAGCCTTCAGTATGGGAGAAAATAATCAAAATGAAGCAACTGATAAAGGATTAATCTCCAAAATATACAAGCAGCTCCTGCAGCTCAGTTCCAGAAAAATAAATGACCCAATCAAGAAATGGGCCAGAGAACTAAACAGACATTTCTCCAAAGAAGACATAAAGATCGCTAACAAACACATGAAAAAATGTTCATTATCCCTTATAATCAGAGAAATGCACATCAAAACCACAATGAGATACAATTTCACACCAGTCAGAATGGCTGCTATCCAAAAGTCTACAAGCAATATATGCTGGAGAGGGTGTGGAGAAAAGGGAACCCTCTTTCACTGTTGGTGGGAATGCGAACTAGTACAGTCACTATGGAGAAAAGTGTGGAGATTCCTTAAAAAATCTGGAAGTAGAACTGCCCTATGATATAGCAATCGCACTCCTGGGCATACACACTGTGGAAACCAGAATTGAAAGAGACACATGTACTCCAATGTTCATTGCAGCACTGTTTATAATAGCCAGGACATGGAAGCAACCTAGATGTCCATCTGCAGATGAATGGATAAGAAAGCTTTGGTACATATACACAATGGAATATTTTTCAGCCATCAAAAAAATGCATTGGAATCAGTTTTAATGAGGTGGATGAAACTGGAGCCTATTATACAGAGTGAAGTAAGCCAGAAAGAAAAACATCAATACAGTATACTAACGCATATATATGGAATTTAGAAAGATGGTAACCTTAACCCTGTATACGAGACAGCGAAAGAGACACAGATGTATAGAACTGTCTTTGGGACTCTGTGGGAGAGGGTGAAGATGGGATGATTGGGGAGAACGGCATTGTAGCATGCATATTATCACATGTGAAATGAATCACCAGTCCAGGTTCGACGCAAGATACAGTATGCTTGGGGCTGGTGCACGGGGATGACTTGGAGGGAGGATATGGGGAAGAGGGAGGTGGGAGGGGGGTTCCAGAAAGGGAAAACATGTACATCCGAGGCGGATTCGTGTCAAGGTATGGCAAAATCAACCAATATATTAATGTAAGGTAATTTGCCTCCAATAAAATAAATTAAAAAATAAATAAATAAACACAGAATGTATTAAGGCTCTACATGTAAGACGAGAAACTCCAAAACTGCTAGAGGAACACAAGGGCAAAACATTTTCTTATATAAATCACAGCAGGATAGTCTATCAACAACCTCCCAAAGTAATGTAAATAAAAGAAAAATAAATAGGAATGAAGTAAATTTAAAAGCTTTTGCACAATGAAGAAATCGAATGGGAGAAAATATAGGAAACTGAACAACTGACAAAGAATTAACTTTTAAAATATACATGCAACACATTCGGCTCAATTCTAGAAAAATAAACGACACATTCAAAAAGTGGGCCAAAGAGCTAAACAGATTGTTCTCCAAAGAAGACATTACAGACAGCTAAAAAACACATGAAAAGATACTCAGTATACCTCATTACCAGAGAAATGCAAATCTAAACCACAATGAGGTACCATTTCACACCAGTCACAATGCCTGCTATCAAAAAGTCTACAAACGATAAATGCTGGAGAGGGTACAGGGAAAAGGGAACCCTCTTACACTGTTGGAGGGAATGCAAACTAGTACAACCAGTATGGAGAATGGTGTGGTGATTCCTTAAAACCCTGGAAATAAACCTGCCATACGACTCAGCAATCCCACCGCTGGGCATAATACACACCGAGGAAATCAGAATTGAAAGAGACATGTTCACCCCAATGTTCAATGCAGCACTGTTTACAATAGCTAGGACATGGAACCAACCTAGATGTCCATCGGTATATGAATGGGTAAGGAAACATGGTACATATACACAATGGAATATTATTCAGCTGTTAAAAACCTTTGAATCAGGTCTAATGAGGCGGATGAAACCAGAATCTATTATACAGTGAAGTAAGTCAGAATGAAAAACACCACTACAGTATTAGTTCAGTTCAGTTCAGTCGCTTAGTCGTGTCCAACTCTTTGCGACCCCATGAACCACAGCACGCCAGGCCTCCCTATCCATCACCAACTCCCGGAGTTCACTCAAACCCATGTCCATCGAGTCGGTGATGTCATCCAGCCATCTCATTCTCTGTCGTCCCCGTCTCCTCCTACCCCCAATCCCTCCCATCCAGTGCGTCAACTCGTCACATGAGGTGGCCAAAGTATTGGAGTTTCAGCTTTAGCATAAGTCCTTCCAATGAATACCCAGGATTGATCTCTTTTAGAATGGACTGGTTGGATTTCCTTGCAGCCCAGGGGAGTCTCAAGAGTCTTCTCCAGCAGCACAGTTCAAAAGCATCAATTCTTCGGCGATCAGCTTTCTTCACAATCCAACTCTCACATCCATACATGACCAGGGGAAAAACCATAGCCTTGACTAGACAGACCTTGTTTGGCAAAGTAATGTCTCTGCTTTTCACTACAGTATAGTAATGCCTATAAATGGAATTTAGAAAGGTGATAACAATGACCCTCTGTGTGAGACAGCAAAAGGGACTCATAGGTAAAGGACAGACTTTTGGATTCTGAGGGAGAGAATAACTTTGAAATATGTATATTACCATATGTGAAACAGCTTTCCAGTCTCTGTTTGATTCATGAGACAGGGTTCCCTGCACCGGTGCACTGGGACAACGCTTGTGGGTGGAATGGGTAGGAAGGTGGGAGTGGGGTTCAGGATGTGGGACACATGTGCACCCGTGGCAGATTTACGTGAATGTATGGAAATAAGCACTACAATATTGTAAAATAATTAGCCTCCACTTAAATAAATTAATTAAAACAGAACAAAATAAAATTTAATGGTACACCAGAGAGGAACCGCTTCTGATAGCTAGGCTTTCCCAGGAGGAGGGGCAGCAGAGAAGAGCCAAGGTAATCTCAAACTCAATGAGCGGCAGGAGGCCATAGGTTGGTAGGACCTGGGGAATACTGATTCTGACAAAGGTGCTTAATTCTCCCTGCCTGCATCAGGATCACCTAGGATTCACATGTTATACCTACAGATGCTTTGAGTGAGATTTGAACACAGGAAGTCCCCAAGACCCCCAACTCGGACTGTCACTATCTACCTTCATGATCCGAATCCAGGCTTGGCAGCCATCCTGCATGAGCCTAGCTTCCCCATTTGGGAAAGGAGAGTGTCCCAGACTCTACAAGTCTGGGACTTCAGGGACCACCTCCTGTTTCCCTCTAAACCTCTTTTCCTATCAGATACCATTATGGTAGGGCTTTCCTCCCAGGGGTAGTACTGCAGGGGATCGACCAATAGTCATCGGAGATACACTGCTGGCAACATAAAAAAGGTCAGAACACGTCTGAAGAGGCCCCAAACCCTCTCATGTGTAGACAAGAACTCCAATATCCATCTCCAATTCTGCAGAAGGCCCAGAGGGATACCACCTCTGCAATCCTGATCAATCCTGGTCAGTTGTGGTTTGACAACCAGTTGAGGAAGTAAAGGCTGCTGGTGTCCAGACTGAGGCTAGGAGCTCCCCATCCATAATCCCAGAAAAAGTGGACTGGAGTGAAATGATATACCCTATACCCTGGGAGTGGACACGTGAGACAGGGAAGGTTCACACAGGAGGAGCATCCACTCTTTCCACCACACACTCACAATGACTGGGAGCCACATCATACCAGTGATGTCATGGTAGTACTCCTTCATGATGACTGCATTCCAGATGTAAGGTCTGTCACAAAAGGAAAATATCAGGTTACAGTTGGACTGGGGATGGACTAGTTCCTGCATATGCCAGGACCTGGAGGAGGGAAAAGGTGCAAGCTTCTAGGGTCCTCGGCTTGCATGCCAGGAAGGCATCAAAGCGTTCTGCTTCTCTTCTCCAAACACTCACGCTGCACATGCACAGATAATATGATACGCCCCTTCTCCCACCTTCCCTGCCCAGCACCCTCATCCACCTGTCTTCAGCCTTCCTCATTCACCTTCATATTAAACATGTCCATAAGGAAATCTTTATCTTGGTCACTGATCATGAAATACATCGGTGGGTGGTTCATAAACTGCTTTAGGTCAAGGAGCCAGTACAAGTACAAAAGCAAGTAGATGGAACAGGCATCATCAAAGGATGTGGGAATTCCTGCTTGCTAGACCACGCCACTGACATTTCCATCCCCTGGCATACCATCAAATATGCTCATAGTTCTATGTTCCCCATGGTCCTCCAGGTCCCTTCTCTACTTCCACTGAGGGACGGTCTGTGTCTTATGGTTTCTGATCTGCCTGGTCTGTGTGTGCTGGGTAGTGGCATGTCACTACTTAAAACATCAGTGTCTGCAGTCCCTGTAGCATGCCTTGTCTGCAGGCCCGTGTATCCTCTGATTTTGCACACATGTGTGTGTGAGTTAGTGTGTTTGGCAAGAGATCCCTAGGACTCTCACCTTCTCCCTGTCTTCACCATATGGCATTCGGATATGTCTGGAGTGGTGTGGCCCTAACTAGGGAGGAAAAGATTGGCTCCATTCTGCTCCACCTTAGGTGAGTGGGCAATGTCCTACTTTTACACTGCAAACAAATACAGGGGCTCTAAATGACCAGGATGGGTTATTGGACTCCGAATGTCTCTGTTGCTTTCCCAGATAATCTACAATTACAATAATAAGGCTTTGAGAATGATATTCTGGCACACTGTCTCTAGTCACACAGAGTTCCAGCTCCAGGGGACCACTTCCATTCAGATGCAGGCTGAAAGGAGTCACCCAGAGTCATGGATCAGACACACACAAGTGGAGATCTGGCCTGGCTTTGCTGGCACTTGACTTTGGAGCACACCACTCCTCCCAGCCTCCACTTCCCTCCACCCCATGTGTTTCCCTGTGCCCTCACACACATTCCTCCTCTTGCTCCTGCTCCTTCTCTCCTCCTGAACAACCAACCCTAAGAAGCGGTAGTAAGGATATGACTTTGCCAAAGGAGCCAGGAATGCCCTGGATGATGCCACTTCTCCCAGACAAGCGACCCTTTTCCTCTGAAGGTTCTTAGACCTGAGCGGAAAGTAGGCCCTGCGGTAAGTTTCACCCGCACAGCTCAGCTCTACCTGTGGGAAAGCCAATGCCTCCAGCACCCGAAGTGGGGGCAGAGTGGGCTAATTCCTCGGAGCTCCATGTCTTGGGTGTTCCTGGTCCTGCTCCTCTGGGTTCTCCTCACACTCTTGAAAGGACAGCAGCTCCTGTTCCTCCACAACCGACACCAGCTTCACCTCCTCCATGATGTCTTCCACCAGCGGTTGGAGGTCTTGCCAGAACCCCGCCATCTCTCCTTCCTGCAAAGTTTTGCCTTCCTCCATCACCTCCAACCTGAAGAGGGTGCCCTCCTTGCCTGGTGTCCCCTGCCCCTGCTCCCTGTAACGTCCCTGATGGCCCCACCGAACCAGCAGTTCCCATGGCCCATGCGGCCTGAAAACCAGTCTCACAAGTAAGAAGACTAAAGCTCTCAGGGGCACTCCAGCCTTCTTCTGGTCTTCCTCTCCTTGTGGCCCTGGCCATGTTTCAGGTTTGTGAAAGAGGTGGGCCTGGAATCAAAGCAACTGGCTGGCACAGAGGGGCCCACTGGCTTCAGTCACTCTCCACCAATTGATTACTTGCCAACACTACCAGAAGGGAAGGTGAGGCACACAGGCAGATCCTTATGTCATCACCCATGTGTAGTATGTTGGTGGGAAGGGCCTGGCTTCTACACGCTGACCTTCCAGACACTTCAAATGGAGTCTAAAGGCATTTCCTCAGGGGCACTCTGGCCACAGTGAGCCAGATGCTCATCTCTGATCAACACAAGCATACCCTACATGGAAGCTGTTTTCATGAGAAACAGTGTCAAAGTGCAAATAGGGCAGGCAGGTGTTTCAGTAGCTGAAGACCCAGCGGTTCTTATGAAATATAGAGATTTCCATATTTCTTACAGGAAAATCTCATTTCTGATCTTCAACTGTGAAATATAGAGAAGCCCTACTTCCATGAAGGAGGATGAACCAAGATTTTGACACAGGAAATACAGAGAATTCCGTATTTCAGGGTGAAAATTGGTTCTCTAGATATATGTTTGAGAAATACCAAGAATTCCATATATCTTTAAGAAAGAGTGATGGCCAGATTTTCTCTGTAAAGTAGAGATGATTCCAATTCCCTAACTATTCTCTGTATCTTAAGAAAACCAATGCCAAGGTTTTCATATGTGAAATATAGATAATTCCGTATTTCATTTCAGAAAATCACCACCCAGATTTTCGTATATGATATGTAGGGAACTCTACACTTTGGGTAAGAAAAATAGCATGATACAGGATGCTCGGGGGTGGTGCACTGGGATGACAGAGAGGGATGACTTGGGGAGGGATGTAGGAGAGGGTTCAAGATGGGGAACACATGTAGACCCAGGGCAGATTCATGTCATTGTATGGCAAAATCAATACAGTAATGTAAAAGGAACTAGTGGTCATGTATGGATGTGAGAGTTGGACTGTGAAGAAAGCTGATCGTCGAAGAATTGATGCTTTTGAACTGTGGTGCTGGAGAAGACTCTTGAGAGTCCCTTATACTGCAAGGAGATCCAACCAGTCCATTCTAAAGAAGATCAATCCTGGGTGTTCATTGGAAGGACTGAGGCTAAAGCTGAAACTGCAATACTTTGGCCACCTCATGCGATGAGTTGACTCGCTGGAAAAGAGACTGATGCTGGGAGGCACTGGGGGCAGAAGGAGACAGGGACGACAGAGAATGAGATGGCTCGATAGCATCATCGACTTGATGGACGTGAGTTTGTGTGAATTCCGGGAATTGGTGATGGACAGTGAGGCCTGGTGTGCTGTGATTCATCGGGTTGCACGGTGGGACATGACTGAACGACTGAACTGAACTGACTAAAATTAAAAATTAAAATAAAAAATAAAGAATATGATCAGTTCAGTTCAGTTCAGCCGCTCAGTCGTGTCCGACCCTCCGCGACCCCATGAATCACAGCACGCCAGGCCTCCCTGTCCATCACCAACTCCCGGAGTACAGTCAAACTCATGTCCACAGAGTCGGTGATGCCATCCAGCCATCTCATTCTCCGTCGTCCCCTTCTCCTCCCGCCCCCAACCTTTCCCAGCATCAGAGTCTTTTCCAGTGAGTCAACTCGTCGCATGAGGTGGCCAAAGTATTGCAGTTTCAGCTTTAGCATCAGTCCCTCCAATGAACATCCAGGATTGATCTCCTTAGAATGGACTCGTTGGATCTCCTTGCAGTATAAGGGACTCTCAAGAGTCTTCTCCAACACCACAGTTCAAAAGCATCAATTCTTCGGCGATCAGCCTTCTTCACAGTCCAACTCTCACATCCATACATGACCACGGGAAAAACCATTGCCTTGACTAGACGGACCTTGGTTGGCAAAGTAATGTCTCTGCTTTTTAATATACTATCAAGGTTGGTCATAACTTTCCTTCCAAGGAGCAAGCGTCTTTTAATTTCATGGCTGCAATCAGCATCTGCAGTGATTTTGGAGCCCAAAAAAACAAAGTCTGACACTGTTTCCACTGTTTTTCCATCTATTTCCCATGAAGTGATGGGACCAGATGCCATGATCTTTGTTTTCTGAATGTTGAGCTTCAAACCAACCTTTTTACTCTCCTCTTTCACTTTCATCAAGAGGCTTTTGAGTTCCTCTTCACTTTCTGCCATAAGGGTGGTGTCATCTGCATATCTGAGGTTATTGATATTTCTCCCAGCAATCTTGATTCCAGCTTGTGCTTCTTCCAGCCCAGCGTTCCTCATGATGCACTCTGCATATAAGTTAAATAAGCAAGGTGACAATATACAGCCTTGACGCACTCCTTTTCCTATTTGGAACCAGTCTGTTGTTCCATGTCCAGTTCTAACTGTTGCTTCCTGACCTGCATACAGGTTTCTCAAGAGGCAGGTCAGGTGGTCTGGGATTCCCATCTCTTTCAGAATGTTCCACAGTTTATTGTGATCTACACAGTCAAAGGCTTTGGCATAGTCAATGAAGCAGAAATAGATGTTTTTCTGAAACTCTCTTGCTTTCTCCATGATCCAGCGGATGTTGGCAATTTGATCTCTGGTGCCTCTGCCTTTTCTAAAACCTGCTTGAACATCTGGGAGTTCACGGTTTACATATTGCTGAAGCCTGGCTTGGAGAATTTTGAGCATGACTTTGCTAGCGTGTGAGATGAGGGCAATTGTCTGGTAGTTTGAGCATTCTTTGGCATTGCCTTTCTTTGGGATTGGAATGAAGACTGACCTCTTCCAGTCCTGTGGCCACTACTGAGTTTTCCAAATCTGCTGGCATATTGAGTGCAGCACTTTCACAGCATCATCTTTCAAGACTTGTAATAGCTCTATGATAAAACATGTATAAAAAAGAGAGAGAAACAAAGCCAAGTTTTTCATATGTGAAATATAATTAATGCCATGTTTCATCTAAGAAAATTACCACCCGGATTTTCATATATGATATATAGAGAAATCCACGTTTCGGGTAAGAAAAGTAGCATCCGGATGCTTATAATGAGAAATGCCAGAAAATTCACTGTATTGTATACTAAAATCAGCATCAAGATTTTCATATGTAACATATACAGTTTTATATTTAATTGAGTAAAATTGTCACCATTATTTTTTTCAGATGTGAAATATACAGAATTCCATATTTTATGTAGGACTATGCCTGAACTGATTTTGGTGTCTGAAATGTACAGAATCCTACATTTCATGTGGAAATGGTTTTTCATATGTGGTGTACATAAATGTCAGTCTTCATCTAGGAAAATTTCAGCAGATATTTTTGTATGTGATATAGAGAGTATGTTATATATCATGTAGATAACGTGTGGACAGATTTCAAATGTGAAATATAGAATATTCCATATTGCACACAGGTAAATCTGCTTGCAGATCTAAATTGTGGGATATAGAGAATTCCATATATCAGCTAGAGATATTTCCTAAATGGTGAAATATGAAATATAAATAATACCATATTTCATGTAGGAAAGTATGTGCCTAGATTTTATATGTGAGATTTAGAGGATTCCAAAATGCACATGAGACTATCTGCACCCATATTTTCCTGAATGAATTACAGAGATTCCTTATTCCATGTGAGATATCTTTGGTTCAAATTTTCAAATGAGAAATAGGGATGATTCCATATTTCATGCAGGGAAAATGACATCCACTTTTTCATATGTGAAATATACAGATTTCCATAGTGCATGTGGGAAATCCAAAATCTAGAAATCCAATGGTTATTATAGCAATGTACATATTTTCATGTAGAAATATGGCACCCAGATTTTCAGGTGTGAAACATAGTTGATTACATATTTCTTTTTTTTACTGCTTTATGTATTTTTCTTAATATAAAGTAATCAGGCTCTAATTAAATTAAGTGAAATAAAAATAAATAAATATTACGTATTTCATGTTGTGAAATCTTCACATGGACTTTTATAAGAGCAATCCAGAGAAAAGTAAATTTCAGTAGGGAAATCAGGGACCAGACAGTGAAACAAGAAATAAATTGATCCTATATTTGATTGCTTGTCCAAGATCTTAATTTCTGTATCACAGACAATTCCAGTTTTATGTGTGAAAATTCTGACACACGTTTTCAAATATTAATAATAGAGGCTCTGTATTCATATGAGCATATCTATCCTCATATTTTCAAAGAGAAATATACTGAGTTCCATATTTCATGTTGGAAGAACTTTACGGTGGAATATAGACAATTTTATAGCTCAGCGTGAAAATCATATTTTCTCAAATCAGATAGAAGTTTCTGTATTTCTTATAGCAAAGTGAATGTCGTTTTTCAAATATGAAATCCGAAACATTCTGTATTCATGAATGAAAGCCACACATAGATTTTCAAATGAGAAATATGAAAATTACATTATAATTACATTTTGCAATTGAACTCTGGGAGGTGGTGATGGACAGGGAAGCCTGGCCTGCTGTGATTCATGTGTCGCAAAGAGTCGGACATGACTGAGAGACTGAACTGAATCTAACTGAACTGAAATACATTAAGATAATTGCATGTCAATATTTTCATATTTCATGCCAAATGTTCTGTGTGCATACTTTCATATGATATACAGATATCACCAGATTTTCATATGTGAATGGAATTTCATATTTCATGTAATAAAATCTGCATGTAGAGTTTCATATGTGTAACTGAGAATTTCGTCTTTCATGTAATCCTAGATTTCAATATATGAAACAGAAAATCGATAGTGCATCCATCAGTTCAGTTCAATTGTTCAGTGTGTCCGACTCTTTGTGACCCCATGAATCACAGCACACCAGGCCTCCCTGTCCATCACCAACTCCCGGAGTTCACTCAAACTCATGTCCATCAAGTCGATGATACCATCCAGCCATCTCACACTCTGTCGTCCCTTTCTTCTCCTGCGTCTAATATTTCCCAGCATCAGAGTCTTTTCCAGTGAGTCAACACTTCGCATGAGGTGACCAAAGTATTGGAATTTCAGCTTTAGCATCAGTCCCTACAATGAACACTCAGGATTGATCTCCTTTAGAATGGACTGGTTGGATCTCCTTGCAGTCCAAGGGACTCACAAGAGTCTTCTCCAACACCACAGTTCAAAAGCATCAATTCTTCGGCGATCAGCTTTCTTCATAGTCCAACTCTCACATCCATACATGAACACTGGAAAAAACATAGCCTTGACTAGATGGACTTTGGTTGGCAAAGTAATGTCTCTGCTTTTTAATATGCTATCGAGGTTGGTCATAAATTTCCTTCCAAGGAGTAAGAGTCTCTTAATTTCATGGCTGCAATCAGCATCTACAGTGATTTTGGAGCCCCAAAAAATAAAGTCTGACACTGATTCCACTGTTTTCCCATCTATTTCACATGAAGTGATGGGACCAGTTGCCATGATCTTTGTTTTCTGAATATTGAGCTTCAAGCCAATCTTTTCACTCTCCTCTTTCACTTTCATCAAGAGGCTTTTGAGTTCCTCTTCACTTTCTGCCATAAGGGTGGTGTCATCTGCATATCTGAGTTTATTGATATTTCTCCCGGAAATCTTGATTGCAGCTTGTGCTTCTTACAGCCCAGCGTTCCTCATGATGCACTCTGCATATAAGTTAAATAAGCAGGGTGACAATATAGAACTTTGATATACTCCTTTTCCTATTTAGAACCAGTCTGTTCCATGTCCAGTTCTAACAGTTGCTTCCTGACCTGCATACAGGTTTCTCAAGAGGCAGGACAGGTGTTCTGATATTAGAAAATGAACCCCTAGATTTTCATATTTGAAATGTAAAACATTTCAAGTCATTTTTCCTATCCATATTTCTTGTCAGTGTATTTTTATTCTGATTTTGATGCATGAAATATTGAAACTCTTATAGTTTCAGAGGGAAGTTCTGCATGCAGATTTCATTAATGAAACAGAGAAAATTCCTTATTTCATGTAGGAATATTTAAGTTTTCTGTGGACATATAGAAAATTCCAAGTTCCACGTTGAAAAATATCATCTTGATTGATATATGTGAAATAAAGTTGTTGACATTCAGTCACTCAGTCATGTCCAACTCTTTGCAACACTGTGGACTGTATCACTCCAGGCCTCCCTATCCTTTACTGCCTCCAACACTTTGCTGAGACTCATGTTCATGGAGTCAAGTGATACTGTCCAACCATCTCACCCTCTGTCGCCCCAAACTTCTCCTGCCCTCCGTCTACCCACATCGAGCCAATGATTTTCTTTTTCTTTTTTTAAAGACAAGGCAGAACCTCATGTTTTTTTTCCCATGAATCACTTCTTCACACCAGGTAGCCAAAGTATTAGAACTTCAGCTTCAGCATCAGCCCTTCCAATGAATATTTAGGGTTAGTTTCTTTTAGAATTGAGGGGGTTGGTCTCCTTCCTGCCCAAGGTTCTCTCAAGAGCCATTTTCATCACCACAGTTGCAATGCCTCAATTCTTTGGCACTCAGCCTTCTTTCTAGTGATACTAGCACGTCCGTACATGTGTACTGGTAAAACCATCGTCCTGACTATGTGGATCTTTGTTGGCAAAGAGATATCTCTTCTTTTCAGTACCTGTGTCTTGGTTTCTCTGAGCATTTCTTCCCAGAAGAAGGTGTTTTTTATATTCATGCCTGTAATCACTGTTCCCAGTCATATTAGAGCCCTAGAAAACTGTCACTCTTTCCATTTTTACCTTTCTATTTGCCAAAGCATTGCTATTGTTTGCCCCACCTCTTTTTGAACACCACAGCCAAATATGCCTGTTACTCCATGTATCTTTGACTTCCTGCTTTTACGTTCCAGAACCATATGATGAAATGGACATCTTTTTTTTTTTTTTTTCATTATTAATTCTAGAAAGCCCTGAAGGTCTTCCTACAACTGGTCAAGTTCCCTGGTAGCTCATGGTAAAGAAGTGAAACGCAGAGACTGCCATTGTTCATGTAGGAAAATCCGCAACCAGATAGCCATGTTCAAGAGAAAGAACTCCACATTCCTTGTAGGAAAAAAAAAATCCTGAATATCAGCTGTGAAATACAGATAATTCTATATGTCATGAGGGAAAATCTTCAGCAATATTCATACGTGAAGTGTAGAGAATTAATATTTCAAATATGAATATTGACACTGATTTGCCTATGTGAAAAATAGGAATTCCATATTTCTAGTAGTCAATTTGGAAAATGGATAGGTAATGTGACATACAGAGAACTCCATTTTTAGAGATGAAATTCTCTCGATATAAAGAGATTTACAGATAAAGCATCTCTAAATAAGAGATGCTATGGTCAGCATCCGCCTAAGGGACCTGACTCATCATTGTCAGGGGAATTGAAGTCTGTTCATTTCCTGTACAGAGGCCATTTCAAAGTGATTCTGTTCTCATCCTGCTTCCTGGTGAGAACACATGCCACCCTACCCCGTCACCCCAGGGCTGCAGGGCTGCGAGTAGCCAGAGGATCATCCTAAGCCATGCTTTGCAGAGTCCTGATATTTCAGGCGTTCTGCCAAGACCTTAAAGAAGGATGTTTCAAACCGGCATACTCTGCAGGTAGCAGTTGCTTATGCTATAGTGCCGTCAGTCTCTAAAACCTTACAAAAACGGCAAGATGTGCTCATGTGCCTGGTCCTGTGGGAGAAAGAATACTGCTGTACTGGAGAAGGACAGAAAACTCTTTGTAGGGGCTGTGCATACCCCATCTCTGAGCCTGGTAATCTTGCCCATTCTGTTTCTTGCTCCTTTTCATCTCCCTGTATGGCCCTGAATGTTTTCTTCCTGCTGTTACTTTCTGCTTAGTGATCCAGGGTCCAGCAGCATGTCATCCTTTCTCGATGACATCCCTGGGCTTGATTCCCTGGCGTCAGTGTTTTGGCTGCCCCACAGTTAATGTAGTTTACATAAGTTTATTCATTTTTTAGGTATTCATTTTCCTTCTCTCAGTCAGGCCAGTCCTGACAGCTCATATGCACATTTCTGCTGGTGGGCACACACACATATATACATACAACCCTAAAAGGAAATTTTCACATTTGCATATGATAATATGCAAACTGTCATAGCTTTGTTTTCCAGGGTAATGGACTTTGGTAAGTACCTCTATATATTCTGGTTGTTTTCTTTCACTTACTTGTCATTCAAGTTAGTGTCCTGTTCTATCTCTACACTTTATTCTGGAAGATTATAAATTTGGGGGTTTACTGGTGAGAAGGACTGACTTGGAAAGACGTTCTGTGGGCTTGAAGTGCCTGTGGTGAACAGCTGATTGATGGGTGCTCATGTCATATATTCTCTCATCACATTGACTGTTTCACAGTGCCAATCATTTTGCATGATTCCATTTCACGTGTTTTCCTTCAAGGAATGACACAAGAAATAGCAAGTGGATTGGGACTGCACTGACTTGAAACTACCAATCTCAGCCTACACCTCTCAAAACCATTTCTAGTCAATGCTGGGCTCTTGAGGCAGACCAAAGATCTTCTAATCAAGGTGATCCTGCTCCTCCCAACTGTGTAATAGGCTGTTTGCAACTGTTTCCATTTTTCCCCTAAAGGTTGTCTCCCTGTAGCTTGGAAAGACCAATCTGATGACTGGGCCTCCAAAAGGGCAAAGAAAATGTGTCATGCCTGTGTCTGAAACAATATCATGAAGAAGGTGCATGCAGATCCAAAGGACCTCTGCTGAAACAAGGCACTGAATGTGAGGTCAAAAAGGTCCAGTGGCCTCCCTTTTTGTCACCACTACACTTTATTTCTGCCAACTCATACCCATAGCTTCCACACGGATTACACCCTGAGGAGTCTGCCTTCCCTGGACCCACAGCTCATGCCTCCATTGTGTAAAAAGCAGCATTCCTCTCCCAAATGCTCCAAGAGGGCTTGATTCCAGGCCAGGCCTCACTAACTTGTTAAATGTCAACACTCTCTTTCAGCTTCCCTCATCAGAATGTGGTAGATCTGCCTATAGTTCAAGATCCCTGCTAACCTGAGAAGTTGGCATACCACAAATGCGGCTAAAGGTTGGATTTGGGAACATCCATGGTTGCCCACTTCAAATCAAGGGTACCTATGAATGTCTCATGGTGCACATCTCCTTAAAGATTACCATGACAATATCAGATATTCTACTCCAAGGAGATTGTGAGAACCATCACTCATGTGCAGACAGACCCACATTGTTCCTTTGCTATCCACAACCAAGGATAATACAAAAAGTAAGGAAAGAATTCATGTCAGGATTTTGGGCATCAGCAATGGGACGTCTTCATCAGGACGGCTATTCCCTAGTCCCTAAGCCTGAACTGCTGCCATGGGCATCAATACTCCTGCTGTCCCAGGGTTACTTCATGCAAACAGCCCACCACAAATCAGTTCACTTCACTTCCGTCCCTCATTTATCTGACACTTTGTGACCCCATGAACTACAGCATGCCAGTCTTCACTGGTCATCTAAAACTCCCAGAGCTTGCTCAAGCACATGTCCATCAAGTGGTGATTCAGTATCTCTCTTGCTATTCTTTGGAAAATTATGATGCTGTCCAACCATCTGATTCTCTGTCATCCAGTTCTCCTGTCTTCAATCTTTCCCAGGATCAGGGTCTTTTACAGTGTCAGTTGTTCACAAAAGTGTACAAAATATTGAGTTTTCAGTTTCAGCATCCGTCCTTGCATTGAATACTCATGACCAATTTCCTTTAGGATTGACTGGTTTAATCTCCATGCAGTGCAGGACTCTAATGAGTCTTCTTAAATACTATAGTTCAAAAATATCAATTTTTCCAGTGTTCAGCTTTATGGTCCAAAATTCACAGCCATACATGACTCCTGGAAACACCAGAGATTTGACTAGATGGCCATTTGATAGCAAAATATTTTCTGTGGACTTTCAATAAAGTCTATATTTGTCACAGATTTTCTTCCAAGGAGCAAGTGTCTTTTAATTTCAGCGCTGCAGTCATCATCTACAGTGATTTTGGAGCCCAAGGAAACAAAGCCTCTCACTGTTTCCACTGTTTCCCCATCTATTTGCCACAAAGTAGTGGGACCAGATGCCATGATCTTCATTTATTGAATGGTCAGTTTTAAGCCACCTATTCAAATCTTCTCTTTCACTTTCATCAAGAGGCTTTTTACTTTCTCTTCACTTTCTGCCATGAGAGTGGTATCATCTGCATATCTGGGATTATTGACAATTCTCCCAGCAAACTTAATTCCAGCTTGTGCTTCATCCTGCCTGGCATTTCACATGATGTAGTCTGCGTTTGAATAAACTGGTGACAATATAGAGCCTTGAGGTACCACTTTCCCCAACTCTGGAACCAGTTTATTTTTCCAAGTCCATGGTACTGTTGCTCCTTGACCTGCATACAGATTTCTCAGGAAGCAGGTCAGGTGGCCTAGGATTCCCATCTCTTGAAGAATGTTACAGTTTTTCACGTTCCACAAGTCAAAGACTTTGGCATAGTCATTAAAGCAAAAATAGATGTTTTTCTGGAACTATCTTGCTTTTCAATCAAACAATGGGTGTTGGCAATTTAGTCTCTGGTTGCTCTGCCTTACCTAATCCAGCTTGAACCTCTGGAAATTCATTTGTTAAAACCTTCCTTGGAGAATTCAGGCATTATTTTATCACTGTGTGAGATGAGTGCTATTGTGCATTAGTTCAAACAGTCTTTGGCATTGGCTTTTTGGGGATTGCAATGAACTGATCTTTCCAGTTCTTTGGCCACTGCTGAGTTTCCCAAGATTGCCTGCAAATTGCAGCATTTTCACAGCATCATCTGTTAGAATTACACATAACTCAACTGGATATTCACTACTTCCAACAGCTTTTTCTTGCTGGTGTTTCCTAAGGCCTACTTGATTTTGCATTCCAGGATGTCTGGGTCTGTCAGGATGCATTCACTTTTAAGGGATCCAATATGTTGTCTTCTTTGTGTGCTGTTTCTCAAGGACTCTCTGTTCCTAATCAGTTCCTGCAAAACAGTAACGATCAGAGCTGCACACAATTCTCAGGACTGAGATCATGGGAAAAGTCACCTACTTGGATTCACTTCAGTAACTCCCTTCGGTGACTCTCTTCAGTGACTGTACGGAAAGGACTATCCATTTTGTTGCAACTGGTGAAATTTCATTGTTTTTAATGGCTGAGTAATCATTTTACTGAAGATATATATGCATGTGTTTCTTCAAATAAAGTACCCTGTTTCACTCAACACTTGGGTCCCCTGCTTCCTTCTCATCAACTCCAGTCCCCACATCCCAGTCTACGCTGACCGTGAGAACTGGTGCCCGAACAGGGACATGGTGAAACACACTTGGCAAGCAGACGGAGTGACTGTTAGGTCCTGGGGAGGTCAGTAAGTGCGGGGTTATGAGAGAAACGGCTGGAAATCCCCACCACCTTTCTACTTTACTTCATCATTTATTTAAGGTTCAACGACATTTGGTTTCACATCAGCAGATAAAGGCTCATCTCCAAACAGTGGCTGAATAGAATCCCTGGTTCCCTGGTGAAGGCAGTTTGGATTTAGAAATTTGAAACCGGGTTAAAGGAAATGTTGAACGAGCCACAAGATGGGGAGTAAATAGTCCAACAAATTTCTGACCCTTTTGGACCCTCATTAAAGCCGTGACAGTTTCATTTCAAGGCAATTCTAACTGCAACCTCCATATTCGTCAACAAGCTAGTGCTCATTATACGAATATAAACTAGATGATGAGACTTTACATAAAGCCCAATTAGAGCAACATACAATCTTTCAAAACGTTCCCAACATCCCTGTTCTGGCTGTCCCAAGCGCTCCTCCTCCTCTTGTAATGGACACGAAACTGAAGGTCCCCCAATTCGAGGACAAGATGAATCTGATATTGATACTTCTGATGCTCTCTTTGACACTAAAACCAACTATATATATATAGATATAGATAGATAGATAGATAGATAGATAGATATATGACAATGATAAGCTCCTAAAATGCACTTATATTTATGAAAACAGACTCTCCACTCATTCTCTTTTACGACAAAGGCTTTCTGATTTACTGGATTTGCAAACTCGAGTCTCTGAGGCTGATGATCTTTTTCTCTATTCTATGTTAAGAAATGGTAATGCTCAAAGGTAACTAATGCCTCAATACAAAGGCGTTGATTTTTCTCACATACAACAAATGAAAAAGGCTGTAACTATGTACAGCCCTCCCTCTCTGTTTGCTAAAGAACTTCTAAACATTATGGCATCTTATATTGGAAATTTTATTTTATTCTTTAGATAGACTGGGAGTTGTTCTCTCCTGTGGTGCTGTCGAAAAGGAGGCCAAAATGCAATTTGAAAATCTGTTTGTATATGGAGAATGAAAATCAGGAATGTCAGAGAACCATCACTCTCATTTGTGAGATTAGGAATTCTCCTGTTGTAACTTAGGGTCAGAAACTCAGAAAATGAAAACGTTAGCTGACGCAATGTTTACTTCCTTTAAAAAGGGGAATGAAGGGTGTCTTGTTTGTGGGGATAAGCGCTATTGAAAAAAAAAAAAAAAAAACTGATCGTCGTAAAAAACACACAGAAAAAAATACAACTACTGAAAAGCCTCCAGGAGTCTGCCTTCGATGTTGTAAAGGGGTACACTGGTTCACTCAAACCCATGTCCATTGAGTTTGTGATGCCATCCAGCCATCTCATTCTCTGTCATCCCCTTCTCCTCCTGCCTACAATCCCTCCCAGCACCAGAGTCTTTTCCACTGAATCAACTCTTCGCATGAGGTGGCCAAATATTGTAGTTTCAGCTTCAGCATCAGTCCTTCCAATGAACACCCAGGACTGATCTCCTTTAGGATGGACTGCTTGGATCTCCTTACCATCCAAAAGACTCTCAAGCCTTTTCTCCAAAATCACAGTTCAAAAGCATCAATTCTTCAGCTATCAGCTTTCTTCACAGTCCAACTCTCACACCCATACATGACCACTGAAAAAAACACAGCTTTGATTTGACGGACCTTTGTTGGCAAAGTAATGTCTATGCTTTTTAATATGCTATCTAGAATCCAATGCAATGTATTCTCTAATCGTAATTCTCTAATCGTTAAATTAAAATTTAAACATTTTAAATGTTTTAAATTTACCACAAGGAGATATTATGACAAAAGCAGGAAACCATTTCTAGGAACTGAAGGACACTTTTCTTCCTCTGCCTGTTTTGTATCAAGACGGATGACAAAACAACGGATGTGGAAAATTAATATTAGCGAGAAAGGGACATGATTGTATTTCCCAGATGGACCAACGAAGTTATTTGGCTCCCGCTTCGAAAGATCCACTCCAAAGGAGCTAAGATAGAGAGGAAATGGTGAAATCCCCGGGAGGAGGACATTCCAGTATAAGCAATGGCGGCTTTAAAATTTCCAAGAAATGCCACACTTCACGTCATTGACCTAATGATCTCCATACTCGGAGACAGATAAAAACTCTTAATAATCACGCTGAAAATCTAGCTTTTGAACAGGAAATGCCCTGGAATTCTGAGAATATTTTTGTCGCTACGTTTGGTTTGCTTGCTTTGGCTTTGCCCGCTGAAACTGACTTGATTAATCACACTTATTAGGCCCCATGAACAGTATCAATTGGCAAAATGATACGATACTGAATGAGGAATTCCCCAGGTCCGTAGGTGCCCAGTATGTTACTTGAGATCAGTGCAGAAATAACTCTAGAAGGAAAGAAGGGGTGGAGCAAAAGCAAAACCAATACCCAGTTGTGAATGTGACTGGTGATAGAAGCAAGGTCTGGTGCTGTAAAGAGCAGTATTGCATAGGAACCTGGATTGTTAGGCCCATGAACCAAGGCAAATTGGAAGTGGTCAAACAGGAGATGGCAAGAGTGAAGATAGACAATCTAGGGATCAGTGAACTAAAAAGGACTGGAATGGGTGAATTTAACTCAGATGACCATTATATTTACCACTGTGGGCAGCAATCCCTTAGAAGAAATGGAGTAGCCATCATAGTCAACAAAAGAGTCTGAAATGCAGTTCTTGGATGCAATCTTAAAAATGACAGAATGATTTCTGTTCGTTTCCAAGACAAACCATTCAATATTACAGTAATCCATGCCTATGCCCCAACCAGTAACGCTGAAGAAGCCGAAGTTGAACAGTTCTATGAAGACCTACAAGACCTTTTAGAACTAACACCCGAAAAAGATGTCCTTTTCATCATAGGGGACTGGAATGGAAAAGGAGGAAGTCAAGAAACACCTGGAATAACAGGCAAATTTGTCCTTTGAGCACGGAATGAAGCAGGGCAAAGGATAATAGAGTTTTGTCAAAAGAATGCACTGGTCATAACAAACACCCTCTTCCGACAACACAAGTGAAGACTCTACACATGGCCATCACCAGATGGTCAACACCGAAATCAGATTGATTATATTCTCTGCAGCGAAATATGGAGAAGGTCTATACAGTTAGCAAAAACAAGACCAGGAGCTGACTGTGGCTCAGATCCTGAACTCCTTATTGCCAAATTCAGACTTAAAATGAAGAAAATAGGGAAAACCACTAGACCATTCAGATATAACCTAAATCAAATCCCGTATGATTATACAGTGGAAGTGAGAAATAGATTTAAGGGACTAGATCTGATAGATAGAGTGCCTGATGAACTCTGGACGGAGGTTCGTGACATTGTACAGGAGACAGGGACCGAAACCATCCTCATGGAAAAGAAATGGAAAAAAGCGAAATGGCTTTGTGAGGAAGCCTTACAAAAGCTGTGAACAGAAGAGAAGCGAAAAACAAAGGAGAAAAGAAAGATATAAGCATCTGAATGCAGACGTCCAAAGAATAGCAAGGAGAGATAAGAAAGCCTTCCTCAGTGATCAATGCAAAGAAATAGAGAAAAACAACAGAATAGGAAGAACAAGAGAGCTCTTCAAGAAAATTAGATTCCAAGGGAATATTTCATGCAAAGATGGGCGCGATAAAGGACAGAAATGGTACGGACCGAACAGAAGCAGAAGATATTAAGAAGAGGTGGCAAGAATACACAGAACAACTGTACAAAAAAGATCTTCATGACCAAGATAGTAATGAAAACATGATCACTGACCTAGAGCCAGACAACATGGAATGTGAAGTCAAGTGGGCCTTAGGAAACATCACTACGAACAAAACTAGTGGAGGTGATGGAATTACACTTGAGCTCCTTCAAATCTTGAAAGACGATTCTGTGAAAGAGCTGCACTAAATATGCCAGCAATTTTGGAAAACTCAGCAGTGGCCAGAGGGCTGGAAAATGTTAGTCTCCATTCCAATCCCAAAGAAAGGGAATGCCAAAGAATGCTCAAAATACCGCACAATTGCACTCATCTCACACGCTAGTAAAGTCATGCTCAAAATTCTCCAAGCCAGGCTTCAGCAATATGTGAACCGTAAACTCACAGATGTTCAGGCAGGTTTTAGAAAAGGCAGAGGCACAAGAAATCAAATTGCCAACATCCGCTGGATCATGGAGCAAGCAAGAGAGTTCCAGAAAAATATCTATTTCTGCTTCATTGACAATGCCACAGCCTTTGACTGTGTGGATCACAATAAACTGTGGAAAATTCTGAAAGAGATGGGAATACCAGATCACCTGACCTGCCTCTTGAGAAACCTGTAGGTAGGTCAGGAAGCAACAGTCAGAACTGTACACGGAACGACAGACTGGTTCCAAATAGGAAAAGGAGTATGTCAAGGCTGTATATTGTCACCTTGCTTATTTAACTTATATTCAGAGTACATCATGAGGAACGCTGGCCTGAAGAAGCACAAGCTGGAATCAAGATTTCTGGGAGAAATATCAGTAACCTCTAATATGCAGATGACACCACCCTTATGACAGAAAATGAAGAGGAACTAAAAAGCCTCTTGATGAAAGTGAAAAAGGAGTGTGAAAAAGTTGGCTTGAAGCTCAACATTCAGAAAACAAAGATCATGGCATCTGGTCCCATCACTTCATGGGAAATAGATGGAAAAACAGTGGAAACAGTGTTAGACTTTATTTTTTTGGGCTCCAAAATCATTGCAGATGCTGACTTCAGCCATGAAATTAAAAGACGCTTACTACTTGGAAGAAAAGTTATGACCAACATAGATAGTATATTAAAAAACAGAGACATTACTTTGTCAACCAAAGTCCGTCTATTCAAGGCTATGGTTTTTCCCGTGGTAATGTATGGATGTGAGTGTTGGACTGTGAAGAAAGCTATCACCAAGGAATTGATGCTTTTGAACTGTGGTGTTGGAGAAGACCCTTGTGAGTCCCTTGGACTGCAGGGAGATCAAACCAGTCCATTCTAAAGGAGATCAATCCTGAGTGTTCACTGGAAGGACTGATGCTAAAGCTATAACTGCAATACTTTGGCCACCTCATGTGACGAGTTGACTCACTGGAAAAGACTCTGTTGCTGGGAAAGGTTGGGGGCGCCAGAAGAAGGGGACAACAGAGAATGAGTTGGCTGGATGGCATCACCGACTCTGTGGACTGAGTTTGAGTGAACTCCGGGAGTTGGTGATGGACAGGGAGGCCTGGCGTGCTGTGGTTTATGGGGTCGCATAGAGTCGGCCACAACTGAGCGACTGAACTGAACTGAACTGATTAGACTTCTTTACCTAGGGCTCCTTTATTGCAAGTTGTAGAATGGACAGATACAGAACCAATCATATCCACTAATGACACAGTACATATGCATTCTCCTTGGAGATTTGAGGTGCCCTCTCTCAAGAGAGAAGACGAATAAGCATTTCTCTAGGCTATGAAATCATTCCTTTATGCATGGTCCCAGCAGAATTCTGTATTAATGTTAGTCAACAAAAGTGGGCTTACATCCTGCCTCCAAAAAAGAATTTCGTTTCATTGCTTGGACTGTTTCCTGCCCTGTCCTTTTATGAAAACCATGTGAATACTACCCAAACTTTCGGAAAAGGACAAAAGTTGAAATGTAAAGGGCTTACGTATAAGGACTCTACATATATTCCTGTTTACTGGGGTAGATATCAAGCTAAATCATGGAAATTAATTTTTCTGGCCATTTACACCATTGTTGATTGGGGAACCCATAGAATGTGGCTATCTAACTGCTCAGATGATCTTAATAATATAATGTGTGATTATGTTACTCAAGTAGAATGGAAGATTACCAACATTTCAATGGAAAACTTCCATGTCATAGGTCTCTTTGCCTGGCTTGACAGCAAAATGGCAACTCCTCGCTCTTAAATCATCCTCAGTAAATGAATTGGACCTGAACAATGGGACATCTGGAAACTTGATGTACGTTCTTAAATACTTGGAACATGGACTTGATATCTCACAGGGACCAGTCGTTGTCATAGTAACTCTTCCGTTATAATCATTCATATTTTATACAAGCTTGCATCCCCCTTCCTTTTGTTATAGCCGTAGGGAACTCACAATTTAATAAAACTTTATGTTCTGTGACTTGTATAGATTGCAAATTGTATACTTGTCTAAATTCCTCTATTTCTCTCTAAAAAAATGAATCCCTTTTGATTCTTCGTTCTCGGTACAGTCTGTGGTTGCCAAGTAGATCTCCGACGGCCCTGGGAAGAAGGTCCCATGGTAGGACTTGCCTCCTGGTTACTCTCTAAATTACTCCAACGACCTAAGTGATTTATTGAGTGGCTAATTCTTGGCATTTTGGGACTAATAGCCATTTGCATCACTGCCAGAGTTGCAGGCATTGCTTTACAAAACTCAGTTCACACCCAAAACTTTATTCAAATTTGTACTAAAGATGTTGATACTGTGTGGGCCACCCAGCCTCAGCCGGATGAGGACGTTCAGGATAAAATACAAGAATTAAAAGCAGGCATCCAATTGGTCAGAGAACAATTAATAGATTTAAAAATGCAAAGATTATTAAAATGTAATTGGATTTCTACACAGTTTTGCGTTACTCCTGTTTGGTTCAACAATAGTGCTTACAACTGTGAACAAACCAAATTTCATTTACAAGATATTCATAAAAATGCTTCCTTAAATATACAATTGTTCCAAAAGAAAATCTTTGAAATATCCTCTAAGAGTTCATCCTTTTCCAAAAATTTAGAAGCCTTAGCTGAACAGCTAGCTGATCAATTACTTGGGCTGCTCACTTGAGGATGACATCAAAGCATTACACATCATATTGGATCTGGAGCCATAATGCTGGTAATTATCATGGTGATTATATTTGTAGTATACTAATGCCTTTCAACTAAAATATTCAGACTAAACAGGCAAACTCAATTGGTCAGTGCCTTTTTCACAGAAGCATATGCAGTCACCCCCAATTATGAAAAAATAAAACAGGGAGAATAGTCAGGGGACGTTCAACTTTAAGGGATCCAATATGTTTTCTTCCCTTGTGTACCATTTCTCAAGGACTCTCTGTTCATTCCTAGTTCCTGCAAAACAGGGATGAGCAGATCTGAACGCAGTTCTCACGACTGGGATCATGGGAGAGGACACCTGCCTGGATTCCCTTCAGTGTCTCAAAGGATTAAACATCTTGTTGTAACTGGTGGAATTTCATTATTTTTGGTGGCAGAATAATAATTTTATTGACGATATATTAGCATGTATTTCTGCAAAAAAAAAAGTACCCTTGTTTCACTTGAGACTTCTGTCCCCTGCATCCTTTTCTGTTAACTCCATTCACCAGGTCCGGGTCTACGAAGATCGTGACATGGATCTAGTTGAGTGATGACACCATCTTGGTTAACTGGTCATGAAGAGTTTCTTTGTAGAGTTCTCTGTATTCTTGACACATTTTAATAGTTCCTGCTTCTGTTAGGTCCCCAATATTTCTGACCTTTATTGTGCACTTTTTTGCATGAAATCTTCCCATGGTATCTTTAAATTTCTTGAAGCGACCTCTAGTCTATCTGATTATATTTTTAACCTCTATTTATTGGCATTAATCAATAAGGAAGGTTTTCTTATCTGCCCTAGCTATTCTTCAAAATTCTACATTCAAATAGATATATCTTTGCCATTCTCGTTTCACTTCCACTTCTCTCTCTCTCCTTTTTCTTTTTTTCTTCTTCTCAGCTAGTGTAAGGTGTCTTCAGAAAACCGTTTTGCCTTTGTGCAATTCTTTGTCTTGGGGATAGTCTTCATTGCTGCTCGTGTATAGTATCACGAACCTCTTCCCTTAGTTCTCCAGGAACTCTATTAGATTTCCAATGATAATCAAAAGGGCTTTTACTTAGGTCAACATGAATGATCTAGGGATTTTCCTACTTTTGTTGAAATAAGTCTAAATGTTTCAGTATGAGCTGATGATCTCAGCCACAGTCAGATCCTAGTTTTGTTTTGGGTGGCTGCATCGAGCTTCTCCATCTTCAGCTGTAAAGCATATAATTAGTTTCATTTCGGTATTAACCATCTTCTTAAAAGCCTTTGATGCTGGGAAAGTTTGGGGGCGGGAAGAGAAGGGGACGACCAAGAATGAGATGGCTGGATGACATCACTGACTCTGTGGACATGAGTTTGAGTGAACTCCGGGAGTTGGTGATGGACAGGGAGGCCTGGCGTGCTGTGATTCATGGGGTCGCGGAGAATCGGACAGGACTGAGCGACTGAACTGAACTGAACTGTGTGCATGTGTAAAGTCGTCTCATTTGTTGTTGGAAAAAAGTTTCCTATGACAGTGCTTTGTCTTGGCAAAACTGTGTTAGACATTGTCCTGGTTCAATTTGTACCTAAAGGCCAAAATTGTCTGTGAATCTAGGTATCTCTTGATGTCCTCCTTTTGCATTCCAGTCCCCTATGATGCAAATTATACCTTTATGTGTGTGTTTGTCTGTTAATTCTAGAAGATCCTGTTGGTAAAAATAGAACCACTCAACTTCAGCTGCTCACTGACCTTCAGCTGCTCACTGACCTTCAGCTCAATTTCTACTTGAACATTGCTTGTCAGGACATATATTTGGATTACTGTGCTGTTGCATAGTGTGCCTTGAGAATCAGCAGAGATCTTTCTGCTATTCTTAAGAATGCACCCAAGAACTGTATTTCACACACTTTTGTTGACTATGAGTGCTACACCATTTCTTCTCTAGGAATTCTTGCCCACCGTAGTAGATAAAATGGTCATCTCAATTAAATTTGCCCATTCCAGTCAATTTTAATTCACTGATTCCTGAAAGGTTGATGTTCACCATTGATATATCCTGTTTGACGAATTCCAAGTTTACTTGAGTCATGGACCTAACTTTCTAAGTTCCTGTGCACTATTGTTCTGTACAGAGTGAGGCTTTACTTCCATCACCAGTCACTACCACAGCTGGGTATTGTTTTTGCTCTGACTTCATCTCTTCTTTATTTTTGGAGTTACTTCTCCACTGATTTCCAGAAGCATATTGGCACCTACCACCCTGGGGAGTACATCTTTCAGTGTCCCATCTGTTTGCCTTTCCATACTGTTAGTGGTGTTTCCAGGCAAAATACTGAAGCTATTTGCAATTCACTTCTCCACTGGCCCACGTTTTGTCAGAACCCTCCATCATGACCCATCCATCCTGGATGGTCCTACATAGCGTGACTCATAGTTTCATTGCATTAGACAAAACTGTGATCCACTTCATCAGTTTGGTTAGTTTTCTGTGATTGTGGTTTCCATTCTGTCTGCCCTCTAATATATAAGCATAAAAGGCTTATAGAAACTTTCTGATGGGAGGGACAGACTGTGAGTGAACCTGAGTCGTTTTTATATAGGTGGGGCCATGTTCAGTAAATCTTTAATCCGATTTTCTGTTTGCAGTGGCGGGGGGTGGGGTGCGGGTTGTGGTGTTCCAGCCCTGTTGTTTGAACTGAGGATAAACTCCGGTATGAGTAATGAAAGTAATTGTGATCTTCTTCAAAAGGGCTTAGGCAAGCACTGTTGTATTCAGTGCCCCTTATCCTGCTGCAGCCCACTCTTTGCCCACGCCTCTGCTGGAGACTCCTTGACACTCACAGGCAAATCTGGCTCAGTCTATTGTGGGGACACTTTTCCTTATTCTTTTCTCCTGGTTCACACAAAGTTTTGTTTGTGCCCTCCATCAGTCTGCTTCAGTTCTGTGGAAGTTCTGTAATCAAATCCCACTGACCTCCAAAGTCAAATTTCCTCTGGGGTTCTCAATCCCTTTGCCAGACCCCCAGGTGAGCAAGTGTGCAGTGCTCCTAGAACTTCCTTAACAGTACGAGACTTTTTTCGGAATAATTATTTTTCAATTTGTGGATGTCTGGTAGCTGGCTTTATTGTGGATTGAATGGCAAACTCCTCCAAGAGTGCATATGCCATAAACTGCATGACCCAGGTCTGTAGCAGCCAGAGACCCTCTCCCGTGTCAGGCCACTGCTGACCCATGCCTCTGCAGGAGACACTCAATCACTGAAAGACAGGTCTGACTCTGGGTCTTGTCCATCAACATTCAGTAGCAAGCTGCAAATTTGGAGCTCTCTCAGGAAAAGATAGGTGAACACCCTTCGACTTGGCCATCTTTTCTCCCTCACAGGCACACACTAGCAAAGGGGAAAAATCATATACCACATAGCTGTACTTTCTTCACATTTCTACACTGCCAGTTATGCAAGAAGCACCTGGATGGATTGCATGCTCACACACTGTTTCCGAGGATGCCTGTGGTTTCACGATGAAGGAGTCCACATGATCATGTCATTTGTCTCACATGATGCTATCATTGGCCACATCAGAGAGGGAGTATGCTGCCTGATGGACGGGTCTGAAACAGCAGTAGGCCAGGGCCTTCCTCTAATGTGTAAAAATTCTCCAGTGCAGTAGGCCATCTTTCTGTTCCTCCTCCTTCCAGTCTCTGTTCGTTTCGGAAGGACCTTGACCTCTTTAAAGTCTTGGAACCTGTTATAGCCATGCTCACCATTTCCACAGGATACCACACTTCCCATAGACTAAAGGGTCCAAAGGCTATGCTTTAAAATACCCACACCATTGAATTTACACTGGGTGAGTTCTCAAATCGTCCCATCTGCTTCTTGGTAGAAATACACACATCAACGTGGCACAAACTGTGAGTTTCTTTATGTCTTTTGAGGTAAACCCAGATTTGTGGACCCACTTTCCTGAATTGTCACTGGCTGTCTTTTCCTCATTCCTGTGCTGAACAGGAGCACCTCAGAGATGCATGGGCCAGTCTTCCCCACTCTGTGGACACCTCATGCCTCCTTCTGCCTGCTGCATGTCTCGTGATCTCTCACCTTAATTTCTACTTAAGCTGTAGTTGGACACACAGCCACATACAGAAACACATACAAACACAGCCATGTCTACCCACGCATGTACACACAAATGTTCAGAGGCACAGGGAAACATAGCAAACAGGGAACAAAAGTGTTTCTGTAGCTGAAAAACCAGTTCTTCATATCAAATTTAGAGATTTCCATATTTCTCCACGGGAAGTCTGCATTCTCATCTCCAATATGAGATATAGAGGTGTGCAACTTCCAAAGTGGAGAATTGTCACCTAGGATCGAATAGAGTCAATAAGGAGCATTGCACATTTCATGGACAAAATTCTGTCTTGATATATATTTGAGAAATACAACAAACTCTAAACTTGATGAAGAAACAATGGGGCCCTAATGTCATTTGTGCAAGAGAGATCATTCCAAATCCATACTGGTTCTCCATATCTTCAGAGAACCAGTGCCAAGATTTCCATATGGGAAATATACAGAATTCCACATTAAATGCCAGAAAACCACCATGCAGATTTTCATACATGAGTAATAGAGAATTCCACATTTCACATAAGAAAAATAGAACCCAGATTTTCACAGAGTGAAATAAAAAATACAAGTATCATGGAGTAATACTGGTATCACTGTATTTGCATGTAAAATATGCTATTGCTGCTAAGTCGCTTCAGTCGTGTCCGAGTCTGTGCGACGCCATAGAAGGCAGTCCACCAGGCTCCGCCGTCCCTGGAATTCTCCATGCAAGAATACTGGAGTGGGCTGCCATTTTCTTCTCCAATGTAAAAGTATCAGTTCAGTTCAGTCTCTCAGTCGTGTCTGACATTTGCGACCCCGTGAATCACAGGACGCCAATACTCTCTGTCCAAATCCCGGAGTTCATTCAAACTCATGTCCATCGAGTCGGTGATGCCATCCAGCCATCTCACTCTGTTGTCCTCGTCTCCTCCTGCCCCAATCCCTCCCAGTATCCGTGTCTTTTCCAGTGAGTCAAGTTGTCCCATGAGATGGCCAAAGTATTGCAGTTTCAGCTTTAGCATCAGTCCTTCCAATGAACACCCAGGATTGATCTCCTTTAGAATGTACTGGTTGGATCTCCTTACAGTCCAAGGGACTCACAAGAGTCTTCTCCAACACCACAGTTCAAAATCATCAATTCTTTGGAGATCAGCTTTCTTCACAGTCCAACTCTCACATCCATACATGACCACTGGAAAAACCATAGCCTTGACTAGACGAACCTTTGATGGCAAAGTAATGTCTCTGCTTTTTAATATACTATCAAGGTTGGTCATAACTTTCCTTCCCAGGAGTAAGTGTCTTTTAATTTCATGGCTGAAATCAGCATCCACAGTGATTTTGGAGCGCAAGAAATAAAGTCTGACACTGTTTCCACTCTTTCCCCATCTATTTCCCAGTGGGAACTGTTTGTGGAATTGCCTTTCTTTGGAATGGAATGAAAACTGAATGTTTCCTGTCCTGTGGCCACGGCTTAGTTTTCCAAATTCCTTTCATACTGAGTACAGCACTTAGAGATGATCATTTTTCAGGTTATGAAATAGCTGCACTGGAATTTCATCAGTTCCACTAGTTTTGTTCATAGTGAAGTTTCATAAGGATGGCTTGACTTCACATTCCAAGAGGACTGACTATAGGTGAGTGATCACATCATCGAGGTTATCTGGGTCATGAGGATTCTGTTAATATAGTTCTTCTGTGTTACTTTGTCACCTCTTCTTACTATCTTCCGCTTCATTGAGGTCCATGCAATTTCTGTCCTTTATGTTGAACATCTCTGCATGAAATGCTTCCTTGGTATTTCTAAGTTTCTTGAAGAGGTCTCTAGTCTTTCCCATTCCATTATTTTCCTCTATTTCTTACCATTAATCACTGAAGAAGGCTTTCTTATAACTCCTTCCAATTCCTTGCATATTTGCATTCAGATTGTTATATCTTTAATTTTTTCCTTTGATTTAGCTTATTTTCTCATCTATTTGTAAGGCATCTTCAGCAAACCAGTTTGCCTTTACGTATTTTTCTTGAGGAGGGTCTTGATCTCTGCCTATTGTACAATGTCACAATCCTCTCTCAATAGTTCATCAGGCATTCTTTGTATCAGATCTAATCCCTTGAATCTATTTGTCAGTTTCACCGTGTAATCATAAGGGATTTCATGTAGGACATACCTGAATGATCTAGTGGTTTTCCCTACTTTCTTCAATTTAACTCTTGCTTTGGCAATAAGGAATGCATATCCTGAGCCACTGTCCACTCCTAGTCTTTCTTTGCTGACTTTGCAGATCTTCTGCATCTTTGGCTGTGAAGAAAAAGTCAATGTGACTTCAGTATTAACCATATGATGAGGTATGTTTGTAGTATTCTCTCATGTGCCCAGAGGAGGGTGCTTTCCATTAGCAGTGTGTTCTCTTGGCAAATCTTTGTTAACATTTGGAAGATTTCATTTTGTAATCTAAGGCCAAATTTGCCTGTTACCCCTGGTATCTCTTGACTTCCTACTTTTGCATTCCTTTCCCTGTGATGGAAAAGTCATTTTTCTTGTCTGTTACTTCTAGAAAGTCTTGTATGTCTTCATAGAATCGTTCTAATTCAGCTACTTCAGCATGACTGGTCAGGGCAGACTTGGATTACTGTGCTAATGAATGGATTCCCTTGGAAAGAAACAGAGATCATTCTGTCGGTATTCAGATTGCCACCAAATACTACATTCCAGACTCTTTTGTTTACTATAATGGCTACTCCGTTTCTTCTGAGGGCTTCTTTCCCACTGTAGTAGACATAATGGTAATCTGAGTTAAATTCATCCATTCCTGTCCATTTTAGTTCACTGATCCCTAAAATGTCAATGTTCACTCTTGACGTTGCCGTTTTCACCCCTTCCTATTTTCCTTGATTCATGGACCTAACTTTTAACGTTCCTATGCAATCTTGCTCTTTACAGCATCGGGGTGATCTTCCATCACTAGTCACAACTGCAACTGGGTACTGTTTTGGCTTTGGCTCCATCGCGTCATTCTTTTTAGAGTTTCCTCTGCACTGATCTCCCATATCATATTGGGCAGCTACCAACCTTGGAGTTTGTCTTTCAGTATGCTATATTTTGGCTTTACATGCTGCTCATGGAGTTCTTCAGGCAGGAATACTGACGAGGTTTTCCATTCCCTTCTCCAAGGACCACTATTTGTCAGAAACCACTACCATCACCCGTCCATCTTGGGTGCCCCTACAAGCATGGCACATAGTTTCATTGAGTGAGTTAGATAAGGCTGTATCCCATGTGATCAATTTGGCAAGCATTCTGAGATTATGGTTTTCATTCGCTCTAACTTCTGATGGATAACGTCAAGAGTTTATGGGTGCTTCCTGATGGGAACGACTGACTAAGGGAAACTGGTTCTTGTTCTGATGGGTAGAGCCACGCTCAGTTCAGTGCAGTTCAGTTGCTCAGTCATTGACAAACCTTTGTGACCCTATGCACTGCAGCATGTCAGTCTTCCCTGACCATCACCAACTCATCGAGTTTACTCAAACTCATGTTCATTAAGTCGGCGATGCTCTCCAATCTTCTCATCTTCTGTCTACTGTTATCCTCCCACCTTAAACTTTTCCCAGCATCAAGGTCTTTTAAAAATGAATCAGTTCTTCACACCATGTGGCCAAAATATTGGGTCTTAGCTGCAACATCAGGTCTTCCAATGAATGTTCTGGACTGATTTCCTTTAGGATGGTCTCCTTGGATCGCGTTACCATCCAAAAGACTCTTAAGCCACTTCATCATCACAATTCAAAAGCATCAATTCTTTGGCTTTCTGTATAGTCCAAATCTCCCATCCATACATGACTACTGGAAAAGCCATAACTTTGACTAGACAGAAATATTTTGGAAAGTAATCTCTCTGATGTTTGATATTCTGTCTAGTTTGGTCATATTTTTCTTCCAAAGAGAAAGCATCTTTTAATGTTACGTCTGCATTCCCAATCTGCTGTGATTTTGAATACACCTCCAATCCCCAAACCCCACCCCTGGCCAAAAAAAAAAAACAAAACAAAACACCTTTCATTCTTTCCATTGTTTCCCCTTCTATTTGCCATGAAGTGATGGGACCGGTGGCCATGATCATTGTTGTCTGAATTTTGAGTTTTATGTCATGTATTTCACTCTCCACTTTCACTTTCATCAAGGGGCTCTTTAGTTCGTCTTCCCTTTCTACCATAAACTTGGTTCCATCTTCAGATAAGAGATTATTGATATTTCACCTGGCTATCTTGATTCCAGGGTGTGTTTATGCAACCTGGCATTTCTCATGATGTAATCTGCATATAATTTACATAAGCAGCATGTCCGTATACAGCCTTGACGTACTCCTTTCCCTTTGGATTCAGATTGTCTCTCCATTTCCAGTTCTAACTTGCGTCTTGATCTGCATACAGATTTTTCAGGAGGCAGGTCAGGTGCTCTGGTATTATCATCTCTTGAGGAATTTTCCATAGTTTTTTGTGACCCGTAGTAAAAAGTTTGGTGTAGTCAACGATGCAGAAGTAGAATTTTTTCTTCTGGAACTCTCTTCCTGTGTTGCTGATCCAAAAGCTGTTGATAAATTGATTTCTGGTTCCTCTGCCTTTCAAAGATCAAACTTGAACACTTGGAAATTCATGGTTGATGTACAGTTGAAGCCTGGTCTGGAGAATTTCGATCATTATTTTGCTAATGTGTAAGATGATTGCAATTGTGTGGTAGTGTGAACATTCTTTGGGACTGGCTTTCTTTAATGCTAATTGACCTTCTCCTTGTATAATTAAGGGTCATTAGTATGTGTATATTACAAAAACCATCCCAATATTCGATTATGATTATCGTCCACTTAATTTTTTAAACTAAATTATGAAAAAGGAGTAAAGAAAAAAAAAGAATTCTACTTGGTTCTCTCTGATGACCTAAATGTGAAGGAAGTCTAAAAATTCAGGGATTTATGTACACATAAGTGTCATTCATTTTGATATATTACAAAAAATAAGAGAAGATTGTATAATTTTTATAATATAAAATTTCTTAAAGCAATATTACAAGTCAACTGTACCTCTAGCAGTGAACAAATAAATTGTTTCACCATTTGCAATATTTTGGTCGTTGAGAACATGATGGTAAGTGAAATATTTCAGTTACAAGGTAACAGAAACTTTCATCACCTGATAGTTTTAGTTAAAACATGTGATTTTAGGAAAAGTGAGTTGAAAATTGTTATCTGAGCTTATTCAAAATCGAGCACGATTGTTCAAGTTACCAACTTGTATCATAGGTCAAATATTTCTTCAAGGAAGATGTTCTAATAGAGACAGGATGGACACAGATCTGCAGATCTTAGCTCAAGATTATTAGAGAAGTTAGAAATACAACTCCAACCACAGTCACACTCTCAGTGGTGTGTAGTAGAATATAGATTGCTCCCATTGCTCAGGACCTTCTAGGCCTTCTACCCTAGGGCCTGGTAGTGAAAGGCAGAACTTCAGGAAAGGCAAAAGGCTATGTATTTCAGAGGCCCAGATCCCTTGATGGAGCCATTCACTGGCCTTCACCAGGGTTCGAAGAAGTAGCCAACATGTCTGATGCTCACCTCCATGACCTAATGTTTGTGGCAAACCGTAGGGGTAACAGTCTATGACACCCAGCCCCCTTTTGGATAGTATGAGAATACCGAGGGCCAACTGTGTTTCGGGCACTTGACTCCTTCATTAAAATGACTGGACAATGTATGAGAACCTTGGAAAGAGAAGGAAACGGAGAACAGACAGCTTCCCCTTCAGCTGGGACTGGGCACTGATTGGAGAACCAAGACCAGACGTTGAGATCTAGCCTGCGCCCAGACAGGATAACCAGCCTTCGGAGGGAAACCCTCCTCGTAACCAGGATGTTGGATGATGAAAGTCATTTTTGGATATTTCCTTTTAGGTTACGGATTGATATTTGCTTCAGTACAGGTTTACAGAAACAGTATTACCTGACCGTGACCTTAACTCAATAACAGGATCTGACAGCAAGATATTTGCAACACCTAATCACAACCCTCACTTACCTTTCCTCTAAGTGAGCTGTGTTGAAAGCTGAGGAGTTTGCTGTAATTAAAGGCATAAGCCACACATCTTGCATTGCTCTGCAATGAAAACCTCTAGTATTTAAACCCCAATCTTTGGAAATAACAGTCTAATAATAGATATTTATTAGCAATAGAATCTTATGTCTCAGTTCGGTGGATGAGAGAGTGCCTCATTTCAAAACCACTTTCTCTCATGTGTACATGAGAAGTTTATCACTTTCCAGTATAAAACAAATTAGCTGGTGCACTGGGATGAACCAGAGGGATGGGATCGGGAGCGAGATGGGTTTGGGGTCAAGATGGGGAACATATGTATACCCGAGGCGCGTTCATGTCAGTGTATGGCAAAACCAATATAATATTTTAAAGTAATCAGCCTCCAATTAAAATAAATACATTTAAAATAATGATAATAATAAAAAAAAATTTAGCAAAACCTGATGGCTACCCCGATTATCAAGCTAATTAAGGACCAAATTACTGTGACAGATGTAATCAGGTCTATTTGAAGAATACTTATAACTTTGAAAATACTGTAATGAACTGATTTACTAGTATACATATATTATATTTTGCTAATATACATATATAAAATATAGTATTTTGACTTTATATCAATTTTGTAGTTTGTATACGTGCATCAGAGTTTGGTTTAATACTTATACAAAATAAATTTTTCTTTACCTAATGCCTTTATGGAGAGGATATGGAGGTTGGCAAGAAACTCTGAGTCTTGTTTATAATTGTATTAGTCCCAAAGAACCCATTTTTCTTAAGAATCTGCATTCTCAATTGGGTAGATCTGATTAGTGGGGTGAACACTCAGAGACAGATTAGTATAGAGCAGTAACAAGTGAAAAGAAGAAAATCAATATTGTAGAATAATGTTGTCCTCTCAAAATGTGTATTTTGAACCTGATGGCATCACCGACTCGATGGACATGAGTTTGAGTGAACTCCAGGAGTTGGTGATGGACAGGGAGGCCTGGCATGCTGTGATTCATGGGGTCAAAGAAAGTCGGACATGACTGAGTGAATGAACTGAACTGAACTTACTGTACTTTGTACAGAGTCAAAATTATGAGCAATGTGTAATTTCTTTCTGAACCTTTTTGAAAATGGGTTTTTAGGTAGATATTTTGATATACAGGACAAGGTTTTTATCAGGAAAGGAGTGCAGACACAAAAAACACAGAGACATTTATATGTGACGACAAAGCCATGTGATGATGTGTCACCATCCAAAAGAGGCCTCAGAAGAAAGCAAATCTGGTAACCCTTTGATTACTGGCTAGATCCTGCAAGTATAAGAAAACATTTACTGAAGCTACTTGCTTTATGGCATGCTGTTACAGCAAACCTTGAAAAGACATATACCATTGCCTCTTGAAAATAAGCTTTCAAGTTCAAAAGAAGCCTACTGTCCATACCCAGGTTCTCAGGGAAAGGAAACTGTTAAAAAACTCTCTGACCCATTAACTGATAATGCTTCAGAATTTTAATGGGAAAAATCCCATTCTCCATTGCAAAGAGAAGTATAAAGTACTTAGGAATAAATTTACCTAAAGAAACAAAAGACCTGAATCTATATATTGAAACCTAAAACACTGCAGAAATAAAGATAATAGAAACAGACAGAGAAATATGTCAGGTTCTTAGATCAGAAGAATCAATACGTGAAAATGAGTAAACTAGCCAAAACACAATAGGTTCACCGCTATCTACCAGTGTTATTGCTGTTGTTGTTGTCGTTTCCACAGAACAAGAACAAACAATTTCAACCTTCAATAGCCAAAACAATCTTGAAAAAGAAGAATGGATATAGTGGGATCAACCTGCCTGACTTCAGGTTATACTACAGAGCTACAGTCATTGAGAAAGAAAGGTACCTGCACAAGACAAAAATAGAGATCAATGGAACAATATAGAAAGTCCAGAGATATATCCCCACACATATGGACACTTTATCTTTGACAAATGAGGCAAAAATATATAATGGAGGAGAGACAACCCCTTTAAAAAGCACTGCTGGGGAAAATTGTCAACAACTGTAAAAGAATGGTGCTAAAAAACATTCTACCACCCTATACAACAATGCACTTAAAATGGATTAAACATATAAACATAAGTCTAGAAACTATACAACTCTCAGAGGAAAACATAGGCAGAACAGACTCTAACACAAGTCACAGTATCATTCTCTGTGACCCTCCTGAGTGACAGAAATAAAAACAAAAACAAACATGGGACATCATTAAACTTAAAAGTTTTACACAATGAAGGAAACAATAAGCAAGGTGAAATGGCAGCCTTCCAAATGGGAGAAAATAATAGTAAAAAATTAACTGACATCAAATTAGTCTCCAAAATATACAAGTAGCTCATGCAGTTCAATACCAGAAACACAAGCAATCCAATCAAAAAGTGGGACAAAGATTTAAAGAGATTTCTCCAAAGGATACATACAGATGTCTAACAAACACCTGAAAATCTGCTCCACACCACTCATTATCAGAGAAACTCAAATCAATACTACAGTGAGGTACCATTTCACACTGGTCAAAAAACTACCATCAAAAACTACCATCAAAAACTCTACAATCCAGCAATGCTGAAAAAGGAGCGGAGAAAGGGAACCTTCTTACGTTGTTGGTGGGAAGGCACACTAGTGTCGGCACTATGGAGGACAGTGTGGAGATTCCTTACAAAAAAAAAAATAATAATAATAAACGGAAATAGAATTACCATATGACCCAGTGATTCCACTCCTGGGCATACAGACCAAGACAACTAGAATTCAATGAAACATATGTACTCCAATGTTCATTGCAGCACTCTTTACTATAGCTTGGAAATTGAAACAACCTTGATGTCCAGTTCGAAGATCAATGGTTAAGGATGATGCTGTCATATACACAATGGAATATTCAGCTATTAAAAAAGGGACATGTTTGAGTCAGTGCTATGAGGTGGATGAAACTGCAGCCTATTATACAGAGGGAAGCAAGCCAGAAAGAGAAACACCAACGCAGTATATGAAACCTTATATATGAAATTTAGGAAGAAGTAACAACGATGCCATAAGCGAGACAATAAAAGTAACACTTATTTAAAGAAAAGAATTTGGGACTATGTGGGATATGGCGAGGGTGGGATACTAGGAAAGAATAGCATTGAAGCATGAAACACTGAAACATGTATATTATCATATGGACGAGTCCATGAGATGGCTGACTGATATAGTAGTGTGGAGGAAGCTCTGATGAGAATTCAGTAACCACGAAAGTAGTTCACTTGTATTAAAAAAAAAAAAAAATATATATATATATATATTTCGTCTCAGCTAGCTCTCATTGACTCTATCCACTCATCGATACCCAGCCTAGTGGGGATGAATCAGCTTGATCTCAAATCAAAATCGGACATTCAAACTTCTGCCTTAGGCTCATGAGATGAATGCTTACAACTTCCTTGCCATCCACTTTTCTTTTTTTACTGTAGCAATGAGTAGTCTAACCCACTGTGACTGAGGCCTTCAAATATGTCACTGTGAAACCCATACTTTCTTCTTGCTAACGTCATCTCCATGTTCCCCTGAGCATCAGGTACCTCCATAAGTACTTATCTGTTGCTCATGAAGGCAACTGAAAAACCCTCATGACCTCTTATCAATCTCATTAAAGTGTAAAATAGACAAATATGCTAAAAAGGCCTGGAAAACTTCACTAACACTGAGAACGCCATCAGAAAAGGGAGTCTCAGCCTTCCTGATAAATGCTTGGTAAAGGTCATGTAACTCGTGGGAAAGAATATGAGGAATATGCTCACTCTTGCTATGGAAAGAAGTGGGAAATACGATGGAAATAATAAGCCCTTTCACATATGACTTTAAAAATGATGAGACAGCATGGGAAAGACAGCACACAAAGCCACACATATGTGAGGTGCAAAGTTCTTGGGGTTCTTTTGTTCTACGACAGACCTGTTCAATGCCTAAAGCAGCCTGTTTCTAGAAAGGAAGAGATATATATGGGTATCAAGATTATCATTTCCTTTCGGTGCCAGATCTTTCCGTTGTGCTCCTTACTGGTCTAGACAAGGGAAAACTTAAATTAGAGTTTATCATTCCCAAATAGGAAAGAAACGTCCCAGTAGACCAATTTCTATCAAGTCAAAACAGTGTCTTTATTTCATATACTAGGAAAGAAGTTTCAAATCTTGGATGGAGAAAAAGAAGCATAAGACTCTCCACATAGGATACATTTTCATTTATTTCTTCTTCTTTTTCTCTTTTTTTTGAAGGTAAAGAAACAGCCAGTGGACTTTAATAAAGTCACAGAGATAATTTAGAAAAATGTTAAGCACTTCAGTGTGAGTGACCCAAAGTCCTACGAGATAATATATAGAACACAATTGCATCTGACTCTAAGTTACATGTTTGTTTGTATGTTCAGTCTTGTCCAACTCTGCAATGAAATGGAATGTAGAACACCAGGCTCCTCTGCTCATGGGATTTACCAGACAAGATAGTTGCTTTCTGTGGCCATTTCCTACTCCACTGTTAGATGTATACAATGAATAAAAATATTATCCATGATTTTCTTGCATCTCTTTCAACACAAAATAAATTATAAAGGCTCTTTGCTCCAGTGAATCTTTCTGAAATTCCAAAGATACCATTGTGATTGAGAAATGGTTAAAATACTTTGGACTCTCATGATCACAGCAAGGCAGATACAAATTAAAGGAAAAGGTAAACCTCGAAACCTGACCTACCTTATAAATCAGTGAAGCTCATTTTTTGTTAAACAAATAACAGAATTTCCCTTCTTTATTTCCTTTTAACAGCTAAAGATGGAGAAATAGGTAGATAGACAAAGTAGAGCTCAGAGAAGTGGGACAGAAATCTCTGTATATGACCCAGTCAGTTTTCAAGGGTTTCACCTTTGTTTTCTTGCCTGTTTGCTTGTTTGTTTTTAAAGAACTCATTTCCCAGAACTTCATAGAAACGTTAATGATGCTGAATTTCTTGTGTCACCTTAGTGTTGGTGGGAAATATGACCATGAGCAAGTGGCACTGATTTTCCCTCAGGGCTCCAGGTATAAATCTGTATGTCCAGTGTTTATGTTATCAGTAAGAGGAGCCACAAATCAAATATCCAAAATCTGTGGGATCATGAAAATAACACGACAGTTCCAGGAACAAACAAACAAATAAACATATTCTTCTACTTCATTGTTTATAACAAAGGTTTTGACTGTGTGTATCACAACAAACGGTGGAAAATTCTTAAAGTGATAGCAACAGCAGATCGCCCGACCTGCCTCCTAGGAAATCTGTATGCAGATCAAGAAGCACCAGTGAGAACCGGATGGAAAACAACAGACTGCTTCCAATTAGGGAAAGGATTATGACAAGGCTGCATATTGTCACTCTGTTTATTTAAATTATATGTAATGCTCACTTCAGTCACTCTGTCATATCTGACTCTTTGTGACCCATTAACTACAGCACACCAGGTCTCCTTGTCCATTACCAACTCCTTGAGTTTATGCAAACTCATGTCCATTGAGTTGGTGATGCTATCCAATTATCTCATCCTCTGTCGTCACTTTCTCTTCCTGCCCTCAATATTTCACAGCCTTAGGAAATTCCCCAGTGAGTCACTTAATCGCATCAGGTGGCCAAAGTATTGCAATTTCGTCTTCAACATCAATCACTCCAATGAACACCCAGGACTGATCTCCATTAGGATGGACTGGTAGATCTCCCTGCAGTCCAAGGAACTCTCAAGAGTCTTCACCTACACCACAGTTCAAAAGCATCAATTCTTCAGCACTCAGATTTCTTTATAGTACAACTCTCGTATCCATACATGCCCAGTGGAGAAACCATATGGACCTTTGTTGGCAAAGTAATGCCTCTGCTTTTTGATATGCTGACTAGGCTGGTCATAACTTTCCTTCCAAGGAGTGAGCGTCTTTTAGTTTTATGGCGGCAATCACCATCTGCAGCAATCTTGGAGCCTAAGAAACAGTGAGTAACGGTTTCCACTGTTTCCCCACCTATTTGCCATGAAGCAATGGGACTGGATACCATGATCTTAGTTTTCTGAATGTTGAGATTTAAGCGAATTTTTCCCTATCCTCTTTCAATGTCATCATGCGGTTCTTTAGTTATTTTTCATTTTCTGCTGAAAGGGAGGTATCATCGGCATATCTGAGGTTATTGATATTTCACCCAGAAAACTTGATTCCAGCTTGTGCTTACTCCAGCCCAGCACTTCTCATGATGTCCTCTGCATATAAGTTAAATAAGGAGAGTGATACTATACATCCTTGACCTACTCCTTTTCCTATTTGGAACCAGTCTGTTGTTCCATATCCAGTTCTGTTGCTTCGTGACCTGTATATAGGTTTCTCAAGAGGCAGGTCAGGTGGTCCGGTATTCCCATCTCTTTCCAATTTTCCACATTTTATACTAATCCACGCAGTCAGGGGCTTGGCATAGTCAGTAAAGAAGACATAGATGCTTTTCTGGAGCTCTCTTCCTTTTTCGATGATCCATCAGATGTTGGCAATTTGATCTCTGGTTCCTCTGTTGTTTTTAAAACCAGGTTGAAAATCTGGATGTTCACAGTTCACGTATTGCTGAAGCTTGGCTTGGAGAATATAGAGCATTATTTTACTATTACTAGTGTGTGAGATGAGCGAAATTGTGCGGTAGGTTGCACATTCTATGGCATTGCCTTTCTTTGGGATTGAAAACATATTGCCCTTTTCCAGCCTTGTGGCCACTGCTGAATTTTCCATATAGCTGTCATATTGAGTGCAGCACTTTTAAAGCATCATCTTTCAGGATTTGAAGAAGCTCAACTGAAATTCCAACATCTACACTAGCTTAGTTCGTAGTGATGCTTCCTAAGACCCACTTGACTTCACATTCCAAGATGTGTGGCTCTAAATGAGTGATCACTCCATTGTGATTATCTGGGTCGTGAAGAACTTTTTTGTAAAGTTCTGTGTATTCTTACCACCGCTTCTTAATAGTTTCTGCTTCAGTTATTTCCCTACCGTTTCTGTGCTTTATTGAGCCCTTCTTTGCATGAGATGTTCTCTTGGGATCTCCAATGTTCTTGAAGAGATCTCCCGTCTTTACCATTATATTGTTTCCCTTCTTTTTTTGCACTGATTCCTGAGAAAGGCTTTCTTTTCTCTTCTTCATTTTCTTTAGAAATTTGAATTCAAATGGATATATCTTTCCTTTTCTCTTTTGCTTTTTGTTTCCCTTGTTTTCACAGCTATTTATAAGGCCTCCTCAGAAAGCCATTTTTTTTTTTTTTTTGCATTTCTTTACCTGGGGATGGTCATGATCCCTGTCTCCTGTACACTGTCAGGTACCTTCATCCATAGTTCATCAGGCACTCTGTCAATCAAATCTAGTCCCTTAAATCTAATTTGCACTTCCAGTGTAGTGTCATAAGGGATTTGATTTAGGTTATACTTGAATGGTCTAGTGGTTTCCTCCAGTTTCTTCAACTTCTGTCTGAATTTGGCAATAAGGAGTTCAGGATCTGAGCCACAGTCAGCTTCCTGTCTTGTTTTTGCTGACTGTATAGAGCTTCTTTATTTTGGCTGCAAAAACATAATCAATATGATTTCAGTGTCGACCATCTGGTGATGTCCATGTGTAGAGTCTTCTCTTGTGTTGTTGGAAGAGAGTGTTTGCTTGACCCGTGTGTTCTCTTGGCAGAACTCTATTTGCTTTTGCCCTGTTTCATTCTGTAGTCCACAGCCAATTTGCCTGGTACTCTAGGTGTTTCTTGACTTCCTACTTCTGCTTTCCAGTCCCCTATACTAAAAAGGACATCTTCTTATTTGTTAGTTTTAGAAGGTCTTGTAGGTCTTCACAGAACTTTCAACTTCAGCTTCTTCAATGTTACTGATCAGAGCATAGATTTTGATTACCATGATATTGAATCGTTTGCCTTGGAAAAGAACAGAGTTCATTCTGTCGTTTTTGAGATTGCTCCCAAGTACTGCATTTTGGACTCTTTTGTTGACTATGACGGCTACTCCATTTCTTCAAAAGAATTCCTGCCCACAGTAAGAGATATAATGGTCATGTGAGTTAAATTCTCCCATTCCAGTCCATCTTAGTTCACTGATTCCTAGGATGTCAGTGTTCACTCTTGCCATCTCCTGATTGACCACTTCCAATTTGCCTTGATTCATGAACCTAACATTCCTTTTGCATTATTGCTCTTTACAGCATCAAACCCTGCTTCCATCACCAGTCCCGTTCACAACTGGTTGTAGATTTTGTTTTCACTCTATTGGTTCATTATTTCTGGAGTTATTTATCCACTGACCTCTAGAAGCATAGTGGGCAGCTACCGATGGTTCATCTTTCAGTGTCCTTTCTATTTGTTTTCATGGTTTCCATTGGGTTCTCAAGGCAAGAATACTGAAGTGGTTTGGCATTCCCTTCTCCAGTGGACCACATTCTTTCCACTTTAGTGAAGGGCTGTCATCAAAGTAAAAGACAATTTCTTCTTGGAGAAAACTCTATGCAGACCTAAACATTGTATTTGGAAGAGACATTCACCTTGGTAACAAAGGCAAACCCATGTTGTTTATCCAGTAGTCATGTGCAGATGTGGGAGCTGGGGTATAAAGAAGACTGAGAGAAGGACATTCTATGGCTTTCAACTGTGCTGCTGCAGAAGATACTTCAGTTCAGTTCAGTCACTCAGTCGTGTCCAACTCTTTTTGACCCCACGAACCGCAGCACACCAGGCCTACCTGTCCAACACTAACTCCCAGAGACCACCCCAAATCATGTCCATTGATAGGCAATGCCATCCACACATCTCATCCTCTGCCATCCCCTTCTCCTCCTGCCCTCAACCTTACCCAGCATCAGGGTCTTTTCCAATGAGTCAGCTCTTAGCATCAGCAGTCTAAACTATTGGAGTTTCAGCTTCACCATGAGACATTCCAATGCACACCCAGGGCTCATCTCCTTTAGGATGGATTGGTTGGATCTTCTTGCGGTCCAAAGCACGCTCAAGAATCTTCTCCAACACCACAGTTAGAAAGCATCAATTTTTCGTCTCTCAGCTTTTCTTACAGTGCAACTCTCACATTCATACATGACCACTGAGTAAACCACAGCCTTGCCTAGATGGACCTTTGTTGACAAAGGAATGCCCCTGCTTTTTAATATGATATCTAGGTTGGTTGTAACTTTCCTTCCAAGGAGAAAGTGTCTTTTAATTTCATGGCTGCAATCACCATCTGCAGTGATATTGAATCCCCAAGAAATAGACTCTTAGTGGTCCCTTGGACTGCAAGGAGATTAAACCAATTCATCCTAAAGGAAATCAACCCTAAGTATTCATTCGAAGGCCTAATGATGAAGTTGAAACTTCAGTTTTGGCCAGCTGATGCAAAGTGTCCCTTCACTGGAAAAGTCTATGATGCTTTTTAAGATTGATGACAGGAGAAGAAGGGAGTAATAGAGGATGAGATGGTTGGACTGTATCAGAAATACAATGGGTATGCATTTGAACAAACTCTGGAAGATAATGAAAGATAAAGAGGCCTGTTGTGTAACAGTCCATGGTGTCAAAAAACAGTTGAAGACAACTTGTTGACTGAAAAATGACACTCAATATCTCTAGAGTTACTTCTACAAATCACTCTAAATATACTTAAAGAAAGTAGTAACAAATAACAACTAAGGTGGTATAATAGAAGATGGTTTAATGAATTTTTTAAAAATATGGGAACTGTAGACTCTGAAAGAAACAAAGCTTAGAATTGAATAAATTTTAAATATTAGTGTGAGGGAGGAAACAGGAAGATGGAGGAGGAATATGATGGGGAGACAACTTTCTCCGTCACAAATTCATCCAAATGACATTTGAACGCTGAGTAAATCCCACAAAGCAACTTCTGAATGCTGGTAGAGGACATCAGGCACCCAGAAAAGCATCCCATTGTCTTGGAAAAGAGGTAAGAAATAACATAAAAGCTAAAAAGAGAGGCAAAGAGGGAGGGATGGAGGTACATCAAGGTATGGGAGGCTTAAAAAACAGAGAAGTTTCCAAACACCTGGAAACACTCACTAGTGAATCTGTGGCAATCCTTGGAACCTCAGAGGTCAACATCACGTGGAGGAAAAATAAAGAAGTAATTAAAATCTACAGACTACATGCTCAACAGTAACTCCAGGGGAGAAACAGCGCAGCCGCCCACCCACACAACTAGCAAGCAGGGGCTGGGAAGGTAGGCCCGGGCTGGGTCCCTTAGAGTAAGGACTGGTCCTGAAAGCACTGAGGGCAATCTGTAGGATCTAACTTAAGATAGCTAAGCAGACTGAGGGATAGCTACCCCCTGAAAGGCAAAATGCCCCAAGCTAAGACAATGCCAGACCTACTCATAGAACAAAGGACTGAACAGAGCTAGCCAGCTGAGGTCAGCCCATCCACCATCCCACGCTGAGACAGGCAGGGAAGGGCAGCCAGAGCTGGAAGCAAGCAATCTCGGCCCCAGAGAGGCATCCAATATCAAACTGTAAGCAGGCTTCTTTGCTAACCAAGACTTCTTGGGTTCTGGCCGGTCGATATCCGCCCGAGAAGGTGCACTGATTGTACGCCCGGAAAACCAAGCAACAATGACGGGGGAGGCAATAAGTCACAGCGACTGTGCTGGCCAAACACCTGGTCACCTGAGCTGCTCAGACCGGGCAAGGGCACAAAACGCAGGCCCAACCAAGTCTGCACCTTTGTGGAGTATCTGAGAACCAGAACCTGAGCGACTTAGACCAGGGATGTACCTCCAACCCAGTGCTGGTCTCAGACGCTTCCTGGCAGAGTAACCTAAAGCCTGTGTAGTGTAGACTGGGACAGCAAACACGCCGTGAGCGGGGGCAAACCCAGTATATCCAAGACACTTTAAGCACTCCCCACTGATGCCACTGATATTTGTCTGCAGCTTACATCCTTCCCCACAGTACTACCGAACAGGTGAGTTTAAAAAAGTGTCTACCACCGCCCTTGTGTCAGGACAGGAAATAGACACCGAAGAAACCATCAGACAGAAGAAGCTTAAACAGAAGGAACTGAATTGGAAGAGACTGATGGAGAAGTCTTGAGCCTACTGCAAGAATAAGACTGAAAACCAGAGGCAGAGGCTTAAGTCCAAATCCTGAGAACACCAGAGAACTGCTGTTCTAGGTAACATTGATTGACAAGAGCTCATCAAATGCCTCCACACCTTCACTGAAACCAGGCACCACCCAAGGGTCAACAAGTTCCAGAGAAAGACATACCAATCTAATTCTCCAGCAACACAGGAGAATAGACTTGATCTTCCATATAAAGGCTGCCCAAAGCCACTCCAACCCCAATGACATCTCATAATTCATTACTGGAGACTTCATTGCGCTACAGAGAGAAGAATTCCAACTCCACCGCGCAGAACACCGACACAAGTTTCCCAAACCAGGCAACCTTGACATGCTACCCTTCCAAGGCCACACACAGTGATGAAACTACACAATAAAGAAAAATCCACACACTGCCAGAAGACGGAAATGGCACCACTAACAGAGCAATATAAGCAAGACAAAGAGGCAGATAAATGTCCAGAAAGTAAAGGAACAGGATAAATGTGCACCAAAAAAAAAAAGAGAGAGAGAGTAAGATATAGGGAATCTACTTGATAAAAAATTTCGAATATTGATAGTGAAAATGATTTAAAATCTTGAAAACAAACTGGAGTTACAGATAAATAACCTGGAGACAAGGATCGAGAAGATGCAAGAAAGGTTTAATAAGGATCTTGAAGAAATAGAAAAGAGTCAATCTACAATGAATAATGCAATAGATGAGATCAGATAGAGTCTGGAGGGAACGAACAGTAGAATAACTGAGTCAGAAAACAGTTGATAAGTGACCTAGAAGACAGAATTGTAGAAATAAATGATTCAGAGAGGAAAAAAGAAAAATGATTGAAAAGAAATGAGAACCATCTCTGAGACCTCTGGGACAATGTTAAATGCCCCAATATTGCAATCATAGAAGTCCCAGAAGAAAAGACAAAAAGAAAGGCCATGAGAGAATACTTGAGGAGATAATAGTTGAAAACTTCCTTAAATGGGGAAGGAAATAATCACCCAATTCCAAGAAACACAGAGAGTCCCTAACACGATAAACCCAAGGCGAAATACTCCAAGACAAACATTAATCAAACTAACAAAGATCAAACACAAAGAGCAAATATTAAAAGCACAAGGGAAAACCAACAAATAACACACAACGGTTTCCCATAAAAATAACAGCTTATCTTTCCACAGAAACTCTTCAGGCCAGGAGGGAATGGCAAGACATACTTAAAGTGATGATATAAAATATCCTACAGCCAAGGTTACTATACCCATCAAGGATTTCATTCAAATACGAAGGAGAAATCAAAAGCTTTACAGACAAGGAAAAACAGAGAATTCATCATCACCAAGCCAGCTCTCCAACAAATGCTAAAGGATCTTCTCTAGACAGGAAACACAGAAACGGTATATAAACTCGAACCCCAAACGTAAAGAAAATGGCAATGGGGTCACACTTATCAATCATTATCTTAAATATAAATGGGTTGAATGTCCCAACCAAAAGACAAAGGCTGGCTGAATGGATGCAAAAGCAAGACCCCTATATATGTTGTCTTCAAGAGACCCACCTCAAATCAAGGGACACATACAGACTGAAAGTGAAATGCTTGAAAAAGACATTCCACTCAAATAGAGACCTAAAGAAAGCAGGAGTAGCAATACTCATATCGGATAAAAATAGACTTTAAAACAAAGGCTGTGAAAAAAGACAAACAAGGACATTACATAGTGATCAAAGGATCAATCCAAGAAGAAGATAGAGCAATTATAAATATATGCACCCAACATAGGAGCACCACAATATGTAAGACAATTACTAGCAAGTATGAAAGGGGAAATTAACAACAATACAATAATAGTAGAAGACTTTAATAGCCCACTCACAACTATGGATAGATCAACTAAACAGAAAATTAACAAGGAAAGACAAACTTTATATGATACAATAGACCAGTTAGACCTAATGGATATCTATAAGACATTTCACCCCCAAACAATGAATTTCACCTTTTTCTCAAGCACACACGGAACATTTTCCAGTATAGATCACATCCTGCTCCATAAATCTAGGCTTGGTAAATAAAAAAAATAAAAAAAGAAACAAAACTGAAATCATTCCAAGCATCTTTTCTGACCACAACGCAGTAAGATTTGATCTCAATTACAGGAAAAAAAAACTATTAAAAATGCCAACATATGGAGGCTGAAAAACACACTGCTGAATAACCAACAAATCATAGAAGAAATCAAAAAAGAAATCAAAATGTGCATAGAAACGAATGAAAATGAAAACACAGCAACCCAAAACTTATGGAACACTGCAAAAGCGGTGCTAGGCAGAGGTTCATAGCACTAAGGAATACCTCAAGAAATAAGAAAAAAGTCAACTAAATAACCTAACACTACACCTAAAGCAAATAGAAAACGAAGAAATGAAGAACCCCAGGGTTAGTACAGGGCAGAAATAAATGCAAAAGAAACTAAAGAGACCATAGCAAAAATCAACAAAGCCAAAAGTTGGCTCTTTGAGAGGGTAAATAAAATTGACAAGCCAATAGCCAGAGTCATCAAAAAACAACAAGAAAAAAACCAAATCATTTAAATTAGAAAAGAAATGGGAGAGATCACAACAGACAACACAGAAATACAAAGGATCATAAGACACTGCTATCACCAATTATATGGCAATAAAATGGACAAGTTGGAAGAAATGGACAAATTCTTAGAAAAGTACAACCTTCCAAAACTGAACCAGGAAGACATAGAAAATCTTAATAGACCCATCACAAGCATGGAAATAAAAGCTGTAATTAGAAATCTTCCAGCAAAAAAAAGCCCAGGGCCAGACGGCTTCACAACTGAATTCTACCAAAAATTTAGAGAAGAGCTAACACCTATTCTACTCGAACTCTCCCAGAAAAATTGCTGATGAATGTAAACTTCCAAAATCATTCTAGAGCCCACCATCACCATAATCACAAAAACTGGCAAAGATCCCACAAAAACAGAAAACTACAGGCCAATATCACTCATGAACATAGATGCAACATTCCTTAACAAAATTCTAGCAATCTGAATCGAATAACACATTAAGATCATACATCATGACCAAGTGGGCTTTATCCCAGCAATGCAAGAATTCTTCAATATTCGCAAATCAACCAATCTAATACAGCACGTTAACTAAAAGGAAAAAAAAAAACCCATATGATTATCTCAAAAGATGCAGAGAAAGTCTTGGACAAAATTCAACACCCCTTTATGATAAAATCCCTCTAGAAGGTGGGAATAGAAGGGACATATCTTAACATTATTAAAGCTATATATGACAAACCCACAGGAAACATTATCCTCAATGGTGAAAAACTGAAATCATTTCCCCTAAAGTCAAGAACAAGACCAGGGTGCCCACTCTCACCACTACTATTCAACATAGTTCTGGAAGTTTTGGCACAGCAGTCAGAGCAGAAAAAGAATAAAAAGGAATCCAAACTGGAAAAGAAGATGTAAATCCCTCACAGTTCGTCAATGACATGACCCTCTACACAGAAATCCCTAAAGACTCTACCAGAAAAACACTAGGGTTAATCAATGAATAAAGTAAAGTTGCAAATTTTAAAATCAACACACAGAAATCCCTTGCATTCCTATTCACTAATAATGAGATAATAGAAAGATAAATTAAGGAAACTATTCCATACATTGTTGCAACATAAAGAATAAAATACTTTGGGATCAGTTCAGTTCAGTCGCTCAGTCGTGTCTGACTCTTTGCGACCCCATGAACCACAGCACTCCAGGCCTCCCTGTCCATCACCAACTCCCAGAGTTCACTCAAACTCATGTCCATCGAGTTGGTGATGCCATCCAGCCATCTAATTCTCTGTTGTCCCCGTCTTCTCCTACCCCCAATCCCTCCCAGCATCAGACTGTTTTCCAGTGAGTCAACTAATCGCGTGAGGTGGCCAAAGTATTGGAGTTTCAGCTTTAGCATCAGTCCTTCCAATGAACACCCAGGATTGATCTCCTTTAGAATGGACTCTTGGGTCTCCTTGCAGTCCAAGTGGCCCTCAAGAATCTTCTCCGGCACCACAGTTCAAAAGCATTAATTCTTTGGCGATCAGCTTTATCACAGTCCAACTCTCACATCCATACATGACAATGGGAAAAACCATAGCCTTGACTGGACGGACCTTGGTTGGCAAAGAAATGTCTCTGCTTTTTAATATGCTATCTAGGCTGGTCATAACTTTCCTTCCAAGGAGTAAGCGTCTTTTAATTTCCTGGCTGCATTCAGGATCCGCAGTGATTTTGGAGCCCCCCAAAGATTGAAGTCTGACACTGTTTCCACTGTTTCCCCATCTATTTCCAATGAAGTGATGGGACCACATGCCATGATATTCGTTTTGTGAATGTTGAGCTTGAAGCCAACATTTTCACTCTCCTCTTTCACTTTCATCAACAGGCCTTTTAGTTCCTCTTCACTTTCTGCCATAAGGGTGGTGTCATCTGCATATCTGAGGTTATTGATATTTCTCCCAGCAATTTTGATTCCAGCTTGTGCTTCTTAAAGCCTAGCGTTCCTCATGATGTACTCTGCCTATAAGTTAAATAAGCAGGGTGACAATATACAGCATTGACTTACTCTTTTTCCTATTTGAAACCAGTCTGTTGTTCCATGTACAGGTCTAACTGTTGCTTCCTGACCTGCATATCCACCTAAAGAAACAGAAGACTGATATATAGAAAACTGTAAGACACTGGTGAAAAAAACAAAATAGGACACTAATAGATGGTGACATATACTGTGTTCGTGAATTAGAAGTTAAATATTGTGAAAATGTGCATACTGTTTAAAGTAATTTATACATTGAATGCAATCCCTATCAAGCTACTAACTGTATTTTTCACAGAGCTAGGACATATAATCTCACAATTTGTATGAAGATACAAAAAAAATCTCCAAAAGCCAAAGCAATCCTGAAATAGAATGGAACTGAGGAAATCAACCTGCTGGACTTCACGCTCTACTACAAAGCCACAGTCATCAAGACAGTATGGTACTGGCATAAATACAGAAATATAAATCAATGGAACAAAATAGAAAGCCCAGAGATAAATCCACCCACCTATGGACACCTTATCTTTGATAAAGGAGGCAAGAATATAAAATGGAGAAAAGACAGTCTCTTTAACAAGTGGTGCTGGGAAAACTGGTCAGTCAGTTGTAAAAGAATGAATCTGGAACACTTCCTAACACCATACACAAAAATAAACACAAAATGATTTAGAGAACTAAATATAAGATCAGAAACTATAAAACCCTACAGGAGAATATAGGCAAAACACTCTCTGACATAAATCACAGCAGGATCCTCCATGACTCACCTCCCAGAATATTCGAACTAAAAGCAAAATAAACAAATGGGACCTAATTAAAATTAAAAGCTTCTTCACAACAAAGGAAACCATTAACAAGATGTAAAGAAAGCCTTCAGAATGGGAGAAAATAATAGCCACTGAAACAACTGAAAAAGAATTAATCTCCAAAATATACAAGCAGCTCCTGTAGCTCAATTCCAGAAAGAAAAAAAAAAAAATAAACACACAATCAAAAAATAGGCCAAGGAACTAAACAGACATTAATCCAAAGAAGACATACAGATGGCTATGAAGCAAGTGAAAAAATGCTCAACATCCCTCATAATCAGAGAAATACAAATTAAAATCACAGTGAAGTACCTTTGCACACCAGTCAAAATGGCTGCTATCCAAAAGTCTACAAGCAATAAATGCTGGAAAGGGTTTGGAGAAAAGGGAACCCTGTTACACTTTTGGTTGGAATGCACACTAATATAGCCACTGTAGAGAACATTGTGGAGATTCCTTAAAAAACTGGAATTAGAACTGCCATACGATCCAGCAGTCCCACTCCTGGGCACACACACTGAGAAACCAGAACTGAAAGAGACACATGTATTCCAATGTTCATTGCAGTGCGGTTTATAATAGCCAGGTCATGGAAGTAACCTAGATGTCCATCTGCAGACCAATGGATAAGAAAGCTTTGGTACATATACACAACGGAGTATTACTCAGCCATTAAAAAGAATACAATTGAATCAGTTCTAATGAGGTGGATGAAAATGAAGCCTATTATACAGAGTGAAATAAGCCGGAAACAAAAGCACCAATACAGTGTATTCATGCATATATATGGAATTTTGAAATATGGTAACGATAACCCTGTATCAGTTCACTTCAGTTCAGTTCAGTCGCTCAGTCATGTCCAACTCTTTGTGACCCCATGAATCACAGCACGCCATACTTCCCTGTCCATCACCAACTCCCGGAATTCACTCAAACTCATGTCCATCGAGTTGGTGAATCCATTCAGCCATCTCATTCTCTGTCGTCCCATTCACGAGACAGCAAAAGAGACACAGGTATAAAACAGTCCTTTGGACTCTGTGGGAGAGGGATGATTTGGGAGAATGGCATTGAATCATGTATATTATCATATGTGAAGTGAATCACCAGTTCAGGTTCGAAGCAGGATGTAGGACGATTTTGGCTGATGCACGGTGTTGAGCCGGAGGGAGTATAATGGGAGGAGAGATGTGGGAGGGGGGTTCAAGTAGGGGAACTCATGTACAGAGGGGGCGGATTCATGTCAATGTACTGCAAAACCAATACAATACTGTAATTAGTGACCAATAAAAAATAATAATAATAAATAAAAATAAGTAAAAGAATTAGTGTGCAAGTAAAATTACATCCAAGCAATAAACAATAAAGGAACCCTACTAATAGTAGACAAATAAGTCTTTTAAGCAAAAATGTTTTGAGACAAATGGCATTCAATATTATTATACAACATTTTTTTAAATTTGTTTTAGTTGGGGTATAATTAAAGTATTGTAGTGGATTTTGCCCTTCATTGATATGAATATGGCATGGGATTAAATATGTTCCCAATCCTGAGCCCCCCTCAGGATTAAGTCTGGCTGAAGAAAACACAATTCTCAACTTTTTGGCTGGGCATTTTTCCCAATCAGTAGAACAAATTCCAGGATTTTAAAATAAGTGATCCTTGTACAGCACCTCAACTTTCAAACTACATGTCTAATTTCCTACTTAGGATAGTCCTGAATATCAGAGGCTTACTAATAGGTACTAAAATATGAAGGAATTCATGTTTCTATAAATTGGTGACATCAACTGATAATCCTTCTTTACTTTTAGAAAAAACAAATGGAGGGAGGGAAGAAGATGGTGGAGGAATAGGATTGGGAGACCACTTTCTCCTGAATACATTCATCAAAAGAACATTTGAACACTGAGCAAATTCCACAAAACAACTGAATGCTGGCAGAGGACATCAGGCACCCAGAAAAGCAGCCCATTGTCTTCTAAAGAGTTGGGAAAAAACAAAAGATAAAAAGAGAGACAAAAGAGGTAGTTATGGGAGCTCCATCCCGGGAAGGGAGGCATAAAAAAGAGAGAAGTTTCTGAACATCAGGAAGCACTCTCACTTGTAAGTCTGTGGAGAGCCTTGGAACCTCAGAGGGCAACATAACCGGGAGGAAAAAGAAAGAAATAATCAAAACCCACAGATTACTCGCCCAATGGTAACTCTTAGCAGAGAAGCAACACAGAAGCAGCATCCACCAACAGCAAGTCGGGGCTGGGCAAGGATGTGCAGGCTGCATTGAGGACCCGGCCTGAATGCCTCAGGGCAATCTGAAAGCTAACTGGAGATAGAAAAACAGACTGTGGAATAGCTACCCCAGGAAAAGGCGAAAAGCCCAAACCTAACACTCCACCAGACCCGCTCACAGAACAAAGGACTGAGCAGAACTAGATAGCTGCGAAAACCCATCCCCCGCTGAGACATGCAGGGGAGAGCAGTCAGAGCCAGAAGAGGGCAATCGTGTCCCCAGAAAAGCGTCTGATTCCAAACTGCAGGCAGGTTTCATTGCTGGCCAGGACTTCTTGGGTTTCTGGCTGGTTGACATACGCCTGAGAATGTGCACTGGTTGTACACTCAGAACACCCAGCAGCAGGGACCACAGAGGTCATAAGTCGCAGCGACTGTGCTAGCCAAACACCTGGTCACCTGAACTGCTCATATCAGGGAAGGGCACAAAACGCAGGCCCAATCAAGTGTGCACCTTTGTGCAATACCCAAGTACCTGAACCTGAGTGCCTCGGGCCAGAGATGTGCATCCAACCCAGAACCTCTGTGGGAGAGGGTGAGCGTGGGATGATTTCGGAGAATGGCATTGAAACATGTATATTATCATATGTGAAACAAATCGCCAGTCCACGTTCGATGCATGATGCAGGACACTCAGGGCTGGTGTACTGGGTTTAACCAGAGGGATGTCATGAGAAGAGAGGTGGGGGGGGTTTAAAGATGGGGAACACGTGTGCACCCGGGGCAGATTCATGTCAATATAGGGCGAAACAAATAAAATAATGTAAAGTAATTAGCCTCCAATTAAATAAATTTTAAAAATATTAAAAAACATAAAAGAAAAAAATGAGAATCAAATGAAGTGAGGAATATTTATGTCTAGAATCTGAATTTATTCTATTTTAGCTCGGAATTTTAAGTTTTTGCTTTATGGTTTGTCTACACATACTAAAGCAGTCCTTGGTGCAGATTTTACTTGACAAATGCGCTGGTACATATTTTACTTCACATGTACACTGTGATGCATTTCTTGCCACTTGCCCAAGTTGGCCAAGGACGGACTCATTTTTCAAATAATAAACAGTTTGAAATTGGAAAATAATAGCTTTACAATGTTTATTACTTTCTGCTGTACCGCAATGTAAATCGGCTATCAGTATATTTACATGAGCCTCCCTTTTGAGCAGCCCTCCCACCTGTTCTTGAGCCTGCTCTGGTACCCCACAGTCCACTCCTCCAGGGCACCCCAGAGACCTGAGGAGGAGCTTCTCACCAGCTAACTACTTCATACTTGGTATTGTACATATGTCAGGGCATCCTGCTCAAATTGTGCCACTCTCGACTTACACTTCTTTGTCCAAGTCTGTTCTTAAACTATGCATTTCTTTTCCCACTCTTCAGATAGATTCTTCAGAACCAGATTTCTAGATTCCACATATATACGTTAATCTACAATATTGGACTTTCTGTTTCTAAATTACTTCACTCTATATGACAGGCTCTAGATACATCCATATCTCTAGAACTAATCCACGATTTTCCTCTATCTGGATGAGAAATGTTTCACCTTAAGGATGTGCCATAACTTCTTTATCCATTCATCAGTAGATGGACACCTAGATTGTTACATAACTTGTTTAACGTAAATGGTATTGCAGTGGATACTGGGATAGACATGTTTGTTTGTTTGTTGTTTTTTCTTTTTCCAATGGTGGCTTCTTCTGTGTATATGTCAAACAGTGGGATTTTGGACATATGGTAGTTTTATTAATAATTTTCTAAAGAATATTCATACTCTGCTCTATCTTGGTGGGAGTTGGTGATGGACATGGAGGAGTGGCGTGCTGTGATTCATGGGGTCACAAAGACTCGGACACAACTGAGCAACTGAACTGAAATGAACTGATCTGAAAAACAATGTAGAGTGTTCCCTTTCGTTCACATCATCTCCTATATTCATTGTTTTAAGGTTTATGTGTGTGCGTGTGTGTGTGTATATATATATATATATATATATATTTAATATTTGTTAATTTATAATATAAATATTTACATATTATATTTATAAATTTGTATATTATTTTAATATTATTCTTGGGGTTCTCAAGGCAAGTATACTGAAGTGGTTTGCCATTCCCTTTTCCAGTGTATATATATAAAATGATTGTTAATTTATAATATAAATATTTGCATTTTATATTTATATTATACATTTGTGTATTATTTTAACTTTACGTATATATTTTAATTATATTTGTATTATATTTTTAAATTGTATTTTATATGTATATATAAATATACACATCACACACACACACACACACACACACACACATTTGCTTCATTATTTTGGTTACACCAGGCCTTAAATGCTGCATATGGAGTCTAGTTCCATGACCAGGGATCAAACATGGAACCCCTGATTTGATGGTGTCTTAGCCACTGGACCATCAAGGAAGGATCCTACTGTCGATTTTATGATGATTACCATGCAGAATAGTGTATGATACCTCACAGTTGTTTGGATTTGTATGCCTTTACTATGTTGAGGTAATGTTTGCTATGCTCAGTTTCTGAAAGATTTTTTATCACACATGCTTGTTGGATTTTATTAAAGTTTTAATTTTTTTCTATTGAGGTGATCATTAAAAAAAGGTGGCAAAAATATGCAGAAGATCTGTACAAAAAAGATCAAGTTAATCACGATGGTGTGATCAATCACCTAGAGCCAGATTTCTTGGAAGGTGAAGTCAAGTGGGACTTGGAAAGCATCATTATGAACAAAGCTACTGGAGGTGATGGAATTCCAGTTAAGCTATTTCAAATCCTGAACGATGATGCTTTGAAAGTGCTGCCCTCAATAGGTCAGCAAATTTGGAAAACTTAGAAGTGGACACAGGATTGGTAAAGATCACTTTTCATTCCAAACCCAAACAAAGCCAATGCCAAGGAATGCTCAAACTACCGCACAGTTGCACACATCTCACACGATAACAATATCATACTCAAAATTCACAAGCCAGGCTTCAGCATGCATGAATGGTGAACTTCCAGATGTTCAAGCTGGTTTTAGAAAATGCAGGGGAACCAGAGATTAAATTGCCAACATCCGCTGTATCATGGAAAAAGTAAGAGAGTTCTAGAAAAACATTGATTTCTGCTTTACTGACTATGTCAAAGTCTTTGACTATGTGGATCACAATAAACGCTAGAAAATTCTGAAAGGGATGGGAATACCAGACCACCTGACCTGCCTCTTGAGAAACCTATATGCAGGTAAGGAAGCAACAGAACTGGACATGGAACAGACTGGTTCCAAATAGGAAAAGCAGTATGTCAAGGCTGTATATTGTCACGCTGATTATTTAAGTTTTATGCAGAGTACATCATGAGAAACGCTGGGATGAAGAACCAGAAGCGGGAATCAAGATTGCTGGGAGAAATACCAATAACCGCAGATATGCAGATGACACCACCCTTATGGCAGAAAGTGAAGAGGAACTAAAACACCTCTTGAGGAAAGTGTAAGAGGAGAGGGGAAAAGTTGACTTAAACTCAACATTCAGAAAACTAAAATCATGGCATCTGGTCCCATCAATTCATAGCAAATTGATGGGGAAACAGTGGAAACAGTATGAGAGCTTTTTCGGGCTCCAGAATCACTGAAGATGCTGGTCGCAGCCATGAAATTTAAAGAAGTTTACTCCTTGGAAGGAAAGTTACCACCAGCGTAGATAGCATTTTAAAAGAGTAGAGACTACTTTACCAACAAAGGTCCTTCTAGTCAAGGGTATGGTTTTTCCAGTGGTCATGTCAAGATGTGAGAGGTGGACTGTGAAGAAAGCTGATCGCCAAAGAATCGATTCTTTTGAATTGTAGTGTTGGAGAAGACTCTTGAGAGTCCCTTGGACTGCAAGGTGATCCAACCAGTAAGGAGATCTGTCCTGGGTGTTAATTGGAAGGATTGATGGTAAAGTTGAAACTCCGATATTTTGACCACCTCATGCAAAGTATTGACTCACTGGAAAAGACTTTGATGCTGGGAGGGATTGGGGGCAGTAGGAGAAGGGGACGACAGAGAATGAGATGGCTGGATGGCATCACCGACTCAATGGACATGAGTGGAGTGTCCTCCGGGAGTTGGTAATGGACAGGGAGGCCTGGCGTGCTGTGATTCATGGGATCACAAAGAGTCAGACAGACTGAGAAACTGAACTGAACTGAGGTGATCATATGGTTTTAATCCTGAAATTTGTTATGATGCATCTCATGGATTAACACACAGCTACCGGAGAATGTCTGCATATCTGGGGAAAAACCTCAATATTAAAGCTGTTCGATACTTTTAAAGTGCTGATGGAATCTTCTTGGGATGATTTTGTTGAGGATGTTTGCCTCTATATTTGTCTATGTGATACTGGTCTATAATTTTCCTTTTCTGTGTTAACGTTGTCTTTGCTATCAGGTGATGCTGACTCGTAGGATGAGTTTGTGGGTTTTCCTACCGTTGTAGTATTTTGGAAATGTTTAAGAAGCCCATATGTTAACATTTAACTTAAAGGTTCATAAAACACCTGTGACATCATCTGGACCTTGAATGTCGTTAGCTGACAAATTTTTCATAACAGTATCAATATTAGTGGTTGTAATGTTGTGTTCCAATTTACTGGTTCCTCTTAGCTGAGTTCATAAGAAGTAGTCTGTGGTTTCCAGATTCTACATTTTATTGGCTTAAAGTTCTTTGTAGTAATCTATCATGATCTTTTGGTATTTCTGTGCTGTTGGTTATAATGTGTCCTTTCTGATGTATGACTTTATTGATTTGAGTGTTCTCCCATTTTTGTTGATGGCTCTGGCTCATGTTTTATGTATTTTCTTTATTCTCTCCAAGAGCCCCCTTTTAGTATTATTGATCTTTGCTACTATTTTCATCTCTTTTTTCTCCACCCCCCGCTATTCTCTGTTTTTTTTTTTTTTCCCAAAACCAATTTTTGGTTTTGTGTTTATTCTTCTGTCTAATTGCTTTAGTTGTACGTTTAATTAGTGTTTTATCCTATTTCATGTGTTTTATGAAATCACAATTTCATTGTCATTAGTTTATATGAATATGTACTTCATGGAAAATAGACGGGGAAACAGTGGAAACCGTGTCAGACTTATTGTTTTGGGCTCCAAAATCACTGTGGATGCTGATTGCAGCCATGAAATTAAAAGATGCTTACTCCTTGGAAGGAAAGTTATGACCAACCTAGATGGCATAATAAAAAACAGAGACATTACTTTGCCAACAAAGTTCCATCTAGTGAAGCCTATGGTTTTTCCAGTGGTCATGTACAGATGTTAGAGGTGGACTGTGAAGAAAACTGATCGCCAAAGAATGGTGTTGGAGAAGACTCTTGAGAATCCCTTGGACTGCATGGAGATCCAACCAGTCCATTCTAAAGGAAATCAGTACTGGTTATTCATTAGAAGGGCTGATGCTAAAACTGAAACTCCAACACTTCGGCCAATTCATGGGAAGTGTTGACTCACTGGAAAAGACTTTGATGCTGGGAGGGACTGGGGGCAGTAGAAGGGGACTACAGAGAATGAGATGGCTGGATGGCATCACCGACTCAATAGACATGAGTTGAGTGAACTCTGGGAGTTGGTGATTGACAGGGACGTCTGGTGTACTGCGATTCATGGGGTCATGAACAGTCAGACAGACTTAGAGACTGAACTGAACTGAACTGAGGTGATCATATGGTTTTAATCCTGAAATTTGTTATGATGTATCTCATGGATTGATACGCAGCTATTGGAGAATATCTGCATATCTGGGGAAAACCTCAATATTAAAGCTTTTTGATACTGTTAATGTGTTGTTGGATTCTTCTTGGGATTATTTTGTTGAGGATGTTTGCCTCTATGTTGGTCTATGTGATACTGGTCTATAATTTTCCTTCTCTTTCTTAACTTTGTCTTTGCTATCAGGTGATGCTGTACTCATAGGACGAGTTTTTGGGGTTTCCTACCTTTGTAGTATTTTGGAACTGTTTAAGAAACCCATATGTTAACATTTAACTTAAAGGTTCACAAAACACCTGTGACATCATCTGGACCTTGAATGTTGTTAGCTGACAAATTTTTCATAGCAGTATCAATATTAGTGGTTTTAATGTTGCGTTCATATTTTCTGTTTCCTCTTAGTTGAGTTCCTTAGAAGTAGTCTGTGGCTTCCAGATTCTACATTTTATTGGCTTAAAGCTCTTTGTTGTAATCTATCATGATCCTTTGATATTTCTGCGCTGTTGGTTATGTCTCCTTTCTCATGTATAATTTTATTGATTTGAGTGTTCTCCCTGTTTTGTTGATGACTCTGGCTCATGGTTTATGTATTTTCTTTATTCTCTCCAAGAGCCCCCTTTCAGTATTATTGATCTTTGATACAATTTTTATCATTTTTTTTCCAGTTCTATCCTCTATGTTTTTTTTTTTTCCCAAAACCAATTTTTGGTTTTGTGTTTATTCTTCTTTCTCTAATTGGTTTAGTTGAAAGTGTAGTTAGTTTTTAACCTGCTAATTGAGTTTTATGCAATCACAATTTAATTGTCATTAGTTTGTATGAATATATACTTCATGGGAAAAAGATGGGGAAAGAGTGGAGACCGTGTCAGACTTTATTTTTGGGGTCTCCAAAATCACTGTAGATGCTGATTGCAGCTATGAAATTAAAAGACGCTTACTCCTTGGAAGGAAAGTTATGAGCAACCTAGATAGCATAATAGAATGAGAGACATTTCTTTGCGAGAAAAGGTCCGTCTAGTCAAGGCTATGGTTTTTCCAGTGGTCATGTACAGATGTGAGAATTGGACTGTGAAGAAAGTTGATCGCCAAAGAATTGATGCTTTTGAATTGTGGTGTTGGAGAAGATTCTTGAGAATCCCTTGGACTGCATGTAGTTCCAATCAGTCCATTCTAAAGGAGATCAATCCTGGTTGTTCATTGGAAAGACTGATGCTGAAGCTAAAACTCCAATAATTTGGCCAACTCATGCAAAGAGTTTACTCACTGAAAAAGACTCTGATGCTGGGAATTGGGGACAGGAGGAGAAGGGGAAGGAAGAAAATGAGATGTCTTGATAACATCACTGACACAATGGACGTGAGTTTGAGTGAACTCTGCGAGTTGGTGATGGACAGGGAGGCCTGGCATGTTCTGATTCATGAGGTCTCAATGAACAACTGAGCTCAACTGTCACACACACACACACACACACACACACACATATATATTTTTCTCTCTGATTCTTCAATGATTTCTTGGCCATGAAGAGGTGTATACATCAACCTCAATGTATTCATGCTTTTCAGTTTTTTCTTTGTTATTTATGCTTTGTTTGTTTTTTTCTCGCCCACCCATGAATGACATATAAATCATAACACTGTGGTTAAAAAAAAAAAAAAAGTCTGATACAATTTTGATTATTTTAAATTTACCAAGTCCTGACGGGTGATCCAGGTTTTTATTTATTTAGAAATATTTATTTTGACCTTGCGAAGAAACTGCACTCTGCGGGTTTTGGGTGAAATCTACTTCAGTATCAGCTGAATTGTCAGGTCTGCTTGTTCTTTACATTTGTTTTCTTTTTCTACTTCATTTAAAAATTGAAAGATAATTTTTTCCCAATGTTGTTCTGGCTTCTGCTGTACAAAGGCATGGAACAGCCTACAGTAAACATATGGCAGTTATTGTGCTATCATCCATTTCTTGTTGTTTAGTTGTTCTATGACCTTCGTAAGTGTTTCTTGCATGATCTCCATTTATTTTCTGAGAGGTTTGATCATCTTTCCTATCGTTACTCTCAATGTTTTTTTCAGTGACAATATCTATTTCCTCTTTAATTATGACATATGTATTTTTACCTTGTTTCTTTGCCTGCAAAACACTTTACTGTCTTCATATTTGCTTAGCTTATTATGTAACTAGTCTTTCCTACCCGGGGTATAGGATGGTAGTACTTGCTTCCAGTCTGTATCGTGAATGTATAAGTTTGGTCCAGTGTTTTGTGTGTCCATGGAGGGGGAGGGACTGGCAACTACATTCTTGTAGCCACAGCTGATGCTTCTCTCTCTCATGGTGGGACCGTGTCAGAGGGGTCTTTTCTAGGTGTGTATGGGTTTAGTGTACTTTAGACAGTCCATCTGGGAATGATTTGGCTTGTGTTTCTGTCTTACATTTTGTGTGGTGTGAGGCAGCATCTCTGGGTAGTATAGGCTTTTGGGTGGAATGGTTCTTCGTTTCAGATGGAGGCCTTCATAGAGACTCTCACCAATTAATATTCATTAGAGCTGGGAATTATCTGGTGGTCTATGATACATTGTTGAAGCCCTAGGTGATCAGGACCAACTTCCAGTCAGAGAACCAAGATCACATAGTAAAAGATTAGACAGGGGAACAAAGGAAGACAGACACATGGTAAGAAATCAAAATCAAACCACAAGTAAAATAATAGAAGCAGTAATGACAATAGGGAAGAACACAGAATCAAGAGAACTAAGCAAATATCTTGTAAGACATAAAACAACACCAGAGCAGAGTGCCACCTGAAGAATAAAGGAAAAAACTCTGACAAAATGATAAGAGCTTTCCCACAGAATAAGAAAAAATCACAATTAATAAGGAAATATATGTTTATTAAAACAAAAATGAAAAGAAACATCAAACAACATCAACAAAAGGCACAGAAATCAGGAAAAGAAAATGCACAATAAATACATACCAATATAAGCAATCTTAAAACACCAAATAAGCGAGAATAATAAGAAAGCTTTTAAGTGAGACAGAGAGTGAACCACCACGCATCATAGCAAAACATCGGAAGTACAATGAATGTTACCTAGGGTCCCTGGGTTTTGGTCCTGAACATGTGCCACAGCACAAATTCACCTCTCTAGAAAACTCACCAAATGTGGGCAGAACTTAATTCTGGATCTTCAGTAAGGACAGGCCAGACTCTAAACTGGGATTGCTCCTTTGTTCTGAGAGCTGCAACAGCCTGGGTATTTTCATTCGTTGGAAATCTATTGTCCTTTTTTATCCCATAGAGAAAGCATCTGCAGAGTTGATTGCATGTATTTAATATGCGGCCTGCTCAGCTGGTGGGAAAGTTTTCAATTCTTTTCCTTCATTTCCCTGATCCTGAGTCTCAGATGTAGTTTGATAACAACCTCTCCGTGTGGTCACCAGAGAAGGCTGTCCCCAAGACCCTTATGGAACACTTGGGTCTGCCTTGGTGAGCACAGGAGCAAGAGGTAAAGCTGCTGGGACTGTAGGAACCCTGGTGGTGTCAGTTTTACAGAGGAGCCAGCAACCATGGGCAGAAAAATTGTGGCCCTCATGGGATAGTTTTCTAGCCTGTGGTGGCAGAAGCATGTGTGATAGTTCTAGTTAGTCTTTTTCTATTGCCTGATAGTAAGTCTCAGCATGTGGCACGAGGGGGAAATTCAATGCTGTCACCATATCCTCTGTGTGACTGAGTACTAAGGTCCCACTTTTTGTCAGTTTGGGATTTTTCAAAGGCATTCCTTTCTACACAGTTTGTCATCCCAGTTGCATAATTCCATCTCCACATAGTCAAGCAGTTCCCTCACAAGTTGTCTTTCTAAGCCCATGCTTGATCTTCCACGCCCTTGTACACTAGTTGACCTGGCCTGCCATTTGGGGCATGCAGGACCACACCACACATTCTCTGTTTGATTTTCACTATAGGCAAACTATATTTTATCAGCTTCTTCACTTTGCTTCCTTTCAGTCAAAATTAATTTAAGTTTAGTGAGGTCGCTTGCTTGAATCCTCAATCTATTCCCTGATTCTCCATCTCCCACCGCAAGACACAGGCTTGGTTTTATTCCTCTCGTCCTCCTCCCATCTTCCCTCCATTCTTCCCAGTTATGTCTAGTTTCCATATAGACCTCACTATTGAGCAAGATCTTCTGCTAATATCCATTTGATGATCTGGAGGAAGTATTGTCTTGATAGAAGTATTATTTGTCATGCCTCCATTGAGAGTTGCACTCAATGTCCTCTTATTTTCTGCGAAATCAGAAATTCTGATCTTATTTCTAGGCAAGCTCTGTAATTCCTTTATGCATGCTGGTGAAACAACAAACTTTAACTGATATGAATTAATCAGTTTGATGGGAGGTTACATACATATTTACGTAATTCTTAAATCATTGATTTTGAACACGCAAATAGACACATTTATTTTTCTTGAAATTTCTGCTAATGAGGAATTGTCATCTGATTAATGGCTCAGAGGTGAAAGCATCTGCCTGCAATGAGGGAGACCTGGGTTCGATCCCTGGGTTGGGAAGATCCCCTGGAGAAGGAAATGGCAACCCACTCCGGTATTCTTGCCTGGAAAATCACATGGACAGAGGAGCCTGGTGGGCTATACTCCACGGGGTAGCAAAGAGTCAGACATGACTGAGTGACTTCACTTCACTAAGGAACTATAGCTCTTTCCAGGATGAGAGGTGATACAGGAATTGGGCTCAAAAAGTCAGTCCCTGAAAATATCTAGCTATTTGTCAAGCTGTCCTGACATTTTCCCAGAGCACAGATTCCTTACTTCAGCTCTGGAAACTTAACTGTTTTAAGTCGGTGTCAAAGGTTAGAGAGTGGCATGGGCATAGTTTAATTCTTGTATAGGAAGATGCCAAGGGACCAGGAATGTGACAATTGGTAGATGATAGCTTAAAAGAGAGAGACAGAGAAAAAAAGTGCAGAACAAAACAAAGCAAAACAGGGAGGTGTAGTTAGTCATTTAATCTTAAGGAAAACCTTAATTGGAGTTTGGATCATAGTAAAAGCAAGGGGGTTTCATAAAGTTATCTACATTTTCTTTATTGTCTCTGTAACTGGCATAGACTGCGTGTGAAAATGAGGTCATTTAGGTGTGTTTAACTCTTTGTGACCCAATGGACAGTAGCCTACCATCTCCTTTGCCTGGGCATCTTCTAGACGCAGTGATGAAAACTGTGTCTGCCCCATTGCAGGCAGATGCTTTAGCATCTGAGCCACCAGGAAAGCCCTTTGACTGCGTGGGTCACAACAAATTGTGGAACATTCTTAAAGGGATAAGAATACGGGACCACCTTACCTGTATCCTGGGAAACGTGCATACAGGTGAAGACACAACAGTTGGAATTGGACAAGGAACAATGAACTGGTACATAGTAGGGAAGGAAATACATCAAGGCTATGTATTGCCACCCAGCTCATTTGACTTCTGTGCAGAGTGCATCATGGAAAGTAACTTGCTGAAAGAATCTGAAGTTGGAAACAAAGTTACTGTGAGAAGAATGAATAACCTGAGTTATAAGATGACAACACACAAATGGCTGAAATATACCAGGAAGCAAAGAGCCTTCTGACGAAGGTGAAAGGGGAGAGTGGAAAAGCTGGATTAAAACTCAATATAAAAACAAACACTCACAAAAAATAAGCTCATGGAATATGGTCCCATCAATTTGAGATATATTGATGGGATACAATTGAATTAGTGACAGGTTTCCCTTTCTTGACACCCGATATCACTGCCGAATTGACTGCAGCCATGAAATTTAAAGGAACTTGCACTTTGATGAAAAGCTGTGACCAATCTAGACACCACGTTAAAAAGCTGAGAGATTACTGAAAAAGACCTGATTAGTCAAAGTTGATTTTCGGGCGGAACACGTGGAGGAATAAGCAGAATCACAAGAACTGAGTGCCATAATATTGATGTTTTGCAACAAAGCCTGGAGAAGATATGTGAGAGTTCCGTGGTGAGCATGGAGTTCAAACTAGAAAAGCGTGAAGGAAACCGTCTCTGACTGTCTCAGAAGGACTGATACTGAACATGAAGAGCCAATATATCGGCCACATGAGGCCTAGAGCAAAATCACTGGGAAGAAACCGATGCTGGGAAAGATTGGGCACAGGAGAAGAAGGGAAGGGCAGAGGCCGAGATGATCGCAAAGCATCACTGACTCAAAGGTCATGGATTTGAGAAAGCTCTGGGAGATTTGAAGGGCAGGCGATCCCTGGGTTCTTGCTGTACATGGAGTCACAAAGAATCAGACAAGAGTGAGTGACTGAGCTACATCAAAAAATTAGTCTTGGCAGTGCTGGGAGATAGTTCAGAGAAAATGGTAAGCCTGTCATTGTACCTGGGATGATAAGTGATATTCAGGATAATTAGAAAGAACAAAGCTCTTGTCAGTTTACTTCTTTTCCTCCCTCACATAGTACATCTCACAATGTTTTTGGAGAGGTTCCCAAAAAAGGAGAACTCCTGCGAAGTCATGTGGTATCCTGAGACAGAAACCTTACTGCATCAGCCACTTGGATCTACAATCTTGGTCTTAGACAGAAGCAGGTATTGTCTGTAAGTGTCTGCTAGAACTGCCCATTTTCTGATGTGTTAACAGGCTGATATTTGATCTTAAGGATGAGGTGAGAGTTAAGCAAACTTATATCTTCTCAATCAAACTCTGTAATCGTGGGTGAAGCATCTTTGACTTGTGTATTCTAGTTACCCTTAGGAAAGCTTACAAGGGGTTATATTACTAAGTAAGGATGTAGGTAGGAGACTGGATCCATTTAAACTTTGCTACTTGCCTTCTCTGTACATAGACCATTCCTCTTTTAGTGTCACAGTTTTTGTCTTCAGATGAGGGTTGAGAATTGTCGAACTGTGTGAATGTATCTGAAGTCCCATGAAACAGAAGACAGGGAGTACACAGTTTTCCTCTTTGAATCAGATCTCAAGATTTTTGCCTTAATCAATTTTCACTATCAGTGCATCTCAAATATTCATACATTCTTTTCATTTATTTATTTATTTTAATTGGAGGCTAATTAAATTGCATTATTGTATTGGTTTTGGCATACATTGACATGAATCTGCCACGGGTGCACATGTGTTCTGCATCTTGAACCCCACTCCCACCTGCCTCCCCAACCAAATCCTCTGGTTTATCCCAGTACACCAGCCCTGAGCATCCTGTATCATGCATCGAACCTGGACTGGACATTCGTTGTATATATGATCATATACATGTTTCAGTGCCATTATATGATGATTGCCACACAGAGCTGAAACCAGAATTCATATATAGTCATTATCTTATCAGTGTGGTACGGCTTGGATATTGAAGATTTTATCTACGAAGTATGTGGGCCATGTTTTCACTTCCTTCTATTTAATTGTCTATTTTAACTGATACCCTTGTGAAGGAGGAAGGCCACTTCTGTCATGTGGAAACAGAATTACAGATTTCATCATTAGTTTCTTTGATCCCTAAGAATGCTATTCATAATGGTGAGTGCGCCACCTCCAATAGGATTGTAGTATCCTATTATAAGAAAACCTGGTTGAAGCTCCACACATCTACTTGTCTTCTCTGGTATTGCCAAATTAGTAGGGGGGTGTTTTTGTTATTGCCAGACATCACAGACTTCAAAGGCCCCTCTAAACTTTGGTGGGCTGATTGTGACAGTGCCATAGATTTTAAGTATCTTAGGGTGTAGTCGCTTGGTTATTATCGAAATGCTTTCACTCTCTGAGACTCATCCATTTGTCTTGTACTTTGAAATACTAAAGCAGACTTTGGATGGACATTTTAGTTTGTACCTCTTTATACTATTGAATTAGCCGTTTCTTCAGCCAAAATCTCTAATATAAAAGTCCAAAAGAGAACCCAGACGTACACTCACAATCACATTCTTAATCTGATACACACACACACACACACACACACACACACACACACACACAAGGAGAGTCACAATCTTACATGCCCAAAACACAATTATGAAAGGAAAAGAAAACCAAAGTACTCACTGAAGGACACCTATGAAATGCACTGATTTCTCTGTTATTTGTTTCTAGGCTTAATGTTGGAAGTTATTTTGTAGTTAAATGATTTCACTCTAGGGACATTTTAAACCAATATGTTTCAAAAGATAGAACATTGATCTACATCCCATGGGATCTTAGAATATTTGCATGAAAAACTATTCTGTGATTTGATGAAAATAAAGTTTTAGTGTACCAATATTGAAGTCATATTGACCTCTTTAGGTCCTTCAGTGACACATTTGCTTGTTATATTTTAAGTATCCAATTTCATCCCCTGACTTTATCCCATCAATTCCTCTAATTTTTGCCCCAATCTTCTGTATTTACCTCACTTAATTTTTGTTTTCAGTTTTACAATTTTAGGCACCAATCATAAATTAAATACATAAAGGAAAGGAAATTGAATTCATGTATAATGCTTCCCTAAGATATTGAGCTATTTTCTCTATAAGCTTTGGAGAATGACAGGTACTGATATTTTAAAGCCATATGGCAATTGATAACAAAGGGAATGGACCATATAACCAGGTTTCCTTTGGTAGGACAATTGAAGTACAGGTTAATGCTGTTAGTACAGGTTAGTACTGTTTTGTTTCAGGAGGGAACAAAAACAGTAGCTTCTCAACATGATATATTGAATGTCCTTGTCCATGTCTTTTCCAAGTTATCACATAGGACTAAGTGGATTATTCCTGTTCTTTATGAGAAGGACCTGCCAGTCAAAGCAGAACATGAAAAGAAGGTAAAAGGGACTGAGAACGAATAATCAGTACATGGCAATAAAATAGCAAATGGAATCACCTTTAAGGTGATATTTCTCAAAGGATGCAAATTGGACTACATCGTCAGTCAGTTTGTCAGTTCAGTTGCTCACTCCTGTCTGACCCTTTGCGACCCCATGAATCACAGCATACCAGGCCTCCCTGTCCATCACCAAAACCTGAAGTTCACTCAAACTCATCTCCATCAAGTCGGTGATGCCATCCAGCCATCTCATTCTCTGTCTTCCCCTTCTCCTCCTGTCCCACATCCCTCCCAGCATCAGAGTCTTTTCCAGTGAGTCAACCCTTCACATGAGGTGGCCAAAGTATTGGAGTTTCAGCTTCAGCACCAATCATTCCAATGAACACTCAGAACTGATCTCCCTTAGAATGAACTGGTTGGATCTCCTTGCAGTCCACGGGACTCTCAAGAGTCTTCTCCAACACCACAGTTCAAAAGCTTCAAGTCTTCGGCTATCAGCTTTCTTCACAGTCCAACTCTGACATCCATACATGACCACTGGAAAAACCATAGCCTTCACTAGACAGACCTTGGTTGGCAAAGTAATGTGTTTGCTTTGCATATGCTAACTAGGTTCATCATAACTTTCCTTCCAAGGAGTAAGTGTCTTTTAGTTTCATAAAAATACTGAAATCTAAAACAAGAGCATTGAACTTTGGGCTTGAAATCATAACTAAAGACACCAATTTCAATAACACTTACCATTGCTTCAAAATGCTCACCCCTTGAATGTAATTTTTCAGTGAAAGAAAAAGTGTGTTTGTTGACCATTCCTTTATCTACACAGATATTCCACAGATTTCACTGTTCATTAGCTGCAAGAATGAAAGTGGTCAACTTATCTTGATGTTGTCCTATGTGGGTAACCATCCCAAAACAGGGATCTGACTTGATGTTGCCACCAACATCTAAAGGAATGACCCCAAATTTGAGATTGCAAAGATTTCTAGGTAGTTTTCATGATATCTGGATAGTACAACAAGCAGACACTCTGTTCAGAGTATTTCGTTGTGAAATATATTAGGGATCAACCATTGATATTGATCCCTGCTTAATCCATGACTTTTCTAGATTATTAAAATTAATGATTCTTTTTTATTATTCATGTCTCCACAACTACTATTGAATTTTCGGGTACTGGGTCCTGAAACTACGTGCTTAGAATGGGTTCTTATAGACTGTAAACTTCATGATAGCAACAGTCATTTTATAGTTTGAATTCCCACATTTAACATTCGTGTAAATATAATAAATATTTATCAACTTGGAAAAAGTTATCAGTAAAGAGGAAAGGCCAATAATGATAAAACTGACGGTTATAGGAATATGTTGAGTAATGTATATAGCATTTGATTGGTTATGACATTTCTTTATTGATAACTTAGTAAGTACTTAAAATATATCATTTGCAGGCTCTAATTTTAGCTGATGTGAAAGATACATAAAGAGAGTAGACCCAAAACACATGGAAGACCTGAATGGCAGTTCCTTCCAACCCCAAGAAAGAGTTGAGACAAAATTGTGAGAAGGGGCTTAGCATGACTGAAATTAGGTTGAGAGACTGTAGCTCTGGAAGTACAGTATAAGAGAAAGATAATGAAATTATTAAGGAAAAAAGATACCATGTCTTCACAGAACTTGTTCATCACACTGATGTGCTGCAATCACCACCAGGAATATATTATGTCTCTGTGTGAACCGATAAGCAACATCTAAACATGCATTAGGAAATATAGGGTGGAATCTTGGTTTCAGGAAATAAAGGTGTGCCTCAAGGACAGCATCTTCCCTGGTGGCTCAGACAGTAAAGCGTCTGCCTGCAATGTGGGAGACCCGGGTTTAAACCCTGGGTCAGGAAGATCCCTGAAGAAGGAAATGACAACCCACTCCATTATCTTTGCCTGGAGAATCCCATGTATGGATGAGCATGGTAGGCTACAGTCCACAGCGGTCACGAAGCGTCGGTCACGAGTGAGCTACTTCACTTTGGCTTTCACTTAAGGACAACAGAACAAAAATGTCCCTATACATTATCACTTGTAAAATACATATCTTGTGCCCACCATGGGCCATTCACTGGTTATGTTATGTTTTCTTTGGTATCACAGTGACAGTACAGTGGTGATCATGATTTTGATGATCATGATTTTATATTTTCAAGTAGATAATGAATTTCTATACTGAAGATAACCTTCTGTCTACCCTTTTAATACTCTACCAGTATCTAATAGAATATAATGTAACTGTGAATGCACTAACGTGCATGCTGTGAATTTCCATTTCTTTGATTTTATTTGTATCTCTTCCTTCACCCATACACTCCTCATGTAGACACCCATTCATTTCAGCAGGGATGATTTCAGAAATCACGTTACATCCATTACCTCTTTTCCCTTTGTTCTCATTTTCTTGCTTACAAATATTAGATCACGTGTCATTGACCTAGGATGCATAATGAATGTTTTCTTGTCCTGAAGAGTTTATAAAATAGTGCAGTAAAATAGCCATACATTAAACTAAGCCTCATTTTTCTCTTCATTGTCTGAAAAAAGAAAATGAAACTATGAAGATGAACATGTAAGTTTATTGTTCAAATACAAGAATTGTAGGTATTTGTTGACATCTCCCAACAAAAATTTCAATCTTCATTAGGCTCCATAATCTGACATTTATTTGATAGGTCCATTTTAAATAGCATGGTTTTCACATAACGATGATTCTTGATGAGTTGACTTGAAAGAGAGGAGGCAGATAAAGAAGTGATCTTTGGCACTGAGGGCCATGAGTTGCCTCTCTTTTGTAGGTCACGGAAAGGACTGTAATGGGCTGACATATCACTATATCTATCTGGAAACTTATAAGGCTCCACCATCAGTCTAGAATAACTGCTCTGTAATGGAGATAGGATGTGGTTCTGAGAATTCGATCTAGTTGTCGTAGGCAAGTCCTCAACGTGGCCATTTACCTGAGTGTAGCTGCTATGTGAGTGCCACTTAAACATGCTCAACTGATTTAAAACAGCAGGTTGATTTCCCAAAATCTGTTCTGTTTGGCTAACTGATATTGATGATGGGGAAGGTAAGTCACACAGAGCTAGAGCTCTTGTATTAGCGACTATCTGACTGGTGTGAGGCTTTTCTATGAAAGGCACACTTAAACTGGTAGAGGCTGAAATTGTACTCTCTCCACTAGTTTCAGGAAGAAAATCAGAGTTATGATCATCTATGTTGACACTTTCTTTAACATGCTTCTTCTTGCAATCTCGAACTAATGAAGATATTGCAGACACATTTTTAATCCCAACTCTTCTTTTTATTCTTACTAAAAGTTGAGGATACCCTCTTTTGAAATTTGGATTATAGTAGATCTGTAACTAAAGTCAAAGGATATAATTATTTAGTTTCTTTATAAACCAAGGTAAAACTGCCATAAAATCTAAACTATAAAAGTTTATTCCTTCATACAGATGGCTAACAAACTCATGAAAAGATGCTCAACATCATTTATAATCAGAGAAATGCAAATCATAACCACAATGAGGTACCATTTTGTGCCAGTACGAATGGCTTATATCCCAAAGTCTACAAGCAATAAATACTGGAGGGGGTGTGGAGAAAAGGGAACCCTCCTATACTGTTGGTGGGAATGCAAACAGCACAACCACTATGAAGAACAGTGTGGAGCTTCCTTCAAAAACTGGAAATAGAGCTGCCATAGGACCCAACAATCACACTCCTGGGCATACACACAGAGGAAAACTGAATTGAAAGAGACACATGTGCTCTAATGTTTATTGTAGCACAGTTTATAATAGCCAGGACATGGAGGTAATCTATATGTCCATCTGCAGACGAATGGATAAGAAAGCTGTGGTGCACATGCGCAATGGAGTATTGCTACTGCTAAGTCACTTCAGTCGTGTCCGACTCTGTGTGACCCCATAGACGGAAGCCCACCAGGCTCCCCCGTCCCTGGGATTCTCCAGGCAAGAACACTGGAGTTTTACTCAGCCATTAAAAATACATCTGAATCGGTTCCAATGAGGTGGATGAAACTGGAGCCTGTTATACAGAGTGAATTAAGGCAGAAAGCAAAACACCAATACAGTATACTAATGCATATATATGGAATTTAGAAAGGTGATAACAATAACCCTGTAAATGAGACAGCAAGAGAGACACAGGTGTATAGAACAGTCTTTTGGACTCTGTAGGAGAGGGCGAGGGTGGAATGATTTGGGAGAATGGCATTGAACCATGTATATTATTATATGTGCAACGAATCACAATTCCAGGTTCGATGAATGATACAGGATGTGCGGGGCTGGTGTACTGGGATGAACCAGAGGGATGGGATGGGATGGGGAGGGAGGAGGGAGGGAGGTGGGAGTGGGTTCAAGATGGGGAACACATGTACACCTGGGGCAGATTCATGCCAATGTATGGCAAAACCAATACAATAATGGAAAGTAATTAGCCTCCAATTGAAAAATAAAATTAGGAAAGAATAAATAATTCCTTCTATGATACCAATTAAATTCCATCAAATTAAAGGCCTCCAGAGTAGTTTTAACAGCTAACATGTTAGAAACAAATGTGCTCCTCGACTAAAAATATGTTGTATATATATAGTAAATATCATAAGTAGCTTCAAGACTCATATCTTGTTTCAAGTTGATTGGAAAGTTTGTTTCAACATCAAATATTGTATCCTCCAGCTGTCTCAACTTCAAACAATAAAGCTTTTTCAACAAATTGCTATGTCAATTTTGAATTTTGTTTTAGCTACATATGGTGACATGCTTTCTAGGTCACATGATTTAATCTTACATATTGCCAATAAGTGAAAATTTTGGGATACCTTGCTCAAAAGAGCGATGTTGTTTTCTTCTTCCAGAAAGTCAGATAGTGAAGCAGATCTTTGAAGAGGTTGTCGCTTTTTACTAAACCCATAAAGGTTCAGCTGTCGAACTAAACTTTTCATATTATTGGTTTCAAATATTCTGAAAGGCGCCTTTCTTTCCAAGACTTCTTTCTTGAAGAGTTCTTCATTGATCACTATACAAGTGCCACTCTCATCCCACCAAATAGATTGAAATTGATCACTTTCCACTATATTCCACAATTTTTGTGGAAAAGTGAGTGGAAGAAAATCATTCAGCTCACCTGTTTCAGAGACAGAAAATGTGTAACATGGCCTTTTCATCAGAACTTCCTCAAAGCCTGAAAAGCATATTCTTCAATAAGACATCGCAAAACTGAGTCCCCAGCAAGTGTATAATCATACAAAGGTCTGATGGAGGTTTCTGAAGCAGTGGATTCATCGTTAGGAGGCACATCTTGAATTTCTGAAGAAATATGTGCAATCTCAGGAAAATCTTTCTTCAGATACTTTTCTCATTTTTCTGACATTACACACAGCAAATTCAAATGCTGCTTGGCTGGCCTAAGGGGGGAACTCCCTAGAACATCACAGTGGTTCCAAAATGCACTGGTCTCCTAGCAATGGAAGAGTAGCTGTGACATCACAAAGTCACTGGTCTCCTAGCAAGTGAAGGGTAGCTGTGACACAACAACGTCACTGGTCTCCTAGAAATTGATGGGCAATGTTCAACCAGTGTTTATACATCAGCATCAACTTAAAATACAGGCTCCTTACACAAACAGTAACAAAAACCATGAGGCTGCAAAATCTCATTCCTAAAGAATGTTTATATGTATAAATCAAATCAGTAAATCCATTTGGTTTCTGAAATAAAAGTGATTCTTGGCAGCGGCCAAGAGGAGCTACCCCAAGCCCAAGGCCAGGGGCAGCAGCCGAAAGGAGCTATCCCACATCCAAGTGGCGCTGGCTGTGCTGGCACAGGAGGGCCGTGAGGATCAACTCCACATTCAAGATCAGGTGGGGCAGCCGTGAGGAGATACCCCTCGTCCAAGGTAAGGTGCAGTGGCTGTGCTTTGCTGGAGCAGCCGTGAAGAGATACCCCACAACAAAGGTAAGAGTAACCCAAATATGATGGTAAGAATTGCGAGAGGGCATGAGAAGGCAGACACATAGAAATCTTGATCATAGAAAGTTAGTCGATCTGATCACATGGACCACAGCTTTCTCTAACTGATCTCTAACTGAATGAATCTAAGCCATGCTGTGTAGGGCCACCCACGATGGACGGGTCATGGGGGAGAGGTATAACAGAATGTGGCCCACTGGAGAAGGGAATGGCAAGTCACTTCAGTATACTTGCATCGAGAACACCAAGAACAGTATGAAAAGGCATAATAATAGGATACTGAATGAGGAGCTCCCCAGATCGGTAGGTTCCCAGTATGCTACTGGCGATCAGTGGCGAAATAACTTCAGAAAAAATGAAGGAATGGAGCAAAAGCAAAAGCAATGCCCAGTTGTGGATGTGACTGGTGATATAAGCAAGGTCTGATGATGCAAAGAACAATATTGCATAGGAACCTGGAACGATAGGTCCGTGAATCAAGACAAATTGGAAGTGGTCAAACAAGAGATGGCAAGATTGAACGTAGACATTCTAGGAATCAGTGAACTAAAATGGACTGGAATGGGTAAATTTAACTCAGATGACCATTATATATACTATTGTGGCCAGGATTCCCTTAGAAGAAATGGAGTAGTCATCATAGTCAACAGAAGATTCCGAAATGCTGTACTTGGATGCAATCTCCAAACGAACAGAATGATCTCTGTTCATTTCCAATGCAAACCATTCAATATTACAGTAATTCAAGCCTATACCCCAACCAGTAACACTTAAAAAGCCGAAGTTGAATGGTTCTGTGAAGACCTACAAGACCTTTTAGAACTAACGCTTAAAAAAGATGTCCTTTTCATTTTAGGGGACTGGAATGCAAAAATAGGAATTAAGAAACACCGGGCGTAACTGGGAAATCTGGCCTGGGAGCACAGAATGAAACAGGACAAAGGCTAATAGAGTTTTGCCATGAGAACACAATGGTCATAGCAAGCAAGTTCTTTCCGCAACAGAAGAGAAGACTCGACACATGGACATCACCAGATTGTCAACACCAAAATCAGATTGACTGTATTCTTTTCAGCCAAAGTGGAGAAATACTATAAAGTTAACAAATACAAGACCAGAGCTGACTGTGGCTCAGATCATAAATTCATTATGGTCAAATTCAGACTTAAATTGAAGAAAGTAGGGGAAACCACTAAACTATTCAGGTATGACTTAAATCAAATCCCTTATGATTATACTGTGGAAAGGAGAAATAGATTTAAAGGACTAGATCTGATAGATAGAGTGGCTGATGAACTATGGACGGAGGTTCATGTCATCGTACAGGAAACTGGGACCAAGACCATCCCCATTGAAAAGAAATACTAAAAAGCAAAATGGCTGTCTGGGGAGGGCTTACAAATAGCTGTGAAAGTAAAGAAGCGAAAAGTAAAGGAGAAATAAAAAGGTATAAGCATCTGAATACAGAGTTCCAAAGAATAACAAGGAGAAATAAAAAAGCCTTCCTCAGCAATCAATGCAAAGAAATCGATGAAAACAACAGAATGGGAAAGACAAGAGATCTCTTCAAGAGTATTAGAGATACCAAGGGAACATTTCATGCAAAGATGGGCTCGATAAAGGACAGAAATTGTAGGGACCTAAGAGAAGCAGCAGATATTAAGAAGAGGTGGCAAGAATACACAGAAGAACTGTACAAAACAGATCTTCACAACCAAGATAATCATGATGGTGTGATCAATGACTTCAAGCCAGACATCTTGAAATGTGAAGTCAAGTGAATATGAAGACAAGTGGGCCTTAGAAAGCATCAATATGAACAAAGCTAGTGGAGGTGACAGAATTCCAGATGAGCTATTTCAAACCCTGAAAGATGATGTTGTGAAAGTGCTGCATTCAATACACCAGCAAATTTGGAAAACTCAGCCGTGGCTACAGGAATGGAAAAGGTCAGTCTTCATTCCAATCCCAAGAAAGGCAATGCCAAAGAATGCTTAAATGACCGCACAACTGCACTCATCTCATAGGCAGTAAAGTCATGCTCAAAATTCTCCAAGCCAAGCTTCAGCAATATGTGAACCGTGAACTTCCAAATGTTCAAGTTGGTTTTAGAAAAGGCAGAGGAACCAGAGGTCAAATTGCCAACATCCTCTGGATCATGGATAAAGCAAGAGAGTTGCATAGAAACATCTATTTCTGCTTTATTGACTATGCCAAAGTCTTTGACTGTGTGAATCACAATAAAATCTGGAAAATTCGGAAAGAGATGGAAATACCAGAAATACCAAATGGAAATACCAAATGCCCTGCCTCTTGAGAAACCTGTATTCAGGTCAGGAAAAAACAGATAAAACTGGACATGGAACAACAGGCAGCTTCCAAATAGGAAAAGGAGTACTTCAAGGTTGCATATTGTCACCCTGCTTATTTAACGTCTATGCAGAGTACATCATGAGAAATGCTGGGCTGGAAGAAGCACAGGTTGGAATCAAGATTACCATGAGAAATATCAATAACCTCAAATATACAGATGACATCACTCCTACTGCAGAAAGTGAAGAGTAACTAAAAAGCCTCTTGATGAAAGTGAAAGAGGAGAGTGAATAAGTTGGCTTGAAGCCAACATTCAGAAAACTAAGATCATGGCATCTGGTCCCATCACTTCATGGGAAATAGATGGGGAAACAGTGTCAGACTTTATCACTGCGGATGCTGATTGTAGTTTTGAAATTAAAAGATGCTTAGTTCTTGGGAGAAAAGTTATGACCAACCTAGATAGAATATTAAAGAACAGAGACATTACTTTGCCAACAAAAGTCCGTCTAGTCAAGGGTATGGCTTTTCAGTGGCCATATATGGATGTGAGAGTTGGACTGTGAAGAAAACTGATCCCCGAAGAACTGATGCTTTTGAACTGTGGTGCTGGAGAAGTCTCTTGTGAGTCCCTTCGACTGCAAGGAGATCCAACCAGTCCATTCTAAAGAAGATCAGTCCTGGATGTCCATTGGAAGGACTGATGCTCAATCTGAAGCTTCAGTTCTTTGGCCAACTCATGAGACGAGTTGACTCACTGGAAAAAACTCTGATGCTGGGAGGGATTGAGGGCAGGAGGAGAAGGGGACGACAGAGTATGAGATGGCTGGATGGCATCACAGACTCGATGGAGGCAGGTCTGAGTGAACTCCGGGAATTACTGATGGACAGGGAAGACTGGCATGCTGTGATACATGGGGTCGCAAAGGGTCGGATTCCACTGAGCGACTGTACTGAACTGAACTGAAATGAACTGAACTGAACTGAACCCAACTAAACTTTGATTACTCACTTCTCTGCAATAGTTTATTGTAGAACCAAGTAAGGTGTCCTAGCAGCTGGTCCTTCAAAGACCCACACTCCCCGAATATTTTCAGGGGAACGATTTTAATGACACAGTGAGGTTGGGCATGGGGTGTGTGATATACTTTGGGGACATTCTACTAGTGGCCTGTTACTGAGGATATTGGGAGTCAACATCATTGCCCATCTGGTTCCAACTACTCTGTGGTCTAGGTACTAACATTTCAGCCTGGTTGGGGCTTTCAGTTCAGTTCAGTTCAGTCGCTCAGTCGTGTCCGACTCTCCGCGACCCCATGAATCACAGCACTCCAGGCCTCCCTGTCCATCACCAACTCCCAGAGTTCACTCAAACTCATGTCCACAGAGTTGGTGATGCAATCCAGCCATCTCATTCTCGGTCGTCCCCTTCTCCTCCAGCCCCCAACATTTCCCAGCATCAGAGACTTTTCCAGTGAGTCAACTTGTCGCATGAGGTGGCCAAGTATTGCAGTTTCAGCTTTAGCATCAGTCCTTCTAATGAACAACCAGGGTTGATCTCCTTTAGCATGGACTGGTTGGGTCTCCTTGCAGTACAAGGGACTCTCAAGAGTCTTCTCCAACACGAAAGTTCAAAAGCATCAATTCTTTGGCGATCAGCTTTCTTCACAGTCCAACTCTCACATCTGTACATTACCACGGGAAAAACCATAGCCTTGACTAAACAGATCTTGGTTAGCAAAGTAATGCCTCTGCTTTTTAATGTACTATCAAGTTTGTTCATAACTTTCCTTCCAAAGAGTAAGTGTCTTTTAATTTCATGGCTGCAATCAGCATCTGCAGGGATTTTTAGTATCTGTAAAACTGTTCACAGGATATTGCTCAGAATGTTATTTACGGCCCTTGAGGATGAACTAAAGATCCTTGACTTTGCTTAATGGCTAAAACATTATTATTCTATATCACTTGATTATTTTCCTTTGTTTCTGTCTTTTCTATTTTCCCTGATAAATATTACTCTTGGAACACGAGGAAGTCTAGAATCTCTTATTTCTCTCTCTCGGTTTTCATACTTTTCAATCTTAAGAAGGGACTGATTAGAACAAGAAAGGAAATAAAGTGTTGGATTTAGAGCGTGATCATATGTGACTGAGAATCCCAGTTCCAGGTTCGATTTTTAATCAGGATCCCCAGTTCTTGGAGTGTTTGAATCAACAACAATTTTGGCTCTTTCATGATGAGATGGAGCATGGAGTTGGAAATAATTCTGACATCTAAACTTGGTATCAATATTTTCTGTTAAGCAAACATATCTGTCTATTTTATATAGATATTTGTATATCTATGATGTATAAATATATGTGTATATATATATATATATATATATATATTTCCATAAGTGTTTATTTTTGTCATTAAACCTGGACAAACATTTGAAAATTGGTAGATATTTATTAAAACGAAAGAGGGGAGTGATATAAAGGAGTACTCATATTTTAGATGCAGCCAAAGAAACATATTTGGAAGTATTTCCACTTACGTATATTCAATAACCGAGTAGACTTTTGAATCATTCTGCTTTTGGGTTTGAATTTTTTTCCATTGCTGCTTTGCCTAACGAAATTAAAAGCCATTGCACATTTTTCTATACACACATCCATACACACAAACATGCACGTATGTGTACATGTCAAAATATAATTTTAAACAACTTTATTTGGGTGGTCAAAATCTTTGCTTGCTTCCAGTCTTAAGTGAACTGTTTGAGAACCCCAACACTACTTAATAACTTCCTGGCTGAATAATATAGATCCTATTACTGAAAGACTATCCCTTAATCGAGCTTATCTTCCACTATTCTTTGTGTAAGAGATGGGGTTCATACATATGAGGACACCTTGAGCACATAAAACCACAACTCTCGTTTACTTAGAGATACAGACTGGTTCCAAATAGGAATAGGAGTACGTCAAGGTTATATATTGCCACCTTGTTTATTTAACTTATATGCAGATTACATCATGAGGAACGCTGGGCTGGAAGAAGCACAAGCTGGATTCAAGATTGCCAGGAGAAATATCAATAACCTCAGGTATGCAGATTACACGACCTTTATGGCTGCAAGTGAAGAGGAACTAAAAAGCCTCTTGATAAAAGTAAAAGAGGAGAGTGAAAAGGTTGGTTTGAAGCTCAACATTCAGGAAACAAAGACCATGGCAACTGGTCCCATCACTTCATGGGAAATAAAAAGTGTTACAGAGGAAACAGTGTCAGATCCAAAATCATCGTGGATTCTGATTGTAGCCATGAAATTAAAAGACTCTTACTCCTTGGGAGGAACGTTACGACCAACCTAGATAGCATATTAAAGAGCAGAGACATTACTTTACCAAATAAGGTCCGTCTAGTCAAGGCTATAGTTTTTCCAGTGGTCATGTATGGATGTGAGATTTGTACTGTGAAGAAAGAATTGATGCTTTTGAACTGTGGTGCTGGAGAAGACTCTTGAGAGTCCCTTGGACTGCAAGGAGATCCAACCAGTTCATTCTAAAGGAGACTGATCCTGGGTTTTCTTTGGAAGGACTAATGCTAAAGCTGAAACTCCAATTCTTTGGCCACCTCATGCGAAGAGTTGACTCACTGGAAAAGACTCTGATGCTGGGAAGGATTGGGGGTGGGAGGAAAAGGGGACGACAGGGAATGAGATGGCTGGATGGCATCACCGACTCGATGGACATGTGTTTGAGTAAACTCCGCAACCTGGTGATCGACAGGGAGGCCTGACATGCTGTGATTCATGGGGTCGCAAAGAGTTGGTGATGACTGAGCATCCGAACTCAAAGGAACTGCAGACATTCAAATTATATGACGTGCACATTAAAATCACTTCTCCATAATTAAGTGTGTACATTTTTCTTTCATCCCTTTAAACTGCTGGTACCAAATATTTCAATAGAAACCACTGATTATCAAAATTTCTCTCCCTTCGTGCCACAGGGGTTCAGCTTCATGCCGCCCTCCATATTATATCCTTATTTCTTGTCCTTCTTTGTATTTTTGTAGTTTCCACATCAGAGAAAACCTAACTAGATAACATGAACAGGCTCAATATATTTTGTTAATAGAGAAATGTAATATAGGCTGTGCATTTTGTCAACATTTTACAGAGTTGTCACAGAAGCATGACAGAAATGCTCCAAAAGGAAACTTAAAACCTGCAGTATTATGTATAACGAGTAGCGACCATCTTAGAACACTCTTAGAAAATAATTTCTTATCCAAAACACTGAGGGGAAAACAATGGTAAAAGAATAAAATAATTCTCAATGTTAATAGGAAAACAGGGTAAACAGTACACTTGAATTCTCAGTATTACACAAAATAAGATCATGGCATCTGGTCCCACTACTTCATGGGAAATAAAGGTGGGAAAAGCAGAATCAGTGACAGATTTCCTCTTTTGTGGCGCTATATGAATTGTGATGGTGATGGCAGCAATAAAATTAGAAGACAGTTGCTTCCTGGAAGCAAAGTGCTCACAAATTTAGTAAGTGTGTTAAAAAGTGAAGAGTTGACTTGACCAAAGGAATCCCATTGAGTAACACTAATGGTCTTTCCAGTAGACATGTATGGATGTGAGAACACCAAAGTGCTCTGCTGGGGATGACTTGTGAGTGTCCATTGGATTGCAAGGAAATCAAGCTAGTTAAACATAAAGGAAATCAACTCTGAAGATGCATTAGAATCACTGACGCGGAAGCTGAGTCTCCAAAGCTTTGACCACCTGAGCAAAGAACTGACTCACGAGAAAAGACCCTGATTCGTAGGAAATAATGAACTAAGGAGGACAAATGGGTTAGAGAGGAGGAGAAGGCGGTATCATTTCACCCATTCATGGACATGATCTCAGGCAGACCCTGGGAGATGGTGAGGGGAAGAGAGGCCTTGTGTGCTGCAGTCCAAGGGGTCACAAAGAGTCTGACATGGCTTTGTGACTGAACAACAACAAGATTTCAGTTAATAAAATGGATCTCCCAGGGTTGCAGTGAGGGTCTCATTGTGTTAGAGGAATAGGAGCCTGAGTCCACTTTCTCCCACACAAATCCATCAAAGGATAGATTGCACGTGGAACACCTTCCAGAGACCAATTTGTGACTGATGTTGATGGGCCCTAGAAACTGATAAAGGAAAACCAGTCTCTTAAAAAGTAGGTAAGAAAAAATAAGTGATGAAAGGGAGGAAATGTATTTAGGGATCAAGACTCTCCTTGGAGAAGGAGTCTTAAAGGAGGAGAAATTTGCACAAAATAAGAAACCCTCTCTCATAGGTGTCAGTCGGGGAAGAAATAGAACTGGAGAGAGGAAGAACAAAAACACAGCTTATGCCAATAAATCCGATCACTAGCCAAGGAATGATTCAGATACTCCCGTCCACTGTCATACATGGGGCATTGAAGGCAGGTCTGGGATGTATCAAACACGTTATGGTTAAAAGCAGGCTTTAGTGCCCTGAGGACAATGTGACGAAGCTAAGATAACACACAAACCTAAACCATGGGGACACTGGAGACAGAAATTTTAGAAAGGACCTTTCCTGTGAGAAGGCTCTAAGGCCACATTGAACCATGGAATACTCACAGAACAGAAGATTGTGCACTAGAAAATACCAAAGAAGACCAAGCCAGTGTCCATTTAAGACCCTTTCCTCCACAGATTGAGAGAGGAACGTGTACGACTGCCAGAGGCAGAAGGAAAGAGGCTACTAGTATCTTGACTCCAGAGACACCCACTACCAAGCTCTAAGCTGGCTGACAGTTGCTAGTGATGAATTCCTCACTTCATGGACAGTTCACATAGGCCAGGAACATGACAGCCTGGGTCAGTTAGCCCGAGGAGACACATGGCATACTTGAGACTCTGCCCGCTGGCACAGGCAGCAAACTGAGTGACTGAGACCAGAGAGCTGCATAAGATGCACGGCCCACCTGGGACTGTGCCTTGCCTCCAAACAGTCACCCGAGATTTTGGACTTGGGAAGAGCACAAAGCACATAGCCAATCGTTGTCATGGCCCTTGCCAAGCACCTGACTGCCTGATTAACTGGGAAGTGCATGTAACACAGGGCCCACTTGGAACTGTGCCCTCATGTATCAACCAGGAATCTGAGCGGTGTAGACCCAGAAAGGACATGTCACATTTGTCATTCAAAAGCCCAATGTGATCAATCCACCTCAAGCACCCCCAATATCCCGATGGTATTTGATTTCTGTGTCCCACCTCTCACTCCCCAAAGCACTGAACAAGTGAGCTCGAATATGAGGTTACTGCACCCTCGTTTCATGGTGAAAACGAGATATGGAGAGGTTTTCAAATAAAAGAAGGAAATATAAACAAAGAAACAAAAACCAACCCAGAAGTGACAGGTTCAATGGAATAAGTCAGCAATATATGCCCAGACTGTTCAACTGAGGAACAAAAGTCACCTTTGACAATACAAGCTTCAACAAGATACTGTCTGACACTCTATTGAAACCAAAAATCACACAACTGCTTTAAGACTCTGCGATCTATTTCCATATGATTTCTTTAATTTTAAACTATTTTAGTCCTTTATTATACCCTAAACTTTTATTTCTATTAACTATTATTATCTTTCAAACAAAACACATATAAATCTATTTTTAAACACATTTTTTATATATGAGAGAATAAATTTAAACTCCATTTTCTTTTTTTACACTATTTTTCTTGTTTATTAACGTTTATTTTCCCAAAATTGATATCAATGTTGTGATTTTTGTAAGAAAATATTTATGATCTGACTTCATTTATGGATTAGTTTCCTTAATTGATTGCTGTTTTCCATTTTAACACTTCCCTATCTCCTCCTAGGCACCTCTTTCACACCCCTCCCTTTTCTCTGCTGTCTGAAATTCTGTGCATCCTGTTGATACTTTCTGGATGAGGAGAGTTGTGCCACCATTAACCTGGGGTTTATCTTCTGTATTGTGTGCATGTAGACTTTTGATGTTACTGCAACCTGGAAAAATAAACCCAGAGTCCAGGATATCGATCCCAGAACTTTAGAGCAATATCGAACTCCTTACCTCAAGGAACGTTAAAGGAGAAGCACACACCCCAGAATTTCCATGTCTACATGGAAAGCAATCTCCACACTTGAGTCAGTAAGGTCAGTACAAGAGAAACCACACCTATTCTCCAGCAAACAGAAACGAAACGGTGAATATTATAAAAGGGGGTGCACTAAGCCATACCAAACCCACAAACGCCCAAAAGCACTGTCCATGGACAATTTATTGAATTTCAGAGAGAAGAGACACAGATCCGCATGCCAGTGCACAGACACAAATGATCCGAAGCATTAAACCTGGAGAAGTCACTGGTCCAATCCCACCCACAAAGGACAGGATCCACAACATATTGGAGCTATAACCCTCCGGCCTGCAGAAAGGGGACCCAAATCAGAGTAATCATCATAGATGACTACTGCAAAAAACATAGCTTGACTAAACAGAGCTTTTTTGGCAAAATCAGGTCTCTGCTTTTTAATATGCTGTCTAGGATGGTCATAACTTTCCTTCCAAGGAGTAAGCATTTTAGTTTCATGGCTACAAGCAACATCTACATTGATTTTGGAGCCCCCCCCCCAAAAAAAAATAATAATATTGGCAGCCACTCTTTCCACTCTTTCCCCATTTGTTTGCCAGAAGTGATGGGACTGGAGGCCATAATCTGAGTTTTTAAAAGTTGATCTTTAAGCCAATGTGTTCACTCTCATTACATTATTCAAGAAACTCTAATTTTTCTTTACTTTCTGCCATATGAGTGGTGTCACCTGTATGTCTGAGGTTATTGATATTTGAGGTTATTGATATTTCTCCCATGAATCTTGATTCCAGCTGTGCTTCTTTCAGCCCAGCGCTTCTCATGATGTACTCTGCAAATAAGTTAAATAAGCAGTGTGACAGTACAGCCTTGATATGCTCATTTTCCTATTTGGAACCAGGATGTTGTTCAATATCCAGTACTAACTATTCATTCCTGACTTGCATACAAGTTTCTCAAGAGGCAAGTCTGGTGGTCAGATGTTTCGATCTATTTCAGAATTGTCCATAGTTCTTCGAGATCCACACAGCCAAAGGTTTTTGCACGGTGATTAAAGCAGAAATAGATGTTTTCCTGGAACTCTCTTCCTTTCTCGATGATCTAGCAGATGTTGGCTGTTTCATCTCTGGTTCCTCTATCTTTTCTAAAACCACCTTGAACTTCTGGAAGTTCACGGTTCACCCATTTTTGAATCCTGGCGTGGAAAATATTGAGCATTATTTACTAGCAAGTGTGTGAGATGACTTCAATTGTGCGGTAGGTTTGAGCATCGTTGGCATTGACTTTCTTTGGGATTGTAATGAAATCTGACCTTTTCCAGTCCTGTGGTCTCTGCTGAGTTTTCCACGTTTGCTGACATATTGAGTGCAACACTTTCACAGCAACACCTTTTAGGATTTGAAATACCTCAACTGAAATTAGGTCACTTCCACGGGCTTTGTTCACAGTGATATTTCCTAAGGCCCACTTGTCTTCCCATTCCAGAATGCCTGGCCCTAGGGAATGGTAAGTGATCACAGTATCGTGATTATATAGGTGGTAAAAAATCTTTTTTGTATACTTCTTCTGAGTATTTGTTGCACCTCTTCTTAATATCTTCTGCTTCATTAGGTCCATACCATTTCTTTTCTTTATTGAGCCATTCTTTGCATGAAATATTCCCTTGGTATCTCAAATTTTCTTGAGTGGATCTAGTCTTTCCCATTCTATTGTTCCCATCTATTTCTTTGCGTTGATCATTCAGGAAGGCTTTCTTAACTCTCCTTGTTATTCTTTGCAACTGTGCATCCAAAGGGATAAATCTTTCTTTTTCTCCTTTGCTTTTAGCTACACTTTTTTTCACAGATCTTTGTAAGGTCTTCTCAGACAGCCGTTTTTCTTTTTTGCTTTTCATTTTCTTGAGGATCGTCTTGGTTCCTGTCTCCTGCACCATGTCACAAACCTAAGCCCATAGTTCATATGTTGTACACAACATGCTAAATGCCAGGCTTTAAGAAGCACAAGCATGAATAAAGACTGCTTCGAGAAATATCAACAGCCTCAAATACTTGATGAAATCACTCTTATGGCAAAAGATGATGTAGCTATAAAGAACCTCTTGATGACAATGAAAGAGGAGAGTGAAAATTTTGAGTTAAAACTCAACATTCAGAAAACTAATATCATGATATATGGTCCCATCCATGCTTAAAATATGGATGGAGAAACAATGGAAATACTGATAGACTTTATTTCGGGGGGCTCCAAAATAATTGCAGATTGTGACTGCAGCCGTAAAATGAAAAGGCACTTGGTACTTGTATTAATAGCTATGAAGTACCTAGACAGCATATTGAAAAGCAGAGAGATTGCTTTGCCAGCGAAGGTCCACCTGGTCAAAGCGATGGTTTCTCCTGCAGTAATTTACGGATGTGAGATTTAGACTGTAAAGACAGCTGAGCATGGAAGAATTGATGCCTTTAAAATGTGGCATTGGTGAAGAACCTTGAGAGTCTCTTGGACGTCAAGGAGGCTAAAGGAAATCAGGCCTGAATATACATTGGAAGCACAGATGCTGACACACATATTCGAATATTCCCTACCCCTGATGCAAAGAACTTACTCATTGGAAAAAACCCCGATGCTAGGAAATATTGAAGGCAATAAGAGAAGAGGACGACAGAGGATGAGATGGTTAGATGGCATCACCGACACAACAGACATAAGTTTGAGTAATCTCTGGGAGTTGGTGATTGACAGGGAAACATGACAAGCTGCAGTTCATGGGGTAGCAAGAGTAATCTCTGGGAGTTGATGATGGACAGGGAAGCACGACAAGATGCAGTTCATGGGGTAGCAAAAGTTGAACACTACTGAGAGACTGGACTGAATTGAACTCAAATGGAGAATTACCTACATTTTTTGCGTGCAAATATGGCGATGCTTGTTTTACTCCATGATATATTGCATTTTTTTTCTTCATTTTTTGGGGGCTCCAAAATCACTGCAGATGCTGATTGCAGACATGAAATTAAAAGACGCTTGCTCCTTGGAAGGAAAGTTATGACCAACCTTGATAGAATATTAAAAAGCAGAGACATTACTTTGCCAACCAAGGTCCGTCTAGTCAAGGCTATGGTTTTTCCCGTGGTCATGTATGGATGGGAGAGTTGGAATGTGCAGAAGGCTGATCGCCGAAGAATCGATGCTTTTGAACTGTGGTGTTGGAGAAGACTCTTGAGAGTCCCTTGGACTGCAAGGAGATCCAACCAGTCCATTCCAAAGGAGATCAATCCTGGATGTTCATTGGAGGGACTGATGCTAAAGCTGAAACTCCAATACTTTGGACACCTCATGGGACTGGTTGACTCACTGGAAAAGACTCTGATGCTGGGAAAGTTTGGGTGCGGGAGGAGAAGGGGACGACCGAGAATGAGATGGCTGGATGGCATCACCGACTCTGTGGACATGTGTTTGAGTGTACTACAGGAGTTGGTGATGGACAGGGAGGCCTGGCGTGCTGGGATTCATGGGGTCGCGGCAAGTTGGACACGACTGAGCGACTGAACTGAACTGAACTGAACTCAACTGAAGAAAATCTGGAATCAGTTTTTTTTTTTTTTTTTTAATGTGAAATGTGGACTTTTCTACACCTCATACATGAATCCTCGTGGTGGTTGTCTAACATCAAATGCAAAGTTCTGGATATTTCACATATGAAAATCTTATCACTGCTTTTAAAGTCATGGAAAACCAGTATGAAATTGGAACTATCTCTATTGCACAAGTGAAAATATGGTCACCACTGTTTCTTCATGAAGTAAAGAGTTTGTTGTATTTCTGAAAACATATACCAAAACAAATAATTGATTCCATGAAGTGGGAAATGACTTGTATTTTCTGTATCAAAACCTGGGGGGAAGTCTCCGTCATGGAATTTGGACTTCTCTACACTTCATATTTGAGTTCAGAATGGATATTTTCCTATAAGAAATATGGAAATCTCTATATTTCACATAAGGCACTGGTTCTTCAGCTACAGAAACACCCATGTTCCCTATTTGCCTATGTTTCCGTGTGCCTTGCACATTTGTGTGTGTAGCCACGTAGGCTTGTTTCCAATGTTTGTGTGTTTTTCTCTGTGGATGTGCATCCAATTACAACTGACAGAGAGGTGAAAGTTACAGACCACGAGATATGGAACAAACAGAAGGAGGCACCAGGCATCCACAGACTGGGAGAGACTGGTCTATGCATCTCTGAGATATGGACTGAGAAAAGGATGACCAGTGACAACTCAGGACTGTGAATTCACAAATCTGGGTTTACATCAAGAGACATGAAGAAGCTCACACTTTCTGCTGTGGTGATGTGTGTTTGTACCAGCAAGAGGATGTGGAACGATTAAAGATCCATCCAGTATAACTCCAGTGGTGTGGGGCTTTTAAAACATAGCCTGTGGACCCCTCAGTCTGTGGGAAGTAAGCTGGTCTATGGAAACGGTGGACATGGTTATAACTGGAAATAAGAGTGTGAAGAGGTGAAGGTGCTTCAGGAAAGAGTAGAAACTGAAAGGAGGAGGAATAGAAAGAAAACCTGTTGCACTGGAGAATTTTTCCAAATTAGGGGAAGGCCCTGGGATAGTGCTGCCTCGGATCAGCCAATCAGGTAACACACTGTCTCTTTAAGAGTGACCAACAATAACGTCATGTGAGACAAATGACATGAAAAGGTAGGATCCTTCATGGTGAAACCACACACATCCTAGAAAATACAGGGTGACCTTGGCTCTGTCCAGGCACTTCAAGCCTATCTGACAGCTCAGAATGGTGAAAAAATTTCAGATGTGGGATGGAGGCATTTCCCCCTTTGGCAGTGTGTGCCTGTAAGGGAGTGAAGATGGGAAAGTAGAAGAGTGTGAACCCAACTTTTCCTGTGCGAACTCCAAAATTACAGCTTGTTTCTGAAGGACCATTGACACAAGAATGTTGGGTCCCACCAAAAAGAGCAACAACAACAACAGATGTCCAAGGGCAAAGGGAAAGCCCCAAGAAAACAGTAGCAGTGGTGAATTTGCATTTAGAATCAATAAATACCAGCGATGCCTCAAGTGCTCAGTAAAACATTTTGTGCACCTATACCCAGAGATCACACAGAGACAGAGTCAGAACTGCATTGAAGTGATTGAGTGTATCCTGCAGAGGCATGGGTCAACAATGGCCTGACAGGGAAGAGAGGCTCCAGATGCTACAGACCTGGGTCATGCAGTTTGTAACATAAGCTCTCTCACCGAAGGTCACCTTACAACCTAACATAAAGCCGCCTAGCACACAATCCACAAGTTGCAGGAAATGATTCCAAAGAAAGTTTCATACATTTAAGGAAGCTCTAGGACTCCTACAGTTTTCTTAACCCTGGGATCTGGCAAAGGGACTGAGAATCCTAGGGAATTTGACTCTGGAGGCCAGTGGAATTTGATTATACAACTTCCACAGGAGTGAAACAGACTGTTGGAGGGCACACTCAAAACCTTGTGTGCATGAGGAGTCAAGAATAAGGAGCAGTGTCCCCAAAAGAGACTGAGCCAGACTTGCTTGTGAGTGTCAATGAGTCTCCGGCAGAAAGTGGTATGCAGAGGTGTCTCAGGCCCTGAATACAAGAGTGCTTGATCAAATGCTTTTGAAGGAGGTCCCAATGACTTTCGTTTCCCATATGATAGTTTGGGCTCAGTTCAGACAACGAAGCCTGAACACAGCCACACCCATCAAGAGTATATTGGATTAAAGATTCACTGAATATGGCCCCATATATCAGAGCCGGACCGAGGCTCACTCACAGTCAGTTTCTCCCATCAGGAAGTTTACATAAGCATCTTATCTTTATCCATCACAGGGCAGAGAGAATGAAAAGCACAATCACAGAAAACTAAGCAAACTGTTCAAATGGATCACAGTCTTGTCTACCTCAATGAAGCTATGAGACCTGCTGTGTAGGGCCACGCATTATAGATTGGACATAGTGGAGAATTCTGGAAAAATGTGGTCAACTGGAGAAGGGAATGGAAAACCACTTAAACATCCTTGCTTTGAAAATCCCATGAACGATATGAAAAGCCAAAAAGATAGGATATTGAAAGATGAACTCTCCAGGTTGGTAAGTGTCCTGTATACTTCTGGAACTCAGTGAGGAAGTAACTCCAGAGAAAATGAAGAGATGGAGCCAAAGGAGAAACAACACCGAGGTGTGGACGTGAGTGGTGTAAAAGTAAAGTTTGATGCTGTAAAGAATGATATTTCATAGGAACCTAGAATGTGAGGGCCATGATGAAGGTAAAATTTATGTGGTCAAACAGGAGATGACAAGTGTGACGATCAAAGATTCAGCAATCAGTGAATTAAAACTGAATGGAATGGACAAATTTAATTCAGATGACCATTTTATCTTCTAAAGTGGGTAAGAATCCCTAGAGAAGAAATAGAAGAAGCTGCCCTCATCAATAAAAACAGTGTGAATTTCAGTACTTGATTGCAATATAAAAATGAAACATCTCTGCTTGTTTTCAAGGCTAACCATTCAGTTGCACTGTAATCCAAGTCTGCGTCATGACCAGTAATGCTAAAGTGGAAATTGAGCTGCAGGCCAGGGTGAAGCTGAGGTTGAGTGGGTCTGGGATTACCAGTAGGACATTCTAGGACGTACACACAAAGAACAAGATGCTATTTTCATCATATGGGACTGGAATGTAAAAGTAGGAAATTGAGAACTCCCTAAAGGAACAGACATGTTTGGTCTTCGGGTACAAAATAAACCAGGGCAAAATCTCTCACAGTTTTGCCAAGACAAGTTACTGTCATTGGATACACCCTCTTCCAACAACACGAGATGTGACTCCAGCCATGCACATCATCAGATGATCAATACCAAAATCAAACTGATAATATACTATGGAGCTGAGGCTAGAGAGTCTCTTTCAGTTCAGATCAGTTCAGTTCAGTCGCTGAGTCATGTCCAAGTCTTTGTGACCCCATGAACCGCAGCACAACAGGCCTCCCTGTCAATCACCAACTCCTAGAGTTACTCAAATTCATGTCCATTGAGTGGGTGAGGCCATCCAACCCTCTCATCCTCTATCGTCCCCTTCTCCTCCTGCCCCCAATCCCTCCCAGCTCAGGGTTTTGTCTATTGAGTCAACTCTTCGCATGAGGTGACGAAAGTATTAGATTTTCAGCTTTAGCATCAGTCTTTTCAAAGATCCCCTAACACTGATCTCCTTTAGAATCAGTCCTTTAGGACTGGGTGGATTTCCTTGCAGTCCAAGGGACTCTCAAGAGTCTCTCCAAAACCAGAGTTCAAAAGCATCATTTTTTTGGCACTCAACATTCTTCACCATCTAACTCTCACATCCATACATGACCACTGGAAAAACAAAAGACTTGACTAGATTGACCTTTGTTGGCAAAGTGATGTCTTTCCTTTTTAATATAATATCTAGGTTAGTCATCACTTTCCTTCTGAGAAGTAAACGACTTTTACTTACATGTCCACAATCACCATCTTCAGAGACTTCGGAGCTGCCCCCCCCCAAAAAAAAAAAAAAGCCTGACACTGTTTCCACTGTTTCCCCATCTATTTACATGAAGTGATGGGACCAGATGCAATGATCTTAGTTTTCTGAAAGTTGAGCTCTAAGCTCCTCTTTCACTTTCATCAAGAGACTTTTCAATTCCTCTTCACACTCTGCCATTTGGGTAGTGTCATCTGCATACCTCAGGTTATTGAAATTATTCCCGGCATTCTTGATTCCAGCTTCTTCCAGCCCAGCGTTTCTCATGGTGTACTCTGCATAGAAGTTAAATAACAGGTGACAATATACAGCCTTGAAATACTCCTTTCCCTATTTGGAATTAGTCTGTTGTTTCATGTCCAGTTTTAACTATTGATTCCTGATCTGCATATAGGTTTCTCAAGAGGTAGGTCAGGTGACCTGGTATCCCCATCTCTTTCAAAATTTTCCACAATTTATTGTGATCCAAACAGACAAAGGTTTTGGCATAGTCAATAAAGCAGAAATAGCTGTGTTTTCTGGAACTCTCGTGTTTTTTTGCTGATTGAGAGGATGTTGGCAATGTAATCTCTGGTTCCTCTCCCTTTTCTCAAAGCAGCTTGAACATCTGGAAGTTCACAGTTCATGTATTGCTCAAGTCTCTATACAGTCAGCCAAAACAATACTGGGAGTTGAGTGTGGCTCAGATCAACCACACATATTGAAAAAATTTGTACTTACATTGAAGAAAGTAGGGAAAACCCCTTGATCATTCAGGTATAACCTAAATAAAATATCTTTTGAGTGAAATCGCAAATGTCAAATTGATTCCAGGAACTAGATCTGAAAGAGAACTTTGTACAGAAGTTTGTGATATTGTACAAAATGAAGCAATGAAGAATATTTCAAACAGAAAGTAATGCAGAAGGCAAAATGGTTACCTGAAGAAGCCTTAAAAACAGCTGGGGAAAAAGAAACAAAGAGAAAGAGAGAAGTGGAAGGGAAAAAAGAACAGGAAATTTACACCCATATGAATGCAGAGTTTTGAAGCATAGCTATGGCTTATAAGAAAATCGTCCTCATTGATCTATGCCCAGGAATAAAGGAAAACAATAAAATAAGAAAGACTACAGATCTCCTCAAGAAAATTAAATATACCAGGGGAACATTTTATGCAATGAAGGGCACAATAAAGGACACACATATTAGGGAATAAAGAGAAGCAGAAATATTAGAAGAGGTGGCAAAAACACAAAGAAAATGGTCAACCCTGAAGAGCACGATGGTATCATCACTCACCTAGACCCAGATATCCTAGAATGCATAGTCAAGAAGGCTTTAGGAAACATTAGTGAGAACAAACATGGTGGAGGTGATGGCTATCCAGTTGAGATATTTCAAATCCTAAAATATGATGCTTGAAAGTGCTGCACTCAATATGAAGGCAAGTTTGAGAACTCAGCAGTGGCTACAAGACTGAAAATGCTCACTTTTCATCGCATTCCCAAAGAAAGACAATGTCAGACTCTTTGAACTAACACACGATTGCATTCATCTCACATAAAGCAAAAAGTAATGCACGGAATTCTCCAGGAAGTTTTCAACAGTATGCAAAGGAAGAATTTCCAGAGGTTCAAACTTCATTTTGAAAAGGCAGAGGAACCAGAGATTAAATTGCACAAACCCGTTGTATGCTCAAAAAAGCAAATAAGTTCAAGAAACACATCCACTGCTTTATTAACTATGTCAAAACCTTCGGCTTGTGGAACACAAAAAGTGTGGAAATTTCTTCAAGAGATGGGAATACCATACCATCTGACATGCCTCCTGAGAAATTTCTTTGCAGATAATGAAACAACAGTTATCATGGATGGGGAACAATGGGCTGGTTCCAAGTTGGGCAAAGTAGCAACTCCAGGCTATATATTGTCACCATATTTACTTATGTAGACTGTGTCATGTGAAATGCCAAGCTGGATGAAGCACAAGCGGGGATCCCACTTTTCAGGAGATATAGAAACAAAAACACATATATAGGATGACACCACCATAACGGCAGAAAGTGAAGAGAAACTAAGAAATCTCTTAATGAAAGTGAAATTGGAGAGTGAAAATTTTGGTTTCAACCTGAACATTCAATGACTGAAGTTCATGGCATCTGGTCCCAACTCTTCATGGCAAAGAGACGGGGAAACTGTGGAAACCATGACAGGCTTTGCATTCTTGGACTTCAAAATCACTGTAGATGGTGACTGTGACCATAAAAGCTAGACAAATATAGACAGCATTTTAAAAAGCAGAGACATCATGTCCATCTAGTCAAAGCTATGGTTTTTCCAGTAGTCACATATGGATGTGAGATTTGGACCTTAAACCTGACTACCGAAGAACTGATATTGTGATCGATCGTATTGGAAAAGACGATTGAGATTTGCACTGCATGTAGAAGGAACGAGTGAATCCTAAAAGAACTTGGTCATGAGTATTCGGAGAAATGCTGAAGCTGAATCTTCAGTATTTTGGCCACTTGACGTGAAGAAAGACACTGTAAAACACTCTGATACTGGGAAAGACTGACAACAGAAGGAGAATTGGACGACAGAAATTGAGAAGTTTGGATGGCATCCTCATTTTCCAAATAACAGCAAGAGACATATTGCATCACCACTTGATGGAGATGTATTTGAGCAAGCTCTGGGAGTTTTAGATGAACAGGGAAGCCTGGCATGCTTCAATTGATGGGGTCATAAAGTGTAGGGTGAATGAGGGACAGAAATAACTTGAACTGAATGGTGGTGGGCTGTTTACATCAAGGGATCCTAGGACAGTGATGTTCCTGAGAGCAGTTCAGAGCCTTCAGCTTTTCAGTCTTAGGGAGAACGGAATAAATGTCATCACAAAGATGTCCCGCTTCTTGAGCCAAAAATTCTGACATAATTCCTCTCTTTCTCTGGGATCTCATCCTTGGCTGTGGATGGCAGAGAGGCAAAATGTCTCTCTGCACTTGACGGATGGTTCTGAAACTCTCACTGGAGGACAATCTCTGATTTTTTTGTGGTAATCCTGAGTGAAATGTGCACCATGAGACTCTCCATCACAGCCTTATGAGGGCAAGAGAAAGAGAAACTTGGCATTTAGCAAGTTAGGGAGGCCTGGCCTGGAATCATGCTCTCTTGGAACATTTGGGAGAGGAATGCCACTTTCTGAACAATAGAGCCATGAGTTGTGGGCCCAGGGCAGGCAGGCTCTCCAGGGTGTGATCTGTGTGGGGGTTCTGTGCATGTGTGTGTAGAAGTAAACTGTGGTGTTGACAAAAAAGGAAGCCACCTGACCTTTTGGACTTCACGTTCAGTGACTTGTTTCAGCAGAGGTGCTTTGGATCCATATGAACCTTCTTGATGATATTGCTTCAGACACAGTCCTGTCACATTCTCTTTGGCATTTTGGAGGCCTCGATTTGGACTTTCCCTGCTACAGGGATACAACCATAGAGGGAGGGGGAAGTGAAAACCTCTCCAAACAGACTATTATACAATTAGGAGGCACAGGTGCACCTCTCTCAGAAGGTCTTGGGCCTGAGTGGGTACTAAGCCTGCCATAAGAGCATGGCATTGACAAACAATGATTTTGAGAGAGCTTGTTGAAATGGGGTGCTCAAAATCAGTGCTGTCCAAAGCTCCACGCTATTTCTGGTTTGGTTGCTTTAATGAAAGTGCATGGAATGAAATCATGCCAATGTGACTGGCACTGTGAATCAGTCAGTGTGATGGAGGAATACAGACTAGTACCACTCATTCAGTTGTCCACCATGAATGGACACACAACAAAAGAGCCCACACAACACTATGAATGTCAGTCCTCCTCATGAGCATATCCCAACACTTTGTAACCTTCCAGAATAAACAATATAGATAGAAGAGGACACTAACTTGATTAACAAGTAAATGGAAGAAAACCACCAGAGAAAATGAGAGGTGCTTATCCAAGTCCATTATCCTGAATAAGCGAAGGTATGGTTCTGCATCTGTGAAAATTTCCTTTTAGTATTGGGTGTATCTGTGTCTCTGTGCAATCACTGTTCCAACACTGCATGAAAACTGTCAGAACTGGCCTGGCTGGCAGATTGAAGCCAGGCAATCAAGCCCGAGGATATCAGAGTGGCAGGAAGAGAGCACTCAGGGCCATTCAAGGAGATGCAAAGCAGCCAAGAAACAGAATGGCCCAGATTACAAAGCAAAGTGATGGGGTATGCAGAACCCCTACAAAGAGCTTTCTGTCTTTCTCAAATGAAGCAGAGTTCTTTCAGCCACAGGACCAGGCACATCGTTTTTTATGTAAGGTTTGGGAGCCTGATGGCTCTGTAGCATAAGGTGATGCTGCCTCCTGAGTAGAATTGCCCAAGAAAGGCAATGCCAACGAAGCTCAAGCTACCACTCAGTTACACTCAACTCGCACATGAGTAAAATAATGCTGAAAATTCTCCAACCAGACTTCAGCAATACGTGAATCATGGACTTCCAGATGTTTAAGCTGGCTTTACAGAAGGCAGAGGAACTAGAGATCTGGTTGTCAACATTCTCTGTATCATCGCAAAAGCAAGACAGTTCCAGAAAAACATCTATTTCTGCTTCATGGACTATGCCAAATATTTTGACTGTGTGTATAACAATAAACTGAGGAAAATACTGAAAAAGATGGGAATACCAGACCAGCTGACTTACGTCCTGAAAAATCTTCATGCAGGTCAGGAAGCATCAGTGAAATCTGAACGTGGAAAAACAGACTGTTTCCAAATAGGAAAAGGAGTTCGTCAGATTGTATATTGTCACCCTGCTCATTTAACTTATGTGCAGAATACATCATGAGAAACACTGGGCTGGATGAAGCACAAGCTGGAGACAAGATTGCCGAGAGAAATATCAATCACCTCAGATATGAAGATCATTCCACCCTTATCGCTGAAAGTGAAAAAGAACTAAAGAGCCTCTTGATGAAAGTGAAAGAGGAGAGTGAAAATGCTGGCTTAAAGTTCATCACTCAGAAAACTAAGATCATGGCCTCTGGTCTCATCGCTTCATGACAAATAAATGGGGAAAGAATCGAAAAAGTGGCTGCCTTTATTTGTTTGATCTCCAAAATCACGGCAGATGGTGACTGCAGCCATGAAATTAAGAGACACATCCTCCTCAGAAGGAAACTTATGACCAATGTAGACAGCAAAGTAAAGAGCAGAGACATTACTTTATCAACAAAGGTCCATCTTATGAAGGCTATGGTTTCTCCACTAGACATGCATGAATGTGAGATTTGGACTATATATAAAAAAAAAAGATACTGAGCACTGAAGCACTGATGCTCTCCAACTGTGGTGTTGAAGAAGACTCTTGAGAATCCTTTGGACTTCAAGGAGTTTCAAACAGTACATCCTCAAAGAGAGCAGTCCTAAGTGTTCTTTCTAAGGACCATTGTTGAAGCTGAAACTCCAGTAATTTGGCCACTTTATGTGAAGAACTGACTCACTGGAGAAGACCCTGGTGTTGGGAAAGATTGAAGGCAAGAGGAGAATGGGATGACAGAGGATGAGATGGCTTGATGGCATTATCGACTCAATAGAGATCAGTTTGAGCCCACTCCTGTAGTTGATGATATACAGGGAGGTATGGCATACTGAAGGCCATGGGCTCATGAATAGTAAGACACGACTGAGAGCCTGAACTGAACTGAACCTGCAGAATTTGCCAGTTTCCAACATCACTCAAGTCTTCGCAAAATTTTAAGCATCAGTGCTTTGTAGTGGATGGCTTAGGATGATCCTCCTGCTGCTCCCAGCCCCAAAGGTCTAAGGTGATAGGTTTAGCTTGCATGTGTTCTCACTTGGAGGCCGGAAGAAAACAGAACTACTTTGAAAGGGCCCCTCTACAGTAAATGAGCTGACTTCAATGCCCGTGGCACTGATGAGTCATGTCCCTTAGCGGGATGCTGACTTTGATATCCCATAATTAGAGCTTCTTCATCTGTAATTCTCTTTATATAGAGAGAATTCCATCTCTAAATAGGGAATTCTCTGTAGGTCGCATATTGGCGTAAGTGCAAAATGTTTCTACGTGAAGCAGAGAACTTAGTGTTTCAAATATGAATATATGCATGTAAATTCCACGTATGAAATATGGAATTCTCTATATTGCATATGTGAATTTCTCAACCCTCAATTTCCACAATGAAAATGGAGATCTCACTTGATCTTAGCCAAAAGGGTGCACAGTTTCATTTTCAGTTGTTTGTGAATCCATTTGGTAAGGGATAACACATTTGTTTACCAAACCTTGAAAGGAATGGCTGATGCAATTTGCAGTGGGAGAGTGAATTTCTATCTCCTTTTATAAGCTGCATATTACAGCTGTGAATCTTCCCCTCTCTGCATTTCCTACAGCTGTGCACTAACTAAGGCATCGCACAGAAAGGTAGATTTCATCCTGTCACCTGTATAGTACCTAAAACCATAGGAATGACATTACCAAGAATGTTCCCAAAATTTAGAGCACATTAAACAAGAGTAATGGTTCTAATGGTGGGAATCACTCTCTCTCTCTCTCACACACACACATAATGATCTCCTAATTAAGTAAAAAATCTTACTGGTTGTAGTTCAGACAAGAACCCTCCCAAATCAGGCAGCACATGTTACTGCAAATTAGCATCTGGATAACTAACATAATTTTACACCTCTTCATTAAGCTAATTACTGAACAGTGCTGAATGTCATCAGAACACAATACTTAACAACGTGCATAGCTAACATTGTATATCTTCAATTGTGTCTCAATAACTAGTCAGTTAATAGACATTTTAGGAAGGACAAATAAAGTTGGCTTGGAGATTTTAGGGAGGATTTCCCTCATTTGAAATAATCATTTAAATGTCAAAGTTGAAGTATAGCTCTTATTTCATCCCAGTAGTTGACAAACGTGGTACTGAGAGCCCTTCTAGCTAATTTTTAACTTCTGTGGATACATTACTCAATCTCTAGTTAATCCCTTTACCCGAAAATCGGCTCAAACATTTTAAGTACCTACAGGCCATTGCATACACCCAGAGGAACTCCTGTTCTATCAAATTTTCTAATTCACGTCACAAATCAGTAAGTCCAGCAAGAAACCCCGAGAGCTAAGTGTGTCAAATACGACCACTGGGAAAACAGCACTATAGGAATTACAAGGCTAAAACCCAGTGCTGCTAGGCGAATAGGGAATTTTTACTGAGAATAGAGTTTGGACATTCATCATATCCAATCTTTTCTTTCATAATGTGGTCCATTTCAGACTGGTACAAGTACTGCATACAATTCAGTTTAATGCAGAAGGCAATTCACTTTTTTGAATACGAGGGAACAAAATAACACCCCAAGAGATGTGGAATCAGGGCCTCAACTTGACAATGTAGGCTTTTTCAGTCTGGGTTTTAAGTATACTGAGCATGTCTAGAAGAAGGTCGGCATTCTAGATCCCACCAAGGACTTATTTAAATGACAGAAACTGGGAAACTCTCTTATAATAATATAAAAGAAACTTCTAAAAGATAGTTCTTCTAAAAAAACACTTCTTATCCCCTAGATATTTCTACGTAATTGACCAATAATTGTCTCCAATTTAGCATATCTTGCCTTACTCCTAAACCTGCTTTAGTATTTTTCTCAAAAAAAATGGGAACTCAGTTCCAATTGTTAAAAAAAAAAAAAAAAAAAAATGGCACAGTCACCATTGACTTTCTTCCTTCACAGGCCACATTTCAGTCTTTGGCAAATCTAGCATTTGAACACTTCTCATCTTCTTCACTTATACTGAAGGTTTCAAGTTATCATTACTGCTAGCCTTCTTTATTTATTGTTGTTCCGTCATTAAGTCATGTCTGACTCTTTGTGATTCCATGGACTGCAGCACACCAGGCTTCCCTGTCCATCACCATCTCCCAAAGCTTGCTCAAAATCATGTCCATCCTATCGGTGATACCATCCACCCATCTCATTCTCTGTCATCCCCTTCTCCTCCTGCCTTCAATTTTTCCCAACATCAGGGTCTTTTCCAATGAGTTGGCTCTTTGCTTCAGGTGTTCAAAGTATTAGAGCTTAAGTTATAAGTCCTTTTAATGAAAATTTAGGACTGATTTCCTTTAGGATTTGCTGGTTTGATCTCCTTGCAGTCCAAGGATCTCTCAAGCATCTACTCAACCAGCAGAGTTTGAAAGCCTCAGTTCTGTCACTCTATCCTGTCAATTCATTTTATTCCACTGTTAGTACCCCTCAGTGATTTTCTGTATCATTTTGAGTAAAAATAAAAGTCTTTGCAGTTAAAATAAAAAGAGAAAAAGAAAACAATGAAAATCTCTTTATTTCATATGAAAATCTGTATGCATATTTTTCTACATGAAAATGGGAATTAAATCTATTTCACCTATACATTCAGTTCAGTTCAGTTCAGTCGCTCAGTCGTGTCCGACTCTAAGCGACCCCATGAACCACAGCACGCCTATACATAACTGGATGCTAAATTTCCTACATGACATCTGGAATTTTCTGTATTTCACTTGTTAAATGCTAGCCATTGATTTTAGTATACAAAATAAGGAATTTTGATTCTTTCACATATGCCAATCTGGGCATAGATTTTCTTCCTTTAAATATGTAATTCTCTATATTTCACACATAAAAACCCAATCGCAGTTGGACTCCATTAAAAAATGAATTAACTATATTCCATTTAGCAAAATATGGGCCCAAATTCCAATTGTCTGTATTTCACAAATGAAAATCTCACTCTGATTTTCCTACATGAATTATGGATTTCTATAATTTCCGTATTTGAAACTTTAGGCATGGTGCTTTTTTCCATGAAGTATGAAATAATTTTGTTTCATACCACCTATACAGTTGCCAGATTTCCTACTAGAAATATGGAATTACTTATTTCACATAGGCAAAGCAATGCCTATATTTCTATTTGAAATATCGTCTACAATTTACATATGAATATTTGGTGAAGATTTTTTTTTCCTACATTACATATACAATTTTCTACACTTCACAGCTAAAAATCAGGGTAGTTATTTTTCCTACAAGGAATGAGGAGTTCTTTTTCTTGAACAAGAACATCTGGGTGAAGATTTTCCTACATGAAAAATGGAAGTCTCTGCTTTTAAATTCTTTACCATCTATGCCACTAGGGAACTTGAATGGTTTTAGGAAGACTTTCAATCTCTTTCTAAAATTAACCCCGAGAAAGGATGTCCATTTCATTATAGGGTTCTGGAATGTGAAAACAGAGAATCAGAAGATACCTGGTGCAATGGGCATGTTTGGCCTTGGTGTATGAAATGAGGTGGGACAAAGACTAGCAATGTTTTGGCAAATAGATAGGATGAAAATGAAAATCGTGACAGACAGTTTTCTTCGGTTCCAAAATATCTGGGGACAGTGACGAAAATATATATATTTTTCCACGAAAATATATATATATATCCACGAAAATAAAAGACCCCTGCTCCTGGGAAGAAAAGCTATGATAAGCCTAGACACAGATAAAATGTAATGAAAAGGAGAGACATTTCTTTGGCAATAAAGGTCCATATAGTCAGAGCTATGCTTTTACCAGTAGACATGTATGGATGTGCTAATTTCACTATAAGGAAGGCTGATTGCCGAAGAATTGACTCTTTGCAACTGGGTGAGAAAGATGGTTCTTGAAAGATCCTTATCCAGTAAGGAGATCAACCCCACCAATCCTAAAGGAAACTAACCCTAAATATCCATTGGAAAGACTGAGGTTGAAGCTGAAATTACAATATTTTGGCTACCTTGATGTGAAGAAATAATACATGGGAAAAGATTGAGGTTCTGCCTTGTCACTGAAAAAAATAAGTATTATCAGCTCTGATATGGGTAGATGGAGGACATGAGGAGAAGGGAACGACAGAGGGTGTGATCGTTGGACAGCATCACTTGACTCCATGAACATGAGTCTTAGCAAAGTATTGGAGATAGTAAGAATAGGGATATCTGGAGTGCTGCTGTCCACAGTCTTGCAAACAGTTGGACATGACTGAGTGAGAGAATATCACCAACAACTGTATTTCTCACATATTAATCGGGATGAGATTTTTCGACCTTGAAACATGGAATTATCTATATGTCCATAGAACAATTACATATTCCTGCTTTCTCTACTTCTTTAATGAATGCCTTGGTACAGAACTTACCTCCTAAACTATGACAGTTTGAATATATCATGCACCAAAATCTGAATTAAAATATTTTGATATGGAATATGGACATGGAAAATGACATGGAATATTTGATATTTCAAATATGAAAATCTATGGATACATTTTCATATGTGAAATAACATGTGATTATGGATGCATTACCAAATTTTTTGTTTCATATGTTGAAATTACACTAGATAGTCTTACATGAAAGATAAAAATCTCAGTTTCACATAAGAACCACTACGTGCAGATTTTAGGACATGAACTATCAAACCCCCTAAAATTCACAAATGAAAATCTGGGGACAGATTTTTCAATTAAAACTAGGGAATTTTCTGTATATTATATGAAAGTATAGACACAGAATTTTCCGCATGAAATAGGAAATCTTGATGCAATTTGCAGATTTCTCATTTGAAAATCTGTGTGCCGCTTTTGTCATGAAATACAGATTGCTCTGCATTTCATATTTGAAAAATGGCATCGTTTTGCTACAAAAAATATGGAATCTTCTATTTCGTATAAGACAATGTGATTTTCATGTTTGAGCAATAACACTATATTTCACCGAAACAATCTTCCGACAAGAAATACGGAATCTGGTATAATTCACATTTGAAAATCTAAGGACAGATTTGCTCATATAAATTACAAAGCCTCTATTATTTACATTTAAAAAGCTGTATCAGATTTTTCGCACATAAAATACGGAATTGTCCATGATTCAGAAGAGCTGACTCATTTGCCAAGAACCTAATGGTGGGAAAGATTGAAGGCAGGAGAAGGGGACAACAGAGAATGAGATGGTTAGATGGCATCATGGTTTAAATGGACATAAGTCTGGTTAAACTCTGAGAGTTGGTGATGGACAGGGAGGCCTGGCGTGCTGTTGTCCATGGGGTCACTAAGAGTCAGACACAACTGAGCAAATGAACTGAACTGATGATTCAAAAATTAAGATCTTGGATGAGCAAAAAAATATAGAATCAACTTATTTCTCGTCTGACTGATGCCTGATTTCCCTATTTACATTTATAATTCTCTGTATTGCATTGATGAAAGTCCATGTGAAATTTTCCCAAAATGAAATACGAAATAAACTCTATGTGTCACATGAAAGTCTGGGTGCAAATATTTCTACAGGGAAATGTGTACATCTCTATAGTAACATGTGAATTTTTAGATTTTGGATTCCCCACATGGCCAGTGGAAATCTGTATATTTCACATGTAAAAATTTTGATGCCATTTTCCTGCATGAAATATGGATTGATCCTTATTTCTTGTTGCAAAAACCTGGGCAAAAACTTTCACACACGAAATATGGAACCTCAGCAATTAATTCATGAAAATATGGGTGTAGATAGTCTCATATGCATTTTGGAATCCTCTAAATTTCACATATAAAACCAAGGCACTTACTTTCTGACATGAAATATGATAGTCTTTATATTTTTTATTTCACCATTTAGGTGTAACTATTTCAAGCTGATATTTGGAATTCTCTGTATATCACTATTTAGATCTGCTAGCAGATGTACCTGCAAGCAATATGGAATTCTCTATATTTCACGTATTAAAATGATGACGTTTAAACATGGAAAAAGGATTTTTGTTCATTTCAAATAAAAAACCAGGGTGCAGATTTTCTGACAAGACATATGATCCGTATATAGTTCAGATGTTGGTAATTTGATCTGGGTTCCTCTGCCTTTTCTAAAACCAGCTTGAAAAGACAAAGGAATGAGAGATCAAATTGCTAACATCTCCTGGATCATTGGAAGAGCAAGAGAGTTCCAGAAAGACATCTATTTCTGCTTTATTGACTATGCCAAAGCCTTTGAGTGTGTGGATTACAATAAACTGTGGAAAATTCTGAAAGAAATGGGAATACTAAACCACCTGACCTGTTTTTCAGAAACCTATATGTAGTTCAGAAAGCAACAGTTAGAACTGGACATGGAACAACAGAGTGGTTCCAAATAGAAAACGGAATACATGAAGGTTCTATATTGTCACCCTGCTTATTTAACTTATATGCAGAGTACATCGTGAGAAACTCTGGGCAGGAAGCAGCACAAACTAGATTCAAACTGCTGGGAGAAATATCAATAACCGGAGATATGTTGACGACACCACCCTTATCGCAGAGCATGAAGAGGAACTGAAAAGCCTCTTGTTGAAAATGAAAGGGAGAGTGAAAAAGTTGGCTTACAGCTCAACTTTCAGAAAACTAAGATCATGGCATCTGGTCCCATCACTTCATGGAAATAAATGGAGAAACAGTGGAAACAGCATCAGGCTTTACTTTGGGGGGCTCCAAAATCACTGAAGATGGTGATTGCGGACATGAAATTAAAATACGCTTACTCCTTGGAGGGAAAGTTATGACCAACCTAGGTAGCATATTAAAAAGCAGAGACATTACATTGCCAACAGAGGTCCGTCTAGTTAAGGTTATGGTTTTTCCAGTGGTCATGAATGGATGTGAGATCTGGACTGTGAAAAAGGCTGAGTGCTGAAGAATTGATGCTTTTGAACTGCGGTTTTGGAGAAGGGTCTTGAGAGTCCCTTCGACTGCAAGGAAATGCAACCAGTCTATCCTAAAGAGATCAGTCCTGCGTGTTCATTGGAAGGACTAATGTTGAAGCTGAAACGCCAATATTTTGCCACTTCATGCGAAGAGCTGACTCATTGGAAAAAACCCTGATGCTGGGAGGGATTGAGGGAAGGAGGAGAAGGGGATGACAGAGGATGAGATGGCTGGACGGTATCACTGACTTAATCGACATGAGTTTGGGTAAACTCCGGGAGTTTGTGATTCACAGGAAGGCCTGGGGTGATGTGTTTCACAGGGTCACAAAGAGTGGGACACGACTGAGCGACTGAACTGATAGTTGATTTGAGAACTGGATGCCTTAATAAATATCAGATTTTCTTGTACCTACAGCCATCATGGGAATGTAATTCAACATATCAATATAACCGGTTAAAGATTTTTGTAAAGCCTAAATTCCTGTGAATGAAGAACTATTGTTTTTGAAATAAATAATAAAGGGGATTTAAAAGTGCACACAGATTGCCATTCATCCATAACAGATAGGTAAAAGACGTTGTGTGACAAATACAATGAACCTCTCAAAGACGTAATACAATAGAATTAAATACAACAAATTAAAAACACTAGAATATATAAAATGCACAAGTACTAGACAGAGTTGATTGTTGATGGTTCTGTCCCACCTATTTTATGGTAATTTTTCTTTTGGGGAAAAATTTTCAATCTTCAGACATGCACATATGCAGGAAAATATAATGTACAGTCACTTTAATTTTTATTGCTGTTTTCTTAATAAGTGTGTTATGAATTTAGATATAGTTTTCTGAGATTTGCATTGCATTTCTCATTAAGGTGCACGCATTTTCAGTTCTACTTTTGACTTCCAAGATAGTGTGAGATTCATTAAGAATAATGATGTTTAAAAAAGTTTATTATATTTTAAAACTTATTATTATTATTATTTGGAGTATACTTGCGTTATATTGTTTGGTTAGTTTCTCCCCTAAAGCAAAATTAGGGAATGCTGCAGTCCTTCAGGTCATGAACACTAGTAAACAAGATAGTGACTAAACAGCAACCACACATATATCTCCATGTTTTTGACTTCTTTCTAAATGTGGTCACCACAGTGCCTTAAGTAGACTTCCCTGTGCTGTACATATAGATCAAAAGTATATATGCTTCTGTTGTAATCTCCCAGTTGCTACCACCACCAGGTATTACATCCTTGATAACCGTATATTTCTTCTCCATTACTGTGTCCCTATCTATGCTTCTCATAGAGAATCATCTATTCCAGTTTTATCTAGATCCCATATATTTTTGTTAATATGTGATATTTCTTTTCCTCTTTTGTCTTAGCTTCATTGTATCTGACACTGTCTCTGTCCTTCTACATCTATTCAATTTACCTGATTTCATTCCATCTTAAGACTATGGTATGTATGTCCCAACTCATTTTATCCATTCCTCTCTAGATGAATGGATATTTCTGTTGCTTCCATGTCCTGCTATTGCAAATATTGCTGCCATCAATATTGAGGTTGTGCATCTTTTGGAATTATGATTTTCCTCATGAAAATTATTGGTAATTATTGGGAGTTTTTCAACATATGGTAGCTTCATTCTTATTTCCAATGAACCCTGTTACATTCTCCATTTTAATCGATCATTGTGCCTTCCTAGCGACAGAACAGGGTTGTTTTGTTTACTCCAAACCCTCTCCAGAATTAGCTTTGTGTGGATGTTTTTTTAATATGAGTATTCAGACAAATGTAAGTTGATACCCTCACTGAAGACTTTATTTCACTAACTCTTACAATTAGTGATGCTGAGCATCTTTTCCATTATTGTTGGACATCTGTATGTCTTCTTGGAGAAATGTCTATTTTGTCATCTATTCATTTGTTCTAATTCGGTTGTTTCTTTTGCTATTATTGAGCCACATTAGATGCTTCCATATTTTGGAGATTCTTCTGTTGTCATATCTTCAGTTGCAAATGTTTTTCCCATAATGAGACTTCATTTTTGTCTTAATTATGGGTTGGCTGTGCAAAATGTTTAAGTATAATTAGGTCTCTTTATTTAATTTTGGTTTTATTTTCATTTCAAAGTAGGTAGGTAAAAAAAAAGTTGCTGCTGCATTTCATGTCACAATGTATTCTACCTATTTTTTCCTCAAATATTATTGATTTACAGTTTCTGGCCTTATATGTAGGTCTTTAATCCATCTTGAATTTGTCTTTTTCTATGGTGCTAAGGACTCACTGGAAAAGACTCTGATGCTGGGAAAGTTTGGGGCAGGAGGAGAAGGGGATGACAGAGAATGAGATGGCTCGATGGCATCACTAACTCAATGGACATGAGTTTGAGTGAACTCCGGGAGTTGGTGATGGACAGGGAGGCCTGGCATGCTATGATTCATGGGATCGCAGAGGGTCGGACATGACTGAGAGACTGAACTGAACTGAACTGAAGGAGTGACTGAAATGAACTGCACTGAAAGGAGTGACTAAAGTTGATCCACTGGAGGAATGAGTGGCTAACCACCCCCTTATACTTGCTACGGGACTTCCACGAACTATATAAAAAGGCAGCATGGTCTGACTCCAAAACATGATCACCCAGGATGGTAGGTGCCAAATATGCTGCTTGGGAGGAGTAGAGGGTAATAACTAATGTTTCCAGAAAGCAATAAATGGTTGCCCCAAAGTGGAAATAAACCTCATTGTTCATGTGTCTGGAGATGAAAGTAAAATGGAAAGCTATAAAGAACAGTATTTCAGGGCAACCTGGAATGTTAGATCCATGAACAATTTAAATTGAATGTGGTATAATAGGAGACGGCAATAGCCAACTCATTACAAAAAACCTGATTCCGGGAAAGATTGAAGACAATAGGAGAAGGGGAAAAGAAGGATGATATGATTGGATGGCATCACCTATGCAATGCATCTGAACTCGGGAAAACTCCAAGAGGTGGTGAGGGACAGCAAGGACTGGCACGTTGCTGTTCATGGCATCCCAAAAAGTCAGACACAACTCGGTCACAGAAAAATAACCAGGTATTGTTCTAACTGTAATATTTTAGCTGTCAAGATTTTCCAGCTTAACTTGTCAAATATATTATCTTCTTGCCATTGCATATTGCTGCCTTCTTTGTCATAGATTAGGTGATCATTTAGGAAAGAGATTGTTTTAGGGTTTACTATCTGTTCCATTGGCTTTAATCCCAATATTGTGCCCATTACAAGCCTGGTTGAAAACTATAGGTTTTTGTATAGACTGAAGTGAGGAAACCTAAGTCCTGCAGGTCAGTTTTTCTTTCTTCAGTTTGCATGGTTATTCAAAGTCTTTGTGTTTCCATCAAGTTGTAAAGACTTTTTGTTGTTGTTGTTCTGTTTCTGTGAAAACTGTCGTTGGTAATTTAATATGGATGGCATTGAATCTGTAAACTCGTTTTTATCTTGTAGCTAATTTCACATATTGAATTTTATAGTCCAAATAATAGTGTATCTCTCATTCCATTTGTGTCGTCTATGATTTGTCTCATCCATACCTTACTCTTTTCTGGCCACAAGTCTTTTCTCTGGTTCGGCAGGTTCATTTTCAAGGATTTTATTTTTCTTGTTATAATGGTGAATCAGATTGTTTCCTTAATTTTTGTTTTTTGTTTTCTCTTGTTATTTATAGGAATTCAGGTGATTTTTTCCTGTTTATTTCTTTACCCAACCACTTCCGTATTAATTTTCTGGTGCAATCTTAGGAATCTCTGAAATGTAACTTTTTTCAGCAAACAGTGACATTTTTACATCTTGTTTATCAGTTTGCTGGTATTTTTCCCCATTTAGTGATTTCTGTAGCTAGGAGTCCCAAGATTATGTTGAACAACAGTGGTGAGAATGGCAAACTTTGTCTTTTTCACAAACTTAGGCAACATGCTTTCAGATCCCACCTCTGAAAAACATAGTAGTGCTGGGTTTATTCATACATGGCCTTTATTAAGTTGAAGATGATCCTGTCTGTTCACACTTCTTGAACAGCTTTTATCATAAATGAGTCTTTAATTTTGTCAAAGGTGTTTTCTGCATTGTATCTTAGATGTGTTCAAGACCTCTACTTGGAAACGTTTACTATCTTTCATTGTTCTTTTCTTCTCTGGCCACCTGATGCAAAGTGCTGTCTCATTAGAGAATGCTCTGATAGTGGGAATAATTGAAGGTAAAAAGAGAAGTGAGTAACAGATGATGAGAGTGTTAGATAGCATCACAAACCCTATAGACATGAGTCTGAACAAACTCTGGGAAGTAGAGAAGGTCAGACTGACGGGACACAGTCCATGGGGTGGCAAAGGGATAGGCATGAATAACTGAACAACAATAGCAAAACATTCTTTCCTGTTATTGACAGTAGTAGTTATCCATGATTACTTCATTTTCTATCCTTCCATACCCTATCTATATCTCAGTTGCACTATTTTCACCACGTACCATGCAAAGATTCAGCCATGTTTGTTGCTATTGCTGTCCCCAAAATGGACCAAAGTATATGTGATTTCTCAACTACACATGATCCAATGGTCTCCTAACCATTCTCCAGCATACATTTATGTTCCTCAAAAACTCTCTAGCTTGCTATAGACAGAGAAAATTGTCACTTATTAGCGAAGCCATGGGATAGAAAGCAAGTTCTTGAGAATAAATACCCTTTCAGGCTTCTGTATTCTAACTTTGTCTCCGTCTTCACATTGTTCGCTTAAGTCTCATTTCTTAAATCACACTGAAGTTTCATTGTGTTCTGTTCTTCTCAGTCTCACTGTGCAGACACTGTTCCGTTTTCCTTGATTTTTCTTTTTAATTAATGTCTATGAGATCTTATTTTAAATTCCTCAGGAAACTATTTTTCACTTTACAGATCATTTTGAGATTTTAATTTTAGATTGACCTTTTTGATGAGCTTTGATAGACTGTCCTCTCCAAAAGGAATAAATTATGACAACCCACTTCTATTTTAGCTTGTGATTCTACTCGCCTCTATTCAGGATTAAAGGATTGTATTTGAGTAATACAACCTGAATGGGTGTGCATCATAGTCACTGAGTTATGCCCAACTCTGCAAACTCAAGGACTGCAGCCCAACAAACTCAATTGCCCATGGACATTCCAGGAAAATATATTGGAGTAAATTGCCATTTCCTTTTCCAGGGCAACAGGAATACCGGAACTATTAAGAAATATATTTTTTCAGCTTAGAAATGTTAATAAATTCTGAATTTACAGAGAGAATTCACACCAAAGAAAAAGTATCTTGATTGCAAGTTAAAATCACCAACTTTTGCTGTCTATCCCACAATCAGGTTAAAAAAAAGCATTAGCATATCTGAAAAGCATATTTTTCGATTATTAATATGACTAAGGAATATAAAAATAAAACCAAAAAGAAATCTCAGAGATCTATATCATGGTTAGTAAATAGAGGCATATAATGGCATTTCTCTTCAAGAGAAATTGAGGCTAGAATATGAATCTTTCTCACTTTCTTTTTCTTGGTAAATGTTATTTGGCATTCCCGGTCATAGTTTTTCATCAGGATCCATTCAATCAGGGTCCATACTTGTTTTTCTAGTAAATTATTGGTGAGGGCTTTCAGGAAAAATGAAATGAGCGAAGCAAGATACAGCAGAGTGAAACTAAATCCAGTCTCAAGTGGAGGCAAAATCTCACTGGGTGCAGAATTTTCTACATCAAATGCGTAATTGTGTATATTTTACATATGAACGTCCTAGTGCAGATTTTCATCTTCATATATGGAATTCTCGATATATCAGGTATGAAAGTCTGAGTGAAAGTCTTCTGACAACACATGAAAATTTGTATATTTGGAATGCAAGGATTGTTCAACATTTGCAAATCAATCAATGTAATACCCACATTAAAAAAATGAAAAATAAAAACCATATGATTATCTCAATAGATGCAGAGAAAGCCTTTGACAAAATTCAACATCCATTTATGATAAAAGCCCTCCAGAAGGTGGGAATAGAAGGAACATTCCTTAACATAATAAAAGCTACATATGACAAACCCACAGCAAACATTATCCTCAATGGTGAAAAATTGTAAGTGTTTCCCCTAAAGTCAGGAACAAGACAAGGTTGCCCACTCTCACCGCTACTACTCAACATAATCTTGGAAGTTTTGGTCACAGCAATAAGCGCAGAAAAAGACATAAAAGGAATCCAAATTGGAAAAGAAATAAAATTCTCACTGTCTGCAGATGATGACATGATCCTCTACACAGAAAACCCTAAAGACTTTACCGGAAAATCACTAGAAGTAATGAATACAGTAAAGTTGAGGATATAAAATCAACACACAAAAATCTCTTGCATTCCTATACACTAATAATGAGAAAATAGAGAAATTAAGGAGATAATTCCATTCACCATTGTAATGGAAAGAATAAAACACTTAGGAATGTATCTACCTAAAGAAAGAAACAAAAAATAACCTATATATAGAAAACTATAAAACACTGGTGAAAGAAATCAGACAGGACACTAATAGATGGAGAAATATTTCCTGTTCATGGATTGGAAGAATGAATATTGTGAAAATGAATATATTACGCAAAGTAATTTATAGGTTCAATGCAATCCTTATCAAGCTACCAACAGTATTTTTCACAAAGCTAGAAAAAATAATTTCACAATTAGTATGGAAAAACAAAAAACCTCGAATAGCCAAAGCAATCTTGAGAAAGATGACTAGAACTGAGTGAATCAACAAGCTGGACTTAAGGCCCTACTACAAAGCCACAGTCATCAAGACAGTTTGGTACTGGTATAAAGACAGAAATATAGATCAATGGAACAAAATAATAAGCCCAGAGGTAAATCTATGCACCAGTGACACCTATCTTTGATAAGGGAGGCAAGAATATTCAAAGGAGAAAAGACAGTCTCCTTAACAAGTGATGCTTGGAATACCGGTCAACCATTTGTAAAAGAATGAAACTAGAACACTCCCTAACACCATACACAAAAATAAACTCAAAATGGATTAAAGATATAAATGTAAGACCAGAAACTGTAACACTCCTAGAGGAGAACATAGGCAAAACCCTCTCCGACATAAATCACAGCAGGATCCTCCATGATCCACCTCCCAGAATATTGGAAATAAAAGTAAAAATAAACAAATGGGACCTAATTAAAATTAAAAGCTTCTGCACAGGAAAGAAAACTATAAGCTGGGTGAAAAGATAGACTTCAGAATGGAAGAAAATAATAGCAAATGAAGCAACTGACAAAGAATTATTCTGAAACATATACAAGCAGCTCCTGAACTCAATTTCAGAAAAATAAATGGCCCAATCAAAACATGGGCCAGAGAACTAAACAAAGATTTCTACAAAGAAGACATACAGATGGCTAACAAACACATGAAAAGATGCTCAACATCACTCAGAGAAATGCAGTACAAAACCACAATGAGGTACCATTTCATGCCAGTAAGAATGGCTGCTTTCCAAAAGTCTACAAGTAAAAAATGCTGCAGAGGGTGTGGAGAAAAGGGAACCCTCTTACACTGTTGGTGGGAATGCAAACTAGTACAACCACTATGGAGAACAGTGTGGAGATTCCTTAAAAACTGGAAATAGAACTGCCATACCACCCAGCAATCCCACTGCTGGGCATATACGCCGAGGAAACCAGAATTGAAAGAGACACATGCACTCCAATGTTGATCGCAGCACTGTTTATTAAAGCCAGGATGTAGAGGCAACCTGGATGTCCATCTGCAGATGAATGGATAAGAAAGCTGTGGTACATATACACGATGAAATATTACTCAGCCATGAAAAAGAATGCATTTGAATGAGTTCTAGTGAGGTGGATGAAACTGGAGCCTATTATACAGAGCGAAGTAAGCCAGAATGAAAAACATCATTACAGTATACTAATGCATATACATGGAATTTAGAAAAATGATAATGATAACCCTGTACACGAGACAGCAAAAGAAACACAGATGTATAGAACAGTCTTTTGGACTCTGTGGGAGAGGGTAATGGTGGGATGATTTGGGGGAATGACATTGAAACATTTATATTATCATATATAAAACGAATCACAAATCCAGGTTTGATGCATGATACAGAATGCTCAGGGCTGGTGCACTGGGATGAACCGGAGGGATGGGACGGAAAGGGATGAGGGAGGAGGGTTCAAGATGGGGAACACAGGCACACCAGGGGCAGATTCAAGGCAATATATGGCAAAACCAATACAATAATATAAAGTAAAATAATAATAATAAAATTTAAAAAAGAAATGTAGTGTATTCCAGATAGTCAGATTTTCATATGTGCAATAATGAAAAATCCATATTTCTCATTAGAAACTTAGTGCCAAGATGTTGGCATATGAAATATACAAAATTCCACATAACATGTTGGTCTATCTGCGAGCAGATGTTCATATGTGAAATACAGACTATTTTTTAATTCATTATGGAAATTATGAGACTCCATTTTCAATATGAAGTGCAGATGCTTCCCAATTTCACTTAAGAAAATCTGAGATTGCATTGCCATATGTAATATTCAGAGAAAGCCATTTTTCATAACATTCTGCACTAGGATTTTCATCTGTGTAGCAGAGAGAATATCGTATTTCATACAGGAATTATTGAACTTAGATTAACATACATGAACATAGAAAATTCCATGATCCAGGGACCACTGGTCACTCCCAGGTTTCCAAGTGTGAAATATAAGGATTCTACCTTTCATGTTGGAAAATCAGCACCAAGATTTTCTTATGTGGACTGTAAAAAATTCTACATTTCATGATGGAACATTTTTACACAACATTCATCATACAGGAGAACCAGTTAGTTGTTTTTCTTATGTGAATATCAACATAAAATTCTGTATGTAAACATATAGAAAAAATGTCATGCTATATGTAAAATACACAGAGTTGCATTTGGGATGACTGATTTTAGAGTTTTGCCTATGAAATATAAACATTTCCAAATTTCATCTAAATTTTTAATTTTTGCCTAAATTATTATTTTTTGCCTAAATGTTCATGTGTGAAATACCAAGAATGTTATAGGTCATGGAGGAAAAGAAAATCTAACCCACTTTTTAAATGTGAAAGAGTACTCCATTTTTCATGAAGGATAAGGTATGTTCAGATTTTCACATGTTAGTTACACACAAGGATGTTATATTTCTTGTTCAACAAAGATACTATGCCCAGAATTAAATATATTGAATTTATAAAATGTCATGTTTCAGTAGAGAATCTGTCCCCAGATTTTCTCATGCAAAACATAGAGAAGTCTTTATTTTTTATAAGGTAATTTGTATCCAGGTTTTCTCATACTGAACACAGAGATTTCTATATTTCATGTAGGAAAATCAGAGTGCAGCTTTTCATGTGTCATGTTGAAGAGTCTGCATATTTCATGTAAGATAAAATGTGTTCAAAATTTCATATGTGAAATATATAGTATTCTATGTCTCAGGTAGTATGTCTGATATCAAGTTATTCATATTTAAAATGTATAGAATTCAATGTTCTGTGTTAAAATTGCAGCTCAGTTCATATATCAAGCACAGAAAATTCCAGATTTCTATAATTAAATGTTGTGTGCAGTTTTTCAAAGGTGAAATAGTGTTTATTCCATAATTTATTAGAATAACATGCCCTCAACACTCAGATTACCAAATTAAAAATATACGAAAGTCACACTTCAAGCTTGAAAATATGAAGTGATATTTTCATATACAAAATATCAAAGGTCCATAATATGCATATGAATATCTTTGTGCAGTCCTGCTTATAAGCATTCAGACTTTCTAATTACATGTTTGAAAATGTATCCACATTTTGTCCTATTTAAAAAAAAAACAAAAAAACATAAAACTGTATTTCAGGTCTCAACAATGAACCGATAATGCTACATGTGAAATTCACAGTTCATACGTCAGATGAAAAAAATCACCAGCCTTTCTTATTCCAAATATGCAAAGTTTCATGTGTTGTCAGAAAACATTCATTCAGATTTTCATATTTGATGTATCAAGAATTTCATAATGAAGATGAAAATCTTCACTAGTGTGCTCATACACAAAATATACATAATTACACATGAGTTGGTGATGGACTGGGAGGCCTGTCGAGTTGTGATTCATGGGGTCACAAAGCGTCGGACATGACTGAGCAACTGAACTGAGCTGAACTAAACTGAAACATTTGATGTAGAAATTCTACACACAGTGCAATTTTGCCTCCACTTGAGATTAGATTTATTTTCACTCTGCTGTGTCTTGCTTCCCTCATTCCATTTCTTCCAAAAATCCTCACCAATAATTCACTTGAAAAGCAAGTATGGACCCTGATTTAAGGGATCTTGATGAAAATTTATCACTAAGAATGCCAAATATCATTCACCAAGAAAAAGAAAGAGAGAAAGATTAATAATCTAGCCTCAATTTCTCCTGAAGAAAAATGCCATTATTTGCCTCTATTTACTATCTCTGATATAGATCTCTGATATTTCTTTTTGCTTTTTTTAAATATTCCTTAGCCATATTAATAATTGAAAATTATGCTTTTCAGAGAAGCTGTTGATTTTTTCTATACCTGATTGTGGGATAGACAACAAAAATTGGTGATTTTTAACTTGCAATCAAGTTACTTTTACTCTTTTTAGGGAAATAACTCTTCAAGTTCAGAATTTATTAAATTTTATACGTTAAAATTTTCATCTCTTATTTCCATTGTTCATGTTGTGCTGGAGAAGGAAATGCAACCCACTCCAGTATCTTTGTTGGAAAAGCCCATGGATTGAAGATCCTGTTGGGCTGCAGTCCGTGAGGTTGCAGAGTTGGGCATGACTCAGTGACTAAGTTGCACATCCATTCAGGTTGTATTATTCAAATACAGTCCTTTACTCGTGAATACAGGTGAGTAAATCACAAGCTGAAATAGATGTGGGTTGTCATAATTTATTCCTTTGGGAGAGGACAGTCTATCAAAGCACATCAATTAGGTTAATCTAAAATTAAAATCTCAAAATGTTCTGTAAAGTGAAAAAAAGTTTCCAGAGGAACTTAAAATAACATCTCATAGACATTAATAAAAAAGGAAAATCAAGGAAAACAGAAGAACAGTGTCTGCACAGACAGTGAGACTGAGAAGAAGAGAACACAGACTGAAACTTCAGTGTGACTGAAGAAATGAGACTTAAAAGAGCAATGTGAAGACTGAGACAAAGTTAGAATACAGAATCCTGAAAGGGTATTTATTCTCAGGAACTTGCTTTCTATCCCATGGCTTCGCTAGTGAGAGACAATTTTCTCTGTCTATAGCAAGGTAGAGATTTCTGAGGAAAATAAATAGATTCTGGAGAATGTTTAGGAGACCATTGGATCATGTGTAGTTGAGAATTCATATATACTTTGGTCCATTGGGGTGACAGCAATAGCAACACACATGGCTGAATCTTTGCATGGTACGTGGTGAAAGTAGTGCAACTGAGATATAGATAGGGTATGGCGAGATAGAAAATGAAGTAGTCACGGATATCTACTACTGTCAATAACAGGAAATAATGCTTTGCTATTGTTGTTCAGTCATTCATGCCCATCCCTTTGCCACCCCATGGACTGTGTCCCATCAGTCTGACCTTCCCTATCTCCCAGAATTTGTTCAGACTCATGTCCATAGGGTTTGTGATGTTATCTAACTCTCTCATCATCTGCTACCCACTTCTCTTTTTACTTTCAATTCCATCACTTCATGGGAAATAGATGGAAACTGCAGATGCTGATTGCAGCCATGAAATTAAAAGACGCTTACTCTTTGGAAGGAAAGTTATGACCAAACTGGATAGTATATTACAAAGCACAGACATTACTTTGCCAACAAAGGTCCGTCTAGTCAAGGCTATGGTTTTTCCCATGGTCATGTATGGATGTGAGATTTGGAATGTGAAGAAAGCTGATCGCTGAAGAATTGATGCTTTTGAACTGTGGTGCTGGAGAAGATTCTTGAGAGTCCCTTGGACTGCAAGGAGATCCAACCAGTCCATTCTAAAGGAGATCAATCCTGGGTGTTCATTGCAAGGACTGATGCTGAAGCTGAACCTGCAATACTTTGGCAACCTCATGCGACAAGTTGACTCACTGGAAAAAAAAAAAAGGAATATTACTCAGCTATTAAAAACAATGCATTTGAATCAGTTCTAATGAGGTGAATGAAACTAGAGCCTATTATACAGAGTGAATTAAGTCGGAGAGGAAAACAGCGATAGAGAATATTAACACAAATAGAATTTAGAAAAATGGTAACAATGAGCCCGTATTTGAGACTGCAAAATAGACACAGATGTAAAAAACAGACTTTTGGACTCTGTGGGAGCAGGCAAGGGTGGGATGATTTGAGAGAATAGCATTGAAATATGTATATTATCATACCTGAAATTGATCACAAGTCCAGGTTTGATGCATGAGACAGGGTGCTCAGGGCTAGTGTACTGGAATGATCCTGAGGGATGGGATGGAGAGGGAAGTGGGAGGGAGTTCAGGATGGAGAACACATGTACACCCATGGTTGATTCATGTCAATGTATGGCAAAAAACACTACAATATTGTCAAGTAATCAGCCTTCAATTAAAATAGAGACTTTTTTTTTTTTAAGAAAGGTGACAGAAATGAAATAAGAGCTATACTCTTTTTGGGGTTTTAAAAATCAATATGTGAAAATGGCTACACTACGAAAAGGAGTTTGCAAATTTAGTGTCATCTCTATTAAATTACCAATGACATTTTTCACAGAATAGAACCAAAAAGAAAAAACTTTACAACTTGATGGAAACACAAAGATTTGAATAAACATGCAAACTTGGGAAAGAGAAACTGAGCTACAGGACTCAGGTTTCCTCATTTCAGTCTATACAAAAAACATATAGTTTTGAAAATGCCATGCAATTAGCACAATATTGGGATTAAAGCCAATAGAACAGATAGAAAACACTAAAATAATATCTTCCAATGATCACCTAATCTTTGACAAAGGAGGCAACAATATTCAATGGCGAGAAGTTAATATATTTAACAAGTTAAGCTGGAAAATCCGGACAGCTAAAAGTATTAGAATACAGTTAGAACACGACCTGATTATTCTTCTGTGGCCGAATCGTGTCTGACTTTTTAGGATGCCATGAACTGCAGCATGCCAGTCTTTCCTGTCCCTCACCACCTCTTGGAGTTTGCCAGAGTTCTTATCTATTGCATAGGTGATGCCATCCAATCATCTCATCTTTGTTTCCCCCTTCTCCTGCTGCCTTCAGTCTTTCCCAGAACCAGGGTCTTTTTCAAAGAGTTAGCTGTTGCCATCTCCTGTTATACCTCAATCAATTTAGATTGTTCATGGATCTAATATTCCAGGTTGCCCTGCAATACTGTTCTTTACAGTATTCCATTTTACTTTCATCTCCAGACATATATACAATGAGGCTTAAATCCATTTTGGGGCAACCACTTACTGCTTTCTGGAAACGTTAGTTATTAACCTCTGCTTCTCTCAAGAAGCATATTAGGCATCTACCATCCTGGGAGACTCATTTTTTGGTATTACACCTTGTTGCCTTTTTATACAATTTTTAGAGTTGCCATACCAAGTATAATGGGGTGGTGTCCCATTCCCTGCTCTAGTGGATCACATTTAGTCACTCCTTAGCACCATAGAATAAGACAAATTCAAGATGGATTAAAGACCTACTTATAAGGCCAGAAATTGTAAATCAATAATATTTGAGGAAAGAATAAGTAGAATACATTGTGACATGGAATGCAGCATCAACTTTTTTTTTTTTAACTACCTCCTTGGGAAATGAAAATAAAACCAAAAATATATAAAGAGACTTAACTATACCTAAATATGTTGCACAGGAAACCAATAAGCAAGACAGAAATCAAGTCTCATTATGGGAAAAACATTTGCAACTGAAGATAATGACAACAGAAGAATCTCCAAAATATGGAAGCAGCTCATGTGGCTCAATAACAGCCAAATGAACAACCCAACTGAAACAAATGAATAGGTGATGAAATAGACACTTCTCATAAGAAGATATACAGATGTACAATAATATTTTTTAAAATGCTCAGCATCACTAACTGTGAGAGAAAGGGAAATAAAATCTCCAATGGTGCTATCAACTCACATGTGTCTGAGTAACCATTATAAAAAATAATCCACACAAAAAATGCTAAGAGAGGGTTCTAAGTAAACAGAATAATCCTGTACTGTTGTTAGGAATGCACATTGATAGATTAAAATGGAGAAGAATATTGGGGATCGTTTAAAAATAAGAATGAAGCTACCATATGTTCAAGAAATCCAATAACTGTCAATAATTTTCATGAGGAAAATCATAATTCCAAAAGATGCACAACCTCAATATTGATGGCAGCAATATTTGCAATAGCAGGACATGGAAGCAACAGAAATATCCATTCATCTAGAGGGGAATGGATAAAATGAGTTGGGACATACATACCATAGTCTTAAGATGGAATGAAATCAGGTAAATTTCATAGATGCAGAAGGACAGAGACAGTGTCAGATACAATGAAGCTAAGACAAAAGAGGAAAAGAAATATTACATATTAACACAAATATATGGGATCTAGGTAAAACTGGAATAAATGATTCTCTATGAGAAGCATAGATAGGGACACAGCAATGGAGAAGAAATACGGTTATCAAGGATGTAATGCCTGGTGGTAGTAGGAATTAGGAGATTACAACAGACACACATATACTTCTGATATGTATGCACAGCACAGGGAAGTCTTAATGCACTGTGGTGACCAGATTTAGAAAGAAGTCAAAAACATGGAGATAGATGTATGGTTGCTGTTTAGTCACTATCTCGTTTACTAGACTTTATGACGCTAAGCACTGCAGCATTCCCTAAATTTGCTTTAGGGGAGAAACTAACAAAATAATGGAAAACAAGCATACTCCAAAAAAATTAAGTTTTAAAGGCATATTAGTTTTTTTATAAACATCATTATTCTTAATGTATCTCACGTTATCTTGGAAGTGAAAAGTAGAACTGTAAATGTGTACACCTTAATGACAAATGCAATGCCAATATCGGAATACTACATCCAAATTCATAACACACTTATTAAGAAGACAGCAATAAAAATTAAGTGACTGTACATTATATTTTGCTACACATGTGCATGTCTAAAGATTGAAAAATTTTCCCCAAAAGAAAAATTACCTTAAAAGAGTTGGGACAGAACCATGAACAATCAACTCTGTCTAGTTAACCCATGATATGTACTTGTGCATTTTGTATATTATAGCGTTTTAATTTTTATTGTATTTAATTCTATTGTATTGTTCTTTAAAATATTCATTATATTTGTCACACAACGTCTTTTACATGTTACCATGTGTAATGGATGAATGACAATATACGTGCTCTTTTAAATCTCCTTTACTTATTTATTTTAAAAATAATAGTTCTTCATTCACCGGAATTTAAGCTTTACAAAATCTTTAAATATGATATGTTGAATTACATTCCCATGATGGCTGTAGGTACAAGAAAATCTGAAATTTATTAAGACATCCAGTTTAAAGGTATCTTTCTCCAATCAACTATCACTTGAGTTCAGTTCAGTTGCTAAGTGGTGTCCGACTCTTTGCGACCCCATGAATGGCAGCATGCCTGGCCTCCCTGTCAATCACCAACACCTGCAGTCCACCGAGTCGATGATCCCCTCCAACCATCTAATCCACCATCTAATCCTCTGTCGTCCCCTTCTCTTCCTGCTCTCAATCTTCCCCAGCATCAGGGTCTTTTCAAATGAGTCACCTCTTCGCATCTGAAGGCCAAAGTACTGCAGTTTCAGCTTTAACATCAGTCCTTAAAATGCACAACCAGGACAGATCTCCTTTAGAATGGACTGGTTGGATTTCCTGGAAGTCCAAGGGACTCTCAATAATCTTCTCCAACAACTCAGTTCAAAAGAATCATTCTGCACTCGGCTTTCTTTATAGTCCAACTTTCAGATCCATGCACGACTACTGCAAAAACCATAGCCTTGACTAGACAGACTTTTGTTGGCAAAGTCATTCTCTGCTTTTTAATATCGTGTCTAGGTTGGTCATAACTTTCCTTCCAAAGAGTAAGCGCCTTTTAATTTCATGGCTGCAATCACCTTCTGCAGTGATTTTGGAGCCCAGAAAACTAAAATCAGCCTCTGTTTCCACTGTTTCCCCATCTATTTGCCATGAAGTGATGGGACCAGTATCTAAATGTTGTTCTTTAAGCCAACTTTTTATTCTCTTCTTTCACGTTCATTAAGAGGTTATTAATTCTTCTTCACTTTCTGCCATAAGGGTGGTGTCATCTGCATATCTGAGGTTATTGATATTTCTCCCTGCAATCTTGATTCCAGCTTGTGTTTCCTACAGACCAGTGTTCCTCATGATGTAATTTGCATATTAGTTAAATAAGCAGGGTGAAATATACAGCTTTGATGTACTCCTTTTCCTATTTGGAACCAATCTGTTGTTCCATGTGCATTTCTATATATTGCTTCCTGACCTTCATACAAGTTTCTCCATATGCAAGTCAGGTGGTCTCGTATTCCCATATTTTAAAAAAAAATTTACACAGTTCATTGTGATCCACAATTCAAAGGCTTTGACATAGTCAATAAAGAAGAAACATATAATTTCCTGGATTTCTCTGGTTTTTCCGAAAACCAAGTGGATGTTTGCCATTTTATCTTTAGTTCCTCTGCCTTTTCTAAATCCACCTTGAACATCTGGAAATTCATGGTTCCCATGCTACTGATTCATGGCTTGGAAAATTTTAAGGAACACTTTAATAGAGTGTGAGATGAGTGCAATTGTATTGTAGTTCAGCATTTTTTCCATTGATTTTCTTTGAGATTGGAGTGAAATCTGATATTTTCCATCCCTGTGTCCACTGCTGAGTTTTGAAAGTTTGCCAGCATATTGCATGCATCACTTTCACAGCATCGTTTTTCAGGATTTGAAATAGTTCAAATGGAATTCCATCATCTCCAGTATCTTTGTTCATAATGATGCTTCCTAAGGCCCACTAGACTACACTTTCCAAGATGTCTGGCTCTAGGTGAGTAATTTCGTGATTGTCTGGGTCATGAAGTGTTTTTTGTTTTTTTTTTTGGTACAGTCCTTCTGTGTATTCTTGCCATCTCTTCTTAATCTCTTCTGCTTCTGTTAGGTCCCTACCATTTCTGAATGTCTCTACTGCTTTCCCAGATAACCTACAATTACAGTAATAAGTCTTAGAGAATGCTGTTCTGGCATACTGTCTCGGGTCACACAGAGTTCCAGCCCCAGGATACCACTTCCATTCAATTGCAGGGCAAGAGGAGTCACCCAGAATCATGGCTCAGACACACACAAGTGGACACATGCCCTGGCTTTTCTGGCACTGTGACTTTGGAGCACGCCACTCCTCCCAGCCCACACGTCCCTCCACCCCATGGGTTTGCCTGTGCCTTCACCCATATTCCTCCTCCTGCTCCTGCTCCTTCTATCCTCGTGAACAACCAACCCTAAGAAGCGGTAGTAAGGATATGACTTTGCCCCAGGAACCAGGAATGCCCTGGATGATTCCACAAGCGACACTTTTCTTCTGATGGTTCTTCCACCTGAGCGGAAAGTAGGCCCTGTGGTAATTTTCACTCCCACAACTCAGCTCTACCTGCGGGAAAGCCAATGCCTCCACTGCACGAAGTGGGGGCAGTGGGAGCCAATTCCTCAGGGTTTCTGACCTGCATACAGGTATCTCAAGAGGCAGGTCAGGTGGCCTGGTATTCCCATCTCTTTCAGAATTTTCCACAATTCATTGTGATCCACAGAGTCAAAGGCTTTGGCATAGTCAATGAAGCAGAAATAGATGTTTTTCTGGAACTCTCTTGCTTTCTCCATGATCAAGCATATGTTGGCAATTTGATCTCTGGTACCTGTGCCTTTTGTAAAACCTGATTGAACATCTGGGATTTCACGGTTCACATATTTCTGAAGCCTGGTTTCGAGGATTTTGAGCATGACTTTATTAGCGTGTGAGATGAGTGAAATTGTGCGGTAGTTTGAGCATTCTTTGTTATTGCCTTTCTTTGGGATTGGAATGAAGACTGACCTTTTCCAGTCCTGTGGCCACTGCTGAGTTTTCCAAATTTGCTGGCATGTTGAGTGCAGCACTTTCACAGCGTCATCGGAGCAGCTGTGAAGAGATATCCCATGGCCAAGGTAAGAGAAACCCAAATAAGATGGTAGGTATTTTGAGGGGACATCAGAGGGTAGACACACTGAAATCATGATGACAGGAAACTAGCCGATCTGATCACATGGACCACAGCCGAATGTGGTACATTGGAGAAGGGAATTGCAAACCACTTCAGTGTACTTACCTTGAGGACCCTAGAACAGCATCAAAGGGCAAAATGATAGGATACTGAATGAGGAATTCCCCAGGTCGGTAGGTGCCCATTTTGCTACTGTATATCCGTGGAGAAATAACTCTAGATGGAATGAAGGGATGGAGCAAAAACTAAACCAATACCCAGTTGTGGATGTGTCTGGTGATAGAAGCAAGGTCCGGTGTTGTAAAGAGCAATATTGCATAGGAACCTGGAATGTTATGTCCATGAATCAAGGCAAATTGGAAGTGGTCAAACAGGAGATGGCAAGAGTGAACATAAACATTCTAGGAATCAGTGAATGAAAATGGACTGCAATGGGTGAATTTAACTCAGATGACCATTATATCTACTACTGTGGGCAGGAATCCCTTAGAAGAAATGGAGTAGCCATCATAGTCAACAAAAGAGTCCGAAATGCAGTACTTGGATGCAATCTTAAAAACGACAGAATGATTTCTGTTCGTTTCCAAGGCAAACCATTCAATATTACAGTATGCCCCAACCAGTAACTCTGAAGAAGCCGAAGTTGAACGGTTCTATGAAGACCTACAAGACCTGATCAACACAAGCATGCCCTAAATGGAAGCTATTTTCTTGAGCAACAGTTTCAAAGTGAAAATAGGGGAAACAGGTGTTTCAGTAGCTGAAGACCCAGTGGTTCTTATGAAATATAGAGCTTTCCTTATTTCTTACAGGAAAATCTCATTTCTGATCTTCAACTATGAAATATAGAGAAGCCCTACTTCCATGAAGGAGGATTAATTGAGATTTTTATACAGGAAATACAGAGAATTCTGTATTTCAGGGTGAAAATTGATTCTCTTGATATATGTTTGAGCAATACCAAGAATTCCATATCTCTTGAAGAAAGAGTGGTGGGCAGATTTTCATTTGCAAAATAGAGATGATTTCAATTCCATAACGATTCTCTGTATCTTAAGAAAACCAATGCCAATGTTTTCATATGTTAAATATAGATAATTCCATATTTCATTTAAGAAAATCACCACCCAGATTTTCGTATATGATATATGGAGAACTCCACATTTGTGGTAAGAAAATATCATGATACAGGATGCTTGGGGCTGGTGCACTGGGGTGACACATGGGATGACATGGGGAGGGAGATAGGAGGGGGATTCAAGATAGGGAACACATTTAGACCCGGGGTAGATTCATGTCAATGTATGGCAAAACCAATAAAATAATGTAAAGTAATTAGTCTCCAATTAAAATTTAAGAAAATTAAAAAAGAATATGATAAAACAAGATTAAAAAAGGAAGAAAACCAATGCCAAGGTTTTCATATGTGAAATATAAAGGATACCATATTTCATTTAAGAATATCACCACCCAGATTTTCTTATATGATATACAGAGAAATCCACATTTTGGGTACGAAAAATAGCATCCAGATGCTTATAACGTGAAATGCCAGAAAATTCAATGTATTATGGACTAAAATCGCATCAAGATTTTCACATGTAACATATACAGAGTTTTATATTTAATTGAGTAAAATTGTCACCATGATTTTTTCAGATGTGAAATATACAGAATTCCATATTTTATGTAGGACTATGACTGCACTGATTTTGGTGTCTGAAATGTACAGAATCTTAGATTTCGTGTGGAAATGATTTTTCATATGTGATGTACATAAATTTCAGTCTTCATCTATGAAAATTTTAGCAGATGTTTTTGTATGTGATGTAGAGAGTATTTATATCTCATGTAAATACTATGTGGTCAGATTTCAAATGTGAAATATAGAGAATTCCACATTTTAGGGCATTTTCGTATAGGAAATATAGAGAATGTTTTCCACGGTTTTTGCGGTAATACCTGGGCCATGATTTCTATATGTCATACATGAAAAAATTCATATTTCTTGCCTGATAATCAGTTCACACATTTCTATGGGATACATGGAGACTTTTCATATTTCATTATGAAGGGCTATCTCCAGATTTCTATATGAGAATTATAGAAAATTACATATTTATGTCAGAAAATAATAATACAGATTTTTTATTATGAAATATCAGAATTTCATATGGCAAGGAAATATATACATGTATATATATATTCTGTCATCTTTAAAATAGACCTCATCGCATGTTTCTTTTAGGAAAATCTACACTTTGATTTTCACATGTGAAACATATCGAATTCCATATTTCACATTTGAAATTGAATGCCTCGAAAACGCTTGCTAATATTTAATTGTGTGAAATATAGAGAATTCAATATTCAATGCAAGAAATATGAATACCCATATTTCCAATCGTAACACAAAGAATTACACATATCTTGTAGGGAAGTATGCACACAGATATTCATAAATGTATTTTAAAGAATTCAGTGTTTAATTCCTCTATATAATATATCCACTATATACCATACCATAACTCCGTATTTTATGCAGGAAAATCTGTGCCTGGATTTTCAAGAGATATTTGGAGAATTCCATCTCATTATCTATTTTCCTTAAAGTAACATCAGCCATATATTAGAGTGTGAACTGTAAAGAACCACATATTTCAGAAAGTAAACCTGTGCTCATATTTTGATAAGGGTCATACAGAGAATTCCTTATTTCATACAGGGAAGTCTACACCCATCGTTTCATATGTAACATGTAGCAAATTGTGGAGAAAAATCAGTGTCCAGATTTCATAAATGAAATTATAAAGATTTTATATTTCATGTCATTGTATCTGAGATATTTCCATATTTGATAAATAGAAAATTCCATATCATGTACAAAAGCTGCACTCAAGTTTTCATATCTGTATGACACACAGCCTATGTGCCTTGTCAGAAAATCTGCACCCTGATTTTTTATGTGAAATGAACAAAAATCCATATTTCTGTGTCAAAACTTGCTCAACAGGTTTTTATATTTGAAATATAGAGAATTCCATATTGCACGCAGGTAAATCTGCTTGCAGATCTAAATAGTCAGATACAGAGAATTCCATACATCAGCTAGGTAGAGTTGCACCTAAATGGTGAAATATGAAATGGAAAGAATAGCATATTTCATGTAGGAAAGTATGTGCCTTGATTTTATATGTGAGATTTCAGTCAGTTCAGTTCAGTTGCTCAGTCGTGTCCGACTCTCCGCGACCCCATGAATCACAGCTTCCAAGCCTCCCTGTCCATCACCAACTCCCAGAGTTCACTCAAACTCATGTCCATCAAGGCAGTGATGCCATCCAGCCATCTCATTCTCTGTCGTCCCCTTCTCCTCCTGCGCCCAATCCTTAAATTGTAGTACCTATTAGTAAATCTCAATTTGAGAATGGTTTGCAAACTTCTACTGACTTCCAAATAGATTTTTTGAAATCAATCTTATTTCAGTATTAACCATATGATGACGTACATTTGTAGTATTCTCTCATGTTCCCAGAAGAGGGTGCTTGCTATGAGCAGTGTGTTCTCTTGACAAACTATGTTAGCCTTTGGAAGACTTCATTTTGTACTCTAAGGCCAAATTTGCCTGTTACCCTGGGTATGTCTTGACTTCCTACTTTTGCATTCCATTCCCCTATGATGGAAAGTTCATCGTTCTTGTCTGTTAGTTCTAGAAAGTCTTGTAGGTCTTCACAGAATTGTTCTAATTCAGCTACTTCAGCATGACTCGTCAGGGCACAGACTTGGATTACTGTGTTATTAAATGGGTTCCCCTGGAAAGAAACAGAGATCATTCTCTCGTTTTTCAGATTGCCACCAAATACTACATTCTAGACTCTTTTGTTGACTATGATGGCTACTCCAATTCTTCTGAGGGATTCTTTCCCACTGTAGTAGACATGATGGTCATCTGAGATAAATTCATCCAGTCCCGTCCATTTTAGTTCACTGATGCCTAAAATGTCAATGTTCACTCTTGAAATCGCCGTTTTGACCCCTTCCTATTTAAATACCTTGATTCATGGACCTAACCGTTAAAGTTCCTATGCAATCTTGCTCTTTAGAGCATTGGGGTGTTCTTCCATCACTAGTCACATCTGCAACTGGGTACTGTTTTGGCTTTGGCTCCATCACTTCATTCTTTTTGGAATTTCTTCTTCACTGATCTCCCATATGATATCGGGCAGCTACCAACCCTGGAGTTTGTCTTTCAGTATGCTATATTTTGCCTTTACATGCTGCCCATGGATTTCTTCAGGCAGGAATATTGACGAGGTTTTACATTCCCTTCTCCAAGGATGACGATTTGTCAGAACCCATTACCATGATCCGTCCATCTTGGGTGGCCCTACAAGCATGGCACATAGTTTCATTGAGTGAGTTAGACAAGGCTCTGTCCCATGTGATCAGTTTGGTTAGTTTTCTGAGGTTATGGTTTTCATTCGAGGTTGTAGAAGCTTCCTGATGGGAACGACTGACTAAGGGAAACTGATTCTTGTTATGATGGGTAGAGCCATGCTCAGTTCAGTGCAGTTCAGTGGTTCAGTCATTGACAAATCTTTGTGGCCCTATGCACTACAGCATGCCAGTCCTCCCCGTCCATCACCAACTGATCGAGTTTACTCAAACTCATGTTCATTAAGTCGGTGATGCTCTCCAATCATCTCATCTTCTGTCCACTGTTATCCTCCCACTCTGAACCTTTCCCAGTGTCAGGGTCTTTTCCAATGAGTCAGTTCTTCATACCACACGTCCAAAGTATTGGAGTTTCAGCTTCAGCATCATTCCTTCAAAAGCATCAATTCTTTGGCTTTCTTTATAGTCCAAATAGCTCAGCTTTCTTTATAGTCCAAATCTCCCGTCCATACCTGACTACCGGTAAAATTATAACTTTGACTAGACAGAAATATTTTGGAAAGTAATCTCTCTGATATTTGATATGCTATCTAGTTTGGTCATATTTTTCTACCAAAGAGAAAGCATATTTTAATTTTATGGCTGCATTTTCAATCTGCTCTGATTTTGAATACATCTCCACACACAAAACCCACTCCTGGCCAAAAAAAAAAAAAAAAAGTCTCTCATTCTTTCCATTGTTTCCCCTTCTATTTGCCATGAAGTGATGAAACCGGTTGATATCATCATTGTTTTCTGAGTTTTGAGTTTTATGTCATCTATTTCACTCTCCCCTTGCAGATTCAACAAGGGGCTATGTAGTTCGTCTTGCCTTTCTGTCATATACATGGTGCCGTCTCCAGATAAGAGATTATTGATATTTCACCTGGCTATCTTGACTCCAGCATGTGTTTATGCGACCAGGCATTTCGCATGATATAATCTGCATATAATTTACATCATCAGCATGTCAGTATACAGCCTTGACGTACTCCTTTCCCATTGGATTCAGACTGTTTTTCCATTTCCAGTTCTAACTGTGGCGTCTTGACCTGCATACAGAATTTTTCAGGAGGCAGGTCAGGTGGTCTGGTATTATCATCTCTTCAGGAATTTTCCATAGTTTGTTGTGATTCAGAGTCAGTGGCTTTGGTGTAGTCATTGATGCAGAAGTAGACTTTTTTCTTCTGGTACTCTCTTCCTGTGTTGTTGATCCAAAAGTTATTGACAATTTGATGTCTGGTTCCTCTGCCTTTTAAAAATCAAACTTGAACACCTGGAAGTTCATGGTTTATGTACTGTTGAAGCCTATTTTGGAGAATTTCGATCATTATTTTGCTAGTGTGTAAGAAGGCAATGGCAACCACTCCAGTTCTCTTGCCTGGAAAATCCCATTAACAAAGGAGCCTGGTAGGCTGCAGTCCATGGGGTCGCTAAGACGTGGACACGGCTGAGGAAATTTACTTTCACTTTTCACTTTTATGCATTGGAAAAGGAAATGGCAACCTACTCCAGTGTTCTTGCCTGGAGAATCCCAGGGACACGGGAGCCTGGTGGGCTGCCGTCTATGGGGCTGCACAGAGTCGGACACGACTGAAGTGATTTAGTAGTAGTAGTAGTAAGATGATTGCAATTGTGTGGTAGTGTGAACATTCTTTGGCACTGGCTTTCTTTAAGGTTGAACTAAAACTGAACTTCTCCTTGCATAATTATGGGTCACTAATATGTGTATATTACAAAACCCATCCCAATATTGGATTATGCTTATCGTCCACTTAATTTTTTTAAAACTAATTTATGAAAAAGGAGTGAAAAGATAAAATAATTCTACTTGGTGCTCTCTGTTGACCTAAATCTGAAGGAAGTCTAAAAATGCAGGGATTTATGTACACATAAGTGTCATTCGTTTTGATATATTACAAAAAAGTAAGAGAAGGTTGTATAATTTTTATAAAATAAAATTGCTTAAAGCAATATTAGAAGTCAGCTGTACCTCAAGCAGTGAACAAATAAATGGTTCCACCACTTGCAATATTTGGGTCCTTGAGAACGTGATGAGAAGTAAAATATTTCAGTTACAAGGTGACAGAAACTTTAATCAGGTGATGATATAAATAATAATATTTGAATTCAGAAAAAGTGAGTTGAACTAGTTTGCATTCCCACCAACATTGTAAGGTTCCTTAAAAAACTGGAAATAGAACCGCCATATGATCCAGCAATCGCACTCCTGGGCATACACACCGAGGAAACCAGAATTGAAAGAGACACATGTATTCCAATGTTCATCGCAGCACTGTTTATAATAGCCAGGACACGGAAGCAACCTAGATGTCTATCTGCAGATGAAAGGATAAGAAAGCTTTGGTACATATACACAATGGAGTATTACTGAGCCATTAAAAAGAATGCATTGGAATCAGTTCTAATGAGGTGGATGAAACTAGAGCCTATTATACAAAGTAAAATAAGCCAGAAACAAAAACACCAATGCAGTATAGTAACGCATATATATGAAATTTAGAAAGATGGAAATGATAAAGCTATACACGAGACCGCAAAAGAGACACAGATGGATAAAACAGTCTTGGGGACTCTGTGGGATAGGGTGAGGGTGGGATGATTTGGAAGAATGGCACTGAAACATGTATATTATCATATGTGAAACGAATCGCCAGTTCAGGGTCAATGCATGCTACAGAATGCTTGAGTCTGCTGTGCCGGGATGAACCAGAGGGATCATAAGGGGCGGAGGGAAGTGGGAGGTGGGTTCAGGAAGGGGAACTCATGTACACCCGGAGTGGACTCATGTCGATGTATGGCAAAACCAACCAATATAATATTTAAATAATAATCCAGTTCAGGTCAGTACGGTTCAGTAGCTCAGTCGTGTCCGACTCTTTCCGACCCCATGAATCACAGCATGCCAGGCCTCCCTGTCCATCACCAACTCCCGGAGTTCACTCAAACTCATGGTCATCCAGTCGGTGATGCCATCCAGCAATCTCATTCTCTGTCGTCCCCATCTCCTCACACCCCGAATCCCTCCCAGTGTCAGACTCTTCTCCAGTGAATCAACTCATCGCATGAGGTGGCCAAAGTATTGCAGTTTCAGCTTTAGCATCAGTCCTTTCAGTGAACAGCCAGGACTGATCTCCTTTAGAAAGGACTGGTTGAATCTCCTTGCAGTCCAAGGGACTCTCAAGAGTCTTCTCCAACACCACAGTTCAAAAGCATTAATTCTTTGGCGATCAGCTTTCTTCACAGTCCAACTTTCACATCCATACATGACAACGGGAAAAACCATAGCCTTGACTAGATGGACCTTGGTTGGCAAAGTAATGTCTCTGTTTTTTAATATGCTATCTACGTTGGTCATAACTTTCCTTCCAAGGAGTAAGCATCTTCTAATTTCCTGCCTGCAATCAGCATCTGCAGTGATTTTTGAGCCCTAAAAAATAAAGTCTGACACTGTTTCCACGGTTTCCCCATTTATTTCCCATGAAGTGATGGGGCCAGATGCCATGATCTTCATTTTCTGAAAGTTGAGCTTCAAGCCAAACTTTTCACTCTCTTCTTTCACTTTTATCAAGAGGCTTTTGAGTTCCTCTTCACTTTCTGCCATAAGGGTGGTGTCATCTGCATATCTGAGATTATTGATATTTCTCTCGGCAATCTTGATTTCAGCTCGTGCTTCTTCCAGCCCAGCGTTCCTCATGATGTACTCTGCATAGAATTTAAGCAGGGTGACAATATACAAACTTGATGTACTCCTTTTCCTATTTGGAAACAGTCTGTTGTTCCATGACCAATTCTAACTGTTGCTTCCTGACCTACATACAGGTTTCTCAAGAGGCAGGTCAGGTGGTCTGGTATTCCCATCTCTTTCGGAATGTTCCACAGTCTATTGTGATCCACACAGTCAATGGCTTTGGCATAGTCAATGAAGCAGAAATAGATGTTTTTATGGAACTCTCTTGCTTTCTCCATGATCCAGCCGATGTTTGCAATTTAATACCTCGTTCCTCTGCCTTTTCTAAAACCTGCCTGAACATCTGTGAGTCCACGGTTCACATATTGCTGAAGGCTGGCTTGGAGAATTTTGAGCGTGACTTTAGTAGAGTGTGAGTGAAATAATTATCTTCCAATAAAAATTAAAAAATAAAAGAAAAAAAAAGAAAATGTGAGTTAAAAGTCGTTATCTGAGCCTATTCAAAATGGACCATGATTGTTCAAGTTACCAACTTGTATCGTATGTCAAATATTTGTTCAAGTAAGATGTTCTAATAGAGACATGATGGACATAGATCTGCAGATCTTAGCTCAAGATTATTAGTGAAGTTGGAAATACAACTTCTATCACAGCCACACGTTCAATGGCGTGTACTAGAATATATGTTGCTCCCATTGATTTGGGCTTTCTAGGCCTTCTACCCTAGGGCCAGGTAGTGAAAGGCAGAACTTCGTGATAGGCAAAAGTCTGTATATTGCAGAGGGACAGTTCCCTTGATGGAGCCATTCACTGAGGCCTTTACCACGGTTCGAAAAAGTAGCCAAAATGTCCGATGCTCACCTCCATGATCTAATGGTTGTGGCAAACTGTAGGGGTAACAGTCTACGACACCCAGCCCTCTTCTGGATAGTATGAGAAGACAGAGGCCCAACTGTCCTTCGGGCACCTGATTCCCTCATTAAAATGACTGGCCAATGTATGAGAACCTTGGAAAGAGAAGGACACAGAGAAGAGACAGTTTCCCCTTCAGCTGGGACTGGGCACTGATGGGAGACCCAAGACCAGACATTTAGATCTAGCCTGAACCCAGACAGGATCACCAGGCTTCAGAAAGAAACCCTCCTCTTAACCAGGATGTTGGATGATGAAAGTCATTTTAGCATACTTCTTTTCAGGATACGGATTGATATTTGCTTCAGTACAGGTTTACAGAAACAGTATTACCTGACGGTGACTTTACCTCAATAACAGAGGATCTGACAAGATAGTTTCAACACCTAATCACAACTCTCACTTACGTTTCCTCTAAGAGTGCTGTGTTGAAAACTTTGAGGAGTTTGGTGTAAGTAAAGGCATAAGCCACACGTCTTGCATTGTTCTGCAATGAAAACCTCTAGTATTTAAATGCCAATCTTTGGAAATAACTTAGCCTAATAATATTGGGTATTTTTAGCAGTAGCATCCTATATCTCAGTTATATGAATCAGAGAGTGCCTCATTTCAAAACCACATTCTCTCAGGTGTACATGAGAAGATTACACTTTTCCAGTATAAAACAAATTAGCTGGTGCACTGGGATGAACCAGAGGGATGGGATGGGGAGGGAGGTGGGAGGGCGGTCAAGATGGGGACCGGGGCGGATTCATGTCAATGTATGGCAAAACAAATACAATATTGTAAAGTAATCAGCCTCCAATTGAAATAAATACATTTACAATAATAATAATAAAATCAAATTAGCAAACACTTATGGCTATCCCGATTATCAACTTAATTAAGGACCAGATGTCATCAGGTCTATTTGAAGAATACTTATAAGTTTGAAAATATAGTAATGAACTGATTTGCTAGTATCAGTTCAGTTCAGTTCAGTCGCTCAGTTGTGTCCGACTCTCCACGACCCCATGAATCACTGCATGCCAGGCCTCCCTGTCCATCACCAACTCCCGGAGTACACTCGAACTCATGTCCACAGAGTCGGTGATGCCATCCAGCCATCTCATTCTCCGTCGTCCCCTTCTCCTCCCGCCCCCAACCTTTCCAACTTTGATAGTATATTAGAAAGCAGAGACATTACTTTGCCAACCAAGATCCGTCTAGTCAAGGCAATGGTTTTTCCCGTGGTCACGTATGGATGTGAGAATTGGACTGTGAAGAAAGCTGATCGCCAAAGAATCGATGCTTTTGAACTGTGGTGTTGGAGAAGACTCTTGAGAGTCCCTTATACTACAAGGAGATCCAACCTGTCCATTCTAAAGGAGATCAATCCTGGATGTTCATTGGAGGGACTGATGCTAAAGCTGAAACTGCAATACTTTGCTAGTATACATATATAATATATATGTATTTTGACTTTACAAACATTTTGTCGTTTGTATATGTGCATCACAGTTTGGTTTAATACTTATACAAAATAAATATTCTTCTTTCCCTAATGTCTTTATGTATAGGATATTGAGGTTGGCAAGAAACTCTGAATCTTGTTTACAGATGTATGAGTCCCAAACAACCCATTTTTCTTAACAATCTTCATTCTGAATTGGTTAGATCTGATTAGTGGGGTGAACACTGAGACAGATTAGTATACAACAGTCACTAGTCAAAAGAGGAAAATCAATATTGTAGAATAATTTTGTCCTCTCAAAATGTATATTTTGAAGCCAATGGCATCACCGACTCGATGGACATGAGTTTGAGTGAACTCCGGGAGTTGGTGATGGACAGGGAGGCCTGGCATGCTGTGATTCATGGGGTCACTGAGAGTCGGAAATGACTGAACTACTGAACTGAACTTACTTTACTTTGTACAGAGTCAAAATATTGAGCAATGTATAATTTCTTTCTGAACCTTTTTGCCTATAGGGTTTATAGGTAGATATTTTGATACACAGAACTGGGTTTTTATAAGGAAAGGAGAGCAGACACAAAAAAAAACAGAGACATTTATATGTGAAGACAAAGCTGTGTGATGATGTGCCACCACCCAAAAGAGGCCTCAGAAGAAAACAAATCTGGTAACCCTTGATTACTGGCTAGGTCCCTGGAAGTATGAGAAAACATTTATTGAAGCTACCTGCTTTATGGAATGCCTTTACAGCAAACCTTGAAAAGACTTACACCACTACCTCTTGAAAATAACCTTTCAAGATCAAAAGAAGACTACAGTTCATACCCAGGTTCTCAGGGAAAGGAAACTGTTAAAGAACTCTCTGACCCATTAACTGATAATGTTTCAGAATTTTAAAGGAAAAAATTCCGTTCTCCATTGCAAAGAGAAGTATAAAGTTTTTAGGAATAAATTTACCTAAAGAAACAAAAGACCTGAATCTATATATCGAAACCTAAAACACTGCAGAAATAAAGATAATAGAAACAGACAGAGAAATATGTCAGGTTCTTAGATCAGAAGAATCAATATATGAAAATGAGTACACTAGCCAAAACACCATAGGTTCACCGCTTTCTCCCAGTGTTGTTGCTGTTGTTATTTTTTTTTTCCGCAGAACAAGAACAAACAATTTCAACCTCTGATAGCCAAAGCAATCTTGAAAAAGAAGAATGGAAATAGTGGGATCAACCTGCCTGACTTCAGGCTTGCTACAATCATCAAGAAAGAAAGGTACCGTCACAAGACAAAAATATAGATCAATGGAACAATATAGGAAGCCCAGAGACATATTCACACACATATGGACACTTTATCTTTGACAAAGGAGGCAAAAATGTATAATGGAGAAGAGACAACGACTTTAAAAAGCGCTGCTGGGGAAAATGGTCAACAACTGTAAAACAATGGCGCTAAAACACATTCTACCACCCTATACAACAATACACTTAAAATGGATTAAAGAAGTAAACATAAGTCTAGAAACTATGTAACTCTCAGATGAAAACATAGGCAGAACAGACTCTAACACGAATCACAGCATGATTCTCTGTGACACACCTGAGTGATGGAAATAAAAACTAAAACAAATATGGGACCTCATTAAACTTAAAAGTTTTACACAATGAAGGAAACAATACTCAAGGTGAAAAGGCAGCCTTCCAAATGGGAGAAAATAATAGTAAACAACGTAACTGACAACAAACTAATCTCCGAAATATACAAGCAGCTCATGCATTTCAATACCAGAAAAATAAGCAATCCAATCAAAACGCGGGACAAAGAACTAAAGAGATTTCTCAGAAGGAGACATAAAGATGTCTAACAAACACTCGAAAATCTGCTCAACATCACTCATTATCAGAGAAACTCAAATCAATAGTAGAGTGAGGTACCATTTCACACTGGCCAAAAAGCTACCATCAAAAACTGCCATCAAAAACCTCTACAAGCCAACAATGCTGGAAAGGGGGCGGAGAAAGGGAACCTTCTGACATTGTTGGTGGGAAGGCACACTAGTATGGGCACTATGGAGAACAGTGTGGAGATTCCTTAAAAAAAAAAAGAAAGAAAGAAAATAGAATTACCATATGACCCAGCAACCCCACTTCTGGGTATACACACCAAAACAACTAGAATTCAATGAAACATATGTACTCCAATGTTCATTGCATGAAACAACCTTGATGTCTGGTTCGAAGATGAATGGTTAAGGATGATGCTATCCTTATACACAGTGGAATATTCAGCTATTAAAAAAGGGACATGTTTGAGTCAGTGCGATGAGGTGGATGTAACTGGAGTCTATTATACAGAGGGAAGCAAGCCAGAAAGAGAAACACCAACACAATATATGAAACCTTATACATGAAATTTAGAAAGAGGTAACAATGATGCTATAAGCGAGACAATGAAAGTGACACACATATAAAGAAAAGAATTTGAGATTAGGTGGGAGAAAGTGAGGGTGGGATGCTAGGAAAGAATAGCATTGAAACATGAGACACTGAAACATGTATATTATCATATGGAGAACAGATAACCAGTTGAAGCTCATTACATGAAACAAGGCATGCAAAACTGGTGCTGTGGGACAACCCAGAAGGATGAGTCCATGAGATGGCTGACTGATATAGTAGTGTGGAGGAAGCTCTGATGAAAATTCAGTAGTCACAAAAGTAGTTCACTTGTATTACAGTAAAAGAAAAAAATATATATATATATTTATGGCCCCATAAATATATATATATATTTATGACTTCATTGCCATCCACATTTCTTTTACTGTAGCAATGAGTAGTCTAAACCACTGTGACTGAGGCCTTCAGATATGTCACTGTGAAGCCCATCCTTTCTTCTTGCTAAGATCATCTCCATGTTCCCCTGAGCATCAGGTGTCTCCATAAGTACTTCTTATCTGTTGCTCGTGAAGACAATTGAACAACCCTCATGACCTCTTATCAATCTCATTAAAGTGTGAAACAGACAAATGTGCTAAAAAGGCCTGGAAATCTTCACTAATACTGAGAACTCCTTCAGAAGAGGGAGTCTCAGCCTTCCTGATAAGTTGTTGGTAAAGGTCATGTAACTCGTGGGAAATAATATGATGAATATGCTCACTCTTGCCATGGAAAGAAGTAGGTAATACTATGGAACTAATAAGCCCTTTCATATGTGACATAAAAAATGATGAGACAGCATAGGAAAGACAGGACTCAAAGCCACACATATGTGGGGGAAAGTTCTTGGGGTTCTTTTTTTCTACAACAAACCTGTTCAATACATAAAGCAGCCTGCTCCTGGAAAGGAAGAGATATATATGGGTATCAAGATTATCATTTCCTCTCAGTGCCAGATCTTTCTGTTGTGCTCCTTACTGGTTTAGACAAGGGAAAACTTAAGTTAGAGTTTATCATTCCCAAATAGGAAAAGAAACGTCCCAGTGGACCAATTTCTATCAAGTCAAAACAGTGTCTTTATTTCATATACTAGGAAAGAAGTTTCAAATCTTGGATGGAGAAAAAGAAGCATAAGACCCTCCACATAGGATACATTTTCGTTTATTTCTTCTTTTTTCTTTTTTTTTTGAAGGTAAAGAAACAGCCAGTGGACTTTAATAAAGTCACAGAGATAATTTAGAAAAATGTTAAGCCCTTCAGTGTGAGTGACACAATGTCCTAGGAGACAATAAATGGAACACAATTGCATCTAACACTAAGTTACATGTATGTTTGTGTGTTCAGTCTTGTCCAACTCTGCAACGAAATGGAATGTAGAACACCAGGATCCTCTGCTCATGGGATTTACCAGGCAAGAGTGTTGCTTTCTGTGGCCATTTCCTACTCCACTGTTAGATGTGTAGAATGAATAAAAACATTATCCATGATTTTCTTGCATCTCTTTCAATACAAAATAAATTATAAAGGCTCTTTGTTCCAGCGAATCTTTCTGAAATTCCAAAGATGCCATTGTGAATGAGAAACGGTCAAAATATTATGGACTCTCATGATCACAGCAAGGCAGATACAAATTCAAGGAAAAGGTAAACCTTGAAACCTGGCCTACCTTATAATTCAGTGAAGCTCATTTTTTGTTAAATAACAAAAGTTCCCTTTTTTATGTCCTTTTAACAGCTAAAGATGGAGAAATAGGTAGATAGACGGAGTAGAGCTCAGAATAGTGGGACAGAAATCTCTGTATATGACCCAGTCAGTTTTCAAGAGTTTCACCTTTGTTTGCTTGCCTGTTTGCTTGTTTGTTTTTAAAGAACTCATTTCCCAGAACTTCATAGCAACGTTAGTGATGCTGAAGATCTAGTGTCACCTTGGTGTTGGCGGGAACCACGACCAAGAGCAAGTGGCACTGATTTCCCTTAGGGCTCCAGGTATAAATCAGTATGTCCAGTGTTTTTGTTCTCCGTAAGAGGAGCCACAAATCAAATATCCAAAATCTGTGGGATCATGAAAATAACAAAAGAGATCCAGGAACAAACAAACAAATAAACATATTCTTCTACTTCATTGTTTATAACAAAGGTTTTGACTGTGTGCATCACAGCAAACGGTGGAAAATTCTTAAATTGATAGGAACACCAGGTCACCTGACCTGCCTGCTAAAATATCTGTATGCAGATCAAGACACACCAGTTAGAGCCGGATGGAAAACAACAGACTACTTCCAATTAGGGTAAGGATTATGACACCGTTGAATTTTGTAACTCTGCTTATTTAAATTATATGTAATGTTCACTTCAGTCGTTCAGTTATATCCAACTCTTTGCGACCCATTAACCACAGCACGCCAGGCCTCCTTGTCCATTACCAACTCCTTTGGTTTATGCAAACTCGTTTTCATTGAGTTGTTGATGCTATCCAATCATCTCATCCTTTGTCATCCCTTTCTCTTCATGCCATGTCATGCCCTTTCTCTTCAATATTTCGTAGCATCAGGAAATTTCCCAGTGAGTCACTTAATGGCCAAAGTATTGCAATTTCGTCCTCAAGATCAATGACTCCAATGAACACCCAGGACTGATCTCCATTAGGATGGACTGGTTGGATCTCCCTGCAGTCCAAGGGACTCTCAAGAGTCTTGGCCTACACAACAGTTCAAAAGCATCAATTCTTCAATGCTCAGATTTCTTTATAGTCCAACTCTCACATCCATACATGGCCACTGGGGAAACCATAGTCTTTACTAGATGACCTTTGTTGGCAAAGTAATGCCTCTTCTTTATAATATTCTGACCGGGCTGGTCATAACTTTCCTTCCAGAGAGTAAGCGTCTTTTAATTTTAATGGCTGCAATCACCATCTGCAGCAATCTTGGCGCCTAAGAAATAGTCAGTGACGGTTACAACTGTTTCCCCACCTATTTGCCATGAAGCGATGGGACCGGATACCATAATCCTAGTTCTCTGAATGTTGAGTTTCAAGCGAACTTTTTCACTATCCTCTTTCACTGTCATCAAGTGGTTCTTTAGTTATTTTTCACTTTCTGCCAAAAGGGAGGTGTCATTGGCATATCTGACGTTATTGATATTTCTCCCAGAAACCTTGATACCAGCTTGTGTTTCCTCCAGCCCAGCACTTCTCATGATGTACTCTGCATATAAGTTAAATAAACAGGGTGATGATATACAGCCTTGACGTACTCCTTTTCCTATTCGGAACCAGTCTGTTGTTCCATGAAACAGTTCTGTTGCTTCGTGACCTACATATAGGTTTCTCAAGAGGCAGTTCAGGTGGTCAGGTATTCCAATCTCTTTCAAATTTTCCACAATTTATGGTGATCCACACACTCAAAGGATTTGCCATAGCCAGTAAAGAAGATATAGATCCTTTTCTGTAGCTCTCTTCCTTTTTCGATGATCCATCGGAATTTGGCAATTTGATCTCCGGTTCCTCTGCCATTTTTAAAAGCCATTTTCCAGCTTGAACATCTGGAAGTTCACAGTTCACGTATTGCTGAAGCTTGGCTTGGAGAATATAGAGCATTATTTTACTAGCATGTAAGATGAGATTTGGTGATGGGCAGGGAGGCCTGGCCTGCTGTGATTCATGGGGTCATGGAGAGTCAGACACGACTGAGCGACTGAACTGAACTGAACTGAAGATGAGTGCAATTGTGCAGTAGTTTACAAATTCTATGGCATTGTCTTTCTTTGGGATTGAAATGAATATTGCCCTTTTTCAGTCCTGTGGCCACTGCTGAATTTTCCAAATTAGCTGGCATATTGAGTGCAGCATTTTTAAAGTATCATCTTTCAGGGTTTAAAATAGCTCAACTGAAATTCCAAAACCTACACTAGCTCAGTTCGTAGTGATGCTTCCTAAGGCCAGCTTGACTTCACGTTCTAAGATGTCTGGCTCTAGGTGAGTGATCACACCATCGTGATTATCTGGGTTGTAAAGATATGTTTTGTACAGTTCTGTGTATTACCACCTCTACTCAATAGTTTCTGCATCGGCTAGATCCCTAGCGTTTCTGTGCTTTATTGAGACCATCGTTGCATGAGATGTTCTCTTAGGATCACCAATGTTCTTGAGGAGATCTCTAGTCTTTCCCATTCTATTGGTTCCATTCTTTTTTCGCATTGATCCCTGAGGTAGGCTTTCTTTTCCCTCCTTGCCTTTCTTTAGAAATCTGCATTCAAATGGATACATTTTTCCTCTTCTCTTTCGCTTTCTGTTTCCCTTGTTTTCAAAGCTATTTGTAAAGCCTCCTCAGACATCATTTCATTTTTTGCATTTCTTTACCTGGGGATGGTCATGATCCCTGTCTCCTGTACAATGGCAGGTACATCCATCCATAGCTCATCAGGCACTCTGTCAATCGAATCTAGTCCCTTATATGTATTTTGCACTTCCAGTGTATAGTCATAAGGAATTTGATTTAGTTCATACCTGAATGGTGTAGTGGTTTCCTCCAATTTCTTTAACTTTTGTCTGAATTTGACAATAAGAAATTCACGTTCTGAGCCACAGTTAGCTTCCTGTTTTGGTTTTGCTGACTGTATAGAGCTTCTCTATTTTGGCTGCAAAGAGTATGATCAATCTGATTTCAGTGTCAACCATCTGGCGATGTCCATGTGTAGAGTCTTCACTTGTGTTGCTGGAAGAGTTTGTTTGCTTGACCAGTGCGTTCTCTTGGCAGAACTCTACTAGCCTTTTACCCTGGTACATTCTGTACTCCAAGGCCAATTTGCCTCGTACTCTAGGTGTTTCTTGACTTTCTACTTCTGTTTTCCATTCCCCTATAATGAAAAGGACATCTTTTTTGGGTGTTAGTTTTAGAAGGTCTTGTAGGTCTTCACAGAACTTTCAACTTCAGCTTCTTCAAGGTTACTGATCAGAGCATAGATTTGGATTACCATGATATTGAATGGTTTGCCTTGGAAAAGAACAGAGGTCATTCTGTCGCTTTTGAGATTGCTCTCAAGTACTGCATTTTGGACTCTTTTGTTGACTATGGTGTCTACTCAATTTCTTCAAAGGGGTTCCTGCCCACAGTTACAGATATAATGGTCCTGTGAGTTAAATTCTCCCATTCCAATCCATCTTAGTGAATTCATTCCTACAATGTCAATGTTTACTCTGGCCATTTCCTGTTTGGCCACTTCCAATTTGCTTTGATTCATGTACCTAACATTCCAGGTTCCTATGCAATATTGCCCTTTACAGCATCAAACCCTGATTCCATCACGAGTCCCACTCACAACTGGTTCTTGATTCTGCTTTGGCTCAATTGCTTCATTATTTCTGGAGTTATTTCTCCACGGATCTCTAGAAGCATATTGGGAACTTACTGATGGTTCATATTTCAATGTCCTATCTTTTTGTTTTCATGGTTTTCATGGGGTTCTCAAGGCTAGAATACTGAGTGGTTTGCCATTCCCTTCTCCAGTGGACCACATTCTTTCCACTTTGGTGAAGGGCTGTCATTAAAGTAAAAGACAATTTCTTCTTGGAGAAAACTCTATTGCAAACCTAGACATTGTATTTAGAAGAGACATTCACCTTGGTAACAAAGGCCTCCACTTCACAAGCCACTGTTGTTTAACCAGTAGTCATGTGCAGATGTGAGAGCTGGAATATCAACAAGACTTAGAGAAGGAGATTCGATGGCTTTCAACTGTGCTGCTGCTGAAGACGCTTCATTTCAGTTCAGTCGCTCAGTCATGTTCAACTCTTTGCTACCCCATCAACCGCAGCACGCCAGGCCTCCCCCTCCAAAACCAACTCCCAGAGACCACCCCAACACATGTCCATTGATCAGCAATGCCATCCAAGCATCTCATCCTCTACCATCCCCTTCTCCTCCTGTCCTCAATCTTACCCAGCATCAGGGTCTTTTCCAATGAGTCAGCTCTTCGTATCAGGTGTCCAAACTATTGGAGTTTCAGCTTCACCATGAGACATTCCAATGGATACCCAGGGCTCATCTCTGTTAGGATGGACTGGTTAGATCTTGCAGTGCAAGGTGCTCACAAGAGTCTTCTACAGCAACACAGTTAAAAGCATCAATTTTTCGGTGCTCAGCTTTTCTTACATTCCAACTCTCACATTCATACATGACCACTGAATAAGCCTTAGCCTTGACTTGATGGACTTTTGTTGGCAAAGGAATATCCCTGCTTTTTAGTATGCTATCTAGGTTGGTTGTAACTTTCCTTCCAAGGAGAAAGTGTTTTTTAATTTCATGGCTGCAATCACCATCTGTAGTGATTTTGAATCCCCAAAAAATAAAGACTTGTAGGGGTCACTTTGACTGCATTGAGATTAAGCCAATTCATCCTAAAGGAAATCAACCCCTAAGAATTCATTCAAAGTACTAATGAAGTTGAAACTTCAGTTTTGGCCAGCTGATGCAAAGTGTCAATTCACTGGAAAAGTGCATGATGCTTTTAAAATTGATGACAGGAGAAGAAGGGAGAAACAGAGGACGAGATGGTTGGACCCTATGAGAAATACAATGGGCATGCATTTGAACAAACTCTGTGAGATAGTGAAAGATAGAGAGGCCTGTTGTGCAACTGTCCATGGCGTCACAAGAATTGAAAACAACTTGTTGACTGAAAAACGACACTCCATGTCTCTAGAGTTACTTTTTCAAATCACTCTAAAATATACTTAATGAAAGTAGTAAAAAATAACAACAAAGGTTGTATAATAGAAGATGGTGTAATGCATTAATATATATATATATATATATATATATATATATATATATATATATATATATATATATATATATATAGGAACGGTGGGCTCTGAAAGAAACGAATCTTAGAATGGAATAAATTTTAAGTATTAGTGTGAGGGAGGAGACATGAAAATGGAGGAGGAAAAGGATGCGAAGACAACTTTGTCCCCCACAAATTCATCAAAACGACATTTGAACGCTGAGTAATTCCCACAAAACAACTCTGAATGCCGGTAGAGGACATCAGCCACCCAGAAAAGCAGCCCATTGTCTTGGAAAGAGGTAGGAAATAATATAAAAGATAAAAAGAGAGACAAAAGAGGGAGGGATGGAGGTCCATCCCGGGAAGGGATGCTTAAAAAAAGAGAGAAGTTTCCAAACACCTGTAAACACTCACTGGTGAATCTGTGGCAACCTTTGGAACCTCAGAGGGCAACAGAACCAGGAGGAACAATAGATAAATTATTAAAACCTACAGACTACGTGCCTCGCAGTAACCCCAGGGGAGAAGCAGTACAGCTGCCCACACTCCCCACTAGCAAGCGGTGGCTGAGCAGGGAGGCACGGGCTGCATCCCTTAGAGTAAGGACCGGGCCTGAATGACCTTAAGACAATCTGAGAGAGCTAAATTAAGAGAGCTAAGCAGCCTGTGTGATAGCTAACCCGCGAAAAGGCAAAAAGCCCCAAGCTAAGACACCGCCAGACCCACTCACAGAACAAAGGACTGAACAGAGCTAGCCAGCTGTGGTCAGCGCATCCACCGTCCCCCGCCGAGACAGATAGGGGAGGGCAGCCAGAGCTGGAAGTGGGCAATCGCGGCTCCAGAGAGGTATCCAATACCAAGCTGAAAGCAGGCTTCTTTGTTAACCAAGACTTCTTGGGTTCTGGCCGGTCGATATCTGCCTGAGAAGGTGTGCTGGTTGTACACCCAGAAAACCGAGCAGCAGGGACGGGGGAGGCAATAAGTCGCAGCGACAGTGTTGGCCAAACACCTGGTCACCTGAGCTGCTTGGACCAGGGAAGGGCACACAATGCAGGCCCAACCAAGTCTGCACCTTTGTGTAGAACCCGAGAACTAGAACCTGAGTGACTTAGGCCAGGGATGTACATCCAACCCAGGGTCGGCCTCAGACGGTTCCTAGCAGAGCAACCTAAAGCCTGTACAGTGTAGACTGGGACAGCACACACGCCATGAGCGGGGGAAATCCCAGTGTGGCCGAGAGACTGCAAGCACTCTCCACAGATGCTACTGATATTTGTCTGCAGCTTACCTCCCTCCCCACAGCACGACTGTACAGGTGATCCTAAAAAGGGGTCTACCACAGCCCCTTGTGTCAGGACGAGAATTAGACATTGAAGAGACCAACAAACAGAAGAAGCTTAAACAGAAGGAACTGCCTTGGAAGAGACAGATGGAGAAGTCTTGAGCCTACTGCAAGAATAAGACTGAAAACCAGAGGCAGAGGCTTAAGTCCAAATCCTGAGAACACCAGAGAACTACTGTTCCAAGGAACATTCATTGAAAGGAGCTCATTAAATGCCTCCATGCCTGCACTGAAACCAGGCAACACCCAAGGGTCCACAAGTTCCAGAGAAAGACATACCACACAAATTCTACAGCAACACAGGAAAATAGACCTGAGCTTCAATATACAGGCTGCCGAAAGCCACTCCAAACCAAATGACATCTCATAATTCATTACTGGACACTTCATTGCACTCCAGAGAGAAGAAATCCAGCTCCACCCACCAGAACACCGACAGAAGCTTCCCTATCCAGGGAACCTTGACAAGCCACCCGTCGAAGGCCACACAGAGCAATGAAACTACACCATAAAGAAAACTCCACAAACTGCCAGAAGACAGAAAGGCCACCACAAACAGAGCAATATAAGCAAGATGAAGAGGCAGAGAAATATCCAGCAAGTAAAGGAACAGGATAAGTGCCTTCCAAAAAAATGAGTAAGATTTAGGGAATCTACCTGATAAAGAATTTTGAATATTGATAGTGAAAATGTTTCAAAATCTTGAAAACTAACTGGAGTTACAGATAAATAACCTGGAGACAAGGATCGTGAAGATGCAAGAAAGGTTTAATAGGGATCTAGAAGAAATAAAAAAGAGTCGATATACAGTGAATAATGCAATAGATGAGATCAGATACACTCTGGTGGGAACCAACAGTAGAATAACAGAGGCAGAAAACATTTGATAATTGAGATAGAAGATAGAATTGTAGAAATAAATGATTCAGAGAGGAAAAAAGAAAAACGAATTAAAAAAAATGAGGACCATCTCTGAGACATCTGAGACATTGTTTAATGCCCCAACATTGGAATCATAGAAGTCCCAGAAGAAATGACAAAAAGAAAGACCATGAGAGAATACTTGAGGAGATAATAGTTGAAAACTTCCCTAAAATGGGAAAGGAAATAATCACCCAAGTCCAAGAAATACAGAGAGTCCCCAACAGGATAAACCCAGGGGAAATACTCCAACACAAAAATTAATCAAACTATCAAAGGTCAAACACAAAGAACAAATATTAAAAGCAAAAGGGGAAAACCAACAAATAACACACAAGGGGATTCCCATAAGGATAACAGCTCATCATTCAACAGAAACTCTTCAGGCCAGGAGTCCATGGCAAGACATATTTAAAGGGATGAAGGAAAATATCCTACAGCCAAGATTACGATACCCATCAAGGATCTCATTCAAGTATGAAGGAGAAATAAAAAAATTTAAAGACAAGGAAAAGCAGAGAGAATTCAGCATCACCAATCCAGCTCTCCAACAAATGCTAAAGGATCTTCTTTAGAAAGGAAACACAGAAAGGGTGTATAAACTCAAACACAAAACAATAAAGAAAATGGCAACGGGATCACACTTATCAATAATTATATTAAATGTAAATGGGTTGAATGTCCCAACCAAAAGACAAAGGCTGGCTGAATGGATACAAAAACAAGACCCCTATATATGTTGTCTGCAAGGGACCCACCTCAAATCAAGGGACACATACAGACTGAAAATGAATGGCTGGAAAAATATATTCCACGCAAAGAGAGACCAAAAGGAAGCAGGAGGAGAAATACTCGTATCAGATAAAATAGACTTTAAAACAAAGGCTGTGAAAAGAGACAAAAAAGGACATTACAAAATGATCAAAGGATCAATCCAAGAAGAAGATATAGCAATTATAAATATATGCACCCAACATAGGAGCACCGCAATATGTAAGACATTTTCTAACAAGTATGACAGGTGAAATTAGCAACAATGCAATAATAGAGGAAGACTTTAACACCCCACTCAAACCTATGGACAGATCAACTAAACAGAAAATTAACAAGGAAACACAAACTTTAAATGATACAATAGACCAGTTAGACCTAATAGATATCTATAGTACATTTCACGACGAAACAATGAGTATCACCTTTTTCTGAAGCGCACACGAAACCTTTTCCAGGATAGATCACATCCTGGGTCATAAATCTAGGCTTGGTAAGTTCAAAAAAGCTGAAATCATTCCAAGCAACTTTTCTGACCACAATGCAGTAAGATTTGATCTCAATTATAGGAGAAAAAATATTAAAAATTCCAACATATGGAGGCTGAACAACACACTGCTGTAAAACCAACAAATCATAGAAAAAATCAAAACGTGCATAGAAACGAATGAAAATGAAAACAAAACAACCCAAAACTTATGGAACACTGTAAAAGCAGTGCTGGTGGAGGTTCTTAGCAATACCGGCATACCTCAAGAAACAAGAAAAAAGTCAACTAAGTAGCCTAACTCTACATCTAAAGAAACCAGAAAAGGAAGAAATGAAGAACCCCAGGGTTAGTAGAAGGAAAAAATATCTCAAAATTAAGGCAGAAATAAATGCAAAAGAAACAAAAGAGACCATAGCAAAAATCAACAAAGCCAAACGCTGGCTCTTTGAGAGGGTAAATAAAATTGACAAACCACTAGCCAGACTCATCAAGAAACAAAGGGAGAAAAGCCAAATCAATAAAACTAGAAATGAAAAGTGAGAGATCACAACTGACAACACAGAAATACAAAGGATCAGAAGGGACTACTATCAACAATTATATGGCCATAAAATGGACAACTTAGAAGAAATGGACAAATTCTTAGAAAAGTACAACTTTCCAAAACTGAATCAGGAAGACATAGGAAATCTTAATAGACCCATCACAAGCACGGAAATCGAAGCTGTAATCAGAAATCTTCCTGGAAACAAAAGCCCAGGGCCAGACGGCATCAGAGCTGAATTCTACCAAAAATTTAGAGAAGAGGTAACAACTATTCTTCTCAAACTCTTCCAGAATATTGCTGAGGAAGGGAAACTTCCAAACTCATTCTATGAGGCCACCATCACCCTAATCACAAATCCTGGCAAAGATCCCACAAAAACAGAAAACTACAGCCCAATATCACTGATGAATATAGATGCAAAATTCCCTAACATAATTCTAACAACCGGAATCCAACAACACAGAAGATCATACATCATGACCAAGTGGGCTTTATCCCAGGAATGCAAGGATTCTTCAATATCCACAAATCAATCAATGTAATACAGCACATTAACACATTGGAGAGAAACAAACCAACATATGATTATCTCAATACATGCAGAGAAAGCCTTCGGCAAAATTCAACATTCCTTTATGATAAAAGCCCTCTAGAAGGTGGGAATAAAAGGAACATATGTCAACATAGGCTACAGCAATCAGAGCAGAAAAAGACATAAAAGGAATCCAAACTGGAAAAGAAGAGGTAAATCCTTCACTGTTTGCAATGACATGATCCTCTACAGAGAAAACCCTACAGACTCTACCAGAAACCTACTAGGGCTAATCAAAGAATACAGTGAAGTTATAAGATATACAATCAACACACAGAAATCCCTTGCATTCCTATACACTAATAATGAGATAATAGAAAGAGAAGTTAAAGAAACTATTCCATACGCTGTTGCAATGAAAAGAATACAATACTTAGGGATATATCTACCTAAAGAAATAGAAGACTTATATATAGAAAACTGTAAGACACTGGTGAAAGAAATCAAATAGTACACTAATAGATGGAGAAATATACCGTGATCGCGGATTAGAAGAAGAAATATTGTGAAAATGTGTATACTAACTAAAGTAATTTACATCTTCAATGCAATCCTTATCAAGCTATCAAAGGTATTTTTCACAGAGCTACAACAAACAATCTCACAGTTTTTATGGAAATACAAAAAAATCCTCGAAGAGCCAAAGCAATCTTGAAATAGCATGGAACTGAGGGAATCAACCTGCTGGACTTCAGGCTCTACTACAAAGCCACAGTCATCAAGAGTGTATGGTACTGGCATAAATGCAGAAATGCAGATCAATGGAACAAAATAGAAAGCCCAGAAATAAATCCATGCACCTATGGACACCTTATCTTTGACAAAGGAAGCAGGAATATAAAATGGAGAAAAGACAGTCTCTTTAACAAGTGGTGCTGGGAAAACTGATAAAAGAATGAGTCTAGAACACTCCCTATCACCATACATGAAAATAAACTCAAAATGGATTAAAGATCTAAATGTAAGACCAGAAACTATCAAACTCCTAGAGGAGAACATAAGCAAAACCCTCTCCGAAATAATTCACACAGGATCCTCCATGATCCACCTCCCAGAATATTGTAAGTAAAAGCAAAATAAGCAATTGGGTCCTAATGAAAATTAAAAGCTTCTGCACAGCACAGGATACTATTAACAAGATGAAAAGGCAGACTTCAGAAAGGGAGAAAATAATAGCCACTGAAACAACTGACAAAGAATTAATCTCCAAAAGATACAAGCAGCTCGTGCAGCTAAATTCCAGAAAAATAAACGACCCAATCAAAAAATGGGCCAAGGAACTAAACAGACATTTATCCAAAGAAGACAGATATCTAACAATCACATGAAAAAGATGCTCAACATCCCTCATAATTAGAGAAGCGTAAATCATAATCACCGGAGAAGGCAATGGCAAGCCACTCCAGTACTAACGCCTAGAAAATCCCATGGATGGAGGAGCCTGGTAGGCTGCAGTCCGTGGGGTCGCTAAGGGTCGGACACGACTGAGCGACTTCACTTTCACTTTTCACTTTCCACTTTCACACATTGGAGAAGGAAAGGGCAACCCACTCCAGCGTTCTTGCCTGGAGAATCCCAGGGACGGGGGAGCCTGGTGGGCTTCCGTCTATGGGGTCACACAGAGTCGGACACGACTGAAGTGACTTAGCAGTAGCAGCAAATCATAATCACAATTAAGTACCAGTTCACTCCAGTCAGAATGGCTGCTATCGAAAAGTCTACAAGCAATTAATGCTGGAAAGGGTTTGGAGAAAGAGGAACCTTCTTACACTGTTGAGGGGAATGCAAACTAGTACAGCCACTATGGAGAACAGTATGTTGATTCCTTAAAAAACTGGAAATAGAACTGCCATATGACCCAGCAATCCCACTCCTGGGCATATACACCGAAAAACCAGAATTGAAAGAGACACATGTACTCCAATGTTCATTGCAGCACTGTTCTAATAGCCAGAACATGGAAGCAACCTAGATGTCCATCTGCAGATGAATGGATAAGAAAGCATTGGGACATATACACAATGGTGTATTACTCAGCCATTAAAAATAATACATTTGAATCAGCTCTAATGAGGTGGATGAAACTGGTTCCTAGTGTACAGAGTGAAGTAAGCCAGGGGGAAAAAAAACACCAATAGAGTATATTAATGCATATATGTGCAATTTTAAAAGCTGATAACGATAGGCCTTTATACGACACTAAAAAAGAGACACAGGTGTATAGAACATTCTTCTGGACTCTGTGGGAGAGGGATGATTTGGGAGAATAGCATTGAAACACGTGTATTATCACATGTGAAGCAAATCACGAGACCAGGTTCAAAGCATGATGCAGGACGTTTTCGGCTGGTGCACGGGGATGATCCGAGGGAGTATAAGGGAAGGAAGGATGTGAAAGAGGGTTTCAAGAAGGGGAACACAAGAACACAGGCGGCAGATTCATGGCAATGTACTGCAAAACCAGTATAATATTGTAAAGTAATTCAGTTCAGCTCAGTTCAGTCTCTCAGTCGTGTCCGACTCTCCACAACCCCATGAATCACAGCAGGCCAGGCCTCCCTGTCCATCACCAACTCCTGGAGTTCACTCAAACTCATGTACACAGAGTTGGTGATGACATCCAGCCATCTCATTCTCTGTCGTCCTCTTCTCCTCCCGCCCCCAACCTTTCCTAGTATCAGATTCTTTTCCAGTGAGTCACCTCGTCGCATGAGGTGGCCAAATTATTGCAGTTTCAGCTTTAGCATCAGTCCTTCCAACGAACACCCAGGATTGATCTCCTTAAGAATAGACTGGTTGGATCTCCTTGCAGTCCAGGGGACTCTCAAGAGTCTTCTCCAACACCACAGTTCAAAAGCATCAATTCTTTGTCGATCAGCTTTCTTCACAGTCCAACTCTCTCATCCATACATGACCACGGGTAAAACCATAGCGTTGAATAGACAGAACTTTGTTGGAAAACTGATGTCTCTGCTTTTTAATATACTATCAACGTTGGTCATAACTTTCCTTCTAAGGAGTAAGTGTCTTAATTTCATAGCTACAATCAGCATCTGCAGTGCTTTTGGAGCCCAGAAAAATAAAGTCTGACACTGTTTCCACTGTTTTTCCATCTATTTCCCATGAAGTGATGGGACCAGGTGCCATGATCTTTGTTTTCTGAATGTTGAGCTTCAAGCCAACCGTTTCACTCTCCTCTTTCACTTTCATCAAGAGGCTCTTGAGTTCCTCTTCACTTTCTGCCATAAGGGTGGTGTCATCTGCATATCTGAGGTTATTGTTATTTCTCCCGGCAAACTTGATTCCAGCTTGTGCTTCTTCCAGCCCAGCGTTCCTCATGATGTTCTCTGCTTAAAAGTTAAATAAGAAAGGTGACAATATACAGCCTTGACGTACTACTTTTCCTATTTGGAACCAGTCTGTTGTTCCATGTCCAGTTCTGACTGTTGCTTCCTGACCTGCATACAGGTTTCTCAAGAGACAGGTCAGGTGGTCTGGGATTCCCATCTCTTTCAGAATTTTCCACAGTTTATTGTGATCCACACAGTCAAAGGCTTGGCATAGTCTATGAAGCAGAAATAGATGTTTTCTGGAACTCTCTTGCTTTCTCCATTATCCAGGAGATGTTGGCAATTTGATCTCTGGTGCTTCTGCCTTTTCCAAAACCTGCTTGAACATCTGGGAGTTCACAGTTCACATATTGCTGAAGCCTGGCTTGGAAAATTTTGAGCATGATTTTACTAGCGTGTGAGATGAGTGCAATTGTGAGGTAGTTTGAGCATTCTTTGCCATTGCCTTTCTTTGGGATTGGAATGAAGACTGACCTTTTCCAGTCCTGTGGCCACTGCTGAGTTTTCCAAAGTTGCTGGCATATTGAGTGCAGCATTGTCACAGCATCATCTTTCAAGACTTGAAATAGCTCAACTGGAATTCCATCACCTCCACTAGCTTTGTTAGTAGTGATGCTTTCTAAGGCCCACTTGACTTCACATTCCAAGATGTCTGGCTCTAGGTCAGTGATCACGTTATCGTGACTATCTTGGTCGTGAAGATCTTTTTTGTACGGTTCTTCTGTGTATTCCTGCCACCTCTTCTTAATATCTTCTGCTTCTGTTAGGTCCATACCATTTCTGTCCTTTATCGAGCCCATCTTTGCATGAAATGTTCCCTTAGAATCTCTAATTTTCTTGAAGTGATCTCTTGTTTTTCCTATTCTGTTGTTTCCTCCATTTGTTTGCATTGATCACTGAGGAAGGCTTTCTTGTCTCTCCTTGCTATTCTTTGGAACTCTGCATTCAGATGCTTATATCTTTCCTTTCCTCCTTTACTTTTCGCTTCTCTTCTTTTTACAGCTATTTGTAAGGCCTCCTCAGACAGCCATTTCGCTTTTTTGCATTTCTCTTCCATGGGGATGGTCTTGGGCCCTGTCTCCTGTACAATGTCACGAACTTCCGTCCAGAGTTCATCATGCACACTATCTATCAGATCTAGTCCCTTAAATCTATTTCTCACTTCCACTATATAATCATAAGGGATTTGATTTAGGTCATATCTGAATGGTCTAGTGGTTTTCCCTACTTTCTTCAATTTAAGTCTGAATTTGGCAATAAGGAGTTCATGATCTGAGCCACAGTCAGCTCCTGGTCTTGTTTTTGCTAACTGTATACAGCTTCTCCATCTTTGGTTGCAAAGAATATAATCAGTCTGATTTCGGTGTTGAACATCTGGTGATGTCCATGTGTAGAGACTTCTCTTGTGTTGGTGGAAGAGGGTGTTTGCTATGACCAGTGCGTTCTCTTGACAAAACTCTATTAGCCTTTGCCCTGCTTCTTTCTCTGCTCCAAGGCCAAATTTGCCTGTTACTCCAGGTGTTTCTTGACTTCCTACTTTTGCATTCCTGTCCCCTATAATGAAAAGGACATCTTTTTTGGGTGTAAGTTCTAAAAGGTCTTGTAGGTCTTCATAGAACCGCTTAACTTAGGCTTCTTTAGCGTTACTGGTTGGGGCATAGGCTGGATTACTGTAATACTGAATGGTTTGCCTTGGAAACGAACAGAAATCATTCTGTCCTTTTTAAAATGGCATCCAAGTACTGCATTTTGGACTCTTCTGTTGACCATGATGGCTACTCCATTGCTTCTAAGAAATTCCTGCCCACAGTAGTAGATATAATGGTCATCCGAGTTAAATTCACCCATTCCAGTCCATTTTCATTCACTGATTCCTAGAATGTCTATCTTCACTCTTGCCATCTCCTGTTTGAGCACTTCCAATTTGCCTTGATTCATGGACCTAACATTCCAGGTTCCTATGCAATATTGCTCTTTACAGCACGAGACCTTGCTTCTGTCACAGCCTAATTAGTAATTAATAATAATAAATAAAGTGATTACTGTGAAAGTAAAATTTCATTCAAGCAATAAATAATAAAGGAACCCTAATGGCTATACTAATAGTAGACAAATAAGTCTTTTAATCAAAACTTTTTTGACAGAAATGACATTCAATATTATTATACAGCCTTTTTTCTAATTTATTTATTTTTTTAATTTGGAGGATAAATAAAGTATTGTATTGGTTTTTGCCATTCATTGATATGAATAAGTCATGGGTTAAATGTGTTCCCCATCCTGATCCCCCCTCAGGATTAAAGTCTGGCTGAAGAAAACACAATTCTCAGCTTTTTTACTGTGAAGTTTTCCCAGTCAGTAGCACAAATTCCAGGATTTTAAAATAAGTGATCCTTGTACAGCACCTCAACTTTCAAACTACAGTTATAATTTCCTACTAGCATAGTCCTGAATATCACAGGCTTACTGTTAGGTACTAAAATATGAAGGAATTCATGTTTCTATAAATTGTTGACATCAACTGATAATCCTTCTTTACTTTTAGAAAAAAAAAAAAAAATGGAGCGAGGGAAGAAGATGGCAGAGGAATAGGATACTGAGACCACTTTTTTCCAAGAATTCATCAAAAGAACATTGGAACAGTGAGTAAATTCCACAAAACAACATCTGAATGCTAGCAGAGGACATCAGGCACCCAGAAAAGCAGCCCGTTTTCTTCAAAAGAGGTGGGAAAAAACATAAAAGATAAAAAGAGAGACAAAAGATCTAGTGGCAGAGCTCAGTCCCAGGAAGGGAGGCATAAAAAAGAGAGAAGTTTCTGTACACCAGGAAACTCTCTCATTTGTGAGTCTGTGGCGTGCCTTGGAACCTCAGAGGGCAACATAACCAGGAGGAAAAAGATATAAATAATCAAAACCCAAAGATTACTCGCCCAATGGTAACTCCCAGCGGAGAAGCAGCACAGATGCCCACATCTGCCATTACCAAGTGGGGGCTGGGCAGGGAGGTGTAGGCTGCATTGATGACCCGGCCCCTGGTCCTCAGGGCAATCTGAAAGAGCTAACTGGAGAGGCAAAGCAGACTGTGGGATAGCTACCCCGCGAAAAGGTGAAAAGCCCTAAGCTAAGACTCCACCAGACCCTCTCACAGAACAAAGGACTGAGCAGAAATAGCCGGGTGCAGAGGCCCATCCCCCACAGAGACAGGCAGGGGAGGGCAGCCAGAGCCAGAAGGGGCAATTGCGGCCCCAGAAAGGCATCGGATACAAAACTGCAGGCAGGCTTCATTGCGGGCCAGGACTTCTTGGGTTTCTGGCTGGTCTACATACGCCTGAGAAAGTGCAGTGGTTGTATGCCCAGAACACCCAGCAGCAGGGACCATGGAGGTGATAAGTCGCAGCGATCGCATGGGCCAAACACCTGGTCACCTGAGTTGTTCAGACCGGGGAAGGGCACAAATCGCAGGCTCAACCAAAACTGTGCCTTTGTGGAGTACGCAAGTACCTGAAGCTGAGTGGCTCATACCAGAGATGTGCATCCAACCCAGCACCTCTGTGGGAGAGGGTGAGGGTGGGATGATTGGGGAGAATGGCACTGAAACATGTATATGATCATATGTGAAACAAATCGCCAGTCCATGTTCGATGCATGATGTAGGATACTCGGGGCTGGTGTACTGGGATGAACCAGAGGGATATCATGGGAAGGGAGGTGGGAGGAGGCTCAAGATGGGGAACACATGTGCACCTGGGGCAGATTCCTGTCAATGTATGGCGAGACCAATACAATAATATAATTAGCCTCCAATTAAAATAAATAAAGTTTAAAAATATCAAAAACATAAAAGAAACAAATGGCAGTCAAATGAAGTGAGGAATACTTATATCTAGAGTCTGAATTTATTCTGGCTCTTTTAGTTCTGAATTTGAAGTTTTTGCTTTGTGGTTTGTCTATACATAAAAAGCAGTCCTTGGTGCAGATTTTACTCGACAAACGCACCAGTACATATTTTACTTGACATGTACACTGTGATGCATTTCTTGTCACTTGCCCAAGTTGGCAAAACACTGACTTTCATTTTTCAATTTAAGAAACAATTTGAAATTGGAGAACAATAACTTTACAATGTTTGTTACTTTCTGCTGTACCACAGTGTAAATCGGCTATCAGTATATATATATGAGAGCCTCCCTTTTGAGCAGCCCTCCCATCTGCTCTTGAACCTACTCTGCTACCCGACAATCCACTCGTCTAGGGCACCTCAGAGCCCTGAGGAGGAGCTTCTCACCAGCTAACTACTTCATAGTTGGTATTGTACATATGTCAGGGCATCTGGCTCAAACTGTCCCACTCTCTACTTACACTACTCTGTCTAAGTCGGTTCTTTACCTCTGCATTTACTTTTCCATGCTTCAGAGAGATTCTTCAGAGACAGGTTTCTAGATTCCATATATATGCATTAATTTACAATGTTGGACTTTCTTTTTCTGAATTACTTGACTCCATATAATAGGCTCCAAATACATCCATATCTCTAGAAATAATCTAAGTTTTTCCTTTTTCTGGATGAGAAATGTTCCATCCTGTGGATGAACCATAACTTCTTTATCCATTCTTCAGTAGATGGACACCTAGATTGTTACATAACTTGTTTAATGTAAGTGGTATTGCAGTGGATACTGGGATACACATGCTTATTTTTTTCCAATGGTGGCTTCTTCTGTTTATATGTCAAACAGTGGGATTTTGGGCATGTGGTATTTTTATTAATAATTTTCTAAAGAATATTCATATTCTACTCTATCTCAGTGGGAGCTGGTGATAGACAAAAGAGTCTGACACGACTGAATGGAACTGAACTGAAAAACAATGTAGAGTGTTCCCTTTCCTTCATATCATCTCCTTCATCCATTGTTTTCATGTTTATGTGTGTGTGTCTATATATATATATATATATAATAGTTGTTAATTCATATTATAAATATTTAAATGTTATATATATATTATTCATATGCATATAATTTAAATTATATTTTTATATTTTATTTTATTTATTTATTTTAATTATATTTGTATTGTATTTTAAAATTTATATATATTTATAATATATATATATATGCACATACACACACACATATTTCCTTCATTAGTTGGTTACACCAGGCCTTAAATGCTGCATATGGAGTCTAGTTCCACGATCAGGGATCAAATATGGAATCCCTGATTTGGAATCATGGTGCCTTAGCCATTGGACCACCAAGGAAGGACCCTACTGTCGATTTTTATGATGATCACCACACAGAATAGTGTGAAATGATACCTCATTGTTGTTTGGATTTGTATGTCTTTACTATGTTGAGGTAATTTTTGCTGTGCTCGGTCTCTGGGAAGAATGTTTATCACACATGTTTGTTGAAGTTTATCAAAGTTGTTTTTTTTTTTTTTTTAATTTATTTTGGCATCTATTGAGGTGATCATTAAAAAGAGGTGGCAAAAATGCATGGAAGAACTGTACAAAAATATCTTCATGACCAAGTTAATCACGAAGGTGTGATCAATTACCTAGAGCCAGATTTCCTGGAATGTGTATTCAAGTTGGCCTTAGAAAGCATCACTATGAACAAAGCTAGTGGAGGTGATGGAATTCCAATTGAGCTGTTTCAAATCCTGAAAGATGATGTTGTGAAAGTGCTGCACTCAATATGCCAGCAAATTTGGAAAACTCATCAGTGGCCACAGGACTGGAAAAGATCAGTTTTCTTTCCAATCCCAGAGAAAGGCAATACCAAGGAATACTTGAACTACCGCACAATTGCACTCATCTCACAAGCTAGTAAAGTCATGCTCAAAATTCTCCAAGCTAGGCTTCAGCGATATGTGAACAGTGAACTTCCAGATGGTCAAGCAGGTTTTAGAAAAGACAGCGGAACCAGAGATCAAATTGCCAATATCCGCTGGATCATGGAAAAAGTAAGAGAGTTCAAGAAAAACATCTATTTCTGCTTCATATACTATGCCAAGCCTTTGACTGTGTGGATCACAATAGACTGTGGAAAATTCTGAAAGAGATGGGAATACCAGACCACCTGATTTGCCTCTTGAGAAACCTATATGCACGTAAGGAAGAAACCGTTAGAACTGGACATGGAACAACAGACTGGTTCCAAATAGGAAAAGGAGTACATTAAGACAGTATATTGTCACCCTGCTTATTTAACTTATATGCAGAGTACATCATGAGGAACGCTGGGATGTAGAACCAGAATCGGGAATCAAGATTGCTGGGAGAAATACCAATAACCTCAGATATGCAGATGACACCACCCTCATGGCAGAAAATGAAGAGTAACTAAAAAACCTCTGGAGGAAAGTGTAAGAGGAGAGTGAAGAATTTTTCTTAAAGCTAAACATTCAGAAAACTAAGATCATGGCATCTGGTCCCATCACTTCATGGCAAATTGATGGGGAAACAGTGGAAACAGTGTGAGAGTTTTTTGAGGGCTCCAGAATCACTGGAGATGCTGATTGCAGCCACGAAATTAAAAGACGCTTACTCCTTGGCAGAAAATTTACCACCAACCTAGATAGCATATTGAAAGAGTAGAGACATTACTTTGCCAATAGAGGTTCATCTAATCAAGGCTATGGTTTTTCCAGTGGTCATGTACAGATATGAGAGATGGACTGTGAAGAAAGCTGATCGCCAAAGAATTGATGATTTTGAAATGTGATGTAGGAGAAAACTCTTGAGAGTCCCTTGGACTACAAGGTGATTCAACCAGTCGATTCTAAAGGAGATCAGTCCTGGGTGTTTATTGGAAGGACTGATGGTAAAGCTGAAACTCCGATATTTGACCACCTCATGCAAAGAGTTGACTCACTGGGAATGACTTTGATGCTGGGAGGGATTGGGGTAGTAGGAGAAGAGGACGACAGAGGATGAGATGGCAGAATGGCAACACTGACTGGATGGACATGAGTTTGAGTGAAGTCTGGGAGTTGGTGATGGACAGGGAGGCCTGGCGTGCTGTGATTCATGGGGTCGCAAAGAGTCAGACAGACTGAGAGACTGAACTGAACTGAACTGAACTGAGGTCATCGTATGGTTTTAATCCTGAAATTTGTTATGCTGTATCTCATGGTTTGATATGCAGCTACTGGAGAATGTCCGCATTTCTGGGGAAAACCTCACATATTAAAGCAGTTCGATGCTTTTAATGTGTTGTCAGATTCTTCTTGGGATTATTTTATTGAGGATGTTTGCCTCTATGTTTATCTTTATGATACTGGTCTATAATTTTCCTTTTCTGTGTTAACTTTGTCTTTGCTATTAGGTGATACTGTACTCGTAGGATGAGTTTGTGGGTTTTTCTACCGTTGTAGTATTTTGGAAAAGTTTAAGAAACCCATATGTTAACATTTAACTTAACAGTTCATAAAACATCTGTGACATCATCTGGTCTTTGAATGTTGTTAGCTGACAGATTTTTCATAGCAGTTTCAATATTAAGGGTTGTAATGTTGTGTTCCTATTTTCTGTTTCCTCTTAGTTGAGTTCCTAAGAAGTAGTCTGTGGCTTCCATATTCTACATTTTATTGGCTTAAAATTCTTTCTTGTAATCTATCATGATCCTTTGATATTTCTGTGCTGTTGGTTATAATGTCTCCTTTCTTACGTATAACTTTATTGATTTGTGTGGTCTCCCTCTTTTGTTGATGAATCTGGCTCAAGCTTTATGTATTTTCTTTATTCTCTCCAAGAGCCCCCTTTTAGTAGTATTGATCTTTGCTACTATTTTCATCTTTTTTTTTCCTGTTCTATTCTCTATGTTTTCTTTTTTTCCCAAAGCCAATTTTTGATTTTGTGTTTATTCTTCTTTCTCTAATTGCTTTAGTTGTAAGTTTAGTTAGTGTTTTATCCTGTTTATTGGGTTTTATGCAATCACAAATTCATTGTCATTCGTTTTTATGAGTATATACTTCATGGGAAATAGATGGGGAAATAGTGGAAACAGTGTCAGACTTTATGATTTTGGGCTCCAAAATCACTGCAGATGCTGATTTCAGCCATGAAATTAAAAGACGCTTACTCCTTGGAAGGAAAGCTATGACCAACCTAGATAGCATAAGAAAAAGCAGAGACATTACTTTGCCGACAAAGGCCCGTCTTGTCAGCCTATGGTTTTTCCAGTGGTTATGTACAAATGTGAGAGTTGGACTGGGAAGAAAGCTGATTGCCGAAGAATTAATGCTATTGAATGGTGGTTTTGGAGAAGACTCTTGAAAATCCCTTGGATGCATGGAGATCCAACCAGTCCATTCTAAAGGAGATCAGTCCTGGGTGTTCATTGGAAGGACTGATGCTAAAGCTGAAACTCCAATACTTTGGCCACCTCATGCGACGAGTTGACTCACTGAAAAAGACTCTGATGCTGGAGATTGGGGACAGAAGGAGAAGGACAAGGCAGGGAAATAGATGGCTGGATGGCATCACAGACTCTATGTATGTGAGTTTGAGTGATCTCTGTGAGTTGGTGATGATCAGGGAGGCCTGAGGTGCTCTGATTCATGAGGTCGTAATGAGTCCTACACGACTGACGGACTGAGCTGAACTGATACACACACACACACATTTTTTTTTTCTCTCTGATTTTGTCATTGATTTCTTAATCATGAAGAGGTGTGTGCATGAGCCTCAATATATTCACGCTTTTCAGTTTTTTCTTTATTATTTATGCTTTTATTTATTTCTTTATTTTTGATTTATCTCCCCCACACGTGAATGGCATGTAAATCATAACACTGTGGTAAAAAAAAAATGATAAAGCCTGATACAATTTGATTATCTTAAATTTATCAAGTCCTGATTAGTGATCCAGTTTGTGATTTATTCAGAAATATTTCATTTGACCTTGCGAAGAAACTGCATTCTTCTGGTTTTGGGTGAAATCTAGTTCAGTATCAATTGAATTGTCGGGTCTGCTTGTTATTTAAAGTTTGGTTTCTTTTGTTCCATGCCCTTTTGAAATGTTTCTTGCATGATCTCCATTTATTTTCAGAGAGGTTTGATCATCTTTACTATCGTTACTCTCAATTATTTTTCTGCGACAATTTCTAATTCCTATTTAATTACGTCTTATGTGGTTTTACCTTGTTTCTTTGCCTGCAAAATGCTTTACTGTGTTCAGATTTGCTTAGCTTACTATGTAACTAGTCTTTTCTGCCCGGGGTGCAGGATGGAAGTACTTGCTTCCAGTCTGTATCATGAGTGTATAAGTTTGGTCCAGTGGTTTGTGTGTCTTTGGAGGAGGAGGGACTGGCAACTACATTCTTGTAGCAACAGGTGATGCTTCTCTCTCTCATGGTAGAACCGTGTCAGAGGGGTCTTTTGCAGGTGTGCATGGGTTTAGTGGACTAAGGACAGTCGATCTGGGGATGATTTGGCTTGTGTTTCTGTCTTGCATTTTGTGTGGTGTGAGGCAGCAGCTCTGGATAGTATCGGCTTTTTGGTGTAATGGTTCTTCATTTTAGATGGAGGCCTTCACAGAGAATCTCACCAATTAATATTCGTTGGAGCCAGGAATTCTCTGGTGGTCTATGATACAGTGCTGAAGCCCTAGGTGATCAGGATAAACTTCCAGTCAGAGAACCAAGATCACATAGTAAAATAGACAGAAGGAACAAAGGAAGACAGACAAACGGTAAGAAATCAAAATCAAACCACAAGTGAAATAACAGAAGCAGGAATGACCATAGGGAAGAACACAGAATCAACAAGAGAAACTAACAAATAACTTGTAAGACATAAAACAACACCAGAGCAGAGTGACACATGAAGAATAAAGGCTAAAACTCTGACAAAAACGATAAGGCTTTTCCACAGAACAAGAGAAAATCACAGTTAATATGGAAATATATATTTATTAAAACCAAAATGACAAGAAACAACATCAACAAAAGGCACAGAAAGCAGGAAACGAAAGTACACAATATAGACATACAAAAAATATATAGGATATAAACAATCTTAAAACACCAAGTAAGCAAGAAAAATAAGAATGCTTTCAAGTGAGACAAAGAGTGAAAGACCAAGTGGCATAGCAGAACATCATAAGTACAATGAATTTTACCTCGGGTCCCTGCTGTCAGGGTTCTGGTCCTAAACATGAGCCACGGCACAAATCCACCTCTCTAAAAAACTTGCCCAAATGTGAGCAGAATTTAACTCTGGATCTTCAGTAAGGACAGGTCAGACTCTAAACTGGGATAACTCCTATTGGTTCTGAGAGCTGCAAGAGCCTGGGTATTTTCATTCATTGTAAATCTATTGTCCTTTTATATCCCATAGAGAAAGCATCTGCAGAGTTGATTGCATGTATTTAATCTGCGGCTTGCTCAGCTGGTGGGAATGTTTTCAATCCTTTTCCTTCATTTCCCTGATCCTGAGTCTCAGATGTAGTTTGATAACAATCTCTCCGTGTTTTCACCAGAGAAGGCTACCCCGAAGACCCTTGTGGAACACTTGGGTCTGCCTTGGTGGAAACAGGAGCAAGAGGTACAGCTGCTGGGACTTAAGAAACCCTGGTGGTATCAGTTTTTCGGAGAAGCCAGCGACCATGGGCAATAAAATCATGGCCCTAATGGGATAGGTTTCTAGCCTGTGGTGGCAGAAGCATGCATGATAGTTCTAGCTAGTCTTTTTCTATTGCCTGATAGTAAGTCTTAGCCTCCTCTGTGTGACTGAGTTCTAAGTTTCCACTTCTTTGTCAGTTTGGGATTTTTCAAAATGAATTCCTTTCTACACAATTTGTCATCCCAGATGCATACCTCCATGTCCACAGTCAAAAGCACTTCCCTCCCAGGTTCTCTTTCTAACCCCATGTTTGATCATCCAGGCCTTTTTACACTAGTTGACCTGCACTGCCATATGGGTCATGCAGGACCACACCACACATTCTCTGTTAGATTTTCACTCTAGGCAAACTATATTTCATGAGCTTCTTCACCTTGCTTCCTTTCAGTCAAAATTAAATTAAGTTTAGTCAGGTGACTTGCCTGGATCCTCAATCTATTCCCTGCTTCTGCATCTCCCACCCCAAGTCAGAGTCTTGCTTCTATTCCTCTCGTCCTCCTCCCATCTTCCCTCTATTCTTCCAGCTATGTCTAGTTTCCATATAGACCTCACTGTTGAGCAAGGTCTTCTGCTAATATCCATTTGATGCTCTGGAGGAAGTGTTTCCTTTATAGAAAGATTATTTGTGATGCCTCCATGGAGAGAGTTACACTCAATGTTCTCTTATTTTCTGTGAAATCAGAAATTCTGATCTTATTTCTAGGCTAGCTCTGTAATTCCTTTATGCATGCCGGTGAAACAACAAACTTTAGTTAACATGAATTAATCAGTTTGATGGGAGGTTATATACATATATATGCAATTGGTACATCATTGATTTTGAACATGCAAATAAACAGATTTACTTTTCCTGAAATGTCTGCTAATGAGGAATTGCAATCTGCTTAAGGAACTATAGTTCTTTCCAGGATGAGAGGTGGTACAGGAATTGGGCTCAAAAGTCAGTCTCTGAAAATATCTAGCTATTTGTCAAACTGTGCTGACATTTTCCCAGAACACAGATTCCTTATTTCAGCTCTGGAATCTTAACTGTTTTAACTGGGTGTCAAAGGTCAGAGAGTGGCATGGACATAATTTAATTCTTGTATGGGAAGATGGCAAGGGCCCAGGAATGTAACAATTGCTAGATGACAGCTTGAAAGAGAGAGAGCCAGAGAATAAAAGGGCGAAACAAAACAAAGCAAAAGAGGGAGGTGTAGTTAGTCATTTAATCTTAATGTAAACCTGAATTGAAGTTTGGATCATAGAAAAATCAAGGAGATTTCATAAATTATTAAGATCTACTTTATTGTCTCTTTTACATAGACTGCTTGTGAAAATGAGATCTTTCAGTTGTTTCTGACTCTTTGTGACACCATGGACTGATCAAAGCTGGGTCTGCCCCATTGCAGACAGATGATTTAGCATGTGAGCCACCAGGGAAGCTCTTCAACTATGTCGGTCACAACAAATTGTGGGACTTTCTTAAAGAGATAAGAATATGGGACCACCTTACCGGTTTCCTGGGAAATGTGCATGCAGGTGAAGACACAACAGTTGGAACTGGACAAGGAACAATGAACTGGTACATCAAGGCTATATGTTGTCACACAGCTCATTTGACTTCTGTGCAGAGTGCATCATGGAAAGTAATTTGCTGAAAGAATCTGAAGTTGGAAACAAAGTTACTGTGAGAAGCATGATTAACCTCAGCTATAAGATGACAGCACAAAAATCGGTAAAATATACCAGGAAGTAAAGATCCTTCTGATGAAGGTGAAAGGGGAGAGTGGAAAAGCTGGATTAAAACACAATATAAAGACAAACACACACAGAAAAATAAGCTCATGGAATTTGGTCCCATCATTTTGAGATATATCGATGGGATACAATTGGATTAGTGACAGGTTTCTCTTTCTTGACCCCCGATGTCACTGTCGAATTGACTGCAGCCATGAAATTTAAAGGAACTTGCACTTTGATGAAAAGCTGTGACCAATCTAGACACCATGTTAAAAAGCTGAAAGCTTACTGAAAAAGACCTGACTAGTCAACATTGATTTTCAGGAGGAACGAGTTGAGGAATGAGCAGAACCACAAGAACTGAGTGCCATAATATTGACGCTTTGCAACAACGCCTGGAGAAGATGTGTGAGAGTTCCGTGGTGAGCGTGGAGTTCAAACTGGAAAAGCGTGAAGGAAATCATCTCTGACTGTCTGAGAAGGACCGATGCTGAACATGAAGAGCCAATATATCTGTCACATGAGTCCTAGCGCAAAATCACTGGGAAGAAACCGATGCTGGGAAAGATTGGGCACAGGAGAATAAGGGAACGGCAGAGGGCGAGATGGCCGCAAAGCATCACTGACTCAAAGGTCATGGATTTGAGAAAGCTCTGGGAGATTTGAAGGGCAGGCGATCCCCGGGTTCTTGCTGTACATGGAGTCACAAAGAGTCAGACAAGACTGAGTGACTGAACTATATCAAAAAATTAGTCTTGGCATTGCTGGGAGATAGTTCAGATAGCATGTTAAGCCTGTCATTGTATCTGAGATGATAAGTGATATTCAGGACAATTAGAAAGAACAATGTTCTTGTCAGTTTCCTTCTTTTCCTCCTTCATATTGTACTTCTCACAATGTTTTTGGAGAGCTTCCCAGAAAAGGAGAACTCCTGCGGAGTCATGTGGTATCCTGAGACAGAAACCTTACCGCATCAGCCACTTTGATCTACAATCTTGGTTTTAGGCAGAAGCAGGTATTGTCTGTAAGTGTCTGCTAGAACTGCCCATCTTCTGATTTGTGAACAGGCTGATATTTGATCTTAAGGATGAGGTGAGAGTTAAGCAAACTTATATCTTCTCAATCAAACTCTGTATTCCTGGGAGAAGTATCTCTGAGTTGTGTATTCTAGTTACCCTTAGGAAAGCTTACAAGGGGTTACCTTACTAAGCAAGGATGTAGGTAGGAGACTGGATTCATTTAAACTTTGCTACTTGCCTTCTCTGTACATAGACCATTCCTCTTTTAATGTCACAGGTTTTGTCTTCAGATGAGGGTTGAGAATTGTGGAACTGTGTGAATGCATGTGAAGTCCCATGAACTGAAGACAGGGAGAACACAGTTTTCCTCTTTGAATCAGATCTCAAGACTATTGCCTTAATCAATTTGCACTATCAGTGCATCTCAAATATTCATACATTCTTTTCATTTATTTATTTATTTTAATTAGAGGCTAATTACTTTGCATTATTGTATTGGTTTTGGCATACATTGACATGAATCTGCCCCGGGTGCACATGTGCTCCCAATCTTGAACCCCAATCCCACCTCCCTCCACATCCAATTCCTCTGGTTTACCCCAGTACAACAGCCCTGAGCATCCTGTATCATACATCGAACCTGGACTGGAGATTCATTGCACATATGATCATATATATGTTTCAGTGCCATTATATGATGATTGCCTCACAGAGCTGAAACCAGAATTCCCGTATAGTCATCATCTTATCAGTGTGGTAGGGCTTGGATATTGAAGATTTTATCTACGAAGTATGTGGGCCATGTTATCACTTCCTTCTATTTATTTGTCTATTTTAACTGATACCCTTGTGAAGGAGGAAGGCCACTTCTGCCATGTTGGAACCGAATTACAGATTTCATCATTAGTTTCTTTGATCCCTAAGAATGTTATTCATATTGGTGAGTGTGCCACCTCCTATAGGAAGATAGTATCCTATTATACGAAGGCCTGGTTGAAACTCCACACATCTGTTTAGCTTCTCTGGTATTGCCAATTTAATAGGTGGGTGTTTTTGTTATTGCCAGACATCACAGACTACTAAGGCCCCTCTCAACTTTTGCTGTGCTGATTGTGACAGTGCCATAGATTTTAAGTATCTTAGGGTGGAGTGCTTTGGTTATTATCGAAATGCTTTCAATCTCTGAGACTCATCCCTTTGTCTTGTTCTTTGAAATACTAAAGCAGACTTTTGAAGGGACATTTTAATTTGTGCCTCTTTATACTATTGAATTAGCCGTTTCTTCAGCCAAAATCTCCAACATAAAAGTCCAAAAGAGAACCCAGACATACACTCACAATCACATTCTTAATCTGATACACAAACATAGACACACACACAAGGAGAGTCACAATCTTACAAGCCCAAAACACAATTATGAAAGGAAAAGAAAACCGAAGGACTCACTGAAGGAAACCTATGAAGTGCACAGAGTTCTCTGTTATCTGTTTCTAGGCCTAATGTTGGAAGTCATTTTGTAGTTAAGTGATTTCACTCTAGTGACATTTTAAATCAGAAATTTTCAAAAGATAGAACATTGATCTACATCCCATGGGAAGTTATAATTTTTGCATGAAAAACTATTGTGTGATTTAATGAAAATAAAGTTGTAGTGTAACAATATTGAAGTCATATTGACCTCTTTAGGCCCTTCAGTGTCACATTTGCTTGCTATACTTTAAGCATCCAATTTCATCCCCTGACCTTCTCCCATCAATTTTTCTACTTTTTGCCCCAATCTTCAGTATTTACCTCACTTATTTTTTTGTTTTCAGTTTTACAATTTTATGCACCAATTATAAAGTAAATACATAAAGGAAAGAAAATTGAATTCATGTACAGTGCTTCCCTAAGCTTTTGAGCTATTTTCTCTATAAGCTTTAGAGAATGACAGGTAGTGATATTTTAAAGCCATATGGGAATTGATAACAAAGGTAATGGACCATGTAACCAGGTTTCCCTTGGTAGGACAATTGAAGTACAGGTTAATGCAGTTAGTACAGGTTAGTACTGTTTTTGTTTCAGGAGGGAACAAAAACAGTAGCTTTTCAACATGATATATTGAAAGTCCTTCTCCATGTCTTTTCCAAGTTATCACAGAGGACTAAGTGGATTATTCCCGTTCTTTATGAGAAGGACCTGCCAGTCAAAGCAGAACATGAAAAGAAGCTAAAAGGGACTGAGAAAGAATAATCAGTACATGGCAATGAAATAGCAAATGGAATCACCTTTAAGGTGATATTGCTCAAAGGATGCAAATTTGACAACATCATCAGTCAGTTAGTCAGTTCAGTCGTTCATTCTTTTCTGACCCTTTGCGACCCCATGAATCACAGCATACCAGGCCTCCCTGTCCATCACCAAAACATGGAGTTCACCCAAACTCATCTCCATCAAGTCGGTGATGCCATCCAGCCATCTCATTCTCTATCTTCCCCTTCTCCTCCTGCCCCAAATCCCTCCCAGCATCAGAGCCTTTTCCAATGAGTCAACTCTTTGCGTGAGGTGACCAAAGTATTGGAGTTTCAGCTTCAGCACCAATCATTCCAATGAACACTCAGAACTGATCTCCCTTAGAATGAACTGGTTGGATCTCCTTGCAATCCAAGGGACTCTCAAGAGTCTCCTCCACACCACAGTTCAAAAGCATCAATTCTTCGGCGATCAGCTTTCCTCACAGTCCTATTCTCACATCCATACATGACCACGGGAAAAACCATAGCCTTGACTAGCCAGACCTTGGTTGGCAAAGTAATGTCTCTGCTTTTTGTATGCTATCTAGGTTCATCATAACTTTCCTTCCAAGGAGTAAGTGCCTTTTAGTTTCATTAAAAACCAGAAATCTAAAACAGGAGCATTGAACTTTGGGCTTGAAATCATAACTATGGACACCAATTTCAATAACATTTAGCATGGCTTCAAAATGCTCGCCTCTCTAAACATGGCATTCTCACCTACATTGAATGTAATTTTTCAGTGAAAGAAAAAGTATGTTTGTGGACCACTTCCTTATCTACACAGATATTCCACAGATTTCACTGTTCATTAGCTGCAAGAATTAAAACGGTCAACTGAATTTGGTGTTGTCCTATGTGGGTAACCACCCCACAACAGGGATCTGACTTGATGTTGCCACCATCATCTAAAGGAATGACCCCAAATTTGAGATTTCAAAGATTTCTAGGTAGTGTTCATGATATCTGGATAGTCCAACAAGCAGACACTTTGTTCAGAGTATTTCGTTGTGAAATATACTTGGGATCAACCATTGATATTGATCCCTGCTTACTCCATGACTTTTCTAGATTATTAAAATTAATGATTCTTTTTTTTAATATTCGTGTCTCCACAACTACTATTGAATTTTAGAGCACTGGGGCCTGAAACTATATGCTTAGAATGGGTTCTTATAGACTGTAAATTTCATGAGAGCAGCGGTCTTATTATAATTTAAATTCCCACATTTAACATTCGTGTAAATATAATAAACATTTATCAACTTGGAAAAAGTTATCACTAAAGAGGAAAGGTCAATTATGATAATACTGAAGGTTATAGGAATATGTTGAGTAATGTATATAGCATTTGATTGGTTATGGCATCTTTTTATTGATAACTTAGTAAGTACTTAAAACGTATCATTTGCAGGCTCTAATTTTAGCTGATGTGAAAGATACATAAAGAGAGTAGGCCCAAAACCCATGGAAGTCCTGATATCTGGGCTCAACTTGGTAGGAGGGCAAATGGCAGTTCCAACCCCAAGAAAACGTTGAGACAAAATTGTGAGAAGGGACTTAGCATGGCTGAAATTAGGTTGAGAGATTGTAGCTCCGGAAGCACATTATAAGAGAAAGACAATGAAATTATTAAGGAAAAAAGATACCATGTCTTCACAGAACTTGTTAATCATACTTATGTGCTACAATCACCACCAGGAATTTATTCTGTCTCTGTGGGAACTGATAAGCAACATCTAAACATGCTTTAGGAAATATAGGGTGGAATCATGGTGTCAGCAAATAAAGGTTTGCCTTAAGGACAGCGTCTTCCCTGGTGGCTCAGATAGTAAAGAGTCTGCCTAAAATGTGGGAGACCCGGGTTCAATCCCTTGGTCGGGAAGACTTTTGCAGAAGCAAATGGCAACCCACTCCAGTATCCTTGCCTTGAGAATCCCATGGATGGAGGAGCATGGTAGGCTACAGTGCACAGGGGTCGCAAAGCGTCCGACACTACTGAGCTACTTCACTGTCACTTTCAATTAAGGACAGCAGAACAAAAATGTCCCTATACATTATCACTCGTAAAATACATATCTTGTGCTGACCATGGGCCAGTCACTGATTATGTCATGTTATCTTTGGTGTCACAGTGACAGTACAGTGGTGATCATGATTTTGATGATCATGATTTTATATTTTCAAGTACATAATTAATTTCTATACTGAAGATAACCTTCTGTTACCCTTTTAAGACTCTACCAGTATCTAATAAAATATAACGTAACTGTGAATGCACTAAGGTACACACTATGCATTTGAATTTTTTTTTTTATTTGTATCTTCCTTCAGCCACATACTCCTAATGTAGACACCCGTTCATTTCAGCAGGCGTGATTGCAGAAATCACGTTACATATGTTACCTCTTTTCCTTCTGTTCTAGTTTTCTGGCTTACAAATATTAGATCAGGTGTCATTGACCTAGGATGCATAATGAATATTTTCTTATTCTGAAGAGTTTATAAAACAGTGCGGTAAAATAGCCAGACATTAAACTAAAGCCTCACTTTTCTCTTCAATGTTTGAACAAAGAAAATGAAATTATGAAGATGAACATGTAACTTTATTGTTCAAATACAAGAATTGTAGGTATTTGTTGACATCTCCCAACAAAAATTTCAATCTTCATTAGGCTCCATAATCTGGCATTTATTTGATAGGTCCGTTTTAATTAGCATGGTTTTCACATAACGATGAGTCTTGATGAGTTGACCTGAAAGAGAGGAGGCAGATGTATAAGTGATCTTTGGCACTGAGGGCCATGAGTTGCCTCTCTTTTGAAGGTCACGGAAGGGACTGTCATGGGCTGACATATCACTATATCTATCTGGAAACTTAGAAGACTCCATCATCAGCCTAGAATAACTGCCCTGAAATGGAGATAGGATGTGGTTCTGAGAAGTCGATGTAGTTGTAGTAGGCAAGTCCTCAACGTGGCCATTTACCTGAGTGTAGCTGCTATGTGAGTGCCACTTAAACATGCTCAACTGGTTTAGAACAGCAGGTTGATCTCCCACAATCTGTTCTGTTTGGCTAACTGATATTGATGATGGGGAAGGTAAGCCACACAGAGCTAGATCTCTTGTATTAGCGACTGTCTGGCTGATGTGAGGCATTTGTATGAAAGGCACACTTAACGTGGTGGCTGAAAATGTACTCTCTCCACTAGTTTCAGGAAGGATATCAGAGTTACAATCATCTGCGTTGACACTTGCTTTAACATGTTTCTTCTTGCAATTTCGAACTAATGAAGATATTGCAGACACATTGTTAATCCCAAATCTTCTTTCTATTCTTACTAATAGTTGAGGATAGCCTCTTTTGAAATTTGGATTATAGTAGATCTGTAACTAAAGTCAAAGGAAACAATTATTTAGTTTCTTTATAAACCAAGGTAAAACTGCCATAAAAGCTAAATTATAAAAGTTTATTCCTTCATACAGATGGCTAACAAACACACGAAAAGATGCTTAACATCACTCATAATCAGAGAAATGCAAATCAAAACCAAAATGAGGTACCATTTTGCACCAGTCAGAATGGCTTATATTCCAAAGTCTACAAGCAATAATTGCTGGAGAGGATGTGGAGAAAAGGGAGCCCTCTTACACTATTGGTGGGAATGCAAACAGCACAACCACTATGGAGAACAGTGTGGAGATTCCTTCAAAAACTTCAAATAGAGCTGCCATATGACCCAGCAATCACACTCTTGGACATACACACTGAGGAAACCAGAATTGAAAGAGACAAATGTACTCCAATGTTTATCGCAGCACAGTTTATAATAGCCAGGACATGGAGGTAATCTATATGTCCGTCTGCAGACGAATGGATAAGAAAGCTATGGTGCATAAATACAATGGAGTATTACTCAGCCATTAAAAATGCATTTGAATCAGTTCCAATGAGATGGATGAAACTGGAGCCTATTATACAGAGTGAATTAAGGCAGAAAGAAAAGGACCAATAGAGTATACTAACACATGTATATGGAATTTAGAAAGGTGATAATGATAACCCTGTAAATGAGACAGCAAGAGAGACACAGATGTATAGAACAGTCTTTTGGTCTCTGTGGGAGAGAGCGAGGATGGAATGATTTGGGAGAATGGCATTGAAACAGGTATATTATCATATGTGCAACTAATCATAAGTCCAGGTTTGATGCAAGATACAGGATATACTGGGCTGCTGTATTGGGGTGAACCAGAGAGTTGGGATGGGGTGGGAAGTGGAAGGGGGTTCAAGATGGGGACACATGTACACCCGGGGCAGATTCATGCCAATGAATCGCAAAACCAATACAATAATATAAAGTAATTAGCCTCCAATTAAAATAAATAAAATTAGAAAAGAAAAAATAATTCCTTGAATGATACCAATTAAATTCCATCAAATTAAATGCCTCCAGAGTGGTTTTAACAGCTAACATGTTAGAAACAAATATGCTCCTCAACGAAAAATATGTTGTATATATATAGTAAATACCGTAGGTAGCTTCAAGACTCGTATCTTGTTTAAAGTTGATTGGAAAGTTTTTTAAACATCAAATATTATATCCTCCAGCTGTCTCAACTTTAAACAATAAGGCTTTTTCAACAAATTGCTATGTCAATTTTGAATTCCGTTTTAGCTACATATGGTAACATGTTTTATAGGTCACATGATTTAATCTTACATATTGCCAATAAATGAAAATTTCGGGATACCTTGCTCAAAAGAGAGATGATGTTTTCTTCTTCCAGAAAGTCAGATAGTGAAGCAGATCTTTGAAGAATTTGTCACATTTTACTAAACCCATAAAGGTTCAGCTATCGAACTAAACTTTTCATATTATTGGTTTCAAATATTCTGAAAGGCGCTTTTCTTTCCAAGACTTCTTTCTTGAAGAGTTCATCATTGATCACTATACAAGTGCCACTCTCATCCCACCAAATAGATTGAAATTGATCACTTTCCACTATATTCCACAATTTTTTTTTTCACTGTACTGAGCAAGACTCAGTTTATTTTTTATTTTTTTGTATACTTTTTTTTTAATTTTATTTTTTTTATTTTTTTCCAATTTTATTTATTTTTTTCAAGTTGAACAGAATAAATTTCTTTAAACAAACTTACTTATACTCCAGAGTCCTTTAAAAACTTAATAGCATTTATACATTGAAGGTATTTGATTTTCTTGTAACTAGCACTTCAAATGCAACAAGCATTTGAAGCAACAAGCATTTGACCCAACAAGTAAAACCTTCTACAGTTCATAACTTTTTTAAACAAAATAAATTAAATGTACAGTGAATAAGTTCTCTGAAATATTTCAATATTTCTGCAGGTTTAGTAACATCGTAAAATACATTTCAACTAAAATTCACAAATCTAAAAACCTGTTAGGCATTTTTAGGCGTTTTAAGATGGAAATGAAGACCAATGTTACATCGTAATATGGCAATTACAAATAGTACTTCAAATAGCAAATACTACAGTTTGTCCCAAACTTTAAAAACTATTCATGAACTCAACACTGAACTATTGATGGCTATGAGCATTGTTTCCTAGCCTTTTTGAAAATTTCAACCCATTTACGTTTAAGGTAATTATTGATAAGTACGATCCCGTAGCCATTTTCTTAATTGCTTTGGGTTCAAGTTTATACACTCTTTCTGTGTATCCTGTCTATAGAAGATCCTTTAGCATTTGTTGGAGAGCTTGTTTGGTGATGCTGAATTCCCTCAGCTTTTGCTTGTCTGTAAAGCTTTTGATTTCTCCTTCATATTTGAATGAGATTCTTGCTGGGTATAGTAATCTGGGCTGTAGGGTATTTTCTTTTATCACTTTAAGTATATCTTGCCACTCCCTTCTGGCCTGAAGAGTTTCTGTTGAAAGATCAGCTGTTATCCTTATGGGAATCCCCTTATGTGTTATTTGCTGCTTTTCCCTTTCTGCTTTTAATATTTGTTCTTTGTGTTGGATCTTTGTTAATTTGATTAATATGTGTCTTGGAGTATTTCGCCTTGGGTTTATGCTGTTGGGGACTCTCTGGGTTTCTTGGACTTGGGTGATTATTTCTTTCCCCATTTTAGGGAAGTTTTCAACTATTATCTCCTCAAGTATTCTCTCATGGTCTTTCTTTTTGTCTTCTTCTTCTGGGACTCCTATGATTCGAATGTTGGAGCGTTTAACATTGTCCCAGAGGTCTCTAATATTGTTCTCATTTCTTTTAATTCGTTTTTCTTTTTTCCGCTCTGTTTCATTTATTTCTACAATTCTATCTTCTAGTTCGCTTATCCTGTCTTCTGCCTCTGTTATTCTACTGTTTTTTCCCTCCAGAGTGTTTCTGATCTCATCTATTGCATTATTCATTATATATTGACTCTTTTTTATTTCTTTTAAGTCCTTATTAAATCTTTCTTCCATCTTCTCAATCCTTTTCTCCAGGTTATTTATCTGTAACTCCATTTTGCTTTCAAGATTTTGAATCATTTTCACCATCAAAATTTGAAATTCTTTATCAGGTAAATTCCCTATATCTTCTTCTTTTGTTTGTGTTGGTGGGCAATTATCTTGTTCCTTTACTTGCTGGGTATTTCTCTGCCTCTTCATATTGCTTATATTGCTTTGCTTGGGGTGGCCTTTCCCTCTTCTTGCAGTTTGTGGAGTTCTCTTTATTACGTAGTTTCTTCGCTGTGTGTGGGGTTGGACAGGTGACTTGTCCGGGTTCCCTGGTTAGGGAAGCATGTGTCGGTGTTCTGGTGGGTGGAGCTGGATTTCTTCTCTCTCCTTTAGAAGACAATGGGCTGCTTTTCTGGGAGCCTGATGTCCTCTGCCAGTATTCAGAAGTTGTTTTGTGGACTTTACTTCACGTTCAAATGTTCTTTTGATGAATTTGTGGGGGAGAAAGTGGTCTTGCCATCTTATCCTTCTGCCATCTTGTTTCTTCCGCCCCAGAACACTGGATTCTTATATTCCACTTGGTCGTGGAGTATCTCTTCCCAGCTGCTCCAGCAAGGCGCAGCCGCTGTACCTTACCTTGGACGAGGGGTATCACCTCAAGGCCGCGCCTCCTGCTTTGAATGTAGATCAGCTCCTCTTGGCCCTCAGGTGCCCAAGCAGCCACCGCCTCCTGAACGTGGTACAGCTCCCCTCGGCGACCGCCCTAACACTGGGCGTGGGGTAGCTCATCTCAGCCACGATTCTGCACGTGGTCGATTGCGCCGGAGCCGGGCGTCTCCCGCACCTACGCTGCCGGAGCCGGGCGTCTCCCGCACCTACGCTGCCAGAGCCGGGCGTCTCCCGCACCTACGCTGCCGGAGCCGGGCGTCTCCCGCGTCTGTGCCTGCGCCTTCGGAGCCAGGCATCTCCCGCCTATATGCCACAATTTTGGTGGAAAAGTTAGTGAAAGAAAATCATTCAGCTCACCTGTTTCAGAGATAGAAAATGTGTAACGTTGCCTTGTCCTCAGAACTTCCTCAGACAAAGCCTGAAAAGCACATTCTTCAATAAGAGATCGCAAAACTGAGTTCCCAGCAAGTGTATAATCATACAAAAGTCTGATGGAGGTTTCTGAACCAGTGGATTCATCGTTAGGTGGTGCATCTTGAATTTCTGAAGAAATACGTGCCATTTCAGAAAAATCTTTCTTCAGATACTTTTCTCATTTTTCTGACTTTACACACAGCAAATTCAAATGCTGCTTGGCTGGCCTAAGGGGGAAACTCCCTAGACCATCACAGTGGTTCCAAAATGCACTGGTCTCCTAACAGTGGAAGGGTAACTGTGACAACAGAAACTCACTGGTCTCCTAGCAAGTGAAGGGTAGCTCTGACATCACAACATCACTGGTCTCCTAGAAATTGAAGGGTAATTTTCAACAAGTGCTTACTTCAGCATCAACTTAAAATACAGGCTCCTTGCATAAATAGCAACCAAAACCATAAACCTGCAAAATTTCATTCCTAAAGAATTTTTATACGGATAAATCACATCAGTAAAACTGTTTGGTTTCTGAAATAAAAGTGATTATCGGTGGCGGCCAAGAGAAGCTACCCCATGCCCGAGGCCAGGGACAGCGGGCGAAAGGAGCTACCCCACATCCAAATGGCGCTGGCTGCTTGGGCACAGGAGGGCCGAGAGGAGCTACTCCACATTCAAGATCAGGATGGGCAGCCGTGAAGAGATACCCCTTGTCCAAGGTAACGTGCAGTGGCTGCGCTTTGCTGGAGCAACCGTGAAGAGATACCCTACAACCAAGGTCAGAGAAACCCAAATATGATGGTAGGTATTGCGAAAGGGCATCAGAGGGCAGACACACTGAAATCGTGATCATAGAAAACTAGTAGATCTGATCACATGGACCACAGCCTTCTCTAACTCAGTGAAACTAAGCCATGCTGTGTGGGGCCACCCAAGATGGGCAGATCATGCTGGAGAGGTCTTACAGAACGTGGTCTACTGGAGAAGGGAATGACAAACCACTTCAGTATACTTGCATCGAGAACCCCAAAAACAGTATGAAAGGCAAAAAAAAAAAAAAAAATAGGATATTGAATGAGGAGCTCCCCAGGTCGGTAGGTACCAAATAAGATACTGGAGATCAGTGGTGAAATAACTTCAGGAAAAAATGAAGGGAAGGAGCCAAAGCAAAACCAGTACCCAGTTGTGGATGGGACTGGAGATGGAAGAAAAGTCCGATGCTGCAAAGAACAATATTGCATACGAACCTGGAATGTTAGGTCCATGAATCAAGACAAATCGGAAGTGGTCAAACAGGAGATGGCAAGAGTGAACATAGACCTTCTAGGAATCAGTGAACTCAAATGGACTGGAATGGGTGAATTTAACTCAGATGACCGTTATATCTACTGCTGTGGGCAGGAATCCCTTAGAAGAAATGGAGTAGCTATCATGGAGAACAAAAGAGTCCGAAATGTTGTACTTGGATGCAATCGCCAAACGATCAGAATGATCTCTGTTCATTTCCAAAACAAACCATTCAATATTACAGTAATCCAAGCCTATGCCTCAACCAGTAACACTTAAAAAGCAGAGGGTGAATGGTTCTATGAAGACCTACAAGACCATTTAGAATTAACACTTAAAGATGATGTCCTTTTCATTATAGGGGACTGGAATGCAAATGTAGGAATTCAAAAATCACCTGGAGTAACAGCCAAATTTGGCCTTGGAGCACGGAATGCAGCAGGGCAAAGACTGATAGAATTTTGCAGAGAGAACACACTGGTCATAGCAAACAACCCATTTCAGCAACAGAAGAGAAGACTCCACATATGGACATCACCAGATGGTCAACACCGAAATCAGATTGATTGTATTCTTTGTAGCCAAAGATGGAGAAATTCTATAAAGTTAGCAAAAACAAGACCAGGGCTGAATGTGACTCAGATTATAAACTCCTAATAAATCCAGACTTAAATTTAAGAAAGTAGGGAAAACCACTAAACCATTCAGACATGACCTAAATCAAATCCCTTATGATTATACTGTGGAAATGAGAAATAAATTTAAGGGACTATATCTGATAGATAGAATGCCTGGTGAATTATGGACAAAAGTTCATGACATTGAACAGGAGACAGGGACCAAAACCATCCCCACGGAAAAGAAATGAAAAAAAGGAAAATGGCTGTCCGGAGAAGCCTTACAAATAGCTGTGAAAAGAAAAGAAGCAAAAAACAAAAGAAGAAAAAAAAAAAGTATAAGCATCTGAATGCAGAGTTCCAAAGAATAGCAAGGAGAGATAAGAAAGCTTTGCTCAGCGATCAATGCAAAGAAATAGAGGAAAACAACAGAATGGGAAAGACAAGAAATCTCTTCAAGAAAATTAGAGATACCAAGGGAACATTTCATGAAAAGATGACCTCGATAAAGAATAGAAATCGTACGGACCTAAGAGAAACAGCAGATATTAAGAAGAGGTGGCAAGAATACACAGAAGAACTGTACAAAACAGATCTTCACAACCAAGATAATCGTGATGTTGTGATCAAAAACCTAGAGCCAGACATGTTGGAAAGTGAAGTCAAGTGAATATGAAGTCAAGTGGGCCTTAGAAAGCATCACTACGAACAAAGATAGTGGACGTGACAGAATTCGAGTTGAGCTATTTCAAATCCTGAAAGATGATGCTGTGAAAGTGCTGCACTCAGTATGCCAGCAAATTTGGAAAAATTAGCAGTGGCCACAGGACTGGTAAATGTCAGTCTTCATTCCAGTCCCAATGAAAGGCAATGCCAAAGAATGATTTAAATGACAGCACAACTTCACTCATCTCACACAGTAGTAAAGTCATGCTCAAAATACTCCAAGCCAGGCTTCAGCAATACGTGAACCATGAACTTCCAGATGTTCAAGTTGGTTTTAGAAAAGGCAGAGGAACCAGAGGTCAAATTGCCAACATCCTCTGGATCATGGATAAAGCAAGAGAGTTGCAGAGAAACATCTATTTCTGCTTCATTGACTATGCCAAAGTCTTTGACTGTGTGGATCACAATAAAATCTGGAAAATTCGGAAAGAGATGGGACATTTCATACCACCTGCCCTGCCTCTTGAGAAACCTGTTTGCAGGTCAGGTAGCAACAGTTAAAACTGGACATGGAACAACAGAAAGGTTCCAAATAGGAAAAGGAGTACGTCAAGGTTATATATTGTCACCGTGCTTATTTAACTTCTATGCAGATTACATCGATAGGAACGCTAGCTGGAAGAAGCACAGGCTGGAATCAAGATTGCCTCGAGAAATATCAATAACCTCAGATATGCACATGACATCACTCTTATGGAAGAAATCAAAGAGTATCCAAAAAGGCTCTGATGAAAGTGAAAGAGGAGAGTGAAAAAGTTGGCTTTAAGCCAATATTCAGAAAACTAAGATCATGGCATCTGGTCCCATCTCTTCATTGGAAATAGACGGGGATACAGTGTCAGACTTTATTTTTTGGGCTCTAAAATCACTGCGGATGCTGGTTGTAGTCATGAAATTAAAAGATGCTTTCTCCTTGGGTGGAAAATTATGAGCAGCCTTGATAGCATATTAAAGAGCAGAGACATTACTTTGCCAACAAAGGTCCATCTAGTCAAGGGTATGGCTTTTCCAGTGGTCATATATGGATGTGAGAGTTGGACTGCGAATAAAGCTGATTAACGAACAATTGATGCTTTTGAACTATGGTGTTGTAGAAGACTCTTGAGAGTCCTTTGGACTACAAGGAGATCCAACCAGTCCATTCAAAAGGAGATCAGTCCTGGGTGTTCATTGGAAGGACTAATGCTGAATCTGAAGCTCCAATATTTTGGCCACCTCATGCGATGAGTTGACTCCCTGGAAAAGTCTCTGATGCTGGGAGGGATTGAGGGCAGGAGGAGAAGGGGAAGACAGAGAATGAGGTGGCTGGATGGCATCACAGACTCGATGGAGGCGGGTTTGAGTAATAAACTCCAGGAGTTTGTGATGGACAGTGAGTACTGGCATGCTGTGATACATGGGGTCGCAAAGAGTCGGACTCCACTGTGCGACTGAACTTAACTGAACTGAACTAAACTCTTAGCCAACCAAACTTGGTTTACTCACTTCTATGAAATAATTTATTGTAGAACCAAGCAAGGTGTACTAGAAGCTGGTGCTTCAAAGACCTGCACTCCCCGAATACTTTCAGGGGGACGATTTTAATGAGAGTGAGTTTGGGCATGGGATGTGTGATATAGTTTGGGGACATTCTACTACTGGCCTGTTACTGAGTATGTTTGGAGTCAACATCATTGCCCATATGGTTCCAACTACTCTGTGGTCTAGGTACTTACATTTCAGCCTTGTTGGGTCTTTAGTATCTCTAAAACTGTTCACAGGATATTGCTCAGAATGTTATCTATGGCCCTTGAGGAGGAACTAAAGATCCTTGACTTTGCTTAATGGCTAAATCATGATTATTCTATATCGCTTGATTATTTTCCTTTGTTTCTGCCTTTTCTAGTTTCTTCGATTACAGTTACTCTTAGAACATGAGGAAGTCTAGAATCTCCTTTTTCTCTCTCTCGGTTTTCATACTTTTCAATCTTAAGAACGGACTTCTTAGAACAATAAAGGACATAAAGTGTTGGATTTAGAGCGTGGTCATATGTGATTGAGAATCCCAGTTGCAGGTTCGATTTGTATTCAGGTTCCCCAGCACGTGGAGTGTTTGAGTCAACAACAACGTTGGCTCTTTCATGATGAGAAGGAGTGGGAAATAATTCTGTCATCTAAGCTTGGTATCAATATTTTCTGTTATGCAAACATATCTGTCTATTTTATATATATATTTGTATATCTATTATGTATATAAATATGTGTGTGTGTGTGTATATATATATATATATATTACTATAACTGTTTATTTTTGCCATTAAACCTGGACAAACATTTGAAAATTGGTAGATATTTATTAAAAGGAAAGAGGGGAGAGATATAAAGGAGTCCTCATATTTTAGATGTAGCCAAAGGAACATATTTGGAAGTATTTCCACTTACATATATTCAATAACCGAATAGACTTTTGAATCATTCTACTTTTTTTTTTTCCTTGCTGCTTTGCTTAACAGGAATTAAAAGCCATTGTACATTTTTTATATACACACCCATACATAAAAACATGTACATATATGTGTATATGTCAAAATATAATTTTAGACAATTTTATTTAGGTGTTCAAACACTTTGCTTGCTCTGAAGATATTAAATGAACTGTTCGGGAAGCCCAGCATTACTTAATAACTTTCTGGCTGAATAATATAGATCCTATTGCTGAAAGGCTGTCCCTTAATCGAGTTGATCTTCCACTATTCTTTCTGTAATAGAGATGAGGTTAATACATATGAGGACATCTTGAGCCCGTAAAACCGCAACTCACATTTACTTAGAGATACAGACTGGTTCCAAAAAGGAAAAGGAGTACGTCAAGGTTGTATATTTTCACCCTGCATATTTAACTTCTATGCAGAGTACATCATGAGGAACGCTGGGCTGGAAAAAGCACAAGGTGGAATCAAGTTGACCGGGAGAAATATAAATCACCACAGATATGCAGAAGACACCACCTTTATGGCAGAAAGTGAAGAGGAACTAAAAAGCCTCCTGATGAAAGCAAAAGCAGGAGAGTGAAAAGGTTGGTTTGAAGCTCAACGTTCAGAAAACAAAGGTCATGGCATCTGGTCCCATCACTTCACGGAAAATAAACGGGAAAACAGTGTCAGACTTTGTTTTTATGGGCTCCAAAATCACTATGTATGCTGATTGCAGCCATGAAAATAAAAGATGCTTACTCCTTGGGAGGAAAGTTACGACCAACCTAGATAGCATATGAAAAAGCAGAGACATTACTTTACCAACCAAGGTCCGTCTAGTCAAGGCTACGGTTTTTCCAGTGGTCATGTATGGATGTGAGAGTTGGACTATGAAGGAAGCTGATCCCCGAAGAATTGATGCTTTTGAACTGTGGTGCTGGAGAAGACTCTTGAGAGACCCGTGGACTTCAAGGAGATCCAATGAGTCCATTCTAAAGGAGATCGATCCCGGGTGTTCATTGGAAGGACTGATGCTAAAGCTGAAACTCCCATACTTTGGCCACTTCATGCGAAGGGTTGACTCACTGGGAAAGAGTCTGATGCTGGGAAGGATTGGGAGTGGGAGGAGAAGGGGACGACAGAGAATGAGATGGCTGGATGGCATCACCGACTCTATGGACATCAGTTTGAGTGAACTCCGGGAGTGGTGATGGACAGGGAGGTTTGGCACGCTGTGATTCATGGGGTCGCAAAGAGTCGGACACGATTGAACGACTGACCTGAACTGATTGTTCTAAGAAAGCTGTTGCTCTTCTCATGTTGGATACAATTTTAAACATTCAAATCATTGGGTAAAGCAGATGCACAGTGCACTGTGCATAGATCAAAATCAGGCTCTTCTGTTTAGCTGAACTTTGAAATTACATGATGTGTACATTAAAATCACTTCTCCATAGTTCAGTGTGTACATTTTTCTTTCATCCCTTTAAACTTCTGGTACCAAATATTTCAATAGAAATCATTGATGATTAAAATTTCTCTCCCTTCAGGACAGGGGTTCAGCTTCCTGCCCACCTCCACATCATATCCTTATTTCTTGTCCTCCTTTGAATTTTTCTAGTTGCCACATTAGAGAAAACCTAACCAGATAACATGATCAGTCTCAATATATTATATTAATAGAGTAATGTATTATAGGCTGTGCATTTTTTCAACATTTTCCAGAGTTGTCACAGAAGCGTGGCACAAATGCTCCAACAGGAAACTTAAAACCAGCAGTATTATATATAATGAGTAGCGATCATCTTAGAATACACTTAGAAAATAATTTCTTATCCAAAACACTGAGGGAAAACAATGGTAAAAGAATAAAGTAATTCTCAATGTTGATAGGAAAACCTAGGATAAACAGTACCCTTGAATTCTCAGTATTACACAAAGTAAGATCATGGCATATGGTCTCACTGCTTCATGGGAAATAAAGATGGAAAAAACAGAATCAGTGACAGATTTCCTCTTTTGTGGCTCTATATTCACTGTGACTGTGATGGAAGCAATAAAATTTGAAGACAGTTGCTTCCTGGAAGAAAAGTGCTCACAAATTTAGTAAGTGTGTTAAAAAGTGAAGAGGTGACTTGACCAAAGGAAACACATTGAGTCACATATATGGTCTTTCCAGTAGACATGTACAGATGTGAGAACAAGAAAGTGCTCTGCTTGGGATGACTTGTGAGTGTCCATTGGATTGCAAGGAGATCAAGCTAGTCAAACATAAAGGAAATCAACTCTGAAGTTGCATTAGAATCACTGACACTGAAGCTGAGTCTCCAAAGCTTTGACCACCTGAGCAAAGAACTGACTCACGAGAAAAGACCCTGATTCTTAGGAAATAATGAAATCAGGAGGACAAATGGGTTAGAGAAGAGGAGAAGGTTGTATCGTTTCACCCATTCATGGACATGATCTCGGGCAGACCCTGGGAGACGGTCAGGGGCAGAGAGGCCTTGTGTGCTGCAGTCCGAGGGGTCACAAAGATTCTGACATGGCTTTGTGACTGAACAACAACAAGATTTCAGTTAATAAAATGGATCTTCCAGGGTCACGGTGGGGTCTCATCATGTTAGAGGAATAGGAGCCTGAGTCCACTTTCTCCCACACAAATCCATCAAATGATAGAATGCATGTGGAACACCTTCCAGAAAACAATTTGTGACCGATGTTGATGGGCCCTAGAAATCGATAAAGGAAAACCAGTCTCTTAAAAAGTAGGTAAGACAAAATAAGTGATGAAAGGGAGGAAATGTTTTTAGGGATCGAGACTCGCCTTGGAGAAGGAGTCTTAAAGTAGGAGAAATTTGTACAAAATAGGAAACCCTCTCTCATAGGTGACAGTCGTGGACGAAATGGAACTGGAGAGAGGAAGAACAAAAACACAGCTTATGCCAATAAATCCAATCACTACCCAAGAAATGACTCAGATGCTCCCGTCCACTGTCATACATGGGACATTGAAGGCAGGTCTGGGATGTATCAAACACACTATGGTTAGAATCAGGCATTAGTGCCCTGAGGACAATGTGACGAAGCTAAGGTAACATGCAAACCTAAACCATGGGGACACTGGAGACAGAAATTTTAGAAAGGACCTTTCCTGTGAGAAGGCTCTAAGGCCACATTGAACTGTGGAATACTCACAGAACAGAAGATTGTGTAAAAGAAAATACCAAAGGAGACCAAGCCAGTTTCCATTTAAGACCCTTTCCTCCACAGATTGAGAGAGGAACGTGTACGACTGCCAGAGGCAGAAGGAAAGAGGTTACTAGTATCTTGGCCCCAGAGACATCCCCTACCAAGTTCTGAGATGGCTGACAATTGCTAATGATGAATCCTCACTTCATGGACAGTTCACATAGGCCAGGAAACTGAAAGTCTGGTGTCAGTAAGCCTGAGGAGACACATGGCACACTTGAGACTGTGCCCTCTGGAACAGACAGCAGACTGAGTGGCTGAGACCAGAGAGTTCCAAAAGATGCACGGCCCACCTGGGACTGTGCCTTGCCTCCAACCAGTCACCCAAGATTTCGGACTTGGGAAGAGCACAAAGTACACAGCCAATCGTGTTCATGGCCCTTGTCAAGCATCTGACTGCCTCATTGGCTGGAAAGTGCATGAAACACAGGGCCCACTTAGGACTGTGCCCTCATGTATCAACCAGGAATGTGAGAAGTGTGGACCCAGAAAGTACATGTCACATTTGTCATTCAAAAGCCCGATGTGATCAATCCACCAAACACCCCCAATGTCCCAATGGTATTTGTTCTCTGTGTCCCACCTCTCACCCCCAAAACACTGAACAAGCGAGCTCGAATATGAGGCTACTGCACCCTCATTTCATGGTGAAAACCAGATATGAAGAGGCTTTCAAATAAAAGAAGGAAATATTAGCAAAGAATTATACACCAACCCAGAAATGACAGGTTCAACTGAATAAGTCAGCGATATATGCCCAGACTGTTCAAGTGAGGAACAACAGTCACCTTTGACAAGTACAAGCTTCAACAAGAGACTGTCTGACACGATATTGACACCAAAAAGCAAACAACTGCTTTGAAATTCTGCGATTTCCTTCCATATGATTTCTTTAACTTTAAACTATTTTAGTTACTCATTATACCCTAAACTTTTACTTCTATTAACTATTATTATCTTTCAAAAAAAAACACCCATAAATCTATTTTTTAAAACCTTCTTATGTATGAGAGAATGAATTTAGACTCCGTTTTCCTTTTTTTACACTATTTAAACAAGTCTAAATTTTATTCTTGGTTCTTAACTTTTACTTTCCAAAAGTTGATATCAATGTTGCGACTTTAGTAACAAAGTCTTTACGATCGGATTTCACTTATGGATTCGTTTCCGGAATGGATTGCTCTCTCCCATTTTAGCACTCCCCTATTTTCTCCTAGGCACCTCTTTCTCCCTCCTCCCTTTTCTCTGCTGTCTACAATTCTGTGCATCCCTTAGATTCTTTCTGGATGAGGAGAGTTTTGCCACCGTTAACCTGGAGTTTATCTTCTATATTGTGTGGATGTGGACTTTTGATGTTACTTCAAACTGGGAACAGAAACCCAGAGGCCAGGACGTCGATTCCAGAAATTTAGAGCAATATCGAACTCCTTATCTCAAGGAACATTAAAGGACAAGCACACACCCCAGAGTTTCCATGTCTACATGGAAAACAATCTCCACACTTGAGTCAGTAGGTTCAGTACAAAAGAATCCACACCTATTCTTCAGCAAAACAGAAACAAAATGTTGAATATTATAAAAGGGGGTGCACTGAGCCATACCAAACCCACAAACATCCCAAAGCACAGTCCATGGACAATTCATTGCACTTCAGAGAGAAGAGACACAGATCTGCCTGCCAGTGCACAGACACAAATGATCCGACGCATGAAACCTTGAGAAGTCACTGGTCCAATCCCACCCACAAAGGACAGGCTTCACAATATAGTGGAGCTATATTTCTCCGGCCTGCAGAAATGGGACCCAAATCACAGTAATCAAAGCAAAATGAAAAGGGAGAGAAATATGCAGCTGCTGAAGGTAAATGAAAAAAACCCACAAAGACAAAGAAAAGAAGAGGATTTAGGAACTTATCCTGAAAAAGAGTTCAGAATAATGAGAGTAAAGATGATCAAAATCTTGAAAGATACGTAGAGTTGCCAGTAAATACACTGGAGGACCAGAATGAGAAGAAATAAACATGCTTACCATGGATCTAGAAGAAATAAAGAACAGACAAACAGTAATAATCAATGCAAGAAGGGAGATTAACAACACCCTTGAAGGAACCAACAGTAGAATAACTGAGACAGAGAAAGAACTAATTAGGTGGAGGTAGAAAGGAGGAAATAAATGAAGTCCGTTGAGGTGTGCAACATAAAAAACAACAACAAGTTAAACAGGCAAAGCTCTGACTGGGGCAATGATAAATGTCCCACAATGAGAAACTTAGATGTCTAAATGGAGAACACCAAAACAAAAAGGGGTGGGGTACTTGAGGAAGTAAAAGTGAAAACACCCTTAAATGAGTCAAGCCACAATAATTGGGACCAGACATGGAACAATTGAATGTTCACAACTGGGAAAAGAGAGTGACAAACCTCTTGTCACTCTGCTTATGAGAATCGTAAGTAGAGTATACTATTAAAATACCAAAAGAGTAAATCACAAGCTGGCATCAAGGTTTGGGAGAAACATCAACAGCCTCAGATATGTAGATGGCAACACTGAAACAAATAGAAAGTGAAGAGGAAATAAAGAGTCTTTTGATGAGCGTGAATGAGAAGAGTGTAAAAGCATCCTGAAAACTCAGCATTCATGAAGAGGGAGATAAGAGCATCTGGTCCCATCTCTACTCTGCAAACAGAAGGGGTAAACATGTGAACTTCCAGATGTTCAAATTGGTTTCAGAAAAGGCAGAGGAAAGAGAGATCAAATTGCCAACATCCGATGGATCATGGAAAACGCAAGAGAGTTCCAGAAAAACCTCTCTTTCTGCTCTATTGACTATGCAAAGCCTTTGACTGTGTGGATCAAAATAAACTGTGGAACATTTTGGAAGAGATGGGAATAGCAGGTGACCTGACCTGTCTCTTGAGAGATCTATATGCAGGTGAGGAAAAAGCAGTTAGTGCTGGACATGGAACAACAGACTGGTTCCAAATAGGAAAAGGAGTATGTCAAGGCTGTATAATGTCACCATGCTTATTTAACTTATATGCAGAATACATCATGAGAAACACTGGGCTGGAAGAAGCACAAGCGGGAATCAAGACTGCCAGGAGAAATATCAATACCCTCAGATATGCAGATGACACCAACCTTATGGCAGAAAGTGAAGCGGAATTAAGAAACCTCTTGATGAACGTGAAAGAGGAGAGTGAAATGTTGGCTTAAAGCGCAAAATTCAGAAAACCAAGATCATGGCATCTGGTCCAATCACTTCATGATAAATAGATGGAGAAACAGGGGAAAGAGTGTCAGACTTTAATGTTTTGGGCTCCAAAATCAATGTAGATGCTGATTGCAGCCATGAAATGAAAAGACGCTTACTCCTTGGAAGGAAAGAAATGACCAAACTAGATAGCATATTAAAAAGCAGAGACATTACTTTGCCAACAAAGGTCTGTCCAGTCAGGGCTATGGTTTTTCGAGTGGTCATGTATGGATGTGAGATTTGGACTGTGAAGAAATCTGAGCACGGAAGAATTGATGCTTTGAACAAAATTCTGTACAAAATTATCCCTAAGTTAGAAATAAATAAACTAAAAAAATTGCTCAAATCATGGAATTCTGTATATTTTATATTTCAACATCTAGGTGCAGATGTTTCTAACTGAAATAGGAAATACTCTATATCTCCCATATTTAAAATTGTAAGCAGAGTCTCCAGTTGGCAGTAATGAATTCTCTATAATTGATGGGTGAAAAACTGCGGAGGAAATTTGGACATGGAAAGCTGGGATTTTTGTTCTTTCACATGTGAAAACCAGGATACACATGGTCTTATAAGCCATGAACTATACTTATTTCAGATATGAAAATTCAGTGTAATAATTTTACATGAAATATGCATCTAGTCAAAGCTGTTGTTGATCCAGAAGTAATGTATGCATGTGAGAGGTGGACTATAAAGAAATGTGAGCAAGAAAATTAATGCTTTTGAACTGTGGTGTTGGAGAAGACTCTTGAGAGTCTCTTGGATGCCTAGGAGAAATCCAACCAGACCATCCTAAAGGATATCAGTCCTGAATATTCCTTGCAAGGACTAGGGCTAACGGTGAAACTCCAATATTTTGGCCACCTGATGTGAAGAACGGACTGAATATAGTTGGATGGAATACCGAATCAATGGACATGAGTTTGAGTAAACTCAGTGAGTTGGTGATGGATAAGGAGGCCGGACATGCTGCAGTTTAAGGGGATGCAAAGATTTGAACAGGACTGAGCCACAAAACTGAACTCAACTGAACATGGACCTGTTCATCTGAATAAGAACCAGTTTTCCCCTCAGTCTTTCCCATCAGGAAGCTTCCACAAGCCTCTTATCTTGTCCATCAGCGGGAAGACAGAATGAAAATGATAATCACAGAAAACTAACCAAACTGATCACCTGGTCTATAGCCTTTTCTATCTCAATGAAACTATGAGCAAGACATGTAGGGCCACACAAGATGGCCGGGAAATAGTGAAGGGTTCTGACAAAATGTGGTCCTTGGAGAAGGGAATGGAAAACCTCTTCAGTATTCCTGCCTTGAAAAAGACATGAGCAGCATGTAATGGCAAAATAGAGCATACAGAAAGAGGAACTCCCAAGGTTGGTAGTTGACAATCATGCTACGGCAGATCAGTGGAGAGGAAACGACAGAAAGAATGAAGGCATGGAGCCAGAGTAAAAACAGAACCCAGTTGCAGATGTGACTGGTGATTGAATGAATTCTGATACTGTAAAGAGTAATATTGCATAAGAACCTGGAAGGTTAGGTCCGTGAATTAAGGTCATTCGGAAAGGGTCAAACAAGTGATGGCAGGAGTGAGCATCGACATTTTAGGAATCAGTGGATTAAGATGGACTGGAATGGGTGAATTTAACTCAGATGACCATTATGTCTACTACTGTGAGCAAGAAGCCCTTACAGAAAATTGACTAACTGTCATAGTTAACAAGGAGTTAAAAAATATAGTATTGGAGGCAATCTCAAAAACGACAGAATGATCTCTGTTCATTTCCAAAATAAACCCGTCAACATCACAGTAATCCATGCCTGTGCAACAAATAGTAATGTCGAAGAAGCTGATGTAGTGCAGCTTTGTGAAGACCTACAAGAACTTCTAGACTTACATCCATAAAAGTTGCCTTTTTCATCATAGGGGAATGGAATGCAAAAGTAGTATTTCCAGAGATACCTGGTGTAACAGACAAATTTGGCTTTGGACGACAAAACAAAGCCAGTGAAAAGAAATAGAGCTTTGCCAAGGGACCACACTGCTCATAGAAAGCACTCACTTCCAGCGACACAAGATAAGACTCTATATATGGACATTACAAGATGGTCAAAACTGAAACCAGATTGAGTCTTTTCTTTACAGCCCAAAATGGAGAAAATATATACAGTCAGCAAAAATAAGACTGTGATCTCCTGTGGCTCTGATCATGAACTCCTTATTGCCAAATTCATTTTAAATTTAAAATAGTAGGGAAAGCACTACACTATTCATGTAAGACCTAAATGATATCCCTTATGATTGCACAGTGAAAGTAACAAATAGATCCAAGGGATTAGATCTGATAGAGTTCCTGACTAACTACAGAGAGAGGTTTGTGAAATTGTGCAAAAGGCAGTGATCAAGACCATCCTCAAGAAAAAGAAATGCAAAGAGCCAAAATGGGTGTCTAAATATACCTTACAAATTGCTAAGAAAGGAAGAGAAGCTAAAAGAAAGGAGACAAGGACAGATAGATTCGTGTGTGCAGAGTTCCAAATAAAAGGAAGGGGAGATTAAAGAAGTCTACCTCAGTGAGCAATCCAAAGAAACAGAGGGAAAAAAATGACATGGAAAAGACGAGGTCTCTTCAAGATTATTAGAGATACCAAGGGAACATTTCATGCCACGATGGTCAAAATAAAGAACAGAAATGGTGTGGACCTAAAAGAAACACAATACATCAAGAAGAGGTGTCAAGAATACACAGAAGAACTATAAAAAAAAAGAATCTTCAATACCCAGATAACCTCGATGGTGTGATCTTTCACCTTGACCCAGACATCTTGGAATGTGAAGTCAAGTAATCCTTATGAAGCATCATATGGAGAAAACTAGTGGAGCTGATGGAATGTCAGTAGAGATATTTCACAGGCTAAAAGATGATTCTACGACAGTGCTACAAATTTAAAAATCTCAGCAATTGCCACAGGACTGGAAATGTTCAGTTTTCAGTCCAATCCCAAAGAAAGGCCAAGTCCCAAGGAATGTTCACACTACCACACATTTACCCCCATGTCAAACGGTAGAAAAGTAATGCTCAAAATTCTCCAATGCAGATTCAAGTGTACATGAACAATGAACTTCCACATGTTCAAGGTGGATTTAGACAAGGGTGGGGAATGAAAGATCCAATTGCCAACATCCATGGGATCATCAGGAAAACAAGAGATCTCCAAAAAGAAGATTCTTTTTGCAGCTTGAGGCAGCTGTAAAATAACTTAATTTAGCTTTTTACAACAGTGTATTCTATAGTAGTTTTTCATTTTGTGAAATTTTAACTTAATATTTTAGGCATTGTACTTTATAAAGTTTATTAAATAAAAATTAAAAAAAAAAAAGAAAAGGAAAATAAAAAAACAAAGCGTCTACGTCTGCTTCATTCTTTATGCCGAAGTCTGTGACTGTGGGGATGACAATAAATCGTGGAAAAAGAAAATAATAAAGTGGTGGGAAAACCAGACCACCTGACCTGCTTCTTGAGAAATCTATATCCATGTCAAGAAGCAACAGGATACGGGATAACAGGCTGCTTTCAAATCAGGAAAAGATTGTGCCAAGGCTGCATATTGTCACCCTGCTTAATTAAACTCTATGCAGTGGAAAACTTGTGAAATGCCAAGCTGGATGATGCACAAGCTTGAATTAATACTGCTGGGAGAAATACAAATAAACTCTGTGAAGTGGATGACATCACCCTTATGGCAGAAAATGAAGAGTAACTAAAGAGCCTTTTGATGAAAATGAAAGAGGAGAGTGAAAACTTTGGCTTAAAAACACAACATTCAGAGAACTAACATCATGACATCCAATCCAATCAATGCTCAGCAAAGGGAGAAACAATGGAAAGAGCAAAGGACACTATTTCGGGGGCTCTAAAATTACTGTTGATGTTGACTTCCCTACGAAATTAAAAGATGTACTCAACAGTGAAAAACTGAAAGCATTTCCCCTAAAGTCAGGAACAAGACAATGGTGCCCACTCTCACCACTACTATTCAACATAGTTCTGGAAGTTTTGGCTACAGCAATCAGAGCAGGAAAAGATATAAATGGAATACAAATTGGAAAAGAAGAAGTAAAATGTTCACTGTTCACTGATGGCATGATCCTCTACACATAAAACCCTAAGGACTCTACCAAAAAACTACTAGAGCTAATCAATGAATACAGTAAAGTTGCAGGATATAAAATCAACACACAGAATTCCCTTGCATTCCTATACACTAATAGTGAGAAAATAGAAAGAGAAATTAAAGAAACTCTTCCATTCACTGTTGCAACGAAAAGAATTAAATACTTAGGAATATATCTACCTAAGGAAACAAAAGACTTGTACATAGAAAACCATAACACACTTGTGAAAGTAATCAAATAGGACACTAATACATGGAGAAGTGTACCTTGTTTGTGGATTGGAATAATAAATATTGTAAAAATGATTATACTACCCAAAGTAATTTATACATTCAATGCAATCCCTATCAAGCTACCAACGATATTTTTCACAGAACGAGAACAAATAATCTCACAATTTGTAAGGAAATACAAAAAACCTCGAATAACCAAAGCAATCTTGAGGAAGAAAAATGGAACTGGGGGAATTAACCTGCCAGACTTCAGACTCTACTACAAACCACAGTCATCAAGACAGTATGGTACTGGCAGAAAGACAGAAATATAGATCAATGGAACAAAATAGAAAGCCCAGAGATTAATCCATGCACCTATGGACACCTTATTTTTGACAAAGGAGGCAAGAATATAAAATGGAGAAAAGACAGTCTCTTTAACAAGTGGTGCTGGGAAAACTGGTCAGCCACTTGTAAAAGAATGAAACCAGAACACTTCCTAACACCATACACCTAAATAAACTCTAAATGGATTAGAGAGCTAAATGTAAGACCAGAAACTATAAAACTCCTAGAGGAGAACGTAGGCAAAACACTCTCTGTCATAAATCATAGTGGGGTTCTCCAAGACCCACCTCCCAGAATATTGGAAATAAAAGTAAAAATAAAAAATTGGGACCTAATTAAAATCAAAAGCTTCTGCACAGGAAAGGAAACTATAAGCAAAGTGAAAAAAGAGCCTTCAGAATGGGAGAAAATAACAGCAAATGAAGCAACTGATAAAGGATTCATCTCCAAAAATATGCAAGCAGCTCCTGCAGCTCAATTCCAGAAAAATAAATGACCCAATCAAAAAAAGAAGAAAAGAACTAAACAGACATTTCTCCAAAGAAGACATAATGATGGCTAGCAAACACAGGAAAAAATGCTCAACATCCCTCATAATCAGAGAGATGCAAATCAAAACCACAATGAGATATCATTTCACACCAGTCAGAATGACTGCTATCCAAAAGTCTACATACAATAAATGCTGGAGAGGGTGTGGAGAGAAGGGAACCCTCTTACACTATTGGAGGGAATGCAAACTAGTACAGGCACGATGGAGAACAGTGTGGAGATTCCTCAGAAAACTGGAAATAGAACTGCCATAGGATCCAGCAATCGTACTCCTGGTCATACACACCGAGGAAACCAGAATTGAAAGACACACATGTACTCCAATGTCCATTGCAGCATTGTTTATAATATCCAGGACTTGGAAGCAACCTAGATGTCCATCTGCAGACGAATGGATAGGAAAGCTTTGGTACATATACACAATGGAGTATTACTCATCGATTAAAAAGAATGCATTTGTAACATGAATCGACACTGAACTGGTGATTCGTTTCACATATGACAATATACATGTTTCAATGCCATTCTCCCAAATCATCCCACCCGCACTCTGTCCCACAGAGTCCCAAAGGCTGTTCTATACATCTGGGTCTCTCTTGCTGTCTCATTTACATGGGTATCACTATCTCCTTTCTAAATTCCATATACCTGCGTTAGCATACTGCATTGGTGTTTTTCTTTCTGCGTTAATATTGTAAAATAATTAGCCTCTGATAAAAATAAATAAATAAAGTTTGAGACTCCATAAAATTCTCAGCAAAAATAAATAAAGAAAGAAAGTTAAGTTTGAGACTCCATAAAAGTCTCAGCAAAAAAAAGAATGCATTTGAACCAGTTCTAATGAAGTGAGTGAAACTAGATCCTATTATACAGAGTGAGGTAAACCAGAAAGAAAAACACCAATACAATATACTAATGCATATATATGGAATTTAGAAAGATACAAATGATAACCCTGTATAAGAGACAGCAAAAGAGACACAGATGTATAAAACAGACTTTGGGACTCTGTGGGAGAGGGTGCGGGTGGGATGGTTTGGGAGAATGGCATTGAAATATGCATATTATCATATGTGGAATGAATCGCCAGTTCAGGGTCAATGCATGTTACGGGATGCTCGGGGCTGTTATGTGGGGATGACCCAGAGGGAGGATAAAGGGAGGAGGGAGGTGGGAGGGGGATTCTGGAGGGAGAACTCATGTACACACGGAGCGGATTCATGTCAATGTATTGCAAAACCAACCAATATAATATTGTAAAATAATTTGCCTCCAATAAAAATTAAAAAAAAAAAAAAAAAAAACAAGAAAGAAAAAAAGCAAAAACAAACAAACAAACAAACAAAAAGATGTACTCCTCAGAAGAAATCTATGACCAAACTAGACAGCATATTGGAAAGCAGAAACATTGCTTTGCCAAGTTCCACATAGTCAAAGCTATGGTTTTCCCAGTAGTCATGTATGGATGTGAGATTTGGACTCTAAAGATGGCTGAGTGCAGAATTCTTGATGCTTTTTATCTAGTTTGCTGAAGACTCTACATGTCTCTTGGCCTTAAGGAGGCTGAAGGCAATCAATCCTGAATATTCATTTGAAGGACTGATTTTGAAGGTGACGCTCCAATAATTAGGCCACCTGATGAGAAAAACTGACTCATTTGAAAAGAATTTGATGGGTGGAAACATTGACTACTGAAGCAGTAAAGGACAACAGAGGTTGAGATGGTTGGAAGGAATCACCGACTCGATGGACTTGAGTTTGTGTATGCTCCGGGAGTTGGTGATGGACAGGGAAGCATAAGGTGCTGCAGTCCATGGTGTCACAAAGTGCTGAACATGATCCAGAGACGGAACTGAAGTAAAATCAAATGTAGAATCACCTACATTTTTACATGTGAATATAGTGATGCTGGTTTTACTATATGATACTTGGCTTTTTTTTTTTTAATTTCATTCATGGAAATATGTAAGCTGTTTTTCTTAGGTGAAATGTGGAATTTTCTACACCTTATGTATGAAAATCCGGTTAGTGTTTCTCTACCATTAAATGAGGAAATATGTATATTTCACATATGAAAATCTTGTCACTGACTTTCTCAAGATAAGGAGAACCAGTAGGAAATTTCAATTTCTCTATTGCACAAATGAAAATCTGGACAACACTGTTACCTCATAAAGTAGAGAATCTTTGCATTTCTCAAACATATAGCAAAAGAAAGAGTTTCTTCCATGAAATGTGTGATGTTCTGTATTTACTGTATTAAAAGTTAGGTGCTAATTTTCCATCTTGAATGTTGGACTTCTCTATATTTCATATTTGTGATCAGAATGGATATTTTCCTATAAAAAAACATGGAAATCTCTATATTTCATATGATGCACCGGTTCTTCAGCTACAGAAACACCTATGTTCCTAGTTTTCCTGTTTCCCTGTGCCTTGACATTTGTGTATGTCTACACGTGTGAGTTTGTGAGCTGTGTTTTTCTGTTTTTTTTTTTTTTTTTTTTTTCTGTGTGGAAAGGTGTATTTCCACAGCTTATGAAGAGATGAAGGTGACAGATCATAAGAGGTCTAACAAGCAGAAGGATCTTTGCTCATTTCCAAGACAAACTATTCAATAGTGTAGTAATCCAAATCTGTGTCCTGACCAGTTATGCTGAAGTAGCTTAAGTGGAACAGTTCTGTGAAGACTTACAAGACGGTCTAGAACTAAAACCCAAAAAAAGATGTCCTTTTCATCATAGAGGAATGGAATGCAAATGTAGAAAGTCAAGAGATACCTGAGTAACAGACAAATTTGGCATTCGAGTACCAAAGGAACCCAGTCAAAGGTTAACAGAGTTCTGCCAAGAGAGCACACAGCTTATAGGAAGCACCCTGGTCGACAACACAAGAGAAGACTCTACACATGGAATCACCAGATGTGAAATACTGAAATCAGGTTGATTCTTTTCTTTGCAGCCGAAGATGGAGAAGCTATACATAGTCAGCAAAAACAGACAGAGAGCTCACTGTGGCTCAGATCATGAGCTCCTTATTGCCAAATTCAGACTTAAAAAAAGGAGGGGAAACCACTAGATTATTCAGGTATGATATAAATCAAATTCTTTAGGATTCAACATGAAAGTGACAAAGAGTTTCAAGGGATTAGATCTGATAGAACGTGTGCCTGAAGAAACACAGACAGAGGTTTGTGGCTTTGTATAAGAAGCAGTGACCAAGCCATCCTCAAGAAAAAGAAATATAAAAATGCATAGTGGTTTTCTAAAGATGCCTTACAAATAGATGAGAAAAGAATAGAAGCTGAAAGCAAAGGAGAAAAGGAAAGATATACCCATTTTAAGGCAGCGTTCCAAAGTATAGGAAGGAAAGATAAGAAAGGCTTCCTCAGTGATCAAAGTGAAGAAATAGGGGGAAATAATAGGATGGGCAAGACCAGAGATCCCTTCAAGAAATTAGAGATACCTAAGGAACATTCCATGCAAAGATGGTCAAAATAATGTACTGAATTTTCATGGACGTAATGGAAGCAGAAGATACTAAGAAGAGGTGGCAACAATACACAGAAGAACTATACAAAAAAGGGTGTTCATTACCCAGATAACCAAGATGTTTTGATCACTCACCTAGAGCCAGACGTCTTAGAATGTGAAGTCAAGCAGTCCTTATGGAGCATCCATATGAACAAAGCTAGTGGAATTGATGGAATTCTAGTTGAGTTATTTAACAGCTGTATAAGCGCTTCACTCAATATGCCATAAAATTTGGAAAACTCAGCAATGGACACAGGCCTTGAAAAGTTCATTCCGATCCCATAGAAAGATAATGCCACAGACTGTGCATGCAAACATACAGTTACCCTCATCTCAAACGGAAGCAAAGTAATGTTCAAAATTCTACAAGCCAGGCTTCTACAGTACATGAACCATGAAATTCCAGATGTTCGAGCTGGATTCAGTAAAGGCAGAGGAACCAGAAAATAAATATCCAACATCTGTGGCATCATCAAAATAACAAGAGAGCTACAGGAACAAGCAAACAAACAAAAATCTACTTCTACTTCATGTTTATATCAAAGGTTTTGACTGTGTGGATCACAAGACACTATAGAAAACGCTTAATGTGATAGAAATAGCAGATCCCTTGACCTGCGTCCTAGGTAATCTGTATGCAACTCAAGAAGCAACTGTTACAACTGGATTTAAAGCAATGGGCTGCTTCCAAATAAGGAAAGGATTATGACAAGGCTGCATATTGTCACCGTGCTTATTTAAATTATATGTAATGTCCACTTCAGTCGCTCAGTCATGTCTGACTCTTTGTGACCCCATGAACCGCAGAACGTCAGACCTGCTTGTCCGTTACCATCTCCTTGAGTGTACCCAAACTCATGCCCATTGAGTCGGTGATGCTATACAAACATCTCATCCTCTGTCATCCTTTTCTATTCCTAACCTCAATCTTTCGCAGCGTGAAACATACTGTTGGAGGGCACATACAAAGTCTTGTGTGCATGAGCAGTGAAGAATAATGAGCAGTGTCCCCAAAAGAGACTGAGCCAGACTTGCTTGTGAGTGTCCAGGAGTCTCCAGCAGCGAGTGGGATGCAGAGGGGTCTCTGGAACTGCATACAAGAGTGCTTGCTCAAATCCTTGTGAAGGAGGTCCCAGTTACTTTCGTTTCCCATGTGACAGTTTGGGCTCAGTTCAAACAATGTAGCCTGAACACAGCCACACCCATCAAGAGTAAATTGGATTAAAGATTCACTGAATATGGCCCCATATATCAGAGCAGGACCGAAGCTCACTCACACTCTGTTTCTCCCATCAGGAAGTTTTCATAAGCCTCTTATCTTTATCCATCAGAAGGCAAACAGAATGAAAAGCACAATCACAGAAAACTAACCCAAGTGTTCAAATGGATCACAGCCTTGTATACCTCAATGAAACTATGAGACATGCCATGTAGGGCCACCCAGGATGGATTGGACCTGGTGGAGGATTCTGGCAAAATGTGGTCAACCGGAGAAGGGAATGGAAAACCACTTAAGTATCCTTGCTTTGAAAATCCCATGAATGATATGAAAAGCCAAAAAAGATAGGACATTGAAAGATGAACTCTCCAGGTGGGTAAGTGTCCTGTATACTTCTGGAAATCAGTGAGGAAGTAACTCCAGAGAAAATGAAGAGATGGAGCCAAAGGAGAAACAACACTGAGTTGTGGATATGAATGGTGATAAAAGTAAAGGTTGATGCTGTAAAGAGTGATATTTCATAGGAACCTAGAATGTGAAGTCCATGATGAAGGTAAAATTTACATGGTCAAACAGGAGATGACAAGTGTGAAGATCAAAGTTTCAGCAGTCAGTGAATTAAAATTGAGTGGAATGGACAAATTTAATTCAGATGACCATTTTATCTTCTAAGTTGGTCAAGAATCCCTAGAGAAGAAATGGAAGAAGCTGCTCTCATCAATGAAAAGACTGTGAAATGCAGTACCTGATTGCAATATAAAAATGAAACATCTCTGCTTGTTTTCAAGGCTAACTATTCTGTAGCACTGTAATCCAAGGCTGCGTCATGACCAGTAATGCGAAAGTTGAAGTTGAGCTGAAGGCCAGGGTGAAGTTGTGCTTGAGTGGGTCTGTGATTACCAATAGGACCTTCTAGGACTTACACACACAAAAAAATAAGATGTTATTTTCATCATACAGGACTGGAATGGAAAAGTAGGAAATTGAGAACTACCTAAAGAAGCAGAGTTGGTGATGGACAGGGAGGCCTGGCATGCTGTGATTCATGGGGTTGCAAAGAATTGGACACAACTGAGCGACTGAACTGAACTGAACTGAAAGATAAAAACATGTTGGCCTTCGGGTACAAAATAAACCCGGGCAAAATCTACCAGTTTTGCTAAGACAAGTTACTGTCATTGGATACACCCTCTTCTAACATCATGAGATGTGACTCCACACATGCACATCATCAGATGATCAATACCCAAAATCAAACTGATAGTATAATATGAAGCTGAGGATAGAGAATCTCTTTCAGTTCAGATCAGTTCAGTTCAGTCGCTGAGTCATATCCAAGTTTTTGCGACCCCATGAACTGCAACACAGCCGGCCTCCCTGTCAATCACCAACTCCTAGAGTTACTCAAACTCATGTCCATTGCGTGGGTGAGACCATCCAACCATCTCATCCTCTATCGTCCCCTTCTCCTCCTGCCCCCAATCCCTCCCAGCATCAGTGTATTGTCTATTGAGTCAACTCTTCGCATGAGGTGACCAAAGTATTAGAGTTTCAGCTTTAGCATCAGTCCTTTCAAAGGTCACCCAACACTGATATTCTTTAGAATCAGTCCTTTAGGACTGGTTGGATTTCCTTGCAGTCCAAGGGACTCTCAAGAGTCTCTCCAAAACCAGTTCAAAAGCATCAATTTTTTGGCACTCAACATTCTTCACCACCTAATTCTTACATCCATACATGACCACTGGAAAAACAATAGCCTTGACTAAACGGACCTTTGTTGGCAAAGTGATGTCTACGCTTTTTCATACAACATCTAGGTTAGTCATCACTTTCGTTCTAAGGAGTAAATGTCTTTTACTTTCATGCATACAATCACCATCTTCAGTGTCTTTCAGTTCAGTTCAGTTGCTCAGTCATGTCCGAATCTTTGTGACCCCATGAATCACAGCTGCCAAGCCTCCTTGTCCATTACCAGCTCCTGGAATTCACTCGAACTCATGTCCGTTGAGTCGGTGACGCCATCCAGCCAACTCATTCTCTCTCAGCCCCTTCTCCTCCTCCCACAATACTTCCCAGCATCAGAGTCTTTTCCACTGAAACAAATCGTCTCATGAGGTGGCCAAAGTATTGGAGTTTCAGCTTTAGCATCAGTCCTTCCAATGAAGACCCAGGACAGATCTCCTTTAGAATAGACTTGTTGGATCTCCTTGCAGTCCAAGGGACTCTCAAGAGTCTTCTCCAGCACCACACTTAAAAAGCATCAGTTCTTCGGAGATCAGGCTTCTTCACAGTCCAACTCTCACATCCATACATGACCACAGGAAAATAGCCTTGACTAGACGGACCTTGGTTGGCAAAGTAATGTCTCCGCTATTTAATATATTATCTAGGTTGGTCATAACTTTCCTTCCAAGCAGTAAGCGTCTTTTAATTTCATGGCTGCAATCAGTATCCACAGTGATTTTGGAGCCGAAAAAAACAAAGTATGACACTGTTTCCCCATCTATTTACCGTGACGTGATGGGACCAGATGCCATGATCTTCGTTTTCTGAATTTGGAGCTTCAAGCTAATTTTTCACTCTCCTCTTTCACTTTCATCAAGAGGCTTTTGAGTTCCTCTTCACTTTCTGCCATAAGGGTGGTGTCATCTGCATATCTGAGGTTATTGATATTTCTCCCGGCAATCTTGATTGCAGCTCGTGCTTCTTCCAGCCCAGTGTTCCTCATGATGTACTCTGCATAGAAGTTAAATAAGCAGGGTGACAATATACAACCTTGACGTACTCTGTTTTCTATTTGGAACCAGTCTGTTGCTTCATGTCCAGCTTTCACTTTTGTTTCCTGACCTGCATACAGGTTTCTTAAGAGGCAGGTCAGGTGGTCTGGTATTCCCATATCCTTCAGAATGTTCCAAAGTTTATTGTGATCCACACAGTTAATGGCTTTGGCATAGTCAATGAAGCAGAAATAGATGATTTTCTGGAACTCACTTGCTTTCTCCATGGTCCAACAGATGTTGGTGATTTGATCTCTGGTTCGTCTGCCTTTTCTAAAACCTGCTTGAACATCTGGAAGTTCATGGTTCACATATTGCAGAAGCCTGGATTGGAGAATTTTGAGTATGACTTTACTAGCATGTGAGATGAGTGCAATTGTGCGGTAGTTTGAGCATTCTTTGGTATTGCCTTTCTTTGGGATTGAAATGAAGATTAACATTTTCAAGTCCTGTGTCCACTGCTGCGTTTTCCAAATTTGATGGCATATTGAGTGCACCACTTTCACACCATCATCTCTCAAGATTTGCAATAGCTCAACTGAAATTCCATCACCTCCACTAGCTTTGTTTGTAGTGATGCTTTCTAAGGTCCACTTGACTTCACATTCCAGGGTATCTTGCTCTCGGTGAGTGATCACTCCATCGTGATTATCTTGGTCGTGAAGATCTTTTTTTGCATAGATTTTCTCTGTATTCTTGCCACCTCTTCTTAATATCTTCTGCTTCTGTTAGGTCCATACAATTTCTGTGCTTTATCGAGCCAATCTTTGCATGAAATGTTTCCTTGATATCTCTAATTTTCTTGAAGAGATCTCTTGTTTTCCTAGTCTGTTGTTTTCCTCTATTTCCTTACACTGATCGCTGAGAAAGGCTTTCTTATCTCTCCTTGCTAATCTTTGGAACTCTGCATTCAAATGCTGATATCTTTCCTTTTCTCCTTTACTTTTCGCTTCTCTTCCTTTCACAGCAATTTGTAAGGCCTCCTCAGACAGCCATTTTGCTTTTTGCATTTCTCTTCCATGGGATTTTTGGTCCCTGTCTCCTGTACAATGTCACGAACCTACATCCAGAGTTCATCAGGCACTCTATCTATCAGATCTAGTCCCTTAAATCTATTTCTCACTTCCACTGTACAATTATAATGGATATGATTTAGTTCATATCTGAATGGCCTAGAGGTATTCCCTACTTTCTTCACTTTAAGCTTGAATTTGGAAACAAGGAGTTCATGATCTGAGCCATAGTCAGCTACTGAACTTGTTTATGCTAACTCTATAGAGCTTCTTCAACTTTGGCTGCAAAGAATATAATCAATCTGATTTCGGTGTTGATCATCTGGTGATGTCCATGTGTAGAGACTTCTCTTGTGTTGTTGGAAGAGGGTGTTTGCTATGACCAGTGCATTATTTTGGCAAAACTCTATTAGCCTTTGCCTTGCTTCATTCCATGCTCCAAGGCCAAATTTGCCGGTTACTCCATTTGTTGCCTGACTTCCTCCTTTTGCATTCCAGTCCCCTATAATGAAAACGAGATCTTTGGGGGATGTTAGTTCGAAAATATCTTGTAGTTCTTCATAGAACCGTTCAACTTCGGCTTCTTCAGCATTAATGATGGGTATAGTTTTGTATTACTGTAGTATCTAATGGTTTGTCTTGAAAACGAACAGAAATTATTCTGTCGTTTTTAAGATTGCATCCAAATACTGCGTTTCAGACTCTTTTGTTGACCATGATGGCTACTCCATTTCTTCTAAGGGATTCCTGCCCACAGTAGTAGATACAATGGTCGTCTGAGTTAAATTCACCCATTCTAGTCCATTTTAGTTCACTGATTCCTAGAATGTCTACATTCACTGTTGCCATCCCTGTTTGACCACTTCCAATTTGCCTTGATTCATGGACCTAACATTCCAGGTTCCTATGCAATATTGTTCATTACAGCACCGGACCTTGCTTCTATCTCCAGTCACATTCACAGCTGGGTATTGGTTTTGCTTTGGCTCCATCCCGTCTTTCCTTCTGGAGTTATTTCTCCACTGATCTCCAGTAGCATACTGGGCACCTACCAACCTGTGGAATTTCTCATTCAGTGTCCTAACATTGTGCCTTTTGATACTGTTCATGGGGTTCTCAAGGCAAGTATACTGAAGTGGTTTGCCATTCCCTTCTCCAGTGGACCACATTCTACTGTGGTCCATGTGATCAGATGGACTAGGTTTCTCTGTCTGCCCGCTGATGGCCCCTCACAATACCTACTGTCTTATTTGGGTTTCTCTTACCTTGATCGTGGGATATCTCTTCACAGCTGCTCCAGCAAAGCGCAGCTGCTGCACCTTACCTTGGACAAGGGATATCTCCTCAAGGCTGCCCGTCCTGACTTGGAACATGAGGTAGCTCCTCTCGGCCTTCCTGTGCCCACGCCGCCACCTCCTCTTGGATGTTGGTTAGCTCCTCTCGGCTGCCGACCTTGGCCTCGGGCGTGGGGTAGCTCCTCTCAGCCGCCGCCCCTGGCCTCTGCCACGCTTCTGCTTGCGCGGTTGGTTGTGCCCGGAACCGGCGTCTTTCGCACTGCTCAGTGACTTTGGAGCCCCCCAAAGTAAAGCCTGACACTGTTTCCACTGTTTCCCCATCTGTTTCCATGAAGTGATGGGAGCAGATGCCATAATCTTAGTTTTCTGAAAGTTGACCTCTAAGCCAACTTTTTCATTCTCCTCTTTCACTGTCATCAAGAGACTTTTCAGTTCCTCTTCACCCTGTGCCATTTGGGTGGTGTCATCTTTATACCTCAGGTTACTGATATTTCTCCCGGCAATCTTGATTTCAGCTTCCTCCAGCCCAGCGTTTCTCATGATGTACTCTTCTCCCTATTTGGAACCAGTCTGTTGTTTCATGTCCAGTTTTAACTGTTGATTCCTGAGCTGCATATAGGTTTCTCAAGAGGTATGTCAGGTGGCCAGGAATCACCATCTCTTTAAAAATGTTCCACAATTTGTTGTGATCCACACAGTCAAAGGCTTTGGTGTAGTCAATAAAGCAGAAATAGATGTTTTTTCTGGAACTCTCTTGCTTTTTCGATGATTGAACAGACGTTGGCAATGTGATCTCTGGTTCCTCTGCCTTTTCTGAAAGCAGCTTGAACATCTGGAAGTTCACAGTTCATGTATTGCTGAAGTCTCTATACAGTGAGCCAAAACACTACTGGGAGTTGACTGTGGCTCAGATCAACAACACATATTGAAAAAACATCTGTACTTATATTGAAGAAAGTAGGGAAAACCCCCTGATCATTCGGGTATAGCCTAAATAAAATACCTTTTGATTGCAATAGCAAATGTTAAATTGATTCAAGGAATTAGGTCTGAGAGAGAAGTTTGTACAGAAGTTTTTGACATTGCACAAAATGAAGCAATGAAGAATATCCCCAATAGAAAGAATTGCAAAAGGCCAAAATGTTACCTGAAGAAGCCTTAAAAACACCTGAGGAAAAGGAAACAAAAAGAGAGAGAAAGAGAGAGAGAGAGTGGAAGGGAAAAAAGAACAGGAAATTTACACCCATATGAATGCAGAGTTTTGAAGAATAGCTATGTCTTATAAAAAAATTTTCCTCATTGATCTATGCCAAGGAATAGAGGAAAACAATAGAATAAGAAAGATTAGAGATCTCCTCAAGAAAATTAAATATACCAGGGGAACATTTTATGCAATGAAGGGCACAATAAACGACACACATATTAGGGAACAAAGAGAAGCAGAAATATTAGAAGAGGTGGCAAAAACACAAAGAAAATGGTCAACCCTGAAGAGCACGATGGTATCATCACTCACCTAGACCCAGATAACCTAGAATGCATAGTCAAGAAGGCTTTAGGAAACATTAGTGGGAACAAATCTGGTGGAGGTGATGGCTATCCAGTTGAGATATTTCAAATCCTAAAATATGATGCTGTGAAGTGCTGCACTCAATATGAAGGCAAGTTTGGAGAACTCAGCAGTGGCCACAAGACTGAAAATGATCACTTTTCATCGCATTCCCAAAGAAAGACAATGTCAGACTCTTTTATCTAACATACAATTGCATTCATCTCACATAAAGCAAAACGTAATGTATGTAATTCTCCAAGGAAGTTTTCAACAGTATTCAAAGGAAGAATTTCCAGAGGTTCAAACTTCATTTAGAAAAGGCAGAGGAACCAGAGATCAAATTGCCCAAACCCGTTGTATGCTCAAAATAGCAAGCAAGTTCCAGGAAAACATCCACTGCTTTATTGACTAGGTCTAAACCTTCGGCTTGTGGAACACAAAACGTGTGGAAAATTCTTCAAGAGGTGGGAATACCATACCACCTGGCATGCCTCCTGAGAAACTTCTATGCAGATAATGAAACAACAGTTATCATGGATGGGGAACAATGGGCTGGTTCCAAGTTGGGCAAAGTAACAACTCCAGGCTATATATTGTCACCATCTTTACTTATGTAGACTGCGTCATGTGAAATGCCAAGCTGGATGAAGCACAAGCTGGGATCCCGTGTTCTAGGAGATATAGAAATAAACACAAATATAGGATGACACCACCATTACGGCAGAAAGTGAAGAGAAGCTAAGAACTCTCTTAATGAAAGTGAAATTGGAGAGTGAAAATTTTGGTTTCAACCTGAACATTCAATGACTGAAGTTCATGACATCTGGCCCCAACTCTTCATGGCAGATAGATGGGGAAACAGTGGAAACCATGGCAGGCTTTGCTTTCTTGGACTTCAAAATCACTGTAGATGGTGACTGCGGCCATAAAAGCTAGACAAATATAGACATCATTTTAAAAAGCAGAGACATGATGGAAGATGGCGGAGGAATAGGATGGGTAGACCACTTTCTCCCCCACAAAATCAGCAAAAGAACATTTGTACGCTGAGTAAATCCCACCAAACAACTTCTGAATACCGGCAGAGGATATCAGGCTAACTGGGGAAAAAAGTACAAATATAATTAAAACCCACAGACTAAGTTCCCAGAGGAAACTCTCAGTGGAGAAGTGGCACAGATGCCTGCACCCCTCACTAGCAGGCAGGGGCTGGGCAGGGAGGTGCAGCGACAGTGCTTAGAGAGAGGACTCGGCATGAACACCCCGAGGGCAAGCTGAGCGTGCCAATGGGAGCGAAGCAGACTGTGCAGCGAAAGGCCGCATACTTAGACTCCGCCAGCCCCACTCATAGAACAAAGGACTGAGAAGAGCGTGCCGGCTGCGAGTGGACCATCTCCCAGGCCCCCCGGAGCGAGGCCAGCACCAGAAGGGGCAGCTGCGGCGCCAGAGAGGTTTCCCATACCAAATTTCAGGCAGGCTTCCTTGCTAAACAAGACTTCTCGGGTTTGGACCAGTCGATATCCACCAGAGAAACTTCACCGGTCGTACATCCAGAAAACCGAGCGGCAGGGACCGGGAAGGCAATAAGTCACAACGACTGTGCTCGCCAAATGCCTGGTCACCTGAGCTGCTCAGACTGGGGAAGTCATCAAAGGCAGACCGAACCAAATCTGTGCCTTTGTGTAGTACCAAAGGACCTGAACCTGAGCCGTTCAGACCTGGGAAGTGCATGCAACCCAGTGCCAGCCGCGGACAGTTCCTGGCAGAGCAACCCAGAGCCTGAGCAGCATAAACAGGGAAAGCACACATGCCGTGAGTGGGAGCATTCCCAGAGTAGTCGAGATACTGCGAACACTCCCCACAGACACCAGTGATATTTGTTATCAGCATTCCTCCCTCCCCACAGCAGGACGGCACAGAGAGAAGAAATCCAGCCCCACCCACCAGAACACTGAGACAAGCTTCCCAAACCAGGGAACCTTGACAAGTCACCATCCAACTCCACACACAACGAGGTAACTAAATAATAAAGAGAACTCCACAAACTGCCAGAAGATGGAAAGGCCACCCCAAGCACAGCAATATAAGCAAGACGAAGAGGTAGAGAAATACCCAGCAAGTAAAGGAACAGAATAAATGCCCACCAACACAAACAAAAGAGGAAGACATAGGGAACTTACCTGATAAAGAATTTCAAATTTAAATGGTGAAAATGATTCAAAATCCGGAAAGCAAAATGGACTTACAGATAAATAACCTGGAGAAAAGGATTGAGAAGATGCAAGAAATATTTAATAAGGAATTAGAGGGAATAAAAAAGAGTCAATATACAATGAATAATGCAATAGGTGAGATCAGAAACACTCTCGAGGGAACAAACAGAATAACAGAGGCAGAAAACAGTTAATTAGTGAGATAGAAGATAGAATTTTAGAAATATATGATTCAGAGAGGAAAAAAGAAAAACGAATTAAAAGAAATGAGGACCATCTCTGAGACCTCTGAGACAGTGTTAAATGCCCCAACATAGGAATCATAGACCAGTTAGACCTAATAGATCTCTATAGGTCATTTCTTCCCAAAACAATGAATTTCACCTTTTTCTCCAGCGCACACAGAACGTTTTCCAGGATTGATCACATCCTGGGCCATAAATCTAGCCTTGGTAAATTCAAAACAATTGAAATCATTCCAAGCATCTTTTCTGACCACAATGCAATAAGATTAGATCTCAATTACAGGAGAAAAACTATTAAAAATGCCAACATATGGAGCCTAAATAGTTCACACTGCTGAATAGTGGACAAATCATAGAAGAAATCAAAAGAGAAATCAAAATATGCATAGAAATGAATGGAAATGAAAAGACAGCAACCCAAAACCTCTGGGACACTGTAAAACAGTGTTAAGGGGAAAGTTCATAGCAATACAGGCACACCTCAAGAAACAAGAAAAAAGTCAACTAAATAATCTAACTCTACACCTAAAGAAACTAGAAATGGAAGAAATGAAGAACCCCAGGGTTAGTAGAAGGAAAGAAATAGTAAAAATTAGAGCAGAAATAAATGCAAAAGAAACAAAAGAGACCATAGCAGAAATCAACAAAGTCAAAAGCTGGTTCTTTGAGAAGGTAAATAAAATTGACAAACCACTAGCCAGACTCATCAAGAAACAAAGGGAGAAGGACCCAATCAATAAAATTAGAAATGAAAATGGAGAGATCACAACCGACAACACAGACATACAAAGGATTATTAGAGAATACTATCAGCAATTATATGGCAGTAAAATGAATAACTTGAAAGAAATGGACAAACTCTTAGAAGTGTACAACCTTCCAAAACTGAACCAGGAAGAAATAGAAAATCTTAACAAACCCATCACAAGCACGGAATTAGAGGCTGTAATAAGAAATCTTCCAGCAAACAAAAGCCCAGGTCCAGATGGCTTCACAGCTGAATTCAACCAAAAATTTAGAGAAGAGCTAACACCTATTCTACTCAAACTCTTCCAGAAAAATGCTGAGGAAGGGAAAATTCCAAACTCATTCTATGAGGCCACCATCACCCTAATCCCAAAACCTGGCAAAGACCCCACAAAAAAAGAAAACTGCAGGCCAATATCACTGATGAACATACATGCAAAACTCCTTAAGAAAATTATCGCAATCAGAATCCAACAACACAAGGATTCTTCAATATCCAGAAATCAATCAACGTAATACACCACATTAACATTTTGTTTTTATTAAAAATAAAAATCATATGAGTATCTCAAAAGATGCAGAGGAAGACTTCGACAAAATTCAGCATCCATTTATGATAAAAACCTTCCAGGAAGTGGGAATAGAAGGGACATATCTCAACATAATAAAAGCTATATATGACAAACCCAGAGCAAACATTATCCTCAATGGTGAAAAACTGAAAGCATTTCCCCTAAAGTCAGGAACAAGACAAGGGTTCTCTCACCACTAATATTCAGCATAGTTCTCTAAGTTTTGGCTACAGCAATCAGAGCAGAAAAATACATAAAAGGAATACAAATGGAAAAGAAGTAAAACTTTCAGTATTCGCTGATGACATGATCCTCTGCACAGAAAACCCTAGACTCTACCAGAAAACTACTAGAGCTAATCAGTGAATACAATAAAGTTGCAGGATATAAAATCAATACACAGAAATCCCTTGCAATCCTATACACTAATAATGAGAAAATAGAAAAATAAATAAAGGAAATTATTCCATTCACTGTTGCAACAAAAAGAATTAAATACTTAGGAAAATATCTATCTAAGGAAACAAAGGACTTGTACATAGAAAACTATAAAACACTAGTGGAAGTAATCAAAGAGAACACTAATATATGGGGAAATGTACCGTGTTCGTGGATTGGAAGAATAATTATTTTAAAAATGAGTATAATACTGAAAGTAATTTATACATTCAATTCAATCCCTATCAAGCTACCTACCAATGATATTTTTCACAGAACTAGAACAAATAATCTCACAATTTGTATGGAAATACAAAAAAAAAAAACTTGAATAGCCAAAGTAATCTTGAGGAAGAAGAATGGAACTGGGGGAATTAACCTGCCGGACTTCAGGCTCTACTACAAAGCCACAGTCATCAAGACAGTACGGTACTGGCATAAAGACAGAAATATAGATCAATGAAATAAAATAGAAAGCCCAGAGATAAACCCAGGCACCTATGGACACCTTATCTTTGATAAAGGAGGCAAGAATATAAAATGGAGAAAAGACAGTCTCTTCAACAAGTGGTGCTGGGAAAACTGGTCAGCCACTTGTAAAAGAATGAAACTAGATCACTTCCTAACACCATACACAAAAACAAACTCAAAATAGACTAAAGATCTAAATGTTAAGACCAGAAACTGTAAAACTCCTAGAGGAGAACGTAGGCAAAACACTCTCCAACATAAATTACAGCAGGATCCTCCATGACCCACCTCCCGGAATATTGGAAATAAAAGCAAAAATAAACAAACAAGACCTAATTAAAATCAAAACCTTCTACACAGGAAAGGAAACTATAAGCAAGGTGAAAAGGCAGCCTTCAGAATGGGAGAAATTAATAGCAAGTGAAACAACTGACAAATAATTAATTTCCAAAATATACAAGCAGATCCTGCAGCTCCATTCCAGAAAAATAAATGACCTAATCAAATAATCGGAGAAGGCAATGGCAAGCCACTCCAATACTATTGCCTAGAAAATCCCATGGATGGAGGAGCCTGGTAGGCTGCAGTCCATGGGGTCGCTAAGGGTCGGACATGACTGAGCGACTTCACTTTCACTTTTCACTTTCACACATTGGAGAAGGAAATGGCAACCCACTCCAGTGTTCTTGCCTGCAGAATCCCTGGGACGGGGGAGCCTGGTGGGCTTCCGTCTATGGGGTCACACAGAGTCGGACACGACTGAAGTTACTTAGCAGCAGCAGCAATCAAATAATGGGCCAAAGAACTAAACAGACATTTCTCCAAAGAAGACATATAGATGGCTAACAAACACATGAAAAAATGCTCAACATCCCTCATAATCAGAGAAATGCAAATCAAAACCACAGCGAGATACCATTTCACACCAGTCAGAATGGCTGCTATCCAAAAGTCCAAGTGCAATAAATGCTGGAGAGGGTGTGAAGAGAAGGGAACCCTCTTACACTGTTGGTGGGAATGCAAACTAGTACAGCCACTATGGAGAACAGTGTGGAGATCCCTCAAAAAACTGGAAATAGAACTGCCATATGATCCAGCAATCGCACTCCTGTGCGTAGACATCGAGGAAACGAGAAATGAAACACATGTACTCCAATATTCATTGAAGGACTGTTTATAATAGCGAGGACTTGGAAGAATGTCCTAGATGTCTGTCTGCAGATGAATGGATCAGAAAGCTTTGGTACATATACACAATGGAGTATTTTTCAGCCATCAAAAAGAATGCATTTGAGTCAGTTCTAAAGAGGTGGATGAAATTGGAGCCTATTACACAGAGTAAAGTCAGCCTGAAAGAAAAACATCAATGAAGCATAGTAATGCATATATACGGAATTTAGAAGGATGGTAACCTTAACCCTGTATCATTTCAGTTCAGTTCAGTCGCTCAGTCGTGTCCGACTCTCCGCTACCCCATGAATCACAGGACGCCAGGCCTCCCTGTCCATCACCAAATCCCGCAGTTCACTCAAACTCATGTCCACAGAGTCGGTGATGCAATCCAGCCATCTCATTCTCGGTCGTCCCCTTCTCCTCCCGCCCCCAACCCTTCCCAGCATCAGAGTCTTTTCCAGTGAGTCAACTCATCGCATGAGGTGGCCAAAGTATTGCAGTTTCAGCTTTAGCATCAGTCCTTCCAATGAACACCCAGGATTGATCTCCTTTAGAATGGACTGGTTGGATGTCCTTGCAGTCCAAGGGACTTTCGAGAGTCTTCTCCAATACCACAGTTCAAAGGCATCAATTCTTTGGCGATCAACTTTCTTCATAGTCCAACTATCACATCCATACATGACCATGGGAAAAACCATAGCCTTGACTAGACGGACCTTTGTTGGCAAAGTAATGTCTCTGCTTTTTAATATGCTATCAAGGTTGGTCATAGCTTTCCTTCCAAGGAGTAAGCGTCTTTTAATTTTATGGCTGCATACGAGACAGCAAAAGGAACATAGGTGTATAGAACAGTCTTTGGGACTCTGTGGGAGAGGGTGAAGGTGGGATGATTTGAGAGAATGTCATTGTAGCATGTATATTATCATATGTGAAAAGAATCACCAGTCCATGTTCGACGCATGATACAGGATGCTTGGGGCTGGTGCACGGGGATGACCTGGAGGGAGGACATGGTTAAGAGGGAGTTGGGAGGGGGGTTCATGAGGGGGAACACATGTACACCTGGGGAAGATTCGTTTCAATGTATGGAAAAACCAACCAATGTATTAATGTAATTTGCCTTCAAAAATAAAATAAAATAAAAATATGGAATCATATGCCAAGATTTTCGTTTTCTGAATGTTCAGCTTTAAGCTAGCATTTTTCACTCTTCTTTATCATTTTCATCAAGAGAGTTTTTAGATCTTCACTTTCTGCCATAAGGGTGGTGTCATATGCATCTCTGAGGTTATCAACATTTCTCTCAGCAATCTTTATTCCAGCTAGTTCTTCATCCAGTTCATATTTTACTTGATGTACTCTGCATAAAAGTTAAATAATCAGGGTGACAATACAGCGTTGACATCCTCCTTTTCCTATTTTGAACCAGTCTGTTGTTCCATGTCTCAAAAGGCAGGTAAGGTGGCCTGGTATTTCCATCTCTTCAACAGTTGACCACAGTTTATTGTGATACACACAAAGGCTTTGGCACAGTTAATAACGCTGAAGTCGCTTTCTGTTTCAATGATCCAGAAGATGTTGGCAATTTGATCTCTGGTTCCTCTGTCTTTTCTACAACCAGCTTGAAACATTTCGAATTTCACAGTTCATGTATTGTTGAAGTCTGGCTTGGAGATTTTTGTGCATTACTTTACTACCTTGTGAGATGAATACAATAGTTTAGTAGTATGAACATTTTTTGGCATTGCTTTTCTTTGGAATTGGAATTAAAACTGATATTTTCCAGTCCTATGGCCACTTTTGAGTTTTCCAAATTTGCTTTTATATTGAGTACAACACTTTCACAGCATCATGTTTTAAGATTTGGAACAGCTCAAGTGAAATTCCATCAAGCCCACTAGCTTTGTACCTAATGAGACTTCCTAAGGCACACTTGAATTTATGTTCTAGGATGTCAGTCTCTAGGTGTGTGACCACACCATCGCGATTATCTGAATTGTGAAGATCTTTTTGGTACAGTTCTTCTCGGTGTTCCTGCCACCTCTTCTTAATATCTTTTTCATGGTATAAGCTGTAAATATGAGGAAAATATAGTCTCATGTAAGGAAAATAGAGATCTCGACTGGTGAAAACAAAGTCAAAGTGTAGTGCCAAGACTTTAAACAGGACAGGTGAAATACCATTTGTTAGGAGTACAATGTCTCCATGCAAAGAAAAAGGCAATAGAGGTATTCGGTGTGTTTCTCCTTTTTATCCAGACTTCAAGGCCCTAACCAGCCCACACCCGGTACTATTTCTCTGTACACCACTCCTACAAAGTCAAGTGGTATAGATGCCCAGACTGACTAGAAATCTTTTCTGATAAAGTTGAAATGGTAGCTTTAGGAGAAGCCTAAATTCATATTTTGGACAAACTGCAGGAGATAGTGTGGGAAAGGGAAATGTAGCATGCTGCAGTCCCTAGGGAGGCAAACGGTGATGACAAGGACATGACTTGGCAGCTGAGACACAACAACTACCTGACAGTGAAACCCTTTGAAAAATTCAGCCTGACATGTTTTTACCCATGCTCAGACCCTGGATAACCTTTAGGTTTCCTTACTTAGGAAGGAAGGATAACCTACTTCCCCCATTTCATGTGCTTTGTGGAGTCATTTGGGGCCAACAGGTTCAGAGTGACATGTACCAATGTCATTTGCAAGTAGCAGCACCATCATGATAAACAATGCAATCTTCCTGGAGGTTTGTTTTATTCTGCTTGGACACAGGCATCTCTCTAGTAAAAGACAGTACGGCCCAATTGACTAAGCATGTTCACGTTAGAAATTCTTGGTCCTTAAGAAGGTGACAAAAAGGGGTTTTGAAAATATATGCGCATTGACAGATTCCTTGGTTGTTTCTAATGATCACCCTTTCAGGTGGCCTAAAATGTCGATGTCCATTCATGCTATCATCTGTTTGACCCCTTCTGAATGACCTTAATTCACGGACCTAACCTTCCAGGTTCCTATGCAATATTACTCTTTACAGCATCAGAATTCATTCCATCACCAGTCACATTTTGCCAGAACCCTTCACTATGACCCGGCCATCTTGGGTGGCCCTACATGCCTGGCTCATAGTTTCATTGAGTTAGACAAGGCTACGGACCAGGTGATCAGTTTGATTAGTTTTCTGTGATTATCATTCTCATTCTGTTTTCCCTCTGATGGATAAAGATAAGAGGCTTGTGGAAGCTTCCTGATGGGAGAGACTAACTGAGGGAAAACTGATTCTTATTCAGATGGACAGGTCCATGTTCAGTTGAGTTCAGTTTTGTGGCTCAGTCCTGATCAAATCTTTGCATCCCCATAAACTGCAGCATGTCAGCTCTCCTTATCCATCACCAACTCATTGAGTTTACTCAAACTCATGTCCATTGATTCGGTATGCCATCCAACTATATTCTGTTGCCCCTCCTCCTCTCACCTTGTACCTTTCCCAGCAGCAGGGTCTTTTCCAATGAGTCCGTTCTTCCCATCAGGTGGCCAAAGTATTGGAGTTTCACCGTTAGCCCCAGTCCTTACAAGGAATATTCAGGACTGATATCCTTTAGGATGGTCTGGTTGGATTTCTCCTAGGCATCCAAGAGACTCTCAAGAGTCTTCTCCAACACCACAGTTCAAAAGCATTAATTTTCTTGCTCACATTTCTTTATAGTCCACCTCTCACATGCATACATAACTTCTGGATCAACAACAGCTTTGACTAGATGCATATTTCATGTAAAATTATTACACTAAATTTTCATAACTGAAATAAGTATAGTTCATGGCTTATAAGACCATGTGTACCCTGGTTTTCACATGTGAAAGAACAAAAATCCCAGCTTTCCATGTCCAAAATTCCTCCACAGTTTTTCATCCATCAATTATAGGGAATTCATTACTGCCAATCGGAGACTCTGCTTACAATTTTAAATATGGGAGATATAGAATATTCCCTATTTCAGTTAGAAACATCTACATCTAGATGATGAAATATAAAATATACAGAAAACCATACTTTGAGCAATTTTTTAGTTTATTTACTTTTAACCTACGGATAATTATTTTACAGAATTTTGTTTTCTATTCAACCTTAATATTCACTTGATAATACTGTGCTTCTTGCAAGAATATATGTACTTTAATTTTTATACATGAAATAACATTTATTCCATAATTCATGTAAGAGTTTCTAGTACCCACCTTTTATACATGAATTCCACATAGTCTGTCTCTCATGCTGGAAAGTCTAAAACCAGATTTTCCAAAGGGAAATAAAAAAAATTACATATTTCATGTAACAACACCTGTGCTCAGTTTTAGGTCTTGGAAATATTGACAATTTCATATTTAATGTAGGAAAATGGACACCCAGATTTTCTAATGACATATTTATAAATTTCAGAGCATCATGTTGTAAAATCTGCATGCAGAAATTAATTTTACTCCATATTTCACTCAGATAAAAATGGCATCCAGATTTCCATATGTGAAATATTCAGATCTTATGTTTCATGTGGGAACAACACAACCTAGAAATCCAAATTTTGCTACAGTGATTTACTTAATTCATGTAGAAATATTGGCACCCAGATTTTCAAAATAAATATAGATTTTTTCCTATATCATGTAGGGATATTTTCACCCAGTCTTTCAAATTTTAATATAGAGAATACTAAATTTAAGTAGGGAATTATGTGGCCATATTTTCTTTCAGGCAACGTAAATTATGTACATTTGTCTATTTGGCCCAGACCTTAATTTCTAAATCATTGAATATTGCAAAAATTATGTATGAAAGTCTGACACAAAATTGCATATTTATTGTAGACAAACAGATGCCTGTTTTACAAATGTTAAACCCACAGTATTCCATATTTCTTGAAGGAATGTCAGCACACAAATTTTCAAATGAGAAATATAAAAAATTCCACTACTCAGGTTGAAAATCAGTGACCGCATTTTGAGACATGAAATAGAGATTTTCATATTCCCTTTATACAACTCTGCATTCAGAATTTTATAACTGTAATACAAAAAATTGGATATTTCATTCAAAAAAATCTTCATATGTGATATGCCAAGAATTTTCATGTAAGGAAACTCGGTCCCCCGATTTTCAAATATGAATTATAGAGACTTTCATAATTCATGTCTTAAAATTTGCACTAGATATTCATATGTGAACCTGAGAATTTCATCTTTGCTGAAGGATTGTCTGGTGTCAGACTTCAACACAAGAAACAGAAAATTCAACAGTGTGCCTATCATCGTATGTGAAATAGATCCCATAAGGACATGCATACATTGATTTTCACATTTGAAATGGAAAATACTCCATACTATATGTAAGCATATTTTTATTAAAATTTGGGTGCCTGAGTAATTGAATCCCTCATAGTTTAAGAAGTAAAATATCCAACCAGACTTTGATAAATGAAACAGAGAGATGCCCATAATTCATAAAGAAGCATCTAATTTTTTTAAGGGCATATACAGAATTCCATATTTCAGTTTCGAAAATCTCCTCCTGACTGACAAATGTGAAACTGAGTTATTGCGGTTTTACAGTTGATCAGCCATACCCAATTCTGCAAGAACATGGACAGCAGCACTCCAGGGTTCCCTGCCCTTCCTTATCTCCAACTCTTTGCTCAGACTCATGTTTGTTGAATGAAGATATTACCATCTATTGAAGAATTTTCCACAGTTTATTGTGATCCAGAGAGTCAATGGCTTTGGCATAGTCAATAAAGCGGAAATAGACGTTTTCTGGAACTCTCTTGTTTGTTTGTTTTTTTCAGAGATCCAGCAGATGCTTGCAATTTGATCTCCAATTCCTTTGCTCTTTCCAAACCAGTTTGAACATCTGGAAGTTCACGATTGACATATTGTTGAAGCCGGCCTTGGAGAATTTTGAGCATTACTTTACTAGCACGTGAAATGAAGGTAATTGTTTGGTAGTTTGAGTATTCTTTGGCATTGCCTTTCTTGGGGCTTGGAATGAAAACTGTCCTTTTCCATTCATTGGCCATTGCTTAGTTTTCCCAATTGGCTGGAGAAGTGAGTTGTGGCTTTATGGCACTGGAGCAGCCAGCAGTCAAGAGGAGATATCCCACACCCAATGTAAGGAGCAGAGGTTGTGTTTTGCTGTAGGAGCAGTGAAGAGATACTCCACGTCCAAAGTAAGAGAAACCCCAGTAAGATGGTAGGTGCTGAGAGAGGGCATTCAAGGGCAGAAAGAGTGAAACCACAATAAGAGAAACCTAACCAATCCATCACATAGACCACTGCCTTTTCTAAGTCAGTGAAACTACATGTTGTGTAGGGCCACACATGAGAGACATCCATACATATCCACTGGAAAAGAACCTAGTTTTGCCTATATGGAGCTTTGTCGACAAAGCGATGTCTCTGCTTCTCTGTACATTGTGTTTAGGCTTGTCATAGCTTTTCTTCCTGGGAGTGAGAGTCTTTTATTTTCACGGCTGTAATCACTGTCCCCAGCGATTTTGGAGCCCAAGAACACTGTCTGTCACTGTTTCCATTTTTAACCTTTCTATTTGCAAAACTCTGCCTTTAGCCGTTGTTCTGCATCACTTTTTACCTGAAGTCCAAACTTGCCTGTTACTCCACGTATCGCTTGATTTCCTGTTTTTACAGCACAGCAATAATGAAAAGGACATCTATTTTTGGTGTTAATTTTATAAGATCTTGGAGGTTTTCCTTAATCTATTAAAGTTCCCTGGTAGCTTTGATGATAAAGAATTGAAATAAAGAAACTTGCATTCTTCATCTATAAAAATCTACATCCAGCTTTTCATACAAAATTAGGGAATTCCATATTAGTAGTAGGAAACATAGCCATCCTGAATTTAAAATGTGAATTACAGAGAATTCCAACTTTCAAATAGAACTGACACCTAGACTTTCATATGTGAAATTTAGAGAATCATATAGGAAAATCTACACTAAGATACTTATATATGAAATATAGACAATTTATATTTTGTTTAGAAATATTGCCCTTGGTTTTCATATTTGAAATACAGGAATTCCATATTTCAAGTAGTAAATCAGCATCTGGATATTCAATGAAATACAAAAATTTCACATTACATGGAAGAAATTTATGTATCTAGAGTTCATTTATTCATAATTTTTAGTAGTTATTTATTTATTTATGGCTACAATGAATCTACATTGCTGTACACAATGTTTCTCTAGTTGCAGTGATTTGGGTTAATCTTCATTGCAGTGAGCTAGCTTCTCATGACAATGCCTTCTCTTCTGGAGCACAAGCTCTGGGGCCCTCAGGTTCAGTAGTTGGGGGCACACAGGGTTACCTACTTTGGTAGTATGTGAGGTCTCCTCAGACCAAGAATCAAACCCATGTCCCCTGCATTGACAGGCAAATTATTAAACCCCTGGATCTCTGAAGAAGTCCAACAGGCTTTTTTTTTTTTTTTAGTACATTTAAAAATATTATTTAAGTGGGGTCTACTTATAATATTGATGTGGGTTTTCCATACCTTGACATGAATCAGCCATGTTTTTACTTTTGTTCTTGATGTGAACATTCCTTCCACCTCACTCCCATCCCAAACCTCCAGGTCATCCCAGTGCACCAATCCTGAGCACCTTGTTTCATGTATCGAACCCAAACTGGTGATCTGTTTCACATATGATAATATGTATGTATCAATGCTGTCCTCTCAAGTCATCCCACTCTCACCTTCTCCCACAGAGTCCAAAAGACTGTTCTATACATTTGTGTCTCTATTGCCATCTCGCCTATAGTGTAATTGATATCATATTTTGAAATTCCATTATATACATTAGTGTACCATAGTTTTGTTCTGACTTACTTTTATCTGTGTAATAGGCTTCAGTTTCATCTACCTCATTAGAACTTATTCAAATTAAATCTTTTTAATGACTGAGTAATTTTCCTTTGTGTATATGTACCAAAGATTTCTTATCCATTCTTCTGCCAGTGGATGTCTATGTTGCTTCCATGTCCTGGCTATTATAAACAGTGCTGTGATGAACTTCGGGATACACGTGTCTGTTTCAATTCTGGTTTCCTTGGTGGGTATGTCAGGCAGTGGGATCATAGAGCAGTACTGTTCCCAATTTTTTAGCTAATCTCCACAATGTTCTCCATAGTGCCTGTACTAGTTTGCAGTCCCACCAACAGTGTAAGAGGGATCTCCTTTCTCCACACCACTCCAGAATTTATTTTGTGTAGACTTCTGGGTAGTATACATTCTGACCAGTCTGAGATGGTTCCTCATTGATGGTGTCATTCTTTTACAGGGGAATGACCAGTTTTCCTAGGGCCAGTTGTTTCAGAGACTTTTTTCCGTTGTATATACTTTCCTCCCTTTTCAAAGAGAAATTGTCCATGGGTGTGTGGCTTCATTACTGGGCTTTCTATTTGTTCCGATGATCTATAATTTATCTTTGTGCCAGTACCATACAGTCATGATGATTACAGCTTTGTAGTATAGCCTGAAGTCAAGCAGGTTCATTCCTCCAGGTCCATTCGTCCTTCTCAAGATTGCTTTGGTTACTCTAGGTTTTTTGTATTTCCATACAAATTGTGACATTATTTGTTAATATTTCTGTGAAAAATACCATGGGTAGCTTAATAGGGATTGCATTGAACGTATAGATTGCTTTAGGTGGTATACTCATTTTCACTATTTTGATACTTCCAATCCATAAACATTGTATATTTCTCCATCTATTTATGTCCTGTTTGATTTCTTTCATCAGTGTTTTTTTTTTAGTTTTCTATATATAAGACTTTGGTTTCTTTAGGTAGATTTATTCCTAAGTATTTTATTCTTTTCATTTCAATGGTAAATGGGAATGTTTCCTTAATTTGACTTTCTGTTTTCTAATTGTTAGTGTGTAGGTATGCAGGGAATTTCTGTGTGTTAATTTTACATCCTGCAATGTTACTATGTTTATTGCTTAGCTCTAGCCATTTTCTGGTGGAGTCTTAAGGGTTTTCCTAATAGAAGATCATGATATCGTCAAAGAGTGAGATTTTTAATTCTTCTTTTCCAACAGGGATTCCTTTGATTTCTTTTTCCTCTCTGATTGCTGTGGCTAAAATTTCCAATCTGTGTTTAATAGTAGTGGTGAGAGAGGGCATTCTTGTCTCGTTCCTGACTTTAGGATAAATGCTTTCAATTTTTCACCATTGAGGATCATCTTTGTTGTGGGTTTGCAATACGTAGCTTTTTTAAGTTGAGGTGTGTTCCTTATATTCCTTCTTTCTGGAGGGTTTTATATATTTATTTATTTTGTCATAAATGAATGTTGAATTTTGTCAAAGACCTTAACTGCATCTTAAGATAATTATATGGTTTTTATCATTTAATTTGTTAACATGATGCATTACATTGATTCACTTTTGGATATTAAAGAATCCTTGGATCCATGAGATAAAACACACTTAGTAATGAAGTATGATCTTTTTAAAATGGTGTTGGATTCTGTTTGTTAGGATTTTGTTAAGGATTTTTGCATCTATGTCCATCAGTGTTAGTGGCCTGTAGTTTTCTTTTCTTAAGCCATCTTTGTCTGATAGGGTGTTGGTGGCCTCATAGAATGAGTTTGGAAATTTCCCTTACTCTTCAAATTTCTGGAAGAATTTGAGTAGAATAAGTGTTCAGTTCAGTTCAGTTCAGTCACTCAGTCATGTCTGACTCCCTGTGACCCCATGAATCACAGCACGCCAGGCCTCCCCGCTGCTGCTGCTGTTGCTAAGTCGTTTCAGTCACGTCCAACTCTGTGCGACCCCATAGACGGCAGCTGACCAGGCTCCACCATCCCTGGGATTCTCCAGGCAAGAACACTGGAGTGGTTTGCCATTTCCTTCTCCAATGTGTGAAAGTGAAAATTGAAAGAGAAGTCACTCAGTCGTGTCCGACTAGTAGCGACCCCATGGACTGCAGCTCACTAGGCTCCTCTATTCATGCGATTTTCTAGGCAAGAGTACTGGAGTGTCTTGCCATTGCCTTCTCCTTCAGGCCTCCCTGTTCATCATTAACTCCCGGAGTTCACTCAAACTCATGTCCATCTAGTTAGTGATGCCATCCAGGCATCTCATTCTCTCGTCCCCATATTCTCCTGCCCACAACCCCTCCCAGCATCAGAGTTTTTTCCAGAAAGTGAACTCGTCGCATGAAGTGGCCAAAGTGATGGAGTTTCAGCTTTAGCATCAGTCCTTCCAACGAACACCCAGGATTGATCCCCTTAAGAATGGACTGGTTGAATCTCCTTGCAGTCCAAGGGACACTCAAGAGTTTTCTCCAACACCACAGATCAAAAGCATCAATTCTTCGGCGATCAGCTTTCTTCACAGTCCAATTCTCACATCCATCCATGACCGACCACTGGAACAACCACAGCCTGGACCTTGGTTGACAAAGTAATGTCTCTGCTTTTTAATATGCTATCTATATCTGTATAAAGTACTATAAATACTCGAAAAAATGATAGAAGCCAAAATAACTCTCAAACTTTTAGTGTAGTATATAGAAATGAATCTAAGGGAATGATAAGGTATAGATAAAAAATTTCATTAATAAAAATATGAATAAAATAAAAAATAATCTAAGAGTTTCTCTAGAGTTGCTGTGAGCTTAGTAGTGTCAGATCAGGGTCAGATGGTCTCTTTTTCCAACCAGTCCATCTTAAAGGAGATCAGTCCTGGGTGTTCATTGGAAGAACTGATGCTAAAGCTGAAATTCCAATTCTTTTGCCACATCATGCTAAGAGTTGACTCAATGGAAAAGGATCTGATGCTTAGAGAGATTGGGGGCAGGAGGAGGAGGGAATGACAGAGGATGTGATGCCTGGATGGCATCACTAACTCAATGGACATGAGTGTGAGTAAACCCCAGGAGTTGGTGATGGTCAGGGAGACTTGGCATGCTGTGATTCACTGGGTCACATAGAGTCAGATACTACAAACTGACTGGACTGAAGGACAGACTAACTTACTTGTTATCAAAGCTATTGTTGCCCTGAATTGCACATTTTCTGCATTAACTTCAGATTTTAAATTTATTGCACCTGTCATTTCTGGGTTAATTCACCCTTCTTTGCTTATTTTTATTTCCTCAGTTTGCAATTTTCTTCCGTGACAAGTTTACACATGACTACTTTTCACCTAACACTAGGGGGAGGCAGGCCCTTATATGACCTCACTTGCTCAGTGGTGTAATGGTGAGGGGGAGGACATTGAAAATAAAGACTGATGTGATATATGGGTCGGGGTGCTTAAGGTAAATGGACCACAGTGGGCCTGCCACTGCGATAGGTGACATGGACATTCTCAGTTCACCCTGCTCAGGTTCCTGGGTGATCAGCGAGGGCAGTGCCCAAAGTGGGCCTTGTGTTTCATGCCCTTCCCAAGTCTAAGCCACTCAAGCTCTCAGGTGCTCTGCAAGGGCACTGAACACGATGGGTTATATGCTTTGTTTCCTTCCCAGGTTCAAACTGCTCAGGCAACTGTGTTGCAGGCAAGGTACTGGCCATGCATCTTATGTACCTGTCAGGTCCCAGCCACTTGGTTTGCTGTAGGGTAAGGGAGTTAGAGAAGTCAAGGTTCAGAAAAGGAATAAGACTGGCACTTTTCAGAAACAGATCACCTTTAATGAGGCAAGAAATGGCAGCAGTCAGATTAATGAGCTGCTGAACTAACCCAAGAAAATAGTATGTCTATATATAGACATATATGTGGAAAGTCACTGTCTTAAAGGAACCTGTTGTTCTCCAAGGTTGTTTGGAGTAGTTATCTCTTAAATGTCTGGGGCAAGGAATTTTGGAGATCAAGCATAGGCTGGACCCATTGGAAGTTGGGTGTAATCAGCCTTAATATCCTTTTTTTTTTTTCTTCAGGTGAGAGAATTCTTTGCTTAGCATAGAATGGTGGGCAGGACCTGGAGGGGAGTTTTAACTCCAGGCTGTTTTCAGCCATGTAAATTTCCTTCATTGTTGGCTTTGCCAGAAGAACAATTTCCAAGAATTCCGTGTGTCTCCAGAGGGGTGCTGAACTCATGTTTTGACCCTCCTGGCTTACAAGATCTGAGCATGAACCCAGGAAAATATAGTTAGTATCTGGAAGCCTGCTCAGAGCTTGGTGGGAGATGTGATCTCTGGGGCTGATATAACAGCAGCCACGTGCCTTCTGCCTCTATCTGATGCAAACATTCCTCTCTGCCTCCATGGAGGAAAGGGCCATAAATGGCAGCCTGATTGCACATCTTTGATATTTTGTAATCTGCAATCTTTTGTTCTGAGTGTCTGTTTTCACTATGTGGCCATAGAGATTTCTCTCAAGAAAGGTCCTTTTTTGCATTTTTGTCTCTGGTGTTCCCATGGTTGAGGTTGCTATATCATCTTAGCTCTGTCAGGTCATCCTCAGAGCGTTAATGCTTAGTCCTTAACTTAGGTCATATTATAGAGCCCAGGCATCCCTCCCAGGTCCACCTCAGTGATGGTGGACAGGAGTATCTGAGATGTTTCTCCACTGGTAATTACAATTAGGCACATTTGCTTTTGTTTTTTTTTCCATTTGTTATGCTGCTCTATGCGATCCCTGAGTTCTCTACTGTCACTGATCTGAGAGGGTTTGCAGTTGTCTGCAAGCTTCTTCTTATTTACAACTTCCTCTCCAAGACCAGCCTCAGCCCTAAATACTTTGTCTTTGTGTCTTTTATTTTCCCCTAGCTCCTCTTGGAAAAAAAAAAAAGAAACATTTTGACTTCTGGGTATCTTGGACCAGTCAACAGTTTTCCCAGATTGTTTTCTGGAAGTTCTTCCAGGTGCAGTCGATGCTTAGATGATTTGCTGGGGAGAGAGTGGTCTTGTCCTCATATTCCTCTGATAATTTGGGACCAACTGCAAGCCTGCAAGATCCATTTTATTAATTAATTGAAATGCTGTTGTTCTTCAGCCACTAAGCCATGTTTGATTCTTTGTATCCCCTTGGACTCTAGCACAAGATGCCTCTCTGGGCCTCACTGTCTCACATAGTTTTACCGAGACCATGTTCTTTGCATCATTGATGATCTGCAAATATCTCATCCTCTCTCACCCACTGATCCTCCTGCTTTCAACATTTGCTAAAGATCAGGGTCTTTTCTAATGAGTCAGCTCTTTGACTCAGGTGGACAAAGCTTCAGGGTTTTACTTTCAGCATCAGTCCTTCCAATGAGTCTTCAAAGTCGATTTTCTTTACAATTCATTTGTTTGGTATTCCTGCAGTTCAAAAGAATCTCACAAGTCTTCCCCAGCAGAGCATTTCACAATTAGTAAACCCTTGGTGTTCTCACATCTGTACATACCTTTGGAAAGACCATAGATATGACTACATGGGCCTCTGTGGGCCTAGTCACGTTCTAGTTTTTAAAGACACTTTCTAGCACCGCATGATTAGCATGTGAGATGAGAGTAATTATGCTGTAGTTTGAGCATTCTTTGGCATTACCTTTCCTAGGGATTGGAATGAAAACTGATCTTTTCCAGTCCTGTGGCCACCGCTGAGTTTTTCAGATTTGCTGACATATCGAGTATAGAACGTTCACAGCAACATCTTCCAGGATTTGAAATAGTTCAACTAGAATTCCATCACCTACACTAACTTTGTGCATAGTGACGTGAGAGACGTCGGTTCCAGCGGCGCAGACGCGAGAGACACTGGCTCTGGCACAACCGACCACACGCAGAAACGTGGCCGAGAAGAGTTACCCCATGCCCAAGGTCAGGGCGGTGGCTGAGAGCAGCTGTCCCATGCCCAGGAGGAGGTGGCTGCGCGGGCACAGGAAGGCCGAGAGGAACTACTCCAAACTCAAGGTCAGGAGGGGTGGCCTTGAGGAGATACCCCTCGTCCAGTGTAAGGTACAGCAGCGTCACTTTGCTGGAGCAGCTGTGAAGAGATATTCCACGACCAAGGTAAGTGAAAACCAAATAAGACGGTAGGTATTGGGAGGGGGCATTAGAGGGCAGACACAATGAAAACATAATCACAAAAAAATTGGTGATCTGATCATATGGACCACAGTCCTGTCTATCTCAATGATATTAAGCCATGCCAGGTGGGGCCACCCACGACGGACGGGTCATGGTGGAGAGGTCTCTGACAGAATGTGGTAAACTGGAGAAGGGAATGGCAAACCACTTCAGTATACTTGCCTTGAGAACCCCATGAACAGTATCAAAAGGCAAAATGATAGGATACAGAATGAGGAATTCCCCAGGTAGGTAGGTGCCCAGTATGCTACTGGTGATCAGTGGAGAAATAACTCCTGAAAGAATGAAGCGATAGAGCCAAAGCGAAACAATACCCAGTTGTGGATGTGACTGATGATAGAAGCAAGGTCCGATGCTGCAAAGAGCAATATTGCATAGGAACATGGAATGTTAGGTCCATGAATCAAGACAAATTGGAAGTGGTGAAACAGGAGATGACAAGAGTGAACGTCGACATTCTAATAATCAGTGAACTAAAATGGACTGGAATGGGTGAATTTAACTCAGATGACAATTATATCTACTACTAGGGGCAGGATCCCTTAGAAGAAATGAAGTAGCCATCATAATCAACGAAAGAGTCAAAAATGCAGTACTTGGATGCAATCTTAAAAACGACAGAATGATTTCTGTTCGTTTCCAAGGCAAACTATTCAATATTACCGTAATCCAAGTCTATTCCCCAACCAGTAATGCTGAAGAAACCGAAGTTGAATGATTCTATGAAGACCTACAAGATCTTTTAGAACTAACACCCCAAAAAGATGTCCTTTTCATATAGGGGACTGGAATGCAAAAGTAGGAAGTCAAGAAACACCTGAAGTAACAGGCAAATTTGGCCTTGGAGCACGGAATGAAGCAGGGCAAAGTCTAATAGAGTTTAGTCAAGAGAACGCACTGGTCAGAGCAAACAGACGCTTCCAATAGCAGAAAAGAATACTCTACACATGGACATCACCAGATGGTCAAAACCGAAATCAGATTGATTATATTATTTGCAGCCAAAGATGGAGAAGATCTATTCAGTTAGCAAAAACAAGATCAGGAGGTGACTGTGGCTCAGATCACGAACTCTTTATTGCCAAATTCAGACTTAAATGGAAGAAAGCAGGGCAAACCACTAGACCACTCAGATATGACGTAAGTCAAATCCCTTATGATTATACAGTGGAAGTGAGAAATAGATTTAAGGGACTAGATCTGATAGAGTGCCTGGTGAACTCTGGACGGAGGTTCATGACATTGTACGGGAGACAGGGACAAAGATAATCCCTATGGAAAATAAATGGAAAAAAGCAAAATGACTGTCTGAGGAAGCCTTGCAAATAGCTGTGAAAAAAAAAAAGAAGTGAAAGGCAAGGGAGAAAAGGAAAGATATAAGCATCTGAATGCAGATTTCCAAAGAAAAGCAAGGAGAGATAAGAAAGCATTTATCAGCGATCAATGCAAAGAAATAGAGAAAACAACAAATTAGGAAAAACAAGAGATTTTTTCAAGAAAATTAGAGATATTAAGGGAAAATTTTATGCAAAGATGGGCTCAATAAAGGACAGAATTGGTATGGACCTAACAGAAGCAGAAGATATTAAGAAGAGGTGGCAAAAATACACAGAAGAACTGTACATAAAAGATCTTCAATATCAATATAATCACGATGGTGTGATCACTCACCTGAAACCAAACATCTTGGAATGTGAAGTCAAGTGGGCGTTAGAGAGCATCACTACGAACAAAGCTGGTGGAGGTGATGGAATTCCAATTGAGCTACCTCAAACCCTGAAATATGATGCTGTAAAAGTGTTGCACTCAATATGCCAGCAAATTTGGAAAACTCAGGAGTGGCCACAGGACTGGAAAAGGTCAGTCTTCATTCCAATCCCAAAGTAAAGGAATGCCAAAGAATGCTCAAACGACCGCACAATTGAACTCATCTCACACACTAGTAAAGTCATGCTCAAAATTCTCCAAGCCAGGCTTCAGCAATATGTGAACCGTGAACTTCCAGATATTCAAACAGGTTTTCGAAAAGGCAGACGCACGAGAGATCAAATTGCCAACATCCGCTGGATCATGAAAAAAGCAAGAGAGTTCCAGAAAAACATCTATTTCTGCTTCACTGACTACGCCAAAGCCTTTAACTTTGTGGATCACAATAAACTGTGGAACATTCTGAAAGAGATGGGAATACCAGATCACCTGACCTGCGTCTTGAGAAACATGTATGCAGGTCAGGAAGCAACAGTCAGAACTGGACATAGAACAGCAGACTGGTTCCAAATAGGAAAAGGAGTACGTCAAGGTTGTATATTATCACCCTGCTTATTTAACTTATATGCAGAGTACATCATGAGGAACGCTTGGCTGGAAGAAGCACAAGCTGGAATCAAGATTGCCGGGAGAAATATCAATAACCTCAGATATGTAGATGACACCACCCTTACGGCAGAAAGTGAAGAGGAACTCAAAAGCCTCTTGATGAAAGTGAAAGAGGAGAGTGAAAAGTTTGGCTTGAAACTCAACATTCAGAAAATGAAGATCATGGCCTCTGGTCCCATCACTTCATGGGAAATAGATGGAGAAACAGTGGAAATAGTGTCAGACTTTATTTTCTTGGGCTCCAAAATCACTGCAGATGCTGATTGCAGTCGGGAAATTAAAGGACACTAACTCCTTGAAGGGAAAGTTATGACCTTCAAGATAGCATATTAAAAACCAGAGACATTACTTTGCCAACCAACGTCCGTCTAGTCAAGGCTATGCATTTTCCCAGTGGTCATGTATGGATGTGAGCGTTGGACTGTGAAGAAAGCTGATCACCGACGAATTGATGCTTTTGAACTGTGGTGCTGGGGAAGACTCTTGAGAGTCTCTTGGACGGCAAGGAGATCCAACCAGTCCATTCTAAAGGAGATCAATCCTGGGTGTTCATTGGAAGGACTGATGCTAAAGCTGAAACTGCAATAATTTGGCCAGCTCATGTGACGAGTTGACTCATTTGAAAAGAGTCTGATGCTGGGAGGGATTGGGGGTGGGAGGAGACGGGGACAACAGAGAATGAGATGGCTGAATGGCATCACCGACTCGATTGACATGACTTTGGGTGAACTCCAGGAGTTGGTGATGGACCTGGAAGCCTGTCATGCTGTGGTTCATGGGGTCGCAAAGAGTCGACATGACTGTGTGACTGAACTGAACTGAACTGAACTGACGCTTCCTAAGGCCCACTTGTCTTCACATTCCAGGATGTCTGACTCTAGGTGAGTGATCACACCATTGTGATATTCTGGGTCCTGAAGATCTTTTATGTACAGTTCTTCTGTGTATTCTTGCCACCTCTTCTTAATATCTTCTGCTTCTCTTTGGTTCCTAATATTTGTGTCGTTTATTGAACCCAGCTTTGCATAAAATGTTCCCTCATTATCTCTAATTATCCTGCAGATATCTCTAGTCTTTCCCATTCTATTGCTTTCCTCCATTTCTTTGCACTGATCACTGAGGAACTCTTTTTTATTTCTCCTTGCTCTTCTTTGAAACTCTACATTCAAATGAGTATAAATGTCTTTTTCTCCTGTGCTTTTCACTTCCCTTCTTTTCACACCTATTTGTAAGGCCTCAGTAAGCCATTTTGCTTTTTTCATTTCTTTTTTCTTGGGGATGATCTTGATTCCTGTTTCCTGTACAATATCATGAACCTTCATCCATAATTTATCAGGCACCCTCTCTGTCAGATCTAGTCCCTTAAATCTACTTCTCACTTTCAATGTATAGTCATAAAAAAATTGCCTTATGTCATACATGAATGGTATAGGGGTTTTCTCCACTTTATTCAATTTCAGTCTGAGTTTTGCAACAAGGAGTTCTTGATCTGTGTCACAATCAGCTCCTGGTCTTGTTTTGCTGTCTGTATAGAGATTCTCCATCTTTGACTGAAAGAATAAAATAAATCTGATTTCAGTTTCGAAAATTTGGTGATGTCTTCTCTCTGTCATTTGTTTGGCCAGATTAGTAAAAAATGGCTTAAATTATATTTTGACCAAAGGAAAAATTGGGAAAATTTCCAATCCTAAAGCCATGTAAATGATATTTACCATAGATTTATAACATATTTTACTTGAGGATCATAATTTCTGTTACTATGTAAGTTTTTAAAAGGGATTTTGGAAGGGGATTATTTGATACTGTTTACATTTTATGATTAAAGGAATCCATTTTTCTTTGTTTTTCTGATTTATTTTGGTTGAAAGAGTTACGAAATATTTTCCCCCCTTTGGTTTTAGTTTAAGTTCTATTATAACCATATTTTGAACGAGGTTATGCTCATATTTACTAAGAATCAAACGAAGAGTTGATCATAAACATGTCTCTGCAGCATCTTCATTAATCCGAGATAAGAAGAAGCATGTTAAAGCAACGGGTAATATGGATAACCATAACTCTGACTTCCATTCTGAAACTAGAGAACCGTATGTATTTTCAGCCTGCAGAAGTTTAAGTGTGCCATTCATACTAAAGCGTTCTGCCATCCATATATTTGCTGATACAAGTGCCCCAACTTGGAATTATTTCTCTTCTCCATCATCAATATCAGTTAGACCACAGAAGCATATTGTGATACATTACCCTGCTGTTTCTCTTACTGTTTTTTAATGGAAGGGTAATTGTTTTATTGAATTTTGCTGTATTCTGTCAGAACTCAAAATAAATCAGGCGTAGATATACATATATCCCCTCCCTTTCGAAACACCCTCCCATCCCCCTCTCCATCCCACAATCCAAGTTGAGCATTTTTCACTGGGTTTCACTTAGCAACTGCTCTAAATCAAATGGCTGCAATGTCTACTTGACATACTTTGGCAGCTATGTCTACTTTTATTTTGCAGTACCACATCGTATCTCCATTAGGCAACAGTGATTTTGGACTGAGGGTGGGAATGTCTACCTTTCCAGGTGTGTAGGGTAATGTGTCAGCCCATGACAAACCTTTTCCTTAACTACAACAGGCAGGACATTCATGTTTCCCAGAATTTTGTAACAATTCCGTGTGTCTCCAGAGGGGTGCTGAACTCATGTTTTGACCCTCCTGACCTATGTGAACTGAGCATGAACCAAGGAAGACATGGTTAGCAACTGGCAGCCTGCTCAGAGCTTGGTGGGAGATGCGGTCTCTGGGGCTGATAAAACAGCAGCCTCTTTCCTCCTGCCTCTGTCTGATGCAAACATTCCTCTCTGCTTCCATGGAGGACAGGGCCATAAATGGCAGTCTTGTTGCACATCTTTGATATTTTGTAAAAGACTCTTGAGAGTCCCTTGGACTGCAAGGAGATCCAACCAGTTCATTCTGAAGGAAATCAGTTCTTGCTGTTCATTGGAATAACTGGTGTTAAAGCTGAAACTGCAGTACTTTGGCCACCTCATGCGAAGAGCTGACTCACTGGAAAAGACTCTGATGCTGGGAGGGATTTGGGGCAAGAGGAGAAGGGGAAGACAGAGAATGTGGTGGCTGAATGGCATCATCGACTCGATGGACATGAGTTTGATTGAACTCCGGGAGTTGGTGATGGACAGGGAGGCCTGGCATGTTCGCACATTCATGGGGTCGCAAAGAGTCAGACAAGAATGAGCAACTGAACTGCCTAACTGACTGACGATGTAGTCAAATTTGCTTCCTTTGTATCAGTTCAGTTAAGTTCAGTTCAGTCGCTCAGTCGTGTCCGACTCTCCACGACCCCATGAATCATGAATTCAATTTTCTTTCCTTTATTGTATTTACTTTATAATTGGTGCCTAAAATTGTAAAACTGAAAACAAAAAATTAAGTGAGGTAAATACAGAAGATTGGAGCAAAAAGTAGAAAAACTGATGGGACAAGGTCAGTGGATGAAATTCGATGCTTAAAATATAAAAAGCAAATGTGTCACTGAAGGGCCTAAAGAGGTCAATATGACTTCAATATTGTTACACTACAACATTATTTTCATTTTATCAAATCACAGAATATTTTTTGATGCAAAATACTCTAAGATCCCATGGGATGTAGAACAAAGTTCTATCGTTTGAAACATTCTGATTTAAAATGTCACTAGAGTGAAATCATTTAACTACAAAATAGCTTCCAACATTAGGCCTAGAAACAGATAACAGAGAACTCTGTGCATTTCATAGGTGTCCTTCATGAGCCCTGTTTTCTTTTCCTTTCATAATTGTGTTTTGGGCATGTAAGATAGTGACTCTACTTGTGTGTGTGTGTGTGTGTGTGTGTGTGTGTTTGTATTAGATTAAGAATGTGATTGTCAGTGTACGTCTGGGTTCTCTTTTGGACTTTTATGTTAGAGATTTTGGCTGAAGAAACGGCTAAGTCAATACCATAAAGAGGTACAAATTAAAATGCCCGTTCATCCACCTCATTAGAACTGGTTCAAATGCATTCTTTTAAATGGCTGAGTAATACTCCATTGTGTATATGTACCAAGGCTTTCTTATCTATTCATCTGCAGATGGACATCTAGCTTGCTTCCATGTCATGTCTGCTTTAGTATTTCAAAGTACAGGACAAATGGATGAGTCTCAAAAATTGAAAGTATTTCGACAATAACCAAGTTACTCCACCCTAACATACTTAAAATCTATGGCACTGTCACAATCAGTCCAGCAAAAATTGAGAGGAGCCTTAGAAGTCTGTAATGTCTGGCAATAACAAAAACACCCACCCAATAATTTGGCAATACCAGAGAAGCTAAGTATATGCATGGAGTTTCAACCAGGCCTTCCTATAATAGGATACTACTTTCCTATAGGAAGTGGCACACTCACCAATATGAATAACATTCTTAGGGATCAAAGAAACTAATGATGAAGTCTGTAATTCCATTCCTACATGGTAGAAGTGGCCTTCCCCCTTCAAAAGGGTATCAGTTAAAGAAGACAATTAAATAGAAGCAAGTGATAACATGGCCCACATACTTCTTAGATAAAATCTTAAATATCCAAACCCTACCACACTGATAAGATGATGACTATACAGGAATTCTGGTTTCAGCTCTGTGTGGCAATCATCATATAATGGTATTGAAATATGTATATTATCATATGTGCAAAGAATCACCAATCCATGTTTGATGCATGATATAAGATGCTCAGGCTGGTGTACTGGGATGAACCAGAGGTATGCAATGGGAAGGGAGGTGGGAGCTGGGTTCAAGATGGGGAACCCATGTACACCCGGGGCAGATTCAGGTCAATGTATGAAAAAATGAATACAATAGTGCAAAGTAATTAGCCTCCAATTAAAATAAATTAAAAAAAAATATGTATACTTGAGAGTCACTGATAGTGCGAATCTATTAAGGCAAAAGTCTTGAGATCTGATTCAAAGAGGAAGACTGTGTATTCCCTGTCTTCAGCTTTATGGTACTTCACATGCATTCACACAGTTCCACAATTCTTAAATTCATCTGAAGACAAAAAATGTGACATTAAGAGAAGAGGAATGGTCTGTTTACAGAGAAGGTAAGTAGCAAAGTTTAAATAGATAAAGTCTCCTACCTACATCCATGCTTCTTAATGTAACCCCATGTAAACCTTCCTAAGGGCAACTAGGATACACAAGTCAAAGATGCTTCTCCCAGGATTACAGAGTTTGGTTGAGAAGATATAAGTTTGCTTAACTCTCACCTCATCCTTAAAATCAAATATCAGCCTTTAACACATCAGAAGATGGGAAGCTCTAGCAGATACTTTTACAGACAATACCTCCTTCTGCCTAAGACCAAGATGTAGATCCAAGTGGCAGGTGGAATGAGGTTTCCATCTTAAGATACCACAAGACTCCGCAGGAGTTCTTTTCTGGGAAGCTCTCCAAAAACATTGTGAGAAGTACAATGTGAGGGAGGAAAAGAAGGAAACTGACAAGAGCTTTGTTCTTTCTAAATGTCCTGAATATCACTTATCATTCCAGGTACAATGGCAGGCTTAACATGTTATGTAAACTATCTTCCAGCCCTGCCAAGACTAATTTTTTGATGTAGTTCAGTCACTCAGTCTTGCCTGACTCTTTCTGACTACATGTACAGCAAGAACCCTGGGCTCACCTGCCCTTCAAGTCTCCTAGACTCCTAGAGCTTTCTGAAATCCTTGACCTTTGAGTCAGTGATGCTTTGAGGCCATCTCACCCTATTCCCTTCCCTTCTTCTCCTGTGCCCACTCTCTCCCAGCATCGGTTTCTTCCCAGTGATTTTGCTCTAGGACTCATGTGGCCGATATATTGGCTCTTCATGTTCATCATTGGTCCTTCTGAGACAGTCAGAGATGGCTTCCTTCACACTTTTCCAGTTTGAACTCCACACTCACCACAGAACTCTCACACATCTTCTCCAGGCTTTGTTGCAAATCATCAATATTATGGCACTCAGTTCTTTTGGTTCTCTTCAGTCCTACACTCGTTTCTCCTGAAAATCAACTTTGACTAGTCAGGTCTTTTTCAGTAATCTCTCAGCTTTTTAACGTGGTGTTTGGTTGGTCACAGCTTTTCATCAAAGTGCAAGTTCCTTTAAATTTCATGGCTGCAGTCAATTCAGTAGTGTTATCGGAGGTCAAGAAAGGGAAACCTGTCACTAATTCAATCGAATCCCATCAATATATCTCAAAATGATGGGACCAAATTCCATGAGCTTATTTTTTGGGAGTGTTTGTTTTTTATATTGAGTTTTAATCCATCTTTTCCATTCTCCCCTTTCACCTTCATCAGAAGGCTCTTTACTTCATGCTATATTTCAGCCATTTGTGTGTTGTCATCTTCTAAATCAGGTTATTCATTCTTCTCACAGTAATTTTGTTTCCAGCTTCAGATTCTTTCAGCAAATTACTTTCCATGATGCACTCTGCACAGAAGTCAAATGAGCTGGGTGACGATATATAGCCTTGATGTATTTTCTTCCCTATTATGTACCAGTTCATGGTTCCTTTTGCAATTCCCACTGCTGTGTCTTCACCTGCCTGCACTTTCCCAGGAAACCGGTAAGATGGTCCCGTATTCTTCTCTCTTGAAGAATGTTCCACAATTTGTTATGACCCACACAGTCGAAGGGCTTCCCTCGTGGCTCAGATGCTAAACCATCTGTCTGCAATGGGGCAGACCCAGTTTTGATCTCTGGGTCTAGAAGATCCCCAGGAAAAGGAAATGGTAGTCTACAGTCCATGGGGTCACATAGAGTCAGACAGCACTGAATGACCTTATTTTGACATGCAGTCTATGCCAGTAAAAGAGACAATAAAGTAAATGTAAATAACTTTATGAAATCCCCTTGCTTCTAAGATCGAAACTCCAATTAAGGTTTACCTTTAGATTAAATGACTAACTTCACCTGCCTGTTTTGCTTTGTTTTGTTTTACACCTTTTTTTTCTCTGTGTCTCCATTTCAAGCTATCATCTACCAGTTGTTACATTCCTGGGCCCTTGCATCTACCTATACAAGAATTAAATTATGCCCATGCCACTCTCTGACCTTTGACACTCACTTAAAATAGTTAAGTTTCCAGAGCTGAAATAATGAATCTCTGTTCTGGGGAAATGTCAGGACAGTTTGGCAAATAGCTAGATATTTTCAGGGAGTGAATTTTTGAGCTGAATTACTGTAGCACCTCTTATCTGGGAAAGCACTATAGTTCCCCAAGCTGATGACAATTCTTAATTAGCATAAATTTCAGGAAACATAAACGTGCTTATTTCCATGTCCACAATCAATGAAGTACCAATTACGTATGTGTATATGTAACTTATCCCATCAAACTGATTAATTCATGTCAACTAAAGTTTGTTCCTTCACCAGCATGCTTAAAGGAATTATAGAGCTAGCCTAGAAATTAGAACAGAAATTTTGATTTCGCAAAAATAAGATGACATTGAGTGCAAATCTCTTCATGGAGGCATTACAAATAATCCTTCTATAAAGACAATACTTCCTCCAGAGCATCAAATGAATATTAACAGAAGACCTTGCCCAACAGTGAGGTCTCTACGGAAACTAGACATAACTGGGAAGAATGGAGGGAAGATGGAAAGAGGACGAGAGGAATAAAACCAAGTCTGTGTTTTGGGGTGTGAGATGGAGAAGCAGGATTAAGGATTCAGGCAAGTCACCTCTCTAAACTTAATTTAATTTTGACTGAAAGGAAGAAAGGTGAAGAAGCTGATGAAATATAGTTTGCCTAGAGTGAAAATCGAACAGAGAATGTGTGGTGTGGTCCTGCATGCCCCATATGACAGTGCAGGTCAACTAGTGTAAAAGGGCCTGGACGATCAAACATGGGGTTAGAAAGACAACCTGGGAGGGAAGTGCTTTTGACAGTGGACATGGAGGTATGCATCTGGGATGACCAATTGTGTAGAAAGGAATGCATTTTGAAAAATCCCAAACTGACAAAGAAGTGGGAACTTAGGGCTCAGTCACACAGAGGAGGTGGTGACAGCATTAAAATTCCCCCTCCTGCCACATGCTAAGACTTACTATCAGGCAAGAGAAAAAGACTATCTAGAACTATCATGCATGCTTCTGCCACCACAGGCTAGAAACCTATCCCATTAGGGCCATGATTTTTTTGCCCATGGTCACTGGCTTCTCCGAAAAACTGATACCACCAGGGTTTCTAAAGTCCCAGCAGCTGTACCTCTTGCTCCTGCGCTCACCAAGGCAGGCCCAAGTGTTCCATAATGGTCTTGAGGGTAGCCTTCTCTGGTGACCACACGGAGAGGTTGTTATCAAACTACATCTGAGACTCAGGATCAGGGAAATGAAATTAAAGGATTGAAAACTTTCCCACCAGCTGAGCAAGCCGCAGATTAAATACATGCAATCAACTCTGCAGATGCTTTCTCTATGGGATAAAAAAGGACAATAGATTTCCAATGAATGAAAATACCCAGGCTCTTGCAGCTCTCAGAACCAATAGGAGTTATCCCAGTTTAGAGTCTGACCTGTCCTTACTGAAGATCCAGAGTTAAGTTCTGCCCACATTTGGGCGAATTTTCTAGAGAGGTGGATTTGTGCTGTGACTCATGTTCAGGACCAGAACCCTGACAGCAGGGACCCGAAGTAAAATTCATTGTACTTATGATGTTCTGCTATGCCGTGTGGTGGTTCACTGTTTGTCTCACTTGAAAGCTTTCCTATTATTCTTGCTTATTTGGTGTTTTAAGATTGTTTATATCCTGTATATTTTTTGGTATGTATGTATTGGGCACTTTCTTTTCCTGCTTTCTGTGCCTTTTGTTGATGTTGCTTCTTGTCATTTTGGTTTTAATAGATATATATTTCCACATTAACTGTGATTTTCTCTTGTTCTGTGGGAAAGCTCTTATCATTTTGTCAGAGTTTTGTTTTGTTTTTTTTTTCCTTTATTCTTCAGGTGTCACTCAGCTCTGGTTATTTATTTAGTTCTACTGTTGATTCTGTGTTCTTCCCTATTGTCATTACTGCTTCTGTTATATTACCTGTGGTTTGATTTTTATTTCTTACCATTTGCCTGTCTTCATTTGTTCCCTCTGTCTAATCTTTTACTATGTGTTCTTGGTTCTTTGACCGGAAGTTGGGCCTGATCACCGAGGGTTTCAGCATTGTATCATAGACCACCAGAAAATTTCCAGCTCAAATTAATATTAATTAGTGAGGGTCTTTAAGAATACCTCCATCTGAAACGAAGAACCATTCAACCCAAAAGCCTATACTATCCAGAGCTGCTGGCTCACACCACACAAAATGCAAGACAGAAACACAAGCCAAATCATTCCCAGATGGACTGTCTAAAGTATACTAAACACATACACACCTGCAAAAGACCCCTCTGACACGGTCCCACCATGAAAGAGAGAGAAACATCATCAGCGGCAAATGTAATTGCCAGTCCCTCCTCCTCCAAGGACACACAAACCACTTGACCAAGCTATACACTCACGGTACAGACTGGAAGCAAATACTACCATCCTGCACCCTGGGAAGAAAAGACCAGTTACATAGTAAGCTAAAAAAATCTGAAAACAGTAAAGTATTTTGCAGGCAATGAAACAAGGTAAAAACACGAAAGACATAATTAAAGAGGAAATAGAAATTGTGGCAGAAAAATAATTGAGAGTAACGATACTAAAGATGATCAAACCTCTCAGGAAATAAATGGAGATCATGCAAGAAATATTTAAGAAGGGCATGGAACAAGTAAACAACAAGAAATGGATGATAGCACAATAACTGCCATATGTCTACTGTAGGCTGTTCCATTCCTTTGGAAAGCAGAAGCCAGAACAACATTGGAAAATAATTATCTTCCAATTTTTAAATGAAATATTAAAAGGAAACAAACCTTAATTAGCAAGCAGACCTGACAATTCAACTGATGCTAAAATAGATTTCACCCAAAACCAGAAGAATATAATATCTTCTCAAGGTTAAATATTTCTGAATAAATCATAAACTGCATCACTAATCAGGACTTGGTAAATTTAAGATAATCAAAATTGTGTCAAACATTTTTCTTTTTAACCACAGTGTTATGATTTATATGTCATTCATAGGTGCGGGAGAAAAACAAAAACAAATAAACATGACATAAATAACAAAATAAAAACTGAAATGCATGAATATATTGAGGTTCATGCATACACCTCTTCATTACGAAGAACTTAATGAAGAAATCAAAGAGGAAAATATATGTGTGTGTGTGTGTGTGTGTGTGTGTGTATCAGTACAGTTCAGTTCACTCGCTCAGCCGTTGTCGAATAATTGCGACCTATGAATCACAGCACTCCAGGCCTCCCTGTCCATCACCAGCTCCCAGAGATCACTCAAACCCACCTCCATCGAGTCAGTGATGCCATCCAGCCATCGCATTCTCTGCCGTCCCCCTCTCCTCCTGTCCCCAATTCCCAGCATCAGAGTCTTTTCTGTGAGTCAACTCTTTGCATGAGGTGGCCAAAGTATTGGAGTTTCAGCTTTAGCACCAGTCCTTCCAATGGACACCCAGGACTGACCACATTTAGAGTGGACTGGTTGGATCTCCTTGCAGTCCAAAGGACTCTCAAGAATCTTCTCCAACACCACAGTTCTTAAGCATCAATTCTTTGGCGATCAGGTTTCCTCACAGTCCAACACTCACATCTCTACATGATCACTGGAAAACCATATTCTTGACGAGACGGACCTTTGTTGGCAAAGTAATATCTCTGCTTTTTATTATGCTATCTAGTTTGGTCATAACTTTCCTTCCAAGGAGTAAGCGTCTTTTAATTTCATGGCTGCAATCAGCATCTGCAGTGATTTTGGAGACCCAAAAAATAAAGTCTGGCATTGTTTCCACATCTGTTTTCCATGAAGTATATATTTATACAAACTAATGACAATGAAAATGTGATTGCATAAAACCCATGAAACAGGGTAAAAGACTAACTAAACTTACAACTAAAGCAATTAGAGAAAGAATAAACAAAATGCCAAAATTAGGTTTTGGGAAAAAAATAAAAACATAGAGAATAGAACAGAAAAAATAAAAGATGAAAATAATAGCAAAGATCAATAATACTAATAGTGGGCTCTTTGACAGAATAAAGAAAATACATAAATCATGAGGCAGACTCATCAACAAAAAAGGGAGAACACTCAAATCAATACAGTTATACATGAGAAAGGAGACAGTATAACCAAAAACACAGAAATATCAAAGGATCATGATAGACTACAACAACCAACTTTAACCCAATAAAATGCAGAATTTGAAAGCCACAGACTAATTCTTAGAAACTCAACTAAAAGGAAACAGAAAATATGAACACAACATTGCAACCACTAATATTGACACTGCTATGAAAAATTTGCCAACTGACAACATTAAAGGTACATATGATGTCACAGGTGTTTTATGAACCATTAAGTTAAATGTTAACATATGCACTTCTAAAACTTTTCCAAAATACTACAACAGTAGAAAACCCACAAACTCATCCTACGAGTACAGCATCACCTGATAGCAAAGACAAAGTTTACACCGAAAAGTTAACTAGTATCACATAGACAAACATAGAGGCAAACATCCTCAACAAAATAATCCCAAGAAAAATCCAAAAACACATTAGAAGTATCGAAAAGATTTAATATGTGTGTTTTTCCCCAGATATACATACATTCTCTGGTAACTGTGTATCAATCCATGAGATACATCGTAACAATTTTCAGGATTGAAACCATATGATCACCTCAGTTCAGTTGAGTACAGTTCAGTTCAGTTCAGTCTCTCAGTCTGTCTGACTATTTGCAACCCCATGAATCACAGCATGCCAGGCCTCCCTGTCCATCACCAACTCCCAGAGTTCACTCAACTCATATTCATCGAGTCGGTGATGCCATCCAGCCATCTCATCCTCTGTCATCCCCCTCTCCTACTGCCCCAAATGCCTCCCAGCATCAAAGTCTTTTCCAGTGAGTCAACTCTTCGCATGAGATGGCCAAAGTATTGGAGTTTCAGCTTTAGCATCTGTCCTTCCAGTGAACACCCAGGACTGATCTCCTTTAGAATAGACTGGTTGGATCACCTTGCAGTCCAAGGGACTCTCACGAGTCTTCTCCAACATCACAGTTCAAAAGCATCAATTCCTCAGCCCTCAGCTTTCTTCACAGTCCAACTCTCATATCTGTACATGACCACTGGAAAAACCATAGCCTTGATTAGATGAACCTTGTTGGCACAGTAATGTCTCTACCCTTTTAATATGCTATCTAGTTTGGTGGTAACTTTCATCCCAAGGAGTCAGTTCAGTTCAGTTCAGTCGCTCAGTCGTGTCCAACTCTTTACGACCTCATGATTCACAGCACGCCAGGCCTCCCTGTCCATCACCAACTCCAGGAGTTAACTCAAACTCATGTCCATCGAGTTGGTGGTGCCATCCAGCCATCTCATTCTCTTTCGTCCCCTTCTCCTTCTGTCCCCAATTCCTCCCATCATCAGAGTATTTTCCAGTAAGTCAACTCGTCACATGAGGTGGCCAGAATATTGGAGTTTCAGCTTTAGCATCTGTCCTTCCAATGAACACCCAGGATTGATCTCCTTTAGAATGGACTGGTTGAGTAAGTGTCCTTTAATTTCATGGCTGCAATCAGCATCCACAGTGATTCTGGAGCCCAAAAAATTAAAGTCTGACAATGTTTCCACTGTTTCCCCATCAATTTGCCATGCAGTGTTGGGAGCAGTGTCCGTGATCTTAGTTTTCTGAATGTTTAGCTTTAAGACAACATTTTCACTCTCCTATTACACTTTCATCAAGGGACTTTATAGTTCCTCTTCACTTTCTGACATAAGGGTGGTGTCATATGAGTATCTGAGGTTATTAATACTTCTCCAAGCAATCTTGATTCCCATTTCTGCTTCTACAGCCCAACGTCCCACGTGATTTACTTTGCATATATGTTAAATAAGCAGGGTGACAATATACAGCCTTGATGTACTCCTTTCCTATTTAGAACCAGTCTGTTTTTCCATGTCCAGTTCTCACTGCTGCTTCCTGACCTGCATACAGGTTTCTCAAGAGGAAAATCAGGTGGTCTGTTGTTCCCATCTCTTTCAGAATTTTCCACAGTTTATTGTGATCCACACAGTCAAAGACTGTCATAGTCAATAAAGCAGAAATAGATGTTTTTCTGGAACTCTCTTACTTTTTCCATGATCCAGAGGATTTTGGCAATTTGACCTCTGGTTCCTCTGTCTTTTCTAAAACCAGCTTGAACATCTGGAAATTCAAGGTTCACGGATGCTGGAGCCTGGCTTGGAGAATTTTGAGCATGTCTTTATTAGCGTGTGAGATGAATGCAATTGTGCTGTAGTTTGAGCATTCCTTGGCATTGTTTTTCTTTGGGATTGGAGTGAAAACTGATATTTTCCAGTCCTGTGGCCACTGCTGAGTTTTCCAAATTTGCTGGTATATTGAGTGCAGCACTTTCACAGCACGATCTTTCAGGATTTGAAATAGCTTCACTGGAATGTCATCACCTCCACTAGCTTTGTTCATAGTGATGCTTGACTTCACATTCGAAGAAATCTGCCTCTAGGTGATTGCTAGCACCATCGTGATTATCTTGGTCTTGAAGATAGATTTTGTACAGTTCTTCTGTGTATTCTTGCCACCCCTTTTAATCATCACCTCAATAGATGCAAAAAAAAAAAAAAAAAACTTTGATAAAATTCAACAAGCATGTGTGATAAACAGTCTTTCCAGAAACTGAGCCTAGCAAACATTACCTCAACATAGTAAAAGGATGCAAATCCAAACTATAGTGAGGTATAATTTTACACTATTCTCTGTGGTGATCATCATAGAAATTGACAGTAGGGCTCTTCCTTGGTGATCCAGTGTCTAAGACACCATGATTCCAAATCAGGGGTTCCATGTTTGATTCCTGGTCAGGGAAATAAAATCCATATGCAGCATTTAAGGCCTGGTGTAACCAAATAATGAAGCAAATGTGTGTGTGTATGTGTGTACATATATATAATACAATTTTAAAATATAATACAAATATAATTAAAATATATAAATAAAATAAAATATATAAAATATGATTAAAATAAAATAAAAATTTATAGTATAAATATAATATACCAACATTTATATTATAAATTAACAAATATTATATATATGTATATATATTATATATGTATATATATATATATATATACACACACACACATAAACTTTAAAGCAATGAATGAAGGAGATGATGTGGAGGAAAGGGAACATTCTCTAGTGTTTTGCAGTTCAGTTCAGCTCAGTTGTTCAGCCGTGTCCTACTCTTTGAGACCCAATGAATCACAGCACGCCAGGCCACCCTGTACATCACCAACTCCCACCGAGATAGAGCAGAGTATGAATGTTCTTTAGAAAAGTATTAATAAAACTACCATATGTCCAAATTCCACTATTTGACATATACACAGATGAAACTACCATTAGGACAAAAAAAGAAAAAGCATGTGTATCCCAGCATCCACTGCAATACCATTTACATTAAATAAGTTATGTAACAATCTAGGTGTCCTCTACTGATGAATGGATAAAGAAGCTGTAGTACATCCTTAGGATGGAAAATTTCTCATCTAGAAAAAGGAAAATCTTGGATTATTTCTTGAGATATGAATGTATCTAGAGCCTATTATATAGAATGAAGTAATTCAGAAAGAGAAACTCCAATATTGTAGATTAATGCATATATGTAGAATCTAAAATCCTGGTTCTGAAGAATCTATCTGAAAGGTGGGAAAAGAAATGCAGAGGTAAAGAACAGACATGGACACAGAAGTGTAAGTAGAGAGTGGCACGATTTGAGCAAGATACTCTGACATATGTACAATACCAACTATGAAGTAGTTAGCTGGCGAGAAGCTCCTCCTCAGGACTCTGGTATGCCCTAGACGAGTGGACTGTGGGGTAACAGAGGAGGCTCAAGAGCAGGTGAGAGGGCTGCTCAAAAGGGAATCTCATGTATATATACTGATAGCCGATTTACATTGTGGTACAGCAGAAAGTAACAAACATTGTAAAGCTATTATTCTCCAATTTCAAATTGTTTCTTAAATTGAAAAATGATAGTCACTCCTTGGCCAACTTGGGGAAATAACAAGAAATGCATCACAGTGCATATGTCAAGTAAAATATATACTGGTGCGTTTGTCAAGTAAAATCTGCACCAATGACTGCTTTAGTATATATAGACAAACCATAAGGCAAAAACTTCAAATTCAGAGCTAAAATAGCCAGAATCAATTCAGACTCTAGGCATAAGTATTTCTCACTTCATTTGATTGCCATTTTTTTTCTTTTATGTTATTTAATATTTTTAAAATTTATTCATTTTAATTGGAGGCTAATTACTTTACATTATTTTATTGGTTTTGCCATACATTGACATGAATCTGCCCCGGGTGCACATGTGTTCCCCATCTTGAACCCCCTCCCACATTCCTCCCAATGCCATCCCTCTGGTTCATCCCAATACACTAGCCCTGAATATACTACATCATGCATCGAACGTGGACTGGGAATTCATTTCACATATGATAATATATGTTTAAATGCCATTCTCGGAAATCATTCCACCCTCACCCTCTCCCACAGAGGCGCTGGGTTGGATGCACATCCCTGGTCTGAGCCACTCAGGTTCAGGTACTCAGGTACTCCACAAAGACACAGACTTGTTTGGGCCTTCGCTTTGTGCCCTTCCTCGGTGTAAGCAGCTCAGGTGACCAGCTGTTTGGCCAGCAGGGTCGCTGTGACTTATCGCCTCCCCAGTCCCTGCTGCTTGGTTTTCTGGGCATACAACCAGAGCACCTTCTCAGGCAGATGTTAACTGGCCAGAAACATAAGAAGTCCTGGCAAGCAAAGAAGTCTGCCTGTATTTTGGTATCGGATGACTTTCTGGGACCGTGATTGCCCCCTACTGGCCCTGCCTGACCTCCCCTGTCTGTCTCTGTGGGGGATGGGCCTTCGCAGCTGGCTAGTTCTGCTCAGTCCTTTTTTCTGTGAGCCGGTCTCGCAAAGTCTTAGGTTAGGGCCTTTTGGCGGGATAACTATCCCACAGTCTGCTTTGTTATCTTCAGTTAGCTCTTTCAGATTGCCCTCGGGGAATTCAGGCTGGGTCCTCAATGAAGCCTGCACCTCCCTGCCCAGCCCCAACTTGCTAATGGTGGATGCGGGTGTCTGCACTGCTTCTCTGCTGGGAATTACCACTGGGAGAGTAATCTGTGGGTTTTGATTATTTTTCTCTTTTTCTTCCCACTTATGTTGCCCTCTGAGGTTCCAAACTCGCCATGAACTCACAAGTGAGAGTGTTTCCTGGTGTTCGGAACTTTTTAAACTTCTCCCTTTTTTATGCCTCCCTTCCCAGGTCAGAGTTCCATCCCTATCTCTTTTGTCTCTCTTTGTATCTTTTATGTTTTTTCCTACCTCCTTTTGAAGCCAGTGGGCTGCTTTTCTGGGTGCCTGATGTCCTCAGCCGGCATTCAGTTGTTTCGTGGAATTTACTCAGTGTTCAAAGGTTCTTTTGATGAATTTGAGGGAGAGAAAGTGGTCTCCCCATCATTTTCCTGCACCATCTCCTTCCTTTCCTCCATTTTTTTTATTTCTAAAAGTAAAGAAGGATTATCAGTTGATGTCACCGATTTATAGAAACATGAATTCATTCATATTTTAGTACCTAATAGTAAGCCTCTGATATTCAGAAGTATCCTAAGTAGCAAATTATAAATGTACTTTGAAAGCTGAGGTCTGTCAAGGATCATTTATTTTAAAATCCTGGAATTTGTGCTGCTGCTGCTGCTAAGTCACTTCAGTCGTGTCCGACTCTGTGTGACCCCATAGACAGAAGCCCACCAGGCTCCCCCGTCCCTGGGATTCTCCAGGCAAGAACACCGGAGTGGGTTGCCGTTTCCTTCTCCAATGTGTGAAAGTGAAAAGTGAAAGTGAAGTCGCTCAGTCGTGTCCGACCCTTAGCGACCCCAAGGACTGCAGCCTATCCGGCTCCTCCATCCATGGGATTTTCTAGGCAAGAGTACTGGAGTGGTTTGCCATTGCCTTCTCCGCGAATTTGTGCTACTGACTGGGAAAAATGCACAGCAAAAATTTTGAGAATTGTATTTTCTTCAGCCAGACTTTAATCCTGAGGGGAGAGCAGCATGGGGAACACATGTAAACCCATGGCTTATTCATAGCAATGAATGGCAAAAACCACTAAAATACTGTAATTATTTAACTGCTCCAACTAAAATAAATAAATGTTAAAAATGTTGTACAATCATAATGAATGTGATTTGTCTCAAAACATTTTTGATTAAAAGACTTGTCTACTATTAGTATAGAAACTAGGGTTCCTTTATTGTTTATTGCTTGGATGAAATTTTACTTGCACACTAATTCTAGTTTTTTTTATTTTTAATTATTATTTTTTATTGGTGGCTAATTACTTTACAATATTATATTGGTTTTGCAATACTTTGACATTAATCCTCCCCAGGTGCACACGTGCTCCCCTTCTTGAACCCCCCTCCCACATCCCTCCTCCCTTTATCCTACTCCCGGGTCATCCATGTGCACCAGCCCCAAATGTCCTGCATCATTTGTCGAACCTGGACTGGTGATTCGCTTCACATGTGATAATATACATGTTTCAATGCCATTCTCCTAAATCATCCCTCTCCCACAGAGTCCAAAAGACTGTTCTATACACCTGTGTCTCTTTTGCTGTCTCATATACAGGGTCATCGTTACCATCTTTCAAAATTGTTTGCATTAGTATACTATATTGTTGTTTTTCTTCCTGGCTTACTTCACTCTGTATAATAGGCTCCAGTTTCATCCACCTCATTAGAACTGATTCAAATGTATTCTTTTTAATGGCTGAGTAAAACTCCTTTGTGTATAGGTACCAAAGCTTCCTTATCAATTCATCTGCAGATGGACATATAGGTTGCTTCCATGTTCTTGCTATTATAAACAGTGCTGCAATGAACAATCGAGTATACGTGTTTCTTTCAAATCTGGTTTCTTCAGTATTTATGCCCAGGAGTGCGACTGCTGGATCGTATGGCAGTTCTATTTCCAGTTTTTTAAAGGAATTTCCACACTGTTCTCCATAGTGGTTGTAGTAGTTTTCATTCCCATCAACAGTGTAACAGGGTTCCCTTTTCTCCAAACCCTCTCCAGCATTTATTGCTTGTAGACTTTTGGATAGCAGCCATTCTGACTTGTGTGAAATGGTACCTCTTTGTCATCTTGATTTGCATTTCTCTGATTATGAGGGATGTTGAGCAGTTTTTCATGTGCTTGTTAGCCATCTGTATGTCTTCTTTGGATAAATGTCTGTTTAGATCTTTGGCCCATTTTTTGATTGGGTCATTTATTTTCCTGGAATTGAGCTGCAGGAGCTGATTGTATATTTTGGAGAATAATTCTTTGTCAGTTGCTTCAGTGGCTATTATTTTCTCCCATTCTGAAAGCTGTCTTTTCACCTTGTTTATAGTTTCCTTTGCCGTGCAGAAGCTTTTAATTTTCATTAGGTCCCATTTGTTTATTTTGCTTTTAGTTCCAATATTCTGGGAGGTGGCTCATGGAGGATCCTGCTGTGATTTATGTCAGAGAGTGTTTTGCCTATGTTCTCCTCTAGGAGTTTTATAGTTTCTGGTCTTACATTTAGATCTTTAATCCATTTTGAGATTGTTTTTGTGTATGATGTTAGGGAGTGTTCTAGTTTCATTCATTTACCAGTTTCCCCAACACCACTTGTTAAAGAATCTGTCTTTTCTCCATTTTATATTCTTGCCTCCTTTGTCACAGTGAAGGTGTCCATAGGTGCATGGATATATCTCTGGACTTTCTATTTTGTTTCATTGATCTATATTTCTGTCTTTATGCCAGTACCATACTGTCTTGATGATTGTGGCTTTGTAGTAGAGCTTGAAGTTCAGCAGGTTGATTCCCTCAGTTCCATTCTTCTTCAAGATTGCTTTGGCTATTCGCGGTTTTTTGTATTTCCATACAAACTGTGAGATTACTTGTTGTAGCTCTGTGAAAAATACTGTAGGTAGCTTGATACGGATTGCATTGAATGTATGTTACTTTAGGTAGTATACTCATTTTCACAATTATCGGGGACCAGCCTCGATATGGCCCAGGATATCCTCGGGATGAACGGTGTCAGCGTCAGTGAGAGAGAGAGAGAGAGACAAAACCCAGGCACGGGGTTTGCTCTGTTTACGTAGGCCGCAGGCGCCCTCTTGAATCACCGGAGGCACCCCACCAGGGCACCACCTCAAGTGGGTCTTAGAAGCCCAGGCAGATAAATAAAAGCAGAGGGCCAAGCACTCCAAGGATCTCAACCAGAAAAAGGAGAATAGAGAAAAGGACGGAAAAAGAGAAAGAACGACATGGGGAGACCAAGCTTCAGTGAGCAAGGCCCAAAACTTTATTTTCCAGTGCAGCTTTTATACCCTAAGTTGTACACATAAAAACTATAGAAAGGGAGATATAGAGTCACGCCAAAAACATGCAGGGTCTGCAGTCTTGACCCTTATCAAAATCAGGGCTTATTTTTGTATATCTCATGATACACAAAACTTTTAGGTGATTTACATCATCTTCTGGCCAGGAGGCCTGCTGACATTTTATGGCCCTCTCTCCTAACAAAGGTTAGTTAGCTAGAAAAAGTCTTATATTCTTTTAAAGTGATTTTCGTAAAGTCAGGTGCTAGACACATGACAAAGTTACATTCCTATAAGACAAAAGTGTAGTGAGCTACAAGAAAGGAATTTATTAACTTAAGATCTGATGTGGTTAAATCAAAGGCTACTACTTATATTCTCTACCTGTGATTAATATATTTCCAAGGTACAATAGATAAACTTTGCAACAAGCATAGATTCAACAATAAAATCTTTTTTTAGTAGTATTCTAATGATTTTTACTTCTTCAACAAATTCCTGTATTTTAGAATATTAGGCTTTCTGTCCTTGCATGGCTGGGAGGCTGTAAACAGTCACATTCATAGTTGTAAGAGCCCGGACAAACTTGTCATGCAAGTTAGAAAGCTATCAGAGGGACTTGGATTGGAACACTCCTATTAAGCCGAGGAGAACTTTTAACTACAGCTTTGAATTAATGTTTTCAGAGATAGGTGGTTGGGGGGAAGCCCCCATAAGTATTAGAGGACTTGATAAGAGGTGTAAGATAGTAAGGCAGTCAGACTCTGGTTTTCATTGGGGTAGATGCTCGGGTAAGTCCAGGGGGTTCCTCGAGTCCTGATTAGCCTTTGCCCGTCAGGCCTCTTCCCCAATTCACCATTGCCACGGGTAGGATTTCCCTCGCTGGCTCCCGGCACACAATATTTATTCTTCTAATCCATGAACATGGTATATTTCTCCATCTATTAGTGTCCTATTTAATTTCTTTCACCAGTGTCTTATAGTTTTCTATAGAACTCTTTTGTTCCTTTCCTCCTCCCAGCCCAACCACTCCCTATCCCAATTTTAGCACGGCACTGGCCTCAGTCTTGACAGGAAGGGGACGGGCCCAAGATGGCAGCAGCCGACGGCAACAACTTGTTCTACCCCATCACTCTGCTCATAGACGAGCTCCGCAACGAGGATGTTCAGCTTTGCCCCAACAGCATCTAGAAGCTGTCCACCATTGCTTTGACCCTTGGGGTCGAAAGGGCCCAGAGTAAACTTCTGCCCTTCCTTACAGACACAGTCTACGATGAGGACGAGATCCTTTTGGACCTGGCAGAGCAGCGGGGCACCTTTACCACTCTGGTGGGTGGCCTCGAGTACATGCACTGCCTGCTGCTGCCCTTGAAGTTGCTGGACACGGTGGAGGAGACGGTCCCTGCGGGATATCTCGCATGAGCACTCCCCCTCCGATCTTGAGGTCCACTTCGTGCCCCTGGTGAAGTGGCTGGCGGGTGGAGCCTGGTTCACCTCCCACACTTCAGCCTGCGACCTCTTCTCTGTCTGCTACCCCCATGTGTCCAGTGCCATCAAGGCAGAGCTTCAACAGTACTTCCAGAACCTATGCTCAGATGACACCCCCATGGTGCAGTGACCCACAGCCTCCAAGTTTGGGGAGTTCGCCAAGGTGCTGGAGCTGGACAACATCAAGAGCGAGATCATCCCCATGTTCTCCAACCTGGCCTCTGACGAGCAGGACTCGGTGCGGCTGCTAGCAGTGGAGGCATACGTGAACATCGCCCAACTCCTGCCCCAGGAGACCTTGGAGGACCTGGTGATGCCCACCCTGTGCCAGGCTGCTGAGGACAAGTCCTGGCGCGTCCGTTACATGGTGGCCGACAAGTTCACAGGGCTCCAGAAAGCAATGGGGCCTGAAATCACCCAGAAGAACCTGGGTCCTTCCTTCCAGAACCTGATGAAAGACTATGAGGCTGACTGAGGTGAGGGCTGCCGCCTCCCACAAGGTCAAAGAATTCTGTGAAAATCTCTCCGCTGACTGTCGGGAGAATGTGATCATGACCCAGATCTTGCCCTGCATCAGGGAGCTGGTGTCTGATGCCAACCAGCACGTCAAGTCAGCCCTGGCCTCCATCATCATGGGCCTCTTTCCAATCCTGGGCAAAGACAGCATGATCCTGCACCTCTTCCTGGCCCAGTTGAAGGACGAGTGCCCGGAGGTGCGGCTGAACATCATCTTCAACCTGCACTGCATGAACGAGGTGATCGGCATCAGGCAGCTGTTGAAGTCCCTACTCCCTGCCATCGTGGAGCTTGCGGAGGATGCCAAGTGGCGGGTGTGGCTGGCCATCATCGAGTATATCCTTCTGCTGGCGGGACAACTGGGGGTGGAGTTCTTTGATGAGAAATTCAACTCCTTGTCCATGGCCTGGCTTGTGGATCATGTCTATGCCATCGGCGAGGCAGCCACCAGCAACCTCAAGAAGCTGGTGGAGAGGTTCAGGAAGGAGTGGGCCCATGCGACTATCATCCCCAAGGTCTTGGCCATGTCTGGGGACCCCAACTACCTGAACCGCATGGCCACACTCTTCTGTATCAATGTGCTGTCTGAGATCTGCAGGCAGGACATCACCACCAAGCACATGCTGCCCACCGTGCTGCACATGGCCGGGGACCCTGTTGCCAACGTCCGCTTCAACGTATCCAAGTCCCTGTAGAAGATCGGGCCCATCCTGGACAACAGCATGCTTCAGAGCGAGGTCAAGCCCGTCCTTGAGAAGCTGACCCAGGACCAGGAAGTGGACGTCAAGTACTTCGCCCAGGAGGCTCTGACTGTTCTGTCTCTCGCCTGATGCTGGAAGAGGACCCACCGCCGGCATACGGTGTCCACCCTCCCCCGCCAGGCCCCTCCCTGGGGGGATAGTGGGGGTCCTTTGGCTGTCACTCCCCGTGCATGGTCTGACCCCAGGTCCCTCTCCCGGCACGGTTCCTCCCTCAGACCGGGACTCCGACTCCTCACATCCACCCCTCACGGGGCTGGGGTCACACAGGGTGGGACGGAGCAGAGCCCTGGGAGGACGGGGCCGCTCCCGCCAGGTGGGGAGTGGGGCGAGCACCCCGGTCTCCAGCCAGTGCTGCTGCATGGGGGCCCCTCCCCCATCTCCTCTGCCTCCCTCCCTTCCTCCTGGTGGTTTTTTGTGTTAGTTGTGCCGTTTTTATTTTAGTCCCTTTCCCCCCTTTTCACAGAGAAATAAATGTCTAGAAATTAAAAAAAAGAAGCCTTTTGTTGCTTTATGTAGATATATCTCTAAGTATTTTATTATTTTCGTTGCAGCAGTGAATGGAATAGTTTCCTTAATTTCTCTTTCTATTTTCTCATTATTAGTATATAGGAATTCAAGGGATTTCTGTGTGTTGATTTTACATCCTACAACTTTACTGTATTCATTGATTAGCTCTAGTAGTTTTCTGGTAGAGTCTTTAGGGTTTTCTGAGTAGAGGATCATGTCATTGGCAAACAATGAGGGTTTTACCTCTTTTCCAGTTTGGATTACTTTGATGTCTTTTTCTGCTCTGATTATTGTGCCCAAAACTTCCAGAACTATGTTGAACAGTAGTGGTAAGAGTGGCCACCATTGTCTTGTTCCTGACTTTAGGGGAAATGCTTTCAATCTTTCACTGTTGAGGATAATGTTTGCTGTGGGTTTGTCATATTAGCATAGGCTTAATGAAGGACAAATCTAATGAAGCCTCCCATAGGAATACTGAAAAGCCCACAAGCATGACAAAATTAGAGCCTCTTTAGCTTACTACTCCCATACCAGAAATAATATATAAGAAACTGAGCGATTAGGTACCAAAATACTCACCAAAATACTGGGATATTTTTAGTATCATGTAGATTTAAATCCCTAGGAATTAAGAACAGCATTGTAAACCATATGAGGTTTCTTCCTGTACGTTCAATTCAGTTCAGTTAAGTCGCCCAGTCATGTCATATCACAAGTAAAACCAGTTAATATGTAATTTTTAATATTTTAAGGGTTAAGATGACATATCCTGCCTGTTAACTTGTGGTATTTTGTCTGGTCATACATTGCTCTTGTTTGAAATGATTTACACAGGCCTTCACAAATGGGATTTTGCATAGGGAAGTGGAGAAGGAAATGGCAATCCACTCCAGTGTTCTTGCCTGCAGAATCCAAGGGAAGGGGGAGCCTGGTGGGCTTCCGTCTATGGGGTCACACAGAGTCGGATACGACTGAAGTGACTTAGCAGCAGCAGCAGTGGGTTTGTCATATATAGCTTTTATTATGTTGAGGTATGTTCCTTCTATTCTCATCTTCTGGAGGGTTTTTATCATAAATCCATGTTGAATTTTGTCAAAGGCTTTCTCTGCATCTATTGAGATATCCATTTTTTTTTCAGTTTGTTAATGTGCTGTATTACATTGACTGATATACTGATATTGAAGAATCATTGCATTCTTGGGATAAAGCCCACTTGGTAATCATGTATGATGTTCTTTATGTGTTGTTGGATTCTGATTGTCAGGATTTTGTGAAGGAATTTTGCATCTATGTTCATCAGTGATATTGGGCTGTAGTTATTTTTTGTGTGTGTGAGATCTTTGACAGGTTTTGTGATTAGGGTGATGGTGGCCTCATAGAATGAGTTTGGAAGTTTCCCTTCCTCAGCAATTTTCTGGAATAGTTTGAGTAGAATAGGTGTTACCTTTTCTCTAAATTTTTTGGTAGAATTCAGCTGTTATGCTTTCTGGCCCTGGGTTTTTGTTTGCTGGGAGATTTCTGATTACAGCTTCGATTTCCGTGCTTGTGATGGGTCTGTTAAGATTTTGTATGTCTTCCTGGTTCAGTTTTGAAAACTTGTATTTTTCTAAGAATTTGTCCATTTCTTCCAAGTTGTCAATTTTATGGCCATATAATTTCTGATAGCAGTCTCTTATGATCCTTTATATTTCTGTGTTGTCTATTGTGATCTCTCCTTTTTCTTTTCTGGTTTTATTGATTTGGATTTTCTCCCTTTGTTTCTTGATGAGTCTGGCTTGTGGTTGGTAAATTTTATTTACCCTCTCAAAGAGCCAGCTTTTGGTTTTGCTGATTTTTGCTATGGTCTCTTTAATTAAATTTGCATTTATTTCTGCCTTAGTTTTAAGATTTCTTTCCTTCTGCTAACCCTGGGGTTCTTCATTTCTTCCTTTTCTAGTTTCTTTAGATGTAGAGTTAGATTACTTAGTTGACTATTTTCTTGTTTCTTGGGGTACGCCTATATTTCTATGAACTTTCCCCTTAGCATGGCTTTCACAGTGTTCCATAAGATTTGGTTTGTTGTGTTTCCATTTTCATTCATTTCTATGCACATTTTGATTTCTCTTTTGATTTCTTCTATGATTTGTTGGCTATTCAGCAGCGTGTTGTTCAGCCTCCATATGCTGGCATTTTTAATAGTTTTTCTCTTGTAGTTGAGATCAAATCTTTCTGCACTGTGGGCAGAAAAGATGCTTGAAAATTTTCAATATTTTTTGTATTTACCAAGTCAAAATTTATGGCCCAGGATGTGATCTATCCTGGAAAAGGTTTTTTTGTGCACTTTAGAAAAAGGAGAAATTCTTTGTTTTGCAGTGAAATGCCCTATAGATATCTATTAGGTCTATATGGTCTATTATATCATTTAAAGTTTGTGTTTCGTTGTTAATTTTCTGTTTAGTTGATCTATACATAGGTGTGAGTGGGGTATTAAAGTCTTCCACTATTATTGCACTGTTGTTAATTTAGCCTTCCATACTTGTTAGTAACTGTCTGACATATTGCAGTGTTCCTATGTTGGGTGCATATGTTTATAATTGCTATATCTTCTTCTTGGATTGATCCTTTGATCAATATGTAGTTTCCTTCTTTGTCTCTTTTCACATCCTTTGTTTTAAAGTCTATTTTATCTGATACGAATATTACTACTCCTGCTTTCTTTTGGTTTCTATTTGCATGGAATATCTTTTTCCAGCACTTCACTTTCAGTTTGTGTGTGTCCCTTGTTTTGAGGTGGGTCTCTTGCAGACAACATGATAAGGCTCTTGTTTTTGTATCTATTCAGCCAGTCTTTGTCTTTTGGTTGGGACATTCAACCCATTTACATTTAAGGTAAATATTGATAGGTATGATCCCATTGCCATTTTCTTTACTGTTTTGGGTTCAAGTTTATGTACCCTTTCTGTGTTTCCTGTCAAGAGAAGATCCTTTAGCATTTGTTGGAGAGCTGGTTTGGTGATGCTGAATTCTCTCAGCTTTTGCTTGTTTGTAAGGCTTTTGATTTCTTCTTCATATTTGAATGAAATCCATGCTGGGTACAATCATCTGGGCTGTAGGCTATTTTCTTTCATCACTTTAAGTATGTCGTGTCATTGCCTCCTGGCCTGAAGAGTTTCTGGTGAAAGATCACTTGTTATCTTTCTGGGAATCTCCATGTGTTTTATTTGTTGGTTTTCCCTTGCTCCTTTTAATATTTGTTCTTTGTGTTTGATTTTTGTTAGTTTGATTCATGTTTGTCTTGGAGAATTTGGCCTTGAGTTTATCCTGATAGGGACTCTCTGTGTTTCTTAGACTTGATTATTTCTTTCCCCATTTTAGGGAAGTTTTCAACTCTTATCTCCTCAAGTATTCTCTCATGGTCTTTCTTTTTGTCTTTTCTTTTAGGACTTCTATGATTCGAATGTTGGGGCATTTAACATTGTCCCAGAGGTCTCAGAGATTGTCCTCATTTCATTGAATTCATTTTTCTTTTTTCCTCTCTGTTTCATTTATTTCTACAATTCTATCTTCTAACTCGCTTATCCTATCTTCTGTCTCCATTATTCTACTATTGGTGCCCTCCAGAGTGTTTCTGATTTCATCTATTGCATTATTCATTGTATAGTCACTCTTTTTATTTCCTCTAGATCCTTATTAAACCTTTCTTGCATCTTCTCGATCCTTGTCTCCAGGTTATTTATCTGTAACTTCAGTTTGTTTTCAAGATTTTAAATAATTTTCACTATCAATATTCGAAATTCTTTATCAAGTAGATTCCCTATATCTTACTTTGTTTTTTTTTTTTTTTTGGTGCGCATTTGTCCTGTTCCTTTACCTGCTGAGTATTTATCTGCCTCTTCGTCTTGCTTATATTGCTCTGTTAGTGGTGCCATTTCCGTCTTCAGGCAGTGTGTGGATTTTTCTTTATTGTGTAGCTTCATCGCTGTGTGTGGCCTTGGAAGGGTAGCATGTCAAGGTTGCCTGGTTCGGGAAACTTGTGTCGGTGTTCTGCGGGGTGGAGCTGGATTTCTTCTCTCTGTAGTGCAATGAACTGTCCAGTAATGAATTATGAGATGTCATTGGGGTTGGAGTGGCTTTGGGCAACCTTTATATTGAAGATCAGGTCTATTCTCCTGTGTTGCTGGAGAATTAGCTTGGTATGTCTTTCTCTGGAACTTGTTGACCCTTGGGTGGTGCCTGGTTTCAGTGAAGGTATGGAGGCATTTGATGAGCTCTTGTCAATTAATGTAACCTAGAACAGCAGTTCTCTGGTGTTCTCAGGATTTGGACTTAAGCCTCTGCCTCTGGTTTTCAGTCTTATTCTTGCAGTAGTCTCAAGACTTCTCCATCAGTCTCTTCCAATTCAGTTCCTTCTGTTTAAGCTTCTTCTGTTTGATGATTTCTTCAGTGTCTATTTCCTGTCCTGATACAAGGGTGGTGGTAGACACTTTTTTAAGCTCACCTGTTCGGTAGTACTGTGGGAAGGAAGGTAAGCTGCAGACAAATATCAGTGGCATCAGTGGGGAGTGCTTGCAGTATCTTGGATACACTGGGTTTGCCAGCGCTCACGGCGTGTGTGCTTTCCCAGTCTACACTGCACAGGCTTTAGGTTGCTGTGCTGGGAAGCGTCCGAGGCCGGCACTGGGTTGGATGTACATCCCTGTTCTAAGCCGCTAAGCTTCTGGTTCTCAGATACTCCACAAAGGCGCAGATTTGGTTGGGCCTGCGTTTTGTGCCCTTGCCCAGTCCAAGCAGCTCAGGTGACGAGGTGTTTGGCCAGCACAGTCGCTGTGACTTATTGCCTCCCCCGTCACTGTTGCTTGGTTTTCCGGGCGTACTATCAGTGTACCTTCTCAGATTGATATCAACCGGCCAGAACCCAAGAAGTCTTGATTAGCAAAGAAGCCTGCTTACAGCTTGATATTGAATGCCTCCCTGGGGCCGAGATTTACTGCTTCCAGCTCTGGCTGCCCTTCCCTGCCTGTCTCAGGGTGGGATGGTGGATGGACTGACCTCAGCTAGCTAGCACTGTTCAGTCCTTTGTTCTATGAGTAGGTCTGGCATTGTCTTAGCTTGGGGCGTTTTGCCTTTCACGGGGTAGCTATCCCATTGTCTGCTTAGCTATCTTAAGTTAGCTCCTTCAGATTGCCCTCAGTGCTTTCAGGACCGGTCCTTACTCTAAGGGATGCAGCCCGCGCCTACCTTCCCAGCCCCCGCTTGCTAGGTGGGGGTGTGGGCAGCTGCGCTGCTTCTCCCCTGGAGTTCCTGCTGAGCATGTAGTCTGTAGATTTTAATTATTTATTTATTTTTCCTCCACGTTATGTTGACGTCTGAGGTTCCAAGTATTGCCACAGATTTACCAGTATTTCCAGGTGTTTGGAAACTTCTCTGTTTCTTAAGCCTCCCTTCCCTTGATGTACCTCTATCCATCCCTCTTTTGCCTCTCTTTTTATCTTTTATGTTATCTCTTACCTCTTTTCCAAGACAATGGGCTGCTTTTCTGGGTGCCTGATGTCCTCTACCGGCATTCAGAATTTGCTTTGTGGGATTTACTCAGCGTTCAAATGTCCTTTGGATGAATTTGTGGCGGAGAAAGTTGTCTCCCTATCATATTCCTCCTTCATCTTCCTGTTTCCTCCCTCACACTAATACTTAAAATTTATTCAATTCTAAGCTTTGTTTCTTTCAGAGTCTACAGTTCCCATATTTTAAAAAAAAATGATTAAACCATCTTCTATTATACCACCTTAGTTGTTATTTTTTACTACTTTCTTTAAGTATATTTATAGTGACTTGTAGAAGTAACTCTAGAGATATTGAGTGCCATTGTTCAGTCAACAAGTTGTCTTCAACTCTTTTTTGACGCCATGGAGTGTTGCACAACAGGCCTCTCTATCTTTCATTATCTTCCAGAGTTTGTTCAAATGCATACCCATTGTATTTCTGATATGGGCCAACCATCTCATCCTCTATTACTCCCTTCTTCACCTGTCATCAATCTTGAAAAGCATCATAGACTTTTCCAGTGAAGGGACACTTTGCATCAACTGGCCAAAACTGAAGTTTCAACTTCATCATTAGGCCTTCGAATGAATACTTAGGGTTGATTTCCTTTAGGATGAATTGGTTTAACCTCCTTGCAGTCCAAGGGACCCCTAAGAGTCTATTTCTTGGGGATTCAATATCACTGCAGATGGTGGTTGCAGCCATGAAATTAAAAGACGCTTTCTCCTTGGAAGGAAAGTTACAACCAACCTAGATATAATATCAAAAAGTAGGGGCATTCCTTTGCCAACAAAGGTCCATCTAGGCAAGGCTGTGGTTTACTCAGTGGTCATGTGTGAATGTGAGAGTTGGACTCTAAGAAAGGCTGAGAGCCGAAAAATTGATGCTTTTGAACTGTGGTGTTGGAGAAGACTCTTGAGCGTGCCTTGGACCGCAAGAATATCCAACCAATCCATCCTAAAGGAGATGAGCCCTGGGTGTCCATTGGAATGTCTCATGGTGAAGCTGATACTCCAATAGTTTAGACTGCTGATGCTAAGAGCTGACTCATTGGAAAAGACCCTGATGCTGGGTAAGGTTGAGCGCAGGAAGAGAAGGCGATGGCAGAGGATGAGATGTGTGGATGGCATTGCCAATCAATGGACATGAGTTGGGGTGGTCTCTGGGAGTTAGTGTTGGACAGGGAGGACTGGTGTGCTGCGGTTCGTGGGGTCGAAAAGAGTTGGACACTACTGAGCGACTGAACTGAACTGAAGTATCTTCTGCAGCAGCACAGTTGAAAGCCACAGAATGTCCTTCTCTCAGTCTTCTTTATATCCCAGCTCCCATATCTGCACATGACTACTGGATAAACAACAGGGGTTTGTGAAGTGGAGGCCTTTGTTACCAAGGTGAATATCTCTTCTAAATACAATGTTTAGGTTTGCATAAAGTTTTCTCCAAGAAGAAATTGTCTTTTAGTTAGATGACAGCCCTTCACCAAAGTGGAAAGTATGTGGTCCACTGGATAAGGGAATGGCAAACCACTTCAGTATTCTTGCCTTGAGAACCCCATGAAAACCATGAAAACAAACAGAAAGGACACTGAGAGATGAACCATCGGTAGCTGCCCAATATACTTCTAGAAGTCAGTGGATAAATAACTCCAGAAATAATGAAGCAATCGAGTCAAAGCAAAATCAATAACCAGTTGTGAACGGGACTGGTGATGCAATCAGGGTTTGATGCTGTAAAGAGTAATATTGCTAAAGAACCTGGAATGTTAGGTCCATGAATCAAGGCAAATTGGAAGTAGTCAAACAGGAGATGGCAAGAGTGAACACTGACATCCTAGAAATTAGTAAACTAAGATGGACTGGAATGGGAGAATTTAACTCACATGACCATTATATCTCTTACTGTGGGCAGGAATCCTTTTGAAGAAACGGAGTAGCCATCATAGTCAACAAAAGAGTCCAAAATGCAGTACTTGGGAGCAATCTCAAATACGACAGAATGAACTCTATTCTTTTCCAAGGCAAACGATTCAGTATCATGGTAATCAAAATCTATGCTCTGATCAGTAACATTGAAGAAGCTTAAGTTGAAAGTTCTGTGAAGACCTACAAGACCTTCTAAAACTAACAAAAAAGAAGATGTCCTTTTCAGTATAGGGGACTGGAAAGCAGAAGTAGGAAGTCAAGAAACACCTAGAGTACCAGGCAAATTGGCTGTGGACTGCAGAATGAAACAGGGCAAAGGCTAATAGAGTTCCGCCAAGAGAACACACGAGTCAAGCAAACACCGTCTTCCAACAACACAAGAGAAGACTCTACACATGGACATCACCAGATGATCGACACTGAAATCAGATTGATTATATTCTTTGCAGCCAAAATAAAGAAGCTCTATACAGTCAGCAAAAACAAGACAGGAAGCTGACTGTGGCTCAGATCCTGAACTCCTTATTGCCAAATTCAGACAGAAGTTGAAGAAACTGGAGGAAACCACTAGACCATTCAAGTATGACCTAAATCAAATCCCTTATGACACTACACTGGAAGTGCAAATTAGATTTAAGGGACTAGATTTGATTGACAGAGTGCCTGATGAGCTATGGATGAAGGTACCTGACAGTGTACAGGAGACAGGGATCATGACCATCCCCAAGTAAAGAAATGTAAAAATAAATGAATGGCTCTCTGAGGAGGCCTTATAAATAGCTATGAAAATAAAGGAAACAAAAAGCAAAAGAGAAAAGAAAAGATATATTCATTTGAATTCAAATTTCTAAAGAAAAACAAGGAGAGAAAAGAAAGCCTTCCTCAGGGATCAGTGCAAAAAAAGAAGGGAAACAATAGAATGGGAAAGACTGGAGATCTCTTCAAGAACATTGGAGATCCCAAGAGAACATGTCATGCAAAGAAGGGCTCAATAAAACACAGAAACGATAGGGAAATAACTGAAGCAGAAACTATTAAGAAGTGGTGGTAAGAATACACAGATCTGTACAAAAAAGATCTTCACAACCTAGATAATCACAATGGAGTGATCACTCATCTAGAGCCATACATCTTGGAATGTGAAGTCAAGTGGGTGTTAGGAAGCATCACTATGGACTAAGCTAGTGTAGGTGTTGGAATTTCAGTTGAGCTTCTTCAAATCCTGAAAGATGATGCTTTAAAAGTGCTGCACTCAATATGACAGCTAATTGGAAAATTCAGCAGTGGCCACAAGACTGGAAAAGGGCAATATGTTTTCAATCCCAAAGAAAGGCAATGCCATATAATGTGCAAATTACCGCACAATTTTGCTCATCTCACACACTAGTAATAGTAAAATAATGCTCTATATTCTCCAAGCCAAGCTTCAGCAATACGTGAACTGTGAACTTCCAGATTTTCAACCTGGTTTTAAAAACAATAGAGGAACCACAGATCAAATTGCCAATATTTGATGGATCATCAAAAAAGGAAAAGAGCTACAGAAAAGCATTTATGTCTTCTTTACTGACTATGCCAAAGCCCCTGGCTGTGTGGATCACTATAAAATGTGGAAAATTGGAAAGAGATGGGAGTACTGGACCACCTGACCTGCCTCTTGAGAAACATATATTCAGGTCACGAAGCAACAGAACTGGACATGGAACAACACACTGGTTCCAAAGAGGAAAAAGAGTATGTTAAGGGTATATGGTATCACCCTCCTTATTTAACTTATATGCAGAGGATATCATGAGAAGTGCTGGGCTGGAGGAAGCACAAGCTGGAATCAAGTTTTCTGGATGAAATATCAATAACCTCAAATATTCGATGACGCCTCCCTTTCAGCAGAAAGTGAAAAATAACTAAAGAACCGCATGATGACACTGAAAGAGGATAGGGAAAAATTCACTTAAATCTCAACATTCAGAAAACTAAGATCATGGTATCCAGTCCCATTGCTTCATGGCAAATAGGTGGGGAAACAGTGGAAACTGTTGCTCACTATTTCTTAGGCTCCAAGATTGCTGCAGATGGTGATTGCCGCCATAAAATTAAAAGATGCTTACTCCTTGGAAGGAAAGTTATGACCAGCCTAATCAGCATATCAAAAAGCAGAGGCATTACTTTGCCAACAAAGGTCCATCTAGTAAAGGCTATGGTTTCTCCAGTGGGCATGTATGGATATGAGAGTTTACTATAAAGAATCTGAGTACTGAAGAATTGATGCTTTTGATCTGTGGTGTAGGTGAAGACTCTTGAGAGTCCCTTGGACTGCAGGGAGATACAAAATGTCCATCCTATTGGAGATCAGTCCTGGGTGTTCATTGGAGTGATTGATGTTGAAGATGAAATTGCAATACTTTGGCCACCTGATGCGATTAAGTGACTCACTGGGAAATTTCCTGAGGCTGTGAAATATTGAGGGCAGGAAGAGAAAGTGATGACAGATGATGAAATAACTGGATAGCATCACCAATTCAATGGACATGAGTTTGCATAAACTCAAGGAGTTGGTAATGGACAAGGAGGCCTGGTGTGCTGTGGTTAATGGGTCACAAAGAGTCGGATATGACTGAGTAATTGAAGTGAGCATTACATATAATTTAAATAAGCAGAGTGACAATATGCAGCCTTGTCATAATCCTTTCCCTAATTGGAAGCAGTCTGTTGTTTTCCATCCGGTTCTCACTGGTGCTTCTTGAACTGCATGCAGATTTCCTAAAAGGTAGGTCGGGAGATCTGCTGTTCCTATCACTTTAAGAATTTTCCACCGTTTGTTGTGATCCACACAGTCAAAACCTTTGTTATAAAAAATGAAGTAGAAGAATATATTTATTTTTTTGTTTGTTCCTGGAACTGTCGTGTTATTTTCATGATCCCACAGATTTTGGATATTTGATTTGTGGTTCCTCTTACCGAGAACATAAATACTGGACATACTGATTTATACAGGAGCCCCGAGGGAAAATCAGTGCCACTTGCTCATGATCATATTTCCCACCAACACGAAGGTGACATAAGATCTTCAGCATCATTAAAGTTTCTATGAAGTTCTGGGAAATGAGTTCTTTACAAACAACAAGCAAACAGGCAAGAAAACAAAGGTGAAACCCTTGAAAACTGACTGGGTCATATACAGAGATTTCTGTCCCACTTCTCTGAGCTCTACTTTGTCTATCTACCTATTTCTCCATCTTTAGCTGTTAAAAGTAGATAAAGAAGGGAAATTCTGTTGTTATTTGTTTAACAAAAAATGAGCTTCACTGAATTATAAGGTAAGCCAGGTTTCGAGGTTTACCTTTTCCGATAATTTGTATCTGCCTTGCTGTGATCATGAGAGTCCACAATATTTTAACCGTTTCTCATTCACAATGGTATCTTTGGAATTTCATAAAGATTCGCTGGAGCAAAGAGCATGTATAATTTATTTTGTGTTGAAAGAGATGCAAGAAAATCATGGATAATATTTTTATTCATTGTATACATCTAACAGTGGAGTAGGAAATGGCCACAGAAAGCAACTATCTTGTCTGGTAAGTCCCATGAGCAGAGGAGCCTGGTGTTCTATATTCCATTTCGTTGCAGAGTTAGACAAGACTGAACATAGAAACAAACATGTAACTTAGAGTCAGATGCAATTGTGTTCTATATATTCTCTCATAGGACTTTGTGTCACTCACACTGAAGTGCTTAACATTTTTCTAAATTATCTCTGTGACTGTATTAAAGTCCACTGGCTGTTTCTTTACCTTCAAAAAAAGAGAAACAGAAGAAGAAAGAAATGAAAATGTATCCTATGTAGAGAGTCTTATGCTTCTTTTTCTCCTTCCAAGATTTGAAACTTCTTTCCTAGTATATGAAATAAAAACACTGTTTTGACTTGATAGAAATTGGTCCATTGGGATATTTCTTCCCTATTTGGGAATGATAAACTCTAATTTAAGTTTTCCCTTGTCTAGACCAGTAAGGAGCACAACGGAAAGATCTGGCACTGAGAGGAAATGATAATCTTGATACCCATATATATCTCTTCCTTTCTATAAACTGGCTGCTTTAGGCATTGAACAGGTCTGTCGTAGGACAAAAGAACCCCAAGAACTTTGCACCCCACATATGTGTAGCTTTGTGTGCTGTCTTTCCCATGCTGTCTCATCATTTTTAAAGTCATATGTGAAAGGGCTTATTAGTTCCATCGTATTACCCACTTCTTTCCATGGCAAGAGTGAGCATATTCCTCATATTCTTTCCCAGGAGTTACATGACATTACCAAGCATTTATCAGGAAGGCTGAGACTCCCTTTTCTGAAGGAGTTCACAGTATTAGTGAAGTTTTCCAGGCCTTTTTAACACATTTGTCTGTTTCACACTTTAATGAGATTGATAAGAGGTCATGAGGATTGTTCAGTTGCCTTCATGAGCAACAGATAAGAAGTACTTATGGAGACACCTGATGATCAGGGGAACATGGAGATGATGTTAGCAAGAAGAAAGGATGGGCTCCACAGTGACACATCTGAAGGTCTCAGTCACAGTGGGTTAGACTACTCATTGCTACAGTAAAAGAAAAGTGGATGGCAATGAAGTTATAAGCATTCGTCTCATGAGCCTAAGGCAGAAGTTTGAATGTCCGGTTTTGATTTGAGATCAAGCTGATCCATCCCCGCTAGGCTGGGTATCGATGAGTGGATAGAGTCAATGAGAGCTAGCTGAGAGGAGAAAAAAAAAAAAATATATATATATATATATATATATATACATATACATATACATAACTTTAATACAAGTGAACTACTTTCGTGGTTACTGAATTCTCATCAGAGCTTCCTCCACACTGCTATATCAGTCAACCATCTCATGGACTCATCCTTCTGGGTTGTCCCACAGCAGCAGTTTTACATGCCTTGCTTCATGTAATGAGCTTCAACTGGTTATCTGTTTTCCATATGATAATATACATGTTTCAGTGTTTCATGCTTCAATGCTATTCTTTCCTAGTATCCCACCCTCACCATATCCCACATAGTCCCAAATTCTTTTCTTTATATAAGTGTCACTTTTATTGTCTCGCTTATAGCATCGTTGTTACCTCTTTCTAAATTTCATATATAAGGTTTCATATACTGTTTTGGTATTTCTCTTTCTGGCTTGCTTCCCTCTCTATAATAGGCTGCAGTTTCATCCACCTCATAGCACTGACTCAAACATGTCCCTTTTTTAATAGCTGAATATTCCATTGTGTATATGACAGCTTCATCCTTAACCATTGATCTTCGAAGTGGACATCAAGGTTGTTTCAATTTCCAAGCTATAGTAAATAGTGCTGCAATGAACTTTGGAGTACATAAGTTTCATTGAATTCTAGTTGTCTTGGTCTGTATGCCCAGAAGTGGGATCACTGGGTCATATGGTAATTCTATTTCTGTTTATTTATTTATTTTTTTGTAAGGAATCTCCACACTGTCCTCCATAGTGCACATACTAGTGTGCCTTCCCACCAGCAACGTAAGAAGGTTCCCTTTCTCCACTCCCTTTTCAGCATTGCTGGATTGTAGAGTTTTTTGATGGTAATTTTTGATGGTAGTTTTTTGACGAGTGTGAAATGGTACCTCACTGTAGTATTGATTTGAATTTCTCTGATAATGAGTGATGTGGAACAGATTTTCAGGTGTTTGTTAGACATCTGAATGTCTCCTTCTGAGAAATCTCTTTAGATCTTTGTCCCACTTTTTGATTGGATTGCTTATTTTTCTGGTATTGAACTGAATGAGCTGCTTGTATATTTTGGAGACTAATTTGATGTCAGTTACTTTTTTTACTATTATTTTTTCCCATTTGGAAGGCTGCCATTTCACCTTGCTTATTGTTTCCTTCATTGTGTAAAACTTTTAAGTTTAATGATGTCCCAAGTTTGTTTTTGTTTTTATTTCTGTCACTCAGGAGGGTCACAGAGAATCATACTCCGATTTGTGTTAGAGTCTGTTCTGCTTATGTTTTCCTCTGAGAGTTGTATAGTTTCTAGACTTATGTTTATATGTTTAATCCATTTTAAGTGTATTGTTGTATAGGGTGGTAGAAAGTTTTTTAACACCATTATTTTAGAGTTGTTAACCATTTTCCCAAGCAGCGCTTTTTAAAGTGGTTGTCTCTCCTCCATTATATATTTTTGCCTCCTTTGTCAAAGATAAAGTATCCATATGTGTGTGGATATATCTCTGGGGTTTCTATATTGTTCCATTGATCTGTGTTTTTGTCTTGTGCAGGTACCTTTCTTTCTTGTTGACTGTAGCTCTGTAGTATAACCTGAAGTCAGGCAGGTTGATCCCACTATATCCATTCTTCTTTTTCAAGATTGTTTTGGCTATTAAAGGTTGAAATTGTTTGTTCTTGTTCTGTGGAAACAACAACAACAACAGCAATAACACTGGTAGATAGCGGTGAACCTATTGTGTTTTGGCTAGTGTACTCATTTTCACATATTGATTCTTCTGATCTAAGAACTTGACATATTTCTCTGTCTGTTTCTATTATCTTTATTTCTGCAGTGTTTTAGGTTTTGATATATAAATACAGGTCTTTTGTTTCTTTAGGTAAATTCATTCCTTTGCAATGGAGAATGGGATTTTTTTCCCATTAAAATTCTGAAGCATTATCAGTTAATGGGTCAGAGAGTTCTTTAACAGTTTCCTTTCCCTGAGAACCTGGGTATGAACAGTAGGCTTCTTTTGAACTTGAAAGCTTATTTTCAAGAGGTAGTGGTGTATGTCTTTTCGAGGTTTGCTGTAACAGCATGCCATAAAGCAGGTAGCTGCAGTAAATGTTTTTTCATACTTCCAGGATCTAGGCAGTAATCAAAGGGTTACCAGATTTGCTTTCTTCTGAGGCATCTTTTGGATGGTGACACATCATCACATGGCTTTGTCTCCACATATAAATGTCTCTGTGTTTTTCGTGTCTGATCTCCTTTCCTGATAAAAACCTTGTCTTGTATATCAAAATATCTACCTAAAAACCCTATTGGCAAAAAGGTTCAGAAAAAAAATTACACATTGCTCATAATTTTGACTCTGTACAAAGTACAGTAAGTTCAGTTCAGTCCCTCAGTCATGTCCACTTTCTTTGACCCCATGAATCACAGCATGCCACGCCTCCCTGTCCATCACCAACTCCTGGAGTTCACTCAAACTCATGTCCATCGAGTCGGTGATGCCATCGGCTTCAAAATACACATTTTGAGAGGACATTATCCTACAATATTGATTTTCTTTTCACTTGTTACTGGTCTATAATAATCTGTCTCTGAGTGTTCACCCCACTAATCAGATCTACCCAATTGAGAAAGCAGATTCTTAAGAAAAAGGGGTTCTTTGGGACTAATACAATTGGAAACAAGACTCAGAGTTTCTTGCCAATCTCCATATTCTCTCTATAAAGGCATTAGGTAAAGAAAAAATTTATTTTGTATAAGTATTAAACCAAACTGTGACGCACATACACAAACTCCAAAATTGATGTAAAGTCAAAATACTATATATTATATATGTATACTAGCAAAATATAATATATGTATACTAGCAAATTAGTTCATTACAACATTTTCAAAGTTATAAGTATTCTTCAAATAGACCTGATTACATCTGCCACAGTAATTTGGTCCTTAATTAGCTTGATAAACGGGGTAGCCATCAGGTTTTGCTAATTTGTTTTTATTATTATCGTTATTGTAAATTTATTTATTTTAATTGGAGACTGATTAGTTTACAATATTGTATTGGTTTTGCCATACACTGACATGAACGTGCCTCGGGTATACATATGTTCCACATCTTGACCCCACACCCACCTCGCTCCCGATCCCATCCCTCTGGTTCATCCCAGTGCACCAGCTAATTTGTTTTATACTGGAAAATGATAAACTTCTCATGTACACATGAGAGAAAGTGGTTTTGAAATGAGGCACTCTCTCATCCACCGAACTGAGACATAAGATGCTACTGCTAATAATTACCTATTATTAGACTAAGTTATTTCCAAAGATTGGGGTTTAAATACTAGAAGTTTTCATTGCAGAGCAATACAAGATGTGTGGCTTATGCCTTTAATTACAGCAAACTCCTCAGCTTTCAACACAGCTCAGTTAGAGGAAAGGTAAGTGAGGGTTGTGATTAGGTGTTGCAAATATCTTTCTGTCAGAACCTGTTATTGAGGTAAGGTCATGGTTAGGTAATACTGTTTCTATAAACCTGTACTGAAGCAAATATAAATTTGCTAAAAGGAAATATCCTAAAATGACTTTCATCATCCAACATCTTGGTTATGAGGTGGGTTTCCCTCTGAAGGCTGGTTATCCTGTCTGGGCGCAGGCTAGATCTCAACATCTGGTCTTGGGTCTCCCATCAGTGCCCAGGCCCAGCTGAAGGGGAAGCTGTCTGTTCTCCGTGTCCTTCTCTTTCCAAGGTTCTCATACATTGTCCAGTCATTTTACTGAGGGAGTCAAGTGCCCGAAACACAGTTGGCCCTCGGTATTCTCATACTATCCGAAAGGGGGCTGGGTGTCATAGACTGTTACCCCTACGGTTTGCCACAACCATTAGGTCATGGAGGTGAGCATCAGCCACGATGGCTACTTCTTCGAACTCTGGTGAAGGCCAGTGAATGGCTCCATCAAGGGATCTGGGTCTCTGAAATACATAGCCTTTTGTCTGTCCTGAAGTTCTGCCTTTCAATACCCGGCCCTAGGGTAGAAGTCCTAGAAGGTCCTGAGCAATGGGATCAATATATATTCTACTACACACCATTGAGAGTGTGACTGTGGTTGGAGTTGTATTTCCAACTTCACTAATAATTTTGAGCTAAGATCTGCAGATCTATGTCCGTCCTGTCTGTATTAGAACATCTTCCTTGAAGAAATATTTGACCTATGATACAAGTTGGTAACTTGAACAATCGTGCTCAATTTTGAATAAGCTCAGATAACAATTTTCAACTCACTTTTCCTGAATTCACATGTTTTAACTAAAACCATCAGGTGATTAAAGTTTCTGTTACCTTGTAACTGAAATATTTCACTTACCATCATGTTCTCAAAGACCAAAATATTGTAAATGGTGGAACAATTTATTTGTTCACTGCTTGAGGTACAATTGACTTGTAATATTGCATTAAGAAATTTTATTTTATAAAAATTATACAATCTTCTCTTATTTTTGTAATATATCAAAACGAATGACACTTATGTGTGCATAAATCCCTGAATTTTTAGACTTCCTTCACATTTACGTCATCAAAGAGCACCAAGTAGAATTCTTTTATTTTCTGTACTCCTTTTTCATAATTTAGTTTAAAAAATTAAGTGGCCGATAATCATAATCAAATATTGGGATAGTTTTTGTAATATACACATATTAGTGACCCATAATTATACAAGGAGAAGGTCAATTAGCATTAAAGAAAGCCAGTGCCAAAAAATGTTCACACTACCACACAATTGCAACCATCTTACGCACTAGCAATTTAATGATCAAAATTGTCCAGACCAGGCTTCAGCAGTACATAAACCATGAATTTCCAAGTGTTCAAGTTTGATTTTTGAAAGGCAGAGGAACCAGAAATCAAATTATCAACAGCTTTTGGATCAGCAACACAGGAAGAGTTCCAGAAGGAAAAATTCTACTTCTGCATCGTTGACTACACCAAACCTTTGACTATAGGTCACAACAAACTATGGAAAATTCCTCAAGAGATGATAATACCAGAGCACCTGACCTGCCTCCTGAAAAATCTGTATGCAGGTCAAGATGCAAGTTAGAACTGGAAATGGAAAGACAATCTGAATCCAAAGGAAAGGATTAGGTAAAGGCTGTATACGAATATGCTGCTTATGTAAATTATAAGCAGATTACATCATGAGAAATGCCAGGTTGCATAAACACACCCTGGAATCAAGAAAGCCAGGTTAAATATCAATAATCTCTTATCTGGAGATGGAACCAAGTTTATGGCAGAAAGGGAAGAGGAACTACATAGCCCCTTGATGAAAGTGAAAGTGGAGAGTGAAATAGATGACATAAAACTCAAAATTCAGAAAACAATGATCATGGCAACCGGCCCCATCACTTCATTGCAAATAGAAGGGGAAATAATGGAAAGAATGAGAGTTTTTTTTTTTTTTTGGCCAGGGGTGGGGTTTGGGGAGTGGAGGTGTATTCAGAGTCACAGCAGATTGGGAATGATGCCGTAACATTAAAAGATGCTTTCTCTTTGGAAGAAAAATATGACCAAACTTGACAGCATATCAAACATCAGAGAGATTACTTTCCAAAATATTTCTGTCTAGTCAAAGTTATGGTTTTGAAAGTAGTCATGTACGAATGGGAGATTTGGACTATAAAGAAAGCCAAGGAATTGATGCTTTTGAATTGTGATGATGGAGAAGTGGCTTGAGAGTCTTTTGGATGGCAAGGAGATCCAAGCAGTCCACCCTAGAGGAAATCAGTCCGGAATATTCAATGGAAGGAATGATGCTGAAGCTGAAACTACAACACTTTGGCCGTGTGGTATGAAGAACTGACTCATTGGAAAATATCCTGACGCTGGGAAAGGTTCAGAGTGGGAGGATAACAGTAGACAGAAGATGAGAAGATTGGAGAGCATCGCCGATTTAATGAACATGAGTTTGATTAAACTCGATGAGTTGGTGATGGAGGGGGAGGACTGGCATGCTGCAGTGCATAGGGTCACAAAGATTTGTCAATGACTGAGCCACTGAACTGCACTGAACTGAGCATGGCTCTACCCATCAGAACAAGAACCAGTTTCCCTTAGTCAGGCGTTCCCATCAGGAAGCTTCCAGAAACTCTTGACCTTATCCATCAGAAGTAAGAGCGAATGAAAACCATAATCTCAGAAAGCTAGCCAAACTGATCACATGGGATACAGCCTTGTCTAACTCACTCAGTGAAACTATGTGCCATGCTTGTAGGGCCACCCAAGATGGACGGGTCATGGTAATGGTTTCTGACAAATTGTGGTCCTTGGAGAAGGGAATGGAAAACCTCATCAGTATTCCTGCCTAAAGAACTCCATGAGCAGCATGTAGATGCAAAATATAGCATACTGAAAGACAAATTTCAAGGTTGGTAGCTGCCCAATATGATATGAGAGATCAGTGCAGAAGAAACTCCAAAAAGAATGACGAGACAAAACAGTACCCAGTTGCAGATGTGACTAGTGATGGAAGAACACCCGATGCTGTAAAGAGCAAGATTGCATAGGAACTTTAAAGGTTAGGTCCATGAATCAAGGAAAATAGGAAGGGGTCAAAACGGCGATGTCAAGAGTGAACATTGACATTTTAGGGATCAGTGAACTAAAATGGACGGGAATGGATGAATTTAACTCAGATGACCATTATGTCTACTACAGTGGGAAAGAATCCCTCAGAAGAAACGGAGTAGCCATTATAGAAACAAAAGAGTCTGGAATGTAGTATTTGGTGGCAATCTGAAAAACGACAGAATGATCTCTGTTTCTTTCAAAGGGAATCCATTCAATAGCACAGTAATCCAAGTCTGCCCTGACGAGTCATGCTGAAGTAGCTGAATTAAAACGATTCTATGAAGACCTACAAGACTTTCTAGAAGTAACAGACAAAAAAAAAAAAAAAAAAAAGACTTTTCCATCACAGGGAATGGAATGCAAAATTAGGAAGTCAAGAGATCTTTGTCCACAAAACAACTTCTGAATATTGGCAGAGGACATCAGGCTCCCAGAAAAGCAGCCATTGTCTTCTAAAGGAAAGAGAAGAAATCAAGCTCCACCCACCAGAACACTGACACATGCCTCCCTAACCAGGGAACCCGGACAAGTCACCCGTCCAACCCCACACACAGCGAAGAAACTACATAATAAAGAGAACTCCACAAACTGCAAGAAGAGGGAAAGGCCACCCCAAGCAAAGCAATATAAGCAAGATGAAGAGGCAGAGAAATACCCAGCAAGTAAAGGAACAAGATAATTGCCCACCAACACAAACAAAAGAAGAAGATATAGGGAATCTACCTGATAAAGAATTTCAAATTTTGATGGTGAAAATGATTCAAGGTCTTGAAGGCAAAATGGAGTTACAGATGGGTAACCTGGAGGAAAGGATTGAGAAGATGGAAGAGGGATTTAATGGGGACTTAGAAGAAATAAAAAAGAGTCAGTATACAATGAATAATGCAATAGATGAGATCAGAAACACTCTGGAGGGAACAAACAATAGAATAACAGAGGCAGAAGACAGGATTAGCGAACTAGAAGATAAAATTGTAGAAATAAATGAAACAGAGAGGAAAAAAGAAAAACGAATTAAAAGAAATGAGGACAATATTAGAGATCTCTGGGACAATGTTAAACGCTCCAACATTCGAATCATAGGAGTCCCAGAAGAAGAAGACAAAAAGAAAGACCATGAGAGAATACTTGAGGAGATAATAGTTGAAAACTTCCCTAAAATAGGGAAAGAAATAATCACCCAAGTCCAAGAAACCCAGAGAGTCCCCAACAGGATAAACCCAAGGCAAAATACTCCAAGACACATATTAATCAAATTAACAAAGATCAAACACAAAGAACAAATATTAAAAGCAGCAAGGGAAAAGCAGCAAATAACACATAAGGGGATTCCCATAAGGATAACAGCTGATCTTTCAACAGAAACTCTTCAGGCCAGAAGGGAGTGGCAAGACATACTTAAAGTGATGAAAGAAAATACCCTACAGCCCAGATTATTATACCCAGCAAGGATCTCATTCAAATATGAAGGAGAAATCAAAAGCTTTACAGACAAGCAAAAGCTGAGGGAATTCAGCATCACGAAACCAGCTCTCCAACAAATGCTAAAGGATCTTCTCTAGACAGGAAACACAGAAAGAGTGTATAAACTTGAACCCAAAGTAATAAAGAAAATGGCTACGGGATCGTAGTTATCAATAATTACCTTAAACGTAAATGGGTTGAAATTTTCAAAAAGGCTAGGAAACAATTCTCATAGCCATCAATAGTTCAGTGTTGAGTTCATGAATAGTTTTTAAAGTTTGGGACAAACTGTAGTATTTGCTATTTGAAGTACTATTTGTAATTGGCATATTACGATGTAACATTGGTCTTCATTTCCAACTTAAAACGCCTAAAAATGCCTAACAGGTTTTTAGATTTGTGAATTTTAGTTGAAATGTATTTTACGATGTTACTAAACCTGCAGAAATATTGAAATATTTCAGAGAACTTATTCACTGTACATTTAATTTATTTTATTTATAAAAGTTATGAACTGTAGAAAGTTTTACTTGTTGGGTCAAATGCTTATTGCTTCAAATGCTTGTTGCATTTGAAGTGCTAGTTACAAGAAAATCAAATACCTTCAATGTATAAATGCTATTAAGTTTTTAAAGGACTCTGGAGTATAAGTAAGTTTGTTTAAAGAAATTTAGTCTATTCAACCTGAATCAGCTCTGTCAAACATTAATTAAAAGCCTCATTTAAAAAAAGAAAATAAATAAATAAATAATGGTGGTGGGAGGGAGGGTTGGGAAGCTGGCTGGAGGTAGAGGTGGTGAAGTTTATAAATCTAATTAAAAATGAAGTTGCATTTCCATTTTTCAAATCCACCCATCCACCAGCGTACTGTGTCACTAGACATTATGTACGATTTTACTTTGCGACAGAAACCATTACATTTAAAAATTCATTACAGCAAGGTGAGTTAGACACATGATGGATGCAGCTTTAATTCTGCCATATATTATTACAGTTAAAATGCAAATGATGAAAAATATTTTGTGCTTATCAGCATTTATGTGGAAATGTGTTTTACAGTGATATATGATGTTATATTTCTATTATTGTGATGAAAAAAAAAGCAATACAAAAAGACGAAGTGTTTATTAAAACATGAAAAAAAAAAAAGAAATAAATGGTTTTGCAGCACTGAAGAGATTATAGAAAGTAAATAAGCTAGATCAGACCTGTTTTATGTAGTAATTTTATAGTTTATTTTAATTATTTCAGTTGTAAAATATTGTTATACTGTTAATTAGTTCTGATTGTTCATATTAAACTATTGTAATGCAAAAAAATAAATAAATAAAACTAAAACAAACAAACAAAAAAAAAAAAAAAAGAAAGATACATAAAGGCAAAATGGTTTTCTGAAGATGCCTTATAAATAGATGAGAAAATAAGCTAAATCAAAGGAAAAAATTAAAGATATAACAATCTGAATGTAAAGATCCAAGGAATCAGGAGGAGTGATAAGAAATCCTTCTTCAGTGATTAATGGTAAGAAATAGAGGAAAATAATGGAATGGGAAAGACTAGAGACCTCTTCAAGAAACTTAGAGATACCAAGGAAGCATTTCATGCAGAGATGTTCAACATAAATGACAGAAATTGCATGGACCTCAATGAAGCGGAAGATATTAAGAAGAGGTGGCAAGGTTACACAGAAGAACTATATTAACAGAATCTTCATGACCCAGATAACCTCGATGATGTGATCACTCACCTAGAGCCAGTCCTCTTGGAATGTGAAGTCAAGCCATCCTTATGAAACTTCACTATGAACAAAACTACTGGAACTGATGAAATTCCAGTTCAGCTATTTCATAGCCTGAAAAATGATCATCTCTAAGTGCTGTACTCAGTATGCAAGGAATTTGGAAAATTAAGCAGTGGCCACAGGACAGGAAACATTCAGTTTTTATTCCATTCCAAAGAAAGTCAATTCCACAAACTGTTGCCACTGGTAAATAGATGGGGAAAGAGTGGAAACAGTGTCAGATTTTATTTTTATCCAAAATCACTGTGGATGCTGACTTGCAGCCATGAAATTAAAAGACACTTACTGCTTGGAAGGAAAGTTATGACCAACATTTATAGTATATTAAAAAGCACAGATATTACTAGCCAACAAGGTTCGTTAAGTCAAGGCTATGGTTTTTCCAGTGGTCATGTATGGATGTGAGGGTTGGACTGTGAAGAAAGCTGATCTCCAAAGAATTGATGCTTTTGAACTGTGGTGTTGGAGAAGACTCTTGTGAGTGCCGTGGACTGCAAGGAGATCCAACCAGTCCATTCTAAAGGAGATCAATCCTGGGTGTTCATTGGAAGGACTGATGCTAAAGCTGAAACTGCAGTACTTTGGCCACCTCATGCGATGACTCACTGGAAAAGACACGGAGGCTGGGAGGGATTGGGGCAGGAGGAGACGGGGACGACAGAGAACGAGATGGCTGGATGACATCACCGACTCGATGGACATGAGTTTGGATGAACTCCGGGAGTGGGTGATGGACAGAGAGTATTGGCGTCATGATTCATGGGGTCGCAAATGTCGGACACGACTGAGCGACTGAGCTGAACTGATACTTTTACATTGGAGAAAGAAATGGCAGCCCACTCCAGTATTCTTGCCTGGAGAATCCCAGGGACGGCGGAGCCTGGTGGACTGCCTTCTATGGGGTCGCACAGACTCGGACACGACTGAAGCGACTTAGCAGCAGCAGCATATTTTTATATGCAAATATAGTGATACCAGTATTACTCCATGATACTTGTATTTTTTATTTCACTCTGTGAAAATCTGGGTTCTATTTTTCTCATGTGAAATGTGGAATTCTCTATTACTCATGTATGAAAATCTGCATGGTGGTTTTCTGTTATTTAGTGTGAAATTCTGTATATTTCCCATATGGAAATCTTGGCACTGGTTTTCTGAAGATATGGAGAACCAGTATGGATTTGGAATGCTCTCTTTTTCACAAATGAAATTAGGGCCCCACTGTTTCTTCATCAAGTTTAGAGTTTGTTGTATTTCTCAAATATATATCAAAACAGAATTTTGTCCATGAAATGTGAAAGGCTTCTTATTAACTCTATGCAATCTTAGGTGACAATTCTCCACTTTGAAAGTTGAACAGCTCTATATTTCATATTGGAGATCAGAATGGAGACTTCCCTTTGAGAAATATGGAAATCCCTAAATTTGATATGAAGAACTGGTTTTTCAGCTACAGAAACACTTATGTTCCCTGTTTGCTATGTTTTCCTGTGCCTCTGAACATTTGTGTGTACATGCGGGGGTAGACATGGCTGTGTTTGTGTGTGTTTCTGTATGTGGCTGTGTGTCCAACTACAGCCGAAGTAGAAATGAAGGTGAGAGATCAGGAGACATGCAGCAAGCAGAAGGAGGCATCAGGTGTCCACAGAGTGGGGAAGACTGGCCCATGCATCTCTGAGGTGCTCCTGTTCAGCACAGGAATGAGGAAAGGATGGCCAGTGACAATTCAGGAAAGTGGGTCCACAAATCTGGGTTTACCTCAAGAGACATAAAGAAGCTCACAGTTTGTGTCACATTGATGTGTGTATTTCTACCAAGAAGCAGATGGGAAGCTTTAAGAACTCACCCAGTGTAAATTCAATGGTGTGGGTATTTTAAAGCATAGCCTTTGGACCCTTTAGTCTATGGGAAGTGAGGTATCCTGTGGAAATGGTGGGCATGGCTATAACAGTATCCAAGACTTTATAGAGGTCAAGGTCCTTCCGAAACGAACAGAGACTGGAAGGAGCAGGAACAGAAAGATAGCCTACTGCACTGGAGAATTTTTACACATTAGAGGAAGGCCCTGGCCTACTGCTGTTTCAGACCCGTCCATCAGGCAGCATACTCCCTCTCTGATGTGGCCAATGATAGCATCATGTGAGACAAATGACATGATCATGTAGACTCCTTCACTGTGAAACCACAGGTATCCTCGGATACAGTGTGTGAGCATACAATCCATCCAGATGCTCCTTGCATAAATGGCGCTTTAGAAAGGTGAAGAAAGTGCAGCTGTGGGGTATATGATTTTCCCCCTTTGCTAGTGTGTGCCTGTGAGGGAGAAAAGGTAGCCAAGTAGAAGGGTTTTCACTTATCTTTTCTTGAGAGAGCTCCAAAATTGCAGCTTCCTACTGAATGTTGATGGACAAGAGAATGTCAAGTCCCACCAAAAAGATGTACACCATGTCCAGGGGGGACGGAGAGGTCCCAAGAAGACTGTAGGAGGGGTGAAATTGTGTTTAGAAGCAATACCTTTCAGCCACACTCAGAGGACGCACAGAAAACATTTGGTGCACTGATAAACAGAGACTGACAGACCCAGAGTCAGACCTGTCTTTCAGTGATTGAGTGTCTCCTGCAGAGGCATGGGTCAGCAGTGGCCTGACATGGGAGAGGGTCTCTGGCTGCTACAGACCTGGGTCATGCAGTTATGGCATATGCCCTCTTGGAGGAGTTTGCCATTCAATCCACAATAAAGCCAGCTAGCAGACATCCACAAATTTTCTGAATGAAGTCTTGTACTGTTAAGGAAGTTCTAAGAGCACTGCACAGTTCCTCACCTGGGGGTATGGCAAAGGGTTTGAGAACCCCAGAGGAATTTTGACTTTGGAGGTCAGTGGGATTTGATTACTGAACTTCCACAGAACTGAAGCAGACTGATTGAGGGCACAAACAAAACTTTGTGTGAACCAGGAGACAAGAATAAGGAGCAGTGTCCCCACAATAGACTGAGCCAGATTTGCCTGTGAGTGTCGAGGAGTCTCCGGCAGAGGCGTGGGCAGAGAGTGGGCTGCAGCAGGATGAGGGGCACTGAATACAACAGTGCTTGCACAATCCCTTTTGAAGATCACAGTTACTTTCATTACTCATATCGGAGTTTATCCTCAGTTCAAACAACAGGGCTGGAAAACAATAACCCGCACCCCACCCCTCTGCCACTGCAAACAGAAAATCGGATTAAAGATTTACTAAACATGGCCCCACCTATATAAAAACGACTCAGGTTCACTCACAGTCTGTCCCTCCCATCAGAAAGCTTCTATAAGCCTTTTATGCTTATACATGAGAGGGCAGACAGAATGGAAACCACAATCACAGAAAACTAACAAAACTGATGAAGTGGATCACAGTTTTGTCTAATGCAATGAAAGTATGAGTCACGCTATGTAGGACCATCCAGGATGGATGGGTCATGATGGAGGGTTCTGACAAAACGTGGGCCAGTGGAGAAGTGAATTGCAAATAGCTTCAATATTTTGCCTTGAAACGCCACGAACAGTATGGAAAGGCAAACAGATGGGACACTGAAAGATGTACTCCCCAGGTTGGTAAGTGTTAATGTGCTTCTGGAAATCAGTGGAGAAGTAACTCCAAAAATAAAGAAGAGATGAAGTCAGAGCAAAAACAATACCCAGCTGTGGTAGTGACTGATGATGGAAGTAAAGCCTCACTCTGTACAGAACAATAGTGCACAAGAACTTAGAAAGTTAGGTCCATGACTCAAGTAAACTTGGAATTCGTCAAACAGGATATATCAATGGTGAACATCAACCTTTCAGGAATCAGTGAATTAAAATTTACAGGAATGGGCAAATTTAATTGAGATGACCATTTTATCTACTATGGTGGGTAAGAATTCGTAGAGAAGAAATGGTGTAGCACTCATAGTCAACAAAAGTGTGTGAAATGCAGTTCTTGGGTGCATTGTTAAGAATAGCAGAAAGATCTCTGCTGATTCTCAAGGCAAACTATGCAACAGCACAATAATCCAAATCTATGTCTTGACCAGCAATGTTCAAGTAGAAATTGAGCTGAAGGTCAGTGAGAAGCTGAAGTTGAGTGGTTCTATGTTTACCAACAAGATCTTCTAGAACTAACAGACACACATACACACATAAAGATATCATTTGCATCATAGGGGGCTGGAATGCAAAAGGAGGACATCAAGAGATACCTAGATTCACAGACAATTTTGGCATTTGGGTACAAAATGAACCATTACAATGTCTAACACAGTTTTGCCAAGACAAAGCACTGTCATAGGAAACTTTTTTCCAACAACAAATGAGACGGCTCTACACATGCACACAGTTCAGTTCAGTTCAGTCTCTCAGTCGTGTCCGACTCTCCACGACCCCATGAATCACAGCTTGCCAGGCCTCCCTGTCCATCACCAACTCCCGGAGTTCACTCAAACTCATGTCCACAGAGTCAGTGATGTCATCCAGCCATCTCATTCTTGGTCGTCCCCTTCTCCTCCCGCCCCCAACCTGTCCCAGCATCAGAGTCTTTTAAGAAGATGGTTAATACCGAAATCAAACTGATTATATTCTTTACAGCTGAAGACGGAGAAGCTCGATGCAGCCATCCAAAACAAAACTGAGAGCTGACTGTGGCTCAGATCATCAGCTCATACTGAAACATTCAGGCTTATTTCAACAAAAGTAGGAAAATCCCTAGATCATTCAGGTATGACCTAAGTAAAAGCCCTTTTGATTATCATTGGAAATCTAATAGAGTTCTTGGAGAACTAAGGGCAGAGGTTCGTGATATTGTACACAGGCAGCAATGAAGACTATCCCCAAGACAAAGAAATGCACAAAGGCAAAACGGTTTTCTGAAGACACCTTACACTAGCTGAGAAGAAGAAAAAAAGTAAAAGAGAGAGAGAGAAGTGGAAGTGAAATGAGAATGGCAAAGATATACCTATTTGAATGTAGAATTTTGAAGAATACTTAGGGCAGATAAGAAAACCTTCCTCAATGATCAATGCCATGAAGGGGAGGTTAAAAATATAATCAGATAGACTAGAGGTCGTTTCAAGAAAATTAAAGATACCATGAGAAGATTTCATGCAAAGAAGTGCACAATAAAGGTCAGAAATATTAGGGACCTATCAGAAGCAGGAACTATTAAAATGTGTCAAGAATACAGAGAACTCTACAAAGAAATTCTTCATGACCAGATAACCAAGATGGTGTCATCACTCAACTAGATCCATGTCACGATCTTCGTAGACCCGGACCTGGTAAATGGAGTTAACAGAAAAGGATGCAGGGGACAGAAGTCTCGAGTGAAACAGGGGTACTTTTTTTTGCAGAAATACATGCTTATATATCGTCAATAAAATTATTATTCTGCCACCAAAAATAATGAAATTCCACCGGTTGCAACAAAATGGTTAATCCTTTGAGACACGGAAGGGAATCCAAGCAGGTGTCCTCTCCCATGATCCCAGTCATGAGAACTGCGTGCAGATCTGCTCATCCCTGTTTTGCAGGAACTGAGAATGAACATAGAGTCCTTGAGAAACGGTACACAAGGGAAGAAAACATATTGGATCCCTTTAGTTGAACGTCCCCTGACTATTCTTCCTGTTTTATTTTTTCATAATTGGGGGTGACTGCATATGCTCCTGTGAAAAAGGCACTGACCAATTGAGTTTGCCTGTTTAGTCTGAACATTTTAGTTGAAAAGCATCAGTATACTACAAATATAATCACCATGATAATTATGAGCATTATGGCTCCAGATCCAATACGACGAGTAATGCTTTGATGTCATCCTCAAGTGAGTAGCCCAGATAATTGATCAGCTAGCTGTTCAGCTAAGGTTTCCAAATTTTTGGAAGAGGATAAACTCTTAGAGGAGATTTCAAAGATTTTCTTTTGGAACAATTGTACATTTAAGGAAGCATTTTTATGGATATCTTGTAAATGAAATTTGGTTTGTTCGCAGTTGTAAGCAATATTGTTGAACCAACAAGGAGTAACGCAAAACTGTGTAGAAATACAATTACATTTTAATCATCTTTGCATTTTTAAATCTATTAATTGTTCTCTGACCAATTGGATGCCTGCTTTTAATTATTGTATTTTATCCTGAACGTCATCCGGCTGAGGCTGGGTGGCCCACATATTATCAGCATCTTTAGTACAAATTTGAATAAAGTTTTGGGTTTGAACTGAGGTTTGTAAAGCAATGCCTGCAACTCTGGCAATGATGCAAATGGCTATTAGTCCCAAAATGCCAAGAATTAGCCACTCAATGAATCGCTTAGATCGTTGGGGTAATTTAGAGAGTAACCGGGAGGCAAGTCCTACCATGGGACTTTCTTCCCAGGGCCGTCGGAGATCTACTTGGCAACCACAGATGTACCGTGAACGAAGAATCAAAAGGGATTCATTTTTTCAGAGAGAAATAGAGGAATTTAGACAAGTATACAACTTGCAATCTATACAAGTCACAGAACATAAAGTCTTATTAAATTGTGTGTTCCCTATGGCTATAACAAAAGGAAGGGGGATGCAAGCTTGTATTAAATATGAATGATTATAATGGAAGGAAGAGTTACTATGACAACGACTGGTCCCTGTGAGATATCAAGTCCATGTTCCAAGTATTTAAGTACGTGCATCAAGTTTCCAGATGTCCCATTGTTCAGGTCCAATTCATTTATTGAGGATGATTCGAGAGCGAGGAGTTGCCATTTTGCTGTCAACCCAGGCAAAGAGTCCTATGACATGGAAGTTTTTCATTGAACTGTTGGCAATCTTCCATTCTACTTGAGTAACATAATCACACAGTATTATTAAGATCATCTGAGCAGTTAGATAGCCACATTCCATGGGTTCCCCAATCAACAATGGTGTAAATGGCCAGAAATATTATTTCCATGATTTAGCTTGACATCTACCCCAGTAAACAGGAATATATGTAGAATCCTTATACGTAAACCCCTTACATTTCAACTTTTGTCCTTTTCCGAAAGTTTGGGTAGTATTCACATGGTTTTCATAAAAGGACAGGGCAGGAAACAGTCCAAGCAATGAACAGAAATTCTTTTTTGGAGGCAGGATGAAAGCCCACTTTTGTTGACTAACATTAATACAAAATTCTGCTGGGACCATGCATAAAAGAAGGATTTCATAGCCTAGAAAAATGTTTATTAGTTTTCCATCTTCCTTAGGAAGAGAGGACACCTCCAATCTCCAAGGAGAATGCATATGTACTGTGTCATTAGTGGATATGATTGGTTCTATATCTGTCCATTCTACAACTTTCAATAAAGGAGGCCTAGGTATATAAGTCTAATCAGTTCAGTTCAATTCAGTCGCTCAGTTGTGGCCGACTCTCTGCGACACCGTAAACCACAGCACACCAGGCCTCCCTGTCCATCACCAACTCCCGGAGTTCAATCAAACTCATGTCCACAGAGTCAGTGATGCCATCTAGCCATCTCATTCTCTGTCGTCCCCTTCTCCTGCCGCCCTCAACCTTTCCCAGAATCAGAGTCTTTTCCAGTGAGTCAACTCGTGGCATAAGGTGGCCAAAGTATTGCAGTTTTAGCTTTAGCATCAGTCCTTCCAGTGAGCACCCAGGATTGATCTCCTTTAGAATGGACTGGTTTGATCTCCATGTAGTCCAAGGGACTCAGAAGAGTCTTCTCCAACACCACAGTTCAAAAACATTGATTCTTTGGCGATCAGCTTTCTTCAGAGTCCAACAATCACATCCATAGCCTTGACTAGACGGACCTTGGTTGGCAAAGTAATTTCTCTGATTTTTAATATACTATCTAGGTTGGTAATAACTTTCCTCCCAAGGAGTAAACGTCTTTTAATTTCATGGCTGCAATCAGCATCTGCAGTGATTTTGGAGCCACAAAAAATAAAGTCTGACACTGTTTCCACTGTTTTTCCATCTATTTCACATGAAGTGATGGGACCAGATGCCATGATCTTTGTTTTCTGAATGTTGAGCTTCAAGTCAACTTTTTCACTCTCCTCTTTCACTTTCACCAAGAGGCTTTTGAGTTCCTCTTCACATTCTGCCATAAGGGTGGTGTCATCTGCATATCTGAGGTTCTTGATATTTCTCCCAGCAATCTTGATTCCAGCTTGTGCTTCTTCCAGCCCAGCGTTCCTCATGATGTACTCTGCATATAAGTTTAATAAGCAAGGTGACAATATACAGCCTTGACGTACTCCTTTTCCTAATTGGAACCATTCTGTGGTTCCATGTACAGTTCTGACTGTTGCTTCCTGATCTGCATACAGGTTTCTCAAGAGGCAGGTCAGGTGGTCTGATATTCACATCTCTTTCAGAATATTCCACAGTTTATTGTGACCCACACAGTCAAAGGCTTTGGCATAGTCAATGAAGCAGAAAGAGATGTTTTTCTGGAACTCTCTTGCTTTCTCCATGATCCAGTGGATGTTGGCAATTTGATCTCTGGTGCCTCTGCCTTTTCTAAAACCTGCTTGAACATCTTGGAGTTCACGGTTCACATATTGCTGAAGCCTGGCTTGGAAAATTTTCAGCATGATTTTACTAGCGTGTGAGATGAGTGCAATTGCGCGGTAGTTTGAGCATTCTTTGACATTGCCTTTCTTTGGCATTGTAATGAAGACTAACCTTTTCCAGTCCTGTGGCCACTGCTGAGTTTTCCAAAATTGCTGGCATATTGAGTGCAGCTCTTTCACAGAATCGTCTTTCAAGATTTGAAGTAGCTCAAGTGGAATTCCATCACCTCCACTAACTTTGTTAGTAGTGATGCTTCCTAAGGCCCACTTGACTTCACATTCCAAGATGTCTGGCTCTAGGTCAGTGATCACGTTTTCGTGACTATCTTGGTCATGAAGATTTTTTTGTACAGTTCTTCGGTGTATTCCTGCCACCTCTTCTTAATATCTTCTGCTTCTGTTCGGTCCATACCATTTCTGTCCTTTATTGCACTCATCTTTGCATGAAATGTTTCCTTGGAATCTAATTTTCTTGAAGAGATCTCTTGTTTCTCCTATTCTGTTTTTTTCCCTCTATTTCTTTGCATTGATCATTGAGGAATGCTTTCTTATCTCTCCTTGCTATTCTTTGGAAGTCTGCATTCAGATGCTTATATCTTTCCTTTTCTCCTTTGCTTTTCACTTCTCTTCTTTTCACAGCTTTTGTAATGCTTTCTCACACAGCCATTTCGTTTTTTTGCATTTCTTTTCCATGAGGATGGTTTTAGTCCCTGTCTCCTGTACAATGTCACAAACCTTCATCCAGAGTTCATCATTCACTCTATCTATCAGATCTAGTCCCTTAAGTCTATTTCTCACTTCCACTGTATAATCATAAGGGATTTGATTGAGGTTATATGTGAATGGTCTAGTGGTTTTCCCTATTTTCTTCATTTTAAGTCTGAATTTGGCAATAAGGAGTTCATGATTTGAGCCACAGTCAGCTCCTGGTCTTGTTTTTGCTAACTATATACAGTTTCTCCATCTTTGGCTGCAAAGAATGTAATCAATCTGATTTCGGTGTTGACCATCTGGTGATGTCCATGTGTAGAGTCTTCTCTTGTGTTGTTGGAAGAGGGTGTTTGCTATGACCAGTGCATTCTCTTGACAAAACTCTATTAGCCTTTGCCCTGCTTCATTCCGTGCTCCAAGGCCAAATTTGCCTGTTATTCCATGTGTTTCTTGACTTCCTCCTTTTACATTCCAGTCCCCTATGATGAAAAAGACAACTTTTTTGGGTATTAGTTCTAAAAGGTCTTGTAGGTCTTCATAGAACTGTTCAACTTCGGCTTCTTCAGCGTTACTGATTGGGACATAGGCTTGGACTACTGTAAAATTGAATGGTTTGCCTTGGAAACGAACAGAAATCATTCTGTCATTTTTAAGATTACATTCAAGAACTGCATTTCAGACTCTTTTGTTCACTGTGATGGCTACTCCTTTTCTTCTAAGGGATTGCTGCCCACAGTGGTAAGTATAATGGTCATCTGAGTTAAATTCATCCATTCCAGTCCTTTTTAGTTCACTGTTTCCTAGATTGTCTATGTTCAATCTTGCCATCTCCTGTTTAACCACTTCCAATTTGCGTTGGTTCATGAGCCTAACATTCCAGATTCCTATGCAATACTGCTCTTTACAGCACCGGACCTTGCTTCTATCACCAGTCACATTCACAACTGGGTATTGCTTTTGCTTTTGCTCCACCCCTTCCTTCCTTCTAGAGTTATTTCTCCACTGATCTCAAGTAGCATACAGGCACCTACCGACCAGGGGAATTCCTCATTCATTTTGCATTTGATACTGTTCATGGGGCCTAATAAATGTGATTAATCAAGTCAGCCTCAGCGGGCAAAGCCAAAGCAAGCAAAGCAAGGGTAGTGACAGAAATATTCTCAGAATTCCAGGGCATTTCCTGTTCAAAAGCAAGATTTTCAGCGTGATTATTAAGAGTTTTTATCTGTCTCTGAGTAGGGAGATCATTATGTCAATGACGTCAAGTGTGGCATTTCTTGGAAATTTTTAAGGCCGCCATGGCTTATAATGGAATGTACTCCTCCCAGGGATTTCACCTTTTCCTCTCTATCTTAGCTCCTTTGGAGTGGATCTTCTGAAGCGGGAGCAAAATGACTTCGTTAGTCCCTCTGGGAAATACAATCATGCCCCTTTCCTGCTAATATTAATTTTCCAAATCCGTTGTTTAGTCATCCGTCTTGATACAAAACAGGCAGAGGAAGAAAAGTTTCCTTCAGTTCCTAGAAATGGTTTTTTGCTTCTGTCACAATATCTCCTTGTGGTAAGTTTAAAAAATTTAAAACAAACAGCTGTATTAGTGATAGTTATACTATTAGAGAATACATTGCATTGGATTCTAGATAGCATATTAAAAAGCATAAAGCATAGACATTACTTGGCCAACCAAGATCCGTCAAATCAAGGCTGTTTTTTTTTTTCAGTGGTCATGTATGGATGTGAGAGTTGGACTGTGAAGAAAGCTGATAGCTGAAGAATTGATGCTTTTGAACTGTGATGTTGGAGAAAAGGCTTGAGAGTCTTTTGGATGGCAAGGAGATCCAAGCAGTCCATCCTAAAGGAGATCAGTCCTGGGTGTTCATTGGAAGGACTGATGCTGAAGCTGAAACTACACTATTTGGCCACCTCATGTGAAGAGTTGATTCACTGGAAAAGACTCTGGTGCTGGGAGGGATTGTAGGCAGGAGGAGAAGGGGATGACAGAGAATGAGATGGCTGGATGGCATCACCAACTCAATGGACATGGGTTTGAGTGAACCAGTGTACCCATTTACAACATCGAAGGCAGACTCCTGGAAGCTTTTTACTAGTTTTATTTTTTTCTGTGTGTTTTTAGGACAATCAATTTTTTTGTTCAATAGCTCTTATTCCCACAAACAAAACACCCTTCATTCCCCTTTTTAAAGGAATTAGCCGTTGCGTCAGCTAACGTTTGCATTTTCTGAGTTTCTGACCCTAAGTTACAACAAGAGCATTCCTAGTCTCACGAATGAGTGTGATGGTTCTCTGACATTCCTGATTTTCATTCTCCATAAACAGTTTTTCAAATTGCATTTTGGCCTCCTTTCCGACAGCACCACAGGAGAGAGTAACTCCCAGTCTATCTAAAGAATAAAATAAAATTTCCAATAGAAGATGCCATAATGTATAGAAGTTCTTTAGCAAACGGAGAAGGAGGGCTGTACATAGTTACAGCCTTTTTCATTTGTTGTATGTGAGAAAAGTCAACGCCTTTGTATTGAGGCATTAGTTACCCTTGAGCATTACCATTTCTTATCACAGAATAGAGAAAAAGATCATCAGCCTCAGAGACTCAAGTTTGCAAATCCAGTAAATCAGAAAGCCTTTGTCGTAAAAGAGAATGAGTGGAGAGTCTGTTTTCATAAATATGAGTGCGTTTTAGGAGCTTATCATTGTCATATACCTATCTATCTATATCTATATCATCTATATCTATATATCTATATCTATAGTTGGCTTTAGTGTCAAAGAGAGCATCAGAAGTATCAACATCAGATTCATCTTGTCCTCGAATTGGGGGACCTTCGGTTTCGTGTCCATTACAAGAGGAGGAGGAGCGCTTGGGACAGCCAGAACAGGGATGTTGGGAACGTTTTGGAAGATTGTATGTTGCTCTAATTGGGCTTTATGTAAAGTCTCATCATCTAGTTTATATTCGTATAATGAGCACTAGCTTGTTGACGAATATGGAAGTTGCAGTTAGAATTACCTTGAAATGAAACTGTCACGGTTTTAATGAGGGTCCAGAAGGGTCAGAAATTTTTTGGACTATTTACTCCCCGTCTTGTGGCTCGTTCAACATTTCCTTTAACCCGGTTTCAAATTTCTAAATCCAAACTGCCTTCACCAGGGAACCATGGATTCTATTCAGCCACTGTTTGGAGATGAGCCTTTATATGCTGATGTGAAACCAAATGTCGTTGAACCTTAAATAAATGATGAAGTAAACTAGAAAGGTGTTGGGGATTTACAGCCGTTTCTCTCATAATCCCGCACTTACCGACCACCCCAGGACCTAACAGTCACTCTGTCTGCTTACCAAGGGTGCTCACCATGTCCCTGTTCAGGCACCAGTTGTCACGGTCAGCATAGACTGGGATCTGGGGACTGGACTTGATGAGAAGGAAGCAAGCGACCCAAGTGTTGAGTGAAACAAGGGTACTTTATTTGAAGAAACACGTGCATATATATCTTCAGTAAAATGTTTACTCAGCCATTAAAAGCAATGAAATTCCACCTGTTGCAACAAAATGGATAGTCCTTTCTGTACAAAGTCACTGAAGAGAGTCACCGAAGGGAATCACTGAAGGCAATCTAAGTAGGTGTCCTTTCCCATGATCTCAGTCCTCAGAATTGTGTGCAGCTCTGATCGTTCCTGTTTTGCAGGAACTGATTAGGAACAGAGAGTCCTTGAGAAACAGCACACAAAGAAGACAACATATTGGATCCCTTAAAATTGAATGCATCCTGACAGACCCAGACATCCTGGAATGCAAAATCAAGTAGGCCTTAGGAAACATCAGCAAGAAAAAGCTGTTGGAAGCAGTGAATATCCAGTTGAGTTATGTACAATTCTAACAGATGATGCTGTGAAAATGCTGCAATTTGCAGGCAAATTTGGAAAACTCAGCAGTGGCCAAAGAACTGGAAAAGATCAGTTCATTCCAATCCCAAAAAAGCCAATGCCAAAGACTGTTTGAACTAATGAACAATAGCACTCATCTCACACAGTCAAAAAATAATGTATGAATTCTCCAAGGAAGGAAAATGAAGAATTTCCAGAGGTTCAAGTTGGATTAGGATAGGCAGAGCAACCGGAGACTAAATTGCCAACACCCATTGTTTGATTGGAAAAGCAAGACAGTTCCAGAAAAACATTTATTTTTGCTTTAATAACTATACCAAAGCCTTTGACTTGTGGAACATGAAAAACTGGAACATTCTTCAAGAGATGGGAATCCTAGGCCACCTGACCTGCTTCTTGAGAAATCTGTATGCAAGTCAAGGAGCAACAGTACCATGGACTTGGAAAAATAAACTGGTTCCAGAGTTGGGGAAAGTGGTACCTCAAGGCTCTATATTGTCACCAGTTTATTCAAACGCAGATTACATCATGTGAAATGCCAGGCAGGATGAAGCACAAGCTGGAATCAAGTTTGCTGGGAGAATTGTCAATAATCCCAGACATGCAGATGATACCACCCTCATGTCAGAAAGTGAAGAGAAAGGAAAAAGCCTCTTGATGAAAGTGAAAGAGAAGATTTGAATAGGTGGTTTAAAACTGACCATTCAATAAATGAAGATCATGGCATCTGGTCCCACCACTTTATGGCAAATAGATGGGGAAACAGTGGAAACAGTGAGAGGCTTTGCTTCCTTGGGCTCCAAAATCACTGTAGATGATGACTGCAGCGCTGAAATTAAAAGATGCTTGCTCTTTGGAAGGAAATCTGTGACAAATATAGACATTATTGAAAATCCACAGAAAATATTTTGCTGACAAATGGTCATCTAGTCAAAGCTATGGTGTTTCCAGGAGTCATGTATGGCTGTGAATTTTGGACCATAAAGCTGAGCACTGAAAGAACTGATATTTTTGAACTATGGTATTGAAGAAGACTCATTAGAGTCCTGCACTGCATGGAGATTAAACCAGTCAATCCTAAAGGAAATTGGTCACGTGTATTCAATGCAAGGATGGATGCTGAAACTGAAAACTCAATATTTTGTACACTTTTGTGAACAACTGACACTGTAAAAGACCCTGATCCTGGGAAAGATTGAAGACAGGAGAACTGGATGACAGAGAATCAGATGGTTGGACGGTATCATAATTTTCCAAAGAATAGCAAGAGAGATATTGAATCATCACTTGATGGACATGTGTTTGAGCAAGCTCTGGGAGTTTTAGATGACCAGTGAAGACTGGCATGCTGTAGTTCATGGGGTCACAAATTGTCAGATAAATGAGGGACAGAAGTGAAGTGAACTGATTTGTGGTGGGCTGTTTGCATGAAGTGACTCTGGGACAGCGGGAGTATTGATGCCCATGGCAGCAGTTCAGGCTTAGGGACTAGGGAATAGCCGTCCTGATGAAGACGTGCCATTGCTCATGCCCAAAATCCTGACATGAATTCTTTCCTTTCTTTTTGTATTATCCTTGGTTGTGGATAGCAAAGGAAAAATGTGGGTCTGTCTGCACATGAATGATGGTTCTCACAATCTCCTTGGAGTAGAATATCTGATATTGTCATGGTAATCTTTAAGGAGATATGCACTATGAGACATTTACAGGTACCCTTGATTTGAAGTGGGCAACCTTGGATGTTCCCAAATCCAACCTTTAACTGCATTTGTGGTATGCCAAATTCTCAGGCTAGCAGGGATCCTGAACTATAGGCAGATCTACCACAGTCTGATGAGGGAAGCAGAAAGAGAGTGTTGACATTTAGCAAGTTAGTGAGGTCTGGCCTGGAATCAATCCCTCTTGAAGGGTTTGGGAGAGGAATGCTGCTTTTTGCACAATGGAGGCATGAGCTATGGGTCCAGGGAAGGCAGGCTCCTCAGGGTGTAATCCGTGTGGGAGCTATGGGTATAAGTGGGCAGAAATAAAGTGTAATGGTGACAAAAAGGGAGACCACTGGACCTTTTTGACCTCATATTCAATGTCTTGTTTCAGCAGAGGTCCTTTGGATCTGCGTGCACCTTCTTCATGATATTGTTTCAGACACAGGCATGTCACATTTTCTTTGCCCTGTTGGAGGTCCAGATATCAGATTGGTCTTTCCCAGCTACAGGGAGACAACCTTTAGGGGAAAAATGGAAACAGTTGCAAACAGCCTATTACACAGTTGGGAGAGCAGGATAACCTTGATCAGAAGGTCTTGGGCCTGATTGGACACTGGACCAGCCTCAAGAGCCTAGCATCGACTAGGAATGATTTTGAGAGGTGTTGGCTGAGATTGGTAGTTCCAAGTCAGTGCAGTCCCAATCCACTTGCTATTTCTTGTGTCATTCCTTGAAGGAAAGCACGTGAAATGGAATCATTCCAAAATGAATGGCACTGTGAAACAGTCAATGTGATGAGAGAATACATGACATGAGCACCCATTAATCAGCTATACACCACGAGCACTTCAAGCCCACCGAATATCTTTCCAAGTCAGTCCTTTTAACGAGTAAATCCCCAAATTTGTAATCTTCCAGAATAAAGTGTAGAGATAGAACAGGACACTAACTTGAATGACAAGTTAGTAAAAGAAAACAACCAGAATATATTCCAACAACACAAGAGAAGACTCTACACGTGGACATCACCAGATGGTCAATACCTAAATCAGATTGATTATATTCTTTGCAACCAAAGATGGAGAAGCTGTATACAGTTAGTGAAAACAAGACCAGGAACTGACTGTAGCTCGGATCATAAACTCCTTATTGCGAAATTCAGACTTAAATTTAAGAAAGTAGGGAAACCGCTAGACAATTCAGATATGACCTCAATCAAATCCCTTATGATTATACAGTGGAAGTGAGAAATAGATGTAAGGGACTAGATCTGATTGATAGAGTGCCTGATGAACTCTGGATGGAGGTTCGTGACATTGTACAGGAGACAGGGACCAAGACCATCCCCATGGAAAAGAAATGCAAAAGAGCGAAATGGCTGTGTGAGGAAGCCTTACAAATAGCTGTGAAAAGACGAGAGGCGAAAAGCAAAGGAGAAAAGGAAAGATATAAGCATCTGAATGCAGAGTTCCAAAGAATAGCAAGGAGAGAAAAGAAAGAATACCTCAGTGACCAATGCAAAGAAATAGAGGAAAACAACAGAATAGGAAAAGCAAGACACCTCTTCAAGAAAATTAGAGATTCCAAGGGAACATTTCATGCAAAGATGGGCTCGATAAAGGACAGAAATGGTATGGACCTAACAGAAGCAGAAGATATTAAGAAGAGGTGGCAGGAATACACCGAAGAACTGTACAAAAAAGATCTTCACGAGCAAGATAGTCACGATAACGTGATCACTGACCTAGAGCCAGACATCTTGGAATGTGAAGTCAAGTGGGCCTTAGAAAGCATCACTACTAGCAAAGCTAGTGGAGGTGATGGAATTCCAGTTGAGCTATTTCAAGTCTTGAAAGTTGATGCTGTGAAAGTGCTGCACTCAATATGACAACAGATTTGGAAAACTCAGCAGTGGCCACAGGACTGGAAGAGGTCAGTCTTCATTCCAATCCCAAAGAAAGAGAATGCCAAAGAATGCTTAAACTACCGCACAATTGCACTCATCTCACACGTTAGTAAAGTCATGCTCAAAATTCGCCAAGCCTGGCTTCAGCAATATGTGAACCGAGAAATCCCAGATGTTCAAGCAGGTTTTAGAAAAAGCAGAGGCACCAAAGATCAAATTGCCAACATCCACTGGATCATGGAGAAAGCAAGAGAGTTCCAGAAAAACATCTCTTTCTGCTTCATTGACTATGCCAAAGCCTTTGACTGTGTGGATCACAATAAACTGTGGAACATTCTGAAAGAGATGGGAATCCCAGACCAACTGACCTGCCTCTTGAGAAACCTGTATGCAGGTCAGGAAGCAGCAGTCAGAACTGTACATGGAACAACAGACTGGCTCCAAATAGGAAAATGTGTACGTCAAGGTTGTATATTGTCTCCTTGCTTATTTAACTTATATGCAGAGTACATCATGAGGAACGCTGGGCTGGAAGAAGCACAAGCTGGAATCAGGATTGCCAGGAGAAATATCAATAACCTCAGATATGCAGATGACACTACCCTTATGGCAGAAAGTGAAGAGGAACTCAAAAGCCTCTTGATGAAAGTGAAAGAGGAGAGTGAAAAGGTTGGCTTGAAGCTCAACATTCAGAAAACAAAGATCATGGCATCTGGTCCCATCACTTCATGGGAAATAGATGGAAAAACAGTGGAAACAATGTCAGACTTTATTTTTTTGGGCTCCAAAATCACTGCAGATGCTGATTGCAGCCATGAAATTAAAAGACGCTTGCTCCTTGGAAGGAAAGTTATGACCAACCTTGATAGTATATTAAAAAGCAAAGAAATTACTTTGCCAACCAAGGTCCGTCTAGTCAAGGCTATGGTTTTTCCCGTGGTCATGTATGGACATGAGAGCTGGACTGTGAAGAAAGCTGATTGCCAAAGAACCGATGCTTTTGAACTCTGATGTTGGAGAAGACTCTTGAGAGTCCCTTATACTGCAAGGAGATCCAACCAGTCCATTCTACAGTAGATCAATCCTGGGTGTTCATTGGAGGGACTGATGCTGAAGCTGAAACTGCAATACTTTGGCCCCCTCATGAGACGATTTGACTCACTGGCAAAATCTCTGATGCTGGGAAAAGTAGGGGGCGGGAGGAGAAGTGGACGAAGGAGAATGAGATGGCTGGATGGCATCACTGACTCTGTGGACATGAATTTGAGTGTTTTCCGGGAGTTGGTAATGGACAGGGAGGCCTGGCGTGCTGTGATTCATGGGGTCGCAGAGAGTCGGACACGACTGAGCGACTGAACTGAACTGAACCAAAATCCATTACCCTGGAAAACAAAGCTATGACAATTTGCATATTTTCTTATGCAAATGTGAAAATTTCATTTTAAGGTTGTATGTATATATGTGTGCGTGCCCACCAGCAGAAATGTGCATATGAGCTGTCAGAACTGGCCTGACTGAGAGAAGGAAAATGAATACCGAAAAAATGAACAAACTTGTGTAAACTACATTAACCGTGGGGCAGACAAAGCACTGACGCCAGGGAATCAAGCCCAGGGATGTCATCGAGAAAGGATAATGTAAGGGTAGACATGCTGCTGGACCCTGGATCACTAAGCAGAAAGGAGCGGCAGGAAGAAAACATTCAGGGCCATACATGAAGATGAAAAGGAGCAAGAAACAGAATGGGCAAGATTACCATGCTCAGAGATGGGGCATGCACAGCCCTTACAAAGAGTTTTCTGTCCTTCTCCAGTACAGCAGTATTCTTTCTCCCACAGGACCAGGCACATGAGCACATCTTGCCGTTTTTGTAAGGTTTTGGAGACTGACGGCACTATACTATAAGCAGCTGCTGCCTGCAGAGTATGCCGGTTTGAAACACCCTTCTTTAAGGTCTTGGCAGAATACCTGAGTTATCAGGACTCTGCAAAGCATGGCTTAGGATGATCCTCTAGCTACTCGCAGCCCCGCAGCCCTGGGGTGACGGGGTAGGGTGGCATGTGTTCTCACCAGTAGGCAGGATGAGAACAGAACCACTTTGAAATGGCCTCTGTACAGGAAATGAATAGAATTCAATTCCTCTGACAATGATGAGTTAGGTCCCTTAGGCGGATGCTGACCATAGCATCTCTTATTTAGAGATGTTTTATCTGTAAATCTCTTTATATCGAGAGAATTTCTTATCTAAAAATGGAGTTCTCTGAATTTCACATCACCTATCCAGTTCTCAAATTGACTACTAGAAATATGGGATTCCTATTTTTCACATAGGCAAATCAGTGTCAATATTCATATCTGAAATATTAATGCTCTACACTTCATGTATGAATATTGCTGAAGATTTTCCTTCATGACATATAGAATTATCTGTATTTCACAGCTGATATTCAGGATTTTTTTTTTCCTACAAGAAATGTGGAGATCTCTCTCTTGAACATGACCATCTGGTTGCGGATTTTCCTACATGAACAATGGCAGTCTCTGTGTTTCACTTCTTTAACATAAGCTACCAGGGAATTTTACCAGTTGTAGGAAGACCTTCAGGGCTTTCTAGAATTAATAATGAAAAAAAAAAAAGATGTCCATTTCATCATACGGTTCTGGAACGTAAAACAGGAGGTCAAAGATACATGGAGTAACAGGGGTATTTGGCTGTGGTGTTCAAAAAGAGGTGGGGCAACCAATAGCAATGCTTTGGCAAATAGAAAGGGTAAAAATGGAAAGAGTGACAGTTTTCCAGGGCTCTAATATGACTGGGAACAGTGACTACAGCCATGATATAAAAGACACCTTTTCCTGGGAAGAAATGTTCGGAGAAACCTAGACACAGGTACTGAAAAGAAGAGACATCTCTTTGCCAGCAAAGGTCCACATAGTCAGGGCGATGGTTTTACCAGTACACATGTACGGATGTGCTAGTATGACTAGAAAGAAGGATGAGGGACAAAGAATTGAGGCTTTGCAACTGTGGTGCTGAACATGGCTCTTGAGAGACCCTTGGACAGGAAGGAGACCAACCCCCTCAATTCTAAAAGAAACTAACCCCAAATATTCATTGGAAGGGCTGATGCTGAAGCTGAAGTTCTAATACTTTGGCTACCTGGTGTGAAGAAGTGATTCCTGGGGAAAAAAATGAGGTTCTGCCTTGTTTTTAAAAAAAGAAAAAGAAAATCATTGGCTCGATGTGGGTAGATGGAGGGCAGGAGAAGATTGGGGCGACAGAGGGTGAGATGGTTGTACAGCATCACTTGACTCAATGAACATGAGTCTCAGCAAAGTGTTGAGGCAGTAAAGGATAGGGAGGCCTGGAGTGATACAGTACACAGTGTTGCAAAGCTTTGGACATGACTGAGTGACTGAATGTCAAAAAACTTTATTTCACATTTATCAATCAAGATGATATTTTTGAACCTGGAACGTGGAATTTTCTATATGTCCATAGAAAAATTAGATATTCCTACATGAAATAAGGAATTTTCTCTGTTTCATTAATGAAATCTGCTTGCAGAACTTCCCTCTGAAACTATGAGTTTGAATATTTCATGCATCAAAATCAGAATAAAAATACACTGACAAAAATATGGATAGGAAAAATGACATGAAATGTTTTACATTTCAAATGTGAAAATCTAGGGGTACATTTTCTAATACAAGAACACCTGACCTGCATCTTGAGAAACCTGTATGCAGGTCAGGAAGCAACTGTTAGAACTGGACATGGAAAAACAGACTGGCTCCAAATAGGAAAAGGAGTATGTCAAAGTTCTATATTGTCACCTGATTATTTAACTTATATGCAGAGTACATCATGAGGAACGCTGGGCTGGAAGAAGCACAAGCTGGAATCAAGATTGCTGGGAGAAATATCAATAACCTCAGATATGCAGATGACACCACCCTTATGGCAGTGAGTGAAGAGGAACTCAAAAGCCTCTTGATGAAAGTGAAAGAGGAGAGTGAAAATGTTGGCTTGAAGCTCAACATTCAAAAAACGAAGATCATGGCATCTGGTCCCAACACTTCATGGGAAATAGATGGGGAAACAGTGGGATCAGTGTCAGACTTTATTTTTGGGAGCTCCAGAATCGCTGTCGATGACGATTGCAGCCATGAAATTAAAAGACACTTACTCCTTGCAAGGAAATTTATGACCAACCTTGATATCATATTAAAAAGCAGAGACATTACTTTGCAACCAAAGTCCATCTATTCAAGGCTATGGTTTTTCCAGTGGTCATGTATGGATGTGAGAGTTGGACTATGAAGAAAGCTGATAGCCGAAGAATTGATGCTTTTGAACTGTGGTGTTGGTGAAGACTCTTGAGAGTCCCTTGGACTGCAAGGAAATCCAACCAGTCCATTCTAAAGGAGATCATTCCTGGGTGTTCATTGTAGGGACTGATGGTAAAGCTGAAACTCCAATACTTTGGCCACCTCATGAGAAGTGTTGACGCACTGGAAAAAACTCTGATGCTGGGAAATATTGGGGGCAGGAGGAGAAAGGGACGACAGAGTGTGAGATGGCTGGATGGTATCATCCACTCGATGGACAGGAGTTTTCGTGAACACCGGGAGTTGGTGATGGACAGGGAGGCCTGGTGTGCTATGATTCATGGGGTGACAAAGAGTCAGACACGACTGAGCAATTGAACTGAACCGATGGATGCACTATCGATTTTATGTTTCATGTATTGAAATCTAGTACTACATGAAAGACGAAATTCTCAGTTTCACATATAAAACTCTACATGCAGATTTTATTACATGAAATATGAAATTCCATATTTCACAAAAATCTGGGGATATCTGTATATCATATGAAAGTATGCACACAGAACTTTTGGCAGGAAATATGAAAATATTGACATGCAAATATCTTAACGTATTTCAGTTCAGTTAGTTTTAGTTCAGTCACTCAGTCATGTCCGACTCTTTGCGACACATGAATCACAGCAGGCCAGGCTTCCCTGTCCATTACCACCTCCCAGAGTTCAATCACAAAATGTAATTATAATGTAATTTTCATATTTCTCATTTGAAAATCTATGTGTGGCTTTCATTCATGAATACAGAATGCTGCGGATTTCATATTTGAAAAACGACATTCATTTTGCTACAAGAAATACAGAATCTTCTATCTGATTTGAGAAAATATGATTTTCATGTTGAGCTATAAAATTCTCTATATTCCACCGTAAGTTCTTCCAACATGAAATATGGAATTCAGTATATTTCATTTTTGAAAATATGAGGATAGATTTGCTCATATGAATAGAGAGCCTCTGTTATTAATATTTGAAAACGTTCCTGAGAATTTTCACACATAAAACTGGAATTGTCTGTGATTCAGAAATTAAGATCTGGGACAAGCAATCAAATATATGATCAACTTATTTCTTGTATCACTGTCTGGTCCCTGATTTCCCTATTGAAATTTACATTTCTCTGGATTGCTCTTATAAAAGTCCATGTGAAGATTTCAAACATGAAATACGTAATATTTATTTAATTTTATTTCAGTTAATTTAATTAGAGCCTGATTACTTTATATTTAAAAAAATAGATAAAGCATTAAAAAAAAGTAATATGTAATCAACTATGTTTCATACCTGAAAATCTGGGTGCCATATTTCTACATGAAAATATGTACGTTGCTATAGTAACAATTGGATTTCTAGATTTTGGATTTCCCACATGCACTATGGAAATCTGTATATTTCACATACGAAAAAGTGGATGTCATTTTCCCTGCATGAAATATGGAATCATCCCTATTTCTCATTTGAAAATTTGAGCGAAAGATTTCTCACATGGAATAAGGAATCTCTGTAATTCATTCAGGAAAATATGGGTGCAGATAGTCTCATGTGCATTTTGCAATCCTCTAAATCTCACGTATAAAATCAAGGCACATACTTTCCTACATGAAATATGATATTCTTTATATTTCATATTTCACCATTTAGGTGTAGCTATCTCTAGCTGATATATGGAATACTCTATATCCCACAATTTAGATCTGCAAGCAGATTTACCTGAGTGCAATATGGAATACTCTATATTTCACATTTGAAATATGTCCACACATTATCTACATGATGTATAACATACTGTCTATATCACATACAAAAATATCTGTTGAAATTTTCCTAGATGAAGACTGAAATTTATGTACATCACATATGAAAAACCATTTCCACATGAAATGTAGGATTCTGTACATTTCAGACACCAAAATCAGTGCAGGCATAGTCCTACGTAAAATACGGAATTCTGTACATTTCACATCTGAAAAAAATAATGGTGACAATTTTACTTGATTAAATATCAAACTGTATATGTTACATATGAAAATCTTGATGCTGATTTTAGTATAAAATACAGTGAATTTTCTGGCATTTCACATTATAAGCATCCGGATGCTACTTTTCTTACCTGAAACATGGATTTCTCTATATATCATATATGAAAATCCGGGTGGTAATTTTCTTAGATGAAACATGGCATTAATTATATTTCACATATGAATAACTTGGCTTTGTTTTTCTCTCTTTTTTATACATGTTTTATCATATTCTTTATTTTTTATTTTCATTTTTAATTTTAGTCAGTTCAGTTCAGTCGTTCAGTCATGTCCCACCTTGCGACCCCATGAATCACAGCACACCAAGCCTCCCTGTCCATCAGCAATTCCCGGAATTCACACAAACTCACGTCCATCGAGTCGGTGATGCTATCCAGCCATCTCTTTCTCTGTCGTCCCTGTCTTCTCCTTCCCCCAGTGCCTCCCAGCATCAGAGTCTTTTCCAGTGAGTCAACTCCTCGCATAAGGTGGCCAAAGTATTGCAGTTTCAGCTTTAGCCTCAGTCCTTCCAATGAACACCCAGGATTGATCTTCTTTAGAATAGACATTTTGGATCTCCTTTCAGTCCAAGGTACTCTCGAAAGTCTTCTCCAGCACCACAGTTCAAAAGCATCAATTCTTCGACGATCAGCTTTCTTCACAGTCCAACTCTCACATTCATACATGACCACAAGTTCCTTTTATATTACTGTATTGATTTTGCCATACAATGACATGAATCTGTCCTGGGTCTACATGTGTTCCCCATCTTGAACCCTCTCCTACATCCCTCCCCAAGTCATCCCTCTCTGTCATCCCAGTCCACCACCCCCGAACAACCTGTATCATGCTATTTTTCTTACCCAAAGTGTACAGTTCCCTATATATCATATACGAAAATCTGGGTGGTGATTTTCTTAAATGAAATATGGAATTATCTATATTTCACATATGAAAACCTTGGCATTGGTTTTCTTAAGATACAGAGAATCGTTAGGGAATTGAAATCATCTCTATTTTACAGAGAAAGTCTGGCCATCACTCTTTCTTCAAGAGATATGGAATTCTTGGTATTTCTCAAGCATATATCAAGAGAACCAATTTTCACCCTGAAATACGGAATTCTGTGAATTTCCTGTGTCAAAATCTTGGTTAATTCTCTTTCATGGAAGTAGGGCTTCTCTATATTTCACAGTTGAAGATCAGAAATGAGATTTTCCTGTAAGAAATATGGAAATCTCTATATTTCATAAGAACCACTGGGTCTTCAGCTACTGAAACACCTGCCTCCCCTATTTGCACTTTGACACTGTTGCTCATGAAAACAGCTTCCATGTAGGGTATGCTTGTGTTGATCAGAGATGGGCTTCTGGCTCACTGTGGCCAGAGTACCCCTGAGGAAATGCCTTTAGACTCCATTTGATTGATTCTGGAAGTGTTTGGAAGGTCAGCGTGTAGAAGCAAGAGCCTTCCCACCAACATACTATGCACGGGTGATGACACAAGGATCTGCCTGTGTGCCTCACCTTCCCTTCTGGTAGTGTTGGCAAGTAATCAATTGGTGGGGAGTGACTGAAGCCAGTGGGTCCGCTGTGCCAGCCAGTTGCTTTGATTCCAGGCCCACCTCTCTCACAAACCTGAAACATGGCCAGGGCCACAATGAGAGGAAGACCAGAAGAAGTGTGGAGTGCCCCTGGGAGTTTTAATCTTCTTACTTTTGAGACTGGTTTTCAGGCTGCATGGGCCAGGCGAACTGCTGGCTCGGGGGGGCCATCAGGGACGTTACAGGGAGTGGGGGTAGGGGACACCAGGCAAGGAGTGGACTCTCTTCAGGTTGGAGGTGGTGGAGGAAGGCAAAACTTTGCAGGAAGGAGAGATGGCAGGGTTCCGTCCAAGACCTCCAACCGCTGGTGGAAGACATCATGGAGGAGGTGAAGCTGGTGTCGGTTGTGAAGGAACAGGAGCTGCTGTCCTTTCAAGAGTGTGAGGAATACCCAGAGGAACAGGACCAGGAACACCCAAGACATGGAGTCCCGAGGAATTAGCCCACTCTGCCCCCACTTCGGGTGCTGGAAGCATTGGCTTTCCCACAGGTAGAGCTGAGCTGTGGGGGTGAAAATTACCGCAGGGCCTACTTTCCGCTCAGGTCTAAGAACCTTCAGAGGAAAAGGGTCGCTTGTTTCGGAGAAGTGGCATCATCCAGGGCATTCCTGGCTCCTTTGGCAAAGTCATATCCTTACTACTGCTTCTTAGGGTCGGTTGTTCAGGAGGAGAGAAGGAGCAGGAGCAGGAGGAGGAATGTGTGTGAGGGCACAGGCAAACATATGGGGTAGAGGGAAGTGGGGGCTGGGAGGAGTGGTGTGCTCCAAAGTCAAGTGCCAGCAAAGCCAGGCCAGATCTCCACTTGTGTGTGTCTGATCCATGACTCTGGGTGACTCCTTTTGGCCTGCATCTGAATGGAAGTGGTCCCCTGGAGCTGGAACTCTGTGTGACCAGAGACAGTATGCCATAACATCATTCTCAAAGCCTTATTATTGTAATTGTAGATTATCTGGGAAAGCAGCAGAGACATTCGGAGTCCAATAACCCATCCTGGTCATTTAGAGCCCCTGTATTTGTTCCAGCTAGTGCAGTGTAAAAGTAGGACATTGTCCACTCACCTAAGGTGGAGCAGAAAGGAGACACTCTTTTCCTCCCTAGTTAGGACCACACCACTCCAGACATATTCGAATGCCCTATGGTGAAGACAGGGAGAAGTTGAGAGTCCTAGGGATCTCTTGCTAAACACACTAACTCACACACACACACGTGTGTGCACAAACACAGAGGATACACTTGCCTGCAGACAAGGCATGCTACAGGGACTGCAGACACTGATGTTTTAAGCAGTGGCATGCCACTACGCAGCACATACAAAGACCAGGCAGATCAGAAACCGTAAGACACAGACCCTCCCTCAGTGGATGTAGAGAAGGGGCCTGGAGGACCATGGGGAACATAGAACTATGAGCATATTTGATGGTATGCCAGGGTATGGAGATGTCAGTGGCGCGGTCTAGCAAGAAGGGATTCCCAGATCCTTTGACGATGCCTGTTCCACTGTACTTGCTTTTGTACTTGTACTTGTTCCTTGACCTAAGGCAGTTTATGAACTTCCCCCAGATGTATCTCATGATCAGTGACCAAGATAAAGACTTCCTTATGGACATGATTAATTTGAAGGTGAATGAGGAAGGCTGAAGACAGGTGGATGAGGATGCTGGGCAGGGAAGGTGGGGGAAGGGAAGTATCATATTATCTGTGCATGTGCAGTGTGAGTGTTTGGAAAAGAGAAGCAGAATGCTTTGATGCCTTCCTGGCATGCAATCCGAGGACCCTAGAAGCTTGCACCTTTTCCCTCCTCCTGGTCCTGGCATATGCAGGAACTAGTCCATCCCCAGTCCAACTGCAACCTGATATTTTCCTTTTGTGACAGCCTTTACTTCTTGAATGCAGTCATCATGAAGGAGAACTACCATGACATCACTGGTATGATGTGGCTCCCAGTCATTGTGGGTGGGTGTTGGAAAGAGTGGATGCTCCTCCTGTGTGATCCTTCCTGTCCCACTTGTCCACTCCCAGGGTATAGGGTATATCATTTCACTCCAGTCCACTTTTTCTGGGATTATGGATGGGGAGCTCCTAGCCTCAGTCTGGACACCAGCAGCCTTTACTTCCTAAATTGGTTGTCAAACCACAACTGACCAGGATTGATCAGGATTGCAGAGGTGGTATCCCTCTGGGCCTTCTGCAGAATTGGAGATGGATATTGGAGTTCTTGTCTACACATGAGAGGGTTTGGGGCCTCTTCAGACGTGTTCTGACCTTGTTCATGTTGCCAGCAGTATATCTCTGATGACTGTTGGTCGATCCCCTGCAGTACTACCCCTGGGAGGAAAGCCCTACCATAATGGTACCTGATAAGAAAACAGGTTTTGAGGGAAACAGGAGGTGGTCCCTGAAGTCCCAGACTTGTAGAGTCTGGGACATTCTCCTTTCCCAAATGGGGAAGCTAGGCTTATGCAGGTTGGCTGCCGAGCTTGGATTCGGATCATAAAGGTAGATAATGACAGTCTGAGTTGGGGGTCTTGGGGACTTCCTGTGTCCAAATCTCACTCAAAGCATCTGTAGGTATAACATGTGAATCCTAGGTGATCCTGATGCAGGCAGGGTGAATTAAGCACCTTTGTCAGTATCAGTATTCCCCAGGTCCTGCCAACCTACGGCCTCCTGTCGCTCATTGAGTCTGAGATTACCTTGGCTCTTCTCTCCTTCCCCTCCTCCTGGGAAAGCCTAGCTGTCAGAAGCGGTTCCTCTCTGGTGTACCATTAAATTTTATTTTGTTCTGTTTTAATTAATTCATTTAAGTGGATGCTAATTGTTTTACAATATTGTAGTGCTTATGTCCATACATTCACGTAAATCTGCCGTGGGTGCACATGTGTCCCACATCCTAACCCCCCCCCCACCTTCCTCCCCATCCCACCCACAAGCGTTGTCCCAGTGCACCGGCGCAGGGAACCATGTCTCATGAATCAAACAGACTGGAAAGCTGTTTCACATTTGGTAATATCCATGTTTCAATGTGATCCTCTCCCTCAGAATCCAAAAGTCTGTCCTTTACCTATGAGTTCCTTTTCGTGTCTCACACATAGTGTCATTGTTATCACCTTTCTAAATTCCATTTATAGGCATTAATATACTGTCATGAAAAGCAGAGAGGCTTCCCTGGTGACTCAGAGGTTAAAGTGTCTGCCTCCAATGCGGGAGACCCGGGTTCAATCCCTGGGTCGGGAAGATCCCCTGGAGAAGGAAATGGTAACCTACTCCAGTATTCTTGCCTGGAGAATCCCATGGACAGAGAAGCCTGGTAGGCTACAGTCCACGGGGTCGCAAAGAGTCGGACACGACTGAGCGACTGAACGGAACGGAACGGAACGAAAAGCAGAGACATTGCTTTGCCAACCAAGGTCCTTCTATTCATGGCTATGGTTTTTCCTGTGGTCATGTATGGATGTGAGAGTTGGACTATGAAGAAAGCTGATCACCGAGGAATTGATGCTTTTGAACTGTGCTGATGGAGAAGACTCTTGAGACTCCCTTGGACTGCAAGGAAATCCAACCAGTCCATTCTAAAAGAGATCAATCCTGGATGATCATTGGAAGGACTTATGCTAAAGCTGAAACTCCAATACTTTGGCCACTTCATGTGACGAGTTGACTCACTGGAAAAGAGTCTGATGCTGGGAGGGATTGGGGGTAGGAAGAGACGGGGATGACAGAGAATGAGATGGCTGGATGGCATCACCGACTCGATGGACATGGGTTTGAGTGAACTCCGGGAGTTGGTGATGGACAGGGAGGCCTGGCGTGCTGTGGTTCATGGGGTCGCAAAGAGTCGGACAAGACTAAGCGACTGAACTGAACTGAACTGAACTGATACTTTAGTGGTGTTTTTCATTCTGACTTACTTCACTGTATAATAGGTTCTGGTTTCATCCACCTCATTAGACCTGATTCAAAAGTTTTTAACAGCTGAATAATATTCCATTGTGTATATGTACCATGTTTCCTTACCCATTCATGTACCGATGGACATCTAGGTTGTTTCCATATCCTAGCTATTGTAAACAGTGCTGCATTGAACATTGGGGTGAACATGTCTCTTTCAATTCTGATTTCCTCGGTGTGTATTATGCCAGCGGTGGGATTGCTGAGTCGTATGGCAGGTCTATTTCCAGGGTTTTAAGGAATCACCACACCATTCTCCATACTGGTTATACTAGTTTGAATTCCCTCCCAAAAGTGTAAGAGGGTTCCCTTTCTCTGTACCCTCTCCAGCATTTATCGTTTGTAGACTTTTTGACAGCAGGCATTGTGACTGGTGTGAGATGGTACCTCATTGTGGTTTAGATTTGCATTTCTCCGGTAATGAGGTATACTGAGTATCTTTTCATGTTTTTTTTAGCTGTTTGTAATGTCTTCCTCAGATATGCAGGGGACACTACCTGTATGGCAGAAAGTGAAGAGGAATTCAAAAGCATTTTGATGAAAGTGAAAGAGGAGAGTGAAAAGGTTGGCTTGAAGCTCAACATTCAGAAAACAAAGATCATGGCATCTGGTCCCACCACTTCATGGGAAATAGATGGAAAAACAGTGGTAACAGTGTCAGACTTTATTTTTTGGACTCCAAAATCACTGCAGATGCTGATTGCAGCCATGAAATTAAAAGACGCTTGCTCCTTGGAAGGAAAGTTATGACTAACCTTGATAGTATATTAAAAAGCAGAGACATTACTTTGCCAACCAAGGTCCGTCTAGTCAAGGTAATGATTTTTCCCATGGTCATGTATGGATGTGAGAGTTGGACTGTGAAGAATGCTGATCGCCGAAGAATCGATGCTTCTGAACTGTGGTGTTGGAGAAGACTCTTGAGAGTCCCTTATACTGCAAGGAGATCCAACCAGTTCATTCTAAAGGAGATTAATCCTGGATGTTCATTGGAGGGACTGATGCTAAAGCTGAAACTGCAATACTTTGGCTACCTCATGCGACGAGTTGACTCACTGGAAAAGACTCTGATGCTGGGAAAGGTTGGGGGCGGGAGGAGAAGGGGACGACGGAGTATGAGATGGCTGGATGTCATCACCGACTCTGTGGACATGAGTTTGAGTGTACTCCGGGAGTTGGTGATGGACAGGGAGGCCTGGCGTGCTGTAATTCATGGGGTCGCGGAGAGTCAGACACGACTGAGCGACTGAACTGAAATCAACTGAACTGAATGTCTTCTTTGGAGAACAATCTGTTTAGCACTTTGGCCCACTTTTTGAATGTGTCGTTTATTTTTCTAGAATTGAGCCGAAAATGTTGAATGTATATTTTTATTTTTTTTATTTATTTTTATTTTTTTTTTAGTTTTTAATGAAGATTATTTGATTTATAGTGTTTTATTAGCTTCAGGTATACAGCAAAGTGATTCAGTATTTTGGTAGATTATATTTCATTATAGATTGTTGCAAGATAATGGGTATAATTCCCCATGCTTCACAGTATGTGCTTTTTTTTTTCTTTGCTTTTTTTAATTTTACAATATTATATTGGTTGGTTTTGCCATATATTGACATGAATTCGCCCCAAGTTTACATAAGTTCCCCCTCCTGAACCCCCCTCCCACCTCTCTCCTCCCTTTATCCTCCCTCTGGGTCATCCCCGCATGCCATCCCCGAGCATCCTATACCATGCATCGACCCTGAACTAGTGATTCGTTTCACATATGACAACATACGAATTTCAATGCCATTCTTCCAAATCATCCCACCCTCACCCTCTCCCACAGAGTCCCAAAGACTGTTCGATAAATCTGTGTCTCTTTTGCTGTCTCATATACAGGGTTATCATCTGCATCTTTCTAAATTCCATATATATGTGTTAGTATATGTACTGGTGTTTTTCTTTCTGGCTTACTTCACTCTGTATAATAGACTCCAGTTTCATCTACCTCATTAGAACTGATTTAAATGTATTCTTTTCAATGGCTGAATAATACTCCATTGTGTATATGTACCAAAGCTTTCTTATCCATTCGTCTGCAAATGGATATCTAGGTTGCTTCCATGTCCTGGCTATTATAAACAGTACTGCAATGAACATTGGAGTACATGTGTCTCTTTCAATTCTGGTTTCTTCGGTGTGTATGCCCAGGAGTGAGATTGCTGGATCATAGGGCAGTTCTATTTACAGTTTTTGAGGAATCTCCACACTGTTCTCCATAGTGGCTGTGCTAGTTTGCATTTCCACCAACAGTGTAAGAGGGTTCCCTTTTCTCCACACCCTCTTCAGCATATATTGCTTGTAGACTTTTGGATAGCAGCCAATCTAAGTGATGTGAAATGGTATCTCATTGTGGTTTTGATGTGCATTTCTCTGATTATGAGGGATGTTGAGCATTGTTTCATGTGTTAGTTCGTGATCTTTATGTCTTCTTTGGAGAAATGTATGTTTAGTTCTCTGGCCCATTTCTTGATTGGGTCATTTATTTTTCTGGAATTGAGCTGCAGGAGCTGCTAGTATATTTGGAGATTAATCCTTTATCAGTTGCTTCATTTTCCATTATTTTCTCCCATTCTGAAGGCTGTCTTTTCACCTTGCTTATAGTTTCCTTTGCTGTGCAGAAGCTTTTGATTTTAATTATGTCCCATTTGTTTATTTTTGCTTTTATTTCCAATATTCTGGAGGTGGGTCATGGAGGATCCTGCTGTGATTTATGTCGCAGAGTGTTTTGTCTACGTTCTCCTCTAGGAGTTTTACAGTTTCTGGTCTTACATTTAGCTCTCTAATCCATTTTGAGTTTATTTTGGTGTATGGTGTTAGGAAGTGTTCTAGTTTCATTCTTTTACAAGTGGCTGACCAGTTTTCCCAGCACCACTTGTTAAAGAGACTGTCTTTTCTCCATTTTATATTCTTGTCTCCTTTGTCAAAGATAAGGTGTCCATAGGTGCGTGGGTTTATCTCTGGGCTTTCTATTTTGTTCCATTGATCTATATTTCTGTCTTTATGCCAGTACCATACTGTCTTGATGACTGTGGCTTTTTAGTAGAGCCTGAAATCCAGAAGGTTAATTCCCCCAGTTCCATTTTTCTTCCTCAAGATTGCTTTGGCTATTCGAGGTTTTTTGTATTTCCATACAAATTGTGAGATTATTTGTTCTAGTTCTGTGAAAAATATCGTTGGTAGCTTGATAGGGATTGCATTGAATGTATAAATTCCTTTGGTTAGTATACTCATTTTCAAAATATTTATTCTTCCAATCCACGAACACGGGTATATTTCACTATTAGTGTCCTCTTTGAATACTTTCAGTAGTGTTTTATAGTTTTCTATGTAGAAGTCTTTTGTTTCCTTAGGTAGATATGTTCCTAGGTATTTAATTGTTTTCGTTGCAACAGTAAATGGAATAGTTTCCTTAATTTCACTTTCTATTTTCTCATTATTAGTGTATAGGAATGCAAGGGATTTCTGTGTGTTGATTTTATATCCTGCAACGTTACTGTGATCATTGATTAGCTCTAGTAGTTTTCTGGTAGAGTCTCTAAGGTTTTCTGTGTAGAGGATCATGTCATCAGCGAACAGTGACAGTTTTACTTCTTCTTTTCCAATTTGCATTCCTTTTATATCTTTTTCTGCTCTGATTGCTGTGGCCAAAACTTCCAGAACTATGTTGAATAGTAGTGGGGAGAGTGGCCACCATTGTCTTTTTCCTTAGGGGAAATGCTTTCAGTTTCTGACCATTGAGGATAATGTTTTCTGTGGGTTTGTCATATATAGCTTTATTATGTTGAGGTCAGTTCAGTTCAGGCGCTCAGTCGTGTCTGACTCTCCGCGACCTCATGAATCATAGCACGCCAGGCCTCCCTATCCATCACCAACTCCCGGAGTACACTCAAACTCATGTCCATAGAGTCGGTGATGCCATCCAGCCATCTCATTCTCCGTCGTCCCCTTCTCCTCCCGCCCCCACCCTTTCCCAGCATCAGAGTCTTTTCCAATGAGTCAACTCGTCGCATGAGGTACCCAAAGTATTGCAGTTTCAGATTAGCATCAGTTCCTCCAATGAACACCCAGGATTGATCTCCTTTAGAATGGACTGGTTGGATCTCCTTGCAGTATAAGGGACTCTCAAGAGTCTTCTCCAACACCACAGTTCAAAAGCATCGATTCTTCGGCGATCAGCTTTCTTCACAGTCCAGCTCTCACATCCATACATGACCACGGGAAAAACCATTGCCTTCACTAGACGGACCTTGGTTGGCAAAGTAATGTTTCTGCTTTTTAATATACTATCAAGTTTGGTCATATCTTTCCTTCCAAGGAGCAAGCGTCTTTTAATTTCATGGCTGCAATCAGCATCTGCAGTGATTTTGGATCCCAAAAAAATAAAGACTGACACTGTTTCCACTGTTTTTCCATCTATTTCCCATGAAGTGGTGGGAACAGATGCCATGATCTTTGTTTTCTGAATGTTGAGATTCAAGCCAACCTTTTCACTCTCCTCTTTCACTTTCATCAAGAGGCTTCTGAGTTCCTCTTCACTTTCTGCCATAAGGGTAGTGTCATCTGCATATCTGAGGTTATTGATATTTCTCCTGGCAATCCTGATTCCAGCTTGTGCTTCTTCCAGCCCAGCGTTCCTCATGATGTACTCTGCATAGAAGTTAAATAAGCAAGGTGACAATATACAACCTTGACGTACACCTTTTCCTACTTGGAACCAGTCTGTTGTTCCATGTCCAGTTCTAACTGTTGCTTCCTGACCTGCATACAGGTTTCTCAAGAGGCAGGTCAGGTGGTCTGGGATTCCCATCTCTTTCAGAATGTTCCACAGTTTATTGTGATCCACACAGTCAAAGGCTTTGGCATAGTCAATGATGCAGAAATAGATGTTTTTCTAGAACTCTCTTGCTTTCTCCATGATCCAGCGGATGTTGGCAATTTGATCTCTGGTGCCTCTGCCTTTTCTAAAACCTGCTTGAACATCTGGGAGTTCACGGTTTACATACTGCTGAAGCCTGGCTTGGAGAATTTTGAGCATGACTTTACTAGCATGTGAGATGAGTGCAATTGTGCGGTAGTTTGAGCATTCTTTGGCATTGCCTTTCTTTGAGATTGGAATGAAGACTGACCTCTTCCAGTCCTGTGGCCAGCGCTGAGTTTTCCAAATCTGCTGGCATATTGAGTGCAGCACTTTCACAGCATCAACTTTCAAGACTTGAAATAGCTCAACTGGAATTCCATCACCTCCACTAGCTTTGCTAGTAGTGATGCTTTCTAAGGCCCACTTGACTTCACATTCCAAGATGTCTGGCTCTAGGTCAGTGATCACATTATCGTGACTATCTTGGTCGTGAAGATCTTTTTTGTACAGTTCTTCTGTGTATTCCTGCCACCTCTTCTTAATATCTTCTGCTTCTGTTAGGTCCATACCATTTCTGTCCTTTATCGAGCTCATCTTTGCATGAAATGTTCCCTTGGAATCTCTAATTTTCTTGAAGAAGTCTCTTGTTTTTCCTATTCTGTTGTTTTCCTCTATTTCTTTGCATTCATCACTAAGGAAGACTTTCTTATCTCTCCTTGCTATTCTTTGGAACTCTGCATTCAGATGCTTATATCTTTCCTTTTCTCCTTTGCTTTTCGCCTCTCTTCTTTTCACAGCTATTTGTAAGGCCTCCTCAGATAGCCATTTCGGTCTTTTGCATTTCTTTTCTATGGGGATGGTCTTGGTCCCTGTCTCCTGTACAATGTCACGAACTTCCGTCCAGAGTTCATCAGGCACTCTATGTCCCTTCTATTCCCACTTTCTGGAGGGTTTTTATCATAAATGGATGTTGAATTTTGTCGAAGGCTTTCTCTGCATCTATTGAGATAATCATATGATTTTTATTTTTCAGTTTGTTAATGTGGTGTATTACGTTGATTGATTTGCGTATTTTGAAGAATCCTTGCATTCCTGGGATAAAGCCCACTTGGTCATGATGTATGATCTTCTTAATGTGTTGTTGGATTCTGATTGCTAGATTTTTTTTAAGGATTTTTGCATCTATGTTCATCAGTGATATTGGCCTGTAGTTTTCTTTTTCTGTGGGGTCTTTACCAGGTTTTGGGGTTAGGGTGATGGTGGCCTCATAGTATGAGTTTGGAAGTTTCCCTTCCTCAGCAATTTTCTGGAAAAGTTTGAGTAGAATAGGTGTTAGCTCTTCTCCAAATTTTTGGTAGAATTCGACTGTGAAGCCATCTGGACGTGGGCTTTTGTTTGCTGGAAGAATCCTTAATACAGCCTCTAGTACCGTGCTGGTGATGGGTTTGTTAAGATTTTCTATTTCTTCCTGGTTCAGTTTTAGAAAGTTGTACTTTTCTAGGAATTTGTCCATTTCCTCCAGGTTATTCATTTTATTGCCATATAATTGCTGATAGTATTCTCTAATAATCCTTTGTATTTCTGTGTTGTCAGTTGTGACCTCTCCATTTTCATTTCTAATTTTATTGATTTGGTTCTTCTCCCTTTGTTTCTTGATGAGTCTGGCTAGTGGTTTGTCAATTTTATTTACCTTCTCAAAGAACCAGCTTTTGGCTTTGTTAATTTTTGCTATGATCTCTTTTCTTTCTTTTGTATTTATCTCTGCCCTAATTCTTACGATTTCTTTCCTTCTACTGAGCCTGCGGTTCTTCATTTCTTCCTTTTCTAGTTGCTTTAGATGTAGAGTTAGGTTATTTAGTTGACTTTTTTCTTGTTTCTTGAGGTGTGCCTGTATTGCTATGAAATTCCCCCTTAGCACTGCTTTTACAGTGTCCCAGAGGTTTGGGGTTGTTGTGTTTTCATTTTCATTCATTTCTATGCATATTTTGATTTATCTTTTGATTTCTTCTTTGATTTGTTCATTATTCAGCAGCCTGTTGTTTAGCATCCATATGTTGGCATTTTTAATAGTTTTTCTCCTGTAATTGAGATCTAATCTTACTGCATTGTTTTCAGAAAAGATGCCTGGAATGATTTCAAATTTTTTGAATTTACCAAGGCTAGTTTTATAGCCCAGGATGTGATCTATCCTGGAAAAGGTTTCTTGTGCGCTTGAGAAAAAGGTAAAATTCATTTTTTTGAGTTGAAATGTTCTATAGATATCTATTAGGTCTAACTGCTCAATTGTATCTTTTAAAATTTGTGTTTCCTTGTTGATTTTCTGTTTAGTTGATCTATCCATAGATGTAAGTGGGGTATTAAAGTGTCCCACTATTATTGCATTGTTGTTAATTTCCCCTTTCATACTTGTTAGTAATTGTCTTACATATTGTGGTGCTCCTATGTTGGGTGCATAAATATTGTTAATTGTTATATCTTCATCTTGGATTGATCCTTTGATCATTACGTAGTTTCCTTCTTTGTCTCTTTTCACAGCCTTTGTTTTAAAGTCTATTTTATCTGATATGAGTATTGCTACTCCTGCTTTCTTTTTGTCTCTATTTGCATGGAATATCTTTTTCCAGCCCTTCACTTTCAGTCTGTATGTGTCCCTCGTTTTGACGTGGGTCTCTTGCAGATAACATATATGGGGGTCTTGTTTTTGTATCTATTCAGCCAGCCTTTGTCTTTTGGTTGGGGCATTCAACCCATTTAAGTTTAAGGTAATTATTGATAAGTACGATCCCGTAGCCATTTTATTTATTGCTTTGCATTCAAGTTTATACACCCTTTCTGTGTTTCCCGTCTAGAAAAGATCCTTTAGCATTTGTTGGAGAGTAGGTTTGGTGATGCTGAATTCTCTCAGCTTTTGCTTGTCTGTAAAGCTTTTGATATTTGAATGAGATCCTTGCTGGGTACAGTAGTCTGGGCTGTAGGTTATTTTCTTGCATCACTTTAAGTATGTCTTGCCATTTCCTCCTGGCTGAAGAGTTTTTGTTGAAAGATCAGTTGTTATCCTTATGGGAATCCCCTTGTGTGTTATTTGCTGTTTTTCCCTTGCTGCTTTTAATATTTGTTCTTTGTGTTTGATCTTTGTTAATTTGATTAATATGTGTCTTGGAGTATTTTGCCTTGGGTTTATCCTGTTGGGGACTCTCTGGGTTTCTTGGACTTGGGTGATTATTTCTTTCCTTATTTTAGGGAAGTTTTCAACTATTATCTCCTCAAGTATTCTCTCATGGTCTTTCTTTTTGTCTTCTTCTGGGATTTCTATGATTCGAATGTTGGAGCGTTTAACATTGTCCCAGAGGTCTCTAATATTGTTCTCATTTCTTTTAATTTGTTTTTCTTTTTTTCTCTCTGCTTCATTTATTTCTACAATTCTATCTTCTAGCTCGCTTATCCTGTCTTCTGCCTCTGTTATTCTACTGTTTGTTCCCTCCAGAGTGTTTCTGATCTCATCTATTGCATTATTCATTGTATATTGACTCTTTTTTATTTCCTCTAAGTCCTTATTAAACCTTTCTTCCATCTTCTCAATCCGTTTCTCCAGGTTATTTATCTGTAACTCCATTTTGCTTTCAAGATTTTGCATCATTTCACCACCAAAATTCGAAATTCTTTTTCAGGTAGATTCCCTATATCGTCCTCTTTTGTTTGTGTTGGTGGGCATTTATCTTTTTCCTTTACTTGCTGTGTATTTCTCTGCCTCTTCATCTTGCTTATAATGCTTTGCTTGGGGTGGCCTTTCCCTCTTCTGGCCGTTTGTGGAGTTCTCTTTGTTATGTAGTTTCCTTGCTGTGTTGGGGTTGGACAGGTGTCTTGTCAAGGTTCCCTAGTTATGGAAGCTTGTGTCGGTGTCCTGAAGGGTGGACCTGGATTTCTTCTCTCTGGAGTGCAATGAAGTGTCCAGTAATGAGTTATGAGATGTCAGTGGGTTTGGAGTGATTTTGGGCAGCCTGTATATTGATGCTCAGGGCTAGTTTCCTGTGTTACTGGAGAATTTGCGTCGTATGTCTTGCTCTGGAAATTGTTGACCCTTGGGTGGTGCTCGGTTTTAGTGTAGGTACGGAGACGTTTGATGAGCTCCTATCGATTAATGTTCCCTGGAGTCAGGAGTTCTCTGGTGTTCTCAGGATTCGGGCTTAAGCTTCTTGCCTCTGGTTTTTGGTCTTATTCTTAGAGTAGCCTCTAGACGTCTCTATCTGTCGTTTCCAAGGTGGTTCACTCTGTTTTAGCTTCTATTTGCTGGTCTCTTCAATGTCTAATTTCCACCCTGATACTAGGGGGCGGGTGGACACTTTTTAAGGCTCAGTTGTTCAGTCCTGTTCTGGGAAGGGAGGAACGCTACAGACGAATATCTCTGGTGTCTGTGGGGAGTGTTTGCAGCGTCTCGGCCACACGGTGTTTGCCCCTGGGCGTAGCTCATGTGTTGTCCAAGTCTACACTGCACAGGCTCTAGGTTGCTCTGCCAGGAACTGTCCGAGGCCGGCGCCGGGTTTTATGCACTTCCCAGATCTGAGCGGCTCAAGTTCAGGTTCTCAGATACTCCACAAAAGCGCAGGCTTGGTTGGGCCTGTGTTTTGTGCCTTCTCCAGTCCGAGCAGCTTGGGGGACCAGGTGTTTGGTGAGCACGGTCTCTGTGACTTATCGCCTGCCCAGTCCCCACCACTCAGTTTTCTGGGTGTAAAACCAGCGCACCTTCTCAGTGGGATATCGACTGGCCGAGCCCAAGAAGTCCTGATTAGCAACAAGCCTGCCTTCAGTTTGTATCAGATGCCTTTCTGGGGCAGTGGTTGACCCCTCTGGCTCTGGCTGACCTCCCTGCCTGTCTCGGTGGGGGATGGGGGATGGGCCGACCGCAGCTGGCTCGCTCTGCTCAGTCCTTTATTTTGTGAGCGGGGCTGGCCAAGTCTTAGTTTAGAGCTTTCCGCCTTTTCATGGGGAAGCTATCCCAGTCTGCTTTGCTTTCCCCAGTCCTCTCAAATTGTTTTCTCAGCATTCAAGCCCAGCCCTCTCTCTAAGCAGTTCAGCCGGCTCCTCCCTGCCCAGCCCCCGCTTGCTAATGGCGTATGCAGGCGTCTGCACTGCTTCTCCGCTGGGAGTTACCATTTGGCTGGTAATCTGTGGGTTTTAAAAAAAATCTTAAAAAAAAAAAAGAGGGTTATGTGGCCCTCTGAGATTCCAAGGCTCGCCACAGATTCGCTTGTGAGAGTGTTTCCTGGTGTTTGGAAACTTCTCTCTTTTTAAAGCCTCCCTTCCAGGGATGGAGCTCCGCCCTTACTTCTTTTGTCTCTCTTTTTATCTTTTATGTTTTTTCCTACCTCCTTTTGAAGACAATGGGCTGCTTTTCTGGGTGCCTGATGTCCTCTGCCAGTATTCAGAAGTTGTTTTCTGGACTTTACTCCGTGTTCAAATGTTCTCTTGATGAATTTGTAGGGGAGAGAGTGGTCTCACCGTCTTATTCCTCCGCCATCTTCTGCATGTATAGTTTTAAAGTTAATTCTTTTTCAGTGGTTCAGTTTCCTATATTTTCTCCCATTCTGAAGCCTGTCTTTTCACATTGCTTATAAGTTTCTTCATTGTGCAAAAGCTTTTAAATTTACTTCATTCCTATTTATTTTTCTTTTATTTACATTATTTGGGGAGGTTGTTGATAGACTATCCTGCTGTGATTTATATCAGAAAGTGTTTTGCCTTTGTGTTCCTCTAGCAGTTTTGGAGTTTCTCGTCTTACATGTAGATCCTTAATACATTCTGAGTTTATTTATTTATTTTTTAATTTATTTTATTGGAGGCAAATTACCTTACATTAATATATTGGTTGATTTTGCCATATCTTGACAGGAATTCGCCCCTGATGTACATGTGTTCCCTTTCTGGAACCCCCCTCCCACCTCCCTCTTCCCCATATCCTCCTTCCAGGTCATCCCCGTGCACCAGCCCCAAGCATACTGTATCATGCGTCTAACCTGGACTGGTGATTCATTTCACATATGATGATATACATGCTACAATGCCGTTCTCCCCAATCATCCCATATTCACCGACTCCCACAGAGTCCCAAAGACAGTTCTATATATCTGTGTCTCTTTTGCTGTCTCGTATACAGGGTTATCATTTTCATCTTTCTAAATTCCATATATATGAGTTAGTATACTGTATTGATGTTTTTCTTTCTAGCATACTTCACTCTGTATAATAGGCTCCAGTTTCATCCACCTCATTAAAATTGATTCAAATGCATTCTTTTGAATGGCTGAAAAATACTCCATTGTGTATATGTACCAAAGCTTTCCTATCCATTCATCTGCAGATGGACATCTAGGTTGCTTCCATTTTCTGGCTATTGTAAACTGTGCTGCAATGAACATTGGAGTACATGTGTCTCTTTCAATTCTGGTTTCTTCGGTGTGTATGCCCAGGAGTGAGATTGCTGGATCATAGGGCAGTTCTATTTACAGTTTTTGAGGAATCTCCACACTGTTCTCCATAGTGGCTGTGCTAGTTTGCATTTCCACCAACAGTGTAAGAGGGTTCCCTTTTCTCCACACCCTCTTCAGCATATATTGCTTGTAGACTTTTGGATAGCAGCCAATCTAAGTGATGTGAAATGGTATCTCATTGTGGTTTTGATGTGCATTTCTCTGATTATGAGGGATGTTGAGCATTGTTTCATGTGTTAGTTCGTGATCTTTATGTCTTCTTTGGAGAAATGTATGTTTAGTTCTCTGGCCCATTTCTTGATTGGGTCATTTATTTTTCTGGAATTGAGCTGCAGGAGCTGCTAGTATATTTGGAGATTAATCCTTTATCAGTTGCTTCATTTTCCATTATTTTCTCCCATTCTGAAGGCTGTCTTTTCACCTTGCTTATAGTTTCCTTTGCTGTGCAGAAGCTTTTGATTTTAATTATGTCCCATTTGTTTATTTTTGCTTTTATTTCCAATATTCTGGAGGTGGGTCATGGAGGATCCTGCTGTGATTTATGTCGCAGAGTGTTTTGTCTACGTTCTCCTCTAGGAGTTTTACAGTTTCTGGTCTTACATTTAGCTCTCTAATCCATTTTGAGTTTATTTTGGTGTATGGTGTTAGGAAGTGTTCTAGTTTCATTCTTTTACAAGTGGCTGACCAGTTTTCCCAGCACCACTTGTTAAAGAGACTGTCTTTTCTCCATTTTATATTCTTGTCTCCTTTGTCAAAGATAAGGTGTCCATAGGTGCGTGGGTTTATCACTGGGCTTTCTATTTTGTTCCATTGATCTATATTTCTGTCTTTATGCCAGTACCATACTGTCTTGATGACTGTGGCTTTTTAGTAGAGCCTGAAATCCAGAAGGTTAATTCCCCCAGTTCCATTTTTCTTCCTCAAGATTGCTTTGGCTATTCGAGGTTTTTTGTATTTCCATACAAATTGTGAGATTATTTGTTCTAGTTCTGTGAAAAATATCGTTGGTAGCTTGATAGGGATTGCATTGAATGTATAAATTCCTTTGGTTAGTATACTCATTTTCAAAATATTTATTCTTCCAATCCACGAACACGGGTATATTTCACTATTAGTGTCCTCTTTGAATACTTTCAGTAGTGTTTTATAGCTTTCTATGTAGAAGTCTTTTGTTTCCTTAGGTAGATATATTCCTAGGTATTTAATCGTTTTCGTTGCAACAGTAAATGGAATAGTTTCCTTAATTTCTCTTTTTATTTTCTCATTATTAGTGTATAGGAATGCAAGGGATTTCTGTGTGTTAATTTTATACCATGCAACTTTACTGTATTCATTGATTAGCTCTAATCGTTTTCTGGTAGAGTCTTTAGGGTTTTCTGTGTAGTGGATCATATCGTCAACGAACAGTGAAAATTTTTCTTCTTCTTTTCCAATTTGTATTCCTTTTATGTCTTTTTCTGCTCTGAATGCTGTAGCCAAAACTTCCAGAACTATGTTGAACAGTACTGGTGAGAGTGGGCACCCTGTCTTGTTCCTGACTTTAGGAGAAATGCTTTCATTTTTTCACCATTGAGGATAATGTTTGCTGTGGGTTTGTCATATATAGCTTTTATTATGTTGAGAAATGTCCCTTCTATTCCCACTTTCTGGAGGGTTTTTATCATAAATGGATATTGTATTTTGTCAAAGGCTTTCTCTGCATCTTTTGAGATAATCATATGTTTTTTTTTTTTATTTTTCAGTTTGTTAATGTGGTGTATTACGTTGATTTATTCTCGGATATTGAAGAATCCTTGCATTCCTGGGATAAAGCCCACTTGGTCATGATGTATGATCTTCTTAATATGTTGTTGTATTCTGATTGCTAGAATTTTGTTAAGGATGTTTGCATCTATGTTCATCAGTGATATTGGCCTGTGGTTTTCTTTTTCTGTGGGATCTTAACCAGTTTTTAGAATTAGGGTGATGGTGGCCTTATAGAATGAGTTTGGAAGTTTCCCTTCCTCAGCAATTTTCTGGAAGAGTTTGAGTAGAATAGGTGTTAGCTCTTCTCTAATTTTTTGGTAGAATTCAGCTGGAAAGCCGTCTGAACCTGAGCTTTTATTTGCTGAAAGATTTCTGATTACTTCCTCTAGTTCGGTGCTTGTGATGAGTCTGTTCAAATTTTCTATTTCTTCCTGGTTCAGTTTTGGCAAGGTGTACATTTCTAGGAATTTGTCCATTTCTTCCTAGTTATTCATTTTATTGCCTTATAATTGCTGATAGTATTCTCTAATAATTCTTTGTATTTCTGTGTTGTCGGTTGTGATCTCTTCATTTCCATTTCTAATTTTATTGATTTGGTTCTTCTCCCTTTGTTTCTTGATGAGTCTGGCTAGTGGTTTGTCAATTTTATTTACCTTCTCATAGAACCAGCTTTTGGCTTTGTTGATTTTAGCTATGGTCTCTTTTCTTTCTTTTGCATTTATCTCTGCCCTAATTTTTACTATTTTTTTCTTTCTATTAAAGCTGCGATTCTTAAATTCTTTCTTTTCTAGTTTCTTTAGATGTAGAGTTAGGTTATTTAGTTGACTTTCTTCTTATTTCTTGACATGTGCCTGTATTTTTATGAACTTCCCCCTGAGCACTGCTTTTAAAGTATCCCAGAGGTTTTGGGTTGCTGTGTTTTCATTTTCTTTCATTTGTATGCACATTTTGATTTCTCTTTTGATTTCTTTTATGATTTGTTCATTATTCAGCAGCGTGTTGTTCAGCATCCATATGTTGACATTTTTAATAGTTTTTCTCCTGTAATTGGATCTAATCTTACTGCATTGTGGTCAGAAAAGATGCTTGGAATGATTTCAATTTTTTTGAATTTACCCAGGCTAGAGTTATGGCCCAGGATGTGATCTATCCTGGAAACGGTTCCATGTGTGCTTGAGAAAAATGTGAAATTCATTGTTTTGTGGTGAAATGTCCTATAGATATCTATTAGGTCTAACTGGTCTATTGTATCATTTAAAGTTTGTGTTTTCTTGTTAATTTTCTGTTTAGTTGATCTATTCATAGATGTAAGTGGGGTATTAAAGTGTCCCACTATTATTGTGTTATTGTTAATTTCCCCTTTCATACTTGTTGGTAATTGTCTTACATATTGCGGTGCTCCTATGTTGGGTGCATAAATATTTTTAATTGTTATATCTTCATCTTGGATTGATCCTTTAATCCATATGTAGTTTCCTTCTTAGTCTCTTTTCACAGCCTTTGTTTTAAAATCTATTTTATCTGATATGAGTGTTGATACTCCTGCTTTCTTTTGGTCTCTATTTGCGTGGAATATCTTTTTTCAGCCCTTCACTTTCAGTCTGTATGTGTGCCTTATTTTGAAATGGGTCTCTTGTAGACAACATATATGGGAGTCTTGTCTTTGTATCCATTCAGCCAGCCTTTGTCTTTTGGTTGGGGCATTCAACCAATTTACGTTTAAGGTGATTATTGATAAGTATGATCCCGTTGCCATTTTCTTTATTGTTTGTGTTCAAGTTTATATACCCTTTCTGTGTTTCCTGTCTAGAGAAGATCCTTCTCTAGTATTTGTTGGAGAGCTGGTTTGGTGATACTGAATTCTCTCATCTTTTGCTTGTCTGTAAAGTTTTTGATTTAACCTTCATATTTGAATGAGATCCTTGCTGGGTATAGTAATCTGGGCTGTAGGTTAGTTTCTTTCATCAATTTAAGTATGTCTTGCCATTCCTTTCTGGCCTCAAGAGTTTCTGCTGAAAGATCAGCTGTTATCCTTATGGGGCTCCCCTTGTGTATTATTTGTTGTTTTTCCCTTGCTGGTTTTAATATTTGTTCTTTGTGTTTGATCTTTGTTAATTTGATTAATATGTGCCTTGGACAATTTCGCCTTGGGTTTATCCTATTAGGGACTCTCTGTGTTTCTTGGACTTGTGTCATTATTTCCTTCCCCATTTTAGAGAAAATTTCCACTATTATCTCCTCAAGTATTCTCTCATGGTCTTTCTTTTTGTACTCTTCTTCTGGAACTCCTATAGTACGAATGCTGGGGCGTTTAATATTGTCCCATATATCTCTAATATTTCCTCATTTATTTTTTTTTTCCTTTTCCCTTTCAGTTTCATGTATTTCTACAATTCTATCTTCTAGCTCGCTTATCCTGTCTTCTGCCTCTGGCATTCTACTGTTTGTTCCGTCCAGAGTGTTTCTGATCTCATCTATTGCATTATTCATTATATATTGACTCTTTTTTATTTCCTCTAATTCCTTATTAAACATTTCTTGCATCTTATCAATCCTTTTCTCCACTTTATTTATCTGTAACTTTGTTTTGCTTTCCAGATTTTGAATCACTTTCAAAATTAAAATTAGAATTTTTTTATCGGGTAGGTTCCCTATATCTTCCTCTTTTGTTTGTGATGGTGGTCATTTATCCTCTTCCTTTACTTGCTGGATATTTCTCTGCCTCTTCATCTTGCTTATACTGCTGTGTTCGGGGTGGCCTTTCCGTCTTCTGGCAGTTTGTGGTGTTCTCTTTATTATGTATTTACCTCGTTGTGTGTTGGGTTAGATGGGTGACTTGTTAAGGTTCCCTGGTTAGGGAAGCTTGTGTCGATGTTCTGGTGGGTGGAGCTGGATTTCTTCTCTCTGGAGTGCAATGAAGTGTCCAGTAATGATTTTGAGATGTCAGTGGGTTTGGAGTGGCTTTGGGCAGCCTGTATATTGAAGCTCGGTGCTAATCTCCTGTGTTGCTGGATAGTTTGTGTAGTATGTCTTTCACTGAAACTTGTTGACCCTTGGGTGGTGCCTGGTTTCAGTATATGTATGGAGGCATTTGATGAGTACCTATCAATTAATGTTCTCTGAAACAGGAGATCTCTGGTGTTCTCAGGATTTGGACTTAAGCCTCTGCCTCTGGTTTTCAGTCTTATTTTTGTAGTAGGCTCAAGGCCCTCTGTTACTTCCAACGCAGTTCCTTCTGTTGAAAAAGCTCTTCTTTATGGTCTCCACCGTGTCTAATTTCCGTCCTGACACCAGGATGCAGTGGTGGACACTTTCGTTTTTTTCTGGCTCACCTGTTCAGTTCTGCTGTGGGGAGGGAGGAACGCAGCTAACAAGTATCCCTGGCATCTGTGGGGAGTGCTCGCATTGTCTCGGCTACACTGGGAATGCTCCTGCTCAAGGCGTGTGTGCTTTCCCTGTTTATGCTGCTTAGGTTCTAGGTTGCTCTGCTGGGAGCTCTCTGCCGCTGGCACTGGGTGGCATGCACTTCTCAGGTCTGAGCGGCTCAGGTTCAGGTCCTAGGGCACTCGACAAAGGCACAGACTTGGCTGGGCCTGCCTTTTATTTCTTCCCCAGTCTGAGCAGCTCAGGTGACCTGGCGTTTGGCAAGTGCGGTTGCTTCGACTTATCACCTTCCCGGTCCCTGCCCCTCGGTTTTCTGGGAGTACAACCGGCGCCGTTTCTCAGGCGGATATCAACAGGTCCGAACCCAAGAAGTCCTGGCCAGCAAGGAAGCCTACATGCAGCTTGGTACGGGAAACCTCTCTGGGCTGCGGCTGCCCCAGCCCCAGTGCTGGTTGACCTCCCCGACTGCGTCAGCGGGGGCTGGGGGCTGGGCCGCCCACTGCCAGCTCGCTTTGCTCAGCGCCCCGTTCTGTGGGCAGGGCTGGCAGAGTCCTTGGTTGGGGCTTTTTGAAGGCTTTTCCTAGCCTTTTCACCTTTTAGCTGCAGCTTCTGCTTTGGTATTTTAAGTTCACGCCCTCAGTTTGCCCTAGGTTGTTCAAGCCCGATTCTCCCTCTAAGAACCGCCGCCCGCACCTCCCTGTCCAGCCCCCGCCTGCTAGTAGGGGGCGCGGGTGTCTGCGCCGCTTCTCCGCTGAGAGTTTCCTCTGGGCAATTAGTCTGTGAGGTTTAATTATTTATGTCTTTTGTCTCCCAGTTATGCGGCCCTCTGAGGTTCCACTCGCCAGTATTTCCAGGTGCTTGGAAACTTCTCTCTCTTTTTTTTTTAAGCCTCGTTTCCCAGGACGGAGCTCCATCCCTCCCTCTTTTGCCTCTCTTTTTATCTTTTATGCTATTTCCTACCTCCTTTTGACGACTATGAGCTGCTTTTCTGTGTACCTGATGTCCTCTGCCAGTATTCAGAAGTTGTTTTGTGGGATTTACTCAGTGTTCAAATATTCTTTTGCTGATTTTGTGGAGGAGAAAGGGGTCGCCCTCTCATATTCTTCAGCCATTTTCCCTGAGTTTATTTTTTAATGTGTGCTAGAAAGTGTTCAAATTTCATTCTTTACAAGTGGTTGACCAGTTTTCCCAGCACAATTTGTTCAAGAGATTGTCGTTTCTTGATTGTATAGTCTTGCCTCCTTTGTCAAAGAGAAAGTGTCCATAGCTGTGTGAAATTATCTCTTGGCTTTCTGCTTTGTTCTATTGATCAAAGAACAATATTTCTGCCCTTGTCAAGTAGCATACTGTTTTGATGACTGTAGCTTTGTGTTATAGTCTGAAGTCAGGCAGGTAGATTCCTCCACGTCTATTCTTCTTTCTCAAGATTGCTTTGGCTAGTCAAGGTTTTTTTGTTTCTTTGTTTTTTCCCCTATACAAATTGTGAAATTATTTTTCAATTCTCTTAAGAAGTACCGTTGGTAGCTTGATAGGGATTGCATGAATCCATAGATTGCTTTGGGTATTATACTCATTTTCATTGTATTGATTCTTCCAATCCATGAACATGGTATATTTCTCCATCTACTTGTGTTATCTTTGATTTCTTTCAGTGTTTTATAGTTCTCTATGTAGAGATCTTTTGTTTCTTTAGGTAGATATATTCCTAAGTATGTTATTCCGTTCTCTGCATTGTTGAATGGAATGGGTTCCTGAATTTCTTTCTGTTTTCTCATTGTTTGTTTATAGGCATGCAAGGGATTTCTTTTTTTTTTTTTTAGGTAATTAATTTATTTTTTATTGGAGGCAAATTATTTTACAATATTATATTGGTTGGTTTTGCCATACATTGATATGAATTTGCCCCAGGTTTACATAAGTTCCCCCTCCTGAACCCCTCTCCCACCTACCTCCTCCCTTTATCCTCCCTCTGGGTCATCCCCGCATGCCAGCCCCGAGCATCCTATAACATGCATTGACCCTGAACTATTGATTCGTCTCACATATGACAACATACGTGTTTCAATGCCATTCTCCCAAATCATCCCACCCTCACCCTCTCCCATAGAGTCCCAAAGACTGTTCTATACATCTGTGTCTCTTTTGCTGTCTCGTATACAGGGTTATCATTTGCATCTTTCTAAATTCCATATATATGTGTTAGTATACTGTATTGGTGCTTTTCTTTCTGGCTTATTTCACTCTGTATAATAGGCTCCAGTTTCATCCACCTCATTAGAACTGATTCAAATGTATTCTTTTTAATGGCTGAATAATACTCCATTGTGTATATGTACCAAAGCTTTCTTATCCATTCGTCTGCAGATGGACATCTAGGTTGTTTCCATGTCCTGGCTATTATAAACAGTGCTGCAATGAACATTGGAGTACACGTGTCTCTTTCAATTCTGGTTTCCTCGGTGTGTATGCCCAGGAGTGCGATTGCAAGGGATTTCTGTCTGCTACCAGTATGTGCTGCCACTTTGTAATAAACATTGATTAGCTCTAGTAATTTTCTGCTCGTGTCTTTATTTATTTATTTGATGTAGAACATGTTTTTTACAAACAGGGAGACTGTTATTTGCTCTTTCTCAATCTGCATTATTTTTATATATTTTTCTTCTCTGATTGTTGTGGCTAAAACTTAAACAATTATGTTGAATAGTAGTGGTGAGAGTGGGCACACGTCTTATTCCTGGCTTTGGGAAATGCTTTCAATTATTTACCATTGAAGATACTGTTTGCTGTGGGTTTATCATAGATGGATTTTATTATATCCAGGTATGTGCGATGCATATGACACTACTCTTACGGCAGAAAGTGAAGAGGAACTCAAAATCCTCTTGATGAAAGTGAAAGAGGAGAGTGAAAAGGTTGGCTTGAAGCTCAACATTCAGAAAATAAAGATCATGGCACCTGGTCCCATCACTTCATGGGAAATAGATGGAAAAACAGTGGAAACAGTGTCAGACTTTATTTCTTGCGCTCTAAAAGCACTGCAGATGCTGATTGCAGCCATGACATTAAAAGACGCTTGCTCCTTGGAAGGAAAGTTATGACCAACCTTGATAGTATATTAAAAAGCAGAGGCATTACTTTGCCAACCAAGGTCCGTTTAGTCAAGGCAATGGTTTTTCCCGTGGTCGTGTATGGATGTGAGAGTTGGACTGTGAAGAAAGCTGATCACCGAAGAATCGATGCTTTTGAACTGTGGTGTTGGAGAAGACTCTTGAGAGACCCTTATACTGCAAGGAGATCCAACCAGTCCATTCTAAAGGAGATCAATCGTGGATATACATTTGAGAGACTGCTGCTAAAGCTGAAACTGCAATACTCTGGCCACCTCATGTGGCGAGTTGACTCACTGGAAAAGACTCTGATGCTGGGAAAATTTGGGGGCAGGAGGAGAAGGGGACGACGGAGAATGAGATGGCTGGATGGCATCACCGACTCTGTGGACATGAGTTTGAGTGTACCACGGGAGTTGGTGATGGACAAGGAGTCCTGGCGTGCTGTGATTCATGGGGTCGTGGAGAGTCGGACACAACTGAGCGACTGAACTGAACTGAACTGATGTGCGTTCTATGCCTGCTTTCAGGAGATTTCATCATAAATTGATGAATTTTGTCAAAGCTTCCTCTGCATTTATTGAGAAAATCATGTTGTGTTTTTTTTTTTTTAATCATTCAATGCGTTAACGTGGTATATCCCATTGGTTGATATGCAAATATTGAAAAATCCTTGCATCACTGCTATAAAGCACCCTTGGTCATGATGTGTAATCTTTTTAATATGCTGTTGGATTCTGTTTGCTAGAAATTTGTTGAAGATTTTTGCATCTGTGTTCACCATTGATATTGTCCTGTAGATTTCTTTCTTTGTTGCATCCTTGTCTGGTTTTGGTATTAGGGTGTACCATTAAATCTTGTGTGATGTTGAGGTCTTCTCTCAATTTCCACACTCACCATGTGGATTTTCACCACCACTGCACAGGCAAAGCTTGTAATGGCTTAAGGCTGGTTCAGGTCAATACTGAAGGGTTGTGGAAAAAAATGGAAAAGGATATCAAAAGGGCAGCATACAGTGCCTAGAGACTCCATTTCCCACATTGCTGGGCCGAGGCATTTTCAACTACTGAAACACCTGTGCCCTGCATGTGTATGTTTCCATGCACATGTTTGTGTTGCCTCTGTGTGTGTATGTGTGTTTGTGTGTATCCAGCCCACTGCAGATGCCGACAAGAAGACAGCAGTACATGAGATTTGGAGCAACCAGTAGAGGAGGCACAAGGCATCCACATAGAGAAGGAGACTGGTTTATATATTTGCATCGTACCTTTGTTCAGTACTTGAAATTGGAAAGAATGGTTGATGATAACTCAGGACAGTGGATCCACAAATCTGAAATGACCTTAAGAGACATAAACACGCTCAGAATGTCTGCTGTGTTGTTATGTGTTTGTACTGGGAGGAAGGTTTTGAGGTTTTGAGGAGTCACCCAGAGCAAATCAAGTGGTGTGAGGCTCTGAAGCCACAATCCTTGGACCCACTGAAGGGCCTGCTGTGAGCTGAAACACACGATCTTTCAGAAGCGGAAACTCCATCGGAACAAAGAAGCTCCGTCATCTGGGGAATCCATAGCTTCTGGCTCAGAATTGTATTCCTTGTATAGAGCTTGTGGAATTCACAACAAAAATCACTGCAAATGGTGGCTACAGCCAGGAAGTTCAAAGATGCTGGCTACTTGTCGGAAAAGTTATGAACAACTTAGACAACATGTTAAAAACAGGGACATTACTTTGCCAGGAAATGGTCGTCTAGTAAAAGCTATGGTTTCCCCGGTAGTCATGTAGGGATGTGAATGTTGGTCTTGAAAGGAAGCTGAGCGTGGAAGATTGGATGCTTTTGAATTGTCCTGTTGGAGAAGATTCTTGAGAGTCTCTGGGAAAGCAAGGAGATCCAAGTGGTCCATTCGAAAGGAAATCAGTCCTAAATATACATTGGAAGGACTCAGGCTGAAGCGGAAACTCCAATAATTTGGCCATCTGATGCAAAGAACTGACTAACTAGAAAGGTCCATGAGGCTGGGAAAGATGAAGGTGGGAGGAGAAGGGAATGACAGAAGATGAGATGGTTGCAGAGCGTCACAGACCCAATGGACATGAGTTTGCATGAACTCTGGAAATTGGTGTTGGACAGGGAGGCCTGGCCTGATGCAGTCCATGGGTTCTCAAAGAATCAGGCAGGACTGAGTGACTGAACTGAACAGAACTGATAGAGAATTTAGTATTGAATGGAGGACAAGTGAATGTCCATGTTTTCAAAGGTGACGTACAGGGGATTCCATATATAGTGTAGGAAAGTGTGCACAAAGAAATTACTTTATGTAATATAAAGAATTCAAAATTTCATTCCCTGTATGTTGATTTCGCTATTGCCTGCAGGCAAATGTATGTCAAGCTTATCAAATGACACATATAGGGTATTTCATCTCATTAAATAATAAATGTAGCCATATTTTCAAATGTAGAATATAAAGCATTCCCTATTTCAGATATTAAACCTGGGCTCATATTTTAATAAGGAAAATAAGAGAATTCCACAGAGCACTCAAGAGAAGAAAATCTACACATTGCTATGCATATGTTACACGTCACATTTATCCTGCCATAGGGAGAAAAATCAGTGTTCAGATTTCTTATATGGAATAGAAGGATTCTGTATTTCATATAAGAATATCGGAGGTAAGATTTCCATATTTGAAATATGAGAAATTCATATATCACGGTCAATATCTGTAATCAAATTTTCATATCTGAAATATGTGAACTTTATATGTACTCTTACATATTCTATAGCCTTGTTTCTATATGAGAAATGAAGCAAACCTCAATTTTCCATATCACAAATTCCTCATCAGGTGAATTAATAATAGTATATATGCAATAGAGAGTATTCTATATTATATGTAGGAAACACACCTTGAAGATTTAAGTATGTGAGATATGCAACATTCCGTATTTCCTTTAGAAACATTGACACCTAGATGGAGACATATGGTACATAAAACATACAGTATTTAATGCAAAAAAATATGTGCCTTGATTTTTATATGTGAAATTTAGATAATGGCAAAATTCAGGGGAGATGAGCTGCACCTAGGTTCATGAATGAATTACGGAGTTTTCACATTTCATGGTGTAAAAATCTGCACACAGATTGTCATAAGTGAAATAAAAATAATGAAATTATATGTGACAAAGTCTGGGCTCAGAGTTAGATCTTGGAAGGACTGAGAGTTTCATATTTAATGTAGGGAAATGTGTGACCTGATTTTCAACAGAATTTAAAAACATCATTTAGTAAAACCTGCACACAGAGGCAGATGGGTGGGAAAAGAATTTATGGTGCCTATAACAGAGTCTGATGCTAGGAAGGATTGGGGGTGGGAGGAGACGGGGATGACAGAGAAAGAGATGGCTGGATGGCATCACCGACTCGATGGACATGAGTTTGAGTGAATTTTGGGAGTTGGTGATGGACAGGGAGGACTGGCATGCTGTGATTCATGGGGTCGCAGAGAGTCGGACACGACTGAGCGACTGAACTGAGCTGAACTGAGCAACTGAACTGAATTAACTGAACTGATACACAAAAAGCAGTATTACTCAGCTTTATAAGGGAATGCATTTGTCTCACTTTGAACGAGGAGGGTGAACATGGATCCTCTTATATAAAGTCAGAAAGAGAAAAAAACAATACTGAATATCAATCCATGTATTTGAAATTTAAAAAGATGGAACTGACAACCCTATATACTGGGCATCCTATAAGACGCGGACATAGAAAACAGACTTGTGGACTGAGTGGGATGAGGTGAGGGTATGATGATTTGAGAGAATAGCACTGAAACTTATATCTTGCCATGTATATGTAAAATAAATGACCAGTGGGAATTTGGTAGAGGATACAGGACACACAAAGTCGTTCTCTGGACAACCCAGAGAGAGAGAGTGGGGAGGAATTTGGAAGAGGGATTAAGGAAGGGGTGTGTGTGAGGAACACATGCATAGCTTGGGCTGATTCATTTTATTAATGCAAACCCCTCACAATATTTTAACGTAGCGACCTTTCATTACAATGAATAAACGAATGAAAAGATTATTCACCATACTATTGCACAATGGCCAAGAACCTCGGAACGATTGTGGGAGGAGAGAGAGATGCCAAAGCACATCCAAAGTAAGTGCGATGATGAAAAGAGAAACGAATGATGGATAGTGAGGCACAGCTCTGTACAAAGGAGACTCACTGATTTCTTCGGAAGAGTGATAGAAGTTGAGCACAAAATGAGGAAGCACCTGTAGCTGGGGTCATTGGTCATGGAATAAGAGTACAGAGGCACAGTGCAGCTGAGTCATCTGTAAATCTGAGCAGTGACTTTTGTATGGTCAGGCTGCTTCATCTACCCCAAGATTCCCTAGTGAGAACCTGCTTTTCAGTAGGTGTACACACATGCTGTCTCATCCAGCTGCCCTCATGCACTGGTGTCACTCTGTGTTACACAGATGCTCAGTTTCTCCACAAGGGAAATAAATGACCCAGGTTCCTGGAACATGCCTGTCAGTGCCCATCCCCCAGTCTCCTCACTTGGCCTTCTCTCAGTTACCTTTCGTGATGTGGCCTTCTACCTGAACTAGTACTGAATATTTGGCCCCAGAAACTGAATGATGATATGCCAGGGAAACCAGCAAAGTCAGCACAAGGTTGGTCAGACCCAGAACTCACCAAGCACTCCAAATGGAACTGCCAATTCTGTGAAGGCGCAGAGGGAGCCCACATCTACAATCCTGCTAGATCCTGCTAAATTTTGGTCGCAGAACAACCTGAAGAAGTTCACGCTGTTGCTATAATTGTGGTGCCTGTGGGACTGTATGTTTTATGTTCAAATCCCTCGTTCCACTGAATTGGAGGGGGATGACTTGCTGATTCAGGATGCCCCAGGACAGAAAGAGTATGGGGAAAGGACCTAAATCACCTACCAAGGCTAACCTATCCCTTTCTGTCCCCATTCTCCATATCCAGGGTGCTGCCTCATACCAGTGATGCTGACTACTCCTTAACAATCAGTTCACTGCCATTGCTTCTTGCGAAAGAACAGTGTGCTGTTACATCAATCCGTGGGTTGCCTGAGTTCTTCCACTTGCCAGGACAAACTCAAGGTAGGCGGGGTGTGAACCCTCATTACATGAAAGCTGTCCTTTCCTCTTTTCAAGGGAAAAATGTGTACCCACCCCTTCACACTCACCGTCCTGTCGCATGACATTGTCTCCAGTCTGACATTCAAGTTCATCATGTAGCAGCAAAGCATGTCTTCTTCATGGCATCTCATCAAGGCTGTCATCTGGGAATGGTTTACAAACTGCTTTGGGTCAAGGAGCCTCTAGATGATAGAGGTGACAGGGCTGGAAGACAATATTTAGTCTAGCGTCTTCCAACATCATCTGAATTTTTTTTTAAATTTATTTTATTGAAGGCAAATTACCTTGCATTAATATATTGGTTGGTTTTTGCCATACATTGACACGAATCCGCCCCGGCTGTACATGTGTTCCCTTTCTTGAACCCCCCTCCCACCTCCCTCTTCCCCATATGCTACCTCCAGGTCATCCCTGTGCACCAGCCCCAAGCATCCTGTATCATGCGTCGAACCTGGACTGGTCACCTATGATAATATACATGCTACAATGCCGTCCTCCCCAATCATCCCACCTTCAACCTCTCCCACAGAGTCCCAAAGACTGTTCTATATACTTATGTCTCTTTTGCAGTCTCGTATACATGCTTAAGGTTACCATCTTTCTAAATTCCATATATATGCGTTAGTATACTGTATTGATGTTTTTCTTTCTGGCTTACTTCCCTCTGTATAATAGGCTCCAATTTCATCCACCTCAATATAACTGATTCAAATGCATTCTTTTGGATGGCTGAAAAATATTCCATTGTGTATACGTACCAAAGCTTTCTTATCCATTCATCTGCAGATAGACCTCTAAGTTGCTTCCATGTCCTGGCTATTATAAACAGTGCTGCAGTGAACATTGGAGTACGTATGTCTCTTTCAATTCTGGTTTCCTCGGTATGTATGCCCAGGAGTGCGATTGCTGGATCATAGGGCAGTTCTATTTACAGTTTTTTGAGGAATCTCCATACTGTTCTCCATAGTGGCTCAACTAGTTTGCATTCCCACCAACAGTGTAAGAGGGTTCCCTTCTCTCCACACCCTCTCCAGCATTTATTGCATGTAGACTTTTGGATAGCGGCCATTCTGACTGGTGTGAAAAGGTATCTCATTTTGGCTTTGATTTGCATTTCTCTGATTATGAGGGATGGTGAGCATTTTTTCATGTGTTTGTTAGCCATCTTTATGTCTTCTTTGGAGAAAAGTCTGTTTAGTTCTTTGGCCCATTTTTTGATTGGGTCACTTATTTTTCTGAAATTGAGCTGCAGGAGCTGCTTGTATATTTTGGAGATTAACCCTTTATCAGTTGCTTCATTTTCCATTATTTTCTCCCATTCTGAAGCCTGTCTTTTCACCTTGCTTATAGTTTCCTTTGCTGTGCAGAAGATTTTGATTTTAATTAGGTCCCATTTGTTTATTTTTGCTTTTATTTCCAAAATGCTGGGAGGTGGGTCTTGAAGGATCCTGCTGTGATTTATGTTGGAGAGATTTTTGCCTACGTTCTCCTCTAGGAGTTTTATAGAATCTGGTCTTACATTTAGCTCTCTAATACATTTTGAGTTTATTTTGGTGTATGGTCTTAGGAAATGTTCTAGATTCATTCTTTTACAAGTGGCTGACAAGTTTTCCCAGCACCACTTGTTAAAGAGACTGTCTTTTCTCCATTTTATATTCTTGCATATTCTGAATTTAATTTGCAACTTTCAGCCTGTCACCTTCTGCTAACCCAGAATGTATGAAGGCCAAAAAAACCCCAGTCTTTGCATATCAAAGTATTTGCAAAAGGAGGTGCTGTTCTATCCAGAAGGCCCTGAAATCCATCTTCAGTTCAGAACAGTTCAGTGGCCCAGTCGTGTCTGACTCTTTGTGATCCCATGTACCACAGCACTCCAGGCCCCCCAGTCCATCACCAACTCTGGGAGTTCATTCAAACCCATATCCATCGAGTCAGTGAGGCCATCCCGCCATCTCATTCTCTGGCGTCCCCTTCTCCTCCTGCCCCCAATCCCTCCCAGCATCAGAGTCTTTTCCATTGAGTCAACTCTTCACATGAGGTGGCCAAAGTATAGGAGTTTCAGATTTAGCACCAGTCCTTCCAATGAGCACCCAGGACTGATCTCCTTTAGAATGGACATTCATCTTGGACTCCTGAAAATTAGCTTATTCCTGGAAAACACAGCCTGCTCGCTAGGACTAGCATGAGCACTTCGAAATTCCAAAAACCTCACCCTCAAATTCACTTAGTGTTTTGGACAGGATCTGTGTAGCACACAACCCATTTTTCTGAAGAGTCTGTCCCTGGTGCTAATGGCAATTCTGACTAAGAGAGCTGCAAGGAAAGACCAAGTATCAATTTGTGCTCATCAGAACAGGGACATCACCCATAAATCAGGAACTGATTGGCAGGATTGCAGCCACACCCATTATTCAGTAAATATAGCTTGTATCCATGCCTCCAGATCTGCAACTCTTTTTCACATAGCCCAGATAAAATGGATGCCACAAGCAGCCAATGGGCCCACAACTTTGACCCAGAAGTGGCAGATTCCTCGGGTATGGAATTTTTGTGTTCTAGACAGGTCTTCTGTTTCTGACCGATCGTGTGTTTCATCAGAGATTAGGCAACTTGGCATCCACAGGGAGGGCTTTGAGAGCCTCATATCACTTGATTTACTGTTAATGACTCCTCAAACCCTCCACACCTGCTTCCCAATATAAACATACAAAATAACACAGCAGAAATTGTGAGCTTCTTTATTTTTCTTGATGTAATCCCCGATTTGTGGGCCCACTGGAAACAGTGTCAGACTTTATTTTTTTAGCTCCAAAATCACTGCGGATGCTGATTGCAGCCATGAAATTAAAAGACGCTTACTCCTTGGAAGGAAAGTTATGACCAACCTTGATAGTATACTAAAAAGCAGAGACATTACTTTGCCAACCAAGGTCCGTCTAGTCAAGGCTATGGTTTTACCCATGGTCATGTATGGATGTGAGAGTTGGACTGTGAAGAAAGCTGATCGCCGAAGAATCGATGCTTTTGAACTGTGGTGTTGGAGAAGACTCTTGAGAGTCCCTTGTACCGCAAGGAGATCCAAAAAGTCCATTCTAAGAGAGATCGATCCTGAGTGTTCATTGGAGGGACTGATGCTGAAGCTGAAGCTGCAATACTTTGGCCACCTCATGCGACGAGTTGACTCACTGGAAAAGACTCTGATGCTGGGAAAGGTTGGCTGCGGGAGAAGAACGGGACGACCGAGAATGAGATGGCTGGATGGCATCACCGACTTGATGTACATGAGTTTGAGTGAGCTCAAGGAGTTGGTGATGGACAAGGAGGCCTGGCGTATTGTGATTCATGGGGTTGCGGAGAGTCAGACACGACTGAGTAACTGAACTGACTGACTGACTGACTGTCCTGAGTTTTCACTGGTCATCCAGGAAAGAGCACACAAAGAATTCATAAATGTAATATAAAAAATTCAGTATTTCCTTCCACTGTATTGAGTTCCATATTTCATGCACGAAAATCCATGCCTAAAATTTCAGCTGTTATACATAGAGTATTCCTTCTCATTACATATTTAATTTATGAATAACAGCACCCATACTTTCAAATGTAGACTATAAACCATTCCCAATTCAAAAATTAAACCTGGGTTCATATTTTAATAAGGGAAGTACAGATAATTCCACATTTCAGGAAGGAATATCAACACCCAGCTATTTATATGGGAAATAGAGCATCTGGCACGGCAAGAGGTGAAAAGATGGTGTCCAGATTTCTTTTATCAAATACAAGGGTTCTCTACTTCATATACATATATCTGATGCAAGATTTCCATATTGAAACGTAGAATGTTCCATATTTCATGGACAAATCTGCACTCAAATTGTATGTCTTCTTGCACACTCTGTAGTTTGGTTTTCATATGAGAAAGGAACAAAATTCCAAAATTTACATGTCAAAATCTCCTTGTCATGTGAATTAAAGTGAATATGTGTCAAATATAGAGATTTCTATATTGCATGTAGGAAACTCTGCTTGCAAAATTAAGTATGTGAGATACAGAGAACCTCATATTTAAGTTAGATACATTAACACCTAGATGGAAATATATGACATATAAAGCATATCTAATTTCATGAAACAGGTGGATGAAACTAGAGCCTAGTGTACAGAGTGAAGTAAGCCACAAAGAAAATAAACAATACAGTATACTGAAACATATATATGGAATTTAGAATGATGATAATGATAACCCTGTATACGAGACAGCAAAAGAGACACAGATGTATAGAACAGACTGTGGGCTCTGTGGGAGAGGGCTCGGGGGAAGGGTTAATTTGGGAGAATGACATTGAAACATGTGTAGTATCATATGGAAATGAATCTCCAGTCCAGGATCGATGCATGAAACAGGATGCTCGGGGCTGGTGTACTGGGATGAACCAGAAGGATGGGATGGGGAGGGAGGTGGGTTCACGATGGGTAACACATGTACACCCGGGGCAGATACAAGTCAATGTATGGCAAAATCAGTACAATGATGTAAAGGAGTTAGTCTCCAATTAAAATAAATAAATTTAGAAAAATAAATAAAATATCTAATTTTAAAAAAAAGAAAGAAAGAAAAGGTGTGCCTTAAATTTATATGTGAAATTTAGATGATTCCAAAATTCTGGTAAGATTATCTGCACCCATTTTCACGAATGAACCTCAGAGGTTCATATTTCATGTGGGAAAAACTGCATCTAGTTTGTCAGAGTTGAATTAGAAATGATTTTATATTATATGTGAATATGTGATAAAATCCGGACTCAGAGTTAGATATAGGAAATATTGAGAATATCATATATAATGTAGGAGAAAGGACACATTGATTTTCTACAGAATTTCAAAACTTCATGCAGCAAAATATAGACATAATAGTAGATGAATAGATAAGGAAGATGTGGTCTACATACTCAGCTCGTATATTTCACTCAGCTATAATAGTGAAAGCGTTTGACTCACTTCTAATGATGTGGATGAATACGGAGCCTCATTTACAGAGTAAAGTCAGAAAGAGAAAGACGAATACTAAATATCAATGTATGTGTTTGGAATTTAAAAAGATGGTACTGATAATCCTATATGCAAGGCATACTATAAGAGTTGGACCTAACGAATAGACTTCTGGACTGAGAGGGGTAAAGCGAGGGTGGGATAAGATTTGAGAGACTAGCACAGAAAAATAAATATTACCATATGAATGTGAAATAAATGACCAGTGTGAGTTTGACACAGGAAGCTGGAGACCTAACTTCGTGCTCTGGGATAGCCCAGAGAGAGAGAGTGGGCAAGAAGTTGGGAGGGGATTCGGGAATTGTGTGTGTGTGTGTGGAACACCAGTATGCCTAGGGCTGATTAGTCTTGATACATGGCAAAAAACCATTACAATATTGTAAAGTAATTACCCTCCAATTGCACGAAATAAATTAATAAAAAGTTTATTCACCGTTGTACTGCACAAAGGCCAGTAATCTCAGAAGGATTGGGGATGTGAGAGAGATGCAAAGGAAATTACAGGTTAAATGCAATCAAAAAAGAGAAACCAAAGGTGGAATGTGGGTCATATATTTGTACAAATTGAAACACTAACTTTTGTGAAAAGGGGCTTTCAAGAGGAATAGTAGCTGAGCCCAGATTTAATTCGAGACTCTGGGTGGGGTTGTTGGCCATAGAATGATCGCAGAGAGGCTCAGTGAAACCGAGTCATTTTGCAATCTGAGTACTGAATTTGGTTAAGTTGCTTCATCTATCTCAGTCTTCCCTAGTGCATAGTTCTTCCCACTTCTGGCTCATCCTGATTCCCTTATGCCCTGGTGTCACTCTGTGGTCCATGGAGGATCAGTTTCTCCATAGGGTTAATAAATGACCCACATTCCCGTAAACAAAAATGTCATTGCCCAGCCTCCAGTCTCAACACTTGGCCTCCTCCAAGTTACCTCTCATGGAGGAACCTTCTCCCTCAATTAATACTGAAATGGTTTTGGACATAGATTCTTAATGATGATCTTCCAGGAAACGAGCAAAGTCTGCACAGGGCTCGTGGGATGCTGAGGCGCCCTGTTCGCTGGCAATTTCTCCACATCAATTGCCAATTCTGTGGAGGCTCAGTTTGATCCCACATCTGCACTCCAGCTAGATCCTTCTATTTTTGCCTGAGAACCATTCGAAAAATTTTCGGCTGCTCTAGCAAAGACAGTGACTGTTTTTGTTATCATCAAACCTTAGAGGGTAACAGGCAAGAAGACCAGTGGTCTTCAAATGGGAGAAATAGGCCACAAGTATCAGAAAATTTTTATCTCTCTCTTAAGTGGCAGGAGGAAACAAACCATAAATTTCAGATTGTTTCCCCTTCTGTATACAGATTTAAAAGGAGGTTTCTTTTAAAATTCTGTGCTGCCATGAGGACACCTGCTTAGAACTGAACTTAACTTTTCTCAGGTCTTAATCCAACCAATGCCTTTTTCATAAGGGAAAGTTTTTCTTAAGCTATGTTAATGAACTATGCACTTTCCCTTTGCTCTGTCTTTTTCAAGACAGTTCTGCCTAAGGTTCATAACCTACTTGACAAAGCACAATGTTTGTCTAACATAAATTTTCTCTTAAGTTATGATAATGATGATGTGTTTGCTGGGAAAGCTAAGTCATTTTATGGGTTAGAAAAAAACACATTGTGTCAATGTTATCTCAAAATGTATGTTGTGGGTGAGGATCTATGAGTTTTGAGACATTTTCTTTCTCTAATTAACATCCTGTTAGTACTTATATAAACTTTGACTAAAGAGAGGCAAGGGGACACTCTTTCTGCCCCCTTCTAATGTCTATGTCAGAAGCTTTCATTATCTTTTTACTCTTATTACACAAAATAAAACCTTATTACACAGATGCACTGCATGATGAGGCATCCTAAGTGGCCACAGATTGAATTCCTGTACTCCCCAGGCCACAAATCCCAGTGTTTTTCACTGTATCTCATAAGCAACTTTTCAAATCCTGAGTACAGCTGAGTTGCAGTGGAATGAGATGCTCGCTATCATGTAGGAAAAGGAGTATGATAGATGGACCAAAATCATCTGGCAAATTAAACCCACGCCTTTCTGTCCCTACTCTTGACATCCATAGAGCTTGCTCTTACAACTGGTGCTAATGAGATACCCCTTAACAGTCACCTCATTTTGGAGTTTCCAGTTGTTTTAACAGAGCAATCTGAGCTTCCAACACCCTACTACTTTCCTGTATAACCCAGAATTTCAAGAATAACTCCCTGGAAACTCTACTCTGGTACACTGCCTCTGGTCACTTATGACATGCCTTCCCTGTCAAACTGTATGGCTTCTATTCAAATGCAAGCCGAAAGGACTCTCCTATAGTCATTTGCTCAGACATACAGATATAGTGATTCCCAGGCTGTGCTGGCACTGTGCCTTTGGAGATCGCAATACCCAGAGCCCCCAGTTCATTTGGCTCCCGTCTCCTGACCACTGCTGTCACCCCCAGCCCTCTCCTGCTCCTGTTCTTTCTACTCCTCCTGAGCAACTGACCCCCAAGAAGTGGCAGTGAAAACACGACATTGGCCCTGAAGTCAGCGATGCCCTGGATGATGGCAATTATCTGATTAAAGGGATGCCTTCTCCTCTGATGGCCCTTTCTCTGGAGCCAAAGATAGGCTTTGGGGTCTTTCTCATTCTCGGAGCTCAGCTGCACCTGTAGGGCCACCAACACCTTCTGTAATTCCAGTGGGGGCTGGTCACTCTAGACTCCTGTCCTTGGATGTTCCTTGCCTTACTCCCCCAGGTACTGCTAATATGCCTGGGAGTACTCCTGCTCCTGCTCCCCCTCTGCCATTACTCGAACTTCCTCAGTGCAAGGTCTTCAACCAGCAGTTGGAACTCTTGTCTAATTCCCGAACCTCTTGCTCTTTCAGGGCCCTGCTTTCCTAAGAGTGGCCTCCTCACCCGGTGTGCCAACTTGTCCGTGAAACATTCCCAGATGGATCTACCATACCAGCGGGTCCAGGGCCCCATGCACCTTGCAAACCCACACTCACAACTAAGCAGATTCAGGTTGGTCCAGGGGTGCTCCCACCTTCCTCTGGTCTCACTCTCCATGTGGCACTGGTATTGCCCCAGAACTGCAAAGGAACTAGACACCAAAGCACAGCAGGTTCCCCTAAGCTCAGCCATTCCCCACTAATTGGTTTCTTGCCTACAACCTATGAGCAGGGAATGTGAAACATGCTTGTCCCAGAGCCTTGTGACATCACACATGCATAATATGTTGGTGACAGGGGACTCACTTCTACAACCTGACCTCCACACCCTATCATGAAAAAATCAAATGGAATCAACAGGCCTTTACTCACAGGAACAACCCCCTTGTAATAATGGGCAATCCGGCAGCAGTGACCCCGTTGCCAAAATTGGCTCAAGACAAAGTTGTGGTGAGCCCTCAGAAACTGTTTCAGTGAGCAACAATGGAGAAGAGCCTGAGCAGTGAGTGGGACAGCAGGGCCAGTAACAACCAAATCAAGGATTAGGAAACTGATGCTGCAACCCTCCTCAAGCTTGAAATTGCCTCTGGGGCAGTGTGTGACTGCCTGTACTGAGGAGTCCACTCTGGTGAGAGAAGGTATCCCTGAAGGTCAGAGGTGCTCAACTTGGACTCAAACTCCAAGTCCTGGGCAGAAAGTTGGGTTGGGTGGCGCACACACTGACCTCACCTTCGGTCAGCTGCTGCAGAGTCCGTCCAAAAACTTGTGCCTTAGGTTACAGCAGTGTCAGGAATGCAGTCAATCTCTGAGGAAGGAGTATATCACTTCCCTTGGCTCTCTGTCTGGTCCCCACACGTACCCCCTAACCAAATCATCCTGGAAAACCTGGCCCAAAATCTGTTAGCTTCAGGCAAAGGGACACCAATGCAAAAAGGGAACACAGGTGTTTCATTAGCTGAAATACCAGTGGGTCATATAAATAGAGAGATTTCCTTATTTCCTCAGAAATTCTCCATTCTGATCTTCAGATGTAAATTAGAGAATTCCAACTTACATGAAGAAGGATTACTTCCTAGGTTTTTATATGGGACCTATAGAGAATTTGATGGGGGAAATCGTTGTCTAGACATACATGAGAAATACAAATATGTTCGTCCTTCATGGGGAAGAAAATTGTTGTGTTGATATAAATGAGCAATACAAAGACTTTCATATTTCATGAAGAAACAGTGGTGGCCAGAATTTCAATTTTGCAATAGAGCTAATTCCGAACCCATATTGCTTTCCCATATCTTAATTACATCTTTCATGTCAGTAAAACTTGATTGCGATGTTTATATAGGATATATACAATTTTACATTTCAACCAGGAAAATGCAGACACAATTTTCACATATGAAGTATCTAGAGTTCCATATTGAGGAAGGAAAAATGTGTGTACCTTTATCCATATGTGAAACATAAAAGATTCAAAATATGATAAAAGACATATGTAAGAAGATTTTCAAACATGAAACACAGATTTCTCATTTCACATAGAGAAATCTACACCCATATTTTCTCATGTGAAATATGTTCTGTTCTGTTCTGTTCTGTTCAGTCACTCAGTCGTGTCCGACTCTTTGCGACCCCGTGGACTGTAGCCTACCAGGCTTCTCCGTCCATGGGATTCTCCAGGCAAGAATACTGGAGTGGATTACCATTTCCTTCTCCAGGGGATCTTCCCGACCCAGGGATCGAACCCGGGTCTCCCGCGTTGGAGGCAGACACTTTAACCTCTGAGCCACCAGGGAAGCCCTAATAATCTGTGAAATATAGATTATTACAAATATAATGCAGGAAAAACATCATTTAGGTTTCCTGAAGCTTGAAGTAGATCATCCAAAGCTAGTGCTCTGGAACAACCAAGAATAGGGTAGAGATGGACGTGCGAGGGGCTTGACGATGGAATGGACACATTGATACCTGTGACATATTAATGTTGATAAATGGCAGAAATCATCACAGTATTATATAGCATTTATACTCCCGATAAAATAAAAATTACAGTTTGAAAAAATGCAAAAGAAGAAAGGACTCTATTCATTGCTTAATCATGACTTAAATGGAAAATGGATAAAAAAATGAACATGTACAGATGAAATTGATTCACTGTGACTTACTTAAACAAAATTTTAAAGAGACTATAGTTCAATAACTATAAGAGAAGGGAATGGCACTCCACTCCAGTATTCTTGCCTGGAAAATCCCATGGACGGAGGAGACTGGTAGACTGCAGTCCATGGGGTCGGGAAGAGTTGCATACGATTGAGTGACTTCACTTTCACTTTCATTATAGTTTAGTAAAAAATGGTTAAAAATAGTGCATCAACTATACCTCCATCAAAGAATAAATAAACGATTGTCCTGTTTGCACTATGTATGTTATTGAGGACATTATGCCAGGTAAAGTGCTTAAGTTAGAAGAAGCAAAATTTTGATAATCCCATAATGCTGTTAAAATACCTGAATTATAAAAACAGAGAGTGGAGTGTGGTCTCTGAGCTAGTGGAAATGGACCACGATGATCCAGGTTACCAACTTTTAGTCACAGGTTGAATGATCTCAACACAGAAGACTGTAATAGAGGCAGGATGGACATGGAATGGCAGCCCTTAGGACAGGAACATAAGCGAAGTTTGAAGTCCAACTTCACCAACAGCAAACTTCTCAGCAGAGTGTAGTGAAAGATGTATTGCAACCTTCCATGTTCTCTGGCCTTGGGCTGAGTAGCGAGCAGCAGAGTTTCAAAACAGACTGTGTCTTGCAGAGGTTCAGAGTCCTTGCTAGAGACACTCACGGACTTGGTCCATGTTTCAAAGTAATAGCCAGTGTGCCCCATCCCCACATTCATGACCTATGGTCGTGGCAATTTGCATGGGTCACTGTCTGTGGGATCTGGTGCCCCATTTGGATAAACTGAGGAGACTGAAGGCCAACTGCATACTGGGCACATGTTTTCCTAATTGAAGATGTGTGGGTATTGTATGAAGATCTTGGTAAGAGGAAGGAAGAGAGAACTGAGAGATACCTCCTCAGCTGGGAGAGGGCACAGTGGCAGGACCAAGAATGGGTGCTGGATACATTTTCCCAGACAGAGAGCCAGCATGCACAGCGACACCCTCCTCCTAACCAGGACGGTGGAAGGTGAAAGTCAAAAGTGGGCCCCTTTCCTTTATGCGTAGGGAATTATATTTATTTCTGTGGAGGTTTACAGGAACACAGTTACCTGACCCTGACTTTACCTCAAGAACAGAGGGTCTACAGGAAGATGGTTGCAACAGCTAATCACACCCTTCCCTCAACTTCTCTGTACATGGGCTTTTCTGAAAACTGTTGGGACGGGTTCTGTTCAATTCAGTTCAGTCGCTCAGTCTTGCCCGACTCTTTGCGACCCCATGAATCACAGCACTCCATGCCTGTTAGCGTTTTTCAAAGGTATCACCCACCCAATTTCTTACAACAAAAATAGCCCTGCAATAAAAACAACTTGGTTTTAAACACTTATATTCTGATATTGCTTAGCCTAACTATGCTGGGCACATGGGTATTTGGTAACAGTAGCACCTTATCTCTCAAGATTTTGGAAGGTAATTGACTATCTGAAACCACATTCAAATCCACACTCTTTCATGAAAGTATGAGAAGATGTATTCTTCTATGCAAAACAAACTACGAAAGGCTGATGGTTACCCCAATTACCAGGTGAATCTAGACAAACTGAAAAAATGTTGTCATTAAGTCTACCTGTTAGTTTCAAAATTCTGTAATGAACTGATTTGCTAGCATAAACATATAGAGTATATCTTTTTGTCTTTACAATTTTTTAGAAGTTTCCTTATTATGAGCATCATCTTATGGCTTAGTATTCATTCACAAACAGAACAGTTTTCCTTCCCATATGTCTTTGTGGTGAGGATTTCTAGATTGGTTAACAAACAAGCAAACAAACAAAAACTGAAATTTGGTTTCATCTATATTACCCCTGCACAACCCATTTTTCTTAACCAGCTGCTTTCTACGTTCAGGAGTTCTGTCTACTGGGGTGAACATGGTAAACAGATTCATATACAGCAGTACCAAATGGAAAGAAGAGACTCAATATGATACAATGAGTTGTTTTCTCTCAAAATCTGTATGTTAAAGCTCTATCTCTCTGTACTTTATATTTAGTGAAACTGTGAGGAAATTATAGTTCTTTCTGACCCTATTTGGAAATAGGACCTCTAGATTGGTAATTGAGTTAATATGATTGGCATTTTTTAAGAAAAGCAGATCAGTCAGAGACAAAACAGAAACATTACTATTTGAAGACAAAGCCAGAAAATGGCCGGTAAAAAAAAATAAAAGAGGTCTCAGATGAAAAAAAAAATCAGCTGACTTTAATTACTGCCTTGAACCTCAGAAGTTTGGAATACATTTCCCGATGCTCCCTGGTATAGGACACTTTGTTATGGCAGCTTTAGCAAACCAATATATGTGCTTCTCTTGAAAAGCATCTGTCAATACCAAAAGAAGTCTCCTTTTCTTACATAAGTTTTCAGGGAATGGAAACTGGCAAAGAACTCACTTACCCATCGATTGGTTACTCCCACAAAGTCCTAGTGCTCCCTAAGAGTTGCATTCTTTTTTTAGAAATCAGCTGTGTTAATACTTATTCCTACTTCATGGTTAAAGGTGAGCTAGGAAATATTACAATGATCATAATTTATAGGAACTGGTAGAAGAAAATAAGCACAAGGGAAAACAGGCTGACATTGAAAATGCACAACCCTCTCCACTTATCTATTCCATACACCATGTTTAATTCCTTAGGAGAAAAGTGGTAGTGGCCAAGTTTTTGCTTCCTGTTGCTTTGGGGAAATCATAAAGTTGTGAAGTTGTGGTGACCATGCCAACCTAAACATTCCCAAACCAAAACACTAGGTTTCAGTAGCCATGGGGCAGCCTAGAGGATAACAAATCCTCCCAAACCATTGGAGCCACCTGGCCCTTTACAACAGACAATTGGCCAGGGATGTTTGTGTCAGCATCTCTATGGCAGGATTTGTGGTTTATGACTGCCACTCTTATCTCCAACCCTCTCGATGCCTGAGAAGCCCAAGAGACCACAGTTCTAGGTTTTAGACTAAATATCTTAAATATACAGGAAGAAAATCCAATCCAAACTGAAGGGCTCCAACCAATGGAGATGCATAGATGGTCCTCAACCACACGAAAGGCTGTTATGAGCAGCAATACCACAGCTTGAAGCAAGCTCACCATTAACATTTGCAGCCCATGCCAGACACATATACCCAGTATCGATAGAGAGGGTACATTTGAAGTCCATTATCAACCCGGGTTCAGTCCCTGGGTAGGGAAGATCTCCTGGAGAAGGAAATGGCAACCCAATCCAGTACTCTTGCCTGGCAAATCCCATGGATAGAGGAGCCTGGTAGGCTACAGTCCATGGGGTCGCAAAGAGTCATAAACGACTGAGCAACTTCACTTTCACGTTCACAAACTAGAGGGAAAAAACAAAACAAAAAACAAAAAAACCCTCTTGACTTTCTGTCTTAGTCAAATGTAAAAGACACAGTCTGTACCCCAGCACGTCATGCCCAAGACATACATAACTGTTAATATTTGCAAGTAACAGTACCTGGTAGAGGACACCTTGGATCTGACGTACAAACAAAGTGAAGTAATATAGAAAACTTTAGTGCCCGTTTCAGAGAGAAAATGGTCATCACCCAGATGATACAGTCGATAGGACTCAAATCACTAATAACATTCAACTTAGCGATAAGACCGTGCAGGTTCTCTTTATGGATCTTAATCAAGAAGTTTCAGTTCAGGCCTGTTTGCGGGCTCAAATTTCCATTTCTCAAAGGTTTTCATTCAATCTTCTGACAGCTCAAAATATGGACAGTATATATGCACTCTTGGAAGATGATTAAGACTGCAAGAGCAAAGAACATTTCCAGGTCAAGTGACAAGTTGTTGATTAGATGGAGGAAGATGGAGAGAAGAATCAAACGGAGATTTCAGAGCTGGATCTGGCTGTTTGATATTGTGGGGAAATTGCCAAACCTGTCTGCAGACCTAGAGGATGCTTTTCAAATATTTAGCAAACTAACGTGATCTTTGGCCTCAGCCAAGTTTAACAATCTTCAGACCTCAGAATACTATAGTAGACCAAGTGTAGTGCCACCACTTAGAAATTCAGGATATAGTGTTTTTGGGTGGGGGAGTTGTAGGAGACTTCTCTATCAGATTTGTTCCAACACAAAGCATACTTAATAGAGTTGGAGCCGTGATTCACCTATAGATAGCACGTTCTTTCACAAATATTTCAATTGAGTTACCTTCAGTGGATCTCTCATATCAAATCTTTGGGACCTCCATGGACTGCAACATGCCTGGCTTCCCTTTCATCGCCAACTCCTGGAGTTTCTCAAACTCATGTTTATTGAGTCGGTGATGCCATCCAACCTTCTCATCTAGCCTGCAATATATTCCTGGCAACAAGGTCTTTTCCAATGAATTTGAACTTTGCATCAGCTGGCTAATTTTTGGAGCTTCAGTAACAGTACATCCAATGAATAATCATGGCTGATCTCCGTTAGAATTGACTGGCTTGATCTTCTTGCAATCCAAGGGACTCTCAAAAGACTTCTCCAACACCACTGTTCAAAAGCATCATTCTGCACTCAGTTTTCTTTCTGGTCCAACACTCACATACATGCATATATGAGTACAGGAAAAACCATAGCTTAGATTCCATAGACATTTGTTGGTAAAGTACTGTATCTGTTTTCTAATGCACTTTCTAGCCTTTTCACAGTTTTTCTTCAAAGAAAGAGGCTCTTTTAAATCATGACTATAGTCACTATCTGCAGTGATTTTGGAGACCAAGAAAATTAAGTCTCACTATTTTTATTGTTTCCTCATCTATTTGCAATGTTGTAATGGGAGTGTGTGCCACAATCTTCATTTATTGAGGATAGGATTTTAAGACAGATTTTTCAATCTCGCCAGGAGGTTCTTTAGTTACATTTCATTTTCTGCCTGAAGAGTGGTGTTATCTGTATATTTGAGGTTATTGCTATTTCTACCAGCAGTCTTGATTGCATACTGTGCTTGATCCAGTTCGACATTATGCATGATTTACTCTGCAATTAATTTAAATAATCAGGGTGACAATATACAGCCTCGGTCAACTGCTTTCTTGCAAGTTGGAAACGGTGTATTGCTCCTTGTCTCCTTCTAACTGTTGCTGTTTTACCTGTATACAGATTTCTCACAAGGCAGGTAAAGTAGTCTGATATTTCTGTTTTCTTAAGAATTTTCCAGTTTGTTCTGATGTACACTATCAAAGGCCCTGACATAATCAATGAAGTAGAAGTAGATTTGTTTTTCTGGAATTCTCTTGTCTTTTCTATGATCCAATGGGTGTTGCAAATTGGTTTTCTTGTTCTTCTGCCTCGTCTAAATTTAGCTTGAACATCTGGAAGTTATCAGTGCACTTACGCTTGTAGACTAGCTTGGTGAATTTCAGCATTACTTTGATATCATGTGAGGTGAGTGCAACTGTGTGAAAATTTCAATAGTTTTTGTATGACGTTTCTTTGAAATAGGAATGAAACTGATGTTTGCTTGTCCTGTGGTCACCGCTATTTTTTCCAAACTGGCTAGCATATCATGTACAGCACTTTCACATTCTCATTATTTGGGGTTTGAAATAGTTTAGCTGGAATTCCATCATTTCCAATAGATTTGTCTGTAGTGATGCTTTGTAAGGGCCTCTTGACTTCACATTCCATGATAGCTAGCTCAAGGTGAGTGATCACACCACTGTGGTTATCATAAGATCTTTTTCTCTAAAGTTTTTCTGTGAATCCTTGCCACCTTTTCTTAATATTTTCTGCTTCCTTTAGGTCTATACAGTTCAGTTCAGTTCAGTTCAGTTCAGTCGCTCAGTCGTGTCCGACTCTCCGCGACCCCATGAATCACAGCACGCCAGGCCTCCCTGTCCATCACCAACTCCCGGAGTACACTCAAACTCATGTCCACAGAGTCGGTGATGCCATCCAGCCATCTCATTCTCCGTCGTCCCCTTCTCCTCCCGCCCCCAACCTTTCCCAGCATCAGAGTCTTTTCCAGTGAGTCAACTCGTCTCATGAGGTGGCCAAAGTATTGGAGTTTCAGCTTTAGCATCAGTCCCTCCAATGAACATCCAGGATTGATCTCCTTTAGAATGGACTGGTTGGATCTCCTTGCAGTATAAGGGACTCTCAAGAGTCTTCTCCAACACCACAGTTCAAAAGCATCGATTCTTCGGCGATCAGCTTTCTTCACAGTCCAACTCTCACATCCATACATGACCACGGGAAAAACCATTGCCTTGACTAGACGGACCTTGGTCGGCAAAGTAATGTCTCTGCTTTTTAATATACTATCAAGGTTGGTCATAACTTTCCTGCCAAGGAGCAAGCGTCTTTTAATTTCATGGCTGCAATCAGCATGTGCAGTGATTTTGGAGCCCAAAAAAACAAAGTCTGACACTGTTTCCATTGTTTTTCCATCTATTTCCCATGAAGTGATGGGACCAGATGCCATGATCTTTGTTTTCTGAATGTTGAGCTTCAAGCCAACCTTTTCACTCTCCTCTTTCACTTTCATCAAGAGGCTTTTGAGTTCCTCTTCACTTTCTGCCATAAGGGTAGTGTCATCTGCATATCTAAGGTTATTGATATTTCTCCCAGCAATCTTGATTCCAGCTTGTGCTTCTTCCAGCCCAGCGTTCCTCATGATGTACTCTGCATATAAGTTAAATAAGCAAGGTGACAATATACAACCTTGACGTACACCTTTTCCTATTTGGAACCAGTCTGTTGTTCCATGACCGGTTCTAACTGTTGCTTCCTGACCTGCATACAGGTTTCTCAAGAGGCAGGTCAGGTGGTCTGGGATTCCCATCTCTTTCAGAATGTTCCACAGTTTATTGTGATCCACACAGTCAAAGGCTTTGGCATAGTCAATGAAGCAGAAATAGATGTTTTTCTGGAACTCTCTTGCTTTCTCCATGATCCAGCGGATGTTGGCAATTTGATCTCTGGTGCCTCTGCCTTTTCTAAAACCTGCTTGAACATCTGGGAGTTCACGGTTTACATACTGCTGAAGCCTGGCTTGGAGAATTTTGAGCATGACTTTACTAGCGTTATACACTTTTGTCTTATTCTGCCCATCTTTACATAGGATATTCCCTTGGTATGTCTAATTTTTGGGAAGAGATCTCTAGCCCTTCTCAGTCTGTTTTTCTGTGTCTCTACATTTATGACTTAGGAAGGTTTTCTCAGTTCTCCTTGCTATTCTTTGTAACTCTGCATTCAGATGGACATATCATTTCATTTTGCCTATCGCCTTTCCCTTCTCTTCTTTGGTAGAAAGAATGAAATTTGAAAGTCCTCTTCAGACAACCATTTTGCCTTTTTGCGTATCTTCTTTGCGATGATTCTGATCACCACTTCCTGTGCAGTGTCATGAACCTTCATCCATCAATCCATCATATTGGGCACCTTGCAGCCTTGGGAATTCATCGTTCAGGGACCTTTCTTTTACCTTTTCATTCGGTTCATGGCGTTCTCAAGACAAGAATACTGAAGTGGTTTGATGTTAATTTTTCCAGTAGACCATGTTTCATGAGAATTCCCACCATGACCTGAATATCTTGGGTGGCCCTACACAGTATGATTCATAGCTTCATTGAGTTAGACAAGACTCTGTCCAAGTGATCACTTTGGTAAGTTTTCTGCAATTGTGGCTTCCATTTTGTCTCTCCCCTGATCCGTAAGGATGAGAGGCTTATGGGAGTTTCCTCATAATATTTCATTTATAAAATCATAAACAACAGACCTGGAATTTTTTTCTATTTGAATACTTCTCTACTGATACAAAACGAAGAAAGTACACATTTGTAAGTCCCATTTTTTGTATTAGATTTTTTTTTCTAATTTTCCCAGCTGTACCAATGTAGCTGAATGACTTCCTGCTACTTAATATAGCCTATTTTATAGTAACTCCTCCTGCCATAGCAGACACACTCAGATAAATGAAAGAAAGATGAAATGCAAAAGAACAGACAAGCCAACTTCTCAGGAGTGTTGCAGAAAAAGAAAAGCCATGGGAAAGTGAGCCATAAGTTGGCAGACTGACACAATAGTGTGGGGAAACTCTGGAGAGAAATCAGCAAAACTCGTAAACAGTTCATTTGTCATCAGTCGAGTTCAGTTCAGGCTCTCAGTCCCATGTGACTCTTTGTGACCCATAGATTGCAACATGCCAGGCTTCCCTGCCTATCAGCAACTCCCAGAGATTTCTGAAACTCTTATCCATTGAGTCCATGATGCCATCCAACCATCTCATTCTGTGTTGTCCTCTTCCTCTTCTTCCTTTAATCTTTCCCAGTATCAGGGTCTTCTCCAGTGAGTCAGTTCTTCACACTAGGTGGCGGAAGGATTGGAATTTCAGCTTCAGCATCAGGCCTTCCAAAGAATAATCAGGACTGATTTCTTTTAGGATGCACAGTTAGAGTCTTCTGAAACCGACAATTCAATTCTTCAGCACTCAGTTTTTCTTATAGTCAAACTCTCACACCCATACCAGACTACTGTCACTATCATAGGTATCAGTAAATTCCTCTTTCTCCCATCTGATTCTCATTAAGTACCCCCCTTCATAATTATCCTGCCTACATATTAAGATCCTGCTAGATTCCAAATCTAAATGACACATTTCAACTTCTTCCTTAGTCTCATGACAGGATTACTTATAACCTTATTAGCCATCTTCACTTGTTTTAGTCTAGCAATCAGTTTATCACATTGCTTCTGACACGAGGAAATATAGGAAAGTGAGGACCATCCTTTCATCTTCTTCATGTCATATCCATCTTCTCCTGAGCTTCCAGATACCTCCATCAGTACTTCTTATATGTTACTAATTGAGACAATAGTGACCACACTTGATGTATCTTATAAAACTTATTATAGTATGAAAACAAGAAATATACTAAAATCCTGGGGAAATTTCACTAATGCTTGAGAACTCCCTCAGAAACGGGACTCTCAGCCTTCCTGGTACATTCTCTGGCAAGGTCTACAGGCTCAGAGGAAAAGGATATTATAGAGATTCACCTTCTTGTATGGATGGATTGTGAAATACAGTTAAATCTAAAACCGCTTTAACTTGTGACATAAAAGTAGGCAGGACAGCATTCCAAAGACAAAAATCAGAGCCACACACACATGGAAAATTAGTTCTAGTGGCTCTCTAGTGATATGACAGATCTGTTCATGTCTGTCATTAAGGAGCATGGTCCGAGATAAGGAAGATATATATGTGGGTCTCAATGTTGTCATTTCCTCTCAGTTCCAGAGTTTTCCATTGCTCTAGAAAAGAGAAAATATGTTCGAGGTTGTTATTCCCAAATCAACGAACCAATATCCCAGTTTACCAGATCCCATATAGCCAAAGCAAGATAGAAATCCATATTTCTGGTAATAGGAAAGAAATTGCAAAACATCAGTGGAGAAAAGGACGCAAGCCTCTTGCCAAAAGGGAGGTAATTTGTTTGTTTTTGTTTTGTTTTGGGAAAAGAAACAGACAGTAGTCTATAAAAATTCACAAAGATAATTTAGAGAAAAATGCTTACTAACTCCAGTGTACACCACATGGTGACCTATTAAAAGGAAAGACAATTTGTATCTGAACATAAGTAAATGTGCAAGTGTGTGTGTTCTGTCATGTGTGACTCTAAAAAGCAATGAGTGTAACCTACCTGGCTCTTCTGTCAATGGGATTTTCCAGTCACGGAACCTGGAATGGGTTGCATTCTCTACTCCATTAAGTTAGACCCAAGCATTTTATTGCATCTCTCAAGACAAAGCAAACTGTATAAGCTCTTTGCTCCAGAGAGTCTCTCTGAAATTACCAAGTTGCACTTGTGAAAGAAGCAGGTTTACACGCTTGTGGACTGGGATGAATCAAGACATAGAAGAGGCCAACTAAACATAAAAGGGAAATGTTTAGCAATCTGGATTACTTCAAAATATCTTGAGTCCCATTTTTTTTCTCTAAGCCCAAAAACAAAATACATTCCTTCCTTTACTGTTTCAACACGTCAAGCAGGAGAAAAAGGTAAAAAGATGGAATACAGTGCCAGGAAGTGGGTCATAAATCTGTATATCTGACTCAGTAACTTTGCTACATTTTCATCTCCAAGAACTTCCTTCTAACTCTAGTAATGCTGCAGACCTTGTGTCGCCTTCGTGATGGCAGTAAAGGTGCCAATGAGATAGTGACACTGATTATCCCTCAGGGCTCCAGGAATAAGATAATACATCCAGTGTTGATCTTTGTTGTAGTAGATTCTGGGGATCAGGCATTGGCAAGTCCCAAATGGGCACAGAAACCATAGGCATGCAGAACCAGTTGCAGATTAATAAGTTTAATCACTTATTCATCCTGGAGATGGTTTACAACAAGATCAATAAGTATTAGGCACAGTATTAGTCTTCGTATCTATCATTAAAGTATGAAATACATGTTGGTGTTGGTTTATAGAGGGGCTGGGTGTACACAGAAGCATCAGTGACCATGAGGTAGTCATGCAGGGGCTGGTTGGTGTCAAATTCAACTGATGTGTAGTTGAGGAAAATACATCCATATTGTAGCATGCTGCTAGAACTATGCAGAACTATGGCTGCTGGTGCTGTGGTTCAAGGATGGCTTCAACATATCCCCCACTAGGTCCTATCACCCATTCCATATTTTATGCTATCCCTACAAGAAATGTTCATGGAAGAGAAAATACCACTAATTTGCTGCCATGAAGCTAGAGCTAATGTATTTGCTGGAGTATGGACTCAGCCAGAAACAGTCTTTTCCAATGGTGCTACAAATTCCAGGTATGCTGAAAATAGAGCATTCCAAGACTAAAGCAGATAGGGTCCTCAAATCTGTGTTTATTAACATCTTAACTGCACAGAAAAGACATCAGAACCTAATACTACTCCACTTAAGGATTTCTGATGAATTTCACTACCTATATGACAAGACATTTCTAATCATTTCTGTCATTCCTGCTCACTGCTCAGGTCCACACATGACCAGTGATTCAGATACCTTTAAGCTCCATATTTTGTTCTTCTCATATTCTGTGCCTTGTCAATGTCCTTCATTTTGCCTGAATTGTCCTTCCCTTCTTTTATGATTTTTCCTACCAAACGTTGATTTTTTTTTTTTTAAAGTGGAGAGTTCAAAAGAGGTAAAGAGGATAAAAAGATGAAGAGGAGTGTGAAAAAGCTATCTTAAAACTCATCTTTCAAGAAATGAAGATATTATTTGGTTCCATCACTTCATGGAAAATAGATGGGTTTCAATGGAAACAATGAAAGTTTTTATTTCCTTAGTCTCCAAATCGCTGCAGATGTTGACTGCATCAGTGAAATTAAAACACTTGCTCCTTGGAAGAAAAGCTATGATCAACCTAAATAGCATACAAAAAAGCAGAGACATTAATTTCCGACAAAAGTTCATCTGGATAGAGCTATGGTTTTCCCAGTAGTCATGTATGAAAGTGAGGGTTGACTATAACAAAAGCTGAGCACAGAAGAACTGATGCTTTCAAACTTTCCTGTTGGAGAAGACTCTTGTGAGTCCCTTGGACTGCAAAGAGATCCAACCAGTCCATTCTAAAGGAGATCAGTCCTGGGTGTTCATTGGAAGGACTGAAGCTAAAGCTGAAACTACAATCCTTTGGCCACCTGATGTGAAGAGGTGTCTCACTGGAAAAGACTCTGATACTGGGAGAGATTGGGGTCAGAAAGAGAAAGGGACAATAGAGAATGAGATGCCTGGATGGCATCACAGACTCGATGGACATGAGTTTGAATGAACTCCGTGAATTGGTGATAGACAGGGAGGCCTGGCGTGCTGTGATTCATGGGGTGACAAGGAATCAGACACGTTTGAGCCACTAACACTTTTCCATTCTGGTAATACTTTGTTATGGGTGGCTTCCTCCAAAATTCTATGGTCCAGAGCTCAAAGTTAGATTCTGACTCAGGCATGCAATAAACAGGAAAACTAATGAAGAAAAAAGAAAGAAAGAAAGAAAAAGAGAACTCACCCAATGTGGCTTTTTGCGAAAACTACCAGATTATTCCTCTTTAATATTGTACCACCAAGGTCCCTTTAAAAATTAGGTATCCTTCAGATTTATAAATCCTGGCCACTAAAAGACTGTAAAAGACTCCTTATTCTGGAAAACTGCCTTTGGTCACATGAAAGCCTCCTCATCTGAGAGGTGAAAATCCATTTCGATTGGTAAAATTATGACAGGAATAACATGGAAACAAATGACTGAATAAAAAATGAGATAAGGTATAGTACAATTTAGTTTCCAGTTGAGATTATATTTGCTTTACCACTGCATTATCTTGCTTCTCTCATTCCATGTCTCCTGAAAATCCTCACCATTGCGTCCCATGAACAGCAATCATGGATTTAAGGGATTATTATGGAAAACTTTGCCACCACAGACTAGAAAATACATATCATTCACCAAAATAGGAAAGCAAAAAACATTCATACACAAGAGTCAATTTCTGTTAACGAGAAATATTGTTCTTTCTGACATTTACTATCCCTGATACACACCTCTGAAATCTCTCTGCTTTCCTTATTTAGGTTCCTTGTCTACAGAAGTCACTGTAAAATATGCTTTCTTTAGAAGATGATGACAATTTCCAGCTCTTCTTGGGAAGGAAACACAATGTTGGTGATTTTAATTTGTAAACTATATACTACTTTTTCAGAGGGTTAGGATTTTAACAATCTTGCTTCCGTACAGAATTTCTTAAGATAAACATGTTTAATAAACATGTTTCTTGTTGATTCCATAAGTCCTTATTCAGACATTCCCCCCCCCCCCCCAAATAGAGACCTCTACTCCTGAAGCAAGGTGAGTAAAGTCAGAAGGAAAAATAGATATGGGATATATGATCATTTATTCCAATCGAAGAACACAGTCTATCAAAGAAAACTGAAGCGCTCAACTAAATTAGTAATCTTTTAACAATCTGTAAAGTCAGAAGAAAACTTCATGAGTAATTTAAAACCATATCTCAAAGGCCATTAACAAAAATATAAAAATCAAGGGAAGCAGAAGAATGTCAGATGCACAGGCAGTGAGACCCAGAAGAACAGAACACAGACTGGAAGTTCAGTGTGACTGAATAAAACAGAGTTAATGGAACAATGGGAAGATTGAGAATTACCCGTTTATTGTGAACAGTGTCAGATTTCTGATCGCTGAAGAAATAGGTTTTGCCTCAGTAACAGGGACCACACTTGATCACTCATGAGCTTTTGTTTTGCAGAATTTTCTCCAAGAATGAATCGGGACAGAGAAACCTTCTGACATAGACATCAGAAGGAGGACAGAGAGTGCCCCTGTCTAGTCTAAGCAAGAGAGCTCTATATTATTTCATTTCATTATAACAATAAATCCAAAGAATATCTCAAGGTTGTAAAAAAGTTTACCAGACCACTTTCACAATTTATATTTTAAGGTAACAGGATTAGAACTTACTAGACCCACTCCCGTCATATACATTCTAATATCAAGTTTAGTCAGAATGTTTTCAAGAAGGAGAAACTGTTCTCAAGCAGGATAAAATGTTGTTATATAATCCTTACTAAGGAATACAGGAGAAAAATTAAAATATAAAAGCTTGCCCTTTCCTACCCCTTGAGAATTTCTTGCCTCTATCTCCTCTTTGAGAAACTCAGATTCTTTCTCCTCCTCAGATCCTCTGGAATTATCATTCCAATTAGGAATTAACTCTCTCATTATCCCCCCCTTTTTTTTAGGAGAATTATGTTGCCAAGGGCAAGGGGTGTCATTTTCATTCCATACCTACTTCCTGATGTGATGGGTCTTCATCCCTAAATTAATCAGCATCTCTTTTAACCCTCATATTGAGAATCTCTGGACCAAGGGCCCCAAATAATAGTTTGGAGAGGCTGCGACAACTGTAGGAGCATGTTTATTTGTAACTTAAAAACTTTCACACAGTTAGAAAAAAAACACTGCTTTAAAGTTAGAGATGAAAGATAAAAGAGTCACTAAACGAAATTGAAGCACAATGAAAATTAAAAGTTACATTATGTCCAAAGTTACATGACTCCATTTTAGGATTTTTAGATGTCCTCAGATCAAGAAAAACTGTCAGATATGATTGTTGTTGTTGAAGGTATTCACAGAGTTGAAGAAATCCCTTTCCTTGAAGTGAAGAATCCCACCATCAGGAGCCCCCTTCAATTGATGACGAGTTTGAAGAGCTGAAAGCTGAGTCATGGAGTTAATTCTAAAGCTTTAGGAACTATAGCAATATCTGTGCATAAAAATATCTGTCATTGAGATAATCCCCTTTTTTGGGGGGTGGGGGGCAGACTGAGCCTTCGTTAAAGGTGTGGTTACATTTAAACCAACAGTTTTGTGTTTCCTGAGTTAAATTATGTGGATTCCTCTTAATGACGCCATTACCCTTTATCTACCTTTCCTGAAGATTGGAGTTGGGTAAGTGATATTTTGTTCTTAGAATTTTTGACACTCCTTGAGTTACAACAGCTTTCATAATAAGGTTTTTCTGAATTGTAGAGTTAAAGGACCCACTTACATCATGAGAAGTCAGCACACTAAGATTTTGTTCATTCCTTAAACTCAGGCTGTAATGGATACTACCTTTGACGTGAAAGTAGGTCTTTGAGTCTGGTATGCACAAGGTCTATGAGGTTGGTAATAACAGGAACAGCATTTGTGCTCGACCCATATTTTCCCATCAGCCTACTCCCTAATATTCACATTATTGTTCATTTTAAAAGAAAAGGTTCCATATTCAGGAAAACAGTGGCTTGGAACTTGCTCAGCCTATCTATCCTGCAAAGGATTAAGGGAGACTGTGGCATCATTAGGAATCCATGAGAAAATAACAGAGAGTCTTAGTTATATCTTAATGTCAGGAAGCAACAGTTAGAACTGGACATGGAACAATAGACTGGTATAAATAGGAAAAGGAGTACATCAAGGTTGTATGTTGTCACCCTGCTTATTGAACTTCTATGCAGAATACATCATGAGGAACGCTGGGTTGGAAGAAGCACAAGCTGGAATCAAGATTGCTGGGAGAAATACCAATAACCTCTGATATGCAGATGACACCACCCTTACGGCAGAAAATGAAGAAGAACTAAAGTGCCTCTTGACGAAAGTGAAAGAGGAGAATGAAAAAGTTGGCTTGAAGCTCAACATTCAGAAAACTAAGATCATGGCATCTGGTCCCATCTCTTCATGGGAAATACATGGGGAAACAGTGGAAACAGGGTCAGACTTTCATTTTTTGGTCTTCAAAATCACTGCGGATGCTGATTGCAGCCATGAAATTAAAAGACGCTTACTCCTTGGGAAGAAAGTTATGACCAACCTAGATAGCATAATAAAGAAGCAGAGACATTACTTTGCCAACCAATGTCCAACTAGTCAAGGCTATGGTTTTTCCAGTGGTCATGTCTGGATGTGAGATTTGGACTGTGGAAAGCTGATTGCCAAAGAATTGGTGCTTTTGGACTGTGGTGTTGGAGAAGACTCTTGAGAGTCCCATGGACTGCAAGGAGATCCAACCAGTCCATTCTAAAGGAGACCAGTCCCGGGTGTTCTTTGGAAGGGCTGATGCTAAAGCTGAAACTCCAATCCTTTGGCCACCTGATGTGAAGAGGTGGCTCTCTGGAAAAGATTCTGATGCTGGGAGGGATTGTGGGCAGGAGGAGAAGGGGACGACAGAGAATGAGATGGCTGGATGACATCACGGACTCAATGGATATCAGTTAGAGGGAACTCTAGGAGTTGGTGATGGACAGGGAGGCCTGGCATGCTGTGATTCATGGGTCGCGAAGAGTCGGACACGACTGAGCGACTGTACTGAATTGAACTGAACTGAACATAATAGAGTTTGGCTCATCCTGACAGCTCTAGTAAAATAGCGGATAGGAGGAAAGTGGACCAGAAGCTTCAGTGAGCACAGAGAAACATGCCCTGGTTTCAGGAAGGTGTCAACTGATTAGCCCCCACAGAGTGCTTAATACCTGTTGTTCCTCAGATGTTATTAAGATAGTGGCTTGTGAGTAGTGGCAATTCTCTTGAGAGTCTGATGACTCAGGCCTATACCTCAGAGATAAGTCTATTCTCCAGTATGGTTCTTTGCAGACAAGACAGGGAGCCAGAGGTGCATTAGATGCCTGAGGGGAAAACCTCTTGAAATGTCCCTCCTTTCCTCAGTAATAGCAAGTCCATCCTTCTTCACCTGTGTCCCTCTTGTTATTTTTCTCAGGCTGCTTCAGAGCAGTTCTAACAAATATTGTTTTGGCTTCAGGCCTTTGCTAGATTCCACCCCCCCTCCTATTTTCCTCCTCATATTCTCTACTATAATATACCATCTGAAATATCTGCAACAAGTTTTCTAAGGTTTAATTTGGCCCAAATACCTGTTTGCAGAACTAATGGCAGACATCTGGAGCCAAATGAGTGAGAAATCTATTTTTAGAATTATTTCTCCCTCTGTAATATTAAGGTGAATGTCAGTAAAACTATGGAATCCTCCCGTAGTCTATCTAGGAATGTACCAGAATTTCCTTCTCTCCCTATTCTCTGTCAATCAACTTGGCATAATTTAAAGTCAGTGGGCGGGGCGGGGGTGTCATCCTAAGATGGCAGAAGAATAGGACTGGGAGACCAATTTCTCCCCCAAAAATCCAGCGAAAGTACATTCGAACACTGAACAAATTCCACAAAATAATTTCTTAACGCTGGTAGAGGACATCAGACATCCAGAAATGCAGCCAATTTTCTTCAAAAGGAGGTAAAACAGAATATAAAATAAAAGGAGAGTTAGTGAGAGTTAGCTGTCCTGGGAAGGTAGTCTTAAAGAGGAAGAAATTTCCAAATAACAGGAAACACTCTCTCCTGCGAGTCTGTGGGTTGTTTTGGTATCTCAGAGGGCAATGTGCTTAGGAAAAGAATACATACGGACATACATAAAACCCAAAGATTATGTGCCTAATGAAAACTCTCAGCAGAGAAGTACCCCCAGACACTTGCATCCATCACCAGGAAAAGGAGGCTGAACAAGGAGGAGTGGGCTGAATTGTAAGGATCAGGCCTGAATGTCCTGAGAGCAATCTGAGGGGGTGCGGAGAGAGAGAGAGGGAGCGAGAAGTATCTAGAAAAGCCCTAACCTGAGGTACTGCTGGGCCGCTCACAGATCAAAGGACTGAGCCAATACTAGAGGAGATAAGGCGAACTCACTGTCAGGGAGAGGACACTAGCCTGGTTGTCTGAGCTGTTCAGAACTGGGAAGGGTACAAGAAAAGCCAAACTGAGTCTGCATCTTTGGGGAGTACCTGAGAACCTGGACCTTAGTGACCTAGATCACAAAAGTGCATGCAATTCAGGGTCTGCTCCCTGCAGAGTAATCTGGAGCCTGAGCAGTGTAGACTGGGAAATCATACAACCAAAACCAGGGGCAAACCCAGGGTGTCCAAGACACTGCTAGCACTCCCCACACACGCCAGTGATATTTGTTTGCAGTGTTCCTCCCTCCTCACAGCACGATTGAAAAAGCGAGCCTGAATAAGAGACCACTTCTCGCTCTTATGTTAGGGTGGAAATTAGACACTGAAGAGAGCAGCGAACAGAAGAAACCAAATAAACAGAAGAAACCAAATAAACAGAAGGAACCACTTTGGAAGTGACAGGTGAAACAGAATAAACGGTGTAGATAACACCAACTACACTGGAGGGGTCTTTAGATCTTGAGAACAAGATCTAAGCTGGAACAAGGAGCTATCTGAAACTGAACTGAGCCCACACTGTCTGCAACAGCTCCAGAGAAATTCCTAGATGCATTTTTACTATCATTTTTTTTAATTTTTATTTTTTATGTCTTCTATACTGCCTTTTTCATTTCTATAACACATTATTACTTTACCCCTGCCAAAAAGGTAGAGGTTAGACCATCAAAACTACAATATTAAACAAAAACAAAATCCTCCAAATTATACTTTTTTTTCTTTAGTTTTGTTTTTAAATATTGCAGTTTTGCAAGTCCAACTTCTACTTTAAATTTTTAATCTTTGCTTTTTGGTAGATGTTATCAATATATTACCTTTACGAATCTAATCTTAAGTACCCATTTTTATCTAGGAGTGAGATTCCTGGCTTGATTACTCTCTCCCCCTTTTAATTTTCCTCTTTCTCCACTAGGTCGCCTCTATTTCCTCCCTCCACCTTATCTTCTGTTCCCAACTCTGCGAATTTCTCTGTGTGTTCTGGGCTGTGGGGAAGATAGTACTACCTTGATCTATCCTTCTCCTTTTGATTCCACTTTTTCTCCACCATTTACCTCTATCTCCTTCCTCCTTCTCTTCTCCATATAACTCTGTGAGCCTCTCTGAGGGTTCCAGACTGTGGAGAGCACATAGGGAATGGTTTACTGGCTCGATTGCTCTCTCCCCTTGTGATTCCCCCTCTCCGCCTTCTGGTCATTTCTATCTTCATCCTCCCTCTTCTCTTCTCCATGTAATTCTGCAAACCTCTCTGGGTGTCACTCACTGTGGAGAGTCTTTTCATCATTAACCTAGAAGTTTTATCATTGGTGCTGTATGGATGTAGAAGTCCTGAGGCTACTGTGAGAATAAGACTCTAAACCAGAAGCAGGAGGCTTAAGCCCAAAACCTAAGAACACCAGAGAACTCCTGACTTCAGGGAATATTAACTGGTAAGACATCATCTGAAAGCCTCCATACCTACACTGAAAGCAAGGATCACCCAAGAGTCAACAAGTTCCAGACAAAAACATACCACACAAATTATCCAGCAACACAGGAACATAGTGCTGAGCTTCAATATACAGGCTTCCCAAAGTCACACCAATCCCATAGATATCTCAAATCTCACTACTGGACACTCCATTGCAATCCAGAGAGAAGAAACACAGTTCTACCCATAAGAACACAGAGACAAGCTCCACGAATCAGTAAGATAACAACGATCAAACGCAAAGAACAGATATTAAAAGCTCCATGGGAAAAACAACAAATAGCACACGAGGGGACTCCCATAAGAATAACAACTGATCTTTCAGTAGAAACTCTTCAGGTGAGAAGGGAATGACAGGACATATTTAAAGTAATGAAAGAGAAAACCTACAACCCAGACTACTGTACTCAGGTAGGATCACATTCAAATATGAAGGAGAAATCAAAAGCATTACGGACAAGTAAAAGCTAAGAGAATTCAGCACCACCAAACAAGCTCTTCAACAAATGCTAGAGGATCTTCCTTATACAGGAAACACAAATAGAGTATATACATTCGAACCCCAAACAACAAAGCAAATGACAATGGGATACTAATATCAATAATTACCTTAAATGTAAATGGGTTGAATTTCACAAACAAAAGACAATGGCTGGAAGAATGGATACAAAAGCAATACCACCTTATATGCTCTCTACAAGAGACCCACTTCAAAACAAGGGACACAAAAAGTGATCAAAAGTGAAGGGCTGGAAAAACATATTACATGAAAATAGAGACCAAAAATATAAAAAAAGCAGGAGTAGCAATAGTCATATCAGATGAAATAGACTTTAAAATAAAGTCTGTGAACAGAGACAAAGAAGGACACTACATGATGATCAAAGGATCATCCCAAGAAGAAGATATAAAAATGATAAATATATATGGACCCAACATGGGGCACTGCAATAATGTAAGGCAAATGCTAACAAGTATGAAAGGGGAAATTAAGAATAACACAATAGATCAACTAAACAGAAATTAACAAGGAAACATAAACTTTAAATGACACAATAGACCAGTTAGACCCAGTTGATATCTATAGGACATTTCACTCCAAAGCAATCAATTTCACCTTTCTCTCAAGTGCACATGGAATCTTCTCCAGGATAGATCATATCCTGGGCCATAAATCTAGCCTTGGCAAATTCAAAAACAATTAAAACCATTCCAGTCTTCATTTCTGACCTCAATGCAGTAAGATTACATCTCAATTACAGGGGATAAAAAGCTATTAAAAATGCCAACATATGGAGGCTTTTGAATAACCAAAAATCACAGAGGAAATAAAAGAAAGAAAAATATGCATAGAAAGGAGTGAAAAATGAAAGCACAACAACCCAAAACCTATAGGACACTGTAAAAGCTGTGCTAAGGGATGGTTAGCCCTAACACTACAGGGCAGGCTTACCTCAAGAAACAAGAGAAAAGTCAACTGTATAACCTAACTCCACTCCTAAAACAACTAGAAAAGGAATAAATGAACAACCCCAGGGTTAATAGATGGAAAGAAACCTTAAAAGTTAGGGCAGAAATAAATACAAAGGAAAGAAAAGAGAACATAGAAATGAAAAAGAAGAAGGAAAATTTGGTTGTTTGAGAAGATAAATAAAACTGATAAACCATTAGCCAAGCTCATCAAGAAACAAAGGGGAAGAATGAAATCAACAAAATTAGAAACGAAAATGGAAAAGTCACAAAAGACAACACAGAAATACAAAGAGACTATGAGCAACTATATACCAATAAAATGGACAACTTGTAAGAAACGGATAAATTCTTAGAAAAGTCTAACTTTCCAAACGTGAACCAGGAATAAATAGAAAATCTTACCAGATCCACCACAAGCAAGGAAATTGAAACTGTAATCAAAAATCTTCCAGCAAACAAAAGCCAAGGACAGGCCGATTCACAGATGAATTCTCACACCTATCTTACTCACACTCTTTCAGAAAATTGAAGAGGAAGGTAAATTTCCAAACTCATTCTATAAGGGCACAATCATCCTAATAACAAAACCAGACAAAGTGAATAGTGAAGTCACTTAGTCGTATCTGACTCTTTACAATCCCATTGACTGTAGACCACCAGACTCCTCCATCCGTGGGAATGTCCAAGCAAGAGTACCAGTGTGGCTTAACCATTTCCTTCTCCAAAACCAGACAAAGATGCCACACACACAAAAAAAAAACTACAGGCCAATATAACTGATGAACATTGATGCATCTATCCTTAACAAAATTCTCGCAAGCAGAATCAAACAACATATTAAAAAGTTCATACATCATGGCCAAGTAGGATTTATTCCAGGAATGCAAGGATTCTTTAATATTTGCAAATCAGTCAATGTTACACAGCACATGAACACATTGAAAGATAAAAAACATATGATTATCTCCATAGATGCAGAAAAAGCCTTTGGCAAAATTCAACATCCATTTATGATAAAAACCCTCGAGAGAGCAGGGATAGAAGGAACATACCTCAACATAATAGAAGCTATATATGGCAAACCCACATTAAACATCAATGGTGAAAAATTGAAAGCTTTTTCCTGAAGTCAGAAACAAGGCAAGGGTGCCTCACCACTACTATTCACCATAGTTTGTTTTTAAAGATTTGGCCACAACAATCAGAGTAGAAAAAGAAATACAAGGAATGCAGATTGGGAAACAAGAAGTAAAACACTCACTCTTTGCAGATGACATGAACTTTTATATAGAAAACCCTAAAGACTTTCCCAGAAAATTACAACTGTTAATCAATGAATATAGTAAAATTGTAGGATATCAAATTAACATACAGATGCTAAAGCTTAAACTGCAATACTTTGGACACCTCATGCGATGAGTTGACTCACTGGAAAAGACTCTGATGATGGGAAAAGTTGGGGTCAGGAGGAGAAGGGGACGACAGAGAATGAGATGGCTGGATGGCATCACTGACTCTGTGGACATGAGTTTGAGTGAACTCCGGGAGTTGGTGATGGACAGGGAGGCGTGGCGAGCTGTGATTCATGGGGTCGCAGAGGGTCGGACATGACTGAGCGCCTGAACTGAACTGAACTGAATCCCTTTCATTCCTATACACTAATAATTAGAAAACACAAAGAAAAATTAAGGAAACAATTCCATTCACCATTGCAACAAAAAGAAAAAAAAAATCAACTTAGGAATACACCTACCTAAAGAAACAAAGTCCCATTACTTCATGGGAAATAGATGGGAAAACAGTGGAAACAGTGTCACACTTTTTTTTTTTTTTTTGTGCTCCAAAGTCACTGCGGATGCTGACCGTAGCCATGAAATTAAAAGACACTTACTCCTTCGAAGAAAAGTTATGACCAACCAAGGTATTATATTAAAAAGCAGTGACATTACTTTGCCAACGAAGGTCCGTCTAGTCAAGGCTAATGGTTTCCCCAGTTATCATGTATGGATGTGAGAGTTGGACTGTGAAGAAAGCTGATCGCCAAAGGATTGGTGCTTTAGAACTGTAGTGCTGGAGAAGACTCTTGAGAGTACCTTGGACTGCAAGGACATCCAAGCAGTCTATTCTAAAGGAGATCGATACTGGGTGTTCATTGGAAGGACTGATGCTAAAGCTGAAACTCCAATACTTTGGCCACCTCATGTGATGAGTTGACTTACTGGAAAAAGACTCTAATGCTGGGAAGGATTGGGGGCGAGTGGAGAAGGGGATGACAGAGCATGAGATGGATGGATGGCATCTCTGACTTGACGGACATGAGTTTGAGTTAACTCCGGGAGTTGGTGATGGACAGGGAGGCCTGGTGTCCTGTGATTCATGGGGTCGCAAAGAGTTGACACGACTGAGCGACTGAAATGAACTGAACTGAAAGCAACAAAACAACTATATATGGAAAACTATAAAACACTGATAAAGTGTTTTTTAGTTCCCCATCTTCAAAACAGTACTTTGTCAATTCAGTTTCACCAAAGAAGATCAGGCATGAGGTTCAAACCTGCTGTGGCTTTTTTTTTTTAACACATTTTATTTATTTACTTTATTTATTTTAATTGGAGACTAATAACAGTATTGTTTTGGTTTTGCCATAGATTGACATGAATCCACCCTGGGTGTTCATGTGTTCCCTATCTTGAACCCCGCTTCCATCTCCCTCCCCATATCATTCCTCTGGGTCATCCCAGTGCACCAGGCCCAAGCAGCCTGGATCATGCATCAAACCTGGACTGCCGGTTCATTTCACTTATGACAATGTACATGTTTCAGTGCCATTCTCCCAAATCATGCCACCCTCTCCCTCTCCCACAGAGTCCAAAAGACTGTTCTATACTACTGTGTCTCTTTTGCTGTCTTGCATACCGGGTTATTGTTACTATCTTTCTAAATTCCATATATATGTGTTAGTACACTGTATTTGTGTTTTTCTTTCTGGCTTACTTTACTCTGTATAATAGGCTCCAGTTTCTTCCACCTCATTACAACTGATTCACATGTATTCTTTTTAATGGTTGAGTAATGCTCCATTGTGTACCACAGCTTCCTTATCCATCCATCTGCTGTTGGAAATCTAGGCTGCTTCCATGTCCTGTCTATTATAAACAGTTCTGCAATGAACATTGTGGTACATGTGTCTCTTTCAATTCTGGTTTCCTTGGTCTGTATGCAGAGCCCTGGGATTGCTGGGTTGTATGGCAGTTCTATTTCCAGGTTTTTAAAGAATCTCCACAGTGACTGTGCTAGTTTGCATTCCCACCAACAGTGTAAGAGAGTTCCCCTTTGTCCAAACCTTCTCCAGCATTTAATGCTTGTAGACTTTTGGATAGCAACCATTCTAACTGGTGTGAAATGGTACCTCATTGTTGATTTGATTTACATTTCTTTGATTAAGAGTGATGTTGAGCATATTTTCATGTGTTTGTTAGCCATCTGTATTTTTTTTTTTTTTTTGAAAAATGTCTGTGTAGTTCTTTGGCCCATTTTTTGATTAGGTTACTTATTTTTCTGGAATTGAGCTGCAGAAGCTGCTTGTATATTTTTGAGATTAATTGTCACTTGCTTCATTTGCTATAATTTCCTCCTATTCTGAAGGCTGTCTGTGAACCTCTGCTGTGCAAAAGCTTTTATTTTTAATTAGGTCCCATTTGTTTATTTCTGCTTTTATTTCCATTATTCTGGGAGGTTGGTCATTGAGGATACTGCTGTGATTTATGTCGGAGAGTGTTTTGCCTATGTTCTCCTCTAGGAGTTTTATAGTTTCTGGTCTTACATTTAGATCTTTAGTCCATTTTAAGTTTATTTTTTTGTATGGTAGTAGGGAGTGTGCTAGTTTCATTCTTTGACAAGGGGTGACCAGTTTTCCCAGCACCACTTGTTAAAGGGATTGTCTTTTCCATTGAATATTCTTGCCTTCTTTGTCAAAGATAAGGTGTCCATTGATGCAGGGCTTTATCTCTGCGCTTTCTATTTTGTTGTATTGATCTATATTTCTTTTTTTTTTAAGAGAGAGAAAAATATTTTATTCGTACTAATCTGTCAGTAGCTAAATTTTCACTAGTCACTATAAAACAAGATATCAACAAATCAAGCATGCCTGGTATACTTCACCAATTTTATTTTTTAATGATATATAGTTGATTTACAATATTCTCTTCAATTCTTTGTCATCTGGAATTTATGGACAAAAATAGTGGTTGGAGATATTTCTTTGGCTTTGAACAAAATGACACAGTGAAATTGAGGACTTCTTACTTTGTAGTTTGCAATTCATGAGATATGTCAGTACCATACTATCTTGATGACTGTGGCTTTGTAGTAGACCCTGAAGTCAGGCAGGTTGATTGCCCAAGTTCCATTCTTCTTTCTCAAGATTGCTTTAACTATTTAAGGTTTTTTGTATTTGCATTCAAATTGTGAAATTATTTACACTAGCTCTGTGAAAATACCATCGGTAGCTTGATAGGGATTGCATTGAATCTATAAATAATTTTGGGTAGTATACTCATTTTCACAATATGTATTCTTCCAGTCCATGAACACGATATATTTCTCCATCTATCAGTGTTCTATTTGATTTCTTTCACCAGTGTTTTAAAGTCTTCTATATATAGGTCTTTTGTTTCTTTAGGTAGATATATTCCTAAGTATTTTATTCTTTTCTTTGCAATAATGAATGGAATTTTTCCCTTAATTTCTCTATTTTCCCTTTCTTGATGTATAGGAATGCAAGGGATTTCTGTTGTTGATTTTATATCCTGCAGCTTTACTCTATTCATTGATTAGCTCTAATAATTTTCTGGTAGAATGTTTAGGGTTTTCTGTATAGAGGATCACGTCATCTGCAAACAATGAGAGTTTTACTTCTCTTTTTCCAGTTTGGATTCGTTTTATACCTTATTCTGCTCTGATTGCTGTGGTCAAAACGTGCAAAACGATGGTGAATATTAGTGGTGATAGTGGGCACCCATGTCTTATTCCTGACTTTAGGGGAAATGCTTTCAATTATTCATTATTGAGGATAATGTTTGCTATGTGTTTGTCATATATAGCTTTTATCATGTTGAAGTATGTTCCTTCTATTCCCGCCTTCTGGAGGGTTTTTATCATAAATTGATTGAATTTTCTCAAAGGCTTTCTCTGCATCTATTGAGATAATCATATAGTTTTTATTTTTCATTTTGTTAATGTGGTGTATTACATTGATTGATTGTTGAATATTGAAGAATCCTTGCATCCCTGGGATTAAGCCCAATTGCTCATGATGTATGCTCTCTTTAATGTGTTTTTGGATTCTTATTGCTAGAAATATATTTAGGATTTTTGCATCTATGTTCATCAGTAATATTGGCCTGTTGTTTTCTGTTTTTGTGGCATCTTTGTCAGGTTTTGTTAATAGGGTGATGTTGGCCTCATAGAATGAGTTGAAAATTTACCTTCTGCAATTTTCTGGAAGAGTTTTAGTCGGATAGTTGTTAGCTCTTCTCTAAAATTTGGAGAATTCAGCTGTGAAGCCATCTGGATCTGGGCTTTTGTTTGCTGGAAGATTTCTGATTCCTGTTTCAATTTCCGTGCCTGTGATGGGTCTGTTAAGATTTTCTATTTCTTCCTGCTTTAGTTACGGAAAGTTGTACTTTTCTAAAAATTTATCCATTTCTGCCAGGTTGTCCATATTATTGGCATATAATTGCTGGTAGTAGTCTCTTGCGATCCTTTGTCTTTCTGTGTTGTCTGTTATGATCTCTCCACTTTCATTTCTAATTTTATTGATTTGGTGTCTCTCCCTTTACTTCATGATGAGTCTGGCTAGTGGTTTATCAATTTTATTTACCCTCTCAAGGAATCAGATTTTGGCTTTGTTGAGTTTTGCTATGGTCTCTTGTTTCTTTTGTATTTACTTCTGGTCTAATTTTGAAGATTTATTTCCTTCTAGTAACCCTGGATTTCTTTATTTCTTCTTTTAATAATTGCTTTAGGTGTAGAGTTAGGTTATACAGCTCACATTTTTCTTGTTTCTTGCGGTATGCCTGTATTGCTATGAAACTTCCCCTTAGCACTGCCTTTACCGTGTCCCATAGGTTTGGGGGTTTTGTGTTTTCATTTTTATTCCTTTGTAAGCATTTTTTGATTTCTTTTTTGATTTCTTCTATGATTTGTTGGCTATTCAGCACCGTGTTGTTCAGCCTCCATATGTTGGAATTTTAATAGTTTTTCTCCTGTAATTCAGATCTAATCTTTCTGTATTGTGGTCAGAAAAGATGCTGGGAATTATTTCTTTTTTTTTTTTTTTTAATTTACCCTGGTAAGGATCCATGTGCACTTGAGAAATGGGTGGAATTCATTGTTTGGGTGTGAAATGTTCTATAGATATCAACTGAGTCTAACTGGTCTATTGTATCATTTAACGTTTGTGTTTCCTTGTTATTCTGTTTAGTTGACCTATCCATAGGTGTGAGTGGGGTATTCAAGTCTCCCACTATTATTCTGTTTTTTTTAACTTCTCCTTTCATACTTGTTAGTATTTGCCTTATGTATTGTGGTGCTCCTATTTTGGGTGCATATTTATTTATAATTATTATATCTTCTTGGATTGACCCTTTGCTCAGCATGTAGTGTCCTTCTTTGTCTCTTTTCACAGCCTGTGTTTTAAAGTCTGTTTTATCTGAGTATTGCTACTCCTCCTTTCTTTTTGTCTTTATTTGCATAAAGTATCTTTTTCCAGCAGTTCATTTTCAGTCGGTATGTATCCCTCGTTTCGAGGTGGGTCCTTTGTAAACATATATAGGGGTCTTGTTTTTGTATCCATTCAGCCAGGATTTGTCTTTTGGTTGTGGTATTCAGCCCGTTTACATTTAAGGTAATTATTGATAAGTATTTTGGGCTCCAAAATTACTGCAGATGCTGATTGCAGCCATGACATTAAAAGACGCTTGCTCCTTGGAAGGAAAGTTATGACCAACCTTGATAGTATATTAAAAAGCAGAGACATTACTTTGCCAACCAAGGTCCGTCTAGTCAAGGCAATGGTTTTTCCCGTGGTCATGTGTGGATGTGAGAGTTGGACTGTGAAGAAAGGTGATCGCCGAAGAATCGATGCTTTTGAACTGTGGTGTTGGAGAAGACTCTTGAGAGTCCCTTATACTGCAAGGAGATCCAACCAGTCCATTCTAAAGGAGATCAATCCTGGATGTTCATTGGAGGGACTGATGCTAAAACTGAAACTGCAATACTTTGGCCACTTCATGCGACGAGTTGACTCACTGGAAAAGACTCTGATGCTGGGAAAGGTTGGGGGCGGGAGGAGAAGGGGACAACGGAGAATGAGATGGCTGGATGGCATCACCGACTCTGTGGACATGAGTTTGAGGGTACTCCGGGAGTTGGTGATGGACAGGGAGGCCTGGCGTGCTGTAATTCATGGGGTCGCGGAGAGTCGGACACGACTGAGCAACTGAACTGAACTGAACTGAACTGATGATCCCATTGCCATTTACTTTTTTGTTCTGGGTTCGAGTTTATACACCGTTTCTCTGTTTCGTATCTAGAGAAGGTCCTTTAGCTTGAGAGTTGATGTGTTGATTCTGAATTCGCCCAGGTTTGCTTGTCTGTAAAGCTTTTGATTTCTCCTGCATATTTGAATGAGATCCTTGCTGGGTTCAGTCATCTGGGCTGTAGGTTATTTTCTTTCAACACTTCAAGTATGTCCTGCCATTCCCTCCTGGCCTGAAGAGTTTCAATGGAAAGATCAGCTGTTATCCTTATGGGAATTCCCTTGAGTATTATTTGTTGTTTTTCCCTTGCTGCTTTTAATATTTGTTCTCTGCGTTGATCTTTATTAATTAGATTAATGTATGCCTTGGCATCTTTTGACTTGGGTTTATCCTGTTTGGTACTCTCTGGGTTTCTTGAACTTGGGTGAATATTTCCTTCTCCATTTTAGGGAAGTTTTCAACTATTATCTCCTCAAGTATCTCCTCATGGTCTTTCTTTTAGTCTTCTTCTTCTGAGAGTCATATGATTCGAATATTCGGGCGTTTAACATTGTCCCAGAGGTCTCTGAGATTGTCCTCATTTCTTTTAATTCGCTTTTCTTTATTCCTCTGTTTCATTTCTTTCTACCACTCTATCTTCTTTCTCACTTTTCCTATCTTCTGCCTTCGTTATTCTATTGTGGTTCCCTCCAGAGGTTTTTTTTTTTTTTTTTAAATCTCATCTCTCGCATTATTCATTGTGTATTGACTCTTTTTATTTCTTCTAGATCCTTGTTAAACCTTTCTTCCATCTTCTCGATTCTTGTCTCCAGGTTTTTTTATCTGTAACTCCAATTTGTTTTCAAGATTTTGGATCATTTTCACTATCATTATTGGTAATTCTTTATCAGGTAGATTCCCTATCTCTTCCTCTTTTATTTGGGTTGGTGAGCATTTATCCTGTTCCTTTACTTGCTGGGCATTTCTCTTCCTTTTCACAGCTTATATTGCTGTGTTTGGGGTAGCTTTTCCGTCTTCTGGTAGTTTGTGGATTTCTCTTTATTGTGGAGTTTCCTTGCTGTGGGTGGCATTGGACAGGTGGCTTGTCAAGATTCCCTGGTTAGCACCGTTTACGTTGGTGTTCTGGTGGGTGAACCTCTATTTCTTATCTCTGGAGTGCAATGAAGTATCCAGTAATGATTTATTAGATGTCGATGGGTTTGGAGTCATATTGAGCAACCTGTATATTGAACTCAGGGCTATTTTCCTGTGTTGCTAGAGAATGTTTGTGGTATCTCTTGCTCTATAACTTGTTGACCCTTGGGTAGTGCTTGGTTTCAGTGTAGGTATGGAGGCGTTGGATGAGCTCCTATGGATTAATATTCCCTGAAGTCAGGAGTTCTCTGCTGTTCTCAGGATTTGGACTTAAGCCTCCTGCCTCTAGTTTTCAGTCTTATTCTTGCAGTAGCCTCAACACTTCTCCATCTGTCACTTCCAAGGTAGTTCCCTCTGTTTTAGCTTCTTCAGTTTGCTGGTCTCTTCAATGTCTAATTTCCGACGTGACACAAGGGGGCGGTGGTGGACACCTTTTTGGCTCACTTGTTCAGTCATGCTGTGGGGAGGGAGGAACGCTGCAAACAAATATCACTGACGTCTGTGGGGGGTGCTTGCAGTGTCTCAGCCACACTGTGTTTGTCCCCTCTCACAGTGTGTGTGCTTTCCCTGTTTATACTGCTTAGGCTCTAGGTTGCTCTGCCAGCAAGAATCTGAAGACTTCCCTGGGTTGTATGCACTTCCCAGGTCTAAGCCCCTCAGGGTCAGGTACTCGGGCACTCCTCAAAGGCTCAGACTTGGTTGGGCCTGCGTTTTGTGCCCTTCTCTGAGCAGCTCAGGTGACCAGATATTTGGTGAGCGTGGTCACTTTGACTTATTTCCTCCCCAGTCCTGCCCCTGTGTTTTCTGAGTGTAAAACCAGCGTACCTTCTCAGGTGGATGTCGACTGGCCTGAATCCCAGGAAGTCTTGGTTAGTAATGAAGCCTGCCTGCAGTTTGGTATCAGATGCCTCTCTAAGGGCGTGATTGCCCTCTTCTGGCTCTGGCTGCCCTACCCTGCCTGTCTTGGCAGGGATAAACCATCCACAGTTGGCTAGTTCTGCTCAGTCCTTTGTTCAGTGAGCATGTCTAGCAGTGTCTTAAGTTAGGGCTTTTTGCCTTTTCACGGGGTAGGTGTCCTACAGTCTGCTTTGGTATTCAAAGTTAGTTCCCTGAGATTGCCTTCGGGACATTCAGGCCCAATCTTTACTCTAAGCAATGCAGCCTGTGCCACCCTGCCCAGCCCCTGTTTTCTAGTGGGGATGCAGGCCTCTGCGCTGCTTCTCCTCTGGGACTTAAATTATTTATTTATTTTTCCTCCCAGTTATGTTGCCCTCTGAGGTTCCAAGGCTTGCCACAGACTTGCCAGTGAGTGTTTCCTGGTGTATGGAAACTTCTCTCTCTCTCTTTTTTTTCTTTAAGCCTACCTTCCCCGGACAGATCTCCATCCCTACCTCTTTTGACTCTCTTTTTATATTTTATTTTACTTCCTACTTCTTTTTGAAGACAATGAGCTGCTTTTCTGGGTGCCTGATGTCTCTGCCAGCATTCAGAAGTTGTTTTGTGGAATTTACTCAGTGTCCAAATGTTCTTTCGATGAATTGCGGGGGGTGGGGGGTGGGTGGTCTCCCCATCCTATTCCTCTGCCATCTTCCTCCCTCTGCTGTTTTAACACATTTTAAAGGAGTGGTTCCGGAATGTCAATCTCCCATCTGTAAAAGAGAAAAAAGCAGCATCCGCGGTCATGGCTCCTTTCACCAAGAGGTGTCCCTTCCTACTGTAGAAGTGGGTGGAGACAGATTTTCCACCAAAGCTTTCCTTCCCTGTTCAGACTTAGTCTGTTCCTCACCAACAAAGGCGTGTTACTGGTCCCTACCGGTTATACCACTGAGGCAGGGTGGAGATACACCAGGGGTAGATCTGATGGCATCCTAGACTGTTTTCTAGTTATTTATCACCAAGACCTTTGTTTGATTTTCACTTTAGTCAGATACCACCCAGAGTGTAACAGAGTAGCTTTCTCAGAATGTTTCTCAAACTACGACTACTAGGGGAGGCATCCATCTAATGTGTACCTGTGCACATTCCTGAGTCGATGTGACCACAATAGAAACAGTGACTCATAAAGGAATGATCAAGAACCAAGATGTCCCATCTGAGTTTCACCACGCTAGTATGTTTGAAATCAAAAGAGGTGGTAGAGGGTTGGCCAGCAAGAAAAAAGTGAATTTTCTCCTCCAGTTACTAGGGCCAACACTTTCAGTTCATTTCCACAGATTCTACAAAACAACTATCTATATAATAGAAACTGAAGCCACTGAGGAGCTTTGTCTGGTTTGTTAAGAGCTAGCACTACCAAAGGAAGAAGTCCATTGCTCTTCCAATTAACATAGATCTATCAATTAGAAGCACAGCATGACAAAGCGTCATTTCCAGGTCGCTAGCCCCTGAGGCAGGCAGCGAAGTGGGTTGGTGCTAAAGCTAGAGTTCCAAATCATTTCCAAACGTGTTCCTGTAAATTTGGCCCCTAACAAGGCTAGATGTTTACATACATGGAGGCTAAGTAAAAGTACACAGCAACAACATGGCTCTCAAGTCCCTTGAAAGTGGATAATCTGACAGATTAGGTTAGTAGTTATACATCCTAATGCAATTATGAAATGGTCAAAGAGATCATGAAAAGGTGACCTAGAAAAAAAAGTTCAGTCCACACTCTTCACCAATTTCTAGCCATTCCCTTCACAGGGATGTTGTATGCCTCTTGATATTGGCAGTTTGGTATAAACCCTTGAGAAGACACCCCTTTTGGGGACTATTTTCAGTCATTATGAGGCACTGAGAAACCACAGAGCAGGGCTCAAGGTTCATTTTTGCAAGTTGTCATTCATTCACACAATCACACTGAAGAGTTAGGAAAGTAAAGCAGAAAGCATGTATATTGTGAAAGCAGAGAGGCTAGAGCTCTGGAATGTTATTACCTTATCCTGAAGATCCTGTCTGAGATGATAGATTATGGTGAAAGATAAGCCACCTAAAAATGCCTAGAATTAAAGGTTGAGTTTAGGGAAGTTGCTGCTGCTGCTGCGTCACTTCAGTCGTGTCCGACTCTGTGTGACCCCATACACAGAAGCCCACCAGGGTCCCCCATCCCTGGGATTCTCCAGGCAAGAACACTGGAGTGGGTTGCCATTTCCTTCTCCAATGTGTGAAAGTGAAAAGTGAAAGTGAAGTCGCTTAGTCGTGTCCGACCCTTAGCGACCCCACGGACTGCAGCCTACCAGGCTCCTCCATCCATGGGATTTTCTAGGCAAGATTACTGGAGTGGCTTGCCATTGCCTTCTCCGTTAGGGAAGTTACTGGATACAAAATTACAGTAACTTAGGGAAGTTACTGGATACAAAATTAACCTAAAGAAATATCTTGCCTTCTTATACACTAACAGCAAAAGGACAAAAATTCAAATTTAGGAAGCAGTCCCACTCACCACAGCAACAAGTGGAATGAAATTCCTGGGAATATGTCTACTTAGGTAGGGATAATACTGGTGTGCAGCAAAGAATAAGGCAGAAATGAAATGAATCAAAATAACACAAAGAAATGTAGAGATATACTGTTCTCTTGCAGTGGAATAATCAATATTGGGGAATGCCTACACTACAAAAAGGAGTTTAAAGGTTCAATGTAATTCCTATGCAATTACTAATAGAACCTTTCACAAAAGTAGGGAAAAAAAACAGTTTACACTCCTCAGCAGAAAAATCCATAAATGAGTTTGATTTCAGCTTTGGTCAAACCATGTCATGTTTTCTACAGCAATTAGTAATTTTCCTCTGGTCTTCCTTAGGAGCATACTGAACACATTCTGAACTGAAGGACTCAACTTTCAGTGTCATTGGTGTGTTTTGTTTGTTTGTTTGTTTATTTGCCTTTTTACACATCCATGAGGGAATCAGGGCACGTGCACTGGAGTGGTTTGCCATGCCATTCATCAGCGGATAACTGGAGTCACACCTTCAGTTCAGTTCAGTTCAGTCGCACAGTCGTGTCTGACTCTCCGCGACCCCATGAATCACAGCACGCCAGGCCTCCCTGTCCATCACCAACTCCCGGAGTTCACTCAAACTCATGTCCACAGAGTCGGTGATGCCATCCAGCCATCTCATTCTTAGTCGTCCCCTTCTCCTCCCACCCCCAACCTTTCCCAGCATCAGAGTCTTTTCCAGTGAGTCAACTCGTCGCATGAAGTGGCCAAAATATTGCAGTAAAAGATAACCTCAAGATGGATGAAAGACCCAAATATAATCCCAGCCAGTTTAAATCTATAACATTAGAAGAAAGTATAAGTACCCTCTTTGACATAAATTATATCAACATATCTTTATTTTTTATCTTTGACCTATCTCCTATTTTAATGAAAATAAAACAAAAATCAACCAAACAAGTGCAACCTAATTAAACTTAAATGGCTTGCACAGCAAAACGACAAATAAGACAGAAAATGATTCACACTATGGGAGAAAATATTTTGCAATGAAGGAAATTACAAGAGGCTAAATTCCAAAATATGAAGCAGCTGATGTTGCCCAATAACAGAAAAACAAACAACCAAATTGAAAAAAAAAAAATGGACAGAAGACGAAATACACATTTCTGTCAAGAAGATATAGAGATTGCCAATATGTATGAGGAGATGCTCAAAATCACTAACTGTTAGAGACAAGAAAATAAAAACTTCAATGAGATATCAACTCTCATTGGCCCTAATGGCAAGTATCTAAAAATCTACCAAAAAAATAAATCCTAGACAGGGTGTGAAGAAAAGAGAATCCTTCTCTCCTCCTGCTTGAAGGAGTTGAAGGAGTCACTATGGAGAACAATATGGAGGGTCCTTTAAAAAATAATAATGCAACTACCTTATGATTCACAATCCCACTACTGATCATATACCTGAAGAAAATCTAAACTCCAAAAGATACATATCCCCAAATTGATGATGGCAATAATTACAATAGCTAGCACCTGGAAAAAACAAGTGTCCACCTACGGGGAAATATATAAAGACAATCTGGCACATAATCACCGAAGAATTGATGCTTTTGAACTGTTGTGCTAGAGAAGACTCTTGAGAGTCCCTTGGACTGAAAGGAGATCCAACCAGTCCATTCTGAATATGATCAATCCTGGGTGTTCATTAAAAGGACTGAAGCTAAAGCTGAAACTCTGATACTTTGGCCACCTCATGCGACGAGTTGACTCACTGGAAAAGAGTCTGATGCTAGGAGGTATTGGGGAGTGGGAAGAGACGGGGACGACAGAGAATGAGATGGATGGATGGCATCACCGACTTGATGGACATCAGTTTGAGTGAACTCTGGGAGTTGGTGATGGACAGGGAGGCCTGACGTTCTGTGATTCATGGGGTCAGAAAGAGTCGGAAACGACTGAGTGACTGAACTGGACTGAACTGATATATTAGACTATCACTCAGTCTTTTATTTTTTATTTTATTCATTTATTTTTATTGGAGGCTAATCACTGGAAAAGACTGTGATGCTGGAAAAGGTTGGGGGCTGGAGGAGAAGGGGACGACAGAGAATGAGATGGCTGGATGGCATCACCGACTCTGTGGACATGAGTTTGAGTGAACTCCGGGAGTTGGTGATGGATAGGGAGGCCTGGCATGCTGTGATTCATGGGGTCGCGGAGAGTCAGACACGACTGAGCGACTGAACTGAACTGAATTACTTTACAATATTGGTTTTGCCGTACATTGACATGAATCCGTCCCTGGTGTACATGTGTTCTCTTTTTTGAACCCCCCCTCCCTCCTCTCCTTATCCCCCCTCTGGATCATCCCCATGCACCAGTCCTGAGCATCCTGTATTATGTGTCGAACCTGGACTGGTGATTCGTTTCACATATGATAATATACATGTTTCAAGCCATTCTCCCAAAACATCCCACCCTCACCCTCTACCACAGAGTTCAGTCTTAAAGAGGAAAGAAATCATGTCAATTGTAGAAATGTGTCTGGATTCAGAAAAGGTCATATCAGTTCAGTTCAGTGCAGTCTCTCAGTCGTGTCTGACTCTTTGCGATCCCAAGAACCACAGGACACCAGGCCTCCCTGTCCATCATCAACTCCCGGCATTTATGAAAACTCATCTCCATCGAGTCGGTGATGCCATCCAGCCATCTCATCATCTGTCATCCCCTTCTCCTCCTGCCTCCAACCTTCCTAGAATCAGGGTCTTTTCCAGTGACTCAACTCTTCACATGAGGTAGCCAAAGTATTGGAGTTTCAGCTTCAACATCAGTCCTTCCAATGAATACCCAGACTGATCTCATTTACGATGGACAGGCTGGATCTTCTGGCAGTCCAAGGGACTCACAAGAGTCTTCTCAAACACCACAGTTCAAAAGTATCAGTTCTTCTGTGCTCAGCTTTCTTCACAGTCCAACTCTCACATGCATACATGACTACTGGAAAAACCATTGTCTTGACTAGATGGACATTTGTTGGCAAAGTAATGTTTCTGTTTTTTTAATGTGTTATCTAGGTTGGTGATGGATTTCCTTCCAAGGAGTAAGTGTCTTTTAATTTCATGGCTACATTCACCATCTGCAGTGATTTTGGAGCACCCCCCAAAAGAAAGTCTGACACTGTTTCCACCTTTCCCCCATCTATTTGCTATGAAGTGATGGGACCAGGTTTCATGATCTTAGTTTTCTGAATGTTGAGCTTTAAGCCAACATTTTCACTCTCTTTCATTTTCACCAAAAGGCTTTAGAGTTCCTCTTCAATTTCTGCCATAAGGCTGGTGTCATCTGCATACCTGAGGTTATTGATATTTCTCCCAGCAATTTTGATACCAGGTTGGGCTTCTTCTGGCCAGCGTTTCTCATGATGCACTCTGCATATAAGTTAAATAATCAGGGTTAGAATATACAGCCTTGATGTACTCCTTTTCTTATTGGGTACTAGTCTGTTCCATGTCCGGTTCTAACTGTTGCTTCCAGACCTCCATATAGGTTTCTCAAAAGGCAGGTCAGGTGGCCTGGCATTCCCATTTCTTTCAGAATTTTCCACAGTTTATAGTGATCCACATAGCCAAAGGCTTATGCAGAGTCAATAAAGCAGAAATAGACGTTTTTCTGGAACTCTCTTGCTTTTTCAATGATCCATCAGACGTTGGTAATTTGATCTCTGCTTCCTCTGCCTTTTCTAAAACTAACTTGGATATCTGGATGGTCACTGTTCACATATGCCTGCAGCCTGGCTTTGAGAATTTCATTACTAGCATGTGAGATGAGTGCAATTGTGTGGTAGCTTGAGCATTCTTTGGCATTGGAATGAAAGCTGACTTTTTCCAGTCCTGTATCCATTGCAAAGTTGTCCATATTTTGTGACAGGTTGAGTGCAGCACTTTCACAGCATCATCTTTCAGAATTAGAAATAACTCAATTGGAATTCCATCACTTCCACTAGCTTTGTTCGCCGTGATGCTTTCTAAGGCCCACTTGACTTCACATTCCAGGATGTCTGACTCCAGGTCAGTGATCACACCATCGTGATTATCTTGATTGTGAAGATATTTTTTGTGCAGTTTTTCTGTGTATTCTTGCCACCTCTTCTTAATATCTTCTGCTTCTCTTAGGTCCATACCATTTCTGTCCTTTATTGCACCCATCTTCCATGAAATGTTCCCTTGGTATCTCTAATTTTCTTGAAGAGATCGCTTGTCTTTCCCATTCTGTTGTTTTCCACTATTTCTTTACATTGATGGCTGAGGAAGGCTTTCTCAACTCTCCTTGCTATTCTTTGAAACTCTGCATTCAAATGGGAATATCTTTCCTTTTCTCCTTTGCTTTTCACTTCTCTTCTTTTCACAGCTATTTGTGAAGCTTCCTCAGACAGCCATTTTGCTTTTTTTCATTTCTTTTCCATGGGGATGGTCTTGATCCCTGTCTCCTAGACAACATCACGAACCTCTGTCCATATTTCATCCTGCAGTCTGTTAGATCTATCCCCTTAAATCTATTTCTCATTTCTACTGTATAATCATAAAGAACTAAACTGCAAAAAGGAAAACAAATATTACAGATTAACACATATATGGACTCTAAGAAACTGATAGAGATGATCTTATTTGAGAAGCAGTGATAGGGACACATATATAGAGAAGAAATATAAGGATGCAGGGAGGAAACGGTTTGTGGTGGAAGCTACTGGGAGACTGTAACTGACACACATGTGCTTATGATGCCTATATGCAACACAGGGAACTCTACCTAATGCACTGTGGTGACCTAAATTGGGAGGAAGTCTAAAATAGAAGGTTTAGATATATGGTTATTATTCCATCAATAATGCATTTCTGAGTCTTTTCTACCCCACAGAATGCAATATGCAAGCATTGTGGTTTAGAGTAGAAATTAACAAAGTATTCTTAATCAGTTATACTCCAATAAAATTAACTGTTCAATGTATATTAATGATTTTACTAAAATAGTATAAGTCTTGGTGGATCTCACGTCAATTTGGAAGTCAAAATAAGATATCTAAATGTCAGTATCTTATTGAAAATTTCAATTGTCATCCAACTATCTAATATACTTTTTAAGAAAATAGTAAAATCAAGCTGAATGTGTTGTACATATATTAGTGTAAATGTGCATGTTAAAATACTAAAAGTTTTTTTTTTTTTTTTCCCCAAAGAAAATCTACTTTAAAAGTGGTGGCAACAGAACTCTATCAGTAACCTGGATATAATCGACACAGGTTACCTTTGGGTCTATTTGTTATGTTTTAATTTTTTATGTACTTAATTCTATTCAAAATCTTTCATACGTTTCTTCTATGTCTCACAAAATATGTTACTGGATACTTGTGAATATCTGGACACAAACTTTTGTGCAATAATATAGCATTCTCTCTAATTTACATTTGAGAACTTGGCACAGATATTCCAAATGAAATATGGAATACTCAATATTAGACATTTGAAACTCTACGCATAGATTTTCCTACGAGAAATAGGGACCTTTGTATATTTCACTGAGAAAAAAGGATTGCATAATTTTCTGTTGAAACCTTTGTTTCTCTATAAACTCACATTGAAAATCAGAATGAATATTTTCTGAAATATAATATGAAATTTTATACATTTTATATATGGTAACCTGAAAAAAGAAATTCAAACATGAAATATGAAGTTTCTATATTTCATATATGGATACTAGAATGTTGATTTAAATACATGATATATAGAATTCTCTAATGCCATATATTGAATTCTGGTCCTACCTATTCTGGAATGTGTATTTCATCTTTAATTCCATATATCATGTTGAAAACCTGTGCTCAAAATTTACGCATGTAATGTAGAAAAATAAATATCGTATATTCATTTATCAAATGAAAATAATCAAATTTTATGGAGGGAAATCTGTCCCGAGATTTTCACATGTGAAATTCAGAGATTTCCCAATTTCATAAAGGAAAATCCAAATCCAGATTTTGATATGTAAAGTAAAGAATTCAGTATTATGGGTAGGAAAATCTTTGACAAACTTACACATGTGAAATCAAGAGAAATTAAAATTGTGTGTACAAATTCTGCACACAGAATTTTACAGGAGAAATACAGATTTCCAAATATTATGTGTGTGTATATATTCATTTCCATATATTATGTGTAAAATAATAAGTTCTTGGAGTTTCATATGCTAAATTCATAGCTAAATACAGAGAATGGCATTTTGTTTGTAGAAATCTGTGCACATATTTTCCCTATGGAAAATATAGTATTTCATATTTTATTAAAAATATACACTGTGACATTGCCATTTAAAATAGAAAATTCAACATTTCATCTGAGAGTATCTATGCCCAGATGTTCACATGTAAAATATAGGAAAGTCAATATTTCATATTGTGAAATACATAAAATCCCAAGTTTATGTGGGAAAATCTGTACCTACATTCTTATGTGAAATATAGATTTCAGACAGAAAATTCTCTTCAGTACAAATTTTCATTGAGATATAGAGAATCCCATATTTCATCCAGGAAAACCAGGATTTATATTTTTATATGTCATACATAGAGAATTCCATATTTCATTTAGGATCATCTGCACTCTAACCTGCTAATGTTAAACATAGATTGTTCCATATTTTAGACAGAAAAACAGACAGCAATATTTTTCCTATGTGAAATATAGCGGATTCCACATTTCATGTAGAAAATCTGCACTCAAATTTTCAGATATGAAATACAGCAAATTCTACATTTCATTTTGGAACATCCGCATCCATTTCCAAATACACCATACAGAGGCTTTCATGTACTTCACATAGAAACACCACTGTTCAGATTTTCGTATACAATATATAAAGGATTTCATATTTCGTGTTTGGAAATCCAAAAAATTATCACATATAAAATTCTAGAATTTTCATATTTTACATATGAAAAGCTTTCTGTAGATTTTCATATACATTTAGGAAAATTACAAATATTGTATATGTAAATAGCCAGGCAGATTTGAATACATAAAACAGAAATATCCATATTTAGTCTATTAAGAACTGAAGACAAATTCTCAATAAGACAAACAGAAATTTTCGTAATACTTCTCAGTAAACTGCTCGCGGATTTTCACATGTATGATCACTTGAAATGTATTATAAGTAGGAATATTTACACCCATACATCCCTCTATGAAATACAGAGAAACCCAAGTTTCTCTGAGAAAATCTGCATTCAACTTTTCAAATATGAAATGCAGAGAATTTCGTATTCTCACACTTATGCATGTGTAATATTGAGAAATCCATATTTCACATGGAAAATATCACCTGGACGTTCATGTATGAAGTATAGATAATTCCACATTTTCTGTTGGAAAAGCTGCAGCTAGATATTCATATATGAAATACAGAGAATTCCATACTTCAATATGGAAATTCTGGGGCTAAATTTTCAATGTTAAATATATTGGATTCCCACTTTCATTTGAGAAAATGTGTGATTAGGTTGTCATATGTGATATGTAGATAAATAGGGACCCATACCATCATATATGCATGCATCATATCATAATTCCACACCCTATATCAGAAAACTGAGCCCAAAATTTCCTATGTGATGTGAAGGGAATTTTATGTTTCTGAACCAGATTTTTGATAGGTGAAATACAGTAGAGAATTCCATTTTTCATGTAAACACTTGTAGATCTTAATATTCATAAGTGCTATCTAGAGAAATACATAAGGGTAATTGCCACTCAGATTACATGCATAAATGATATCTAGAGAATTCCATATGGAAAAATTACCACCCACAATTTGATATGCAAACCATAGAGAATTCCATATTTCATGTAGGAAAATCTGTGATAAGATGTTCATATGAGAAATATACCAAATCTATATTTTATGTAGGGATATTTACTCCAAGTGTTGATATGTGAAATAAAGAGTACCATAAGTATCATATAGAAAAATCACCCCTCTCATGCTCATATGTGAAATAGAAAGAAAGACGTACTTCACTTCGGAATAACTTCATCCTAAATTGATACATAAAGCCTAGAGAATACTTTACTGCATGAAAATAATCTGTGTCAAGAATTTCATATGTGAAAAAATATGATTCCATATTGGATATAAGAATATTTTCAAATATGAGTGTGTATTTCAAGTTAATCTTAGAAATCCATGTTTGGATTTTATTTGCGTAATATAGAGAAACCCATATTCACTTCAGATAAAATATCTATCCCAGATTTTCCTATGTGAAATAATGAAATTTCCCAATTTCATGTAGGAGAATCAACATCCAGATTTTCATAGGTAAACTAAAGAGTTCAGTAAGTCATGGAGGAAAATCTTTGATAAGATTTTCATATGTGAAATATAGAGAATCCAATTTTGAATGTACAAAATTCTGCACAGAAAATTTTAAAGGAGACATACAGATTCCGTATGTCATGTTCGATAATAAGCTCTTGGATTATCATAAGTTAAACACAAATAATTCTGTACTGCATGTGGAAACTCTGCACAAACTTCCATGTGGAAAATATACAGTATTTTATATTGCAGCTAAATATCCTATTCAAAATTTCTTCTGAGTAAATTCTGTCGAGATGCGCACAAGTGAAATGTAGGGAATTAAACATTTCATATATAGGTTAACTGGCTCCCATACAATCATCTATGTAATAAGGAAAATTCCAAATTTCATATATGAAAAAAGGTGGGCAAATGTTCAGATGTGAAAGCATAGAGAAATCGCTTTTTTATATAGGATCATCTCTACCATTTCATAACTGAAAATAGAAAATTCCATGTTTTATGGTAATCTTATGGACGGAGAATCCTGAAAACTACAATCCAAGGTCACAAAGAGTCTAACACGAATGCAGCAACTGAGCATGAATAATTCATTTAGGCAAAGAGACTAGATTAGTATATTAAATTCAGATAATTCCATATTTAATTAGGAAAATCTGTGTCCAGATATTCATGCATGAAAGACATCTAATTCAGTTCATGATATAGGAAAACCTTATAGCTTATAAGTGACCGATAGAGGGTTGCAAGTGTCATGCAGGGAAATTGCACACCTGGATTTAGCCACTTGCACATTTCTTGTTGGAGAATTTACATCCATATTTGCTGATGTGAAATAGAATATGAAATTTTCTCTAAATGTATATTCCAGAGTCCAGATTTTTGTATGATAAATTTCAGAATTCCATAGTTCATGGGAGACAATTGACATGCAGATTTTCATATGTAAAATGGCGACTTCAGTACAATATTTAGAATCTTTTAGAAGATTCACATATGCAGGCAATACACTCATTCAGCTGAAATTGACCCTGAAGTATGCAGAATTTCACGGGTTATGGAAGAATATCTGGGCCCAGATTTTCCTATGGGCAATACAGAGAATTCTCTATTTCATGTAAGAAAATCAGTGATCTTAGCTTACATTTGAAATATAGAGTATTCTGTTTATATATGGGAAAAAAGACACCCATACGGGAAAGAAAGAAAATTCCATACTTCATGTGGAGTAATCAGTGCTTCGATTTTTCTACGTAAGAATAGAAAATTCCAAAATTCCTCATGGAAAATCAGTGCCCAAGGTTTAATATGTGAAGCATACAAAATTCCATATTTCATGAACGATATTGATGATGAGATTTTCATGTTTCCTAAAGTTATTTATTGTGATATATTGCATAAAATATATACTTAATAGTGGAAATATGTCCTTAGATATTTAGATATGAAATATAGACAATCCCATATTTTTTGGATGATTACCTGGGCACAGATTTTCACATGCGGAAGAGAAAATTTCTTTGCAATCATAGAACTTTCGCCTAGAGTTTTGCCTAGAGTTTTATACACTAAATACAGGAAATTCCATATTTTATGCATTAAATTCTATCCATACATTCACACATGAAATATTTTAAATTCAGTAATTCATTTAAAAAACCTCCGCACACGTTTTCATATACAAAATCTGGAAACTGACATTTTTCATGTAAGAAAATCTCTGGTTTTCATACTTATATCATATTGAGAATTCCATACTTCATGTAGAAAAATCTACCATCTGATAAACCTATGTAAAATAAGGAGGATCCCATAACTCACGGAGAAATTTTGGTATGTAAAATTGTCCTGTGAAAATGTTTTCATACAGATAATAAAAATACCACATTTCGTCTAAGAAAAACAGTGCTTAGATTTTTCCTATGTGAAATATAGAGAATTTCAAATGTCATTTAGGATGATCTGCACCCTAATCTGCTAATAGCAAATAGAGAGTTTTCCATATTTTAGATAGACACTGATATTTTCATATGTGAAATTTAAAGGATTCCACGTTTCATGTAGAAAACAGCACCCAGATGTTCAGAAATGAAATATACAAATCTCAAATTTCATTTTGGGATATCTGCATGTCAAACTCCAAATGTAACATAAAGAGGCTTTCATGTCTTCACATAAGAAAAACGTTGCCCAGATTTTCATATACAAAATGTACAAACTCCTTGGTTCATGTTTGGAAGTCTGAAGCTATTTTAACATATATAATGTTAGAATTTTTATACTTCATATACTAAAAACTGTAAGTAGATTTCATATAAATTCAGTAAAATGACAAATATTTTATATGGAAATCTTTTATATTTTATATGGAATCCCAGTTTGCATATAAAAAACAGGGAAATTCGCATATTTTACTCTATATATCATGCTAAAAAATCTGTGCCCAGGTTTACATATATTGAATGTAGGGAATTTCATGTTTCATACAGGAGAAGGTGTGTGCAGATTTTCGTAGGCAAAACATAGAGAACCCTACTGTAAGATAATTTGTTTACAGGATTCCTGTGTTAAACACAGAGAATTCCATATTTCTTACAGGGAAATCAGAGTCCAGGCTTTCATGTGAAGAGTAGAAAACTCTTCATGTTTCATGTAAGATAAGATAAGCCCAAATTTCTTAAGTGAAATACACAGCATCCTATATTTCAGGTAGACGGTTGCCATCTGGATTTTCATAAAAGAAAATGAGAGAATTCCATTTTTCCTGTAAAAACTGGAGCACATATATTCATATATGATATACAGAAAATCTGAAATTTCATGTAAGAAATTTGTGTCCAGAGTTTCGAAGGTGAAATAGAGTTTATTCTGTTTCATATGAGAAAATACGCACTCAATTTTCCATATTAACAACATAGGAAATTCTATATTTCATGCTTGAAAGACTAAGTGATTTCTTTATATTTAAAATATCAAATATTCCTATTTTACACATGACAATTTGGGTTTAAGACTGCATATAAATTTTTTACTTTCCAAATATATTTATGAAAATGTACCCACATTTTCCTATGAATGATAACGCAATCCATATTTCATCTATCAAAACTGTATCCTAATTTTCATATGTGAAATATACACCTCATATTTCATGTAAGAATATCTTATGTGTAATATACAACTTTCAAAAGTCATGTCAAAAAAGTTTTATTCAGATGTCCATATATGAAACACAGATAATTCCATATATTAAACTGAAAAATTATACTCATTTGCTCATATGTAAAATATACACAATTATATATTTTATGTAGTAAATTCTATCTGCAGAATTTCATATATATAATATAGATTAATCCATATTTCACCACACCTAGGATGAATATATTAATTATATGTAATGTCATTTTTCATGTCAGAAAATCAAGTCAGTTCTCATATGTTAATTACAGAGGACACAAGGTTCCCTGTTGGAACATCTATGCACAAATTTTCATATGTGGAATGTGGAGAATCGTATAATGCTGTAGAATAATCAGCGCAAGTATTAGATATGTGTTCATAAAGAACTCCGTATTTCATAGAAGAGAACCAGCATATTGATTACCATACAAAAATTTGGAGAAATAAATGACTCATGTATAAACATGCACACACAGAATCATACATGAACTAATAGAGAGAGTTCTAATTATCACTTAGGAAAAGGTGTGTTCACCTTTTCATGGGCAAAGTAGATGACAAAACCTATTTCATGGGGGAAAATCTAAAGTTTTCATACATGATTTTTCCATCTTCATGTAGGAAAATCAGTGCAGAGTTCATTAAACATTTACAAAATTTCCGATTATCTTGTGAAATATACCCACTCGGATTTTAAAATATAAAATTGGAAAATTCCATGTTTCACTTCAAGTTTTAATGTTTCAAATCACCATCAATGTTTTCACACAGGGACTACAAGGAATTCTTTATTTTCATTTAGGAAAACATGTGTGCAGGTCTTCATGTCAGCGAGAAGGAGAAATCTATGTTTCGTATAGAAATATCCTGGGGTTGATTTCCATTTTATGTGAAACATAAAAACTTCCAAAATGTATTCACAAAATCAAGACCAATATAGTTTCATATGGGAAATTCAGAGATTTTATATTTCATGTAGAAAATTCCATATTTTAAGAAAAAATATTAGGACTTGATTTTATATTGGTAACATATAAAATCCTATATCTCATTTGTGAAAAGCTATACCTACATTTTCACATGTAAAATACAGAGATTTCACGTTAATTGTAAGAATATCTTCCCCCAGGTTTCAAATGTGAAGCACACAAAATTCAATATTTCATGCAAGCAACATCTCCCCTTTTTATTTTGTCCCAGTTCTTTTTTATTTCTTTTTTTCACTCCCTCTTCAATCAAGTCAAGCACCTCTTCCACTTCTGCTAATTATCCTGGAAGGTTCCTAACCTGGGGCTTTGCTCCTGAGGAGGAGCCTTGCAAAGAGGTGGGCAGGTTTGGAAGTGCTCACTATGGAGAGCTGAGAAACGAACAACAGTGTTCTGTATTCTTACGTCACCTTGGACAGATTCACAGTGCTATTCACGTTGGCATGATTCTATCCTCTGTGCTTTCTTTCCAGAAACCACAGACAAATAGCATAGGGCGTTGTGCTCAGCTGACTTGGAAAAACCCCATCTCTGCCTGCACCTCTCAATATCATTATTTGTCAAAGCCATGCCCTCATCACATATAAGTCATGTGCAATTGAGGTATCACACAAATTTGGGGCCAGATGGGTGACAATAAAGTCAAACAAACATAACTGATTCTAAATATGATAACGAGTAAAATTAAGATACCTGAGATATGAAGAGGGTGAGGTGGATAGAAAATGAAGCAGTTGAGAATAAGTAATGGTCTCAATCACAGAGGAGAGAATTTGTTGCTCTTCCAGGAAATCATGTCCAACTTTGTGACCCTATGGACTAGAGCCTGTCAGGCTTCCTGCCGGGAGCCAGCGAGGGAAATCCTACCCATGGCAAAGGTCAACTGGGGAAGAGGCCTGAAGGGCAAAGGCTAATCAGGACTCGAGGAACCCCCTGGACTTACCTGAACATCTACCTCAAAGAAAACCGGAGTCTGACTGCTTTACTGTCTTACTCCTCTTACCAAGTCCTCTAATACTTACAGGGGCTTCCCCCCAACCACCTTTCTCTGAAAACATTAATTCAGAGCTGTAGTTTAAAAGTTCTCCTCGGCTTAATAGGAATGTTCCAATCCAAGCCCCTCTGATAGCTTTCTAACTTGCAAGACAAGTTTGTCCGGGCTCTTACAACTATGAGTGTGACTGTTGATAGCCTCCCAGCCATGCAAAGACAGAAAGCCTAATATTCTAAAATACAGGAATCTGTTGAAGAAGTTAAAATCATTAGAATAGTAGTAAAAAAGATTTCATTGTTGAATCAATGCTTGCTGCAAAGTTTCCTCTATCTATTTTATCCTTGGAAGTATATTAATCACATATAGAGAATATAAGTAGTAGCCTTTGATTTAACCACATCAGATCTTAAGTAATAAATTCCTTTCTTGCAGCTCACTACACCTGTGCCTTATAGAAATGTAACTTTGTTATGTGTCTACCACCTGACTTTAGGAAAATTACCTTAAAAGAATATAAGCCTTTTACTTGCTAACTAACCTATTGTTAGGAGAGAGGGCCATAAACTGTTAGCAGGCCCCCTGGCCAGAAGATGATGTAAACCACCTAAAACTTTTTTCACGAGACACACAAAAATAAGCCCTGATCCTGATAAGGATCAAGACTGCTGACCCCACGTGATTTTGGCGTGACTCTATACCTCCCTTTCTCTGTTTCTTAGGCGCACAACTTAGGGTATAAAAGTAGCACTGGAAAATAAAGTTTTGGGCCTTGCTCACTGAAGCTTGGTCTCCCCGTGTCGTTCTTTCTCTTTTTCCTTCGTTTTCTCTATTCTCCTTTTTCTGGTTGACATCCTTAGAGCGCGGGGCCCTCTGAGTTTACTTATCTGCCTGGGCTTCTAAGACCCACTCGAGGGGGTGCCCTGGTTGGGTGCCTCCAGTGATTCGAGAGGGCGCCTGCGGCCTACGTAAACAGAGTAAACCCTGTGTTGGGGTTTTATTGGTTTCCACCGTAAACCAAGGAATCATCAGCCCCTCTCTCTCTCTCTCTCGCTGACGCCGACGCTGTTCATCCCGAGGATACCCTGAGCCATATCGAGGCTGGTCCCGATAGCTTCCTTTAACTATCTCCCAGAATTTGTTCAGATTCATATCTATAAAGTTGGTGAACTTATCTGACTGTCTCAACATCTGCTGCCCACCTCTCCTTTGACCTTCAATATTTTCCACTATCTGAGCTTTTTCTAATGAGTCAATTCTTTGCATTAGGTGGACAAAGGAAGAAAGAACACTAAAAGACAACTAACTTTTAAGAGGAAAGATCTTGAAACAGTTTAGGATAGAGATGTAGTAAAAGTTTTTGATGAAATGGAAGACCTATTCATAATAAACCCTGTATATAACTTGTGGGAACAGACGGAACCATTTGCAAGCTAATAAAGGCCACATATGGATAAACTCACTGCAACAATAATTCTCAATGGTGAAAACCTGTAAATGTGACACCTAATTCATGAATAAGACAAAAATACCCACTATCACTACTGGTATTCAGCATAGACTTTGGACTCCTCATTATATCAATCAGATTAGAAGAAATACAATTTCAAACAAACAGGAAAAGGAGTAAAACTGCCACTGTTTACACGTGCTATGCTATTATGCCTGGAGATCCAAAGATGCCACCAGAAAATTACTAGAGCTGATCAATAAGTTTAGGGGAGTTGCTAGATATAAAATTAATATGCAGAAATCCCTTGTATTCCTACACACTCACAACAAAATATCAAAAATAGAAATGAAGGAAACAATCCCATTCACCATGGAAACAAGAAGAGTAAAATTCCTGGTAATAAACCTACCGAGGCAGGGGAAAGACTGGTGTGCAGAAAATAATAAAGCATGGAAGAAACAAAGCAAAGCTGACAAAAAGAGATGGAGAGATATACCATTCACATGCACTGGAAGAAACAATTTTGTGAAAATGGCTACACTATAAACAGCAGTTTACAGTTTCAATGCAGTTGCTATCAAGATACCAATAGCATTTTTAACAGAACTAGAACAAAATATTTTTGCAACTAGTATGGAAATGTGAAAGACCTTGAATAGCCATGCAAGCTTGAGAAAGAAAACAGAGCTGAAGGAATCAAGTTTCCTGACATAAGTCAATACTACAAAGCTACAGTAATCAGTACAGCATGGAATTGGCCCAAAGCAGAAATATAAGCCATTGGGATGGATAGAAACCCTGATCATCGCTTACCCAAGTGGTCATCTAATCTCTGACAAATGAGACAACAATATACAATGGAGAATACATAATCTCTTTTATAAGTGATGTTGGAAAATCTGGACAGCTAAAAGTAAAAGAATGAAATTAGGACACTGGCTTGTTGTGACACCGTGGAGTGTGGCATGCCAGGCTTCCCTGTCCCACACCATCTCCTGAAGGTTACCCAAGTTGGTGTCCATTGCATCACTGATGCAACCCAATCATCTCATCCTTCCTGCTGTCTTCTCCTTTTGCCTTCAGTCTTTCCCAGCATCAGGGTCTTTTCCAATGAGTTGTCTCTTCACATAAGGTGGGCAAATTATTAGAGCATCAACTTCAGTAGCAATCCTTCCAATGGGTATTTCAGGGTGATTTTTTAAGATTGACTGATTTCTTCTCTTTGCTGTCCAAGAGACACTCAAGAGTCTTCTCCAGAACCCTGGTTGAAAAGCATCAGTTCTTCAGTTGTTCTGCCTCCTTTATGGTCCCTCACACAACAGTATATGATTACGGGAAAGACCATAGCTTTGATTGTAACGGACCTTTGCCAGCAAGGTGATTTCTTTCATTGTAACACTTTATCTAATTCTGTCATACATTTTCTGTAAAGAAGCATTTATTTTCTAATTTCATGGCTGCAGACACAATCTGCCTTGATGTCAGAGCCCACGAAGGGGAAAGCTGCCATTGTTTTTTCCTTTTACCCCTTCTCTTTGCGATGAAGTGACGGGACCAGAGGTTGTGATCTGAGTTTTTATACCATTGAGTTTTAGGCCTGCTCTGGCGGGACAAATGGTAAAGCGTCTGCTTGCAAGGCGGGGGAGCAGAGTTAGACCGTGGGTTAGGAAAATTCCCTGGAGAAGAAAATGACAACCCACTCCAATACTCTTGCCTTGCAAATTCCATGGAAAGAAGAGCCTGTTAGGCTATAATCCATGGGCCTGTTAGTCTATAATCTCAAAGAATGGGAGACGACTAAATTACTTCACTTTCACTTTGCACTCTTCAAAAGCTTTTGCTTACTTCAATCTGTACAATAGGGGGTTTTAAGATGGGGAGCACATGTACACCTGGGGCAGATTCATGGCAATTTGCAAAGCAAATACAATAATATAAATAATTAGCCTCCATGTAAAATAAATAAATTTAAAAAAAAATAAAGAAATGAGTAATAAAGTAAACCACGCTGTCACCACTGCCAAAAAAAAAAAAAAGGCTTTGTACTCCTTCACCTTCATTAAGAGGTTCTTTAGTTCATCTTCTTTTTCTATCATTAGGAGAAGGCAATGGCAAGCCACTCCAGTACTCTTGCTTGGAGAATCCCATGGATGGAGGAGCCTGGCGGTCTGCAGTCCACAGGGTCGCTAAGGGTCGGATACGACTGAGCGACTTCACTTTCACTTTTCACTTTCACACATTGGAGAAGGAAATGGCAACCCACTCCAATGTTCTTGCCTGGAGAATCCCAGGGATGGGGGAGCCTGGTGGGCTTCCATCTATGGGGTCACACAAAGTCGGACACTACTGAAGTGACTTAGCAGTAGTAGCAGAGTGATAGTCACACACATATTTGAGGTTGGTCACATTGTCCCCAGCAATCTTGATTCAGCTTGTAAGTCATCCAGCCTGGCATTTCTCATGTTTTGCTTTGCATATAAGTTAAATGAATGAGGTGACAATCAACAGCCTTATCATACTCCTTTCTCAACCCCGAACTAGTCAGTCATTGCATACTTGACCCTATTGCTTCTAGACCTGCCTACAGATCAAGTATGGAGACAGTTAAAATGTTCTGCTATTCCCATCTCTTTAAGGGTTTTCCGCAATTTATATGTTGCCCAGACTACGATTTTACAGTGGTCAATGAAAAACAGGCAGAGATTTTCTGGAATTCATTTAGTATTTCTATGATCCAGTAATCGGTGATCATTTGATCTGTGGTTCCTCTGATGTTTCTAATCCCAGCTCAAACTTCTGGAAGTTCTCAGTTCATGTAATGCTGAAGACTAGCTTGAAGGAATTTGAGCATAACTTTACTAGCATGGGAGATGTGTGAAACTGAGTGGTGGTTTAAACTTTATTTAGTTCTGTCCTTCTTGGAAATTTGGATACGGATTAACCTTTTCCAGTCCCCTGATTACTGCCATGTTTTCCACATTTGCACCATTTTGATTGCAGCACTTTGAGAACATTTAAGATTTCAACAGTTCTGCTGCAAATCCATCACCTCCACTAGTTCTATGGTCAGAAATGTTTCATAACACTTGATTTTACATTCCAGAATGAGTGTTTGTGGGTGAATACTCACACCTTGTGGTTATCTGCGTTATTACGGTCTTTTTTTTTTTCTAAAGTTTTTCTCTGTATTCTTTCTATCCTGCCTTGATCTCTTCTGCTTCTTTAGTCCTTTACTGTTTCTGTCCTTTATTGAGTCCATCTTTGGAGGAAATGATCTTTTGATCTTTTCAATTTTCTTGAATAGATCACTGATATTTCCCTATCTGCTTGCTTTCTTCTATTTATCTCCATTATTTATTGAAGATACCCTCTTGTCTCTTGAATTTCTCTGGAATTCTGCATTTAGTTGGGCTATCTTTATATTTTTCAGTTGTTTTCTGCTTCTCATCTTTCCACAGCTATATATAAACCCTCCTCAGAAAATCACTTTGTCTTCGAGCTTTTCTCTTTTTTTAGGATGGTTTTGTTCACTGCTCCCTGTAAAACATTTTGAAGCTCCTTCTGTAGTTCTTGGGGAACTGTTTACTGGATTTAAGCCCTTAAAACTGGTTTTGATTTCCGCTGCATTTTCCAGAGGCAATTTGATTTTTGTTGTACCTGGCTAGCCTAGCGGTTCCAACCCAATCAACTCTTTCTTTATTTTAAACGTGAACTTTGTCATGAGAAGCTGATGATCTGAGCCACAATCAACTCCAGGTCTTGCTTTTGCTGACTCTATACAGCTTCTCCATCTTGATTGCTACCGAAAATAACCAAGCTGATAATCCTTACAGACCTTTTGGTGAGATTCATGTGTAAAGTCTGTTCTTGTGACGTAGTTAAAGAATGTTTGCTCTGACCAGTACATTCTCTGGGTGCAATTCTATTTGTCTTTGCCCTACTTCATTTTGTACTCCAAGGTCAAAGTTGCTCCAGTTTGGTCCAGGTATTTATTGACTTCATTCGTTTGCATTGTACTCCCCTATGGTGATGGGGACATCTTTCATTCATTCTTAGTTCTAGGAGTTCTTGCAGTCTTCATAGAACTGATCAATTTCAATTTCTTTGGGTCAGCTTTCGGGACCTAGACTTGGATTACAGTGATGTTGAATGTTTTACCTTGGAAACGAAATGAGATCATCTGTCGCTTTTGAGGCTGCTCCCAAATACTGCATTTAAGACTCTTAGGTTGATTATGATTACTACTCCTTTACTCCTATGAGACTCTTGCCCACTGTAATAGACAAACTAGTCATCTGAATTAAATTCACCTATTCCTCTCCATTTTAGTTCCATGAATCCTATTTGATGTTTACTCTTGCTTTCTCCCATTTGACCCCATCCAATTTACCTTGATTCATGGGCCTATCATTCCGTGTTCTTATGCATTATTGTTCTTTGTAGCATCAGATTTTACTTTCATCATCAGACATATCCATAGCTGAGCTACATTTCCTCTTTCATCTCACCACTTTATGTTTCCTACAGCCATTAGAAATCGCCCATCTGCTCTTCCCCAGTAGCATTTTGGACAGCTTCTGCACCGGGAGAGACACCTTTCAGGATAATATATTTTTGCCTCTTTATAGAGTTAATTCATGGGTGTATTGGAATGTTTTGCCATTCACTTCTTCAGTGGATCACGTTTAGTCACTCCTTAACATCATGCAAGAAGATAAACTCAAACTGGATTAAATACCTAAATATAAGGTTAGTCACCCTAAATCTATATTATTAGAGGAAATCATAGGTAGAACACATTTTGACATAAAATGGAGAATGATATTTTTTTTTTCTTTTTAAATCTAGTTCCTAAAGCAATGAAGATAAAGTTAAGAATAACCAGTTAGGACTTAATTAAACTTAATAACTTTCACACAGCAACACCAAAAGCAAGACAGAAAACAGTTTTCATTGTGGGAGAAAACATTTGCAAATGAAGGAAATGAAAACAGATTAAACTCCAAAATAAGCAAATAACACACATGGCTGAATAGCAGAGAAACTAACAACCCCATTGGATAAAAATGGACCTAGAGGAAATAGACGTTACTCCCAAGAAGACTAACAGGTTTTCAATATCATAAGAGAAGATGCTCAACATCACTATTAGAAAAAAGGAAACAAAACCTTCAATGAGGTAGCACCTAACACTGGCCTGAGTGACCCTTATCAACAACAACAACAGCAACAAAAATCTATAAATAAATAAATTCTGCAGAGGGTGTGGAGAAAAGGTAACCCTCCCAAGTGGCTTGAATGGAAAGAATCCAGCAGTAATGCAGGAGACTTGGATTCAATCCCGTGGTTAGGAAAATTCCCCTGGAGAAGGGAATTGCCCTGAATATTTTAATTCAGATTCTGAATTCAGGAACTCAGATTCCTCAGAAGAAGCATTCTGGACTAGAGAATTCCAGTCTGTCACAAACATTTGGACATGGCATCGTGACATTCACTTTCATTTTCTTTCCAGTCCTGCTGGAAGGAATATACATTGATACAGCCACGATGTATGCAGATCAGCATGAAGAGCCTTTAAAAATCTAGGAATGAAGAAACTATATGATCTAGCAATTCCACTGCTGGGATTGTTTGGATTTACCTAAAGAACATCATAATTGCAAAAGATGCATAACAGTATTGATGGCTCCAGGATTTACAACAGCAGAACTCTGAAGCAACAGAAATGTCCATTTACAACGGAATGAATAAAGATAATTTGATATATATATAAAATAGAACATTACACAATCAAAAAAGGAATGAAATCGGGTCATTTGTAGAGAGGTGGACTGATTGAAAAAGAGTCATATATAATGAAATAAAATAGAAAAAGGAAAACAAATATCACTTATTAACATATATATAAACTGTTAATACAGTACATATAACATTTTATCACATATATTATAAATAACATAACTTTATATAACAGAGACTGTTTATCTAACATAAAATTTTTATATATTGTATAATATATATATTTATATTTCATAGCGTATATATTATATGTAACATAACTTTATATAAAAATATTTATATATATATACATATATATGTATATTTATAAACTGTATCAGTTCAGTTCAGTCGCTCAGTCATGTCCGACTCTTTGCGACACTGTGAACCACAGCACACCAGGCCCCCTTGTCCATCACCAGCTCCCAGAGTTCAACCAAACCCATGTGCATTGAGTTAGTGATACCATCCAACCATCTTATATTCTGTCATCCCCTTCTCCTCCTGCCCTCAATCTTTCCCAGCATCAGAGTCTTTTCAAATCAGCTAGCTCTTCATATCAGGTGGCTAAAGTATTGGAGTTTCAGCTTCAACATAAGTCCTTCCAATCAATGAACACCCAGGACTGATCTCCTTTAGGAAGGGCTGGTTGGATCTCCTTGCAGTCCAGGGGACTCTCAAGTGTTTTCTCTGACACCACAGTTCAAAAGCATCCGTTCTTCTGCACTCAACTTTCTTTATAGTCCAAATCTCACATCCATACGTGATCACTGGAAAAACCATAGCCTTGACTAACGGACTTTTTTTTGGCAAAGTAATGTCTCTGCTTTTTAATATGCTGTCTAGGTTAGTCATAACATCCTTCCAAGGAGTAAGCGTCTTTTAATTTCACGGCTGAAATCACCATCCGCAGTGATTTTGGAGCCTAGAAAATTAAAGTCAGCCACTATTTCCACTGTTTTCCCATCTATTTGCCTTGAAGTGATGAAACTGGATTCCGTGATCTTAGTCTTCTGAATGTTGAGCTTTAAGCTTTAAGTTGGCTTAAAGAGTTTTTATGACTCTTTCACTTTCATCAAGAGGCTCTTTACTTCTTCACTTTCTGCCATAAGACTGGTGTCATCTGCATATCTGTGGTTACTGATATTTCTCCTCCAATCTTGATTCCAGCTTGTACTTCCTCCAGCCCAAGGTTTCTCATGATGTACTCTGCATATAAAGTAAACAGACTGTATAGATGATCTTATAAGAGAAGCAAAAGTAGGGACACATTTATAGAGAAGAAACTTATGCATATCAAGGATAAACTGAATGCTGGTGGAAGGAATTGGGAGATTGCTACTGACAGCTGTACACTATTGATGCATATATATATACAGCACAGGGAACATCACTGTGGTGATGTGATTCAGAAAGAAGTCTCAAAATGAGAGGATAGATGTATGATTGTTCAATCACTTAATGGTGTCCGAGTCTTCGGAACCATTGGATTGCAGCATGCTATAATTTTGCTGTAGAGTGGAAACTAAGAAAAGAGTCTTAAGCAATTATGTTCCAATAAAAATTTAAATTTCAAAGTATAATCAACTAAAAAAAGGCATACCTCTTACTGCTTCTCATGTTACTTATGAATTCAAAAGAAGAACTCAAAATATGTATACCTGAATGGCAAATTGATTATAATATATATATATTTAAACAGTTTATATATATATATATATATATATATATATATATATATATATAATGTTGAATTATGTTGTCATGATTGCTACAGGTTCTTGAAAATTAGTTTTTTTAAGTTGAACTGTAAAGAATGCTGAGTGCCAATGAGTCAATGCTTTTGAACTGTCTGTTGGAGAAGACTCTTGAGAGTCCCTTGGACTGCAAGAAGATCCAACCAGTCCATCCTAAAGGAGATCAGTCTTGAATGTTCATTGAAAGGACAGATGTTGAAGCTGAAATTCCAATACTTTGGCACCTGATGTGAAGAACTGACTCATTTGAGAAGACCCTGATGCTGGGAAAGATGGATAGCAGGAGGAGAATGGGATGTCAGAGGATGAGATGATTGTATGACATCATCTACCAAAGGATATGAGTTAAAGTAAACTCCAGGAGCTGGGGACAGACAGGGAGGCCTGGCGTGCTGCAGTCTATGGGGACACATAGTCCGACATGACTGAGCGACACACAAGACCAAAGGCTTAACACAAGGTAATCTGAATGCCAGTTTTCCTACATAATATATGGGATCTTCTGAATTTCATAGAAGAAATTCCAAGTGCAAATTTTCTACATAAATTGTAATTCTCTCTATGTCATAATTAGAAATGTGACCAAAATTTTCCTATATGAAATAATGGGGTGATGGACAGGGAGGCCTGGCGTGCTGTGATTCATGGGGTTGTGGAGAGTCGGACACGACTGAGCGACTGAACTCAACTGAACTGATACTTCACATATGAAAATATATATGTAGTTTTCCTAAAGGAATGTGGAATTCTCTGTATTTCACAGATGAAAATTTTGGCACATACTTTTCAAAATGAAATTTCTGTATATTTCACAAGAAAATCTGTGTACCTATTTTCCTATATGAAATATGGAATTGTATGTATTTCACATAAAATATAATGTGGGCTTCTCTACATGAAATTTGTAATTTTGCATATTTGACATATGAACATTTGACCATAGATTTCATTACACCAAATACCGTATTCTATTTCATGTATGCAAACCAGAACACTCACATTTCTACATTTATATGGAATTCTCTATATATCACATATGAAAATCTTGGCACTGATTTAACTCAGTGAAATATGTAATTACCTATACTTTATATAGGTAAATCTGGGTTAGGATTTCCATGCACATATTGAAATCTCTATTTCACAATGAAAATCTGGGCAATGATACTCCTTCATGAAATATGGAATTCTCTATTATTGACATGTGAAAATCTAGGCACTGAGCTTTTTCCCCTGAAATATGATTTTTTACAATATTTCACATTGAATATCTGGATGTAGAATTAACCCCTTGAAAATTAGATTAGCCATATTGTACATATGAAAAATATGGTCGATTTTCCTACATGAAATATATATTCTCTAGATTTCATATATGAAGATTTTGGTGTAGATTATCCTACATGAAATAAAGAATTCTCCACATTTCACATATGAACATCTAGTTGCCAATTTTATGTGAAAGATGGAATTCTCTGTATTTCACATTTGAAAATCTGAACAGACAGTTTTCCTAGAGGGAACGTGGAAGTCACTATTTTTCACATGTAAATCTTAATGTAGATTTTCCTACATGAAAAAAGGAAGTCTCTGTATTTCAATTCTTTACCATCTAAGCGAATAGGAAATTTGAACAGTTCTGTGAACACCTACGAGACCTGCTGGCATTATCACCAAGAAAAGATATCCTTTTCATCACAGGAGAGTAGAATGAAAAAGCAGGAAGTCTAGAGACACCTGGAGTAACAGGCAAGTTTGGCACTGGAGTACAAATTGAGGCAGGACAAGGCTAACAGTTTCGGCAAATAGAAATGGTAAAAGTGGAAACAGTGACAGACAATTTTCTTGGGCTCCAAAATCACTGGGGACAGTGGCTACAGTTATGAAAATAAAAGACCCTTGCTCCTGGGAAGAAAAGCTATGACAAACCTGGGGGCAATGGATTGAAAAGAAGAGATATCACTAGATGACCTTTGTCCACACAGTGAAAGCTATGGTGTTACAGGAGTTGCGTGTGGCTGTTACATTTCAGCTATAAAGAAGGGTGAGTGCCAAAGAAATGAGTCTTTGGAACTGTGGTGCTGAAGATGACTCTTCAGAGTCCACTGGACAGAATGGAGATCAATCCAAGATACTAACCTGAATATTCATTCGAATGGATGATGTTGAAGCTCCAATATTTTGGGCACCTGATGTGACTCATTGGAAAAACCACTGATGCTTGGAAAGACTGAGGACGGAAGAAGAGGGTGATGGAGGATAACATGGTTGGATGGCATAACTGACTCAGTGAATGAGTTTGAGCACACTGTGGGTCACAGTGAAGGACAGGGAAACCTGGAGATCTCAATCCATGGTGTCACAAATAGTTGTGATTGACATCCAGGAGTAGATGGCTCTACCTAATATTTGGAATTTCCTATATTTCACATATTTCAATCTGCAAGCAGATTTTCTTCTTCAGCATGCCACATGTGGAGATAATTGATGTCCTGATATTCAAAGGTGAAAGAGAGATAAATGCATAACTAACGCAGGAAAATCTGCACCCGGACATTCAAATGTGGAATATAAATAATGACATGTTTAAGTCAAAAAATATATGCTCAGATTTAGACATCGAAAATGAAGAGAATTTCATCTTTCATGGGGGAAAATCAATGCCCATATTTTCTCGTGTTAATTATAGAGTCTCACATTTTATGTAGGAAAACCTGCACTCAGATATTCATATGGAGAGTTCCATATTGCATGTATGAAAACTGGCATCCAGATTCCCATACGTGAAATATAAAAATTTCCATTTTTTCTATGGAAAACTCAAAATCACGAAATTCAAATATTAAGAGAGAATTAAAAATCATATAGAAATATTGACAGTCCGTGTTTCAGATATGAAATATAGATTATTCCATATCTCATATAGGGAAGTCTTCAACCAGATTTTCATTATTGAAACATAGAGAATTCCACATAACTTTAGAACAATCTGTGACCAAATGTTCATATACGAAAAATAGTAGATTCTATATTTGGCAATTCAGGCCAGATTATACGTTCTGAATCATAGAAAATTCATACTTTATGTGTGAAAAATCTGTCGATAAATTTTCATATGTGATATATTGACATTCATATTTCACATAAGAAAATTTGTTCCCAATTGTGAAAGAGACAGATTTTTATATTGCATGTTGGAAAGCATCCATTCAAATTTTCTTCACTAAAATAAAAACTTTATGTCTCAAGCAGGACAGATTTTCATATGTAAAATATAAAATTCCATTATTTCTTAAGGAAAATTAATGCCAATGTATTCAAATGTTACATGTAGGGAATTCCATACTTCATGAAGAAAAAAAATCAACAGAGATTTTCAAATGAGAAATACGAAAAATTACACATTTTGTGTTATAAAAAGGAGACCCTATTTTGATGTGTGAAGTAGAGAAATTTTTCTCTGTCATGGTAGAAAATTTGTATCCAGAATTTCAAAAGTGAAATATAAAGAATTCCACATTTCATACAGAAAGACCTGTATCCATATTTAATCTGTGAAATATAGATTTATATAGATATGAAATATATATTTTATATTTTATTTCTGTATTTTCACTTGGAAAACCTGTCCCCAGATATTCATAAGTGAATTACAGAGAATTTCATATTCCATGTCTTAAAGTCTGCATATACATTTTCATATGTAAAGCTGAGAATCTCATCTTTCAAGTGGGAATATCTGGTGTCATATTTCAATACATGAAATATAGAAATTTCCGTATTGCACCATAATCATATGTGAGATATAGATAATTGATATCTCCTAGAAGAAAATTTTCTCTCAGACTTTTATGTGTGCGATGTACAATATTCCATATTGCATGCCAAAATTTTTATAGAGATTGCATAATTCTCATAGGAAATTCATAGGAAAATTTAAGCCCAGATATTTATATGTGAAATGTAGAATTCCATATTTCATATCAGAATATGTATGCCTAGAATTCAATATAGGACACATAAAAAATATAATCCACGTACTTAAATCTTCATTCATATGTTCATATGTAAAATATAGAGATCTCATTTTTCATGTATGAATATCTCACTTCAGAATATCATAAGTAAAATGAACATCGTTCTGTGTTTCATGATTCAAGCTACTCATTCAGATTTTCATAGGCAAATAAGGGTAATTAATATTTAAATGGAAAAATATGCCCAGGTTTTTACTGTCAAATATAGAGAGATTCATGTTTCCTTTATAAAAATGTATGTCTAGGCTTTCAAATGTTAAGTACTGAGCAGTCCATATTTTTTATGGGAAAATCTGTACTCAGGTCTCCAAATGTAAAATAAAGAGTATGCCATATTCATGCAATAAATTTTTTGTCCAGATTTTCATACACGGAATAATAAAGAACATTTGCCTCTTGGAGGAAGCTGCCATTTGACCCATCACAGAGCCACCGAGCAGATGACCCACAAACTGCAAAACGATTATACCAAAGAAATTCTCGCACTGTTACTAAAGTTCCAAGACCCACAGAAGATTTACAAACCTGGGTATCTATAAAATGGACAGAAAACCTCCAGGGAATTTGACTCTGAAGCCAGTGGGATTTAATGGCAGAACTTCCACAGGACTGGGAAAACAGACTCTGGGAGGGCACAAACAAAACCTTTTCTGCACCAGGAGCCAGAAGGAAGGAGCAGTGTTCCCACAAATAACTAAGTTGGACTTCCCAGGGAGAGTCCAGTAGTCTGATGGAAGCGTGTGTCAACACTTTGGCCTCAGACTCAACCACCTGGAGGGAACACAGCTTCCCCCATCAAGAGAAAATTGGATTAAATATTACTGAGTGTGGCTCCGCCAATCAGAATAAGACCCAGATTCCCCCAGTCATTGTCTCCCATCAGGAAGCTTCCATAACTCTCTTTTCCCTATCTATAAGAGGGCAGACAGAATGAAAACCACAAACAGAGAAAACTAAACAAACTGATCACATGGACTACAGCCTTGTCTAACTGAATGAAACTATGAGTCATGCTGTGTAGGGCTGCCCAAGATGGACGGGTCATGGTGGAGAGTTCAGACAAAATGTGGTCCACTGAAGAAGGCAATGGCAAACCACTTCAGTATTCTTACCTTGGGAACCCCATGAACAGTATGAAAAGGCAAACAGACATGACACTGAGAGATGAACTCCCCACGTCAGTACATGCCCAATATGCTCCTGCAGAAGAGTGGAGAAGTAACTCCAGAAAGAATGAAGAGTCAGGGCAAAAGTGAAAACAGTGCCCAGTTGTGGATGTGACTGATTATGGACACAATGTCCGATACCATAAAGAACAGTACTGCATAGGAACTGGAATGTTATGTCCATGATCAAGGTAAATTGGATGTGATCAAATAGAAGATGGCAAGAGTGAACATTGACATTTCAGGAATCAGTGAACTAAAGTGGAATATAATGGGTGAATTTAATTCAGATGATCGTTACATCTACTATTGTGGGCAAGAATCCCTTAGAAGAAATGGAGTATCCCTTATAGTCAACTAAAGTGTCCAAAATGCATTTATTGGGTTCAGTCTCAAAAACGACAATGATCTCGGTACATCTCCAAGGCAAACCATTCAATATCACAATAAGCCAAGTCTAATTCCAAAGAAGTTGAAGTTGAACGGTTCTATGAGGACCCACAAGAACTTCTAGAACTAATACCCCCAAAACACTTGTCCTTTTTATTTTAGAGGACTGGGATGCAAAAATAGGGTGTCAAGCCGACAATACTACAAAGCTACAGTCATCAAGACAGTATGGTATTGGCCCAAAGGCAGAAATATAGAACAACAAAACAAAATAGAAAACCCAGAGATGAATCCACACACCTATGGACAACTGATCTTGGACAAATGAGGCCAAAATATACAAGGAGAACAGACATTCTCTTGAGCAAGTGGTGCTGGGAAAACTGGTCAACTATATGTAAAAGAATGAAACCAGGACACTTTCTAAGACCATACAAAAAAATAAACTCAAAATAGATTAAATATCTAAAAATAAGACAAGAAACTAAATCGCCTGAGGAAAACATAGGCAGAACACTCTCTTACATAAATCACAGCAAGATCCTCTATGACCCACCTCCAACAGTAATGGAAATAAAAGCAATAATAAACAATCAGTACCTAATTAAACTTTAAAGCCTTTGTACAACAATGGAATCTATAAGCAAGTTGAAAAGGCAGCCTTCAGAATGGGAGAAAATAATAAACAGCTGACAAAGAATCAATCTCCAAAATATACAAGCAGCTCATGCAGCTCATTGCCAGAAAAGTAAATGACCCAATCCAAAAAATGGGCCAAAGATCTAAACAGACATTTCTCCAAAGGAGACATACACATGGGTAACAAACATATGAAAAGATGCTCCATGTCACTCATTATTGGAGAAATGTGAATCAAAACCACAAAGAGCTACCATCTCATGCCAGTTAGAATAGCTGCCATCGAAAAGTGCAAGGAAAATGCACTGGTCATTGAAAACACCATGTTCCAACAACCCAAGAGAAGACACAACACATGGACATCAGAAAATGGTCAGCACCAAAATCATACTGGTTATGTTCTTTGCAGCCAAAGATGGAGAAGCTCTATAGAGTAAGCAGAAAGAAGACCAAGAGCTTACTGTGGCTCTATCATGACCTCCATATTGCAAAATTCAGATTTCAATTAAAGAAAGTAGTGGAAACCCATAGGCCACTCAAGTATGACTTAAGTCATATCCCTCATGAATATACAGTAGAAGAGAAATTAGATTCAAGGGATCAGTTCTGACAAGCACAATTTGAAAAACAATGGTTGGGGGTACCTAAACTTGTACAGGAGGCCATGATCAAAACCACCCACCAAAATGAACTGCTGAAAGGCAAAAGGGTTGTCTGAGGAGACCTTACAAATAAGTGAGAAAAGAAGAGAAGCTAAAGGCAAAGGAGTAAAGGAATAAGATGCACCCATCTGAATGCAGAGTTCCAAAAAATAGCAAGGAGATATAAGAAAATAACACTAAATGAACAATGCTCGCAACCCCCCACACACACAAAATAAATGAGGGAAAAAATAGAAAGGGAAAGACTAGAAATCTCTTGAAAAAAATTAGATATACAAGGGAATATTTCATGCAAAGATGGACACAATAAAAGACTGAAATAGTATGGACCGTTTCTGAAGCATTAGCTATTAAAAAGAAGTGGTAAAAACAGAAGAACTATATAAAACTGAAGAATTATAGAACAGAAGAACTACATAAAAGAGATCTTCAGTTCAATTCAGTTCAGTCGCTCAGTCCTGTCCACATCTCTGCGACTCCATGAATCACAGCAGGCCAGGCCTCCCTGTCCATCACCAACTCGTGGAGTTCACTCAAATTCATGCTCACAGAGTAGGTGATGCCATCCAGCCATCTCATCCTCTGTCGTCCCCTTCTCCTGTCCTCCATCTGCTCACATCAGAGTCAATAATTATTATTATTTTTAATGACAAGGCATCAGTTCAGTTCAGTCGCTCAGTCGTGTCCGACTCTCCGCGACCCCATGAATCACAGCACGCCAGGCCTCCCCGTCCATCACCAACTCCCGGAGTTCATTCAAACTCATGTCCACAGAGTCAGTGATGCCATCCATCCATCTCATTCTCCGTCATCCCCTTCTTCTCCCGCCCCCAACCCTTCCCAGCATCAGAGTCTTTTCCAGTGAGTCAACTCGTTGCACGAGATGGCCAAAGTATTGCAGTTTCAGCTTTAGCATCAGTCCTTCCAATGAACACCCAGGATCGATCTCCCTTAGAATGGACTGGTTGGATCTCCTTGCGGTACAAGGGACTCTCAAGAGTCTTCTCCAACACCACAGTTCAAAAGCATCAATTCTTCGGCGATCAGCTTTCTTCACAGTGCAACTCTCACATCCATACATGACCACGGGAAAAAACATTGCCTTGACTAGACGGACCTTGGTTGGCAAAGTAATGTCTCTGCTTTTTAATATACTATCGAGTTTGGTCATAACTTTTCTTCCAAGGAGTAACCGCCTTTTAATTTCATGGTTGCAATCAGCATCTGCAGTGATTTTGGAGCCCCCCAAAAATAAAGTCTGACACTGTTTCCACTGTTTTTCCATCTATTTCCCATGAAATGATGGACCAGATGCCATGATCTTTATTTTCTGAATGTTGAGCTTCAAGACAACCTTTTCACTCTCCTCTTTCAATTTCATCAAGAGGCTTTTGAGTTCCTCTTCACTTTCTGCCATAAGGGTTGTGTCATCTACATATGAGAGGTTATTGGTATTTCTTTCAGCAATCTTGATTCCAGCTTGTGCTTCTTCCAGCCCAGAGTTCCTCAGGATGTACTCTGCATATAAGTTAAATAAGCAAGGTGACAATATACAGCCTTGAAGTACTCCTTTTCCAATTTGAACCCAGTCTGTTTTTCCATGTACTGTTCTGACCATTGCTTCCTTATCTGCATACATAGTCAATGAACAATGAAGCAGAAATACATGTTTTTCTGGAACTCTCTTGCTTTCTCCATGACTCAGCAGATGTTGTCCATTTGATTTCTGGTGCCTCTGCCTTTTCTGAAACCTGCTTGAACAGTGGGGAGTTCAAGGTTCACATATTGCTGACGCCTGGCTTGGAGAATTTTGAGCATGACTTTACTAGCGTATGAGATGACTGCAATTGTGTGGTAGTTTGAGCATTTTTTGGCATTGCCTTTCTTTGGGATTGGAATGAAGACTGACCTTTTCCAGTCCTGTGGCCACTGCTGAGTTTTCCAAAATTGCTGGCATGTTGAGTGCAGCACTTTCACAGAATCATCTTTCAAGATTTGAAATAGCTCAAGTGGAATTCCATCACCTCAATTAGCTTTGTTCCTAGTGATGCTTTCTAAGGCCCACTTGACTTCACATTCCAAGATTTATGGCTCTAGGTCAGTGATCACTTTATCGTGACTATCTTGGTCGTGAAGATCTTTTTTTGTACAGTTCTTCTGTGTATTCTTGCCACCTCTTCTTAATATCTTCTGTTTCTGTTTGGTCCATACCATTTCTTTCCTTTATCGAGCCCATCTTTGCATGAAATGTTCCCTTGGAATTTCTAATTTTCTTGAAGAGATCTCTTGTTTTTCCTATTCTGTTGTTTTCCTCTATTTCTTTGCATTGATCACTGAGGAAGGCTTTCTTATCTCTCCTTGCTAAACTTTGGAACTCTGCATTCAGATACTTATATCTTTCCTTTTCTTCTTTGCTTTTCACTTCTTTTCACAGCTATTTGTAAGGCCTCCTCCACCAGGCATTTTGCCTTTTTACATTTATTTTCCATGGGGATGGTCTTGGTCCCAATCTCCTGTACAATGTCATGAATATCCGTCCAGAGTTCATCACGCACTCTGTCTATCACATCTAGTCCCTTAAATCTATTTCTTACTTCCACTGTATAATCATAAGGGATTTGATTTAGGTCATATCTGAATGGTGTAGTGGTTTTCCCTACTTTCTTCAATTTAAGTCTGAATTTGGCAATAAGGAGTTCATGATCTGAGCCACAGTCTGCTCCTGGCCTTTTTTTGCTAACTGTATGCAACCTCTCCATCTTTGGCCTCAAAGAATATAATCAATCTGATTTTGGTGTTGACCATCTGGTGCTGTCCATGTGTAGTCTTCTCTTGTGTTGTTGGAAGAGGGTGTTGTCTATGACCAGTGCGTTCTCTTGAGAAAACTCTATTAGCCTTTGCCTTGCTTCATTCCGTGCTCCAAGGTCAAATTTACCTGTTACTCCAGGTGTTTCTTGACTTTCTACTTTTGCATTCCGGTCCCCTATGATGAAAAGGACGTTACTAATTGGGGCATAGGCCTGGATTACTGTAATATTGAATGATTTTCCTTGGGAACGAACAGAAATTATTCTGTCGTTTTTAAGATTGCATACAAGTACTGGATTTTGGACTCTTTTGTTGACCATGATGGCTCCTCCATTTCTTCTAAGGGATTCCTGCCCACAGTAGTAAATATAATGGTCATCTGAGTTAAATTCACCCATTCCAGTCCATTTTAATTCACTGATTCCTAGAATGTCTATGTTCACTCTTGTCATCTCCTGTTTGACCACTTCCAATTTGCCTTGATTCATGGTCCTAACATTCCAGGTTCTTATGCAATATTGCTCTTTACAGCACCGGATCTTTCTTCTATCACCGGTCACATCCACAACAAGGTATTGGTTTTGCTTTTGCACTATCCCTTCATTCCTTCTAGACTTATTCCTCCACCGATCTCCAGTAGCATCCTGTGCACCTACCGACCTGGGGAATTCCTCATTCAGTATCCTATCATTTTGCCCTTTGATACCGTTCATGGGGTTCACAAGGCAAGTATACTGAAATGGTTTGCCATTCCCTTCTCCAGTGGAGCACATTCGGCTGTGGTCCATGTGATCAGATCGACTAGTTTCCTGTGATTATGATTTCAGTGTGTTTGCCCTCTGATGTCCCCTCTCAATACCGACCAACTTATTTGGGTTTCTCTTACCTTGGGCATGGGATGTCTCTTCACAGCTGCTCCAAATAAGCGTATACACTGCACCTTATCTTGGATGAGGGGTATCTCCTCATGGCCGCCCCTCCTGACCTTGAAGGTGGAGTAGCTTCTCTCGGCCCTCCTGCGCCCGCGCAACCACGGCCTATTGGACATGGGGTAGCTCCTCTCGGCCACTGGCCCTGGCCTTAGGCCTGGGGTACCTTCTCACAGCCGTACCTCTTTGTGTGGTCGTTTGCACTGGGGCCGGCGTCTCTTGCGTCTGTGCCACTGGGGCCAGCATCTCTCTAATGACCCAGATAAACACAATGGTGTTATCACTCACCTAGAGCCAGACATCCTGGAATGTGATGTCAAATCGGCCTTAGGAAGCATCACTATGAACAAAGCTAGTGGAGGTGATGGAATTCTAACTGAGCTCTTTCAAGTCCTAAAAGATGATGCTGTGAAAGTGCTGCACTCAATATGCCGGCAAATGTGGAAAACTCGGCAGTGGCCACAGGACTAGACAAGATCAGTTGTCATTCCAATCCCCAAGAAAGTTACTGACAAAGAATATTCAAACTATTGCACAATTGTGCTCATCTCTCATGCTAGTAAAGTAATGCTCAAAATTCTCCAAGTGAGGTTTCAGCAAAACTGAACCAAGAATTTCCAGATATTCATGCTGAATATAGAAAAAGGAAAAGGAACCAGAGATCGAGTTGCCAACATACACTGGATCATAGAAAAAGGAAGAGAGTGTAGAATAATATCTATTTCTGCTTTATTGACTATGCCCAGGAGTACGTCGAGGCTACGTATTATCACCCTGATTATTTAACATATATGCAGAGTACATCATGAGAAATTCTGGGCTGGAAGAAGCACAAACTGGAATTAAGTTTGCCTGGATATCAACAACCTCAGATAAGCACCTGACAATATCTTTATGGCAGAAAGTGAAGAGGAACTAAAGACCCTCTCTGTGAACGTGAAAGAGGAGAGGGAAAAAGAAGGGTTTAAGCTCAACATTCAGAAAGTTGAGATCATGACATACGGACCCATCACTTCATGGGAAATAGATGGGGAAATAGTGGAAACAGTGTCAGGATTTATTTTTGGGGCTCCAAATCACTGCATAAGTTGATTGCAGCCATGAAATTAAAAGATATTTACTCCTTGGAAGGAAACTTATGAACAATCTAGATAGCATATTAAAAAGCAGAAATATTACTTTGCAACAAAGGTCCATTAAGTCAAGGCTATGGTTTTTCCCATGGTCATATATGGATGTGAGAGTTGGACTGTGAAGAAAGCTGAGTGCCGAATAATTCATGCTTTTGAACTGTAGTGTTGAAGAAGACTCTTGAGAGTGCCTTGGACTGCAAGGAGGTCCAACCGGTCCATCATAAAAGGAGATCAGTCATGGGTGTTTATTGGATGGACTGATGGACTAAAGCTGCAACTCCAATACTTTGGCCACCTCATGTGAAGTTTTGACTTATTGTAAATGACCCTGATGTTGGCAGGGATTGGGGGCAGAGGGAGAAGGGGACGAGATGGCTGGATGGCATCATCGACTCAATGAACATGAGTTTGAGTGTACTCTGGGAGTTGGTGATGGACAGGGGTGCCTGGCGTGCTGCAATTCATGGAGTTACAAAGAGTTGGATACGACTGAGCGACTGAACTGAACTGAACTGAAGCCACTGACAATGTAGGTCACAAGAAAATGCTGGAAAATTCTCCAAAGATGCGAACACCAGACCACCTTCCCTGACTCATGAGAAGGCTGTATGCAGGTCAAGAAGCAACAGTAGAACCAGACATGGAACAATGGGCTGGTTTTAAATTGGACAGACATATGTCAAAGCTATATGTTGTCACCATGTTTACTTAGTTCAGAGTACATCATGCAAAATGCCAGAGGACAAGCTAGAGCCAAGATTTCTGGGAGAAATATCAATAACCTTAGCTATCCAGATGACAATGCCCTTAGGGCAGAAACTGAAGCAGAACAAAAGAGCCTCTTGATGGAAGTGAAAAGGGAGAGTTAAAAAGCTGGCTTCACTCAACATTCAGATATCGAAGATCACTCCAATTGTTTTCCTTCCTTCAAGGCAAATTGATTGGGGAACAATGGAAATCCGAGAGGCTTTATTTTTGTAGAGAGAGATTGACCTCTGAGGTATAGGCCCCAGTCATCAGACTCTCCAGAGAAGTGGGACCACACACAAGCCCACAACTTAATAATATCTGAGGACACCAGGTATTAAGCACTGTGCGGGGCCTAATCTGTTGATTCCTTTTGGAAACCGTGGCAAATTTCTCTGTGCTCAGTGAAGCCTCTGGTCCACTTTCCTCCTATGCACTATTATATTGGAGCTGTCAGGATGAGCCAAACACTATTATATCCGTCATCTATTAAGCTGCAGCTAGGATTCTGTGTTAATTCCGCATGGGTTCCTAATGATGCCAGAGCCTCTCTTATCCCTTTGGGGGAGGAATATGCTGAACAAGTCCAGGCCTCTGTTTTCATGAATATGGAACCCTTTCTTTTAATATGAACAATAATGTAAATGTTAGGGTGTGGGCTGATGGGAAAAGTATGGGTCGAGCGCAAATGTTGTTCCTGTTGTTACCAACCTCAAAGGCACTGTGTGTATCATGCTCAAAGACCTCTTTTCATGTCAAGAGCAGTATCATTACAGCTTGAGTTTAAGGAATGGACAAAATCTTACTGTACTGACTTCTCATGATGCAAGTGGGATCTTAACCTCTACAATTCAGAGCAACAGTGGCTCCATTTTTAAAACTATTGTAACTGAAGGAGTGTCAAAATTATATGAATAGAATGTCACTTAACCAACTCCAATCTTCAGGAAAGGTAGAAAAAGAGAAATGATATCATTAAAACGCATCTGCATAAGCTAACTCAGGAAACACAAAACCATTAGTTGAAAATTTACCCATACCTTTAACGAAGGTTCAGACTGCCCCCCCGCCAAAAAAAAAAAAAAAAAAAAAGATTATCTCGAAGACAGACTATTTTTAATCACAGATATTTGCATAGATCCTAAAAGTTTAGAATTAACTATGTGATACAGGTTTCAACTTTTCAAACTCCCCATCAGTTGAAGGGGGCTTCCCATGGTGGGATTTTCCACTTCAAGGAAAGGCCTTTTTTCAGCTCTGTGAATGTCTTCAATAACAACAATCATATGTGACACTTCTTGATCTGATGATATCTAAAAATCCTAAAATGGACTCATGTAACTATGGATATAATGTAACTCTTAACTTTGACTGGGTTTTAATTTGGTTTAATGACTATTTTAACTTTCATCTCTAACTTTAAAACAGGGTTTGTTTCTAACTGTGTGAAAGTTTTTAAGTTACAAATGTACAGGCTCCTACAATTGCCGCAGCCTCTCCCATCTATTACTTGAACCAGAGACTGTCAATATGATGGTTAGAAGAGATGCTGATAAATTTAAGGATGAAGCTCCATCACATCAGGAAGTAGTTATGGAATTAAAATGACACCGCTTTTCCTTGACAAAGTAATTCTCCTAAAAAGAAAAGAGGATAATAAGAGAGTCAGTTCATAGGCAGTATGATAAGTCCAGAGGCCCTGAGGAGGAGAAAGAGTTTGAGGTTCTTGAAGAAGAAATAGAGGCCTGGAATTCTCAAGGAGTAGGAAAAAACAAGCTTTGTATTATTATTATTCTTTAGTAAGGATTATATAACAACAGTGTATCCTGCTTGAGAACAGTTTCTCCTTCTTGAAAACATTCTGACTAAACTTGATATTAGAACGTATACTATGGGAGTGCGTCTGGTAAATCCTGTTACCTTAAATCCTGTTACTTTAAATCTTTAAATCCTGTTACCTTAAAATGTAAATTATGGAAGTGGTCTGGTAAATTTTTTACAACCTTGCGTCATTCTGTGGATTTATTTTTATGACGAAATGAAATAGTATATAGCTATATTGCTTAGACTAGTCAGGGGGCATTCTCTGTCCCCCTTCTGATGTCTATGTCAGAAGCTTTCTCTGTCCCATTTCATTCTTGGATAAAATTCTGCTACACAAAAGTTCATGAGTTATCAAGTGTGGTCCCTGTACCCGAAACAAAACCTGTTTCTTCAGAGATCAGGAATCTGACATTGTTCACAGTAAACTAGTAATTATCAATCTTCCTGTTGTTCCATTAATGCTTTTTTATTCAGTCACACTGAACTTTCAGTCTGTGTTCTGTTCTTCTTGGTGTCACTGCCTGTGCATCTGCCATTCTTCTGCTTCCCTTAATTTTTACCTTTGTGTTAATGACCTTTGAGATATGATTTTAAATTACTCATGAGGTTTTCTAATCTGACTTTACAGATTGTTAAAAGATTACTATTTTAGTTCAGCTGTTCAATTTTCTTTGATAGACTGTGGTCTCTGATTGGAATAAACAGTCACATTCCATGTCTATGTTTCCTTTTGCTTTTACTCACCTGCTTCAGGAGTAGAGGTCTCTATTTAGAAAAAATAAATAAAAAACATCTGAATAAGGACTAATGGGATCAATAAGAAACACTTATTAAACATGTTCATCTTAAGAAATTCTGGATGGAAGCAAGATTGTTAAGATCCTAACCCTCTGAAAAAAATAGTATATAATTTACAAATTAAAATCACCAACATTGGGTGTCCCTCTCAAGATCAGCTAAAAAAATGTCATCATCTTCTAAAGAAATCATATTTTACAATGACTTATGTGGGCAAGGAACCTAAAAGAGGAAAATAGAGAGATTTCAGAGGTCTGTATCAGGGATAGTAAATGGCAGAAAGAGCAGAATTTCTCATTAAGAGAAACTGACGCTAGAATATGAATGTTTTTCCCTTTACTATTTTGGTGAATGGTATGTATTTTCTATTCTGTGGTTGGAACATTTTCCATAAGAATCCCTTAAATCAGTGCCCATGATTGCTGCTCATGGGACTTAATGGTGAGGATTTTCAGGAGACATGGAATGAGAGAAGCAAGATAAAGCAGTGGAAAAGCAAGTATAATCTCAACTGGAAACCAAATTATACTACACTTTATCTCACTTTCTATTCAGTCATTTGTTTCCATGTTATCCCTGTCAAAATTTTACCAATGGAAATGGGATTTTCACCTCTCAGATGAGGAGACTTTCATGTAACCAAAGGCAGTTTTCCAGCATAGGGAGTCTTTTACAGGTACTAGTGGCCAGGATTTGTATAATTGAAGGTTGCCTGATTTTTAAACGAACCTTTGTGGTATAATATTAAGGAGGAATAGTCTGGTACAGTTTTCCCAGCAAGCCACATTGGGTGAGTCCTCTGTTTCTTTCTTTTTCTTTTTCGCCATTAGTCTTCCTGTTTATTGCATGCCTGAGTCAGAGTCTACCTCTGACTTCTGGACCACTAGACTTTTCCAGTAAACCACCGTACCAAAGTACTAACAGAGTGGGAAAGTGTTAGTGGCTTAGACGTGTCTGATTTTTGCGACCCCAAGGACAGTCCCGCCCCTCATCGCCCCCCACCCCAGGTTCCTCTGTCCCTGGAATTTCCCAGGCAGGAACACTGTTGTGGGTAGCTATTTCCTTCTTCAGGTGATCTTCCTGACCAGGGATTGAACCAGGGTCTCCAACATTGCAAGCAGATATTTTTTGTGTCTGAACTGTACAGGTCAATGACAATGAGCACTCCACTGACTAACCACCATACTCAAAGTTCAAGATCCTTGACGCAATTCTATTGAATGGTTCTTTGATGACAGCTTCTACTAATCCAGGCTGAAAGATCAACCTTCTCTAAACTGCATACCCTGTTACAATAGGAGGTGCACAAAGCTAGATACTTATGAGCTAGAAGGCTTCTAAGGAGCAAAATAGTCAAATGTCTGCCATTGAAAATATCCAAACATGAAAGAGTTTAGAAGTTATAGGGAGATGTCTTGATTAAGAAGATTGCAGGAAAAAGATAAATTAGAAATCAAAATTTTGCAGGCCCACATTCATTCCATAAATCAACTCGAATAGTTTAAATTTTGTCTGTTGTATACAATGTCATCTGAGGAAGAAAAGGTTAAAGCTTAGAGGTGAACAACTGCTAAACTGATCCACTATCTTATGTATATAGATGAAGAAACAGCAATATAAAGGATGTTGCTTGTCAAAGTCCAGCAAGCTTTTAATATGAGGTTTCCTCAGACAATGTTGACCTGAATAAATTGCAGCAAATTCTGAAGCTATTGTTAGGATTACATTTCCATAAGAATGGATAACGAAGTACACGAAGCAAACTGACATTATGTATAAACAATTGTCATCATTGACATCATTATCCCTAATTCTTCTGTATTCTCCTCAGCATCAGTATCAGTATCTGTAATATATCTGTAACGAATCACATTCAGATTAGGCACCGTTTTTGTTTTGTTTATTTTTTCATTTAGTTAAGTCACTGAGACATGTCTGACTCTTTGTGACCCCATGGACTGCAGTATGCCAAAATTCCCTACCACACCAACAATGGTCAGATCCTGTTCAGACTGATAGCCACAGAGTCAGTGATCCCATTCAACCATCTCATCTTTTGTCATACTGTTTTGTCATATCCTCCTGCCTTCAATTTATTTCCAGCATCATAGTATTTTGTAAAGAGTCATTTCTTCACATCAGGTGGCCAAAAATGAAGTTTCAACTTCAGCCTCAGTCCTTCCAATGAATATTCAGGACTGATTTTTTTTTTTAAAGATTGATTAGTAGGTTCTCCTTTTGTTCAAGGGACTCTCAAGAGTATTTTCTAACAGAACAGTTCAAAAATATCAATTGTTCTGGCTCAGTTTTTATTATAATCCGACTCTTACATCCATACGTTACTACTGGAAAAGCCATAGTTTTCAGCAGATGGATTTTTATCAGCGAAAAAATGTCTCTACTTTCTAATATGCTATTTAGGTTGGTCATAACTTTTCTTCCAAGGAGGAAGTGTCTTAATTTCATGGCTACAGTAAGTGTCTGTCGTGATTTTGTAGCCCTAGGAAGTAAAGTCTTTCACTGTTTCCATTTTTTTCCCATCTATTTGCCATGAAGTGACGGTACTGGATGCTATGATCTTCATTTCTTGCAAGTGGAGTTTTAAACCGGCTTTTTCACTCTGCTCTTTCACTTTCATCAAGAGGCTCTATAGATCCTCTTCAGTTTCTGCCATAACTGAGGTATCATCTGAGTATCTGAGGACAGATAATTCTTCAGGTAATCTTTATTCCATCTTGTGCTTTATTTAGCCTGGCATTTTGCATGATGTACTGTGCATATATGTTAAATAAGCAAAGTGACACTATTCTTTGACATATCCCTTTTGCAGGTTTTGATCAGTCTGTTGTTCCACGTCTGGTTCTAAGTATTATTTCTTGACCTACATACAGACTTCTCAGGAGGAAAGGAAGGGGATCTGGCATTACCATTTATTGAAGAATTTTCCAAAGTTTTTTTTTTTTTTTCATCTACGCAGTCAGTGGCTTTGATGTCATCTGGAAAGTAGAAGTAGATTTTTTTTTTTCTTCCTGGAATTATCTTGCTTTTGCTATGACCCAGAAGATGCTGGCAATTTATCCCTGTCTCGTCTGCCTTTTCTAAATTCAGGTTGAACATCTGAAAGTTTACATTATTTTAAGACTCTAAATGTCTAGTGTAGATTTATTTGATGAATATGTCATAGATGAGCAGTATCGAATTTATTTTTCAGGCTTCTCACCCTACCTGTGGCTATTCATCAGAAAGAAACAATCTATATATGTCAGGAATATATAAGTGCTATGAATGAGTGCAAAAAAGTGCTATTCACATTATTTTAAGTCTTTGTCTTAATAGAAGAGATAGTGAAAAATGATTGTAATGAATATATGTAATATATATTAATACGTGGAGTGTAGACACACTATAGCTGGTGATATATTTGGGGAAGCTTATAAATGTTTCAGGAAGCATTTGAAGATGAAATTACACCTGAAGAAGGCATTAAAAACATCAGCATTGGGTAGGAGAAATTGTGAAAGAAGTGAAGGGCAATTCAGGCAAAATGAAGGACCCTGATAAGGCACAGAACAGGGGAAGAATAAAACATGGAGCTTAAGGGAACCTGAATGATTGGTCATGTGTGGACATGTGCAGTGAGCAGCGATGTCAGACATGATTAGAAACATCTTATCATTTAGGTGTGAAACTCATCAGAAATGCTTAAGTGGAGGAGGATTATGTTCTGATGTCTCTTCTGTGCAGTTAGGATGTTAATAAGCACATTTTCCAGGACCCTATCTGCTTTAGTCTTGGAACATTGTATTTTCAGCTTGCCTGGAATTAGTAGTACGAATGGAGGAGACTGCTCCTTGACCAAGTCCATACTCCAGCACATACATTAGCTCTAGCTTCATGGCAGCAAACTAGTGTTATTTTCTCCTCCCTGAACACTTGTTGGAGGGATAGCATAAAACATGGAATAGGTGATAGGACCTAGTGGGGGACATGTTGAAGACATCTTTGAAATCCAGCACCAGCAGCCATAGTTCTGCATAGTTCTAACAGCATGCTACAATATGGATTTATTGTCCTCAGCTTTACATTCATTGAATGTGACACCAACCAGCCCCTTCATGACTACCTCATGATCACTTATGCTTCTATGTACACCCATACCCGCTTTAAACCAGCACAAACTTGTACTTCATACTTGAGTGATAGAAACAGAGACTAAAACTGTGCCTAGATCTTATTATCTTCTTGAACACCATGTCCAGGAGGAATAAGTGATTAAAGTTCTTAATCTGCAACTGGTTCTGCATGCCTATGGTTTCTGTGCCCATTTGTAACATGTCATTACCTGATCTCTAGACTCTCCTACAACTAAGACTAACACTGGATACATTGCCTTATACCTGGAGCCCTGAGGGATAGTCAGGGACACTGTCTCATTGGCCCTCTACTGCCATCGCCAAGGCAACACAAGATCTGCAGCATTATTAGAGTTAGAAGGAAGTTCTTGGAGATGAGTTCTAGGAAAAAAAAATGAAAATGTAGTAAAGTTACTGATTCAGATGCACAGATTTAGGACCCACTTCTCAGCACTCTACTCCTTCTTTTTACCTTTTTCTCCTGCTTGAAGTGTAGAAGCAGTAAAGGATGGAATTTATTCTGTTTTGGGGCTTAGAGAAAAAATAAAGGACTCAAGGAATTTTGAAGTAATCCAGATTGTTAAACATTTCCCTTTTTTGTTTAATTTGTCTCTTCTATGCCTTGATTCATCCCAGTCCACAAGTTTGTAAACCTGCCCTTTTCACAAGTGCAACTTTGGAATTACAGAGAGACTCTCTGGAGCAGAGAGCTTATACAACTTGCTTTACCTTGAAAAAGATGCTGTAAAATACTTGGGTAATGTTTTTCTTCAGCTTTATATATCTAACTTAATGTAGTAGAGAATGACAACCCACTCCAGGTTTCGTGCTTGTAAAATTCCATTGACAGAATTGTAGCCCAGGTGGGCTACACTCATTGGTTTTCAAGGAGTTGGATAGGAGAGAGACATACACTTACACATCTAACTGATGTTCAGATACAAATTTTCTTTCTTTTTCACAGGTCTTCATATGTTTCACACTGAAGGACAAGCAGTTTTCTCTAAATTATCTCTGTGAATGTTCTATAGACTATTGGCTGCTGCTTAAAAACAAAACAAAGGAAAACTTCCTCCCATGTGGCAAGACGTTTGCTTCCTTTTCTCCACTGATGTTTTGGAATTTCTTTCCTATTACCAGAAATATGGATTTCTATCTTTCTTTAGCTATATGGGATCTGGTAAACTGGGATATGGCTTTGTTGATTTGGGAATAATAACTTCTAACAAATTTTCCCTTTTCTAGAGCAATGGAAATCTCTGGAACTGAGAGGAAATGTGAACATTGAAACCCACATATACCTCTTCCTTATCTAGGACCAGGCTTCTTAGCGGCAGACATGAACAGGTCTGTCATATCACTAGAGAGCCACTAGAACTATTTTCCCAAGTGTATGTGGCTCTGCATTTTGTCTTTAGCATACTGTCATGCCTACTTTTATGTCACAATTTAAAGAGGTTTTAGATTCAACTATATTCCACAATCTATTCCATACAAAAAGGTGAATCTCTATAATATTCTTTTCCTCTGAGTCTCTAGACCTTGCCAGAGAATGTATCAGGAAGGCTGAGAGTCCAGTTTCTGAAGGAGTTCTCAAGTATTAGTGAGAATTAATCCTTTTAGCATTAGTTTTAGCATAATTCCCTTTTTCATACATTAATAAGTTTTATAAGATACATTAAGTGTGGTCACAATTGTCTTAATCAGAGGTGGCTAACAAGGTCATAAGGAATCCTGTCATGAGGCTAAGGAAGAAGTTGAAATGTGTCATTTAGATTTGAAATCCAGCAGGTTCTTAATATGTAGGCAAGATATATTAGGAAGGAAGGGATAATGAGAATCAGATGTTATAAATAGGAACTTACGGATATCTATGACAAGTGACAGTGGTCTTGTATGGGTGTGAGAGCTGGACTACAAGAAAACCTAATCACTGAAGAATTGATGCTTTTGAATTGTGGGGTTACAGAAGACTCTTGAGAGTCACTTGCACATCAAGGATATCCAAATTGTACATCCCAAAGGAAATCAGTCCTGAATATTCATTGGAAGGACTGATGTTGAAGCTGAAATTCCAATCCTTTGGCCACGTAATGTGAAGAAATGACTCACCCGAGAAGACCCTGCTAGTGGGAAAGATGGAAGGCAGAAGGGGATGAGGACAACACAGGATGAGATGGTTAGATGGCATCATGGACTCAATGGACATGAGTTTTAGAAATCTCTGGGAGTTGCTGGTGGGCAGCAAAGCCTGGCATGTTGCAATCCATGGGGTTACAAAGAGTCACACACGATTGAGAGACTGAACTGTACTGGAATGACGACAAATGATTTGTTTACAAGTTTTGCTGATTTCTCTCCAGAGTTTCCCTCACACTACTATATCGGTCAACCAACTTATGGCTGATTTTCCCATGGCTTCTCTTTATTTGCAACACTCTTCGGAAATTGGTTTGTCTGTTTTTTTGCATTTTATCTTCCTTTCCATTTATTTGCGTGTGTCTCATATGGCAGGAGGAGTTATTAAAAAATAGGTTATATTTAGTGGCAGGAAGTCATTCAGCAACATTGGTACAGTTTAAAAAGTTAGTAAAAAATCTAATAAAAATATGGGACTTCCAAGTGTGTACTTTCTTCATTTTGTATCAGTAGAGAAGTATCCAAAGAGAAAAGAAAATGCAAATCCAAGGTATGCTGTTATATGATTTCATAACTGAAATATTATGAGGAAACCCCAACAAGCCTCTCATCCTTATCCATCAGGGGACAGGCAAAATAGAAGCCACAATTGCAGAAAACTTACCAAAGTGATCACTTGGACAGAATACTGTCTAACTCAATGAAGCTATGAATTATACTGTGTATAACCACCCAAGATATTCAGGTCATGGTGGGAATTCTCATGAAACATGGTCTACTGGAGAAAAGAATGTCAAAGCACTTCAGTATTCTTGTCTTGAGAAGAATCCCATGAACAGAATGAAAAGGTGAAAAGAAAGGACACTGAACGATGAATTCCCAAGACTGCCAAGTGCCCAATATGATGGACTGATGGATGGAGGTTCATAACACTGCACAGGAAGTGGTGATCAAAATCACCCCCAGGAGAAGATACGCAAAAAGGCAAGATGGTTGTCTGAGGAGGATTTTCAATTTGCTTACTTTCTACAGAAGAAGAGAAGGGAAAGGTGATAGGCAAAATGAAAAGATATGTCCATCTGAGTGCAGAGTAACATAGAATAGCAAGGAGAGCTGAGAAAACCTTCCTAAATGATAAATGTAAAAATGCATACGAAAACAATGACCGAGAAGGGCTATAGATTTCTCCCTCAAAATTAGACATACCAAGGGAATATCCCATGCAAAGATAGGCAGAATAAGACAAAAGTGTATGGAGCTAAAGGAAGCAGAAGACATTAAGAAGAGGTGACAAGGATTCACAGAAGAACTTCAAAAAAAGATCTTACAGTAACCACAGTGGTATGATCACTCACCTAGAACTAGCTATCCTGGAATGCGAAGTCAAGAAGGCCTTACGAAGCATCACTGCAAACAAAGCTATTGGAGATGATGAAATTCCAGCTAAACTATTTCAAATCCCAAATAATGAGAATGTGAAAGTGCTGTACATGATATGCTAGCAAATTAGGGGAAAAAAAAAATTAGCAGTGGCCACAGGACAAGAAAACGTCAGTTTCATTCCTGTTTCAAAGAAAGGTCATAGCAAAAATTATTGAAATTGTCACACAGTTGCAATCATCTCACACTCTATCAAAGTAATGCTCAAATTCTCCAGCTAGTCTTCAAGAGTAAGTGCATTGATAAATTCCAGATGTTCAAGTTAAATTTAGAAAAAGCAGAAGAAGCAGAAAACAAATTGGCAACCCCCACTGGATCATAGAAAAGAGAATTCCCGAAAAAAAAAAATCTACTTCTACTTCACTGACTATGCTAGGACCTTTGATAATGCACATCACAACTAACTGGAAAACTCTTAAGGAAACAGAAATACCAGACTACTTTACCTGCCTTGTGAGAAATCTGTATACAGGTCAAACAGCAACAGTTAGAACGAGACAAGGTGCATTACATCGTTTCCAAATTGCAAGAAAACAGATGACCGAGGCTATATGTAGTCACCCTAATTATTTAAATTATTTGTAGAGTACATCATACGGAATGCTGAACTGGATGAAGCACAATATGGAATCAAGAATGCTAGGAGAAATAACAATAATCTCAAATACTCAGATAGCACCACACTTCAGGCAGAAAATGAAAAGTAACAAAAGAACCTATTGGGGAGCTAAAAAACCTGTCTTAAAATCCAACATTCAATAAATGAAGATCATGGAATGCACTCCCATTCAGTTCAGTTCAGCCGCTCAGTCGTGTCCGACTGTCCGCGACCCCATGAATCACAGCACATCAGGCCTCCCTGTCCATCATTGCAAATAGATGGGGAAACAATGGAAACAGTGAAAGACTTAGTTTTCTTGGGCTCCAAAACCACTGCAGATGGGGACTGCAGTCATGATTTAAAATATCCTTGTTTCTTTGAATAAGAGTTTTGATAAGGCTAGAAATTATATTAGAAAACAGATACAGTACTTTACCAACAAATGTCTATCTAGTCTATGCTATAGTTTTTCCTGTAGTCATGTATGAATGTATGTGAGTGTTGGACCATAAAAAAAGCTGAGTGCCGAACTGATGCTTTTGAACTTCAGTGTTGGAGAAGTTTCTTGAGAGTCCCTTGCACTGCAAGAAGATCAAGCCAGTTAATCCGAATGGAGACCAACCATGAATATTCATTGGTTGGGCTGATACTGAAGCTCCAGCTGACTCAAAGTTCGAATTCTTTGAAAAAGACCTTGATGCCTGGAATGTATTGAAGACCGGAGGAGAAGGGGATGGCAGATTAGGAGAAGGTTGGATGGTGGCACCGACTCAATAAACGAGTTTGAACAACTCCAGGGGTTGGTGATGACCAGGGAATCCTGGCCTGTTGCAGTCCATGGGGTTCACAAAGATTTGATATGATAGATCCACTGAAGAAAACTCAATTGAAATATTTGTGAAAGAGCATGCTATCGAAATGTGAACCATGGCTCCAGATCTATTAACTATGCTATATGTTGGAAGAACTCTAATAGAGAATTCTCCCACAAGACCACCACCCCCCTGCCCAAATACTATCTCCTGAATTTCTAAGTGGTAACACTGCACTTGGTCTAGTATAGCATTCTGAGGTCTGCAGGCAGGTTTGGTGTTGCTCCCACCAACTCAAACAGTCAGATACAAGCTCTGAAATCTCCATTTCATTCTCCTCTCCATCTTCCTCCATCTAATCACCAACCTGTAGCACCATCTGTCGCTTGCCCTGGAAATGTTCTTTGTTCTTACAGTCTTAATCATTTTGCGAGAGGGCACGTAGATTGTCTATATATTAACTGTCTGAGAATTGAATGAAAACATTTGAGAAATGGAAATTTGAGCCTGCAGACAGGCCTGAACTGAAACTTCTTGACTAGGTTCCATAGAGTGGCCAAGTTGAATGTTATTAGTGATTTGAGTCCTATTGACTGTATCAACTGGGAGATGACCATTTTCTCCCTGAAACTAGCATTAAAGGTTTCTATATTACTTCAATTTGGTTGCACATCAGCTAAAAGGTGTCTTGTACCTGGTACTGTTACCTGCAAAAATTATTACTTATGTATCCATTGGGCATGATGTGCTGGAGTACAGACTCTATCTTTTGGACTTGACTAAGACAGAAGGTCAATATATATATATATATATATATTATATATATATATAATATGTATATATATATAACTTTTTTTCCCTCTAGTTGGTGAAAGTGAAAGTGAAGTCACTCAGTCGTGTATGACTCTTTGCGACCCCATGGACTGTAGCCTACCAGGCTCCTCCGTCCATATGATTTGCCAGGCAAGAATACTGGAGTTGGTTGCCATTTACTTCTCCAAGAGATCTTCCCTATCCAGGGACTGAACCCGGGTCTCCCGCATTGTAGGCAGATGCTTTATCATCTGAGCCACTAGGGATGTGGCCTCTAGTTGATAGTGGATTTCAAATCTACCCTCTCTATTGATACTGAGGATATGTTTCTGGCATTGGCTGCAAGTGTTAATGGCGAGCATGCCTGGAGCTGTGGTATTGCTGCTCATAAGAGCCCTTGGTGTGTTTGAGGACCATTTAATATCTCCATGGGTTGGAACCCTTCACTTTGGATTGGGTTGTATTCCTGCATTTTTAAGATATGCAGTCTACAGGCTAGAATGATGGTCTCTTGGGTGTCTCAGGAATCGAGAGGGTTGGTGATAAAAGTGGCAGCCATAAACCACAAATTCTGCCATAGAGACGCTGACACAAACATTCGTGGCCAACTGTCTGGTGGAAAGGCCCGGGTGACTCCAACAGTTTGGGAAGATTTGTTGTCCTCTAGTCTGCCCCATGGCTACTGCAGCCTAGAGTCTTGGTTTGGGAATGTTTAGGTTGGTATGATCACCACAACATCACAACTTTGTGATTTCCTCAAGGCAATAGGAAGCAATGCCTTGGTCACTACCACTTTTCCCCTAGGGAATTAAACATGATGTATGGGAAAGATAATTGGAGAGGGTTGTATATTTTCAATGTCAGCCTGCTTTCCCTTGTGCTTATTTTCTACCACTTCCTGTAAATTATGACCATGCTAATACGTGCTAGGTCATCTTTAACCATGAAGTAGGAATAAGTTCTAACCCAGCTGAATCTCTAAAGAAAGAATGATAACTCTTAGGGAGCACTAGGACGTTGTGAGGGCAATCAATTGATGGATAAGTGAGTTTTTTGCCAGTTTCCATTCCCTGAAAACTTGTGTAAGAAATGGAGGATTCTTTGGGAATTGACAGATGCTTTTCAAGAGAAGCACATATATTGATTTGCTAAAGCTGCCATAACAAAGTGTCCTATACCAGGGAGCATCAAGAAATGTATTCCAAACTTCTGAGGTTCAAGGCAGTAATTAAAGTCAGCTGATTTGTTTTCATTTGAGACCTCTTTTGGACTTTTACCGGCCATTTTCTGGCTTTGTCTTCACATAGTAATGTTTCTGTTTTGTCTCTGACTGATCTGCTTTTCTTATAAAGTGCCAATCGTATAAACTCAATTACCAATCTAGAGGTCCTATTTCCAAATAGGGTCAGAAAGAACTATAATTTCCTCACAGTTTCACTAAGTATAAAGTACAGAGAGTTAGAGCTTCAACATACAAATTTCGAGAGAAAACAACGTATTGTATAATATTGAGTTTCTTCTTTCCATTTTGTACTGCTGTATATGCATCTGTTTACCATGTTCACCCCAGTAGACAAGACTCCTGAACCCAAGAGAAACTGGTTAAGAGAAATGAGTTGTGCATGGATAATACAGATGAAACCAAATTTCAGTTTTTTTTGTTTGCTTGTTTGTTGTTAACCAATCTAGAAATCCTTACCACAAAGACATATGGGAAGGAAAATTGTTCTGTTTGTGAATGAATACTAAGGCATAAGATGATGCTCGTGATAAATAAACTACTAAAAATTTGTAAATACAAAAAGATATACTCTATATGTTTATGCTAGCAAATCAGTTCATTATAGAATTTTAAAAACTAATAGATTGCAGCCAGAAAATTAAAAGACTCTTACTCCTAGGAAGGAAAGTGATGACCAACCTAGAGAGCATATTAAAAAGCAGAGACATTACTTTGCCAACCAAGGTCCGTCTACTCAAGGCTATGGTTTTTCCCATGGTCATGTATGGATGTGAGAGTTTGACTGTGAAGAAAGTTGATCACCGAAGAATTGATGCGTTTGAACTGTGGTGCTGGAGTAGACTCGTGAGAGTCCCTTGGACTACAAGGAGATCCAACCAGTCCATTCTAAAGGAGATCAATCCTGGGTATTCTTTGGAAGGACTAATGCTAAAGCTGAAACTCCAATACTTTGGCCAACTCATGCGATGAGTTGACTCAGTGGAAAAGTCTCTGATGCTAGAAGGGATTGGGGGTGGTAAGAAAAGGGGACGACAGAGAATGAGATGGCTGGATGGCATCACCGACTCAATGGACATGAGTTTGAGTGAACTCCGGGAGTTGGTGATGAACAGGGAGGCCTGGCGTGCTGTGATTCATGGGGTCGCAAAGAGTTGGACACGACTGAGCGACTGAACTGAACTGAAGTAAGATTTAATGACAACATTTTTTCAGTTTGTTTAAATTCACCTGGTAATTGGGGTTACCCTCAGCCTTTCCAAGCTCATTTTGTATAGAAGAATACACATTCTCATACTTTCATGAGAGAATGTGGTTTTGGATGTGTTTTCAGATAGTCAGAAACCTTCTAAAGACTTGAGAGATTAGGTGCTACTGTTACCAAATAGCCATGTGCCCAACATAGTTAGGGTAAGTAATATCAGAACATAGGTGTTTTAAACCAAGGTGTTTTTATTGCAGGGCTATTTTTGTTGTAAGAAATTGGGTGGGTGATACCTTTGAAAAACGCTAACAGGCCTGGTGTCCTGTGATTCATGGGGTCGCAAAGAGTCGGACACGACTGAGCGACTGAACTGAACCCATCCCCACAGCTTTCAGCAAAGCCCACTTATAGGGAAGTTGAGGGAAGGGTGTGATTAGCTGTTGCAACCATCTTCCTGTAGACCCTCTGTTCTTGAGGTAAGGTCAGGGTCAGGTAACAGTGTTCCTGTAAACTTCCACAGAAATAAATATAATTTCCTACCCTGAAAGGAAAGGGGCCCACGTTTGACTTTCACCTTCCAAGGTCCTGGAAAGGAGGAGGGTGTCCCTCTGCATGCTGGCTCTCCTGTCTGGGAAAAATGCATCCAGCACCCATTCTTGGTCCTGCCAAAAGTGCCCACTCCCAGCTGAGGAGGTATGTCTCAGTTCTCTCTGCCTTCCTCTTACCAAGATCCTCATACTATACCCACGCATCTTCAATAAGGAAAACATGTGCCCAGTATGCAGTTGGCCTTCAGTCTCCTCAGTTTATCCAAATGGGACACCGGATCCCACAGACAGTGACCCACACAAATTGCCATGACCATAGGTCATGAATGTGGGGATAGGACACATTGGCTATTACTTTGAAACCCAGGCCACATCCATGAGAGGCTCTAGCAAGTGCTCTCAGCCTCTGGAAGACACAGTCTGTTTTGAAACTCTGCTGCTCGCTACTCAGCCTAAGGCCAGAGAACATGGAGGGTTGCAATACATCTTTCACTACACTCTGCAGATAATTTTGCTGTTGGTGGAGTTGGACTTCAAACTTCACTTATGTTCCTGTCCTAAGGGCTGCTGTTCCATGTCCATCCTGCCTCTATTACAGTCTTCTGTGTTGAGATTATTCAACCTGTGACTACAAGTTGGTAACCTGGATCATCATGGTTCATTTCCACTAGCTCAGAAACCATATTCCACTCTCTGTTTCTATAACTCAGGTATTTTAACAGCGTCGTGGGATTATCAAAATTTTGCTTCTGCTAACTTAAGTACTTTACCTAGCATAATGTCCTCAATGACATATATAGTGCAAAAAGGGCAACCGTTTATTTACTCTATTTTGGAGGTGTAGTTGATGCAGTATTTTTCAACAGTTTTTATTGAACTATAGTCACATTAAAATTTTGTTGGCTGTAAGTGAAAGTGAATCAATTTCATCTGTACATATTCACTTTTTTATATTTTTCCATTTGCTGCTGCTGCTGCTAACTCACTTTGGTCGTGTGCGACTCTGCTCAATCCCGTAGATGGCAGCCCAACAGGCGCCCCCATCCCTGGGTTTCTCCAGGCAAGAACACTGGAGAAAACTGTCATTTCCATCTCTAGTGCATAAAAGTGAAAAGTGAAAGTGAAGTCCCTCAGTGGTGTCCGACTCTTAGCCACCATATGGACTGCAGTATACCAGGCTCCCCCATCCATGGGATTTTCCAAGCAAGAGAACTCGAGTGGGATGCCATTGCCTTCTCGGATTTTCCATTTAGGTCATGAAAAATCAATGAATACAGTCCTTTCTTCTTTTGCATTTTTTAAACTATATTTTAAAATTATATCAGAAATATAAATGCTGTATAATATTGTGATGATTTCTGTCATTTATCAAAATTAATTTGTCACAGGTATCAGTGTGTTCTTTCCATTGTCAAGCCCATCCCACATCCTTCTTTACCCTATCCTTCTGGGTTGTTCCAGAGCACTAACTTTGGATGATCTACTTCAAGCATCAGAAAACCTAAATGATGATTTTCCTGCATTATGTATGTAATATTCTATATTTCACATGAGAAAATATGGGTGTAGCTTTTTCTATGTGAAATAAGAAATCTGTTTCATGTTTAAAAATCTACTTACATATGTCTTTCATCATATATTGAATCTTGTATGCTTCACATGTGGATAAGTACACACAAATTTTTCCTTCCTCAATATGGAATTCCAGATATTTCATATGTGAATATTATGCCTACATTTTACTAGTTGAATTGTGAAGTTGTATATATCCTATATAAACATCGCAATCAAGTTTTACTGACAAAAAAGTGTAATAAAGATATGGGAAGGCCAAATGGGTTTGGAATTAGCTCTATTTCAAAAATGAAATTCTGGCCACCACTGTTTCTTCATGAAATATGAAATTCTTCTTCGTATTTTTCATTTATATCAAAACAACATTTTTTTCCCCATGAAATACGAACATATTTGTATTTCTCATAGAAGTCTGGACAATTTCCCCCTATCAAATTCTCTATATGTCCCATATAAAAATCTAGGAACTAATCCTTCTTCATGGAAGTTGGAATTCTCTACATTTACATCTGAAGATCAAAATGGAGAAGACTTTCCAAGGAAATAAGGAAATCTCTCAATTTATATGACCCACTGGTATCTCAATTAATGAAATACCTGTGTTCCCTATTTACATCAGTGTCCCTATGCCTGGAGCTGACAGATTTTGGGCCAGGTTTTCCAGGATGGTTTGGTTAGATGGTACGTGTGGGGACCAGACAGAGAGCCAAGGAAAGTGATATACTCCTTCCTCAGAGATTGACTGAATTCCTGACACTGCTGTAACACAAGGCACAAGTTTTTGGATGGACTCTGCAGCAGCTGACCGAAAGTGAGGTCAGTGTGTGCGCCACCCAACCCCACTCCCTGCCCAGGACTTGCAGTTTGAATCCAAGGTGAGGACCTCTGACCCTCAGGGCTACCTTCTCTCACCAGAGTGGACTCCTCGGTACAGGCAGTCACCCACTGCCCCAGAGGCAATTTCAGGCTTGAGGAGGGTTGCAGCATCAGATTCCTAATCCTTGATTTGGTTGTTACTGGCCCTGCTGTCCCACTCACTGCTCAGGTTCTTCTCCATTGTTGCCCACTAAAACAGTTTCTGAGGACTCACCACAACTTTGTCTTGAGCCAGTTTTGGCAATGGGGTCACTGCTGCCAGATTGCCCATTATTACAAGGGGGTTGTTCCTGTGAGAAAAGGCCTGTCGATTCCGTTTGATTGGTTCATGATAGGGTGTGGAGGTCAGGGAGTAGAAGTGAGTCCCCTCTCACCAACATATTATGCATGTGTGATGTCACAAGACCCTGGGACAAGCATGTTTCACATTCCCTGCTCATAGGTTGTAGGCAAGAAACCAATTAGTGGGGAGTGGCTGAGCTTAGGGGAACCTGCTGTGCTTTGGTGTCCAGTTCCTTTGCAATTCTGGGCCAATACCAGTGCCACATGGAGAGTGAGACCAGAGGAAGGTGAGAGCACCCCTGGACCAACCTGAATCTGCTTAGTTGTGAGTATGGGTCTACAAGGTACATGGGACTCTGGACCCGCTGGTATGGTGGATCCATCTGGGAATGTTTCACGCACAAGGTGGCACACCGGGTGAGGAGGCCACTCTTATCAGTGGCGAATCGGTGGAGGAAAGCATGGTCCTGAAAGAGGGAGAGGTGTCAGAAATTGGGGAAGAGTTCCAGCTGCTGGTTGAAGACCTTGCTTTGAGAAGGTTCTAGTGATGGCAGAGGAGGAGCAGGAGCAGGAGTCCTTCCAGGAGTATGAGCAGGACCTGGAGGAGTAGGGCCAGGAACATCCAATGACAGGAGTCTAGAGTGATCAGCCTCCACTGGAATTTACAGAAGGTGTTGGTGTCCCTGCAGGTGGAGCTGAGCTCCGAGAATGAGAAAGACCCCAAAGCCTATCTTTGGCTCCAAAGGAAGGGCGATAAGAGGAGAAGGCATCCATTTAATCAGAGAAGTGCCATCATCCAGGGCATCGCTGGCTTCGAGTCCAGTGTCGTATATTCCCTGCCACTTCTTGGGGGTGAGTTGCTCAGGTGGAGGAGAAAGAACAGGAGCCGGAGAGGACCGGGAGTGATGGCACCGGCCAGGAGACAGGGGCCAAGTGAATTGGGGGCTCCGGGAATTGCAATCACTAAAGGCACAGTGCCAGAACAGCCTGGGAATCACTATACCTGTATGTCTGAGCGAATGACTATAGAAAACTGCTTTTGACTCACGTTTGAATAGAAGCCATACAGTTTGGCAGGAAATGTATGTCAGCAGTGACCAGAGACTGTGTACCAGAGTAGTGTTTCCAGAGAGTTATTTTTGAAATTCTGGGTTATCCAGAAAGGAGCAAGGTGTTGCAAGGTCAGTTTGTTCTGTGAAAACACCTGGCAATTCCAGAATGAGGTGACTGTTAAGGAACATCTCATTAGCATCAGTTGTATGAGACAGCTCCCTGGATGTCAAGGGTAGGAGCAGAGAGGCGTGGATTTAATTTGTCAAGTGATTTTGGTCAATTTTTCATACTCCTTTTCCTGCAGGATACTGAGCAACTCCTTCCACTACAATTCAGCGGTACGCAGGATTTGAAAAGTTGCTTAGGAGCTACAGTGAAAGGTACTTGGATTCGTGGCCTGGGGAAGACAGGAATTCAATCTGTGGCCACTTAGGATTCTTCATCATGCAGATCATTTGTGTAATAAAGTTTTATTTTGTGTAATAAGAGTAAAAAAGAGTTAGACATAGACATTAGAAGGGGGCAGAAAGAGCGACCCTTTGCCTCTCTTTAGACAAAGTTTACATAGGTACCAGTAGGACACTAATTAGAGAAAGAAAATGTCTCAAAAATCAGAGATCCTCACCCATAACATACATTCTGATAACACTGACACAACGTGTTTTGTTCTGCGCCATAAAATGGCTTAGCTCTCCCAGTAAACACATCATTTAATTACCATAACTTAAGCGAAAATTTATGTTAGACAAACATTCTGCTGTGTCAGGTAGGTTATGAATCTTAGGCAGAACTGTCTTGAAAAAGACAGAGAAAAGGGAAAGTGCATAGTTCATTAACATAGCTTAAGGAAATCATTTCCTTATGAAAAAGGCATTGGTTGGATTAAGACCTGAGAAAAGTTAAGTTCAGTTCTAATCAGGTGTCCTCAAGGCAGCACAGAATTTTAAAAGAAACCTCTTTTTAAATCTGTATAAAGAGGGGAAACAATCTGAAATTTATAGTTTGCTTCCTCCTGCCACTTAAGAGAGATAAAAAATGTCTGATACTTGTGGCCTGTTTCTCCCATTTGAAGACCACTGGTCTTCTTGCCAGTTACCCTCTAAGGCTTGATGATAATGCAAACAGCCACTGTCATTGCTAGAGTACCTGAAATTTTTTTAGAATGGTTCTCAGGCAAAAATTGAAGGATCTAGCAGGAGTGAAGTTGTGGGATCAAACTGAGCCTCCAAAAATTGGCAATTGATGTGGAGAAATTGCCAGCGAACAGGGCGGCTCAGCGTCACACGAGCCCTGTGCGGACTTTGCTTGTTTCATGGAAGATCATCATTAAGAATATATGTCCAAAACCATTTCAGTACTAATTGAGGGAGAAGGCTGTGAGGAGGCCAAGTGAGGAGACTGGAGGCTTGGCCATAACTTTTTTGTTTACAGGAATGTGGGTCATTTATTAACCTTATGGAGAAACTGATCCTCCATGGACCACAGAGTGACACAAGGCAAAAGGGAATCAGGATGAGTCAGAAGTGTGAAGAACTATGCACTAGGGAAGATTGAGATAGATGAAGCACCTTAACCGACAAAACTCACTACTTAGATTGCAAAATTACTCGGTTTCACTGAGCCTCTCTGCTGTCATTCAAAGGCCAACAACCCCACCCAGATTCTCAACTTAAATTTTGGCTCAGCTACTATTCCTCTTAAAAGTCCCTTTTCACAAAAGTTAGTGTGTCAGTTTGTACAAACACATGACCCACATTCCACCGTTGGTTTCTCTTTTTTGATCACATTTAACCTGTAATTTCCTTTGCATCTCTCTCACATCCCCAATCCTTCTGAGATTACTGGCCTTTGTGCAATACTACAGTAAATAAACTTTTTATTAATTTATTTCGTGCAACTGGAGGGTAATTACTTTACAATATTGTAATGGTTTATTTCCATGTATCAAGATTTATCAGCCCTAAGCATACTGGTGTTCCACACACACACACACAATTCCCGAATCCCCTCCCAACTTCTTGCCCACTCTCTCTCTCTGGGTTATCCCAGAGTACGATGTTGAGTCTCCAACTTCCAGTGTCAGACTCACACTGGTCATTTATTTCACATTTATATGGTAATGTCTATATTTGTGCGCTAGTGTCGCAAATCTTATCCCACTCTCACTTTATCCGTCTCAGTCCAGAAGTCTATCCTTTAGGTCTGACTCTTATAGGATGCCTTGTATATAGGATTGTCAGTACCATCTTTAAATTCCAAATACATACATTGATATTCAGTATTCGTCTTTCTCTTTCTGACTTTACTCTGTAAATGAGGCTCCATGTTCATCCACCTCGTTAGAAGTGAGTCAAATGCATTCACTATTATAGCTGAGTGCAAAAGATGAGCTGAGTATTAGACCACATCTTCCTTTTATCTACTATTATCTCTACATTTTGCTACATGAAGATTTGAAATTCTGTAGAAAATCAGTGTGTCCTTTCTCTTACATTAAATATTATATACTCATTATTTCCAAGATCTAACTCTGAGTACAGACTTTATCACATACTCATATATAATATAAAATCATTTCTAATTCACCACTGAGAAACTGGGTGCAGTTTTTCCCACATGAAATATGGAACCTCTGAGGTTCATTCGTGAAAATGGGTGCAGATAATCTTACCAGAATTTTGGATGCTAATTTCTTTATATTATTGCACTGGTTTTGCCATACATTGCATGAATCTACCCTGGGTGTACCTGTGTTCCCCATTTGAACCCCCCTCCCAACTGCCTCCCCATCCCATCCCTCCGGTTCATCCCAGTACACCAGCCCCGAGCATCCTGTATCATGCATCGATCCTGGACTGCCAGTTCATTTCCATATGATAATATACATGTTTTAATGCCATCCTCCCAAATCATCCTACCCTCTCCCTCTCCCACAGAGTCCTAAGACTTCTATACATCTGTGTATTTTTTTGCTGTCTCGTATACGGGGGTTATCGTTATCATCTTTGTAAATTCCATATATATGTGTCGGTTTACTGTTTTGGTTATTTCCTTTCTGGCTTATTTCACTCTGTATAATAGGCTCCAGTTTCATCCACCTCCTTCATGAAATAAGGTATGCTTTATATGTCATATATTTCCATCTAACTGAAATATGATGTATCTAACTGAAATATGGGGTTCTCTGTATCTCATACACTTAATTCTGCAAGCAGAGTTTCCTACATGCAATATGGAATTCTCTATATTTCATATATTCACTTTAATTCACCTGACAAGGAGATTTTTGACGTGGAAATTTTGGAATTTTGTTCCTTTCCCATATGAAAACCAAACTACAGAGTGTGCAATAAGACATACAATTTGAGTGCGGATTTGTCCATGAAATATGGAACATTCTATGTTTCAGTATGGAAATCTTACATCAGATATACTTATATGAAGTAGAGAAACTTTGTATTTGAGAAAAGAATTCTAGACACCAACTTTTCACCTCTTGCAGTGCCAGATGCTCTATTTCCCATATAAATAGCTGGGTGTTAATATTCCTTCCTGAAATGTGGAATTATCTGTACTTCCCTTATTAAAATATGAGTCCAGGTGTAATTTCTGAATTGGGAATAGTTCATAGTCTACATTTGAAAATATGTGTGCTGTTATTCATAAATATGTAATGTAAAGGAATACTGTATATATAACAGTTGAATTTTTAGGCATGAACTTTCCTGCATGAAATATGGAATTCAATACAGTGGAAGAAAATACTGAATTTTTTATATTGCATTTATGAATTTCTTTGTGCGCTCTTTCCCGGATGGCCAGTGTAAACTCAGGACAGTGGGTCCACAAATCGGGGGTTACATCAAGAAAAATAAAGAAATTCACAATTTCTGCTGTGTTGTTTTGTATGTTTATACTGGGAAGCAGATGTGGAGGGTTTGAGGAGTCACTAACAGTTAATCAAGTGATATGAGGCTCTCAAAGTCCTCCCTGTGGCTACCAAGGGACCTAATCTCTGATGAAACCCAGGATAGGTCAGAAGCGGAAGACCTGCCTAGAACAGAAAAATTCCATGCACGGGGAATCTGCCACTTCTGGTTCAAATTTGTGGGCCCATTGGGTGCTGTCTCATCCATTTTATCTGGGCTATGAGAAAAAGAGTTGCAGAACTGGAGGCATGGGTACACAATATACTTACTAGATAATGGGTGTTGGCTGCAGTCCTACCAATCGGTTCATGATTTACGGGTGATGGCCTTGTTGTTCTGATGAACACAAACTGATACTTGGTCTGTCCTTGCAGCTCTCTTAATCAGAACTGTCATTAGCACCAGGGACAGACTCTTCAGAAAAATGAGTTGTGTGCTACACAGTTCCCATACAAAACACTGAGTGAATTTGAGGGTGAGGTTTTTGGGATGTCTATGTGCTCATGCTAGTCCTAGCGAGCAGGCTGTGTTTTCCAGGAATAAGCTAATTTTCAGGAGTCCAAGATGAATGTCCATTCTAAAGGAGATCAGTCCTCGGTGTTCATTGGAAGGACTGATACTGAAGCTGAAACTCCAAAACTTTGGCCACCTCATGTGAAGTGTTGAATCAATGGAAAAGACTCTGACGCTGGGAGGGATTGGGGGCAGGAGGAGAAGGGGACGACAGAGAATAAGATGGCTGGGTGCCATCACGGACTCGATAGACATGAGTTTGAGTGAACTCCGGAGTTGGTGACGGACAGGGAGGCCTGGAGTGCTGTGATACATGGGGTCGCAAATAGTCGGACAAGACTGAGTGACTGAACTGAACTGAAGATGCATCTCAGGGCCTTCAGATAGAACAGCACCTCCTTTCGGGAACAGTTTGATATGCACAGACTAGGGGTTTTGGCCTTCATACATTCTGGGTGAGCAGAAGGTGACTCGTTACAAGTCGCAAATTAAATTCAGATGATGTCGGATGACGCTAGACTGGATTTTGTCTTCCAGCCCTGTCACCTCTATCATGTAGAGGCTCCTTGACCCAAAGCAGTTTGTAAACCATTCCCAGATGACAGCCTTGATGAGATGCCATGAAGAAGACCTGCTTTGCTGCTACATGATGAACTTGAATGTCAGACTGGAGACAATGTCATGCGACAGGACGGTGAGTGTGAAGGGGTGGGTACACATTTTTCCCTTGAAAAGAGGAAAGGACAGCTTTCATGTAATGAGGGTTCACACCCCGCCTACCTTGAGTTTGTCCTGGCAAGTGGAAGAACTCAGGCAACCCACGGATTGATGTAACAGCACACTGTTCTTTCGCAAGAAGCAATGGCAGTGAACTGATTGTTAAGGAGTAGCCAGCATCCCTGGTATGAGGCAGCACCCTGGATATGGAGAGTGGGGACAGAAAGGGATAGGTTAGCCTTGGTAGGTGATTTAGGTCCTTCCCCCATACCCTTTCTGTCCTGGAGCATCCTGAATCAGCAAGTCATTCCCCTTCAATTCAGTGGCACGAGGGACTTGAACATAAATCACAGTCCTACAGGCACCACAATTATAGTAACAGCATGAACTTCTTCAGGTTGTTCTGTGACCAAAATTTAGCAGGATCTAGCAGGATTGTAGACGTGGGTTCTCTCTGGGCCTGTACAGAATTGGCAGTTCACTTAGGAGTGCTCGGTGAGCTCAGGGTCTGACCAAACTTGTGCTGACTTTGCTGGTTTCCCTGGCATATCATCATTAAGGTTCTAGAGCCCAAAACTCTCAGTACTATTTCTGACTACTAGGACTAATACTAGGGAGAAGGCAACACCATGAAAGATAACTGAGAGGAGGAAAAGTGAGGAGACTGTGGGATGGGCACTGACAGGCATGTTTCCAGGAATCTGGGTCATTTATTTCCCTTGTGGAGAAACTGAGCATCTGTGTAACACAGCGTGACACCAGTGCATGAGAGCAGATGGATGAGACAGCCTGTGCGTACACCTACTGAATAACAGGTTCCCACTAGGGAATCTTGGGGTAGATGAAGCAGCCTGACCTACAAAAGTCACTACTCAGATTTACAGATGACTCAGCTGCACTGTGCCTCTGAACTCTCATTCTGTAACCAAGACCTCAACTACAGGTGCTTCCTCATTTTGGGCTCAAATTCTATCACTCTTCTGAAGAAATCAGTGAGTCTCCTTTGTACAGAGCTGTGCCTCACTATCCATCATTCGTTTCTCTTTTCATCATCACACTTACTTTGGATGTGCTTTGGCATCTCTCTCTCCTCCCACCATCATTTCGAGGTTCCTGGCCATTGTGCAATAGTATGGTGAATAATCTTTTCATACATTTATTCATTTAAATGAATGGTAACACGTTACAATATTGTGAGTGTTTTTACATTAATAAAATGAATCAGCCCAAGCTATAAATGTGTTCCTCACACACACCCCTTCCTTAATCCCCCTCCCACCTTCCTCCCCACTCACTCCCTCTTGATTGTCCCAGAGCACGACTTTGTGTGTCCTGCTTCCCCTACCAATTTCCCACTGATCATTTATTTTACATATACATGGCAATATATAAGTTTCAGTGCTATTCTCTCAAACCATCCTACCCTCACCTTATCCCACTCAGTCCACAAGTCTGTTTTTTATGTCCGTGTTTTATTCGATGTTCACTATGTAGGATTGTCAGTTCCATCTTTTTAAATTTCAAATACACGCATCGACCATGAACTGGTGATTCGTTTCACATATGACAACATACATGTTTCAATGCCATTCTCCCAAATCATCCCACCCTCACCCTCTCCCACAGAGTCCCAAAGACTCTTCTATACATCTGTGTCTCTATTGCTATTTCTTATACAGGGTTATCATTTGCATCTTTCTAAATTCCATATTTATGCGTCAGTATACTGTATTGTTGTTTTCCTTTCTGGCTTACTTCACTCTGTATAATAGTCTCCAGTTTCATCCACCTAATTAGAACTGATTCAAATGCATTCTTTTTAATGAATCACAATATTTAGTCGCGTAGAGTCTGACACGACTGAGCGACTGAACTGAACTGCACTGAATATTCCATTGTGTATATATACCACAGCTTTCTTATCCATTCGTCTGCAGATGGACATCTAGGTTGTTTCCATGTCCTGGCTGTTATAAACACTGCTGTAATGAACATTGGAGTACATGTCTCTCTTTCAATTCTGGTTTCCTCGGTGTGTATGCCCAGGAGTGCGATGGCTGGATCATAATTCTGAACTGACTATTCCATATGAAATCAGTAATTGTAATAATGTGACTCTGGGTATGGGAAAAAGCATCAAGGGGGAATATTTTCCTGGACCAAGAGGCTAGTAAAACAGTGGTCCAGGGACTTTTGCTACTTGCAAGGCCTGGTCCAATTTTTGCACACTCAGTGGCCCATCACTTCCCTAGACCTGGAAATGAGCCTTCCCAGCACTGCGGGACACAATGGCCATGAAATTGTGCCACATGGTCAGATATGTGGCTATGAAGTGACTCTGCTGCCTGGAAGTTGGTCCTTGCCAGCTGCCTCTACAAAGATTACATCATGACCATTGCAAGCTGCTGACCTTCAACTCCCTCTTTAAAAAAGTTCAGTCTGAAAATCAGGAATGAGGCACTCTGTGCTCTGAAAAAAAAATAAATAAATAACTGGCAGAACAGGCCTTCAGATAGTTAGATCTTTTCAGAAAAAGGTTTTATGAGTTCCAATTCTTGCATCTTCTCATACCTAGAAAAACACTGACGTCATTAATGGTGAAATCTGCGTTGGCTATTAAATTTTTTTTTTAACAACTAAAAATCAAAATAAAGTAGCTATGGTGCAGACATCCTGGGAAATAACTAATTCCAAGATATCCTGAAAAATGATATTACAGGTGTGATTTCAGATTAGACTCTGTGACCTAATGTAGAACTTAATGCTCCTGTAATGCATTTTTGGTTCTGTACTTTGCTTGCTGCCCGTAAAACCAAAGTTACTCCATTTTAAGATAAGATTGTTTTTAAGTAAAGTTTCCTAAAATTGTTTTTGAAAGAAAAAAAAAAGGAAAACCTTGAAAAAAAAAATTTCAAATACATGGATTGATATTCAGTATTGATTTTTCTCTTTCTGAATTTATATAAGAGTTTCCATGTTCATCCACCTCGTTCAAAGGAGTAAAATGCATTCCCTTATACAGCTGAGTAATTCTGCATTGTTGTGGATCAGTTCAGTTCAGTTCAGGTCAGTTCAGGCACTCAGTTGTGTCCGACTCTTTATGACCCCATGAATCACAACACACCAGGCCTCCCTGTCCATCACCAACTCCCGGAGTTCACTCAAACTCATGTCCACCGAGTCGGTGATGCCACCCAGCCATCTCTTTCTCTGTCATCCCCATCTCCTCCCACCCCTAATCCTTCCTAACATCAGACTCTGTTATAGGCACCATAAATTCTTTTCCCATTCATCTGCCTCTGTGTGCAGGTTTTACTGCATGAAGTTTTGAAATTCTGTTGAAAATCAGGTCACCCATTTTCCTACATTAAATATGAAACTCTCAGTCCTTCCAAGATCTAATGCTGAGCCCAGATTTTATCACATATAATGTCATTATCTTTATTTCGCTGATGAAAATCTGTGTGTAGATTTTCCCATCATGAAATATGAAACCTCCATAATTCATTCATGAAGCTAGGTGCAGATCATCTCCCCTGAATTTTGCCATTATCTAAATTTCACATATAAAAATCAAGGCACTTGTTTTCTTGCATAAAATACTGTATGTTTTATGGGCCATATTTCTCCATCTAGGTGTCGAAGTTTCTAAAGGAAATATGGAAGGCTGCGTATCTCACATACTTAAATCTGCAAGCAGACTTTCCTACATGCAATATGGAATTCTCTCTATTGCGTATATATTCTTTTTAATTCACCTGATGAGGAATTTGTGATATGGAAAATTGAGGTTTTCTTCATTTCTCATATGGAAACAAGGCTATAAATTATGTAAGAGTATATATGAAGTGTACATATTTCAGATATGAAAATTTGATTACAGATATTCACCGTGATACGTGAATTTCGCGTATTTCTAATATGGAAATCTTACCTCAGATATTCTTGTAGGAAATACAGAATCCTTACATCCCATATAAGAAATCTGAATACTGATTTTTCTCCCTGTGACAGGACAAATGCGATGTGTAACATATGCATAGCTAGGTGTAGACTTTCTTCTCTTGAGTGCTCTGTGGAATTCTCTGTATTTTCCTCATTAAAATATGAGCCCAGGTTTAATTTCTGACATAAGGAATGCTTGATATTCTACATTTGAAAATATGAGTGTTGTAATTTCTAAACTTTATATGTCATGAGATCGAGTACCCTATATGTGTCATTTGAAAAGCTTGGCACAGATTTCCCTGCAACCAATATGGAAATTAGTGTACAGGGAATGGGATTTTGAGTGCTTTATATTACATAAAGGAATTTCTCTGTGCACATTTTCCTACATGATATATGGAATCCCCTGTTTGTCACCTTTGAAAATATGGACATTCATTTGTACTCCATTCAATATTAAATTATCTATCAGTTCTGTTCAGTTCAGTCACTCAGTCCTGTCTGACTATTTGAGAACCCATGGGCTACAGCAGGCCAGACCTCCATGTCCGTCACCAATTTCCACAGTTCATGAAAACTCATGTCCATTGAGTCTGTGATGCTGTGCAACCATCTCATCTTCTGTCATTCCCTTCTCCTCCCCCCTTCAATCGTTCCTAGCCTCAGGGACCTTTCTAGTTAGTCAGTTTTTTGCATCAGATGGCCAAATTATTTAGTTTCCGCTTCAGCCTGAGTTCTTCCAATGTATATTCAGAAGTGATTTCCCTTAGAATGGTCAACTTGGATCTGCTTGCTTTCACAGGGACTCTCAAGAATATTCTCCAACAGGACAGTTCAAAAGCATCCAATCTTCCACGCTCAGCTTTCTTTCAAGGACAACATTCACATCCCTACATGACTACCGGGGAAACCATAACTTTTACTAGATGGACATTAGCTGGCAAAGTAATGTCCCTGTTTTTAACACGTGTCTAAGTTGTTCATAACTTTTCCGACAAGAAGCCAGCATCTTTGAACTTCCTGGCTGTAGCCGCCATTTGCAGTGATTTTTGTCATGAATTCCACAAGCTCCACACAAGGAATACAATTCGGGGCCAGGATCTTTTTTGTCCCAATGGAGCTTCCGCTTGTGAAAGACCGTGTGTTTCAGTTCACAGTAGGCCCTTTAGGGGGTCCAAGGATTGTGGCTTAAAAGCCCCACACCAGTGGGTGACTCCTCAAAACCTCAACACCTTCCTCCCAGTACAAACACACACAACAACACAGCAAACATTCTGAGTGTGTTTATGTCTCTTAAGGTCATTCCAGATTTGTGGAACCACTGTCCTGAGTTATCATCAGCCATTCTTTCCAATTTCAAGTCCTGAACAGGGGCATTGTAAAATATATTAACCAGTCTCCTGCTGTCTGTGGATGCCTTGTGCCTCCTCTTTGGGTTGCCCCAAATCTCATCTACTGCTGTCTTCTTGTCAGCATCTTCAGTGGGCTGGATAAACACACACACACACACACAGAGGCACAGGTGTTCCAGTATTGAAAATGTCTCTAGACACTGTATCCTGCCCTTTTGTTATCCTTTACCATTTCTTCCCACAACCCTTCAGTATTGACCTGAACCAGTCTTAAGCCATTACAACCTTTGCCTGTGGTGGTGAAAGGCCACATGGTGAGTGGAAATTGAGAGAAGACCCCAACTTCAGCCAAGAGGTAATGATACACCCGAATACCAAAACCAGACCAGGATGCCACAAAGAAAGAAATCTATAGGCCAATATCAGTGATGAACACAGATACAAAAATCAACAAATTTCTAGTAAACAGAATCCAAAAGCATATTAAAAGATTACACATCATGACCAAGGGGGCTTTAAAGCAGTGATGCAAGGATTTTTCAATATTTGCATTTCAACCACTGGTTACACCAGGTTAACACATTGAGACATAATAACAAAACAAAACAAAAAAAAGCATACGATTTTCTCAATAAATGCAGAGAAAGCCTTTGACCAAATTCAATATCAATTTATGATGAAATCCTCCAGAAAGCATGCATAGAACGCACATACCTGAATATAATAAAAGCCATATATGATAAAATCACAACAAACAGTATCCTCAATGGTGAATAATTGAAAGCATTTCTCAAAGTCAGGAATAAGACGTGTGCCCACTCTCACCAATACTATTCAACATAATTGTCTAAGTTTTAGCCACAGCAATCAGAGAAGAAAAATATATCAAAAGAATGATTGAGAAAGAGCAAATAAGCCTCTCCCTGTTTGTAAAGAACATGATCCTCTATATAAAATAAATAAATAAAGACACCAGCAGAAAGTTACTAGAGCTAATCAATGAATATTGTATCGTGGCAGGATATAATAATAGCATACAGAAATCCCTTGCATTCCTATACACAAACAATGAGAAAACAGAAAGAAATGAAGGAACCAATTCCATTCACCATTGCAGAGAATAGATTAATATACTCAAGGATATACCTATCTAAATAAACAAAGATCTCTACATAGAGAACTATAAAACACTGAGAAAAATCAAAGATAACACAAGTAGATGGAGAAATATACCATTTTCATGGATTCAAAGCATCAGTATAGTAAAAATGAGTATAATACCTAAAGCAATCTATGGATTCACGCAATCCCTATCAAGTTACCAACGGTATTTTTTTTTTAATAATTGGAAAAATAACTTCACAATTTGTATGGGGAAAAAAACAAACAGTAAACCTTGACTAGCCAAAGCAAGCTTGAGAAAGAAGAATGGACCTGGAGGAATCTACCTGTCTGACTTCAGACTATACCACAAAGCTACAGTCATCAAGACAGTATGCTACTGGACAAAGACAAAAATATAGATCAATAGAATAAAGCAGAAAGCCAAGACATAAATTCAGACAACTATGGACTCTTTGACAAAGGCGGCAAGAACATACAATCAAGAAACGACAATCTCTTTACTAAATGGTGCAGGGAAAACTGGTCAACCACTTGTAAAAGAGTGAAATTTAAACACTTTCTAACACCACACTAAAAAATAAACTCAGAATGGATTAGGGATCTAAATATAAGATGAGAAACTCCAAAACTCCTAGAAGAAATCAAAGGCAAAATACTTTCTGACATAAATCACAGCAGGATAGTCTATGAACAACTAATTTTATTCATGTTTGTTAAGGAAAATTTTTGGTTCTTTATCATTCCCTTACATTCATTTCTATATACTACATTACACGTTTGAGAATTATTTTGGCTTCTATCATTTTTCCAGTATTTATAGTACTTTAAATAGATATAGACAGCATATTAAAAAACAGACATTACTTTGCCAAACAACGTCTGTCTAGTCAAGGCTATGGTTTTTCCAGTGGTCATGTATGGATATGAGAGTTATACTGTGATGAAAGCTGATCGCCAAAGAATTGATGCTTTTGAACTGTGGGGCTGGAGAAGACTCTTGAGAGTCCTTTGGACTGCAAGGAGATCTAACCAGTCCATTCTAAAGGAGATCAGTCCTGGGTGTTCATTGAAAGGAATGATGCTAAAACTGAAAGTCCAATCTTTGGACACCTCATGCGAAGATATGACTCACTGGAAAAGACTCTGATGCTGGGAGGGATTGGGAGCAAGATGAAAAGGGGATGACAGAGAATGAGATGGCTGGATTGCATCACCGACTCGATAGATATGAGTTTGTGTGAACTCCGGGAATTGGTGTTGGACAGGGAGGCCTGGCGTGCTGTGATCCATGGGGTCACAGATAGTCGGATACTACTGAGCGACTGAACTGAACTGACAGAGTTTAAATTCTATTCTAGTTTCTTAATCTTTGACTTTTGAAACTTTTTATTAATTAATGTTTATAACTTTAGGAATTATGTCTTTAGAATCTATTTTCACTTTTGGATTTATTTCCTGAGTTGATTGCATGCTGGCCTTTTTACTCTCCCTTTTCTTCTCCTAGAAACCTCTATCTCCCACCTCACTTTGCTCTGATCCAAAAAACTCTGTGAATCCCTTTGATTGTATTTGGCTATGGAAAATTACTTCACCATAAACCTTGGAATTTATCTTCTGTCTGAGGATGCAGAATTCGTGATGCTTCTGTAACTCAGGGACCAAAACCCAGAGGCCACGAGGTGAATTCCAAATCTTTAGATCATTGTTGAACTCCTGACACCAAGGAACACTAAAAGAGACGCACTTTTAAAAGTTTCCATGCCTACATGGAAATCAAGCTCCGAGTTGAAGCCAGCAATTTCAGTGCAAGTCAACCCTCACCTTTTCTCCAGCAAAGCAGAAACACAAAAATAAATAATATAAAAGTGGTACCTGAAGGCATACCAAAGCCACAGACCCCGCAAAGCACCTTGCAGGACAATTCATTGCACTTCATAGAGAAGTGACCCAGCGCTTCCTGACAGACCACAGGCACAAGATCCCCCAACATTAAACCTTGGAAACTTACTGGTCCAATCCAACCCCCAAAATCAGCTTCCACAGTAAATTGGATCCATAACCCTCCAGCCTGCAGAAAGGGGACCCAAACCGCAGCACTCTAAACAAAATGAAAAGGGAGAGAATTATGCAACTGCTGAAGGTACATGCTAAAAACACACCAAAACAAACAAAAGAAGAGGGAATAGGAAGTCTTCCTGAAAAATAATTCAGAATAATGAGAGTAAAGATGTCTAACATCTTGAAAGCTAAATAGAGTTGTTAGTAAATACCTGGAGGCCCTACTGAGAAGAAATAAGCATGTTTACCATGGATCTAGAAGTAAAGAAGAATCAATTGATAATAATCAATGCAATTACTGAGATTAACAACACCTGTTAATCTGGAATGAACCAACAGTAGAATAACTGAGACAGAGAAACAACTAATTAGGTGGAGGAAGAAAGGAGAAGGCAATCGCACCCCACTCCAGTACTCTTGCCAGGAAAATCCCATGGACAGAGGAGCCTGGTAGACTACAGTCCATGGGGTCGCGAAGAGTTGGACACGACTGAGCGAATTCACTTTCACTTTTCACTTTCATGCATTGGAGAAGGAAATGGCAACCCACTCCAGTGTTCTTGCCTGGAGAATCCCAGGGACGGAGGAGCCTGGGAGGCTGCCGTCTATGGGGTCGCACAGAGTTGGAAACGACTGAAGCGACTTAACAGCAGCAGCAGCAGAAAGGAGGAAACAAACAAAACACATTGGGGTGTGTAAGAGAAAAGAAAAATATGAAAACACTGCAAATTTAAATCCAAAAATCAAATATTAAAAGCAGCAAGAGGAAAGATATAAATATCATACAAGTGGATCCCCATAAAGATAGCAGCTGCTCTTTCAACAGAAACTCTTCAGGCCAGTAGAGGATGGTAGAACATTCTCAAAATGATGAATGAGCCAAACCTAACACCAATAAGGATCTCATTCAGATATGAAGAAGAAACCAAATGGTTTAAGCAAAACTTTGAGCATTCATTAACATGAAACTGCCAAATTCTTAATGATGCCGTTAAACTGGGACACTGAGTTCATATGTCATCAGATTTGGAAAACTCATCAGTGGCCATGAGGGTGGAAAAGGTCAATTTTCATTCCAACAACAAAGGATGGTAATGCCAAAGAATGTTCAAACAAGCAGGCACTGTTTCTTCTTTCACATGCTAGCTGTATAAAACTCAAAATTCTTCAAAAGAACATAAACCAAGATCTTCCAGATATGAAAGCTAGACTTTGAAACAATCGACGAACCAGAGAACAATTAGGAAACATTCATTGGCTCCTAGAGGAAACAAGATAATTTCAGAAAATTGTTTACTTCTCTTTCACTGACTCCACTAAAGACATTGATTGTGTGTGTCAAAGCAAACTGTGAACAGTTTGAAAGAGACTGGAGTCACAAACCTTCTTACTATCACCTGAGAAATGTGTATGCAGCACAAGATGCAAGAGTTGGAACAAGGCATGGAACAATTGACCATTTTAAACCTGGGAAAGGTGAGGAGGAAGACTGCACATAATCACTCTGCCTATGTGAGATATACGCAGAATATACTCTTCAAAATGTCAGGATGGATGAATAATAAACTGGAATCAAGGTTTCTGGGATAAACTTCAACTCCTTTAGATATGCAGATGGGAACACTGTAAAAAGAGAAAGTGAAATGGAACTAAAGAGTGTCTTGATGAGGATGAGTGAGGAGAGTAGAAACGTTGCTGAGAACTCAACATTCAAAAGACCAACACAGGGTGCCGGCTCCCATCACTACTTGGCCGAAAGAAGGTGGAATTACCATGGAATCAGTGGCAGACTTAATTTTCTTGGGCTCCAAAATCACTGTGAATGGTGACTGCAGGCATGAAATTAACAGACACTTGCTTCTTGGAGGAAAAGCTATGACAAACCTAGATCTTGTGTTAAAAATAATTGACATGAGCTTATTAACAAAAACCTCCTCAGTCACAAACCTCTGCATAGATGTGAGTATTGTAATCTAAAGAAGGCTGTGAGCTGAAGAACTGATGCCTTCAAACTGATGTGCTGAATAAAACTCTTAGGGGTCCCTTGGACTGCAAGGAGATCAAATCAATCAATCCTCAAGGAAATCAAACCTGAATATACTTTTGAGGCACTAATGCTGAAGCTGAAACTCGAGGATTTTGCCAATCTGATGATAAGAGCCGACTTTGGAAAATACGATGACACTGGGAAAGATTGAGGACAGGAGGAGAAGGGGGTGACATAGTGTAAGAAGGTTGGATGGCATCACCAGTTTAATGGACATGTGTTAGAGCAAACTATGGGAAACAGTGAAAGAGAGGGAGGCCGGATGTGCTGAAGTCCAGGGAGTGACAAAAGAGTTGGACATGACTGAATGACTGAACAACATCAATCAAAATATCTCAAAATACTTCTTAAAGTCACTCTAAATATTATTTAGTAAAATAAATAACAACAACAACAACAAAACCCACACTTTAAGGTGGTAAACTAGAAGATGGGAAAATGGATTTTTTTTCCCTTAATATGGCAAAGATAGACTGTCAAAGAGACAAATCTTACAACTGAATAGATTCTCAACATTACATTGTAAGGAACATTTTATGCAAACAATAAGTGATAGAGTGTCATAGTTACTGTACTAATAGTAGACAAAACAGACTTTAAATAAAAAAATGGTATGAAACAAATGGCATTAAGTATACTCAGCTTAGTCATACAGTCGTATCTGATTCTGCCGCCCCATGGATTGCAGCATCCTAGGCCTCCCTGTCCAAAACCAACTCCCGGTGTTTTCTCAAACTCCTGTCCATTAAGTTGGTAATGCCATCCAACCATACATCCTCTGTTGCGCACTTCTCCTCTTGCTTTCAAACTTTCCCAGCAACAAGTTTTTCCAAATGAGTCAGTTCTTCCATCAGGTGGCCAAATATTGGAGTCACAGCTTCAGCATCAGTCATTCCAATGATTATATTAATTATATATTTTCTATTTTGGGGGATATTGCAACTGTTTTATTGTTTTAACTGAGGCTAATTATTTTACATTAATACATTGGTTGGTTTTGCCATACATGAACATGAATCCGCCCTGGGTGTACATGTGTTTCCCTTCTTGAACCACCCTCCTATCTCCCTCCTTCCCATATGTTCCCTCCAGGTCATCCCCGTGCACCAGCCCCGAGCATCCTGTATCATGCGTCCAACCTGGACTGGTGATTCATTTCACATATGACAACATACATGCTTCAGTGCCATTCTCCCAAATCATCCCACCTTCACCCTCTCCCACAGAGTCCCATAGAGGGTTTTATGTATCTATGTCTGTTTTGCTATCTTGTATACAGGGTTAAGGTTACCATATTTCTAAATTCCCTATATATGCGTTAGTATACTGTATTGATGTTTTTCTTTCTGGCTTACTTCACTCTGCATAATAGGCTCCAGTTTCATCCACCTTATTAGAACTGTTTCAAATGCATTCTTTTAGATTGCTGAAAAATACTCCATTGTGTACATATACCAAAGCTTTCTTATCCGTTCATCTGCAGATGGACATCTAGGTGTCTTCCATGTCCTCGCTATTATAAACAGTGCTGCAATGAACATTGGAGTACGTGTGTTTTTTTCAATTTCATCAGTGTGTACGCATTGAGGAGTGCGATTGCTGGATCATATGGCAGTTCTATTTCCAGTTTTTAATTGAATCTCCACACTGTTCTCCATAGTGTTTGTACTAGTTTGCATTCCCACCAACAGTGTAAGAGGGTTCCCTTTTCTCCAAACCCTCTCCAGCACTTATTGCACGTAGACTTTTGGATAGCAGCTGTTCTGACTGGTGTGAAATGGTGTCTAATTGTGGTTTTGATTTGCAATTCTATGAATACGAGGGATGTTGAGCATTTTTTCATGTGTCTGTTAGCCATCTGTATGTCTTCTTTGGAGAAATGTCTGTTTAGTTTGTTGGCCCATTTTTTTAATGGGTCGTTTATTTTTCTGGAATTGAGCTGCAGGAGCTGCTTGTATATTTTGAAGATTAATTCTTTGTCAGTTGTTTCATTTGCTATTATTTTCTCCCATTCTGAAGGCTGTTTTTCACCTTGCTTATAGTTTCCTTTGCTGTGCAGAAGCTTTTGATTTTAATTAGGTCCCATTTGCTTATTTTTGCTTTTATTTCCAATATTCTGGGAGATGGGTCTTGGAAGATCCTGCTGTGATTTATGTTGTAGAGTGTTTTGTCTGTGTTCTCCTCTAGGAGATTTATAGTTTCTGGTCTTACATTTAGATCTCTAATCCATTTTGAGTTTATTTCGGTGTATGGTGTTAGGAAGTATTCTAGTTTCATTCTTTTAGAAGTGGCTGACCAGTTTTCCCAGCACCACTTATTAAAGAGACTGTCTTTTCTCCATTTTATATTCTTGCCTCCTTTGTCAAAGATAAGGTATCCATAGGTGCATGGATTTATCTCTGGGCTTTCTATTTTGTTCCATTGATCTATATTTCTGTTTTTATGCCAGTACCATACTGTCTTGATGACTGTGACTTTGCAGTAGAGCCTGAAGTCCAACAGGTTAATTCCCCCAGTTCCATTCTTCTTCCTCAAGATGCTTTGTCTATTTGAGTTTTTTTGTATTTCCATACAAATTTTGAGATTATTTGTTCTAGTTCTGTGAAAAATATCGCTGGTAGCTTGATAGGGATTACATTGAATGTATAAATTACTTTGGGTAGTATACTCATTTTCACAGTATTTAATCTTCCAATCCATGAACACTGTATATTCACAGTATCATCTTTGATTACTTTCACAAGTGTTTTACAGTTTTCTACGTACAAGTCTTTTGTTTATTTAGGTAGATATATTCCTACGTATTTAATTATTTTCACTGCAACAGTGAATGGAATAGTTTCTTAATTTCTCTTTCTATTTTCTCATTATTAGTGTATAGGAATGGAAGAGATTTCTGTGTGTTGATTTTATAACCTGCAACAGTTCTGTATTCATTGATTATCTCTAGTAGTTTTCTGGTAGAGTCTTTAGGGTATTCTGTGTGGAGGATCATGTCTTCAGCGAACAGTAAAAGTTTTACTTCTTCTTTTCCAATTTGTATTCCTTTGATGTCATTTTCTGCTGTGATTGCTGTGGCCAAAACTTCCAGAACTAAGTTGAATAGTAGTGGTGAGAGTGGGCATCCTTGTCTTGTTCCTGACTTTAGGAGAAATGCTTTCAGTTTTTCACCATTGAGGATAAGGTTTGCTGTGGGTTTGTCATATATAGCTTTTATTATGTATGTAAGTCCCTTCTATTCCCACTTCCTGGAGGATTTTTATCATAAATGGATGTTGAATTTTGTCTAAGGCTTTGTCTGTGTCTATTGAGATAGTAATATGATTTTTTAAAATTTTATTTATTTTTTTTTCAAAAACAATTTTAGGAAACTTTACTTAAAAACAACCTTATCTTAAAATGGATTAACTTTGGTTTTACGAACAGCGAGCAAAGTACAGAACCAAAAATGCATTACAGGAGCATTAAGTTCTACATTAGGTCACAGAGTCTAATCTGAAATCACACCCATAACATCATTTTTCAGGATATCTGGGAAATAGTTATTTCCCAGGATGTCTGAACCATAGCTAATCTATTTTGACGTTTAATTGTAATAATAATAATAATAATAGCCAAAGCAGATTTCACCATTAATCAAGTGTTTTTCTACGTATGAGAAGATGCAAGAATTGGAACTCATAAAAACTTTTTCTGAAAAGGTCTAACTATCTGAAGGCATGTTCTGCTAGTTTTTTGTTTGTTTGTTTGTTTGTTGTTGTTGTTTTTGTTTTTCAGAGCACAGAGTGCCTAATTCCTGATTTTCACCCTGAACTTCTTTCGGGGGTGTTGAAGGTCATAAGTTTGCAATGGTCATGATGTAATCTTTGAATCTTTGTAGAGGCAGCTAGCAAGGACCAACTTCCAGTCAGCAGGGCCCCTTCATAGCCACATATCTGACCACGTGACACCATTTCATGGCCATTGTGTCCCACGGTGCTGGGAAGTCTCATTTCCAGGTCTAAGGAAGTGATGGTCCACTCAGTGAGCTAAAATTTGATCAGGCCTTGCAAGTAGCAAAAGTCTCTGGACCACTGTCTTACTAGCCTCCTGGAGGAAAATATTTCCCCGTGTTGCTTTTTCCCATACCCAGAGTCACATTATTACAATTATTGATCTCATTTGGAACTGTCAGTTCAGCATTATATCACAGGCTCAGTGAAACAAGTGATATAGAAAATAATATAGCCATAGCTAGCAGTTATTAGTAAAATAAGAATTATAAGTCAAGAACTTTCATTAGATAAAGCCTGGTATATCCCAAGTCACCTGACTTCATTCGTTAAATGATTATAGTCTGATGTTAATCTTGTGGTTGTACATTATGGAGCATCCGACAGATGCGACGCAAGAGAAACCGGCCCCAGCGGCACAGACGCAATGCGAGAGACGCCGGCCCCGGAGCAACGAACCACACAAAGAGGTGTGGCTGTGAGGAGCTACCCTACGCCTGAGGCCAGGGCTGGCGGCCGAGAGGAGCTACCCCACGACCAACAGGTGGTGGCTGCACGGACGCAGGAGGGCCGAGAGGAGCTATTCTGCGTTCAAGGTCAGGAGGGGCAGCCTTGAGGAGATAGCCCTCGTCCAAGGTAAGGTACAGCGGCTGCACTTTGCTGGAGCTGCTGTGAAGAGATTTTCCACGACCAAGGTAAGAGAAACCCAAATAAGACGGTAGGTATTGCTAGGGGGCATCAGAGGGCAGACACACTGAAATCATAATCACAGGAAACTAGTCGATCTGATCACATGGACCACAGCCGAATGTGGTCCACTGGAGAAGGGAATGGCAAACCACTTCAGTATACTTGCCTTGAGAACCCCATGAAGAGTAACAAAGGGCAAAATGATAGGATACTGAATGAGGAATTCCCCAGGTCGGTAGGTGCCCAGTATGCTACTGGAGATCAGTGGAGAAGTAACTCTAGAAGGAATAAAGGGATGAAGCAAAACCAATACCCAGCTGTGGATGTGACCACTGATAGAAGCAAGGTCCAGTGCTGTAAAGAGCAATATTGCATAGGAACCTGAAATGTTAGGTCCATGAATCAAGGCAAATTGGAAGTGGTCAAACGGGAGATGGCAAGAGTGAACGTCGACATTCTAGGAATCAGTGAATTAAAATGGACTGGAATGGGTGAATTCAACTCCGATGACCATTATATCTACTACTGTGGGCAGGAATCCCTTAGAAGAAATGGAGTAGCCATCATGGTCAACAAAAGAGTCTGAAATGCAGTACTTGGATGCAATCTTAAAAATAACAGAATGATTTCTGTTCGTTTCCAAGGCAAACCATTGAATATTACAGTAATCCAGGCCTATGCCCCAACCAGTAAGGCTGAAGAAGCCGAAGTTAATCGGTTCTATGAAGACCTACAAGACCTTTTAGAACTAACACCCAAAAAAGATGACCTTTTCATTATAGGGGACTGGAATGCAAAAGTAGGAACTCAAGAAACACCTGGAGTAACTGACAAATTTGGCCTTGGAGCACGGAATGAAGCAGGGCAAAGGCTAATAGAGTTTTGTCAAGAGAATGCACTGGTCATAGCAAACACCCTCTTCCAACAATACAGGAGAAGACTCTACACATGGACATCACCAGATGGTCAACACCGAAATCAGATTGATTATATTCTTTGCAACCAAAGATGGAGAAGCTGTATACAGTTAGCAAAAACAAGACCAGAAGCTGACTGTGGCTCAGATCATGAACTCCTTATTGCGAAATTCAGACTTAAATTGAAGAAAGTAGGGAAAACCACCAGACCATTCAGATATGACCTCAATCAAATCCCTTATGATTATACAGTAGAAGTGAGAAATAGATTAAAGGGACTAGATCTGATTGATATAGTGCCTGATGAACTCTGGACAGAGGTTGGTGACATTGTACAGGAGACAGAGACCAAGACCATCCCCATGGAAAAGAAATGCAGAAGAGCGAAATGGTTGTCTGAGGAGGCCTTACAAATAGCTGTGAAAAGAAGAGAAGCGAAAAGCAAACGAGAAAAGGAAAGATATAAGCATGTGAATGCAGAGTTCCAAAGAATAGCAAGAAGACATAAGAAAAACTTCCTCAGTGATCAATGCAAAGAAATAGAGGAAAACAACAGAATAGGAAAAACAAGAGACCTCTTCAAGAAAATTAGAGATTCCAAGGGAACATTTCATGCAAAGATGGGCTCAATAAAGGACAGAAATGGTATGGACCTAACAGAAGCAGAAGATATTAAGAAGAGGTGGCAAGAATACACAGAAGAACTGTACAAAAAAGATCTTCACGACCAAGATAGTCACGATAACGTGATCACTGACCTAGAGCCAGACATCTTGGAATGTGAAGTCAAGTGGGCCTTAGAAAGCATCACTACGAACAAAGCTAATTGAGGTGATGGAATTCCAGTTGAGCTATTTTAAGTCTTGAAAGATGATGCTGTGAAAGTGCTGCACTCAGTATGCAGGCAGATTTGGAAAACTCAGCAGTGGCCACAGGACTGGAAGAGGTCAGTCTTCATTCCAATCCCAAAGAAAGGCAATGCCAAAGAATGCTCAAACTACCGCACAATTGCACTCATCTCACACGCTAGTAAAGTCATGCTCAAAATTCTCCAAGCCAGGCTTCAGCAGTATGTAAACCGTGAACTCCCAGATGTTCAAGCAGGGTTTAGAAAAGGCAGAGGCACCAGAAATCAAATTGCCAACATCCGCTGGATCATGGAGAAAGCAAGAGAGTTTCAGAAAAACATCTATTTCTGCTTCATTGACTATGCCAAAGCCTTTGACTGTGTCGATCACAATAAACTGTGGAATATTCTGAAAGAGATGGGAATCCCAGACCACCTGACCTGCCTCCTGAGAAACCTATATGCAGGTCAGGAAGCAACAGTTAGAACTGGACATGGAACAACAGACTGGTTCCAAATAGGAAAAGGTGTACGTCAAGGTTGTATATTGTCACCTTGCTTATTTAACTTATATGCAGAGTACATCGTGAGGAACGCTGGGCTGGAAGAAGCACAAGCTGAAATCAAGATTGCTGGGAGAAATATCAATAACCTCAGATATGCAGATAATACCACCCTTATGGCAGAAAGTGAAGAGGAACTCTAAAGCCTCTTGATGAAAGTGAAAGAGGAGAGTGAAAAGGTTGGCTTAAAGCTCAACATTCAGAAAACAAAGATCATGGCATCTGGTCCCATCACTTCATGGGAAATAGATGGAAAAACAGTGGAAACAGTGTCAGACTTTATTTTTGGGGGGCTCCAAAATCATTGCAGATACTGATTGCAGCCATGAAATTAAAAGACGCTTGCTCCTTGGAAGGAAAGTTATGACCAACCTAGATAGTATATTAAAAAGCAGAGACATTACTTTGCCAACCAAAGTCCATCTAGTCAAGGCAATGGTTTTTCCCGTGGTCATGTATGGATGTGAGAGTTGGACTGTGAAGAAAGCTGATCGCCGAAGAATCGATGCTTTTGAACTGTGGTGTCGGAAAGACTCTTGAGAGTCCCTTATACTGCAAGGAGATCCAACCAGTCCATTCTAAAGGAGATCAGTCCTGGATGATCATTGGAGGGACTGATGCAAAAGCTGAAACTGCAATACTTTGGCCACCTCATGCGACGAGTTGACTCACTGAAAAAGTCTCTGATGCTGGGAAAGGTTGGGGGCGGGAGGAGAAGGGGACGACGGAGAATGAGATGGCTGGATGGCATCACCGACTCTGTGGACATGAGTTTGAGTGTACTCCGGGAGTTGGTGATGGACAGGGAGGACTGGAGTGCTGTGATTCATGGGGTCGCGGAGATTCAGACACAACTGAGCGACTGAACTGAACTGAACTGACCTTTATCTGAAGATTGGTTGCTGAGATAAGCCTTAGAAACTAACCTAGATTGTCCTTTTAATAACTTAATTAAATCTTTTAGCAGTATCACGTAACAAGGAAGTGTCTCAGCAGTGAGTCTTAGTAAACACTAGACATTATCAAAACTAGAACGTTAATTTAACAATTAACAAAACTTAATATTCCATGATTTTTCATTATGGAGGCCCTGTAGTCAGGGAGGCTTTAACCCATCAAATAAAAACTGAGGTTTGTCAGGGAGCTGGGAAAAGCCAAGCAGCCATCTTGGTTTCCCCATAGCCCTGACTCTGATTTCCAGCTATTGTTTTTAATTTTCCAATTTAGAAGCAGACTGTTGCAATGGTTTAAGAACATTAGGATGACATAAATATAACAGAGTTTTTGTATAAGCAGAATGAGCTTTTACATGTCTACAAACCAGACATTTCATTTAATTTCTAAAACTAACATAGGATCAGGCCTATGGTAGAAAAGCATTTGATTTATAGGCAGAGGGCTAAGAAGTCAAGAAAACTTTATAAATAATCAAACGAATCAGGTCCAGCATCTTGGGCAAGCTGTCTACCTCTGATGTCGTCGTCTTTGCATCCTGGTGTAGTGTAGTTTCTTCTGAAAAATAGTCATTCCATCCAGGTTGGAGACAGTCCTTTAAATTATGTCCATTTTTTTTTTTTTCTTTTAAAGTCATGGTTGCAGGTCACGAGGCATCTGATCTTTATCCAAATATAGATCACTGAGATAAGGTTCAGAAACAAACTTAGGGTGTTTTTTAAGAATTCAATTAAATTTTACATTGATATCATATAACAGCAAGGAACTGTCCAAGAAATGAATCTTACTACCTCCATTGGTAGACCGCCATTAACAAACTGGGATTTAAGATTTATTGAAACATCCTATTCTCCCTAAAATCACCCTCATTTTACCAACTATAACCAAATTAAGACTTGTTTAAAAAAATAGATCTGTTCTCAATAAACAAGACCTGATTTTTTAATATAACCTTAGACCTTTTTTTTTCGTTTTTTTTTTTTTTTTTGCTGAGACTTTTATGGAGTCTTAATCTTAACTTATTATTTATTTATTTATTTTTTAATGGGAGGCTAATTATTTTACAATATTATTTGGTTGGTTTTGCCATAGACTGACATGAATCCGACCCGGGTGTACATGAGTTCCCCCTGCTGAACCCCCCTCCCACCTCCATACACCCTTTATCCTCCTTCTTGGTCATCCCCGCACACCAGCCCTGAACATCCTGTAACATGCATTGACCCTGAACTGGTGATTCGTTTCACATATGACAACATACATGTTTCAATGCAATTCTCCCAAATCATCCCACCCTTACCCTCTCCCACAGAGTCCCAAAGACTCTTCTATACATCTGTTTCTCTATTGCTGTCTCGTATACAGGTTTATCATTTGCATCTTTCTAAATTCCATATATATGCATTAGTATACTCTATTGGTGTTTTTCTTTCTGGCTTATTTCACTCTGTTAATAGGCTCCAGTTTCATCCACCTCATTAGAACTGATTCAAATCCATTCTTTTTAATGGCTGAGTAATAGTCCATTGTGTATATGTACAGCTTATCCACAGCTTTCTTATCCATTCTTCTGCAGATGGACATCAAGGTTGTTTCCATGTCCTGGCTATTATAAACAGTGCTGCAATGAACATAGGAGTACATGTATCTCTTTCAATTCTGGTTTCCTCACTGTGTATGCCCCGGAGTGCGATTGCTGGATCATATGGCATATTTCCAGTTTTTTGAGGAATCTCCACAATGTTCTCCATAGTGGCTGTACTAGTTTACATTCCCTCCAACAGTGTAAGAGGGAATGTTCTCGCCACACACTCTACAGCATTTATTGCATGTAGACTTTTGTATAGCAGCCATTCTGACTGGTGTGAAATGGTATCTCATTGTGGTTTTGATTTGCATTTCTGTGATTATGAGGGAGGTTGAGCATTTTTTCATGTGTTTGTTAGCCATCTGTATGTCTTCTATGATTCGTTCATTATTCAGCAGCACATTGTTCAGCCTCCATAAGTTGGCATTTTTAATACTTTTTCTCCTGTAATTGAGATTTAATCTTACTGCATTGTGATCAGAAAAGATGCTTGGTATGATTTCAATTTTTTTGAATTTACCCAGGCTAGATTTATGGCCCACGATGTGATCTCTCCTGGAAAAGGTTCCATGTGCGCTTGAGAAAAAGGTGAAATTCATTGTTTTGGGGTGAAATGTTCTATAGAGATCTATTAGGATTAACTGGTCTATTATATCATTTAAAGTTTGTGTTTCCTTGTTAATTTTCTGTTTAGTTGATCTATCCATAGGTGTGAGTGGGGTATTAAAGTCTCCCACTATTATTGCATTGTTGTTAATTTCCCCTTGCATACTTGTTAGTAATTGTCTTACATATTGTGGTGCCTCTATGTTGGGTGCCTAAATATTTATAATTGTTATATCTTCTTGGATTGATCCTTTGATCACTATGTAGTTTCCTTCTTTGTCTCTTTTCACAGCCTTTCTTTTAGTCTATTTTATCTGATATGAGTATTGCTACTTCTGCTTTCTTTTGGTTTCTATTTGTGTGGAATATCTTTTTCCAGCCCTCACTTTCAGTCTGTATGTGTCCCTCGTTTTGAGGTGGGTCTCTTTTAGACAATATATATGGGGGTCTTGCTTTTGCATCCATTTAACCAGCATTTGTCTTTTAGTTGGGGCACTCAACCCATTTACGTTTAAAGTAATTATTGATAAGTATGATACAATTGCCATTTTCTTTATTGTTATGGGTGCGAGTTTATACACTCTTTCTGTGTTTCCTATCTAGAGAAGATCCTTTAGCATTTGTTGGAGAGCTGTTTTGGTGATGCTGAATTCTCTCATCCTTTGCTTGTCTGTAAAGCTTTTGATTTTTCCTTCATATTTGAATGAGATCCTTGCTGGGTGCAATAATCTGGGCTGTAGGCTATTTGCTTTCATCACTTTAAGAATGTCTTGCCATTCCCTCCTTGCCTGAAGAGATTCTGTTAAAAGATCTGCTGTTATCCTTATGGGAATCCCCTTCTGTGTTATTTGTTGCTTTTCCCTTGTTACTTTTAATATTTGTTCTTTGTGTCTGATCTTTGTTAATTTGATTAATATGTGTCTTGGAGTATTTCGCCTTAGGGACTCTATGGGTTTCTTGGACTTGGGTGATTCTTTCCTTCCCCATTTAAGGGAAATTTTCAACTATTATCTCCTCAAGTATTCTCTCATGGTCTTTCATTTTGTCTTCTTCTGCTGGGACTCCTATGATTAGAATGATGGGGCGTTTCACATTGTCCCAGAGGGATCTAATATTGTCCTCATTTCTTTTAATTCGTTTTTCACTTTCTGTCAATTCATTTCTACAATTATATCTTCTAGCTCTCTTATCCTGTCGTCTGCCTTCGTTATTTTACTGTTTGTTCCATGCAGAGTGTTTCTGATCTCATCTATTGCATTATTCATTGTATATTGACTCCTTTTTTATTTCCTCTAATTCCTTATTAAACATTTCTTGCATCTTCTCAATCCTTTTCTCCAGGTTATTTATATGTAACTCCATTTTGCTTTCCAGATTTTGAATCATTTTCACAATTAAAATTCAAAATTCTTTATTAGGTAGGTTTCCTATATCTTCCTCTTTTTTGTATTGGTGGACATTTATCCTGTTCCTTTACTTGCTGGGTATTTCTATGCCTCTTCATCTTGCTTATATTGCTGTGCTTGGGGTGGCCTTTCCGTTCTCTGGCAGTTTGTGGAGTTCTCTTTATTATGTAGTTACCTCATTGTGTGTAGGGTTGGATGGGTGACTTGTCATGTTTCCCTGGTTTGGGAATCTTGTGTCGGTGTTCTGGTCGGTGGAGCTGGATTTCTCTCTGGAGTGCAATAAAGTGTGCAGTAATGAGGTTGAGCGGAGAAAGCAATGGCACGCCACTCCAGTACTCTTGCCTAGAAAATCACATGGACAGAGGAGCCTGGTGAGCTGCAGGCTATTGGGTGGCTACTAGTCGGACACGACTGAGCGACTGCATTTTCACTTTTCACTTTAACACATTGGAGAAGGAAATGGCAACCCACTCCAGCGTTCTTGCCTGGAGTTTCCCAGGGACGGCAGAGCCTGGTTGGATGCCATCTATGGGGTCTCACAGAGTCGGACATGACTGAGGTGACTTAGCAGCTGCAGCAGCAATGAGTTTGAGATGTCAGTGTGTTTGAAGTGGCTTTGGGCAGCCTGTATACTGAAGCTCAGGGCTGTTCTCTTGTGTTGCTGGAGAATTTGCGTGGTATGTCTTTCACTGAAACTTGTTGACCCTTGTGTGGTGCCTGGTTTCAGTGTATGTATGGAGGCATTTGATGGGCACTTATCAATTAATGTTCCCTGGAACAGGAGATCTCTGGTGTTTTCAGGATTTGGACTTAAGCCTCTGTCTCTTGTTTTCAGTGTTATTCTTGGAGTAGGTTCAAGATTTCTCCCTCTGTTACTTGCAAGGCAGTTCCTTCTGTTAAAGCTCTTCTGTTTGTTTGTCTCTTCAGTGTCTAATTCCCATCCTGACACGTTGGGACGGTGGTGGACACTTATTTTCCAGCTCACCTGTTCAGCCCTGATGTGGGGATGGAGGAAAGCTGCTAAAAAATATCACTGGCCTCTGTGAGGAGTGCTCGCAGTCTCTCAGCTACACTGGGATTGATCCCCCTTGTGGCAAGTGTGTCTTCCCTGTCTATGCTGCTCAGGCTCTAGGTTACTCTGCCAGGAGCTGTCCATGGCCGGCTCTGGGTTGCATTCACTTCCCAGGTCTGAGTGGCTCAGGTTCAGGTCCTTGGGTATTCCACAAAGGCATAGACTTGGTTGGGCCTGCATTTTGTACCTTCCCCAGTCTGAGCAGCTCAGGTGACCAGGCGTTTGGCGAGCACTGTCACTGTGATTTATCACCTCCCCTGTCTCTGCCTCTCGGTTTTCTGGGTGTACAACCGGCACACCTTCTCAGGTGGATATTGACCGACATGAACCCAACAAGTCTTGGTTAACAATGAAGCCTGCCTGCAGCTTGATATGGGAAGCCTATCTGGGGCTGCAGCTGACCCTTCAAGTGCTGGCCGCCCTCCATGCCAGACCCGGTGGGGAATGGGGGATGGTCCGACAGCAGCCTGCTTGCTCTGCTCAGCCCTTTGTTCTGTGAGTGGGGCTGATGGAGTCTTAGGTTGGGGCTTTTTGCCTTTTCACAGGCTTTTCACCTTGTAGCTTCACAGTCAACTTAGCTATCTCCTGTTACCGCCTTCAGATTGCCCCCGGGGCATTCAGGCCCTGTCCTCTCTCTAAGCATTTCTGCCATGCCTCCCTGCCCAGCCCCCGCCTGCTAGTGGGGGTTGAGGGCGTCTGCGCCTCCTCTCCATTGAGAATTTCCTCTGGGAACTTAGTCTGTGGGTTTTCATGATTTATTTCTTTTTCTCCCGGTTATGTGGCCTCTGAGGTTCCAAAGCTCACCACAGACTCGTCCATGAGTGTTTCCAGGTGTTTGGGAAATTCTCTCTCTTTTTTTTTTTTAGGCCTTCCTTCCTAGAACAGAGCTCCGTCACTCCCTCTTTGTCTCTCTTTTTATCTTTTATACTATTTCCCACCTCCTTTTGAAGACTATGGGCTGTTTTTCTGGGTGCCTGATGTCCTCTGCCGGTATTCAAAAGTTGTTTTGTGTGATTTACTCAGCATTCAAATGTTCTTTTGCTGATTTTGTGGGGGAGAAAGTGGTCACCCCATCCTATTCTTCTGCCATCATCTACTCCTTCTAATTTTATATTTTCATATTGTCTTTATATTAATGATATATTGATATATCACACACACACACACACACACACACATAGTTTCACATCATTAAAGAGTTACAGTTACCTAATATTTGAATCCTTTAGGCTAACATGAAGTGTAAAACAAGCAAGGATTATAGTCCAAGAATAGACATCCAGCAATAAATATCCAAATCATTCAAGAAGAAGATAAGACCCCTAAGGGAAGAGAAAACCTAAACGACAATACAAACCAGTGGACTCAACACAGACCTGCAGAGCATTCCATTCCAAAAGAACAGAAAAATGCACATCTATCTCAAGTGCACATGGAACAATCTCCAGAACATTCCTGATAATTGGGTTTATATTAAGCCATGGAATTTCCATTAATTATGTAAATCATACCAAATACGGTATCTGGCATCCAACCATGTAAATGGAAATCAACAGTGGGAGGAAAATTTGAGAAATGTAATGTGTGGAAAATTAAACAACACATTCTGAAGGGCTCAATGAGGCAAAGAATAACTCACAGGGGAAATAAGAACATATTCTGAGGTGATTCAAAATGAAACACAAGGTAGCAGGTCATCAGAGTGGAAACCCACATTTATTTAAGCTTACATAAAATGAAAGTTCTGCCATCCTGGGAAGAAGCTAATGCCTTCTTCAGAAGCCGAAAACAAAAACCTTAATTCACAGCAAAGAGAAAGAGGAAATATTGGTATGGGTATAAGATAATATAGATAGTAAAACAATAGAGAAAATTGAACAAAAATCAAAATTAGTAAAAAGAATATTAGGTAAACTAAGCAAAGAAAAAGAGAAGATTTAAGTACTGAAATGAGTATGAATAAGATGTCATTTCTATTAAACATACTAAATAAAGAGGAATTTTAGGTATTTAGGACAGGTATTTCTGTCAACAAAAGTCTCAAGCTATGTAAAGCAGTCAAATTGCTAGATTAACAAAGAGACTAAAACAATTTTAAAAACTGGAAAGAAATGAACAGATTCATTAAAAAAAAGAGGTAGAATTGGTTAACACACTGTTTGTAAATAAGCCCAGAGAACTGGACATTTTTTATGCTGTACTATACTGATTTTTTGCTGAGCATATCATTCGTTGTAAATGAAAGGAGCAGGTGTACAATACATGTACACACACACACACATATTATATTATACTATTATATCACATATAATATATATTAATGATATATAATATATAATATTATACATTATTAAAATAATTGTTTACATATATTATAGTGTATATTGTATTGTAATATGTGTATATATATATATATATATACAAGCAACCCTTAAAATGATATTTCATGTGTTAAGTCACTACACTCCTGTCTGACACTCTGCATCACACAGACTGTCGCCCATCATGTATTCTTAATCCACTGAATTCTCAAGGTGAGGAAATAGGACTTGGTTTTCACGCTTAGTTCCAGGAGATCGTCCCAACACTTGGATCGAACCTGCATATCTTATGATTTCTGCGTTAGAAGGCAGGAAACTTACTACTAGTGCAACCTAGACAGCCATATATATATAGCTAAACATATACTTGCATATGTATATGTGGAAAGTTTACGTATATTATCTTGCTGTATATAGCTAGCAGTATATATTCTAAAGGAGATCAATCCTGGGTGTTCATTGGAAGGACTGATGCTAAAGCTGAAACTGCAATATTTTGGCCACCTCATGCGATGAGCTGACTCACTGGAAAATAGTCTGATGCTAGGAGGGATTGGGGTTGGGAAGAGACAGGGACGACAGAGAATGAGATGGCTGGATGGCATCACTGACACGATGGACATGAGTTTGAGGGAACTCCGGCAGTTGGTGACGGACAAGGAGACCTGGCGTGCTGTGATTCATGGGGTTGAAAAGAGTCGGACACGATTGAGCAAATGAACAGAACTGAACTGATGCATTTTGCAGGAGGTATAAAATTTCAGGCATGTCCTTGCAATTAAAGACTTGTATCAAGAGAGTTGGATTGTGAAGAAAGCTGATTGCCGAAGAATCGATGCTTTTTAACTGTGGTGTTGGAGAAGACACTTGAGAGTCCCTTGGACTGCTAGGAGATCCAACCAGTCCATTCTAAAGAAGATCAATCCTCGGTGTTCTTTGGAAGGACTGATGCTAAAGCTGAAGCTCTAATATTTTGGTCACCTCATGCGACAAGTTGACTCACTGGAAAAGACTCTGAGGCTGGGAGAGATTTGGGGCGGGAGGAAACGGGGGCGACAGAGAATGAGATTGCTGAATTGCCTCACCAACTCGATGGACATGAGTTTGAGTGAACTCCGGGAGTTGGTGATGAACACGGAGGCCTGGCATGCTGTGACTCATGGGGTCGCAAAGAGTCGGACACGAATGAGAGACTGAATTAAACTGAACTGTATTGAACTGATCAAGTCCTTAGTTACTGCAGCTGCCACCAGTGTTGCCTGAAGGACTGATTCCAGACAGAAAGAATAGGTACTAGCCCTAGTTAAGGTGTTTATCAAAGGGATTATTTCAAGGAGCCCAGATTTTTGCATCTTCCCTTTAGTAAAAAATATCTCAATCCATTCACTTTTGGTGTCCAGTGTTTCTTCATTAACCATAATATTTGGACATTCTCCATACCTGATCATTGTACCAAAACTTTTGTAAAACCTGGCTCCATCTATCCTTGTTCAGAGCAGTCTTTTTGCAATACTTGAGAAGTTACTCCTCATGATAAAATCCTTCTTAGGATGAAAGTCCTGCTGAGGAAAACATAATTTTCCACTTTTAGGCTATGCGTTTTTCCCAATCAGTAGCACACATTCTCGGAGCACACACAAGCCACTCCAGCATTCTTGCCTGGAAGATCCCATGGATGGAGAACACTGGTAGGCTGCAGCCCATGGGGTCACTAAGGGTCAGATACAACTGAGCGACTTCCCTTTCACTTTTCACTTTCACACATAGGAGAAGGAAATGACAACCCACTCCAGTGTTCTTGCCTGGAGAATCCGAGGGACAGGGGAGCCTGGTGGGCTTCTTTCTATGGGATCACACAGAGTCGGACACGACTGAAGTGACTTAGCAGCAGCAGCAGCACACATTCTAATATTGCGATATAAAGGATTCTTGTGCAGCACCTCAGTTTTAACCTATGCTTACTAATTCCTACTTACCATAGTTCTGAAAGTCAAAGGTCAGCTATTACTTATTAAAACTTGAGGGGATTCATGGATTCATAAAATGGTGACATCATTTTATGAAAACATAGCACCACATTTGTTTGCTTTATTTTAGGAACCTTTTCTTTACGTTTATGACAAATTAGTGAAGTGAAGGGACACTTAATTGTAGATTCTGAAATTATTCTGGCTAACTTAGTTCTGCATTTCAAGTGTGTTTGTTTGTTTTTGCTAAGTCTATACATACTAAAGCAGTCTTAGGTACATATTTTACTTGACATGCCCTGGATACTTTATTTGTCACTTTCACAAGTTGGCCAAGGACTGATTTTCTTTCTTCAATTGAAACAAAATGATTAAAATTTGGAGCATAATTAGCTTACAATGTTGTGTTAATTTCTGCGGCCCAGCAAAATAAATCAGTTATTAGTAAATATAGCAGAGCCTCCCTTTTGAGTGGTCCTCCCATCTCCCTCTTGTACCTCCTCTCCTACCCCACAACCCACTCCACTAGAGGTCTCTATAGCACTAGTTATCTACTACGTACTTGGTATTTTACATATGTCTGTGCAATTTGTCAATGTATTCCATTCTCTCCTTCCCACACCGTGTCCACAAGTCTGTTTTCTATGACTGCATCTAGTCCTACCCTTCAGTTGGGTTCTTCAGTACCTGTTTTCTAAATTCCACTTATATATATTAATATGCAATATTGGTCTTTCTGTTTTTTAATTTCTTCACTGTGTAATAGGCTCTAGATTCATCTGCAACCCTGCAAATAATCCAACTTTCTCCCTTTTTATGGGTGAGTAATTTTCCATCCTATATATGGAATATAGCTTCTCTATCCATTCTTCATTTGATGGACACTGAGGTTGCTTCCCTTTATTGGCTACTCTAAATGGTTTTACAATGGTTACTGGCATACACATGTATTTTTTGTTTAAGGTTTTCTTTTAATATATGGCAAACAGTGTGATTATTGGGTTATAGGCAGGGGCTTTCTCTTTTCTCCACACCTTATCCTTCAAATATTAGTATGCAATCATATAAATATATATATACACGTATATATTTACTTCTTTATTTGGTTACAACAAACTTCAATCACTGCATGTGGAATCTAATTCCAGGGCCAGGGATCATGGAGTCTTAGCCTCTGGACCAGCAGGGCAGTTATAGATTTTTTTTTTTTTTAATGATGGCCATTTGGAATGGTGCAAGGTGATACATCATTGTAGTTTTGATTTGTGTGGTTTTAATTGCGGTAGTTTTTACTATGTTCAATTGTTGGAGAGTTTCTATCACATATGATTGTTGGAATATATGAAAGATTTTTCAGCATCTATTGAGGTGATCATATGGTTTCAATCCTTCAGTAGGGGATTGGAATGCAAAAGTAGGAAGTCAAGATACATTTGGAGTAACAGATACATTTGGAGTAACAGATACATTTGGCCTTGGAGTACAGAATGAAACAGGGCAATGGCTAATAGAATTTGGCCAAGAGAATGCATTGGTCATAGCAAACAGCTTCTTCCACATCACAAGAGAAAACTCTACACATGGACATAACCAGACAGTCAGCACTGAAATCAGATTGATTATATTCTTTGCAGCCAAAGATGGAGAAGGTCTATACAGTCATCATAAACAAGACCAGGAGCTCACTGTGGCTCAGATCTTGAAATCCTTATTGACAAACTCAGACTTAAATTGAAGAAAGTAGGGAAAAGCTATCGGCCATTCAGGTATGACCTAAATCACCTCCGTTATGTTTATACAGTGGAATTGAAGAATAGATTTAAGGGACTAGATCTGATAGAATGTCGGATGAACCATCCCCATGGAAAAGAAATGCAAAGAAAGCAAAATGGTTGTCTGACGAGGCCTTACAAATAGCTGTGAAAAGAAGAGAAGCGAAAAGCAAAAGAGAATATGAAAGATATAAGCATGTGAATACACAGTTCCAAAGAATAGCAAGGAGAGATAAGAAAGTCTTCCTCAGCGACCAATGCAAAGAAAGAGAGGAAAACAATAGAATGGGAAAGACTAGAAATCTCTTCAAGCAAATTAGAGAACCCACGGGAAGATATCATGCAAAGATGGGGTCAATAAAGGACAGAAATGGTATGGTCCTAACAGAAGCAGAAGATATTATGAAGAGGTGTCAAGAATACACAAAACTGTACGGCAAATGTCTTTGTGACCCAGATAATTACGATGGTGTGATCACTCACCTAGAGCCAGACATCCTGGAATGTGAAGTCAAGTGGGTCTTAGAAAGGATCACTATGAACAAAGCTAGCTGAAGTGATGAATTCCAGCTGAGCTATTGCAAATAATGCAATTTGATGTTTTAAAAGTGCTGCACTCCATATGCCAGGAAATTTGGAAAACTCAGCAGTGGCCACAGGACTGGAAAAAGTCAGTTTTCATTCCAATCCCAAAGGAAGGCAATGCCAAAGAATGCTTAAACAACCTCACAATTGCATGAAACTCCCACGCTAGTAATGTAATCCTCAAAATTCCCCAAGCCAGGCTTCAGCAAAATGTGAACTGTGAACTTCCAGATGCGCAAGCTGGTTATAAGAAGGCAGAGGAACCAGAGATCAAATTTCCAACATCCGCTGGATCATCAAAGGAGCAAGGGAGTTCCAGAAAAATATCTGTTTCTGCTTTATTGATTATGCCAAAGCCTTTGACTGTGTGGATCACAATATACTGTGGAACATTCTGAAAATGATGGGAATACCAGATCTGTCTCTTGAAAAACCTATATGCAAGTCAAGAAGAAACAGTCAGAACTGGACATGGAAGAACAGACTGGTTCCAAAGAGGAAAAGGAGTATGTCAAGGCTGTATATTGTCACCCTGCTTATTTAACTTATATGATGAACATGTATGAGAAATGCAGGGCTGGAAGAAGCACAAGCTGGAATCAAGACTGACAGGAGAAATATCAATAATCTCAGATATGCAGATGACTGCACCCTTATGGTAGAATGTGAAGAGGAACTAAAAAGCCTCTTGATGGAAGTGAAAGAGGAGAGTGAAAATGTTGGCTTAAAGCTCAACATTCAGAAAGATAATATCACGGCATCTGGTCCCATCACTCCGTGGGAAATAGATGGGGAAACGGTGGAAACTGTGTCAGGCTTAATTTTGGGGGGCTCCAAAATCACTGAAGATTGTGATTGCAGCCATGAAATTAAAAGACGCTTACTTCTTGGAAGGAAAATTTTGACCAACGTAGATATCATATTAAAAAGCAGAGACATTACTTTGCCAACCAAGGTCCGTCTAGTCAAGGCTATGATTTTTCCCGTGGTCATATATGGATGTGAGAGTTGGACTGTGAAGAAAGCTGATCACCGAAGAACTGATGCTTTTGAACTGTGGTGCTGGAGAAGACTCTTGAGAGTTCCTTGGACTGCAAGGAAATCCATCCAGTCCATTCTAAAGGAGATCAGTCCTTTAGTTCACTGGAAGTGAACTGGGTGTTCACTGGAAGGACTGATGCTGAAGCTGAAACTCCAATACTTTGGCCACCTGCTGGGAAGAGCTGACTCTTAGAAAAAGACCCTGATACTGTGAGGAATTGGGGCCCAGGGGATAAGGGGAGACAGAGAATGAGATGGCTGGATGGCATCATCAACTCCATGGACATGAGTTGGGTGAACTCCGAGCATTGTGATGAACAGGGAAGCCTAGCGGGCTCTCATTCATAGCGTCGCAACGAGTCGGATATGACTGAGAGACTGAAGTGAACTGAACTGACCCATTGATATGCAGCTTCTGAAGATGTTTCTGTATCTGTCATATACCCCCCAGTTAGTTTGTGTTTCTGTCTTGCTTGTTGTGTGGTGTGAGGCATCAGCCCTGGGTTGCTCAGGTCGTTGGTTGGAGTGCATCTTAGATCAAGAAGGAGGCCTTCATGGAGACTGTCACCAGTTAATATCCACTGTAGACAGGAATTCTCTAGTGTCTCATGATCCTGTTTTCCGTGCTGACACCTAAGATCAGGCCCAACTTATGCTCAGAGAACCACGATACCATAGGAAGAGATTGAGGAGATTTAAAAAAAGTAACACAGGTAAATGTCAAAAAGAAAAAAATAAATAAAAGGAGCACAAGCAATAAACACAACAGAGAAAACAGCAGATTCATAAAGGGAACCAATCGAAAAAATCTCAAGCCAAAAAAACACCAGAGCAGAATGTCAATTGAAGAATAAAGAAAGCAAATCTGACAAGATCAGATACAGGCCCCACAGAATAACAGAAAATCACAATTAATGTAGAAATGCATACCTTTTAAAAAGGAAGAGATGCAACAGCAACTAAAGGCATGGAAAATAGGTAGCCAAAGTAAAAGTTGAAACAGCTATACAAAAAATAAAAAAAATATGGTTGAAATAATCTTAAAAGGCCAAAGCAATGTGTAATAACAAAGAAGCCTACAACTGGGCAAAATAGTGCACCACCAAAACAACAATGCAATGCATCAAAAGAATAATGCATATTTCCTAGTGTCTCATCTGTCAGTGTCCTAGTCCTCAAGATGAGTCAGAGGACAACTATACCACTTTGGGAAGTTGTCCAACGATGGAGGAAATTGGACTCTGGATCTCTCCAAGGACAGCTCATACTTAAAACTGCTATAATTCCTGTGCGTTCTTACAGCTGCCTGAGCCTGGTCATTTTCTTTTGCTTGAGCTCTTATCATCTTTTGATCTATTCTGTAGATACAGGGTCTATGTCATTAATAGTGTGTATTTAATCTGTGGCATGCTTAACCGGTTGGAAGATATCCAATCCTCTTCCTTAATGTCTCTGTCCCTGGGTCTCAGATGTAATTTTCATCTTTCCTTCACCTGTGGTCACCAAAGGAGTCTTCCCCGTGACACTGTGTGGAGCACTGGGGTCTGCCTTGGTGAGCACAGGAGGTGGTACAGCTGCTTGGAATGCTGGAACCCTGGTGGTGCCAATTATGAATAGAAGCCAGCAGTCATGGGCATAAGAGATTTGAAATGAGTGTTACTTCTGACTGGTCTTTCTCTATTGCCTTGCAGTCGGTGTTAACAGGTGGGAAGAGCAGGGGCTACAAAAGTGTCTCTACTTCCTGAGTGTGATCAGCAGTAAGGTCCTGCCTCTTTGGCAGATTGGGAATACTCAAAATGCATTCCCTGCTACATATCTACTCGTACCTGTTCCAATAGGTCATCTCCACATAGTCAACAGCAGTCCTCTCCCAGGATGGCTCTCTAAATCCAGTGTTCCAGCTGCCAGACCCCATGCACACTGGTTGAGCTGCATTGTAGTTTGGGCCTATAGGGCCACGACACACATTGTCTGTGTGACTCTTGCTCTATACAATTTATATTTCATTAGCTGTTCCTCCTTGCTTCCTTTCAGCGCAAGTAATGTACACTTTAGTGAAACATCTTGCCTCGTTCTGGAAATCTCTTCCCTGCTTCTCCATCTCCCACCCCAAGGCGCAGGTTTTGTCTTGCTTCCTCTTACCTTCCTTCTTCCATCTTATTTCCTTTCCACCCCGGTATGTCTGAAACCCACAAGGGACACTCTGGTGACCCGGGTCTTCTGCTAGTATTTATCGGATGCTCTGGGAGAACTGTTGTCAGTGTAGAAGTAGTATTTGTGATCCATTCTTTGAGAGAGTTGCATTTCACGTCCACCTAAATTTTTGTCTTCTTGGAACTTCTGTTTTGCCTGGCAAGCTCTATTATTCTTTTATCCTTGAAAGCAAAACATGAAACATTAGTTAACATGAATTACGCCGTTTGGTGGGAGGTTGCATACATACACACATAACTGGTACTACTTTGACTTCCAAATGCAATCAAGTGCATTTTGTTGTTGTTACTGCTTTTCTTTCCCCCTTGGAAATTTCTCTTAATGAAGAATTTTCATCAGCATGAAGAAATTCAGAACTTTCCAAGTAAAATATAATAGTATAATTGAACTCAAAAAGTCAGCACTTGAATATATCTAGCTTTTTTTTTTTTTTAACATTCCTGACATTTTCCCACAGCACAGATGTCTAATTTTGGATCTCAAAGCTTAACTCCATTCAGTGGGTGTCAAAGGTCAGAAACTGCCGTGACCATAACTTAAATCTTGTAGAATAAGGAGGCAAACGCAGGAAATAATTACCAGTTCCTACTTGAATACTTGCAAAAGAGAGAAAACCACAATAACAACAATGACCAAAATATAAAATTAAAATACAAAACAAACAAATCAAAATGTTTAGTTAGTGATTTAATCATAAGAGGTACACATTAATTGATGTTTGGATCATAGAAAAAGAAAGGGGATACCATACAATCATCTATATCTGCTTAATTGTCTCTGTTCATGACTAGGACACTGTGAATCACACACAAACCAAAGCAAAGGGAAAATAATTGTGGAAAAATCCTAGCTATAAGAATACCGGAACTTCTTACCTGTCTCCTGGGAAATATGCGTGCTAGTAAAGGTGCAACAGTAAGAACTGCACACGGGACAATAAACTGGTTCAAAATCGGGAAAGGACTATGTCAAAGCTATGTATTGTTACCCTACTTATTTAACTTCTGTTTCTGAGAACATCATGAAAAATAAAATTCTAGATGAAGCTCAAGCTAGAAACAAAATTTATGGGGGAGATATGAATAACCTTAGTTATCCCAGTGACAACACCCAAATGACAGAAGAACTATAGGAACCAAGGAGTCTCTTGATGAAGGTATTTTCTGTTTCAAGCATAGACATCTGAAACGAGATAGTCCTACATAAAAGATGAAATTCTAAGTTTCACATATGAAAATCTAGATGCAGGTTTCAGTAGGTGAGATACAGAATTCTCTATTATTCACATATACAAATCTGGGGACAGTTTTTCCAGTTTGAATCTTGAAATTCTCTATACATCACACATGAAAGTATGGAAACAGAATTTTCTGCATAAAATCTGGAATTTTTCACGTTAGAGCTATGAAAATCTGGATGCAGATTCTTTTAAAGGAGATGTGAAAATGTCTATTTCACATATCAAAACATGGTCACAGGTTTTCTAATATAAAATATGAGATTATTTTCATATTTCTCATTTGAAAATATTTGTGTTGTCTTTCCTTCATGAAATACTGAATACTGTCTATTTAGTATGTGAAAACTTGCACTAATTTTCCTACTAGACATATAGAATTTGCCCACAGATTTTCATGCTTGAACTATGAAATTATCTGTTTTTCCATCAAGAAATTTTGAACGAAGATCTTCTGACAGGAGATTTGGAATTCTGTGTATTTCATATTTGAAAATCTGGGGAGAAAGGTTCTCATATGAAATCTCAATTATTCACGTATGAAAACTTTTCCCAGATTTGTAAACTTAAAGTAGAGAATTTTCAATGATTCAGAAATTAAGACCTGTGCTAAACAGTCAAACATTGAACAGCTATATTTCATGTATTTCCCTAATACCATATAGAGTTCTCTGTATTTCTTAGACGAAAACCTGGGTGAATATTTCCCTACATGAAACAGGGAATTAATATATTTTACACATATAAAATCAAAGACCTTATGATTATACAGTGGAAGTGGTAAACAGAATCAGGGGATTATAACTGATCGAGTGCCTGAAGACCTATGGGTGGAGATTTGTGACATTGTACAGGAAGTAGTGATCAAGACCATCCCCATGAAAAACAAATGCAAAAAGCAAAGTGACGTGGCCTTACAAAGAGCTGAGAAGAGGAGGCAAGCCAAACGAAAAGGAGAAAAGGAAAACTATACACATTTGAATTCAGAGTCCCAAAGAATAGCAAAGAGAGATAAAACTTTCCTCGGTTATCAATGCCAATAAATAGAGGAAATAAAGAGAATGGGAAAGACTTCAGATCCCTCCTATAAAATCAGAGATACCAAGGGAAAATTGCATTCAAAGAGGAGCACATTAAAGGACAGAAATGGTACAGATGTAACAGAAGCAGAAGCTATTTAGAAGAGGTGGCAAGAATACACAGATGAATGATACACAAAAGTTCTTCATGATCCAGTTAAGCACAATGCTCTGATCACTCACCTAGAGTCAGACATCATGGAATGTGAAGTCAAGTGGGATTTAGGAAGCATAACTACAAGCAAAGCTCGTGGAGGTGATGGAATTCAGTTGAGCTATTTCAAATTCTAAAAGATGATGCTAGGAATGTGCTGCCATCTATATGCTAGCAAATTTGGAAGACTCAACTGTGGCCAGAGTACTGGAAAAGGTCAGTTGTCATTCCAACTGCAAAAAAGGCAATCCAGAGAATGTTCATGCTACTGCTTAGTTGCACACATTTCACACGCTCGCAAAGTACTGCTCAAAATTCCCCAACCAGGCTTCAACAGAATGTGAACCATGAGCTTCCACATGTTCAAGCTGGATTTAAAAAGGACAGACGAACCCGAGATCAAACTGCCAACACCTGTTGGGGAATGAATAAAGCAAGAAAACACCAGGAAAGCATGTACTACTATTTGACAATGCCAAAGACTTTGATTGGGTAGATCATAGCAAAATGGGAAATTTGACAAAAGATGGGACTACTAGACCATATTATATGCCTCCTGAGTAAACTGTATGGAGGTCTAGAAGCAACAGTTAGAACAGGAACATGGAAGAACAGACTGGTTAGCAGTTGGGAAAGGAGCACCTCAAAGCTGTATATTGTTACCCTCTTTATTGAACTTACATGTAGAGTTAATCATACAAAAGGCCACGCTGGATGCAACAGTGTTTGCAATCAAGGTTTCTGGAGAAACATCAGTAACCTCAGATATGCAGATGACACAATTCACATGGCAGAACTTCAAAAGAACTAAAGAGTCTCTTGAGGAAAGTGAAAGAGAATGAAAAAGATGACTTAAAACACCACATCCAAAATGAGATTCATGGCATCTGGTCTCATTACTTCATGTCATAAAGATGGGGAAACAATGGAAACAGTGAGAAACTTTATTGGGGGAGGGGGATCCAAAATCACTGCAGATGGTGACTCTGGTCATGAAATCAAAATACACTTTCTCCTTAGAAGAAAAGTTATGACCAGGCTAGACAGCATATTATAAAGCAGACAAAGGTCGGTCTAGTCAAAGCTATGTGCAGAGTCAAGTAGAAGTGAGAATTGGACTAGAAAGAAAGTTGACCTCCAAAGAATCAATGCTATTGAAATGTGGTGTTGGAGAAAACTCTTGAGAGTCCCTTTGACTGCAAGGAGATCAAAGCAGTCAATTCTAAGGGAAATCGGTCCTGAATATTGATTGGAAGGCCTGATGCTGAAACTGGAACTTGAATATGTTGGCCACCTGATGTGAAGGACTGACTCACTGGAAAAGACCCTGATGCTGAGAAAGATTGAAAGCTGGAGGAGAGAGCAAAGACAGAAGATGAAATGCTCAGATGGAATCACTGACTCGATGGGCATGGGTTTGAGCAGGCTCTATGAGTTGCTGATGAATGGGGAAGCTTTGCAGGCTACAATCCATGGGGTCAGAAAGAGTTGGACAGGACTGAGTGACTTAACGGAATTCACCGTACTTACTTAGGTTTTCAGGGAAAGGAAAGTAGTAAAGAACACTCTTACCCATCAACTGATAATCCTCAAAGATTCCTAATGCTCCCTAAGTGTTTTCACTGTTTCCTCAGAGATTCAGCTGGGATGAACATTCTATTAAATGGGTAAGATCTCCTAGGAAACAATGGAAGGGGCGTAATTTAGAGAAAGGGATAGAAGAAAGTAAGCACATCAGGAAGGCAGCATGATCTGGTCAACAACATTCAGAACTCTCCTTTAATCCTTCCCACTGATTTCCTTCTAAATCCCGAGGATAAGACCTGACCAATCCTGAGGACTGGTCGTTGCAAAGGGCAGGGACCAAGGCATTGCTGCCTATTGATTTAGTGATGACACAAAGCAAGCACATCATGGTAATCACACCTCCGTTAACCTCCCCTAACCAAGACAATAGGCTGCAGTAGCCTTTAGGGAGATTAGAGGATCACAAGGTCTCCCACGATGTGTTGGAGCCACCTGGGCCTTTCCGACAGAGAGATTTCCAGGTGTGATGAAGTCCCTTTTTAAAAGTTTTCATCTATGGCCTCCAATCTTACTGCCAGTCCTCTGGATTTTTGAGAACCCCAAAAGACCACGATTCTAGTTTGCAAAGTGCACAACTGATAAAAATAAATAAATAATACCAGTCCAAACTGAAGGGCCTATGGATAATCACATGCTCCTCAGCTCTAAGAAGGGCCATTAGATCAGCAAAACCACAGCTCCAGGCAAATTCATTGTTAACACCTACAGCCCTTCAAGGGACAGGCCCCAGTATTGATTCAGAGTGTAGATTGTAAGTCCTCTACCAACTTGAGAAATTGGGCTAACAAGACCTCTGAACCTCCCGTCTTAGCCAAGCCTAAAGGACAGAATGTGTGCACATCAGGCCAAGGTATGTTCAACTGGGAATATTTGGAGGGAACAGTACCAGGTATAGGAGACTATAGAGAAGGCGTGCACCCAAATGAAGTCATACAGAAATCCTTTGTACAGTTTCACAGAGAAAATGTTCATCTCCCAGATGACCCAGTTGATATGATTCAAGTCATTAATAACATTCAATGTATCCACATGTCTGCAGATTCCCACTATGTAACTTCAGAAGCTTCTCTACAGGGCTGTCTACAGCCTCTGATTTCCATTCCTAAATTATGTTCATTCAATCAGCAGAGAGTTTGAAATACAGACAATGGGTAGTCACCCCTGGACGATGAAGAAGACTATAAGAACAAAGAATCTTTCCAGGGCAAGGGACAACAGACACCACTGGTTGGTGATAAGATGGGGGAAGTTGTAGAGGAGAATTAAGGGCAGATTTCAGAGTTAGCATCTGGCCTTTTGAGTGGTGGTAGCTGCGCCAGACTTGGCTTCAGTCCTTGGGGAGATATTTCCAAAGGTAATAAATTAATGTGGTCTCTGTCCTCAACGAGCTTTTACAATCTTAAAGCCTCAGCCTATGATACTATACCAAGTACAGCGCCATAGCTTAGAAATGCAGGAGATAGTAATTTAGTGGAGGTTCTGGGAGACTTGCAGGGGATGTGGTCTATCAGACATGTTCTAACACTTAGCATAATTAATAGGGCTCGAGCCAGGACTCATTTTTATGCATATAGACTGTTCTCTTAGGCATATTTCAATTTTGAGATCATATACCCTCATATCAGGGATTTCACTTTCTTGGTGAGTACTTCTCGACTCATAGAAATGGAAGATAGCAATAGCTTGGAAGTCACATCTTTGTATTAGGACTTTTGTATCAATTTTCGAACTCTACCAATTGTGCTGGGTAATTTCCTGCCACTTCTAAACATGGGCAACTTTAGAGTACCTCCTCCTCCTGTACCCGAGGCACTGCAATAAGTGTAAAAACAGACAACCTACAAAAGAACATTTACAGCTCATGATTATTTGCTAATTTTCTTTTCAGTTGAAGTGTCCATAGGTGTGAGTGGGATATAAAAGCCCTCATTATAATTGTGTTATTGTTAATTTCCCCTTTTCTACTTGCTTGCATTTACCTTACATATTGAGGGTCTCCTAAATAGCACAGTTGTCTAGTTACACCTAATTGCTATGTATAGGCATTACACTCATTAGTAATGGACACACCTTTCCACAAGTGCACATGGAACAGCCTCCTGGAAAGATCAAATCCCAGTCCATAAACCTACCGTGGCTAAATTCAAACAAAAAAAAAAAAAAAAGAAAGAAAAATGAAAGAGCAGAACCTCCTTTTTAAGAGAACTGCCATATGATATCGACGTTTCATATTCTTGGTCTCAGCTTTCACTTCTCCACAATATACCAAGTAGGGGATGCTGTCCAAGAGTCCTGTGTACCTAGACATCTGCATTGCCGCCAGGGGTGGGGACGATTCCAGAAGCCTGTCCCCCCTGCAGGCTTCTGAGCTTGTAATCATATTGAATGTACAGAGTGAAATGAAATCAAAACTGTATTTTTGTACAGTTTTGTAGTTTCTACTTCGAACCGACAACCTCCCGGCCTCACAGAGAGCTTACACAGTGCAAATCTGTCTTTACTTGGCTTGGTCAGTGCAGTATTTTTGCACCTGTGGGGCCCACTTTTTTTGTTCTGTAGTTTCAAATATATATGTAAACTGAACAATCTGTAAACTTTTTGTAGAATAAATACTAAGCTGTTGAAATGGGCTGAATGAAACTAAGATTTTTTAACTCTTTCAAAAAAGAAAAAAGAATGAGGGTGTGGCCTCAAGGGGAGGGGGATATATAGGGGTGCTCAGGGCCTCTTGAGAAGCACCTGATGTACTGCAAGTTTCACATTCATGACCTCAAACGGTGCCACAGCGAGATGCAGAAATAGGGCATTTTCAGCAGAAGTAACCAGACCTCCCCAAACCATGCCCAGAAGCAGATCTCCAGATGCAGCAAGAGCAGCTTCTCAAGGCCGCCTCCAGAGCACTAGTTGTTGGCAAGGGGCATGAGGCCAAGAGTAACCCGCTCTTTGCTGCCAGGCTGATATTCCGAAGATCCCCGCTCAGGGCCTGGACCCCAAAACAACATGGACCCAGCCCGGCAGGCATCAAGATGCTCGTGCCCAAGTGCCCCATCAAGAGCAGGAGTGGGGTGGACGGCTTTCAGGATGAAAGCCCTGAGAAGCCAGACACTGTGGAGCAGGGACGGGAGAATTCCCCAGCCCTGGAGGCATTGTTCCAGAATCTGGTCGGGGCCCTCCTGGGTCCAGGGGCTGAGCAGGCGCAAATGGGGCACCAGCCCCTGATACACTGGTTTGTGCCACAGGTGTCCGGCCCTTGAATTCGGGAATGACTATGGGGCTGACGGTGAACAGAAAAGGCAACTCCCTGTTCATGGACACGCTGACGGCCATAGGGACCACCACCCTGCAGACGTTTGTCAGGGGCGTCACAGCCCGCAAAAGGAAGTTCATGAAGGACAGGCTAGACTAGCCCTTTGACAAGAGGCTGTGCTTCAGCGTGAAGCAGACTGAGATCCACTACAGGTACCGAGATATCGTGGTCTGGAATCAGGACAGCTTCATCCATATCGTGCTGTCCATATTGTCACCGTGCTTACTTAAATTGTATGTAATAATCGCTTCAGTCATTCAGTTGTGTCCGACTATTTGTGACCCCATGAACTGCAGAATGCCAGACCTGCTTGTCCATTATCAACCCCTTGAGTATACCAAAACTCATGTCCATTGAATCGGTGATACTCTCCAATCACCTCATTCTCTGTCATCCCTTTCTCTTCCTACCCTCAATCTTTAACAGCGTGAGGATCTTTTCCCTTGAGTCAGTTGTTTGCATCGGGTGGCCAAAGTATTGGAGTTTCAACTTCAACATCAGTCATTCCAATGAACATCCAGGACTGATCTCCTTTAGGATTGGCTGGTTGGATATCTTTGCAGTCCAATGGACACTCAAGAGTCTTTTCCAACACCACGGTTCAAAAGCATCAATTCTTGGCACTCAGCTTTCTTTATAGTCCGAATAACACATCCACACGTGACTACTGGAAAAATGACAGCTTGACTAAACAGAGTTTATTGGCAAATCAGGTCTCTGCTTTTTATTTATGTTGTCTAGGTTGATCATAGCTTTCCTTCCAAGGAATAAGCATTTTTCATTCCATGGCTACAATCACCATCTGCAGTGATTTTGGAGCCTCCCCCCGGGGGGGGGGGGATATTGGCAGCCACTTTTTACCCACCTATTTGCCAGAAGTGATGGGACTGGAGGCCATAATCTGAATTGGAAAAAGTTGAAATTTAAGCCAAAGTTTTCATTCTCCTCATTATGTTAATCAAGAAACTCTTTAGTTGTTCTTCACTTTCTGTCATAATTGTGGTGTCACCTGCATATCTGGGTTGTTGATATTTCTCCCAGCAATCTTGATTCCAGTTTGTGCTTCCTTCAGCCCAGCGTTTCTCATGATGTACTCTGCATAAAAGTTCAATAAGGAGGGTGAAAGTACAGCCTTGACATACTCATTTTCCTATTTGGAAACAAGATGTTGTTCCATGTCCAATACTATCTATTGATTCCTGACCTGCATACAAGTTTCTCAAGGGACAAGTTAGGTGGTCTGGTATTCCGATCTCTTTCAGAATTTCCCACGATTTATTGAGATCCACACAGTCAAAGGTTTTTGCATAGGAAATAAAGAAGAGAGATGTTTTTCTGGAACTCTCTTGCTTTTTCGATGATCCAGCAGATGTTAGCTGTTCGATCTCTGGTTCCTCTGCCATTTCTAAAATCTCCTTGAACTTCTGGAAGTACACGGTTCACCCATTTTTGAATCATGGTTTGGAGAATATTGAACATTATTTTCTAGCGTGTGAGATGAGTGGAACTGCGCGGTAGTTTGGAGCATTCTTTGGCATTGCCTTTCTTTGGGATTGGAATGAAAGCTGACCATTTCCAGTCCTGTGGTCACTGCTGAGTTTTCCCAGTTTGCTGACATGTGGAGTGCAACATTTTCACAGCATCATCTCTTAGGATTTGAAATACCTGAACTGAAATTCTGTCACTTTCACTGGCTTTGTTCATAGTGATATTTCCTAAAGCCCACTTGAATTCCCATTCCAGGATGTCTGGCCATAGGTGAGCGTAAGTGATCACATCATTGTGAATTTTGAGTGAACTCTGGGAGTTGTTGATGGACAGGGAGCCCTGGCGTGCTGTGATTCATGGGGTCGCAGAGAGTCGGACACGACTGAGTGACTGAACTGAACTGAACTAAAAGATCTTCTCTGAACAGTTCTGAGTATTTGTTGCAGCTCTTCTTAATATTTTCTGCTTCATTAGGTCCATACAAATTTGATTCTTTATTGAGCCCTTCTTTGCATGTAATAGTCCCTTGGTATCTCAAATTTACTTAAAGGGGCTCTCGTCTTTCTCATTCTATTTTTCCTATCTATTTCTTTACATTGATCACTCAGGAAGGCTTTCTTAATTCTTCTTGCTATTCTTTGCACCTCAGCAATCAAATGGATAAATCTTTCCATTTCTCCTTTGCTTTTGGCTTCTCTTTTTTTTTCACAGAACACTGTAAGGTTTTCTCAGACAGCTGTTTTGCTTTTTTGCTTTTCATTTTCTTGGGGATGGTCTTGGTTCCTGTCCCCTGTAGAATATCATAAACCTCCATCCATAGTTCATATGTAGTGTACAACATGCTAAAAGCCAGACTTTAAGAAGCACAGGCATGAATAAAGATTGCTGCAAGACATATGAACAGCCTCAAATGAATTTACGCTTATGGCAAAAATTAAGTAGATATAAAGAACCTCTTGATGAAAATTAAAGAGGAGAGTGAAAATTTTGAATTAATATTCAACATTGAGAAAACTAAGATCATGACATATGGTCCCATCCCTGCTTAAAATATGGGTGGAGAAACAATGGAAATACTGATAGACTTTATTTTGGAGGGCTCCAAAATAATTGAAGATTGTGAATGTAGCCATAAAATTAAAAGCACTTAGTACTTGAATTAATAGCTATGAACTACCTAGACAGCCTATTGAAAAGCAGAGACATTGCTTTGCCAGCGAAGGTCCACCTGGTCAAAGCGATGGTTTCTCCTGCAGTAATGTACGGATGTGAAATTTAGACTGTAAAGACAGCTGAACATGGAATAATTGATGCCTTTAAAATGAGGCATTGGTGAAGACTCTTGAGAGTCTCTTGGAAGGCAATGAGGCTAAAGGAAATCAGTCCTGAATATACATTGGAATCACCGACGCTGAAGCACAAACTCCAATAATCCGGACCCCTGATGCACAGAACTGACTTATTGGGAAAGGATCCTGATGCTGGGAAACACTGAAGGCAATAAGAGAAGAGAATGACAGAAGATGAGGGGGTTAGACGGCGTCACTGACTCGATGGACATGAGTTTGAGTAATCTCTGGGAGTTGGTGATTGACAGGGAAACAAGACAAGCTGCAGTTCATGGGGTCACAAAAGTTGAACACGACTAAGAGATTTGACTGAATTGAACTTAAATGAAGAATTACCTACATTTTTACGTGCAAATATGGTGATGCTTGTTTTACTCCATGATATACTGCATTTTTTTCTTCATTTTAAGAAAATCTGGAAGCTGTTTTTTTTTTTTTTCTTTTTGTTTGTTTTGTTTTTAATGTGAAATGTAGACTAGTCTACACCTCATACATGAATCTGTGTGGTGGTTCTCTACTATTAAGTATGAAGTTCTGGAAATTTCACACATGAAAATCTAAGCACTGCTTTTTGAAGACATGGAAAACCAGTATGTATTTGGAACTATCTCTACTGCACAAGTGAAAATATGGACACCACTGTTTCTTCATGAAGTAGAGAGTTAGTTGTATTTCTGAAAACATATCCCAAAACAAAGAATGGATTCCAAGAAGTGGGAAATAGCTTGTATTTTCTGTTTCAAAACATGGGGGGAAGACTTCGTCATGGAATTTGGACTTCTGTACACTTCATATTTGAGTTCAGAATGGATATTTTCCTATAAGAAATAAGGAAATCTCTATATTTCATATGAAGCACTGGTTCTTCAGTTGCAGAAACACCTATGTGCCCTGTTTGCCTATGTTTCAATGTACCTTGCACATTTGTGTGTCTCTAGCCACGTAGGCTTGTGTCCCGTGTTTCTGTGTTTTCCTGTGTGGATGTGCATCCAATCACAGCTGACACAGAGATGATTATCACAAACCACGCGATATGGAGCAAGCAGAAAGAGGCACCAGGCATCCACAGACTGGGGGAGATTGGTCCATTCATCTCTGAGGTAGTCCTGCCTGCTCAAGACAGGACTGAGGAAAGGATGACCGGTGATAACTCAGTACTATGCGTTCACAAATCTGGGTTTACATCAAGAGACATGAAGAATCTCATAGTTTCTGCTGTGGTCATGTGTGTTTGTAGCAGGAAGAGGATGTGGAACACTTGAAGATTCATCCAGTATAACTCCAGTGGTGTGGGGCTTTGAAAACATAGCCTGTGGACCCTTCAGTCTCGGGGAAGTGGGCTGGCCTATGGAAATGGTGGACACGGCTATACCTGGAAATAAGAGTATGAAGAGGCGAAGGTCCTTCAGAAAAGAGAACAAACTGAAAGAAGGAGAAACAGAAAGAAAATTCTGCACTGCAAAATTTTTCCAAATTAGAGGAAGGCCCTGGGAGAGTGCTGCCTCGGATCAGCCACTCACGTAGCACACTCTCACTTTATGAGTGACCAACAATAGCATCATGTGAGACGAATGACATGAAAAGGTAAAATCCTTAATTGTGAAACCACACACATCCAAGAAAACACAGGGTGACCTTAGGCCCTGTCCAGGCACTTCCTTTTATCTGAAACCTCAGAAAGGTGAAGAAAGTGCAGATGTGGGATGGAGGCCTTTCCCCCTTTGGTAGTGTGTGCCCGTGAGGGAGCGAAGATGGGAAAGTAGAACAGTGTGAAGCCAAGTTTCCCTGTAAGAAGTCCAAAATTGCAGTTTGTTTCTGAAGGACCTTTGACAGGAGAATGTTGGGTCCCACAAAAAACAACAGCAACAGATGTCCAAGGGCAAAGGGAAACTAACAAGAATGTAGGAGCAGTGAATTTGCAATTAGAATCAATAAATATGAGCGATGCCTCAAGTGCTCAATAAAATATTTTGTGCACCTATACCCAGAGACCACACAGAGACAGAGTCAGAACTGCATTTGAGAGATTGAGTGTCTCCTGAAGAGACATGGGTCAGAAATGTCCTGACAGGGAAGAGAGACTCTGGCTGCTATAGACCTGGTCATGCAGTTTGTGACATAAACTCTCTCAGAGGAGGTCACCTTTCAAGCTAACATAAAGCCGCCTAACACACAATGCACAAGTTGAAGGATGATTATTCCAAAGAAAGTTTTGTACATTTAAGGAAGTTCTAGGACTCCTACAGTTTTCTCAACCTGGGGATCTGTCAAAGGGACTGAAAACCGCAGGGAATTTGACTCTGGAGGCCAGTGGGATTTGAATATACAACTTCTATAGGAGTGAAACAGACTGTAGGAGGGCGCACACAAAACCTTGCGTGAACGAGGAGTCAAGAATAAGAAGCAGTGTCCCCAAAAAAGACTTAGCCAGACTTGCTTGTGAGTTTCCTGGAGTCTCCAGCAGAGTGTGGGATGCAGAGTAGTCACGGGAATTGAATACAAGAGTGCTTGCTCAAATCCTTTTGAAGGAGGTCCCAAGTACTTTCGTTTTCCATATGATAGTTTGGGCTCAGTTGAAACAACGAGACCTGAACACAGCCACATCCATCAAGAGAAAATCGGATTAAAGATTCACTGAATATGGCCCCACATATCAGAGCAGGACCGAGGCTCACTCAGTCTGTTTCTCCCATCAGGATGTTTTCATAAGCCTCTTATCTTTATCCATCAGAGGGCAGAGAGAATGAAAAGCACAATCACAGAAAGCTAACCAAACTGTTCAAATGGATCACAGCCTTGTCTACCTCAATGAAACTATGAGATATGCCAGGTAGGGCCACCCAGGATGGATTGGACCTGGTGGAGAATTCTGGCAAAATGTGGTCAACTGGAGAAGGGAATGGAAAACCACTTAAGTATCCTTGCTTAGAAAACCCAATGAACGATATGAAAAGCCAAAAAGATAGGACACTGAAAGATGAACTCTCCAGGTTGGTAGGTGTCCTATATACTTCTGGGACTCAGTGAGGAAGTAACTCCAGAGAAAATAAAGAGATGGAGCCAAAGGAGAAACAACACCGAGTTGTGGATGTGAGTGGTGATAAAAGTAAAGTTTGATGTTCTAAAGAATGATATTTCATAGGAAGCTACAAAGTTAGGACCATGATGAAGGTAAAATTTAAGTGGTCAAACAGGAGATGAAAAGTGTGAAGATCAAAGTTTCAGCAATCCATTTGTTCATGAATGGAATGGACAAATTTAATTCAAATGACCATTTTATCTTCTAAAGTGGGCAAGAATCCCTAGAGAAGAAATGTAAGAAGCTACCCTCATCAATAAAAAGAGTGGGAATTGCAGTACTTCATTGCAATATAAAAATGAAATATCTCTGTTTATTTTCAAGGCTAACCATTCAGAAGTACTGTAATCCAAGTCTATGTCATGACCAGGAATGCTAAAGTGGAAGTTGAGCTGAAGGTCAGGGTGAATCTGAGGTTGAGTAGGTCTGCGATTACCAGTAGGACATTCTAGGACTTACACCCACAAAATAAGATGTTATTTTCAACATACAGGACTGTAATGGAAAAGTAGGAAATTAAGAACTACCTAAAGTAAGAGACATGTTTGGCCTTCGGGTACAAAATAAACCAGGGCAAAACCTGACAGTTTTGCCAAGACAAGTTACTGTCATTGGATAAACCCTCTTCCAACAACACGAGACTTGACTCCATATATGCACATCATCAGATGATCAATACCGAAATCAAACTTATAATATACGATGAAGTTGAGGATAGAGAATCCCTTTCAGTTCAGTTCAGTTCAGTTCAGTTCAGTCGCTGAGTCATGCCCAACTCTTTGCCTCCCCATGAACCGAAGCACAAGAGGCCTCCCTGTCAATCACCAACTCCTAGAGTTACTCAAACTCATATCCATTTCATGGGTGATGCCATGGAACCATCTCATCCTCTATCATCCCCTTCTCCTCCTGCCCCCAATCCCTCCCAGCATCAGGGTATGGTCTATCGAGTCAACTTTTCACATGAGATGGCCAAAGTATTAGAGTTTCAGCTTTAGCATCAGTCCTTTCAAAGATCACAAAACACTGATCTCCTTTAGAATCATTCCTTTAGGACTGGTTGGATTTCCTCACAGTCCAAGGGACTCTCCAGAGTCTTCTCCAAAACCACAGTTCAAAAGCATCAATTTTTTGGCACTCAACATTCTTCACCATCAAACTCTCACATCCATACATGACCACTGGAAAAACAATAGCCTTGACTAGATGGACCTTTCTTGGCAAAGTGATGTCTTTGCTTTTTAATATAATATCTAGGTTAGTCATCACTTTCTTTTTGAGGAGTAAATGTCTTTTACTTTCATGTCCATAATCATCATCTTCAGTGATTTTGGAGCCTGTCAAAGTAAATCCTGACACTGTTTCCCATTCAAATCAATGAAGTGATGGGTCCAGATGCATGATCTTAGTTCTCTGAAAGTTGAACTTTAAGCCAACTTTTTCACTCTCCTCTTTCACTTTCATCAGGAGGCTTTTCAGTTCCTCTTCACCCTCTGCCATTTGGGTGGTGTCATCTGCATACCTCAGGTTATTTATATTTCTCCCAGCAATCTTGATTACAGCTTCTTCTTCCAGCCCAGCGTTTCTCATTCCGTTCCGTCGCTCAGTCGTGTCCGACTCTATGCGACCCGTGGACTGTAGCCTACCAGGCTTCTCCATCCATGGGATTCTCCAGGCAAGAATACTGGAGTGGGTTACCGTTTCCTTCTCCAGGGGATCTTCCCAACCCAGGGATCGAACCCGGGTCTCCCGCATTGGAGGCAGACGCTTTAACCTCTGAGCCACCAGGGAAGCCCAAGCGTTTCTCATTATGTACTCTCAATATAAGTTAAATAATCAGGGTGAAAATATGCAGCTCTGACACACTCCCTTCCTTATTTGGAACCAGTCTGTTTTTCCATGTCCAGTTCTAACTGTTGATTCCTGACCTGTATATAGGTTTCTAAAGTGTTAGGTCAGGTGGTCTGCAATTCCCATCTCTTTCAGAATTTTCCACAATTTATTGTGATCCACACAGTCAAAGGTTTTGGCATAGTCAATAATGCAGAAATAGATTTGTTTTCTGGAATGCTCTTGCTTTTTTAATGATTGAGCAGATGTTGGCAATGTGATCTCTGGTTCCTTTGTCTTTTCTAAAAGAAGCTTGAACATCTGGAAGTCCACAATTCATGTATTGCTGAAGTCTCTATACAGTCAGTCAATACAATACTGGGAGTTGACTGTGGCTCAGATCAGCAACACACGTTGAAAAAAATCATACTTATATTGAAGAAAGTAGGGAAAACCCCTTGATCATTCAGGTATAACCTAAATAAAATATATTTTGATTGTAATTGCAAATGCAAATTGATTCAAGGAATTAGATCTGAGAGAGAAGTTTGTGCAGAAGTTTGTGACATTGTACAAAATGAAGCAATGAAGAATATCCCCGGAAGAAAGAAATGCAAAAGGAAAAATGGTTACCTGAAGAAGCCTTAGAAGCAGCTGAGGAAAAGAAAATAAAAAGAGAGAGAAAGAGAGAGAGAGAGAGAGAAGTGGAAGGAAAACAAGAACAGGAAAGTTACACCCACCTAAATGCAGTTTTTGAAGAATAGTTATGATTTATAAGAAAATCTTTCTCATTGATCTATGCCAAGAAATAGAGGAAAATAATAGAATAAGAAAGACTAGAGATCTCCTCAAGAAAATTAAATATACCAGCGGAACATTTTATGCAATGAAGGGCACAATAAAGGACACACATATTAGGGAACAAAGACAAGCAGAAATATAAGAAAAGGTGGCAAAAATACACAGAAGAACTACACAAAGAAAATGTTCAACGCTGAAAAGCACGATGGTATCATCTCTCACCTAGACCCAGGTATCCTGGAATGCATAGTCAAGAAGGCTTTAGGAAACATTAGTGAGAACAAATCTGGTGAAGGTGATGGCTATCCAGTTGAAATATTTCAAATCCTAAAATACGATGCTGTGAAAGTGCTGCACTCAATACGAAGGCAAATTTGGAGAACTCAGCAGTGGCCACAGGACTGAAAATGATCACTTTTCATCGCATTCCCAAAGAAAGAATATGTCAGAGTCTTTGAACTAACACACAATTGCACTCATTTCACATAAAGCAAAAAGTAATGCACGGAATTCTCCAAGGATGTTTTCAACAGTATGTAAAAGAAGAATCTCTAGAGGTTCAAGCTGCATTTACAAAAGGCAGAGGAACCAGAGATCAAATTTTCCATACCCACTGTATGCTCAAAAAAGCAAGCAATTTCCAGAAAAACGTCCACTGCTTTATTGACTATGTCAAAACATCGCTTGTGGAACACAAAAAATGTGGAAAATTCTTCAAGAGATGGGAATATCATACCACCTGACCTACCTCCTGAGAAACATCTATGAAGATAGTGAAACAACAGTTATCATGGACGGGGAACAATGGACTGGTTCCAAAGTTGGGGAAAGCAGACAGTCAAGGCTGTATATTGTCACCCTATTTAGTTTTGTAGACTGCGTCATGTGAAATGCCAAGCTTCATGAAGAACAAGTTAGGATCCAGTTTGCCAGGGGAAATAGCAACAAACACAGATATATGACGACACCACCATTATGACAGAAAGTGAAGAGAAACCAAGAAATCTCTTAATGAAAGTGAAACTGGAGAGTGAAAATTTTGGTTTCAACCTGCACATTCAATGACTGAAGTTCATGGCATCTGGTCCCAATTCTTCATGGCAAAGAGATGGGGAAACAGTGGAAACCATGAAAGGCTTTCCTATCTCGGACTTCAAAATCACTGTAGATGGTGACTGCGGCCATAAAAGCTATGACATATATAGACAGCATATTAAAAAGCAGAAATATTACTTTGCTGAAAAAGGTCCATTTAGTCAAAGCTATGGGTTTCCCAGCAGAAAGGTATGGATGGGAGATTTGTACCTTAAAGCTGACTACCAAAGAACTGATATTTTGATCGATCCTATTGGAAAAGACGATTAATATTTGCACTGCATGTAGAAAAAAAACAAGTGAATCCTAAGAGAAATTGGTCATGAGTATTCGGACAGATGCTGAAGATGAAACTTCAATATTTTGGCCACTTGATGTGAAGAACAGACAACTGTAAAACACTCTGATATTTGGAAAGACTGATGACAGAATGAGAATTGGACGACAAAAAATGAGAAGGTTGGATGGCATCACCGTTTTTCAAAGACTAGCAAGAGAGATATTGCATCACCACTTGATGGAGATGTATTTGAGAAAGCTCTGGGAGCTATATATGAACAAGTAATCCTGGCATGCTTCAGTTGATGGGGTCACAAAGTGTAGGATGAATGAGGGACAGAAATAAGTTGAACTGAATGGTGGTGGGCTGTTTGCATTAAGGGATCCTAGGACAGTGGAAGACTTTGGTGCCCATGAAAGCAGTTCAGAGCCTTCAGGTTTTCAGGCTTAGGGAGAAGGGAATAGCAGTCATCACAAAGATGTTCCACTTCTTGGCCAAAAATCCTGACATAAATTCCTTTCTTTCTCTGGGATCTCTTCCTTGGCTGTGGATGACAGAGAGGGAAAATGTCTCTCTGCACTTGAGAGATGGTTCTGAAAGTCTCACTGGAGGACTTTCAAAAGCATCTCTGATTTTGTTACGGTAATCCTGAGTGAAATGTGCACCATGAGACACACAAGGAGACTGGAATTTAAGCGGGCATCTGGTTGTCCCCCAGCCAAAACTTTAGCTGAATTCATGGTTCATGAACTCCATAAGCTAAAAGCCGGGCAGGGATCCTGAGCTAAAGGAAGATCTACCACAGCCTCATGAGGGCAACAGAAAGAGAGCCTTGGCATTTAGCAAGTTAGGGAGGCCTGGCCTGGAATCATGCCCTCTTGGGAGAGGAATGCCACTTTCTGCACAATGAAGCCATGAGTTGTGGGCCCAGGGCAGGCAGGCACCTCAGGGTGTGATCTGTGTGGGGATTCTGTGTATGTGTGGGTAGAAGTAAACTATGGTGTTGCCAAAAATGGAAGCCACCTGACCTTTTGGGCTTCACTTTCAGTGACTTGTTTCAGCAGAGGTCCTTTGGATCCATATGTACCTTCTTCATGATATTGCTTCAGACACAGTCCTGTCACATTCTCTTTGGCCTTTTGCAAGCCCCGACTTGGCGTTTCCCTGCTACCGGGAGATAACCATAGGGGGAGGGGGAGTGAAAATATCTCCAAACAGGCTCTTTCACAATTAGCAGGCACAGGGGCACCTCCCTCAGAAGTCTTGGGCCTGAGTGGGTACTGGGCCTGCCCTAAGTGCATGACATTGACAAACAATGATTTTGAGAGACCTTGCTGAGATGAGGTGCTTAAAGTCAGTGCAGTCCGAAGCCCCATGTTATTCTGGTGTGGTTGCTGGAAGGAAAGTGCATGGAATGGAATCATATCAGTGTGACTGGCACTGTGAACCAGTCAATACGATGGAGGAATACAAAATAGAACCACTCATTCAGCTGTTCACCACAAGCACTTCCAGCCCACCCAACTCTGAGCAGGTCAGTCCTCCTCATGACATGTCCCAACATTTTGTAACCTTCCAGTATAAAGAGTATAGGTAGAAGAGGACACTAAGTTGATTCACAAGTAAATGTTAAAAAACCACCAGAGAAAATGAGAGGTCCTTACCCAAGTCCATTATCCTGGACAAGCAAAGGTCTAGTTCTGCATCTGTGAAAATTTCCTTTTAGAGTTGGGTGTATCTGTCTGTATCTGCACTCACTGACCCAAAACTGCATGTGAACTGCCAGAACTGGCCTGGCTGGCATTTTGAAGCAAGGGAATCAAGCCCAAGGATGTCAGAGTGGCAGCAAGAGAGCACTCAGGGCCATTGAGGGAGATGCAAAGCAGCCAAGAAACAGAATGGCCCAGATTACAAAGCAAAAAATGGGGGTATGCAGAGCCCCTACAAAGAACTTTCTGTCTTTCTCAAATGAAACAGTACTCTTTCAGCCACAGGACCAGGCACATCTTTCTTTTATGTAAGGTTTGGGACCCTGATGACTCTGTAGCATAAGCTGATGCTGCCTGCTGAGTAGAATTGCCCAAGAAAGGCAGTACCAAAGAAGCTCAAACTACCACTCGGTTACACTCAACTGGCACATGAGTAAAGTAATGTTGAAAATTCTCCAACCAGACTTCAGCAATACATGAATCATGGACTTCCAGATATTCAAGCTGGCTTTAGAAAAGGCAGAGGGACTAGAGGTCAGATTACCAACACCCTCTGACTCATCAAAAAAGCAAGAGAGTTCCAGAAAAACATCTATTTCTGCTTTATTGACTATGCCAAAGCCTTTGAGTGTGTGGATCACCATAAATTGTGGAAAATTCTGAACGAGATGGGAATACCAGACCACCTGACATACCTCCTGAATATCTGCCAGAAGGTCAGGAAGCATCAGTGAAAACTGGACATGGAACAACAAACTGGCTTCAAATAGGAAAAGGCTGTATATTGCCACTCTGTTCATTTAACTTATATGCGGAATACGTCATGAGAAACACTGGGCTGGATGAAGCAGAAGCTGGAGACAAGATTGCCGAGAGAAATATCAATAACCTCAGATATGAAGATCATACCATGATTATCACTGAAAATGAAAAAGAACTAAAGAGCCTCTTGATGAAAGTGAATGATGAGAGTGAAAATTCTGGCTTAAAGTTCATCATTCAGAAAACGAAGATCATGGCCTCTTGTCCCATCACTTCATGACAAATAAATGGGGAAAGAAGTGAAAAAGCAGCTGCCTTTAATTGTTTGGGCTCCAAAATCACTGCAGATGGTGACTGCAGGCATGAAATTAAAAAAACATTTCTTCCTTGGAAGGAAACATGACCAATGTAGACAGCATAGTAAAAAGCAGAGACATTACATCGTCAACAAAGGTCCATCTAATGAAGGGTATGGTTTCTCCACTAGTCAGGTATGATTGTGAGATTTGGAATATAAAGAACGCTGAGCACTGAAACATTGATGCTTTCCAAATGTGGTGTTGAAGAGAACCCTTGATAGTCTCTTGGACTTCAAGGACATCCAACCAGTCCATCGTAAAAGAGAGCAGTCCTAAGTATTCTTTGTAAAGACTGATGTTGAAGCTGAAACTCCAGTAATTTGGCCACCTTATGCAAAGAACTGACTCACTGGAGAAGAGACTGATGCTGGGAAAGATTGAAGGCAGGAGGAGAATGGGATGACAGAGGATGAGATGGTTTGATGGCATCACAGACTCAATGGAGATCAGTTTGAGCCCACTCCTGTAGTTGATGCTATACAGGGAGGTATGGCATACTGAAGGCCTTGGGCTCATGAATAGTAGGACACGACTGAGGGCCTGAACTGAACCTGCAGAATTTGCCAGTTTCCAACATCACTCAAATCTTCACAAAATTTTTAAGCATCAGTGCTTTGCAGTGAATGGCTTAGGATGATTCTTCTGCTGCTCCCATCCCCACAGGGCTGAGGTGATACAGTTAGCTGGCACGTGTTCTCATGTGGAAGCAGGAAGAAAACAGAACCACTTTGAAAGGGCCTCTGTACAGTAAATGAGCTGACTTCAATGTCCCTGCACTGATGAGTCATGTCCCATAGCGGGATGCTGACCTTGATATCCCTTAATTAGAGATTCTTCATCTGCAATTCTCTTTAGAGAGAATTCCGTCTCTAAATATGGAATTCTCTGTATGTCGCGTATTGGCGTATGGGCAAAATGTTTCTAAGTGAAGCACAGAACTCAGTGTTTGAAATACAAATGTATGCATGTAAATTCTCCGCATGAAATATGGAATTCTATATATTGCATACGTGAATTTCTCAACCCTCAATTTCCAGAATGAAAACGGAAATCTTACTTGGTCTTAGCCAAAAGCGTGCACAGTTTCGTTTTCAATTGTTTGTGAATCCATTTGGTGAGGGATAACACATCTGTTTACCAAACCTTTGAAGGAATGGCTGATGCAATATGCAGTGGGAGAGTGCATTTCCATCTCTTTATAAGCTGCATATTATAGCGTGAATCTTCCCCTCTCTTCATTGCCTACAGCTGTGCACTAATGAAGGCATCCCACAAAAAGGTAGATTTCATCCTGTCTCCTGTATAGTGCCTAAAGTCATAGGAATGACTTTACCAAGAGTGTTCCCAAAGTTTGGAGCACGTTAAACAAGACTAATGGTTCTAATGGTGGGAATCACACATAGACACACACACACACACACAATGATTTCCTAATTAAGTAAAAAATCTTACTGGTTGTAGTTCAGACAAAAACCCTCCCAAATCAGTCAGCATATGTTACTGCAAATTAACATCTGGATAACTAATATACTTTTACACCTGTTCATTAAGCTAATTACTGAACACTGCTGAATGTCACCAGAACACTATGCTTAACAACGTGTGTAGCTAATATTGTATATCTTCAATTGGATCTCAATACCTAGTCATTTAATAGATACTTTAGGAAGAACAAGTAAAGTTGGCTTGGAAGATTAAGGGAGGGTTTCCCTCATTTGAAATAATCGTTTAAATGTCAGAATTGAAGTATAGTTCTTCCTTCATCCCTGTACTTGACAAACGTTGTGCTGGGAGCCCTTCTGGCTAAACTTTAACCTCTGTGAATACCTTACTCAATCTCTAGTTAATCCCTTTACCCACAAATCAGCTCGGACTTTGTAAGTAGGGACTGATCAAGTACCTACAGGCCATTGCATACACCCAGAGGAACTCCTGTTGTATCAAATTTTCTAATTCATGTCACAAATCAGTAAGTCCAGCAAGAAACCCCGAGAGCTAAGTGTGTCAAACAGGACCACTGGGAAAACATCACTGTAGGAATTACAAGGCTAAAACCCAGTGCTGCTAGGCGAATAGGGCATTTTTTTTTTTTTTATTATTATTGAGAATAGAGTTTGGACATTCATCATATCCAGTCTTTTCTTTCTTAATGTGGTCCATTTCAGACTGGTACAAGTACTGCATACAATTCAGCTTAATGCAGAAGGCAATTAGCTATTTTGAACAAGAGGGAACAAAATAACACCCCAAGAGATGTGGAAACAGGTCCTCAACTTGACAATGTAGGCTTTTTCAGTCTGGGTTTTAAGTATACTGAGCATGTCTAGAAGAAGGTCAGCATTCTAGATCCCACCAAGGACTTATTCAAATGACAGAAACTGGGAGACTCTCTTATAATAATTTAAAAGAAACTTTCAAAAGATGGTTCTTTCTTCTAAAAAAGAAACTTCTAATCCCCTAGATATTTCTACATAATTGACCAATAATTGTCTCCAATTTAGCACATCTCTTGCCTGACTCCAAAACCTGCTTTAGTCTTTTTCTCAAAAAAATGGCAACTCAATTCCAATTGTTTAAAAAAAAAAAAAAAAAAGATGGCACAGTCATCATTGACTTTTTTCCTTCACAGGCCACATTTCAGTCTTTGGCAAATCTAGCATTTGAACACTTCTCATCATCTTCACTTATACTGAAGGGTTTCAAGCCATCATTACTGCTAACCTTCTTTATTTATTGTTTTTCCGTCATTAAGTCATGTCTGACTCTTTGTGACCCCAAGGACTGCAGTACACTAGGCTTCCCTGTCCATCACCAACTCCTAGAGCTTGCTCAAAATCATGTCGATCCAATCGGTGATACCATCCCACCTTCTCATCCTGTCATCCCCTTCTCCTCCTGCCTTCAATCTTTCCCAGCATCGGGACCTTTTCCAATTAGTTGACTCTTTGCTTCAGGTGGTCAAAGTATTGGAGCTTCAGATTCAGCATCATTCCTTCCAATGAAATTTCTGGACTGATTTCCTTTAGGATTGGCTGGTTTGATCTCCTTGCAGTCCAAGGAACTCTCAAGCGTTTACTCTACCAGCAGAGTTAGAAAGCATCAGTTCTGTCACTGTATCCTGTCAATTCATTTTATTCCACCATTTAGTACCCCTCAATGATTCTCTGTATCATTTTGAGTAAAAATAAAAGTCTTTGCAGTAAAAAAGAAGAAGAAAAGAAAAAAATTATGAAAATCTCTTTACTTCATGTGAAAATCTGTATGCATAATTTTTACATGAAAATGAGAAATTAATGTATTTCACCTATACAAACCTGGATGCTAAATTTCCTACATGACATCTGGAATTTTGTGTATTTCATTTATTAAATGCTAGCGATCAATTTTAGTACACAAAATACGGATTTTGATTGTTTCACATATGTAAATCTGGGCACTGATTTTCTTCCTTTAAGTATGGAATTCTCTGTGTTTCACACATGAAAACCCTAGCGCAGATGGAATCCATGAAAAAATGAATTTCCTATATTCTATTTAGCAAAACATCGGCCCAAATTTTCAATTGTCTGTATTTCACAAATGAAAATCTAGCTCTGATTTTCCTACATGAAATATGGATTTCTGTATTTTCTGTATTTGAAACTCTAGGCATGGTGCTTTTTTCCATGGAGTATGAAATCATTTTGTTTCACATCACCGATACAGCTGCCAAATTTCCTACTAGAAATATGGAATTACTTATTTAACATAGGCAAATCAATGTCTATATTCCTATTTGAAAGATCAATTGTCTACAATTTACATATGAATATTTGGTGAAGATTCTTTTCCTACATTACATATAGAATTTTCTACACTTCACAGATGAAAATCAGGATAGTTGTTTTTCCTACAAGGAATGAGGAGTTCCTTTTTTAAAGCAAGAACATATGGGTGCAGATTTTCCTGCATGAAAAATGGAAATCTCTGCTTTTCAATTCTTTACCATCTATGCTAACTGGGAACTTGAATGGTTTTAGGAAGGCTTGTAAGCTCTTTCTAAAATTAAAGCTGAGAAAAGATGTCCATTTCATCATAGGGCTCTGGAATGTAGAAACAGAGAATCAAAGGATACCTGGTGCAATGGGCATGTTTGACCTTGGTGTATGAAATGAGGTGGGACAAAGATTAGCAATGTTTTGGCAAATAGAAAGGTAAAAATGAAAATAGTGACAGACAGGTTTCTTTGGCTCCAAAATCTCTGGGGAGAGTGATCACATCCCTGAGAATAAAAGACCCCTTCTCCTGGGAAGAAAATCTATGATAAGCCTAGACATAGACACAATGTACTGAAAAGCGGAGATATCTCTTTGGCAATAAAGGTCCATTTAGTCAGGACTATGCTTTTAGCAGAAGACATGTACGGATGTGCTAGCTTCACTATAAAGAAGGCTGAGTGCCAAAGCATTGAGGCTTTACAGCTGAGTGCTAAAGATGGCTCTTGAGAGACCCTTGTCTAGCAAGGAGTTCAACCCCACCAATCCTAAAGGAAACTAACCCTAAATATCCATTGGAAAGACTGATGTTGAAACTGAAATTCCAATACTTTGGCTACCCTGGTGTGAAGAAATAATACATGGGAAAAGATTGAGGTTCTGCCTTGCCACTGGAAAAAAAAAATTATCGGCTCTGATATGGGTAGATGGTGGACAGGAGGAGAATGGGGTGACAGGGTGTGAGATCGTTGGACAGCATCACTTAAGTCGATGAACATGTGTCTCACTAAAGTGTTGGAGACAGTAAAGGATAGGGAGGTCGGGAGTGCTGCCATCCACGGTGTTGCAAAGTGTTGGACGTGACTGAGTGACAGAAGATCACCAACAACTGTATTTCACATGTATCATTCGGAATGAGATTGTCGAACTTGAAACATGGAAATCCTTTGTTATCCATAAAAAATTAGATATTCCTGCATGAAATAAGGAATTTTCTCTACTTCATAAATGGATCTTGGTACAGAACTTTCCTTGTAAACTGTGACAGTTTCAATATTTGATGCACCAAAATCTGAATTAAAATATCTTGACATGGAATATGGCCTTGAAAAATGACATGAAACATTTTACATTTCAAATACGAAAATCTAGGGATACATTTTCTTATTTGAAATAACATGTGATTATGGATGTATTACTGAATTTTCTGTTTCATAAATTGAAATCACACCAGACAGTCCTACATGAAAGATAAAATTCTTAGTTTCACATCAGAACCACTACCTGCAGGTTTTAGGACATGAACTATGAAACTTTCTATAATTCACATATGAAAATCTGGGAACAGATTTTTCAATTAAATGTAGGGAATTTTCTGTATATCATATGAAAGTATAGACATAGAGTTTTCTGTATGATATAGGAAAATCTTGATGTAATTTTCAGATTTCTCATTTGAAAATCTGTGTGCTGCTTTCCTTCATGAAATACAGATTGCTGTGCATTTCATATTTGAAAAATGGCATCGATTTTGCTACAAAAAAGTGGAATCTTCTATTTCATATGAGACAATGTGATTTTCATGATTGAGCAATAAAATTCTCTATATTTCACCGAAAGAATCTTCCGACAAGATACATAGAATCTTGCATATTTCACACTTCAAAATCTGAGGACAGATTTGCTCATATGAATTACAACTGCTACTGCTACTGCTAAGTCACTTCAGTCGTGTCTGACTCTGTGTGACCCCATAGACGGAAGCCCACCAGGCTCTCCTGTCCCTGGGATTCTCCAGGCAAGAACAGTGGAGTGGGTTGCCATTTCCTCCTCCAATGTGTGAAAGTGAAAATAAAAGTGAAGTCGCTCAGTCGTGTCCGACCCCTAGTAACTCCATGGACTGCAGCCCACCAGGCTCCTCTATCCATGGGATTTTCCAGGCAAGAGTACTGGAGTGGCTTGCCATTGCTATTATTTACACTGGAAAACCTGTTTCAGATATTTCACACACAAAATATGGAATTGTCCATGATTCGGAAGAGCTGACTCATTTGAAAAGAACCTGATGTTGGGAAAGATTGAAGGCGGGAGAAGGAGATGACAGAGAATGAGATGGTTAAATGGCATCATGGCTTAAATGGATATAAGTTTGTTTAAATTCTGAGAGTTGTTGATGGACAGGGAGGCCTGGCGTACTGTGGTCCTTGGGGTCACTAAAAGTCAGAAACGACTGAGCACCTGAACTGAACTGATGATTCAGAATTTAAGATCTTGGATAAGCAGACAAAGAATCGACTTATTTCTTGTCTGAGTGTCTGATACCTGATTTCCCTATTTAAATATATAATTCTGTGTATTTCATTGATGAAAGTCCATGTGAAGTTTTCCCAAATTGAAATACGGACTAAACTCTATGTGTCACATGAAAGTCTGGGTGCAAATATTTCTACGGGGAAATGTGTACATCTCTATAGTAACATGTGAATTTCTAGATTTTGGATTCCCCACATGACCTATGGAAATCTGTATATTTCACGTGTAAAAATTTCATGAAATATGGAACCTCAGCAATTAATTCACGAAAATATGGGTGCAGATAGTCTCATGTGAATTTTGGAATCCTCTAAATTTCACATATAAAACCAAGTAACTTACTTTCTGACATGAAATATGGTAGTCTTTAATTTTTTTTATTTCACCATTTAGGTGTAGCTATTTCTAGCTGATACATGGAATTCTCTGTATATCAATATTTAGATCTGCTAGCAGATATACCTCCATGCAATATGGAATTCTCTATATTTCACATATGAAAATGATGAGGACGTTTTGACATGAAATAAGGATTTTTGTTCATTTCTCATAAAAAAACCAGGGTACAGATTTTCTGGCAAGACATATGATCTGTATATAGGTCAGATGTTGGTAATTTGTTCTTGGTTCCTCTGCCTTTTCTCAAACCAACTTGAAAAGACAGAGGAACGAGAGATCAAATTGCCAAAATCTGCTAGATCATTGGAAGAGCAAGAGCGTTCCAGAAAGACATCTATTTCTGCTTTATTGACTATGCCAAAGCCTTTCACTGTGTGGATCACAGTTTATTCTGTGGAAAATTCTGAAAGAAATGGGAATACTAGACCACCTGACCTGTTTTTCAGAAACCTATATGCAGTTCAGGAAGCAACAGTTAAAAGTGGACATGGAACAACAGAGTGGTTCCAAATAGAAAAAAAGAGTACTTCAAGGTTGTCAATTGTCACTCTGCTTATAAAACTTACATGCAGAGTACATCATGAGAAACGCTGAGCAGGAAGAAGCACAAGCTGGATTCAAATTGCCAGAAATATCAATAACCTGAGGTATGCTGATGACACCATCCTTATGACAGAGAGTGAAGAGGAACTAAAAAGCCTCTTGATGAAAGTGAAAGAGGAGAGTGAAATAGTTGTCTTAAGATCAACATTCAGAGAATTACGATTATGGCTTCTGGTCCCATTACTTCATGGGAAAAAGATGGGGAAACAGGGGAAACAGTGTCAGATTTATTTTAGTGGGGCTCTAAAATCATGACAGATGGTGACTGCAGCCATGAAATTAAAAGACGCTTACTACTTGGAGGGAGAGTTATGATCAACCTAGATAGCATATTAAAAAGCAGAGACATGACATTGCCAACAGAGGTCCGTCTAGTCAAGGCTATGGTTTTGCCAGTGGTCACGAATGGATGACAGATTTGGACTGTGAAAAAAGCTGAGTGCCGAAGAATTGATGCTTTTGAACTGTGGTTTTAGAGAAGACTCTTGAGAGTCCCTCCTACTGCAAGGAGATCCAACCAGCCCATCCTAAAGTAGATCAGTCCTGGGTATTCATTGGAAGGACTAATGTTGAAGCTGAAACTCCATTATGTCGCCACTTCATGCGAAGAGTTGACTCATTGGAAAAGACCCTGCTGCTGGCAGGGATTGAGGCCAGGAGGAGAAGGGGCTGACAGAGGATGAGATGGCTGGACAGCATCACTGACTCAATCAACATGATTTTGTGTAAACTCCGGGAGCTGGTGATTCAGAGGAAGGCCTGGCGTCTTTCACGGGGTCACAAAGAGTTGTACATGACTGAGCAACTGATCTGAACTGAACTGATAGTTGATTTGCAAAGGGTACCTTTGAACTGGATGCCTTAGTAAAATTTAGATTTTCTCTTACCTACAGACATCATGGGAATGTATTTCAACATATCAATATGACCAGTTAAATATTTTGTAAAGCTGAAATTTCTGTGAATGAAGAACTACTGTTTTTAAAAGTAAATCATAAAGGAGATTTAAAAGAGCACACAGATTGCCATTCATCCATAACAGACTGGTTAAAGACATTGTGTGACAAATACAGTGGACATCTCAAAGAAGCAATGCAATAGAATTAAATACAACAAATTAAAAACAATAGAATATATAAAATGCACAAATACATAACATGGGTCAACGAGACAGAGTTGATTGTTGATGGTTCTGTCCCACCACTTTTATGGTAACTTTTCTTTTGGGGAAATTTTTTTCTATCTTTAGAAGTGCACATATGTAGCAAAATATAACGTACACTCACTTTAATTTTTATTGATGCTTTCTTAATAAATGTGTTATGAATTTAGATATAGCTTTCTGAGGTTTGCATTGCATTTGTCATTAAGGTGTACAAATTTTCAGTTCTACCTTTGAATTCCAAGATGATGTGAGATTCATTAAAAATATTGATGTTTAAGAAAGGTTATTATACCTTTAATACTGAAATTTTTTTGGACTATACTTGCTTTACATTATTTGGTTATTTCCTGCCCTAAAGCAAAATTAGGGAACGCTGTAGTCCTTCAAGTCGTAAACAACTAAACAAGATAGTGATTAAACAGCAACCACATATCTATCTCCTTGTTTTTGACTTCTTTCTAAATCTGGTCACCCCAGTGCATTAAATAGACTTCCCTGTGCTGTACATATAGATTAAAAGTATATGTGTTTCTGTTGTAATCTCCCAGTTGCTAACACCACCAGGTATTTCATCTTTGATAAGTGTATATTTCTTCTCCATTGCTGTGTCCCTATCTATGCTTCTCATAGAGAATCATCTATTCCAGTTTTACTTAGATCCCACTTGTTTGTGTTAATATATGATATTTCATCTTTTGACTTAGCTTCATTGTATCTGAAACTGTCCCTGTCCTTCTACATGTATGCAACTTACCTGATTTCGTTTCATCTTAAGACTCTGGTACGTATGTACCAACTCATTTTATCCATTCCTCTTTAGATGGATATTTCTCTTGCTGCCATGGCCTGCTATTGCAAATATTGTTGCCATCAATATTGAAGTTGTGCATCTTTTGGAATTATGATTTTCCTCATGAAAATTATTGACAATTATTGGAATTTTTTGATCACATGGTAGCTTTATTCTTATTTCTAAAGGAACCCCGTTCTATTCTCCATTTTAATCGATCAATGTGCATTCCTAGCAATAGAACAAGATTGTTCTGTTTACTCCACACCATCTCCATAAATGTCTACAGCATTTGTTTTGTGAGAATTTTATATATAAATATATATATGAATATATATATATGAATATATATATGAGTATTCAGAAAAATGTGAGTTGATACCCCCATTGAAGATTTTATTTCCATTTCTCTCACAGTTAGTAATGCTGAGCATATTTTCCAATATTATTGGACATCTGTATGTCTTCTTAGGAGAAATGTCTATTTTATCATCTATTCATTTGTTCCAATTGGGTTGTTTGTTTTGCTATTATTGAGCACATAAGATGCTTCCATATTTTGGAGACTCTTCTGTTGTCATTATCTTCAGTTGCAAATGTTTTTCCCATAATGAGACTTCATTTTTGTCTTGCTTATTGGTTGGTTGTGCAAAATATTTAAGTTTAATTAGATCTCTTTATTTAATTTTTTTTTTTAATTTCCCAAGGAGGTAGGTCAAAAAGAAAAGCTGTTGCTGCATTTCATGTCACAATGTATTCTACCTATTCTTTCCTCAAATATTTTTGATTTACAGATTCTGGCCTTTTTGTAGGTCTTTAATCCGTCTTGAATTTGTATTTTCTATGCTGCTAAGGAGTGAGTGAACTAGACTGAACTGAAAGGAGTGACTAAATTTGATCCACTGGAGGAGTGAATGGCTAACCACCCCATTATACTTGCTATGGGACTTCCATGAACTATATAAAAAGGCAGAAAGGTATGACTCCAAAAGATGAGTCTCCCAGGATGGTAGGTGCCAAATATACTGCTTGGGAGGAGCAGAGGGTAATAACTAATGTTTCCAAAAAGCAACAAGTGGTTGCCCCAAAGTGGAAATAAGCCTCATTGTTTATGTGTCTGGAGATGAAAGTAAATGAAATGCTGAAAAGAAAAGTACTGCAGGGAAACCTGGAATGTTAGATCCATGAACAATTTAAATTGAATGGGTTGTAATAAGAGATGGCAACAGCCAACACATTGGAAAAGACCCTGATTCTGGGAAAGATCGAAGGCAACAGGAGGAGGGGAAAAAAAGGATGAGATGATTGGATGGCATCATCTATACAATGCATATGAACTCGGGCAAACTCCAAGAGGTGGTGAAGGACAGGAAGGACTGGAATGCTGCAGTTCAAGGCATCCCGAAAGTCAGACACAACTCGGCCACAGAATAACCAGGTGCTGTTCTAACTGTATTCTTTTACTTTTAGCTGTCCAGATTTTCCAGCTTAACTTGTCAAATATAGTTTCTTCTTTCCACTGCATATTGTTGCCTCCTTTGTCATAGATTAGGTGATCATTTGGGCAAGAGATTATCTTAGGGTTTACTATCTGTTCCATTGGCTTTAATCTAAATATTGTGCCAATTGCATGCCAGGTTTAAAACTATAGATTTTTACAGACTGAAGTGAGGAAACCTGAGTCCTGCAGCTCAGTTTTTCTATCTTCAGTTTGCCTGGTTAATCAGTCTTTGTGTTTCCATCAAGTTGTAAAGTTTTTGTTGTTGTTGTTTTTCTATTTCTGTGGAAAATGTCATTGGAAATTTAATCGTGAAGACATTGCATCTGTAAACTCTTCTTTATAGTGTAGCCATTTTCACATATTGATTTTTATAGTCCAAAGAATAGTATATCTCTCATTCCATTTGTGTCATCTCTGATTTGTCTCATCCATACCTTATTCTTTTCGGGTTACGAGTCTTTTCTCTGGTTAGGTAGGCTGATTCCCAAGGATTTTATTTTTCTTGTTACAATGGTGAATCAGATTGTTTCCTTAATTTTTGGTTTTGGTTTTCTCTGGTCATTTATAGTCATGCAGGAGATTTCTTCCTGTTTATTTCTTTTCCCAACAACTTCCGTAAAGTCATTGTCTATTAATTTTCTGGTGCAATCTTACGAGTCTCTGAAACAGTAACTTCTCTCAGCAAACAGTGCCTGTTTTACCTCTTGTTTTTCAGTTTGCTGGTAATTTTTTTTTCCTTCACTGATTGCTGTAGCTAGGAGTCCCAAGATTAGTTGAATAACAGTGATGAGAGTGGCAAATTTTGTCTTTTTCACAACGTTAGGCAACATGCTTTCAGGTTCCACCTCTGAGAAACATTGTAGTGCTGGGTTTATTCATACATGGCCTTTATTAAGTTGAAGATGATCCTTTCTGTTCCCACTTCCTGTACAGCTTTTATCATAAATGAGTCCTTAATTTTGTCAAAAGTGTTTTCTGTATCTGTATTTTAGATCTGTTCAAGACCTCTCCTTGGAAACTTTTATCTTTCATTGGTTTTTTCACCTCTGGCCACCTGATGCAAAGTGCTGTCTCATTAGAGAATGCTCTGATACTGGGAAAATTTGAAGGTAAAAAGAGAAGTTGGTAGGAGATGATGAGAGGGTTAGATAGCATCATAAACCCTATGGACATGACTCTGAACAAATTCTGGGAGATAGGGAATGTAAGACTGATGGGACACATTCCATGGGGTGACAAAGAGATGGGCATGAATAAATGACTGAACAACAATAGCAAAACATTCTTTCCTGCTATTGACAGTAGTAGTTATTAGTGACTACTTCATTTTCTCTCCCACCATACCCTATCTATATCTCAGTTGCACTAATTTCACCACGTACCATGCAAAGATTCGGCCACATTTGCTGTCATTATTGTCCCCAAAATGGTCCAAAGTTTATGTGATTTCTCAACTACACATGATCCAGTGGTCTCCGAACCATTCTTCACCATCCATTTATGTTCCTCAGAAATTCTCTACCTTGCTATAGCCAGATAAAATTGTCACTCACTAGCTAAGTCATGCTCTAGAAAGCAAGTTCGTGAGAATAAATACCCTTTCAGGATTCTGTATTCTAACTTTGTCTCAGTCTTCACATTGTTCGTTTGTCCCATTTCTTCAATCACACTGAAGTTTCAGGCTGTGTTCTGTTCTTCTCAGTGTCACTGTCTGTGCAGAGACGGTTCTTCTGTCTTATTTGATTTTCCTTTTATGATTAATGTCTGTGAGATCTTATTTTAAATTCCTCTGAAACTTTTTTTCACTTTACAGATCATTTTGAGATTTTAATTTTAGATTGACCTTTTTGATGAGCTTTGATAGACTGTCCTCTCCAAAAGTAATAAATTATGACAACCCACATCTATTTTAGCTTGTGATTTACTCGTCTGTATTCAGCCATAAAGGATTGTATTTGAATAATACAATCTGGATGGGTGTGCAAATTAGTCACTGAGTCATGCCCAAATCTGCAACCTCATGGACTGCAGCCCATCAGGCTCATCTATCCATGGACTTTTCCAGGCAAAGATACTGGAGTGGGTTGCATTTCCTTCTCCTAAAAAACATGAACAGTGAAACTAATAAGAAATCAAAATTTTAAATGATAAAATTTAATAAATTCTGAACTTGAAGTGTTAATTCCCTCCAAAGGAAAAAAAAAAAAAGTATCTTGATTGCAAGCTAAAATCACCAACTTTTGTTGTCTGTCCCAAAATCAGGTTAAGAAAAAATCATCAGCTTCTCTGAAAAGCATATTTTTCAATTATTAATGTGACTAGGGAATATTTTAAAAAAGCAAAAAGAAATCTCAGAGATCTATATCATAGATAGTAAATAGAGGCAAATAATGGCATTCCTCTTCAAGACAAATTGAGGCTAGAATATGAATCTTTCTCACTTTCTTTTTCTTGGTGAATGTTATTTGGCATTCCTAGGGGTAAATTTTCTTCAACATCCCTTAAATCCAGGTCCATAGTTGTTTTGTAAGTGAATTATTGCTGAGGATTTTCAGGAGAACGGAATGAGGGAAGCAAGATACAGCAGAGTGAAACTAAATCCAATCTCAGTTGGAGGCAAAATTGCACTGTGTGTAGAATTTCTACATCAAATGTGTCAGTTCAGTTCAGGTCAGTTCAGTCACTCAGTCGTGTCTGACTCTTTGTAACACCGTGAATCACAGCACTCCAGGCCTCCCGGTCCATCACCAACTCATGTGTAAATATGTATATTTTACAAACGAGCATACTAGTAGAGGTTTTCATCTTCATATTTGGAATTCTCGATTTATCAAATATGAAAAACCTGAATGAATGTTTTCTGACAACATGGGAAACTTTGCATATTTGGACAAAGAAAGGCTGGTGAATTTTTATCTGAAATACGAACTGTGAATTTCACATGTAGCATTATAGGTTCAGTGTTGAGACCGGAAATAGAGTTTTGTGTGTGTGTGTGTTTTTCTTAAATAGGAGAACATGTGGATACATTCTCAAACATTTAATTAGAAAATCTGAATGCTTATAAACAGGACTGCACAAAGATATTCATACATATGTTATAGACCTTTGATATTTTGTATATGAAAATACAATTTTTCATATTTTCATATAATATAATTTTTCATATTTTCAAGCATGAAGTGTGACATTCCTATATTTTTAATTTGGTAATCTGAGTGCAGAGGGCATATTATTCTAGTGAATTATGGAATAAACAATATTTCACATTTTAAAAGTTGAACACAACATTTAATTATATAAGTTTGGAATTTTCTGTGAATGATATATGAATAAATGAGCTGCAATTTTAACACGGAATATTGAATTCTCTACATTTCAAATATGAATAACAGGGTATCAGATATTCTCCCTGAAATGTGGAATACTGCATATTTCACATATGAATTTGTGAACATATCTTATCTTACATGAAATATGCAGACTTTTCAACGTGACACATGAAAAGCTACACTTGGATTTTCCTACAAGAAATATAGAAAGCTCTGTGTTTAGCGTAAGAAAACCTGGACACAAATTACCTTTCAGTTCAGTTCGGTTCAGTCGCTCAACCGTGTCCGACTCTTTGCGACCCCATGAATCACAGCACACCAGGCCTCCCTGTCCATCACCAACTCCCAGAGTTTACTCAAACTCATGTCCATCGAGTCGGTGATGCCATCCAGCAATCTCATTCTCTGTCATCTCCATCTCCTCCTACCCCCAATCCCTTCTAGCATCAAACTCTTTTACAGTGAGTCAACGCATAGCATAAGGTGGCCAAAGTATAAAATACATAGACTTCTCTATGTTTTGCATGAGAATATCTGGGGACATATTCTCTACTGAAACATGACATTTTCTACAGTCAAAATATAAAATTCTGGGCATAGTGCTTTAGTTGAACAAGAAATATAACATCCTTGTATATAACTAACATGTGAGAATCTGGACACACCTTATCCTACATGAATAATGGAATACTCTTTCACATTTAAAACGTGGGTGGGATTTTCTTTTCCTCCGTGAACTATAACATACTCTGTATTTCACATATGAAAATTTAGGCAAAAAAAAAAAAAAGGTGAAATTTGGAAATGTTTATATTTCCCAGGCAAAACTCTAAAATCAGTCATCCCAAATGCAACTCTGTGTATTTTGCATACAGCATGACATTTTTTCTATATTTTTACATACAAAATTTTATGTTGGTATTCACATAAGAAAAGCAACTATCTGGTTCTCCTGTATGATGAGCATTGTGTAAAAATGTTCCATCATGAAATGTAGAATTTTTACATTCCACATAAAAATATCTTGGTGCTGATTTTCCAACGTGAAAGGTAGAATCTTATATTTCACACTTGGAAACCTGGGAGTGACTAGCGGTCTCTGAATAATGGAATTGTCTATGTTCATGTGTGTTAATCTAAGTTCAATTATTCCTATATGAAATATGATATTCTCTCTGTACACATATGAAAATCCTAGTGCAGAATGTTATGAAATATGGTTTTCTCTGCATATGACATATGGCAACGTAATCACAGATTTTCTTAAGTGAAAATGGGAATCATCTACATTTCATATTGAAAATGGAGTCTCATAATTTCCATAATGAAGTATGGAATACTCTGTATTTCACATATGAACATCCGCTCAAGGATATTCCGACATGGGATGTGTACTTTTCTATATTTCATATGCCAAATCTGGGCAATAATTTTCTAACAAGAAATATGGATTTTTCATTATTACACATGTGAAAATCTGACTATCTGGAATACACTGCATTTCTTATTTATTTATTTATTTATTTTACCTTATATTATTGTATTGGTTTTCCCATACTTTGACTTAAATCTGCCCCTGGTATGCATGTGTTCCCCATCTTGAGCCCTCCTCCCACATCCCTCCCCATCTCATTTCTCTGGTTCATCTCAGTGCACCAGCCCCGAGCATCCTGTTTCATGCATCGAACCTGGACTGGCGATTCGTTTCACATATGATAATATACATGTCTCAATGCCATTCTCCCAAATCATCCCACCCTCGCCCTCTCCCACAGAGCCCAAAAGACTGTTCTATACATCTGTGTCTCTTTTGCTGTCTCCTATACAGGGTTATTATTATAATCTTTCTGAATGCCATATATATGCATTAGTATACTGTAATGATGTTTTTCATTCTGGCTTACTTCACTCTTTATAATAGGCTCCAGTTTCATCCACCTCAGTAGAACTCATCCAAATGCATTCTTTTTAATGTCTGAGTAATACTTCATAGTGCATATTTACCACAGCTTTCTTATCCATTTATCTGCAGATGGACATCCAGGTTGCCTCTATGTCCTGACTTTTATAAACAGTGCTGCGATCAACATTGGAGTACATGTGTATCTTTCAATTCTGGTTTCCTCAGTGTGAATGCCCAGGAGTGCAATTGCGGGGTCGTATGGAAGTACTATTTCCAGTTTTTTAAGGAATCTCCAGACTGTTCTCCGTAGTGGTTTCACTAGTTTGCATTCCCACCAACAGTGTAAGAGGGTTGCCTTTTCTCCACACCCTCTGCAGCATTGTTTGCTTGTAGACCCTTGGATAGCAGCCATTCTGACTGGCGTGAAATGGTACCGCATTGTGGTTTTGATTTGCATTTCTCTGATTGTGAGTGATGTTCAGCATCTTTTCATATGTTTGTTAGCCATCTGTATGTCTTCTTTGGAGAAATGTCTCTTTAGTTCTTTGGCTCATGTTTTGATTAGGCCATGTATTTTTCTGGAATTGAGCTCAGGAGTTGTTTGCATATGTATCAGATTAATTGTCAGTTGCTTCGTTTGCTATTATTTTCTCCCATTCTGAAGGCTGTCTTTTCACCTTGCTTATAGTTTCCTTTGCTGTGCAGAAGATATTAATTTTCATTAGGTCCTATTTGTTTATTTTTGCTTTTATTTCCAATATTCTGGGAGGTGGGTCATGGAGGATCCTGATGTGATTTATGTCGTAGGGTGTTTTGCCTATGTTCTCCTCTAGGAGTTTTATATTTTCTGGTCTTACATTTAGATCTTTAATCCATTTTGAGTTTATTTTTGTGTATGGTGTTAGGGAGTGGTCTAGTTTCATTCTTTTACAAGTGATTGACCAGTTTTCCCAATACCACTTGTTAAGTAGATTGTCTTTTCTCCATTGAATATTCTTACCTCCTTTGTCAAAAAAAAGTTGTCCCTATGTGCATAGATTTATCTCTGGGCTTTCGATTTTGTTCCATTGATCTTTGTTTCTGTCTTTATGCCAGTACCATACTGTATTGATGACTGTGGCTTTGCAGTAGAGCCTGAAGTCCGGCAGGTTGATTACCCCAGTTCCATTCTTCTTTCTCAGGATTGCTTTGGCTATTCGACGTTTTTTGTATTTCCATACAAATAGTGAAATTATTTGTTCTAGCTCTATGAAAAATACTGTTAGTAGCTTTATAGGGATTACATTGAAGCTATAAATTACTTTGGGTAATATATTCATTGTCACAATATTTATTCTTCCAATCCATTAACAGGGTATATGTCTCCATCTATTAGTGTCCTCTCTGATTTATCTCACCAGTGTTTTTTAGTTTTCTATATATAGGGTTTTTTTGTTTCTTTACATAGATATATTCCTAAATATTTTATTTTTCTGTTGCACTGGTGAATGGAATTATTTCCTTATTTTCTCTATTTTCTCATTATTAATGTATAGGAATGCAAGAGATTTCTGTGTGTTGATTTTATATGCTGCAACTTTACTGTATTCTTTGATTCAGTCAGTTCAGTTCAGACGCTCAGTCGTGTCCGACTCTCCACGACCCCATGAATTACAGCACGCCAGGCCTCCCTGTCCATCACCATCTCCCGGAGTACACTCAAACTCATGTCCATCAAGTCGGTGATGCCATCCAGCCATCTCATTCTCTGTCGTCCCCTTCTCCTCCCGCCCCCAAATTTTCCCAGCATCAGAGTCTTTTCTAGTGAGTCAACTCGTCCCATGAGGTGGCCAAAGTATTGCAGCTTCAGCTTTAGCATCAGTCCCTCCAATGAACATCCAGGATTGATCTCCTTTAGAATGGACTGGTTGGATCTCCTTGCAGTATAAGGGACTCTCAAGAGTCTTCTCCAACACCACAGTTCAAAAGCATCGATTCTTCGGCGATCAGCCTTCCTCACAGTCCAACTCTCACATCCATACATGACCACGGGAAAAACCATTGCCTTGACTAGACAAACCTTGGTTGGCAAAGTAATGTCTCTGCTTTTTAATATACTATCTAGGTTGGTCATAACTTTCCTTCCAAGGAGCAAGCGTCTTTTAATTTCATGGCTGCAATCAGCATTTGCAGTGATTTTGGAGCCCAAAAAAATAAAGTCTGACACTGTTTCCACTGTTTTTCCATCTATTTCCCATGAAGAGATGGGACCAGATGCCATGATCTTCGTTTTCCGAATGTTGAGCTTCAAGCCAACTTTTTAACTCTCCTCTTTCACTTTCATCAAGAGGCTTTTGAGTTCCTCTTCACTTTCTGCCATAAGGGTAGTGTCATCTGCATATCTGAGGTTATTGATATTTCTCCCAGCAATCTTGATTCAAGCTCGCCCTTCTTCCAGCCCAGCGTTCCTCATGATGTACTCTGTATATAAGTTAAATAAGCAAGGTGACAATATACAACCTTGACGTACACCTTTTCCTATTTGGAACCAGTCTGTTGTTCCATGTCCAGTTCTAACTGTTGCTTCCTGACCTGCATACAGGTTTCTCAAGAGGCAGGGCAGGTGGACTGGGATTCCCATCTCTTTCAGAATGTTCCACAGTTTATTGTGATCGACACAGTCAAAGGCTTTGGCATAGTCAATGAAGCAGAAATAGATGTTTTTCTGAAACTCTCTTGCTTTCTCCATGATCCAGCGGATGTTGGCAATTTGATCTCTGGTGCCTCTGCCTTTTCTAAAACCTGCTTGAACATCTGGGAGTTCACGGTTTACATACTGCTGAAGCCTGGCTTGGAGAATTTTGAGTATGACTTTACTAGCGTGTGAGATGAGTGCAATTGTGTGGTAGTTTGAGCATTCTTTGGCATTGCCTTTCTTTGGGATTGGAATGAAGACTGACCTCTTCCAGTCCTGTGGCCAGCGCTGAGTTTTCCAAATCTGCTGGCATACTGAGTGCAGCACTTTCACAGCATCATCTTTCAAGACTTGAAATAGCTCAACTGGAATTCCATCACCTCCACTAGCTTTGTTCGTAGTGATGCTCTCTAAGGCCCACTTGACTTCACATTTCAAGATGTCTGGCTCTAGGTCAGTGATCACGTTATCGTGACTATCTTGGTCGTGAAGATCTTTTTTGTACAGTTCTTCTCTGTATTCCTACCACCTCTTCTTAATATCTTCTGCTTCTGTTAGGTCCATACCATTTCTGTCCTTTATCGAGAACATCTTTGCATGAAATGTTCTCTTGGAATCTCTGATTTTCTTGAAGAGGTCTCTTGTTTTTCCTATTCTGTTGTAATTTTTTGATTAGCTTTAGTAATTTTCTGGTAGATTCTTAAGGGTTTTCTGTGTAGAGGATCAGCTCATCTTCAAACACTATGAGGTTTACTTTTTTTTCAAATTTGGATTCCTTTTATATGTTTTTCTGCCCTGATTGCTGTGGCCAAAAGTTCCAGAGCTATGTTGAATAGTAGTAGTGAGAGTGGGCGCCCTTGTCTTTTTCCTGACTTCAGGGAAAACGCTTTCAATTTTTCACCATTGTGGATAATGTTTGCTGTGGATTTGTCGTATATAGCTTTTATTATGTTGAGGAATGTTCCTTCTATTCCCGCCTTCTGGAGGGATTTGATCATAAATGGATGCAGAATTTTGTCAAAGGCTTTCTCTGCATCTATTGAGATAATTATATGGTTTTTATTTTTCATTTTGTTAATGTGGTGTATTACATTGTTTGACTTGCAGATATTGAAGAATCCTTGCATTTCAAATATGCAAATTTTCATGTGTTGTCATTCATTCAGATTTTCATATATGATATATCAAGAATTCTATACATGAAGATGAAAATCTGCACTAGGAATTTCATATGTAAAATATACACAATTATACATTTGATGTAGAAAATTCTGCACCCAGTCCAATTTCGCCTCCACTTGAGATTAGATTTAGTTTCACTCTGCTGTATCTTGCTTACCTCATTTCGTTTCTCCTGAAAATCCTCACCAAATATTCAATTGAAAAACAAGTATGGACCATGATTTAAAGGAGCTTGATGAAAAATTACCACTCGGAATGCCAAATAACATTCACCAAGAAAAAGAAAGTGAGAAAGATTCATATTCTAGCCTCAATTTCTCTTGAAGAGAAATGCCATTATTTGCTATTTCTTTTTACTTTTCTTTATATATTCTTCCGTTCCGTTCCATCGCTCAGTCGTGTCCGACTCTATGCGACCCCGTGGACTGTAGCCTACCAGGCTTCTCCATCCATGGGATTCTCCAGGCAAGAATACTGGAGTGGGTTACAGTTTCCTTCTCCAGGGGATCTTCCCGACCCAGGGATCGAACCCGGGTCTCCCGCATTGGAGGCAGAAGCTTTAACCTCTGAGCCTTAGCCGTATTAAAAATGAGAAAATATGCTTTTCAGAGAAGCTAATAATTTTTATTTAACCTGATTGTGGGATAGACAACAAAATTTGGTGATTTTAACTTGCAATCAAGATACTCTTTTCCTTTCAGGTGAATTCTTTCTGCAAATTCAGAATTTATAAACTGAAAAATTATATTTATTAGTTCCAGTATTCTTGTTGCCCTGGAGAAGGAAATGGCACGCCACTCCAATATCTTTGCCTGGAAATGTCCATGGGCAGACGAGTTTGTTGGGCTGCAGTCCATGAGGTTGCAGAGTTGGGCATGATTCAGTGACTAAGATGCACATCAATTCAAGTTGTATTATTAAAACACAATCCTTTATGCCTGAATAGAGGCGAGTAGAATCACAGCAAAAATAAATGCGGGTTGTCATAATTTATTCCTTTTGGAGAGGACAGTCTATTAAAGCTCATCGAAAAGGTCAATCTAAAGTTAAAATCACAAATGATTTGTAAAGTGAAAACAAGGAAAAGAGAAGAACAGTGTTTGCACAGACACTGAGACTGAGAAAAACAGAACACAGACCGAAACTTCAGTGTGACTGAAGAAATGGGACAAACGAACAAAGGGAAGACTGAGACAAAGTTAGAATACAGAATCCTGAAAGGGTATTTATTCTCAAGAACGTGCTTTCTAGCGCATGACTTAGCTAGTGAGTGACAATTTTATCTGGCTATAGCAAGATAGAGAGTTTCTGAGGAACATAAATGGATGCTGGAGAATGGTTCGGAGACCACTGGATCATGTGTAGTTGAGAAATCACATAAATTTCGGACCATTTGGGGGACAATAATGACAGCAAATATGGCTGAATCTTTGCATGGTACGTGGTGAAATTAGTGCAACTGAGATATAAATAGGGTATGGTGGGAGAGAAAATGAAGTAGTCATTAATAACTACTACTGTCAATAACAGGAAATAATGTTTTGCTATTGTTGTTCAGTCAGTTATTCATGCCCATCCCTTTGCCACCCCATGGACTGTGTCCCATCAGTCTTACATTCCCTTCTCCCAGAATTTGTTCAGACTCATGTCCATAGAGTTGGTGATGCTATCTAACCCTCTCATCATCTGCTACCCACTTCTTTTTACTTCAAATTTTCCCAGTATTAGAGCATTCTCTAATGAGACAACACTTTGCATCAGGTGGCCAGAGGAGAAAAGAGCACTGAAAGATAACAAAACTTTCCAAAGAAAACTCTTGAAGACATCTAAAATATAGATGCAGAAAGCACCTTTGACACAATTAAACACTTATTTATGTAAAAGACTGAACAGGAAGTGGGAACAGAGATGATCATCTTCAAATTAATAAAGGTCATGTATGGATAAACCCAACACTAAAATACTTCTCCTAGGTGAAAACTGAAAGCATGTTGCCTAAGGTCATGAAAAAGACAAAGTTTGCCACTCTCACCACTGTTATTCAACATAATCTTGGGACTTCTAGCTACAGCAATCAGTGAAGAAGAAGAAGAAGAAAAAAAAAATTACCGGCAAACTGAAAAAGAAGAGGTAAAACTGTCACTTTATTTTGACATTAGTTATTGTGTCAAAGAATTCGAAGATGGCAACATAAAATTAATAACAATGATTTTAGGGAAGTTGTTGGATAAAAAATAAACAGGAAGAAATCTCCTTCATTCCTAAAAATAACAAAAGAAAACCAAAAACAAAAATTAAGGAAATAATCTGATTCACCATTGTAACAGGAAAAATAAAATACTTGGGAATAACCCTGCCTAAACAGAGAAAGGAGTATTGTGCCCGAAAGAATAAGGTATGGATGAGTCAAATAAAAGATGTCACATCCTTTGGAGAGGGTGGAGAGAAAAGGGAACCCTCTTACACTGTTGGTGGGAATGCAAACTAGTACAGTCATTATGGAGAACAGGGTGGAGAATCCTTTAAAAAACTGGAAAAATAGTGCTGCCATATGACAGAGCAATCCCATTGTTGGGGATACACTGAGGAAACCAGCATTGAGAAAGAGATGTGTACCCCAATGTTCATTGCAGCACTGCTTACAACCGCCAGGACTTGGAAGCAACCGAGACAGCCATTGGTAGATGAATGGATAAGAAAGCTTTGGTACATATACACAATGGAATATTACTCAGCTATTAAAAAGAATGCACTTGAGTCAGTTCTAATAAGGTGGATGAAACTGGAGCCTATTATACAGAGTAAACTAAGTCAGAGAGAAAAACACCAATACAGAATATTAACACATATATAATTTAGAAAAATGGTAACAATGGCCCTGTATTTGAGACTGCACAAGATTCAGTTCAGTTCCGTTCAGTCGCTCAGTCGTGTCCGACTCTCCGAGACCCCAAGAATCACAGCACGGTAATGGCATCCAACCATCTCATTCTCTGTCGTCCCCTTCTCCTCCCGCCCCCAACCTTTCCTAGAATCAGAGTCTTTTCCAGTGAGTCAACTCATCGCATGAGGTGGCCAAAGTATTGCAGTTTCAGCTTTAGCATCACACAGATGTAAAAAAACAGGCTTTTGGGCTCTATGGGAGCAGGCGAGGGTGGGATGATTTGAGAGAATAGCATTGAAATGTGTATGTACCATACATGAAATAGATCACCAGTCCAGGTTTGTTGCATGACACAGGGTGCTCAGGGCTGGTGTACTGGAATGACCCTGACGGATGGGATGGAGAGGGAAGTTGGAGAGGGTTCAGGATGGGGAACACATGTACACCCATGGTTGATTCATGTCAATGTATGGCTAAAACACTACAATATTTTAAGGTAATCAGCCTCCAAATAAAATCGATAAATTAATTTTTTTAAAAGGTGACAGAAATGGAATGAGATCTATACTATTCTTTGGATTGTAAAAATCAATATGTGAAAATGACTGCACTACAAAAGGAGATTAAAAATTCAGTGTCATCTCTAATAAATTACCAATGACATTTTTCACAGAATAGAACCAAAAAAAAAAATTCTTTACAACTTGAGGGAAACACAAAGATTTTGAATAACCATGCAAACTTGAGAAAGAAAAACTGAGTTGCAGGACTCAGGTTTCCTCACTTCAGTCTATACCAAAAACATATAGTTTTGAACATGCCGTGCAATTAGCACAATATTGGGATTAAAGCCAATGGAACATATAGAAAACCCTAAACTAATCTCTTGCTCAAATGATCACCTGATCTTTGACAAAGAAGGCAACAATATGCAATGGAAAGAAGATAATATATTTGACAAGGTAAGCTGGAAAATCCGGACAGCTAAAAGTATTAGAATACAGTTAGAAAACGACCTGGTTATTCTTCTGTGGCTGAGTCGTGTCTGACTTTTTGGGATGCCATGAACTGCAGCATGACAGTCCTTCCTGTCCCTCACCACCTCTTGGAGTTTTCCCGAGTTCATACCCATTGCATAGGTGATGCCATCCAATCATCTCATCCCTGTTTCCCCCTTCTCCTGCTGTTTTCAATCTTTTCCAGAATCAGGATATTTTCCAATGAGTTAGCTGTTGCCATCTCCTGTTATATGTCATTCAATTTAAACTGTTCACGGATCTAACATTCTAGGTTACCTTGCAATACTGTTCTTTACAGCCTTCTGTTTTAATTTCATCGCTAGACATATAAAATGAGGCAACCACTTACTGCTTCCTGTAAAAGTTAGTTATTAACCTCCGCTCCTCCCAACTAGCATATTAGTCACGTACCCAAAAAAGATGTCCTTTTCATTATAGGGGACTGGAATGCAAAAGTAGGAAGTCAAGCAACACCTAGAGTAACAGCAAATTTGGCCTTGGAGCACGAAATGAAGCAGGGCAAAGACTAATAGAGTTTTGCTAAGACAATGCACTGGTCATCGCAAACACCCTCTTCCAACAACATAAGAGAAGACTGTACACATGGACATCACCAGATGTTCAACACCAAAATCAGATTGATTATATTCTTGCAGCCAAAGATGGAGAAGCTCTATACAGTTAGCATAAACAAGACCAGGAACTGACTGTGACTCAGATTATGAACTCCTTTAAGTCTGAACTGTCAAATTCAGACCTAAATTGAAGGAAGTAGGGCACACCACTAGACTATTCAGATATGACCTAAATCAAATCCCTTATAATTATACAGACAAAGTGAGAAATAGATTTAAGGGACTAGATCTGATAGATAGAGAGCCTGAGGAACTATGGATGGAGGTTTGTGACATTGTACAGGAGACAGGGACCAAGACAATCCCCATGTAAAAGAAATGTAAAATAACAAAATGGCCGTCAGAGGAGGGCTTACAAATAGCTGTGAAAAGAAGAGAAGCGAAAAGCAAAGGAGAAAAGGAAAGATACAAGCATCTGAATACAGAGTTCCAAAGAATAGAAAGGAGAGATATGAAAGCCTTCCTCAGTGATCAATGCAAAGAAATAGAGAAAGAGGAAAGCAACAGAATAGGAAAAGCAAGAGACCTTTCCAAGAAAATTAGAGATATCAAGGGAACATTTCATGCAAAAATGGGCTTGATAAAGGACAGAAATGGTATGGACCTAACAGAAGCAGAAGATATTAAGAGGAGGTGGCAAGAATACACAGAAGAACTGTACAAAAAAGATCTTCACAGTGAAGATAAACACGATGGCGTGATCACTAACCTGGAGCCAGACATCTTAGAATGTGAAGTCAAGCGGGCCTTAGAGAGGAGCACTACCAACAAAGCTAGTGGAGGTGATGGAATTCCAGTTGAGCTATTTCAAATCCTGAAAGATGATGCTGTGAAAGTGCTGCACTCAATATGCCAGCAAATTTAGAAAATTCAGCTGTGGCCACAGGACTGGAAAAGGTCAGTTTTCATTCCAATCTCAAAGAAAGGGAATGCCAAAAAATGCTCAAACTGCTGCACAATTGCACTCATCTCACATGTTAGTAAAGTCATTCTCAAAATTCTCCAAGTCAGGCTTCAGCAATATGTGAACCGTGAACTTCCAGATGTTCAAGCAGGTTTTAGAAAAGGAAGAGAAACCAGAGATCAAATTGCGAACATCTGCTGGATCATGGAGAACGCAAGAGAGTTCCAGAAAAACATCTATTTCTGCTTCATTGACTATGACAAATCCTTTGACTGTGTGGATCACAATAAACTGTGTAACATTCTGAAAGAGATGGTTATACGAGACCACCTGATCTGCCTCTTGAGTAAACTTTATGCAGGTCAGGAAGCCACAGTTAGAACTGGACATGGAAAAACAGACTGGTTCCAAATAGGAAAAAGGAGTACATCAAGGTTGTATATTGTCATCCTGCTTATTTAACTTATATGCTGAGTACATCATGAGGAACGCTGTGCTGGAATCAAGATTGCCAGGCAAAATATCAACAACCTCATATATGCAGATGACACAACCCTTATGCCAGAAAGTGAAGAGGAAATCAAAAGCCTCAACATTCAGAAAACGAAGATCATGGCATCTGGTCCCATCACTTCATGGGAAATAGATGGGGAAACAGTGGAAACAGTGTTAGTCTTTAATTTTTTGGTTTCCAAAGTCACTGAAGATGCTGATTTCAGCCAGGAAATTAAAAGACGCTTACCCTTTGGAAGGAAAGTTATGACCAACCTCGATAGCATATTAAAAAGCAGAGACATTACTTTGCTAACCAAGTTCCGTCTAGTCAAAGCTATGGTTTTTCCCGTGGTCATGTATGAATGTGAGAGTTGGACTCTGAAGAAAGCTGATCGCCGAAAAATTGATGCTTTTGAACGGTGGTGCTGGAGAAGACTCTTGAGAGTCGCTTGGACTGCAAGGAGATCCAGCCATTCAATTCTAAAGGAGATCAATCCTGGGTGTTCATTGGAAGGACTGATGCTAAAGCTGAAACTCCAATATTTTGGCCACCTCATGCGAAGAGTTGACTCACTGGAAAAGACTCTGATGCTGGGAGGGATTGGGGGTGGGAGGAGAAGGGGATGACAGAGAATGAGATGGCTGGATGGCATCACCGACTTGATGGACATGAGTTTGAGTGAACTCTGGGAGTTGGTGATGGACAGGGAGGCCTGGCATGCTGTGGTTCATGGGGTCGCAAAGAGTCGGACACGACTGGGTGAATCAACTGAACTGAACTGAACTGAACCATCCTGATAGACTAATTTTTTGGTGTCACACCTTGTTGTCTTTTTTATACAGTTCATAGAGGTCCCGTAGCAAGTATCATGGGGTGATTTGCATTCCCTCCTCCAGTGGATCACATTTAGTCTCTCCTTAGCACCATAGGCTAGGACAAATTGCAGATAGTTTAAATATCTACATATAAGGCCAGAAACTGTAAATCAATAATATTTGAGGAAAGCATAGGTAAAATACATTGTGACATGAAGTGCAGCAGCATTTTTTTTTTTTTTACCTACCTCCTTGGGTAATGAAAATAAAACCAAAAATATATAACAAGATATAATTAAAATTAGACATTTTGCACAGGAAACCATAAAGCAAGACAGAAATGAAGTCTCATTAAGGGAAAAATATTTGCAACTGAAGATAATGACAACAGAAGAGTCTCCAACATATGGAAGCAGCTCATGTGGCTTAGTAACAGCAAAATGAACAACCCAATTGGAACAAATGCACGAATGATGAAATAGACATTTCTCCTAAAAGACATACAGATGTCCAATAACATTTGTAAAGATCAGCATCACTAACTGTTAGAGAAAGGGAAATAGTCTTTAATGGTTGTATCAACCCAAATTTGTCTGAATAACCATTATCAAAGAAAAAAATCCACACAAAAAATGCTGGAGAGGGTGCTGAGTAAACAGAACAATCCTGTACTGTTGTTAGGAAAGCACATTGATAGATTAAAATGGAGAAGAATATTGGGGATCTTTTAAAAATAAGAATGAAGCTAACATTTGATCAAGAAATCCCAATAATTGTCATTAATTTTCATGAGGAAAATCATAATTCCAAATGATGCACAACCTCAATATTGATGGCAGCAATATTTGCAGTATCAGGACATGGAAGCAACAGAAATATCCATTCGTCTAGAGAGAAATGGATAAAATGAGTTGGTGCATACATCCCAGAGTCTTAAGATGGAAAAAAATCAGGTAAATTGTATAGATATAGAAGGGCAGAGACAGTGTCAGATACAATGAAGCTAAGTCAAAAGAGGAAAATAAATATCACATATTAACACAAATATGTGGGATCTAGGTAAAACCGTAATAGATGATTCTTTATGAGAAGCATATAGGGACACGGTAATGGAGAAGAAATTTACGGTTATCAAGGATGAAATGTCTGGTGGTGGTAGGAATTAGGAGATTACATCAGACACAGATATACTTCTGATCTATACGTGGAGCACAGTTTAGTACTGTTCAGTCGCTCAGTCGTGTCTGACTCCTTGCGACCCCATGAATCAAAACACGCCAAGTCTCCCTGTCCATCATGTCCTTCGAGTCGGTGATGCCATCCAGCCATCTCATTCTCTGTCGTCCCCTTCTCCTCCCACCCCCAATTCCTCCCAGCATCAGAGTCTTTTCCAGTGAGTCAATGCGTCGCATGAGGTGGCCAAAGTATGGGAGTTTCAGCTTTAGCATCAGTCCTTCCAATGAACACCCAGGATTGATCTCCTTTAGAATGGACTGGTTGAATCTCCTTGCAGTCCAAGGGACTCTCAAGAGTCTTCTCCAGCACCACCGTTCAAAAGCATCAATTTTTCGGCGATCAGCTTTCTTCACAGTCCTACTCTCACATCCATACATGACCACTGGACAGGGAAGTCTTAATGCACTGTGTTGACCAGATTTAGATAGAAGTCAAAAACATGGAGATAGATATATGGTTGTTCTTAAGTCACTATCTCGTTTACTAGTCGTTGTGACGTGAAGAACTGCACTATTCCCTAGTTTTTCTTTAGGGGAAAATTTAACAAAATAATGGAAAGCAAGTATACTCTAAAAAAATTAAGCTTTAAAAGTATATTAACTTTTTTATAAACATCATGATTCCTAATGAATCTTACATTACCTTGGAAGTCAAAAGTAGAAGTGTAAATGTGTACACCTTAATGACAAATGCAGTGCAAATCGCAGAATATTACATTCAAATTCAAAACACACTTATGAAGAAAACAGTAATAAAAATAAAACTGAGTGTACATTATATTTTGCTGCATATATGCATGTCTAATGGTTGAAAAATTTCCCCCAAAAAAAAATTACCTGAAAAGAGGTGGGGCAGAACCATCAACAATCAACTCTGTCTAGTTGACCCATGCTATGTACTTGTACATTTTATATATTATAGTGTTGTGTTTTTTTTTTTATTATTTAATTCTATTGAATTGTTTTTTTAAAATATTCACTATATTTGTCACGCAACATCTTTTACCTGTTGCCATATGTTATGGATGAATGACAGTCTATGTGCTCTTTTAAATCTCCTTTACTTATTTATTTAAAAAGGCAATAGCTCTTCATTCACAGGAATTCAAGCTTTACAAAATCTTTAACCGGTTATATTGATATGTTGAATTACATTCCCATGATGGCTGTAGGTACAAGAAAATCTGAATTTTATTAAGGCATCCAGTTTAAAGGTATCTTTCTCAAATCAGCTATCAGCTCAGTTCAGTTCAGTCACTTAGTCGTGTCTGACTCTTTTCGACCCCCATGAATGGCAGCACACCTGGCCTCCCTATCACCAATAACTTCAGTCCACCCAAACCCATGTCCACTGAGTCAATGATACCCTCTAACCATCTAATCCTCTGTCATCCCCTTCTCCTCTTGATCTCAATCTTCCCCAGCATCACGGTCTTTTCAAATGAGTCAGCTTTTCACATATGATGGCCAAAGTACTACAGTTTCAGCTTTAACATCAGTCCTTAAAATGCACAACCAAGACAGATATCCTTTAGGATGAACTGGTTGAATTTCCTGGAAGTCCAAGGGACTCTCAATAATCTCCAACACCACAGTTCAAAAGCATCAATTTTTCTTCTCTCAGATTTCTTTATAGTCCAACTCTCAGATCATGCATGACTACTGGAAAAACCATAGCCTTGACTAGGCCTACCATGGTTGGCAAAGTAATTCTCTGCTTTTTAATATCCTGTCTAGATTGGTCATAACTTTCCTTCAAAGAAGTAAGCGTCTTTTAATTTCATGGCTGCAATCACCTTCTGCAGTGATTTTGGAACCTAGAAAACTAAAGTCAGCATCTGTTTCCACTGTTTCCCCATCTATTTGCCGTGAAGTGATGGGACCAGTTTCTGAACGTTGTGCTTGAAGCCAACTTTTTATTCTCCTCTTTCACGTTCATTAAGAGGTTATTAATTCTTCTTCACTTTCTGCTATAAGGGTGGTGTCATCTGCATGTCTGAGGTTATTGATATTTCTCCCTGCAATCTTGATTCCAGCTTGTGTTTCCTACAGCCCAGTGTTTCTTATGATGTAATTTGCATATAAGTTAAATAAGCAGGGTGACAATATACAGCTTTGATTTACTCCTTTTCCTATTTGGAACCAATCTGTTGATCCATGTCCAGTTCTATATATTGCTTCCTGAACTTCATACAAGTTTCTCCATATGCAGGTCAGGTGGTCTGGTATTCCCATATTTTAAATAATTTTCCACGTTTCATTGTGATCCACAGTTCAAAGGCTTTGACATAGTCAATAAAGCAGAAATAGATGATTTTCTGGAATTCTCTTACTCTTCCAAAAACCGAGTGGATATTGGCCATTTGATCTCTAGTTCCTCTGCGTTTTCTAATTCCACCTTGAACATCTGGAATTTCACAGTTCCCATGTTACTGATGCCTGGCTGGAAGCGTATTAGATGAATGCAATTTTGTTGTAGTTCAGCATTTTTTGGGATTGCCTTTCTTTGAGATTGGAGTGAAATCTGACCTTTTCCAGCCCTGTGTCCACTGCTGAGTTTTGAAAGTTTGCCGGCATATTGCGTGCATCAATTTCACAGCATCATTTTTCAGGATTTGAAATAGTTCAACTGGAATTCCATCATCTCCAGTATCTTTGTTTTAATGATTCTTCCTAAGACCCACTTGACTTCCATTCCGTTCCGTTCGGTCGCTCAGTCGTGTCCAACTCTATGCGACCCCGTGGATTGCAGCCTACCAGGCTTCTCCATCCGTGGGATTCTCCAGGCAAGATTACTGGAGTGAGTTACCGTTTCCTTCTCCAGGGGATTTTCCCGACCCAGGGATCGAACCCGGGTCTCCCGCATTGGAGGCAGACGCTTTAACCTCTGAGCCACCAGGGAAGCTTCACTTTCCAGAATGTCTGGCTCTAGGTGATTAACAGCACCATCGTGATTATCTGGCTAATGAAGTGGGTTTTTTTTTTTTTTTTGTACAGTCTTTCTGTATATTCTTGCCACCTCTTCTTAATATTTTCTGCTTCTGTTAGGGCCCTACCATTTCTGTCTTTTCTTGATACCATCTTTGCATAAAATATTCCCTAGTTATCTCTAGTATCTTGAAGGGATCTCTAGTCTTTCCTATTCTATTGTTTTCCTCTATTTCTTTTCACTGATCACTGTGGAAGTATTTCTTATCTCTCCTTGCTTTTCTTTGGAGCTCTGCATTCAAAAGGGTCTATCTTTCCTTTTTCCATTTGCTTTTTGCTTCCTGTCTTTTCACAGCCAGTTGTAAGGCCTCCATATAGAGCCATTTTGCTTTTTTTTTTAAATTTCCTTTTCTTGCAGATGGTCTTGAATTCTGTCTCGAATACACTGTCATGAAACTCTGTCCATAGATCATCAGGCAATTTGTGTCAGATCTAGTCCCTTAAACCTGTTTCTCACTTCCACTGTATAGTCATAAGGGATTTGATTTAGGTCATACCAGAATGTTCTTGTGGTTTTCTCCACTTTCTCCTATTTCAGACTGAATTTGGCAATAAGGAGTTCATGATATGAGCAAAGTCAGCTCCCAGTCTTGTTTTTCTGACTGTATAGTACTTCCGCATCTTTGGCTGAAGTAATACAAAAGCTTCTTGAAGAAAGTGAAAGAGGAGAGTGAAAAGGTTGTCTTGAAGCTTAACATTCAGAAAACAAAAATCATGGCATCTGGTCCCATCACTTCATGGGAAATAGAAAAACAGTGGAAACAGTGTCAGAATTTATTTTGGGGGGCTCCAAAATCACTGAGGATGCTGATTGCAGGCAGGAAACTACAAGACGCTTCCTCCTTGGAAGGAAAGTTAGATACCAAACTAGATAGCACTTTAAAAAGCTGAGACATTACTTTGCCAACCAAGGTGTGTCTAGTCAAGACTATGGTTTTTCCAGTGGTCATGAATGGATGTGAGGGTTGGACTGTGAAGAAAGCTGATCGCCGAAGAATTGATGCTTTTGAAAGGTGGTGCTGGAGAAGGCTCTTGAGAGTCCCTTTTATTGCAAGGAGATCCAACCAGCCCATTCTAAAGGAGATCAATCCTGGGTGTTCATTGGAAGGACTGATGCTAAAGCTGAAATTGCAATACTTGGGCCACCTCATGCGACGCATTGACTCACTGGAAAAGACTCTGACGCTGGGAAGGATTGGGGGAGCTAGGAGACGGGAACGACAAAGAATGAGATGGCTGGATGGCATCACCGACACGGTGGACATGAGTTTGTGTGATCTTCGGGAGTTGGTGATGGATAGTGAGGTTGGCATGCTGTGGTTCATGGGGTCACAAAGAGTCAGACACGACTGGGAGACTGAACTGAACTCAACTGAATACAAGCAATCTGATTTCAGCGTCCACCAACTGGTGATGTCAAGTATACAACTATACAAAACAACTCTACAACTTGATAAATCCGCCATGTCACCTCACCCATCAAGTACCCAGTTTAGAAAGTCCTGGCTGACCTAGATAAGGAACATTTTGAAGGACCATGCTCCTTTCTCCCCTCACTTTAATTCTTGTTATCATGTTAATTTTCCTTTTTATTCTTTGAATTCAGTGACAGAATGGAAAACATCATAACCTGTGGTACTCCACATAAGGACAAAGAAAATGCAGAACTCCAGGGCCATGTTATTTCTTTTCTGTCTAGTTTGCTTATGCTCATAGATGTATTGTGATATTCTCTAGGATCTGAGAGTAAGAAAGTTTGGTTTTGAAGTTTTTTTTACTGTTTGATAATAAGGTATTTCTCAAAATTATAATAAAAATGACAAGGAATGGCCCACGGTCTCTGTTCGGGAAATGTTGTGAAAACTTAAAGCAAGGAGTAGAGGCAAATATAATGCCTCAGGATTCAAGCCAATAGTACCTCAGTAAATGGGCTAGGAATGATCCAAAACAATGGATAATCAAGAAGACTGCATGATTGTCCTTGAAATAAGCCCAGGAGAATGTCCTTTACATGAAATTGGCCAAGTACTTAGCTTCCTCAGGTGGTAATAATGACAAGGAAGCGAGCATGCTGCTGGAGGACTATTGTCACTACTATTAGTGACACTAGGGCAATAACAAGTCAATGTATTCCACAGAGTAGCAATCTGAGAGCCATATCGTTTAATGAGTTGTTTGGACAGATAGTTGTAATGGTCTAAAAAAAAAATTTGGGGTGGGAGAAGACGGGGACGACAGAGAATGAGATGGCTGGATGGCATCACCGAATCGATGGACATGAGTTTGAGTGAACTCCAGGAGTTGGTGATGGACAGGGAGTCCTGGCATGCTGTGATTCATGGGGTCTCAAAGAGTCGGACATGACTGAACGACTGAACTGAACGGAACTGAAATGGCCTATTAGTGTGTGTGTGTGTGTGTGTGTGTGTGTGTGTGTGTGTGTGTGTGTGAGTGTGTGTGTGTGATGTCTCTCCACACTTCAAGGCAAAGGATTTTTAAGGAGGGTGGATTGGGTCCCAAGGCTAACATTACTGCCTAAGGAAAGGCTGTCAGTTCTGTTTAGTTCAGTTCAGTTTGTCAGTGGTCTGACTTTTTGTGACACCAAGAACTGCAGCACACCAGGCTTCCGTGTCCATCACCAACTCCTGGAGGTTACTGAAACTCATGTCCATTGAGTCGGTGAAGCCATCAAACAACTTCATCCTGTATACCCATATCTCCTGCCTTAAGTCATTCTCAGTATCAAAGTCTTTTCAAATGAGTTAGCTCTTCACATCAGATGGTCAAAGTATTTGACTTTAGTTTCAGTATTAGTCCCTCAATGCACACTCAGGACTGATGTCCGTTAAGATAGACTGGTTGGATCTCCTTGCATCCAAGGGACTCCCAAGCGTGCTCACAAACACCGCAGTTCAAAAGCATCAATTCTTCTGCACTCAGCTTTCTTTATAGTCCAACTCTCACATCCATACATGACTACCAAAATAACCATAGCTTTGACTAGATGGACCTTTGTTGGCAAAGTATTAGCTCTACTTTTAAAGATGCTGTCTAGGTTAGTCATAACTTTCCTCCCAAGGAGTGTCTTTTATTTCTTGGCTGTACATGTCTATAATACCCAAGATATGGAAGCAACCTAGATGCCCATCAGCAGATGAATGGATAAGAGACCTGTAGTACATATATACAATGGAGTATCACTCAGCCATTAAAAAAAATACATTTGAACCAATTCTAATGAGGTCGATGAAACTGGAGCCTATTATAGTAAGTCAGAACGAAAACCACCAATACAGTATAATGATGCATATTATGGAATTTAGAAGGATGGTACCAGTGACCCTATAAGCAAGACAGCAAAAGAGACACGGATGTATAGAACAGTCTTTTGGACTCTGTGGGAGAAGGTGAGGGTGGGCTGATTTGAGAGAATAACATTGAAACGTGTATATTATCATCTTTGGAAGAGATCAGCAGTCCAGGTGTGATGCATGAGACAGGGTGATTAGGGCTCCTGTACTGGGATGAACTTGAGGGGTCAATGGGAAAGGAGGTGAAGGGGTTTCAGCATTAGGAACACATGTACACCCATGGCTGATTCATGAAAATATAGGGCAAAAAACATATACATAATTAGCCTCCAGATAAAATTTAAAAAATAATAAATATATAGATAGATTTATAGCTGCAGTCACCATCTGTAGTGAATTTAGAGCCCCCTCAAAGAAAGTCATCTACTTTCTCCACTGTTTCCACATCTATTTGCATGAAGATATAGAATCATATGCTATGATCTTAGTTTTCTGAATGTTTAGCTTTAAGCCAGTGTTTTCACTCTTCTTTATCTTTTTCATCAAGAGAATTTTAGATCTTATTCACTTTCTGCCATAAAGGTGCTGTCATCTGCATCTCTGAGGTTATCAATATTTCTCTCAGCAATCTTGATTCCAGCTAGTTCTTCATCCAGTCCAGCATTTCTCTTGATGTACTCTGCATATAATTTAAATAATCACGGTGACAATACAGCGTTGACACGCTCCTTTTCCTACTTTGAACCAGTCTGTTATTCCATGTCCAGTTCTAACAGTTGCTTCCTGAACAGCATACAGATTTCTCAAAAGGCAGGTAGGGGGCCTGGTATTTCCATCTCTTGAACAGTTGACCACAGTTTATTGTGATATACACAAAGGCTGAGGCACAGTTAATAATGCTGAAATATGTTTATGTTTATCTTTCTGAAATCACTTTCTGTTTCAATGATCCAGAAGTTGTTGACAATTTGATCTCTGGTTCTTCTGCCTTTTAATAAAACCAGCTTGAACATCTGGAAGTTCACAGTTCATGTATTGTTGAAGTCTGGCTTGGAGATTTTTGAGCATTATTTTATTAGCTTGTGAGATGAATGCAACTGTGTGGTAATTTGAACATTCTTTGGCATTGCTTTTCTTTGGAATTGGAATTAAAACTGACATTTTCCAGTCCTATGGCCACTGCTGAATTTCCCAAATTTGCTTTTACATTGAATGCAGCACTTTCACAGCATCATCTTTGAAGATTTGGAACAGCTCAAGTGAAATTCCATCATGTCCATTAGCTTGGTACCTAATGTGACTTCCTAGGGCACACTTGAATTCACATTCTAGGATATCAGTGTCTTTGTGAGTGATCACACCATCGTGATTATCTGAATCGTGAAGATCTCTTTGATACAATTTTTCTCTGTGTTCTTGCCACCTCTTCTTAATATCGCTGTCATGGTATAAGCTGTAAATATGAGGAAATATATATTCTCATGTAAGGAAAATACAGATTTCTACTGGCAAAAACAAAGTCAATGTGAAGTGCCAAGACTTAAACAGGACAAGTGAAATACCATTGTGTTAGGAATACAATGTCTCCATGCAAAGAAAAAGGCAATAGAGGAATTCTGTGTGTTTCTCCTTTTTATCCGAACTTCAAGGCCCTAACCAGCCCACACCAGGTACTATTTCTCTGTACACCACTCCTACAAAGTCAAGTGGTATAGATGCCCAGGCCGACTAGAATTCTTTGTTGATAAAATTGAAATGGTACATTTAGGAGAAGCCTAAACTCATATTTTGGACAAACTGCAGGAGATAATATGGGAAAGGGAAATGTAGCATGCTGCAGTACCTAGGGTGGCAAACGGTGATGACAAGGACATGACTTGGCAGCTGAGACACAACAAATACCTGACAGTAAAAGCCTTTGAAAAATTCAGCCTGACGTGTTTTCCCCCAGGCTTAGACCCTGGAGGGCCTTTAGGTTCCCATACTTAGGAAGAAAGGATAACTTACTTCAACCTTTTCTGGGGCTTCGTGGACTCATTTGGGGCCAATGGATTCAGAATGACATGTACCAGGGTCATTTGAAAGTAGCAGCATCATCACGATAAACAATACAATCTTCCTAGAGGTTTGTTGTATTCTACCTGGACTCTGACATCTCTCTAGTAAAAGGCAGTACAACCCAACTGGCTAAGCGTGTTCACAGTAAGAAGCTCTTAATCCTTAAGAAGGTGACAAAAAGGAGTCTTGCAAATATATGCTCATTGACAGATTTCTAGGTTGTTTCTGATGATCACCCTTTTAGAATGCCTTCATCTGCCCACTGCTCCCTTCTGTTGAGCCTTTCAACTCTAACGCCATAATCATTGACCTTTACACGATTCCTCTTCAAGATACATAAACACATTCCTTACAAAATTGTCCTCGTTTTCCAGCAATTAATAGATTTCAATGATTCTGATGAGTGAAAGCACTTTACTTCTCAGAATACTCAACAGTGGTCTCTTTAACAAATATTCTTTGGCGATTTCAACCCAACGCAGCTAGATTACGTGAGTATTATAACAGCCTTCTCATAGAGACACTGTTTAAAGTGCTACCAGCGAAGGAGTCTGCAAAATGGGGAAAAAAGTTCCATGCCCTCCCCTGGCTGAACTCTTACACACTGAGTCTTCATCCTCATATGCAAATTATTATCCTAACCTCAAAATTCATGTTGGTTCTCATTGGCAGTTCTCAAGCTTTTACACTCTAAGACAGTGATCTTTCTATTTTCTCCTACGAATCCTTTCACTATCTACTTCCACCTGCTCACCAAATCATAGAATGACAGTCCAATATAATTGCTTCATGATTCCATTTGGCAAGGGAGATGCATAGAACAACTGGCCAAAAGCTTACCATTTTAGTGCAAGATCGTTCTTTTGAAACCCTGAAAAACAATGAGGCATTATAATGGAACAACCTCTACAATTCTGCTCTCCCTCAATATAATACTTAGAAATGCTGGATAGAACAGCCAAATTATTGGGAAAGTAGAAGCTGGTGAAATAGGCGAAGGCCCAATCAACACCATTAAAACTGCCTCTACATTTAGAGCCATTGACTGAAAAATAAGAAGACACAGCTAACTTTATAGCCGAAAGACACTATACAACCAGTGCTGTATAAACATGTGCATGGAGTCAGGAAACAAGGGAGGATAAGCAATCAGGTTGGTACTTGAGCCACAAGAAAGGACACATATAAGGAGATGGATATGATGGGCTTGGATAATCATCACAGCATGACACATTCAGAGTGTATAATGGGTTCCAATGACTGGGATCTGACATCAGGAAGATGAATCCACTCAGCTGGTGAAAGCTTGGAATGAAGCTGGTTTGTAATGAACAGTAAAGGCTCTAAGAAACTTGAATTCCACTAGTGAAGAACATGTACACATCTATTTGTTTCTGAAACAAGGCAGAAGAATCGGAGTGAATCTGCTCAGAATGATGGCCAGTTCCCAGGACTATCACTATGTGTATCTCATACCCCAAACAACACTCAACACATACTCTAGTTCTTCTTGTTCTATAGGTGCTCCCATCTGGGGGTGAATTTTCCATTCCTGAAGAAGGAAACAGTTCAGTTTAGTTCAGTTCAGTCGATCAGTCATGTCCGACTCTCCGCAACCCCATGAATCACAGCACGCCAGGCCACCCTGTCCATCACCAACTCCCAGAGTACACTCAAACTCATGTCCACAGAGTCGGTGATGCCATCCAGCCATCTCATTCTCCGCCGTCCCCTTGTCCTCCCGTCCCCAACCTTTCCCAGCATCAGAGTATTCTTGCCTGGAGAATCCCATGGACGGAGAAGCCTGGTAGGCTACAGTCCAAGGGGTCGCAAAGAGTCGGACACGACCGAGTGACGGAACGGAACGGAATGGAAGCAATGAAGAGAATGAACTCAGGACAAACAGAATCAGTTCAGACTCAGCCCTCAAGAGTTCCGCTCCCGAAACCTGGGAGAAAAATCCCAACTTCAAGTTGTATTATTGGACACTGAGAAGAATAGCCCCATAACACCTGTCAGTGGAACTACGCCCACTATCTCCAACCCCGTGTCCTTCCTATGTGAACACTGCCAGAACACACTGGGGTGTCACAGGACGCCCACTCTTGTCATGTCCAGCTCTCAAACCAAAGCCACAGGGCAAATGTATATTACACAGACTGGCCATATGTAAAGCCATCACATTTACCATAAGAGTCATTGTTTCAATTCACCTTTTTCACAAGGAGAAAGGTAAATTGAGAAGTCTTGCCTGTTTGATTCCAATGGAAAAAAAAGAGGAAGAAAAACAAAAAAAGGAATATATCGCACATGAAAGAGAGAAATCATTTAACAGATACAGTTTGAAGCCTGAATAACAAGAATGCAAAATTAGATAGAGAAACATGCAGATGGACAAAGTAAACATTTTAACAAGAAATGAGAAATAATATGGAAAAAAAGTGCTCATGAAGAATAAAATAATGAAATAGAAAACACATTAGAAGGAAATAATAGAGAAAAAGTGACACAGAAGAATGCGTTTGTGCCCTGGAAGATTCTATAATGAAAAACACCGAAGCAGAATTGCAAATAGATGAGCAAATTTACAAATAAAGACCAGTTTAAATAATCTCTTTGACAATATAAAAATAGCAGCATTTTGATATTTGGGGTCTCAGAAAGGAAGAAATAGAAAGCAGTTGATATATATAGATAAAATTATGGCTGATTAGTTCCAAAACCTGAAGAAAGAAAGAAACTTAGAAATCTAGCGAGATAAAGAACAGAGAGTTCCATAAAGTTGAATGGAGACTGAAATGAAGACATATCAAAATTAAATGGAAAGTTGAAAATAAAGTGAAATGGAATAAGGGAAAAGAAAGTACACAAGAAAAATCCACAAGGTTATCAGCTGACTTACGATTTCTGAAGTGGGGTTGCAGTGGGCCTTCTTAGGATTGGCAATTGATGTTGGATTTTTTGGATACTCATGGAAGACTTTGGGGCCTGACAAGGCCCATGCTGACCATGCTCGTATTGCCAGAAGTCCATTGATGAAGATCTGTGGTTTGATACTTTGCAATACTACCTCATGGTAACAGAGAATCAAGGTTTGTGAGGGGGTCAGGAGGTGAGACCTGAAGTATGGAGTCCAGGACACTCTCCTTTCCTAAATGGGAAAACTCAGGCTCATGCAGGCCAACTGCAGAGCTTGGATTCGGGTCATGCAGGTAGTAGCTGGCAGGCTGAGACTTGAGACTTGGGGACTTAATGTGTCCAAGCCTCTCTCAACGGAGCTGTGTTTACACCCTGAGAGTCCTTGGTGACTCTGATGGAGCCTAGGCACCCTTGTTGGAATCATCCTTCCCTGAGTCCTGCTGCCACCAGACATCCTGCTGCTCAATCAGTTTGAAATCACCTGAGCTCTTCACTCCCAACCCTCATCCTAGGAAGCCCTGTCAGTTGGTCTGGGTTTCTCTCTGGTGTCCCACTGCATTTTTGTGTTGACTTTGGCATATTCTGTAAATTTGTATATTCACTGCTTAGCCTTTCTCCACCGCCACACAGGCAATGCTGGAAGTGGCTTCAGGCTAGTTGGAGATACTATTAAGCAGATGTTGGAGGAAATGGACAGGTATCTCAAAAGGCAAGCCATTGTGCCTGCTGATGTTATCTCCCACATTGCAGGACACAGCATCTTCAGCTCCTGAAATGTGAGTGTTGCCTGTTTACTTTTGTGTCCCCGTGCTTTGCATATGTGTGTAGATGTGTTGCATGTGTTTGTGTCAACTGTATTTGTGCCTGCTTATCTGTGTGAGTATGTCCAGCCCACTAAAGACACATAGGTGAAGAATAAAGATGTGAGATGTGAAGCAACTAGAAAAGGACATATCCACAGACTTGGGGAGAATGGTCAATGTATCTCTGTGGTACCACAGTCCCGGAGAGGAATGAGGAAATGATGATCGTTGATAACTGGAAGATGGCTCCTCAAATCTGGAATTACCTAAGAGACATAAACATGCTCAACATCTCTGCTCTGTCGTGGGGTGTGTTTGTACTTGGAAATGGGGCTGGAGAGTTTGAAGTGTCACCCAGAGTAAATCAAGTATGGTGGGGCTTTGAATCCACTGCTTGTGGACCCATCAGTCTTTGAGACAGGTACTGGCCTGTGGAAATGGAGGTCATGGTAGTAGGACCTACGATTTAGAAGAGGCCAAGGTTCTCTGAACATGTGTAGAGTCTGGGAGAAGGAAGCCCAGATGGTGAGCCAGCTGCACTGGAGAAACTTTCCACACATGTGAGAAACATACAGGGGATCATCCTGGCTAGTATGTTGCCTAGCATCAGCCAGGACACCCCCTCACATAGTGTGGTACACACTGGGACTTTGTGAGAGAAATGATCTCCTAAAATATTTGCGTAGTTAACATCGGAAGCTTGATTATGCCCAAATGGACTGATTTTTCTTTCCTCTTGATGAACGAAGGTGCCAGAAATCAGTTTTACACAGTCTACATTACTTCCCTACCGTTCATGTATAAAATATGAAATATATATTATTTTCTTTGATTTAATTAATTTGTTTTAATCTTTAATGATTTAATTTGTTTTAATCTTTAATTTAATGATTTAATTAATTTGTTTTAATCTTTACAATTTTATTGGGTTTTTCTGCCTTACAATGATATGAATCAGCCTGCGGTGTATATATCCCACAACACATGAATCCATTTCCACCTCAATCCTCACCCATTCTTCTGCAAAATTTAAGAAAAACTGTGTTGAATGTCCTGCTTAATGTATTGAGTTTGCACTGATCATCTATTCGACATACGGTAATAAACATATTTCAATGTGGTTCCCTCATATTGTCCCACCCTCGCCTACTCCCTCATAGTCTAAAAACTGTTTTACCTCTGTGTCTCTTTTTGCTAAAGACTCGTAGTTACGGCATTCCAAATTCCACTAGTTCAGTTGCTAAGTCATGCTGGACTCTGCAACCCCATGAACCACAGAACACCAGGCCTCCCTGACCATCACAAACTCCCGGAGTTTACCCAAACTCATGTCTATTGAGTCGTTGATGCCAACCAGCCATCTCATCCTCTGTCGTCCCTTTCTACTCCTGTCCTCCATCCACTCATATCAGAGTCAATAATTATTATTATTTCTTTAGCGACAAGGCATAAATTCAATCTTTTCCCATGTATTATTTCTTCACACCAGGGTAGCCAAAATATTGGAATTTCAGTTTCAACATCCGTCTTTACAATGGAAATTTAGGGTTAGTTTCCTTTAAGATTGATGGGGTTGATCTCCTTGCTGGACAAGGGTCTCTCAAGACCCATCTTTCGCACCCAGTTGCAAAGCCTCAATTCTTTGGCACTCAGCCTTCTTTATAGTGAATCTAGCACATACGTACATATCTATGGGTAAAACCATAGCTCTGACTATAAGGACCTTTGTTGCCAAGGAGATGTCTCTGCTTTTTAGTACATTGTGTCTAGGCTTATCATAGATTTTCTTTCCAGGAGCAAGGGTTTTTATTTTCATGGATATGATCACTGTCCCCAGAGATTTTGGAGCTGAAGAAAACTGTCTGTCTCTATTTTCCTTTTTACCCTTTCTATTTGCAAAACATTGCTATTCTTTGTCCTGCCTCATTTCATTTACCAACGCCAACCATCCCCATTGCAACAGGTATCTCTTGACTCTGTTTTTATGTTCCAGAACCCTATAATTAAATGGACATCTTTTCTCGGTGTTATTTCTAGAAAGACTTGCAGGTCTTCCTAAAACCATTAAAGTTCCCTGGTAACATAGAAGGTGAAGAATTGAAAAGCAGAGCCTTCCATTTTTCATGTAGGAAATTCTGCACCCAGGGGCTCATGTTCAAGAAACAGAACTCCTTATTCCTTGTAGGAAAAATAACTCTCCTGATTTTCAACTGTGAAGTGTAGAAAATTCTATATGTAATGTAGGAAAAAAATCTTCACCAAATATTCATATGTAAATTGTAGAGAATTGATGTTTCAAGTAGGAATATAGGCATTGATTTCCCTATGTGAAATAAGAAATTCCATATTTCATGTAGCAAAGGTGGCAACTGTACAGTGAAACAAAAAGACACTTTTTCACTCTCTTCTTTTACTTTCCTTAAGAGGCTTTCAGATTTTCCTCATTTTCTGTCGTAAGTGTGGTTTCACCTGCATCTTTGCAGTTATTGATATTTTCCATGCAGTCTTGATTCTAGCTTCTGCTTCATACAACACATATTTCTCATGATGTGTTCTGCATGTAGTTAAATAAGTAGGGTGACAACATAGCCTTGACCTACTTCCATGCCTTGTTCTAACTATTGTTTTCTGACATGCATACAGGTTTCTCAAGAGACAAGTCAGGTGGTCTGATATTCCCATCTCTTGAAGAATTTTCCACAGTTTATTGTGATCCAGAGAGTCAAAGGCTTTGGCATAGTCAATAAAGCAGAAATAGATGATTTCTGGAACTCTCTTGTTTTTTCAGAGATCCAGCAGATGTCGGCAATTTGATCTCTGATTCCTATGCCTTTCCCAAAACCAGCTTGAACATCTGGAAGTTGACGGTTCATATATTGTTGAACCCTGCCGTGGCGAATTTTGAGCATTACTTTATTAGCACATGAGTTGAAGGCAATTGTATAATAGTTTGGGTATTCTTTGGCATTGCGTCTCTTTGGGATTGGAATGAAAACTGACCTTTTCCAATCCTTGGCCATTGCTGAGTTTTCCAAAATGGCTGTAGCAGCGAGCTGTGGCTGTGTGTCATTTAAGCAGCCAGCTGTCAAGAGGAGATATCCCACATCCAACATAAGGATCAGAGTCTGTTCTTTGCTGTAGGAGCAGTGAAGAGCTACTCCACAACCAAAGTAAGAGAACCCCCAGGAGATGGTAGGTGATGACAGAGGGCATTCGAGGGCAGAAAGATGGAAACGACCATCACAGAAACCTAATTAATCCATCACATGAACCACTGCCTTGTGTAACTCAGTTAAACAAAGACATGCTGTGTAGGGCTATAAATGAGAGGCATCCATACATATCCACTGGGAAAAAAAACCTGCTTTGCCTATATGAACCTTTGTCGACAAAGTGATATCTCTGCTTCTAAGAATATTGTGTCTAGGTTTGTCATAGCGTTTCTTCCTTGGAGTCAGAGTCTTTTATTTTCATGGCTGTAATCACGGTCCCCAGTGATTTTGGAGCCCAAGAACACTGTCGCTTTTTCCATTTTTAACCTTTCTCTGCGAAACTCTACCTTTACCCTTTATTCTGCATCACTTTGTACCCCAAATGCAAACTTCTCTGTTACTCCACTTATAGCTTGACTTCCTGTTTTTACCTCACAATCAGCTATAGTGAAAGGACATCTATTTTTGGTGTTAATTTTATAAATTCTTGGAGGTTTTCCTAAATCAATTAAAGTTCCCTGGTGACATTGATGGTAAAGAATTGAAATACAGAAACTTGCATTCTTCATCTACAAAATCTACACCCAGATATTCATACAAAATTAGGGAATTCCACGTTCACAGTAGCAAACATAACCATCCTGAATTTCAAACGTGAATCATAGAGAATTCCAACTTTCAGATAGAATTGACACCTAGATTTTCATATGTGAAATTTAGAGAATCATATAGGAAAATCTACACCAAGATACTTATATATAAAAAATAGACAATTTATATTTTGTTTAGAAATATTTCCCTTGGTTTCCATATTTGAAATACAGGAATTCCATATTTCAAGTAGTAAATCAACATCTGGATATTCAGTGAAATAAAAAAAAATTCATATTACATGGAAGAAGTTTGTGTATCTACAGTTCATTTATTCATAATTTTTAGTAATTATTCATTTATTTACGGCTGCACTGAGTTTTCATTGCTGTGCACAAAGTTTCTCTAGTTGCAGTAATTTGGGTTAATCTTCATTGCAGTGAGCTAGCTTCTAATGGCAATGCCTTCTCTTTTGGAGCACAAGCTCTAGGGCTCTCAGGTTCAGTAGTTGGGGGCACACAGGCTTATCTACTTTGGTAGAATGTGAGGTCTCCTCAGACCAAGATTCAAACCCATGTCCCCTGAATTGTCAGACAAATTCTTAAGCCACTGGATCCCTGAAGAAGTCCAACGGGCTTTTTTTTTTTTTTAGTACATTAAAAAATATTTATTTAATTGGGGGCTAATTATAATATTAAAGTGAGATTTCATTGACATGAATCAGCCATGTGTTTACATTTGTTCTTCATGTGAACATACCTTCCACCTCACTCCCATCCCTAACCACCAGGTCATCCCAGTGCACCAGCCCTGAACACCTTGTCTCATGTATCGAACATGAACTGGTGGTCTTTTTCACATATGATCATATACGTGTTTCAATGCTGTCCTCTCAAATCAACCCACTCTCACCTTCTCCCACAGAATAGTAAAGACTGTTCTATACATTTGTGTCTCTATTGCCGTCTCGCCTATAGTGTCATTGATATCATATTTCGAAATTCCATTATATGCATTAGTGTACCGTAGTGGTGTTTTTTGTTCTGACTTACTTCTGTCTGTGTAATAGACTTCAGTTTCATCCACCTCATTAGAACTGATTCAAATTAAATCATTTTAATGACTGAATAATATTCCTTTGTGTATATGTACCAAAGATTTCTTATCTATTCTTCTGCCAGTGGACATCAATGTTGCTTCCATGCCCTGGCTATTATAAACAGTGCTGTGATGAACATTGGGGTACACGTGTCTCTTTCAATTCTGGTTTCATTGGTGTGTATGTCAGGTAGTGATACCGCTAGACCATATGGCAGTACTGTTTCCAATTTTTTAATTAATCTCCCCAATGTTCTCCATAGTGTCTGTACTAGTTTGCAGTCCCACCAACAGTGTAAGAGGGTCCTCCTTTCTCCATTCCAGTACAGAATTTATTTTGTGTATATTTTTGGGTAGTATCCGTTCTGACCGTCCTGAGATGGTTCCTCATTGCTGGTGTCATTTTTTTCCATGGGGGTGACCAGTTTTCCTAACGCCACTTGTTTCAGAGACTTTCCTCCAGTGTATATACTTGCCTCCCTTGTCAAAGAGAAGTTGTCCGTTCAATCATCTATACCTTATCTTTGTGCCAGTACCATACGGTCATGAAGATTACAGCTTTGTTGTATAGCCTGAAGTCAAGCAGGTTCATTCCTCCAGGTCAATTCGTCCTTCTCAAGATTGCTTTGGTTATTATAGGTTTTTGGTATTTCCTTACAAATGGTGACATTATTTTTTAATAGTTCTGTGAAAAATACCGTCGGTAGCTTGATAGGGATTGCACTGAACCTATAGATTGCTTTAGGTGGTATAATCATTTTCACTATTTTGACACTTCTAAACCATAAACATGGTATATTTCTAACAAATGTTTATTTCCTCTTTGATTTCTTTCATCAGTGTTTTTTAGCTTTCTATATATAGGACTTTGGTTTCTTTAGGTAGATTTATTCCTAAGAATTTTAATCTTTTCATTTCAATGGTGAATGGGAATGTTTCCTTTATCTTTCTGTTTTCTAATTGTTAGTGTATAGGTATGCAGGGAATTTCTGGGTGTTACTTTTACATCCTGCAACTTTACTATGTTTATTACTTAGCTCTAGCCATTTTCTGGTGGAGTCTTTAGGGTTTTCTAAGTAGAAGATCGAGATATCGTCAAAGAGTGAGATTTTTCATTCTTCTTTTCCAATAGGGATTCCTTTGATTTCTTTTTCCTCTCTGATTGCTGTTGCTAAAATTTCCAAATCTGTGTTTAATAGTAGTGATGAGAGAGGGCATTCTTGTCTTGTTCCTGACTTTAGGGGGAATGCTTTCAATTTTTCACCATTGAGGATCATCTTTACTGTGGGTTTGTCAAACGTAACTTTTATTAAGTTGAGGTATATTCCTTATATTCCTTCTTTCTGGAGGGTTGTTTCTTTTTTTTTCTTTTTGGTCATAAATGAATGGTGAATTTTGTCTAAGACCTCACTGCCTCTTTAGATAATCATATGGTTTTTATCATTTATTTTGTTAACATGGTGTATTACATTGATTACCTTGCAGATATTAAAGAATCCTTGGATCCCTGAGATAAAGCCAACTTGGTAATGAAGTATGATCTTTTTAAAATGGTTTTGGATTCTGTTTGTTAGGATTATTTTAAGGATATTTACATCTATGTCTATCAGTGTTAGTGGCCTGTAGTTTTCTTTTCCTAAGGCATCTTTGGTTTTGGAGTTAGGGTGTTGGTGGCCTCATAGAATGAGTTTGGAAATTTCCCTTACTCTGCAAATTTCTGGAAGAATTTGAGTAGAATAAGTGTCCAGTTCAATTCAGTTCAGTCGCTCAGCCATGTCTGACTCTGTGCCCCCATGAAGCACAGCACACCAAGCCTCCCTTTTCATCACTAACACCCGGAGTTCACTGAAACTCATGTCCGTCGAGTTGGTGATGCCATCCAGCCATCTCATTCTCTGTCGTCCCCTTCTTCTCCTGCCCACAATCCCTCCCAGCATCAGAGTCTTTTCCAGGGAGTGAACTGTTCGTATGAGGTGGCCAAAGTATTGGAGTTTAAGCTTTATCATCAGTCCTTCCAATGAACACCCAGGACTGATCTCCTTTAGAGTGAACTGGTTGACTCTCCTTGCAGTTCAAGGGACACTCAAGAGTCTTCTCCAACACCACAGATCAAGAGCATCAATTCTTCGGCGATCAGCTTTCTTCACAGTCCTACTCTCACATCCATATATGACCACTGGAAAAACCATAGCCTTGACTAGATGGACCTTGGTTGGCAAAGTAATGTCTCTGCTTTTAACATGCTATCTATATAAAGTACTATAAATACTTGAAGAATAATAGAAGCCAAAATAATTCTCAAACTTGTAATGTAGTATATAGAAATGAATGTAAGGGAATGATAAAGAATAGATAAAAAGTTTCATTAATAAAAACATGAATAAAATAAAAAATAATCCAGCAATTTCTCTAGAGTTACTGTGAGCTTAGTGGTGTCAGATCAGCGTCAGATGGTCTCTTTTTCCAACCTTTCGACTGCAAGGAGGTCCAACCAGTCCATCTTAAAGGAGATCAATCCTGGGTGTTAATTGGAAAAACTGATGCTAAAGCTGAAATTCCAATACTTTGGCCACATCATGCTAAGAGTTGACTCAATGGAAAAGGATCTGATGTTTAGAGAGATTGGGGGCAGCAGGAGGATGGAATGACAGAGGATGAGATACCTGGATGGAATCACTGACTCAATGGACATGAGTGTGAGTAAAGCCCGGTAGTTGGTTATGGACAGGGAGGCTTGGCATGCTGTGATTCATTGGGTCACATAGAGTCGGATACTACAAACCAACTGGACTGAAGGACAAACTAACTGACTTGTTATCAAAAGCTATTGTTGTCCTGAATTGCACATTTTCTGCATTAACTTCAGATTTTCAATTTATTGCACCTGTCAATTCTGGGCTAGTTCACCCTTCTTGCTAATTTTTTACTTCCTCATTTGCAATTTTCTTCCCTGACAAGTTTACACATGACTAGTTTGCACCATAACACTAGGGGTCAGCAGGCCCTTATATGGCTTCACTTGCTCAGTGGTGCAGTGGTGAGGGTAGGACATTGAAAATAAATACTGATGCGATATATGGGTTGGGGTGCTTAAGGTAGATGGACCACAGTGGGCCTGCCACTGCAGTAGGTGACATGGACTTTCTCGGTTCACACTGCTCAGGGTCCTGAGTGATCCGTGAGGGCATTGCCCAAAGTGGGCCTTGTGTTTCATGCCCTTCCCATGTCTACGCCACTCAGGCTCTCAGGTGCTCTGCAAGGGAACTGAACATGATCGGTTATATTCTTTGTTTCCTTCCCAGATCCAAATTGCTCAGGCAACTGTGTGGCAGGCAAGGTACTATCTAAGGTAGCCCATGCATCTTATGTACATATCAGGTCCCCGCCACTTGGTTTGTTGTAGGGTAAGGGTGTAAGTGAAGTCAAGGTTCAGAAAAAGAATGAGACTGGCACTTTTCAGGAACAGATCACCTTTAATTAGGCAAGAAAGAGCAGCAGTCATATTAATGAGCTGCTTCACAAACCCAATAAAATTGTATGCATATATATAGGCAAATATGTGGAAAGTCACTGTCTTAAGGGAATCTGTTCTTCTCCAAGGTTGTCTGGAGTAGTTATCACTTAAATGTCTGGGTCAAGGAATTTTGGAGATCAGGCATAGGCTGGACCTGCTGGAAGCTGGGTGTAATCAGCGTTAATGTCCTTTTTTTTTTTTTTTTTTTCAGGTGAGAGAGTTCTTTGCTTTGCATAGAATGGTGGGGATGACCTGGAGGGGAGTTTTAACTCCAGGCTGTTTTCAGCCATGTAAATTTCCTTCATTGTTGGCTTTTCCAGAAGGACAATTTGGAAGAATTCCGTGTGTCTCCAGAAGGGTGATGAACTGATATTTTGACCCTCCTTGCCCATGTGAACTGAGCATGAACCCGGGAAGACATGGTTACCAACTGGCAGCCTGCTCAGAGATTGGTGGGAGATTGGGTCTCTGGGGCTGATATAATAGCAGCCTCGTGCCTTCTGCCTCTGTCTGATGAAAATATTCCTCTCTGCCTCCTTGGAGGAAAGGGCCATAAATGACAACCTGTTTGCACATCTTTGATATTTTGTAATGTGCAATCTTTGTTCTGTGAGTGTCTGTTTTCACTATGTGGCCATAGAGACTTCTCTCAAGAAAGGTCATTTTTTTGAATTTTTGCCTAGGGTGTTCCCATAGTTTAGGTTGCTACATCACCTTAGCTCTGTCAGATCATCCTCAGAGCATTAAAGCTGGGTCCTTATCATAGGGCAGATTACAGAGCCCAGGCATCTCTCCCAGGTGCACCTCAATGATGGTGGACAGGAGTATCTGAGATGTTTCTCTACTGGTAATTACCGTTAGGTACATTTGCTTTTGTTTTTCTTTCTCTTGGTTATGTTCCTCTAAGCGATCCCTGCGTTCTCCACTGTCACTGTCCTGAGAGGTTTTACAATTGTCTGCAAGCTCTCCTCATTGAAAACTTCCTCTCTGAAACCAACCTCAGCCCCTAAATACTTTGTCTTTCTTTGTGTCTCTTTATTTTTCCCTACCTCCTTTGGAAAAAACATTTTGACTTCTGGATAACTTGGACCAGTCAACAGTGTTCCCAGTTTGTTTTCTGGAAGTTCTTCCATGTGCAGTCGATGCTTAGATGATTTGCTGGGGAGAGAGTGGTCTTGTCCTCCTATTGTTCTGATATTTTGGAACCAACTGCCATCCTGCAAGACACATTTTGTTAACTGAAATGCTGTTGTTCTTCAGCGATTAAGCCATATTTGACTCTTTGTATCCCCTTGGACTCTAGTACATCAGTCCTCTCTGCCCCTCACTGTCTCCCATAGTTTCCCTGAGATCATGTCCTATGAATCGCTGATGCAATCCCAAAGTCTCATCCTCTCTCACCCACTGATCCTCCTGCTTTCCACATTTTCTAAAGATCACGGTCTTTTCTAATGAGTCAACTCTTTGCCTCAGGTGGACGAAGCTTCGGGGCTTTATTTTCAGCAACAGCCCTTCCAATGAGTCTTCAAAGTTGATTTTATATACAATTCATTTGTTCGGTATTCCTGCAGTTCAAAAGAATCTCACAAGTCTTCCCCAGCAGAGCAGTTCACAATCAGTAATCCCTTGGTGTTTTCACATCTGTACATACTTTTGGAAAGAACAGAGATATGACTCTACGGGCCTCTGTGGGCCAAGTCATGTTCTAGTTTTTAAAGACACTTTCTAGCATCGCTTGATTAGCATGTGAGATGAGAGCAATTATGGTGTAGTTTGAGCATTCTTTGGCATTAACTTTCTTAGGGATTGGAATGAAAACTGAACTTTTCCAGTCCTGTGGCCACCACTGAGTTTTTCAGATTTGCTGACATATCGAGTGTAGCACTTTTACTGCATCATCTTCCAGGATTTGAAATAGTTCACCTGGAATTCCATCACCTACACTAACTTTGTTCCTAGTGATGCTTAATAAGGCCCACTTGTCTTCACATTCCAGGATGTCTGGCTCTAGTTGAGTGATCACACCTTCGTGTTTTTCTGTGTCCTGAAGATATTTTATGTACAGTCTTTCCCATTCGATTGCTTTCCTCTCTTTCTTTGCATTGATCACTGAGAAGGTCTTTCTTCTTTCTCCTTGCTACTCTTTGGAACTCTACATTCAAATGGGTATCAATTTTCTTTTCTCCTTTGCTTTTCACTTCCCTTGTTTACGCAGCTATTTGTAAGGCCTCCTCAGACAACCAATTTGCTTTTCTGCATTTCGTTTTCTGGGGGATGATCTTGATTCCTGTCCCCTGTACAATGTCATGAACCTCCATCCATAGTTTATCAGGCACACTCTCTGTCAGATCTAGTCCCTTAAAACTGTTTCTCACTTCCACTGTATAGTCATAAGGTATTTGACTTATGTCATACATGAATGGTATAGTGGTTTTCTCCACTTTCTTCAATTTCAGTCTGAATTTTGCAACAAGGAGTTCATGATCTGTGCCACAGTCAGCTCCTGGTCTTGTTTTTGCTGGCTGTATAGAGATTCTCCATCTTTGACTGAAAGAATAAAATCAATCTGTTTTCAGTGTTGAGCATTTGGTGATGTCTTCTCTCTGTCATTTTTAGGCCAGATTAATAAAAATGGCTTAAATTTCTTTTGACCCCCCCAAAAAAAAAATTGGAAAAATTTCAAATACTAATGGTATTTAAATGACATTTACCATAGACTTATAGCATATTTTACTTGGGGATCATAATTTCTACGACTATGTAAGTTTTTAAAACTACTAATGAAGGGGATTATTTGATACTATTGAGTCGGACATGACTGAGCGACTGAACTGAACTGAACTGAACATTTTATGAATAAAAGAATCCATTTTTCTTCATTTTTCTGATCTTCTTGGTTGAAAGAGTTATGAAATATTTTTTCCCACTTTGGTTTTAGTTTCATTTCTTTTCTTTTTATAGCTCTATTTTTATTTTATTTATTGTTTTTTTCATTTTATTTATTTATTTATTTTTGGAGGCAAATTACTTTACATTAATATATTGGTTGGATTTGCCATACACTGACACGAATCTGCCCTGGGTTTACATGTGTTTTCCCTCTTGAGCCACCAGCCCAACTTCTTCTTCCCCATATCCTCCCTCCAGGTCATCCATGTGCACCAGCACCAAGCATCCTGTATCATTCGTCAAAACTGGACTGGTGATTCATTTCACATATGATAATGTACATGCTACAATGCCATTCTCTCAAATCATCCCACCTTCACCCTCTCCCACAGAGTCCCAAAGACTGTCTATACACGTATGTCTCTTTTGATGTCTTGTGGGAAATAGATGGAAAAACAGTGAAAACAGTGTCAGACTTTATTTTTGGGGCTTCAAATTCACTGAAGATGCTGATTGCAGCCACGAAATTTAAAGACGCTTCCTCCTTGGAAGGAAAGTTATGACCAACCTAGATAGTATATTAAAAAGCAGAGACGTTACTTTGCGAACAAAGGTCCATCTAGTCAAGGCTATGGGTTTTCCCGTGGTCATGTATAGATGTGGGAGTTGGACTGTGAAGAAAGCTGATCACGGAAGAATTGATACTTTTGAACTGTGGTGTTGGAGAAGACTCTGTTCATTGGAAGGACTGATGCTAAAGCTGAAACTTCAATACTTTGGTCACATCATGCGATGAGTTGACTCACTGGAAAAGACTCTGATTCTGGGAAAGGTTGGGGGCGGGAGGAGAAGGGGACGACAGAGAATGAGATGGCTGGATGGCATCAACGACTCTGTGGACATGAGTTTGAGTGAACTCCGGGAGTTGGTGATAGACAGGGAGGTCTGGCATGCTGTGATTCATTGGGTCACAGAGAGTCGGACACGACTGAGCAACTGAACTAAACTGAACTGATACAGGGTTAAGGCTACCATTATTCTAAATTCCATATACATGCATTAGTATGCTGTATTGATGTTTTCCTTTCAGGCTGACTTCATTCTGTATAATAGGCTCCAGTTTCATCCACCTCATTAGAGCTGACTCAAATGCATTTTTTTAATGGCTGAAAAATACTCCATTGTGTATATGTACCAGAGCTTTCTTATCCATCCATCTGGAGATGGACATCTAGGTTGGTTCCATGTCCTCGCTATTATAAACAGTGCTGCAATGAATATTGGAGTACATGTCTTTTTTTCAATTCTGGTTTCCTCGGTGTGTACGCCCAGGAGTGTGATTGCTGGATCATTTTTTGAGGAATCACCACATTGTTCTCCATAGTGACTATACTAGTTTGCATTCCCACCAACAGTGTAAGAGGGTTCCATTTTCTCCACACCCTCTCCAGCATTTATTGCATGTAGATCTTTGGATAGCAGCCATTCTGACTGGTGTGAAATGCTATCTCATTTTGGCTTTGATTTGCATTTGTCTGATTATGAGGGATGTTGAGCATTTTTTCATGTGTTTGTTAGCCATCTTTGTGTCTTCTTTGGAGAAATGTTTGTTTAGTTCTTTGACCCATTTTTTGATTGGGTCTTTTTTTTTTTTCTGGAATTGAGCTGTCGGAGCTGCTTGTATATTTTAGAGATTAATTCTTTGTCAGTTGTTTCATTTGCTATTAATTTCTCCTATTCTGAAGACTGTCTTTTCACCTTGCTTATAGCTTCCTTTGCGGTGCAGAAGCTTTTTATTTAAATTAGGTCCCATTTGTTTATTTTTTCTTTTATTTCCAGTATTCTGGGAGGTGGGTCATGGAAGATCCTGATGTGATTTATGTCGGAGAGTGTTTTGCCTATGTTCTTCTCTAGGAGTTTTACAGTTTCTGGTCTTACATTTAGATCTCTAATCCAATTTGCGTTTATTTTTTTGTGTGGTCTTAGGAAGTGATCTAGTTTCATTCTTTTACAAGTGGCTGACTAATTTTCCCATCACCACTTGTTGAAGAGACTGTCTTTTCTCCATTTTATATTCTTGCCTCCTTTGTAAGAGATAAGGTGTCCATAGGGGCGTGAATTTATTTCTGGGCTTTCTATTTTGTTCCATTGATCTTTATTTCTGTCTTTATGACAGTACCATCCTGTCTTGATGACTGTGGCTTTTTAGTAGAGCCTGAATGGGCGGGAGGAAAAGGGGACGACGGAGAATGAGATGGCTGGATGGCATCACCGACTCTATGGACATGAGTTTGAGTGTACTCCGGGAGTTGGTGATGGACAGGGGGCCTGGCTTGCTGTGATTCATGGGGTCGCGTAGAGTCGGACACGACTGATTGACTGAACTGAACTGAACTGAACTGAAGTCTGGCAGATTAATTCCCCGAGTTCCATTCGTCTTCTTCAAGATTACTTTGACTATTCAAGGTTTTCTGTATTTTCAAAAAATTATGAGATTATTTGTTATAGATTTGGGAAAAATATCGTTGGTACCTTCATAGGTATTGCATTGAATGTATGAATTACTTTGGATAGTATACTCATTTTTACTATATTTATTCTTCCAATCCACCAAAACAATATATTTCTCCATCTATTAGTGTCCTCTTTGATTACTTTCACTAGTATTTTATAGTTTTTTATGTACAAGTCTTTTGTTTCCTTAGGTAGATATATTGCTAAGTATTTAATTCTTTTCATTGCAACAGTGAATGGAATAGTTTCCTTAATTTCTCTTTCTATTTTCTCATTATTAGTGTGTAGGAATGCAAGGGATTTTTGTGTTGATTTTATATCCTTCAACTTTACTGTACTCATTGGTTAGCTCTAGTAGTTTTCTGGTAGAGTCTTTAGGGTTTTCTGTGTAGAGAATCATGTCATCAGCGAATACTGAAAGTTTTACTTCTTCTTTTCCAAGTTGTATTCCTTTTATGTCTTTTTCTGCTCTGATTGCTGTGGCCAAAACTTCCAGAACTATGTTGAATAGTAGTGGTAAGAGTGGGTACCCTTGTCTTGTCCCTGATTTTAGGGGAAATGCTCTCAGTTTTTCACCATTGAGGATTATGTTTGCTGTGTATTTGTCATGTACAGCTTTTATTATGTTGAGATATGTCCCTTCTATTCCCACTTTCTGAAGGGTTTTTATCATATGGATCTTGAATTTTGTCGAAGGCTTTCTCTGCATCTATTGAGATAATCATATGATTTTTATTTTTCAGTTTGTTAACATGGTGTATTACATTGATTGATTTGTGGATATTGAAGAATCCTTGCATTCCTGGGATAAAGCCCACTTTGTCATGATGTATGATCTTCTTAATGTGTTGCTGGATTCTGATTGAGAGAATTTTGTTAAGGATTTTTGCATCCATGTTCATCAGTGATATTGGCCTGTAGTTTTCTTTTTTTGTGTGGGATCTTTACCAGGTTTTGGGATTAGGGTGATGGTGGCCTCATAGAATGCATTTGGAAGTTTCCCTTCCTCAGCAATTTTCTGAAAGAGTTTCCTTAGAATAGGCCTTTGCTCTTCACTAAATTTTTGGTAGAATTTAGTTGTGAAGCCCTCTGAGCCTGGGCTTTTGTTTGCTGGAATATTTCTTATCTCAGTCTCTAATTCCGTGCTTGTGATGGGTCTGTTAAGATTTCCTATTTCTTCCTGGTTCAGTTTTGGAAGGTTTTACTATTCTAAGAATTTGTCCATTTCTTCCAATTTATTCATTTTATTGCCATATAATTTCTGATAGAATTCTCTAATATTCCTTTGTATTTCTGTGTTGTCGGTTGTGATCTCTCCATTTCCATTTCTAATTTTATTGATTTTGTCCTTCTCTCTTGTTTCTTGATGAGTCTGGCTAGTGGTTTGTCAATTTTATTTACCTTCTCGAAAAACCAGCTTTTGCCTTTGTTGATTTTTGCTATGGTCTCTTTTGTTTCTTTTGCATTTATATCTGTCCTAATTGTTATGATTTCTTTCCTTCTACTAACACCTGGGTTCCTCATTTCTTCCTTTTCTAGTTTCTTTAGATGTAGAGTTAGGTTATTTAGTTGACTTTTTTCTTGTTTCGTGAGGTGTGCCTGTATTGCTATGAACTTTGCCCTTAATACTGCTTTTACAGTGTCCCAGAGGTTTAGGGTTGTTGTGTTTTCATTTTCATTCATTTCTATGCATATTTTGATTTTTCTTTTGATTTCTTCTATGATTTGTTCATTATTCAGTAGCGTGTTGTTCAGACTCCATATGTTGGCATTTTTAATAGTTTTTTTCCTGTAATTGAGATCTAATCTTACTGCATTGTGGTCAAAAAAGATACTTGGAATGATTTCAATTTTCTTGAATGTACCAAGGCTATATTTAAGGCCCAGGATATGATTTATCCTGGAAAAGGTTCTGTGTGTCCTTGAGAAAAAGTTGAAATTCATTGTTTTGGGGTGAAATGTCCTATAGAGATCTATTAGGACTAACTTGTCTATTGTATCATTTAAAGTTTGTGTTTCCTTGTTAATTTTCTGTTTAGTTGACATATCCATAGGTGTGAGTGGGCTATTAAAGTCTCCCACTATTACTGTGCTATTGTTAATTTCCTCTTTCATACTTGTTAGTAATTTTCTTACATATTGTGGTGCTCCTATGTTGGGTGCATAAATATTTATAATTGTTATATCTTCATCTTGGATTGATCTCTTGATCATTACGTCCTTTCCTTCTTTGTCTCTTTTCATAGTCTTTGTTTTAAAGTCTATTTTATGTGATATGAGTACTGCTACTCCTACTTTCTTTTGGTCTCTATTTGCGTCGAATTTATTTTTCCAGCCCTTCACTTTCAGTCTGTATGTGTCCCTAGTTTGAAGTGGGTCTCTTGTAGAGAACACATACGGGGGTCTTGTTTTTGTGTCCATTCAGCCAGCATTTGTCTTTTGGTTGGGACATTCAACCGATTTACGTTTAAGGTGATTATTGATAAGTATGATCCCATTGCCTTTGTCTTTATTTTTTTTGGTTCGAGTTTATATACCATTTCTGTGTTTCCTGTCTAGAGAAGATCGTTTAATATTTGTTGGAGAGCTGGTTTGGTGTTGCTGAAATCTCTCAGCTTTTGCTTGTCTGTAAAGTTTTTGATTTCTCCTTCATAATTGAATGAGATCCTTGCTGGGTATAGTCATCTGGGCTGTAGGTTACTTTCTTTCATCACTTTAATATATCTTGCCATTCCCTCCTGGCCTGAAGAGTTTCCATTGAATGATCAGCTGTTATCCCTATGGGGATCCCCTTGGGTGTTATTTGTTGTTTTTCCCTTGCGGCTTTTAATATTTTTTTCTTTGTGTTTGATCTTTGTTAATTTGATAAATATGTGACTTGGATTATTTCACCTTGGGTTTATCCTGTTAGGAACTCTCTGGGTTTCTTGGAATTAGGTGATTATTTCCTTCCCCATTTTAGTGAAATTTTCAACTATTATTTCCTCAAGTATTCTCTCATGGTCTTTCATTTTGTCTTCTTCTTCTGGGACTCGTATGATTCGAATGTTGGGGAGTTTAACATTGTCTCAGATATCTCTAATATTGTCCTCATTTCTTTTAATTTGTTTTTCTTTTTCCATCTCTGTTTCATTTATTTGTACAATTCTATCTTCTAGCTCACTTATCCTGTCTTCTATCTCCGTTATTCTACTATTTGTTCCCTCAAAAGTGTTTCTGATCTCATCTATTGCACTGTCCATTGTATATTGACTCTTTTTCACCCTCTAATTCCTTATTAAACATTTCTTGCATCTTCTCAATCCTTTTCTCCACTTTATTTATCTGTAACTCCTTTTTGCTTTCCACATTTTGAATCATTTTCACAATTAAAATTCAAAATTCTTTATCACGTAGGTTCCCTATGTCTTCCTCTTTTGTTTGTGTTGGTGGGCATTTATCCTGTTCCTTTACTTTCTGGGTGTTTCTCTGCTTCTTCGTCTTGCTTATATTACTGTGCTTGGGATGGCCTTTCCGTCCTCTCATAGTTTGTGGAGTTCTCTTTATTATGTAGTTATCTCGTTTTGTGTGGGGTTGGATGGGTGACTTGTCAAGGTTCCCTAATTTGGTTTGCTTGTTTCAGTGTTCTGGTGGGTGGAGCTGGATTTCTCTCTGGATTGCAATGGAGAGTCCAGTAATGAGTTTGAGATGTCAGTGGTTTGTGGTGGCTTTGGGCAGCCTGTATGTTGAAGGTCAGGGCTGTTTTCCTGTGTTGCTGGAGAATTTGTGTGGTATTTATTTCACCGAAACTTGTTGACCCTTGGCTTGTGCCTTTTTTCAGTTTATGTATGGAGGCATTTGATGGGCACCTATCAATTAATGTACCCTGGAACAGGACGTCTCTGGTGTTCTCAGGATTTGGCCTTAAGCCTCTGCCTCTGGTTTTGCCTTATTCTTGCAGTAGGCTCAAGACTTCTCCCTCTGTTACCTCCAAGGCGGTTACTTCTATTGTAAAATCTCTTCTGTTTGCTGGTCTCTTCAGTGTCTAATTCCCATCCTGACACCAGGGGGTGGTGGTGGACACCTGCTCACCTGTTCGGTCCTGCCGTGGGGAGGGAGGAATGCTGCTAACAAATATCACTGGCATCTCTGGGGAGTGCTCACAGTGTCTCCACTACTGTGGGAATGCACCAGCTCGCAGCGTGTGAGTTTTTCCTGTTTATGCTGCTCAGGGTCTAGGTTGTCTGCCAGGTGCTGTCCCTGGCCAGCGCTGGGTTGCATGCACTTCTGAGGTCTGAGCGACTCAGGTTCAGGTCTGCGAGTACTCCACAAAAGCGCAGACTTGGCTGGGCCTGTGTTTTGCGCCTTCCCCGGTCTGAGCAGCTCAGGTGATTAGGCGTTTGGTGAGCGTGGTCACTGTGGCTTATCGCCTTCCTGGTCCCTGCTGCTTGGTTTTGTGGTTGTACAACCGGAGCACGTTCTCAGGTAAATATTGAGCGGCCCAAACCCAAGAAGTCTTAGTTAGCAAGGAAGCCTGACTTCAGCTTGGTATGGGAAGCCTCTCTGGGGCTGCAGCTGCCCCTTCCGGCATTGGCTGCCCTCCATGCCTGTCCCGGTGGGAGCTCGGGGATGAGCCGCCCACAGCCGGCTTGCTTTGCTCAGTCCTTTGTTCTGTGAGCTGGACTGGAAGAGTCTTCAGTTGGGGCTTTTCGCTGCAAAGTCTGCTTTGCTCCCGTTAGAGCGCTCAGCTTGCCCTTGGGGTGTTCAGGCCTGGTCCTCTCTCTAAGCGCTGCCGTCACACCTCCTTGCCCAGCCCCCATCTGCTAGTGGTGGGTGCGGGCATCTGCACCACTTCTCCACTGAGAGTTTCCTCTGGGCACTTAGTCTGTGGGCTTTAATTATTTATGTCTCTTTTCTCCTAGTTATGTGGCCCTCTGAGGTTGCAAGCCTATCCACAGAGTCGCCTGTGTTTCCAGGTGCGTGGAAACTTCTCTTATTTTTTTTTAAACCTCCCTTCCCCGGACGGAGCTCCCTTCCTAACTCTTTTGTATCTCTTTATCTTTTATGCTGTTTCCTACCTCGTTTTGAAGTATATGGGTCGCTTTTCTGGGTGCCTGATGTCCTCTGCCGGTATTCAGAAGTTGTTTTATGGGACTTACTCAGTGTTCAAATGTTATTTTGCTGATGTTGTGGTGGAGAAAATGGTCACCCTGTCCTATTCCTCCACCATCTTCCCATGCTCCCCTTAGTTTCAGTTCCATCATAACCATATTTTGAACGAGGTTATCCTCACATTTAGTAACAATCAAAAGAAGAGTTGATCATAAAAATGTCTCTACAGTATCTTTATTATTCCGAGATAAGAAGAAGCCTATTAAAGCAATGGGTTATATGGGTGATCATAATTTTGACTTCCATTCTGAAATTAGAGGAGCAAATATATTTTCAGACTGCAGAAGTTTAACTGTGCCATTCATATTAAAGCGTTCTACCATTCAGATAGTGACTGATTCAAGTGCCCTAACTTGATATTATTTCTCTTCTCCATCATCAATATCAGATAGACCACAAGAAAATATTGTGATACATCAACCTGCTATTTCTCTTATTGATTTTTTAATGGAAGGGTAATTGTTTTAAAGCCTTTGACTGTGTGGATCACAATAAACTGTGGAAAATTCTGAAAGAGATGGGAATACCAGACCCCTGAGCTGCCTCTTGAGAAACCTGTATGCAGGTCAGGAAGCAACAGTCGGAACTGTACATGGAAGAAGAGACTGGTTACAAACAGGAAAAGGAGTACGTCAAGGCTGTATATTGTCACCTTGCTTATTTAACTTATATGCAGAGTACATCATGAGGAATGCAGGGTTGGAAGAAGCACAAGCTGGAATCAAGATTGCTGGGAGAAATATCAATAACCTCAGATATGCAGATAACACCACCCTTAAAGCAGAAAGTGAAGAGGAACTCAAACGCCTCTTGGTGAAAGTGAAAAAGGAGAGTGAAAAGGTTGGCTTGAAGCTTAACATTCAGAAAACAAAGATCATGGCATCTGGTCCCATCATTTCATGGGAAATAGATGGAAAAACAGTGGAAACAGTGTCAGACTTAATTTTTTGGGCTCCAAAATCACTGCAGATGCTGATTGCAGCCATGAAATTAAAAGACGCTTGCTCCTTGGAAGGAAAGTTATGACCAACCTCGATAGTATATTAAAAAGCAGAGACATTACTTTGCCAACCAATGTCCGTCAAGTCAAGGCTATGGTTTTTCCCGTGGTCATGTATGGATGTGAGATTTGGACTGTGAAGAATGCTGATCGCTGAAGAATTGATGTTTTTGAACTGTGGTGCTGGAGAAGATTCTTGAGAGTCCCTTGGGCTGCGAGGAGATCCAACCAGTCCATTCTAAAGGAGATCAATCCTGGGTGTTCATTTGAAGGACTGATGCTAAATCTGAAACTGCAATACTTTGGCCACCTCATGCGACGAGTTTACTCACTGGAAACGACTCTGATGCTGGGAAAGTTTGAGGGCGGGAGGGGAAGGTGACAACAGAGAATGAGATGACTGGATGGCATCACCGACTCTATGGATATGAGTTTGAGTGAACCCTGGATTTGGTGATGGACAGGGAGGCCTGGCGTGCTGTGATTCATGGGGTCGCGGAGATTCGGACACGACTTAGCGACTGAACTGAACGGAACTGAACTGAATTGTTTTACCGAATTTTGCTGTATTCTGTCAGAATTCAAAATAAATCAGGCATAGATATACCTATATCCCCTCCCTTTCGGAACACCCTCATATCTTCCTCTACATCTCACAATCTAAGTTGAGCATTTTTGACTGGGTGTCACTTAGCATCTGCTCTAAATCAAATGGTTTCAATGTCTACTTGACATACTTTGGCAGCTATGTCTGCTTCTATTTTGCAGTACCACATCGTAACTCCATTATGCAACGGTGATGTTGGACTGAGGGTGTAAACTTCTACCTTTCCAGGTGTGTAGGGTAATGTGCCAGCCCATGACAAACCTTTTCCTAAACTACAACAGGCAGGCCATTCATATTTCCCTGAATTTTGCAAGAATTCCGTGTGTCTCCAGAGAGGTGCTGAACTCATATTTTGACCCTGCTGACGTATGTGAAATTTTCAAGAATTCCATGTGTCTCCAGAGGGGTGCTGAACTCATATTTTGACCCTCCTGACCTATGTGAACTGAGCATGAACCCAGGAAGACATGGTTAGCAACTGGCAGCCTGCTCAGAGCTTGGTGGCAGATGTGGTCTCTGGGGCTGATATAACAGCAGCCTCGTGCCTTCTGCCTTGGTCTGATGCAAACATTCCTCTCTGCCTCCGTGGAGGACAGGGCCATAAATGGAAGCCTATTTGCACATCTTTGATATTTTGTAAAAGATTCTTGAGAGTCACTTGGACTGCAAGGAGATCCAACCAGTTCATTCTAAAGGAGATCAATCCTCGGTGTTCATTGGAAGGACTGATGCTAAAGCTGAAACTTCAATACTTTGGCCACCTCATGCGAAGTGTTGACTCACTGGAAGACTCTGATGCTGGGAGGGACTGGGTTAGAAGGAGAAGGGGACGACAAAGAATAAAAAGGCTGGATGGCATCACCGACTGGATGGACATGAGTTTGAGTGAAGTCCGGGAGTTGGCGATGGACAGGGAGGTCTGGCGTGCTGTGATTCATGGGGTCTCAAAAAGTCGGACACGACTGAGCCAGTGAACTGAAATGAACTGAACTGAATGTGCAATCTTTGGTTCTGTGAGTGTCTGTTTTCACTATATGGTCATAGAGAATTACCTCAAGAAAGGACTTTTTATGCATTTTGGTCTCTGGTGTTCCCATGGATTAAGTTGTTACGTCACCTTAGACCTGTCAGATCATCCTCAGACAATTAAAGCTTTGTCCTTATCATAGGGAAAGTGATACAGTCCGGACATTCCTCCTAGGTCCACCTCAATGATGGTGGACAGGTGTATCTGATTTTTTTCTCTGCTGGAAATTACAGTTAGGTACATTTGTTTTCGTTTTTCTTTCCCGTGGTTATGTTGCTCTAAGCGATCCCAGAGCTCTCCACAGTCACTGTCCTGAGAGGGTTTACAAGCTTCTCCTCATTTACAACTTCCTCTCCAAGACCAGCTTCAGCCCCTAAATACTTTGTCTCTCTTTGTGTCTCCTTTATTTTTTCCTACCTCCTTTTCAAAGGAAAACATGTTTGACTTCTGGGTATCTTGGGCCGTTCAACAGTGTTCACAATTTTTTGTCTGGAAGTTCTTCCATGTGCAGTCGATGCTTAGATGAATTTGTTAGGGAGGGAGTGGTCTTGTCCTCCTATTGCTCTGATATTTTGGGACCAACTGCCATCCATCAAGCCCCATCTTATTAACTGAAATGCTATTGTTCTCCAGCCACTAAGCCATGTTTGACTCTTTGTATCCCCTTGGACTCTAGCACAAGAGGCCTCTCTGTCCCTCATTCTCTCCCATAGTTTCCCCAAGATCATGTCCTTTGAATCGCTGATGCTCTCCAGATGTCTCATCCTCTCTCACCTACTGATCCTCCTGCTTTCAACATTTTCTAAAGATCATGGTCTTTTCTAATGAGTCAGCTCTTTGCCTCAATTGGACAAAGCTTTGGGGCTTTATTTTCAGCATCAGTCCTTCCAATGAGTCTTCAAAGTTGTTTTTCTTTACAATTCATTTGTTTGGTATTCCTGCAGTTCAAAAGAATCTCACAAGTCTTCCCCAGCAGAGCAGTTCTCAATAAGTAATCCCTTTGTGTTCTCATATCTGTACATACCTTTGGAAAGACCAGAGATATGACTCAATGGGCCTCTGTAGATCAAGTCACGATTTAGTTTTTAAAGACACTTTCTATCACCGCATGATTAGCATGTGAGATGAGAGCAATTATGCTGTAGTTTGAGCATTCTTTGGTATTGCCTTTCTTTGGGATTGGAATGACGACTGACCTTTTCCAGTCCGGTGGTCACTGCTGAGTTTTCCAAATTTGCTGGCATATTGAGTGCAGCACTTTCACATCATCATCTTCCAGGATTTGAAATAGCTCAACTGGAATTCCATCATCTACTCTAGCTTTGTTCATAGTGATGCTTCCTAAGGCCCACTTGTCTTCACATTCCAGGATGTCTGGCTCTATGTGAATGATCACACCATCATGATTTTCTGAGTCCTGAAGATCTTCTATGTACAGTTCTTCTGTGTATTCTTGCCACCTCTTCTTAATATCTTCTGCTTCTCTTTGGTTCCTAATATTTGTGTTCTTTATTGAGCCCACCTTTGCATGAAATGTTCCTTCAGTATTTCTAATTATCCTGCAGATATGTCTAGTCTTTCCCATTCTATTGCTTTCCTCCATTTCTTTGCATTGATCACTGAGGAAGTCTTTCTTATTTCTCCTTACTATTCATTGGAACTCTACATTCAAATGAGTATAAATTTCCTTTTCTCCTGTTCTTTACACTTCCTTCTTTCACAGCCATTTGCAAGGTCTCCTTAGACAGCCATTTTGCTTTTTTACATTTCTTTTTCTTGGGGATGATCTTGATTCCTGTCTCCTGGACAATGTCATGAACCTCCACTTATAATTTATCAGGCACCCTCTCTGTCAGATCTAGTCCATTAAAACTATTTCTCACTTCCACTGTATAGTCATAAGTGAATTGACTTAAGTCATACATGAATGGAATCGGGGTTGTCTCCAATTCCTTCTATTTCAGTCTGCATTTGCAACAAGGAGTTCAGGATCTGTTCCAGAGTCAGCTCCTGGTCTTGTTTTTGCTGTCTGTGTAGAAATTCTCCATCTTTGACTGAAAGAATAAAATCAATCTGATTTCAGTGTTGAGCATTTGGTGATGTCTTTTCTCTGTCATTTGTTTGTCCAGATTAATAAAAATGGCTTAAATTATTTTTTTACCAAAAAATAATTGGGAAAATTTCAAATACTAATGGTATTTAAATGATATTTACCATAGACTTATAACATATTTTACTTGAGGATCATAATTTCTACGACTATGTAAATTTTTAAATCTACTAACGGAAGGGGATTATTTGATACTATTTATATTTTATGATTAAAGGAATCCATTTTTCTTTGTTTTTCTGATCTATCTTGGTTGAAAGAGTTATGAAATATTTTTCCCCCTTTGGTTTTAGTTTCAGTTCTATCATAACCGTATTTTGAACAAGGTTAACCTCACATTTAGTAAGAATCAAAAGAAGAGTTGATCAGAAAAATGTCTCTACAGTATCTTCATTAATCCGAGATAAGAAGAAGAAGCATTTTAAGCAATGGGTAATATGGATGGTCATAATTCTGACTTCAATCCTGGAAGTAGAGAAGCGAATGTATTTTCAGCCTGCAGAAGTTTAAGAGTGCCATTCATACTAAAGCGTTCTGCCATCCTGATAGTTGCTGATACAAGTGCCCTAACTTGAAAGTTTTTCTCTTCTCCATCATCAATATCAGTTAGACCACAGGAGCATATTGTGAAATATCACCCTGCTGTTTCTCTCTCTTTTTTTTTTAATGGAAGGGTAATTGTTTTACCGAATTTTGCTGTATTCTGTCAGAATTCAATATAAATCAGGCATAGATATACATATATCCCCTCCCTTTCGGAACACCCTCATATCTCCCTCTCCATCCCACTGTTCACAGGGTTTCACCTATCAGCTGTTCTAAACCAAATGGCTGCAGTGTCTATTTGACATACTGTGGCAGCTATGTCTACTTCTATTTTGCAGTACCACAATTTATCTCCATTATGCAACTGTTATTTTGGACTGAGGGTGGAAACTTTTACATTTCCAGGTGTGTACAGTCATGTGGCAGCCTATGACAAATGCCGGGAACCAGTGAGGGAAATTCTACCCATGGCAAAGGTCAATTGTGGAAGAGGCCTGATGGGCAAAGTCTAATCTGGAATAGAGGAACCCCCTGGACTTACCTGAGCATCTACCCCAAAGAAAACTGGAGTCTGACTGCCTTACTATCTTACGCCTCTTACCAAGTCCTCTAATACTTACGGAGGCTTACCCCCAACCACCTTTCCCTGAAAACATTAATTCAGAGCTGTAGTTTAAAAGTTCTCCTCGGCTTAATAGGAGTGTTCCAATCCAAGCCCCTCTGATAGCTTTCTAACTTGCATGACAAGCTTGTCAGGGCTCTTACAACTATGAATGTAACTGTTTACAGCCTCCCAGCCACACAAGGACAGAAAACCTAATATTCTAAAATACAGGAATTTGTTGAAGAAGTTAAATCATTAGAATAATACCAAAAAAGATTTCATTGTTGAATCAATGCTTGCTACAAGCTTTCCATATTTTCTATCTATTGTACCCTTGTAAATATATTAATCACATATAGAGAAAATAAGTAGTAGCCTTTGATTTAACCACACCAGATCTTAAGGTAATAAATTCCTTTCTTGTAGCTCACTACACCCTTGCCTTATAGGAATGTAACTTTGTCATATGTCTTTGGAGAATAGCACCTGACTTTAGGAAAATCATCTTAAAAGAATATAAGACTTTTTCTAGCTAACTAACCTTTGTTAGGAGAGAGGGCCATAAACTGTTAGCAGGCCTCCTGGCCAGAAGACTATGTAAACCACCTAAAACTTTGGTATATCACGAGACATACAAAAATAAGCCCTGATCCTGGTAAAGGTCAAGACTGCTGACCCCGTGTGATATTGGTGTGACCCTATACCTCCCGTTCTCTATTTTTCATGCATAACTTAGGGTATAAAAGCAGCATTGGAAAATAAAGTTTTGGGCCTTGCTCACTGAAGCTTGGTCTCCCCATGTCGTTCTTTTCCCATCCTTTTCTCTATTCTCCTTTTTCTGGTTGAGATCCTTGGAGCGCTGGGCCCTCTACGTTTACTTATCTGCCTGAGCTTCTAAGACCCACTTGAGGGGCTGCCCTGGTGGAGTGCCTCCAGTGATTCAAGAGGGCGCCTGCGGCCTATGTAAACAGAGCAAACCCCGTGCTCGGGTTTTGTTGGTTTCCTGCATAAACCAAGGAATCATCAGCGCCCCCCCCCCCCTTTCTCTGACACCAACGTCATTCATCCTGCGGATACCCTGGTCCATATCAAGGCTGGTCCCTGATAAACAAACCTTTTTCTAATCTACAACAGGCAGGTCATTCATGTTACCCAGTACTGGAGATCTCTGATACATTGTTGCCTCTCTTTCTAGGTCAATATATCAACCATATTCATTATTTAAAAATCATCCTAATACAACTGGTGTACCAAATAGGTGTCAGATTATGCATGATACTGAATATTAAAATTAATGTTGGGACATGTCAACAAATTCCTACAATTCTCTTATTTGAAGAATAAAGTTATATGCTCATTTTCATAGTGTCAATTTCACTTTGAAATAATTAAGAGTAAATGAGCATTTCAGTTCCTGGATATTTTGCTCTGCTTTAATATAAAATATTCTGTTCAAGGAAACATTCAGTATGCATCAAAGGTACATTACACCTAATGAATTGTTTTTAAAAATAGAAAATGTAAACAACGTGAAAAGGCAAAATGTAAATAAATTGACTTGTGAAATCATCCAGGCAGAACTGACTGGGTGTCTAAGTTAGGATGGTATTGGGGAAGGATCAGAAACAAATTAAATTTAGAAACAACAAATGAGCATATATATATATAGATAGATAGATAGATATAGATATATATATATATATATTAATGTTTTCTCAGTTTTTTTATATTATACCAGTCATTGCAAAGAAAGCTAAGAGGTTAGACAGAAGGTTTTCTTCATTAAAAAAAAATGTGTTTCACTTGAAAATGTAGATGTAGACTACTCGATAATCATGATCAGTATCATACCATGATGGGATGCCAATGATAACATGACATAGTCAAAGACTGCACCCTACAGTCAGCAAAAGATAGGCATTTTACAAGTTGTATTAAAAATGGTCATTCTTGCTCCACTCTCCTTATGTCATGCCTTTATTTGCTCCCACCAACACACCACCCTATATTTTCTCACGTATATTTTGATGTTGCTTTGCTGTTCCTACAAAGATAGATTTAAATCCTTGTGGTGATGCAGCATCTCAGCAAGGTAATCAGTTTTTGGAAGACATGGCATTTCTTTCCCTTACTAGCTGCATTATCTGTTTCACAGAATTTCTAGAGCTACAATCAGGCAACATATTTTCAGTCATAATAAGCCACATTTCACAACTTTTCCTAAACACTTACTTGGGAATGGAAAGAACCTGTCTTCCTTCCTACCAAGTTGCCACAGATGTCCAATCTTCTATGTGTTGTATCTGTACCCAAGTTGCCTTATGTATCTTTCACATCAGCTAAGACATAGTGCTTGCCAAATGAAGTATTTTAAGTATTACCTGAATTAGCAATAAAAGGTGCTAAATAAATTAGCAGTCTAAAGCTATATACATTACTCAACAACATCCCATAGCCTCCAACATTACCATTATTCAGTTCAGTTCAGGTTGAATTCAGTCTCTCAGTCGTGTCAAACTCTTTGAAACCCCCTGAATCACACAATGCCAGGCTTCTGTGTCCTTCACCAACTCCCGGAGTTCAATCAAATCCACCTCCATCGAGTCGGTGATGACATCCAGGCCTCTCATTCTCTGCCGTCCCCTTCTCCTCCTGCCCCTAATATCTCCCAGCATCAGAATCTTTTCCAGTGAGTCAGCAGTTCACATGAGGTGGTCAAAGTATTGGAGCTTCAGCATCAGTCTTTCTTATGAACATCCAGGACTGATCTCCTTTAGCATGGACTGGTTGGGTCTCCTTGTAATCCAAGGGACCCTCAAGATTTTCTCCAACACCACAGTTTAAAATCATCAATTCTTCAGCTATCAGCTTTCTTCACAGTCCAAGTCTCACATCCATACATCATCCCTGGAAAAAATAACCCTGGCTAGACTGATCTTTGTTGGCAAAATAATGTCTCTGCTCTTTCATATGCTATCAAGATTGGTTACAAATTTCCTTCCAAGGAGTGATCTTCCTTTAATTTCTTGCTGCAATCAGCTTCCGCAGTGATTTGGAGCCCCAAAAATAAAGTCTGACACTGTTTCAACTGTTTCCCCATCTATTTCCCATGATGTAATGATCATGGAAACAGATAATGCAGCTAGTAAGGGAAAGAAATGCCATGTCTTCCAAAAACTGATTACCTTGCTGAGATGCTGCATCACCACAAGGATTTAAATCTATCTTTGTAGGAACAGCAAAGCAACATCAAAATATACGTGAGGAAATATAGGGTGGTATGATCTAAATCAAATCCCTTATGATTATACAGTGGAAGTGAGGAATAGATTTAAGGGACTAGATATGATAGATAGAGTGCCTGATGAACTCTGGATGGAGGTTCGTGACATTGTAAAGGAGACAGGGACCAAGATCATCCCCATGGAAAAGAAATGCAAAAAACCAAAATGGCTGTCTGAGGAGGCCTTACAAACAGCTGTGAAAAGAAGAGAAGTGAAAAGCAAAGGAGAAAAGGAAAGATATAAACATCTGAATGCAGCGTTCCAAAGAATAGCAAGGAGAGATAAGAAAGCCTTCCTCGGTGATCAATGTAAAGAAATAGAGGAAAACAACAGAATACAAAAAACAAGAGATCTCTTCAAGAAAATTAGAGATTCCAAGGGAACATTTCATGCAAAGATGGGATCGATAAAGGACAGAAATGGTATGGACCTAACAGAAGGAGAAGATATTAAGAAGAGGTGGCAAGAATACACAGAAGAACTGTATAAAAAAGATCTTCACGACCAAGATAGTCATGATAACGTGATCACTGACATAGAGCCAGACATCTTGGAATGTTAAGTCAAGTGGAACTTAGAAAGCATCACTAGGAACACAGCTAGTGATGGTGATGGAATTCCAGTTGAGCTATTTCAAATCTTGAAAGATGATGCTGTGAAAGTGCTGCACTCCATATGCCAGCAAACTTGGAAAACTCATCAGTGGCCACAGGACTGGAAAAGGTCAGTCTTCATTCCAATCCCAAAGAAAGGGAATGCCAAAGAATGCTCAAACTGCTGCACAATTGCACTCATCTCACACGTTAGTGAAGTCATGCTCAAAATTCTCCAAGCCAGGCTTCAGCAATATGTGAACCGTGAACTCCCAGATGTTCAAGCAGGTTTTAGAAAAGGCAGAGGCACCAGAGATCAAATTGCCAACATCCACTGGATCATGGAGAAGGCAAGAGAGTTCCAGAAAAACATCTATTTCTGCTTCACTGACTATGCCAAAGCCTTTGACTGTGTGGATCACAATAAACTGTGGCGCATTCTGAAAGAGACGGGAATAACAGACCATCTGACCTGCCTCTTGAGAAATCTGTATGCAGGTCAGGAAACAACAGTCAGAACTGTACATGGAACAACAGACTGGTTCCAAATAGGAAAGGGAGTGTGTCAAGGCTGTATATTGTCACCTTGCTTATTTAACTTATATGCAGAGTACATCATGAGGAACGCTGGGCTGGTAGAAGCACAAGCTGGAATCAAGATTGCTGGGAGAAATATTAATAATCTCAGATATGCAGACGACACCACCCTTATGGCAGAAAGTGAAGAGGAACTCAAAAGCCTCTTGATGAAAGTAAAAGAGGACAGTGAAAAGGATGGCTTGAAGCTGAACCTTCAGAAAACAAAGATCAAGGCATCTGGTCCCATCATTTCATGGGAAATAGATGGCAAAACAGTGGAAACCGTGTCAGACTTTATTTTTGGGGGCTCCAAAATCACTGCAGATGGTGATTGCAGCCATGAAATTAAAAGACGCTTACTCCTTGGAAGGAAAGTTATGATCAACCTTGATAATATATTAAAAAGCAGAGACATTACTTTGCCAACAAAGGTCCGTCTAGTCAAGGATATGGTTTTCCCCGTGGTCATGTATGGATGTGAGAGTTGGACTGTGAATAAAGCTGATCCCCGAAGAATTGATGCTTTTGAACTGTGGTGCTGGAGAAGACTCTTGAGAGTCCCTTGTACCGCAAGGAGATCTGACCAGTCCATTCTAATGGAGATCGATCCTGGGTGTTCATTGGAAGGACTGATGCTAAAGCTGAAACTACAATACTTTGGGCACCTCATGCGACGAGTTGACTCACTGGAAAAGACTCTGATGCTGGGAAGGGTTGGGGGCGGGAGGAGAAGGGGATGACCGAAAATGATATGGCTGGATGGCATCACCGACTCTGTGGACATGAATTTGAGTGAACTCCAGGAGTTGGTGATGGGCAGGGAGGCCTGGGGTGCTGTGATTCATGGGGTCGTGGAAGTCGGACACGACTGAGCTGAACTGAATGGGACCAGATTCCATGATTTTAGTTTTCTGAATGTGGAGCTTCAAACCAACTTTTTCACTCTCCTCTTTCACTATCATCAAGAGGCTTTTGAGTTCCTCTTCATTTTCTGCTATAAGGGTGATATCATCTTTATATCTGAGGGTATTGACATTTCTCCCAGCAATCTTGATTCCAGCCTGTGCTTCTTCCAGCCCACTGTTCCTCATGATGTATTCTGCATAGAAATTAAATAGGCAGGGTGACAATATACAACTTTGACACACTCATTTTCCTATTTGGAACCAGTCTGTTGTACCATTTCCAGTTCTAACAGTTGCCTCCTGACCTGTATACAGTTTTCTCAAGAGGCAGGTCAGGTGGTCTGGCATTCCCATCTCTTTCGGAATTTTCCACAGTTTGTTGTGATCCCCACAGTAAAATGATTTGACATAGTCAATGAAGCAGAAATAGATTTTTTTCTGGAACTCTCTTAGTTTTTCCATGATACAGAGGATGTTGGCAATTTGATCTCTGGTTTCTCTGCCTTTTCTGAATCCAGCTTGAACATCTCGAAGTTCATCGTTCACGTACTGCTGAAGCCTGGCTTGGAGAATTTTGAGCGTGAATTTACTAGTGTGTGAACTTTGCCGACCAAGTTCCGTCTAGTCAAGGCAATGGTTTTTCCCGTGGTCATGTATGGATGTGAGAGTTGGACTGTGAAGAAAGCTGATCGCCGAAGAATCGATGCTTTTGAACTGTGGTGTTGGAGAAGACTCTTGAGAGTCCCTTATACTGCAAGGAGATCCAACCAGTCCACTCTAAAGGAGATCAATCCTGGATGTTCATTGGAGGGACTGATGCTAAAGCTGAAACTCCAATACTTTGGCCACCTCATGAGACGAGTTGACTCACTGGAAAAGACTCTGATGCTGGGAAAGGTTGGGGGCGGGAGGAGAAGGGGAAGACGGAGAATGAGATGGCTGGATGGCATCACTGACTCTGTGGACATGAGTTTGAGTGTACTCCGGGAGTTGGTGATGGACAGGGATGCCTGGAGTGCTGTGATTCATGGGGTCGCGGAGAGTCGGACATGACTGAGCGACTGAACTGAACTGAACTGAACTGAAATGTATGCAATTGTGTGGTCGTTTGAATATTCTTTGGCATTGCCTTTCTTTGGGAATGGAATGAAGACTGACCTTTTCCAGTCCTGTGGCCACTGCTGAGTTTTCCAAATTTGCTGTCATATTGAGTGCAGCACTTTCACAGTATCATCTTTCAGGATTTGAAGTAGCTCAACTGGAATTCCATCACCTCCACTAGCTTTGTTCGTAGTGATGCTTTCTAAGGCCCACTTGACTTCACATTCCAAGATGTCTGGCTGTCAGTCAGTGATTACACCATCGTGACTATCTTGGTCATGAAGATCTTTTTTGTAAAGTTCTTCTGTGTATTCTTGCCACTTGTTCTTAATATCTTCTGTTTCTGTTAGGTCCATAATATATCTGTCCATTATCGAGTCCATTTTTGCATTAAACATTCCCTTCGTTTCTCAAATTTTCTTGAAGAGATCTCTTGTTTTTCCTATTCTGTTGTTTTCCTCTATTTCTTTGCATTGATCACTTAGGAAGGCTTTCTTAATTCTCCTAGCTATTCTTTGGAAATCTGCATTCAGATTCTTATATCTTTCCCTTTCTCCTTTACTTTTTGCTTTTCTTCTTTTCATAGCTATTTGTAAGTCCTCCTCAGACAGCCATTTTTCTTTTTTTCTTTTCTTTTCCATGGGCATGATCTTGGTCCCTGTCTCCTGTACAATGTCAAGAACCTCCATCCAGAGTTCATCAGGCACTCTATCTACCATATCTAGTCCCTTAAATCTATTTCTCACTTCCACTGTATAAACATAAGGGATTTGGTTTAGGTCATATTTGAATGGTCTAGTAGTTTTCCCTACTTTGTTCATTTTAAGTCTGAATTTGGTAACAAGGAGTTCATGATCTGAGCCACAGGCAGTTCCTGGTCTTATTTTTGCTAACAGTATAGAATTTCTCCATCTTTGTCTGAAAAGAATATTATCAATCTGATTTCGGTGTTGACCATCTGGTGATATCCATGTGTAGAGTCTTCTCTTGTGTTGTTGAAAAAGGGTGTTTGCTATGACCAGTGCGTTCTCTTGACAAAACTCTATTAGCCTTTGCCCTGCTTCATTCCCTTCTCCAAGGCCAAGTTTGCCTGTTACTCCAGGTGTTTCTTGACTTCCTACTTTTTACATTCCAGTCTTCTATTATGAAAAGGGCATTTTTTGAGTATTAGTTCTAAATGTTCCTGTAGGTCTTCATAGAACCATTCAACTTCGGCTTCTTCAGCGTTACTGGTTGTTGAATAGCCTTGGATTACTGTAATAAATTAATGCTTTTTCTTGGAAATGAATACATTTCATTCTGTCGTTTTGGAGACTGCATCCATGTACACATTTCGGACTCTTTTGTTGACCATGATGGCTCCTCCCTTTCTTCTAAGGTATTTCTACCCACAGTAGCAGATATAATCATCTGAGTCATCTGAGTTAAATTCACCCATTTAGTCCATTTTAGCTCACTGATTCCTAGAATGTCTACATTCACTCTTGACATCTCATGTTTGACCACTTCCAATTTGCCTTGATTCACAGACCTTACATTCCAGGTTTAAGCAATATTGCTCTTTGCAGCATTGGACCTGCTTCTATCACCAGTAACATCCACAACTGGGTACTATTTTTGCTTTGGCTCCATCTCTTCCCTCTTTCTGGAGTTTTTTAATCCACTGATCAACAGGAGCATACTGGGCACCTACCACGCTGGGGAATTCCTCATTCAGTATCCTATTACTTTGCCTTTTCAAACTGTTCTTGGGGTTCTCAAGGCAGGTATACTCAAGTGGCTTGCCATTCCCTTCTCCAGTGGACCACATTCTGTCATACCTCTCCACCATGTCCTGCCTGTCTTGGGTGGCCCCACATGGCATGGCTTAGTTTCTGTGAGTTAGACAAGGGTAACCATTATTGACATTTATATTTAACTGAGAATTAATAAGGTGATGTGTTTTCATTTTAATGCAATGTCTAGGTTTGTCAGAGCTTTTACATCTAAAAGCAAGTGACATTTAATTTGATGACTGCAATCATTATTCTTAGTAATTTTCGAGGCAAAGAAAATGAAGCCTGTCACTGTTTCCACATATTTCAGTTTAGTTCAGAACAGTCTCAGTCGTGTCCTACTGTTTGCTACCCCATGAATTACAGCATGTCCGGCTTCCCTGTCCATCACCAACTCCTGGGGTTCACTCAACCTCATGTCCGTCGAATCGGTGATGCCATCCAGCCATCTCATCGTCGTCCATCCCCTTCTTCTCCTGCCCCCAATTCTCCCAGCATCAGAGATTTTTCCAATGAATCAACTCTTCGCATCACGTGGCCAAAGTATTGGAGTTTGAGCCTCAGCTTCAGTCCTTCCAATGAACACCCAGGACTGATCTCCTGTAGAATGGATTGGTTGGATCTCCTTGTAGGGACTCTCAATAATTTCCTCCAACAACACAGTTCAAAAGCATCAATTCTGCGCTCAACTTTCTTCACAGTTCAACTCTCACATCCATATTGACCACTGGAAAATACACAGCCTTAACTAGACCGACATTGGTGGCAAAGTTATGTCTCTGGTTTTTAACATGCTATCTAATTTGGTCTTAACTTTTCTTCCAAGGAGTAAGCGTCTTTTAATTTCATGGCTGCAATCAGCATCTGCAGTGATTTTGGAACCTAAAAAATAAAATCTGACACGGTTTCTGCTGTTTCTCCATCTATTTCTCATGAAGTGACGGGACCAGATGCCATGATCTGAGCTTTCTGAATGTTGAGCTTTAGTCCAACTTTTTCACTCTCCTCTTCCACTTTCATCAAGAAGTTTTTTAATTCCTCTTCACTTTCTGCCATAAGGGTAGTGTCATCTGCATATCTGTTGTTATGGATATTTCTCCCAGCAATCTTGATTCCCGCTTGTGCTTCTTCCAGCCCAGTGTTTCTCATGATGTACTCTGCATATAAGTTAAATAAGCAGGATGACAATAGACAGCCTTGACATACTCCTTTTCCTATTTGGAACCAGTCTGTTGTTCCATGCCCAGCACTAACTGCTGCTTCCTGACCTGCATACAGTTTTCTCAAGAGACAGGTTTGGTATTCGCACCTTTTCCAAAATTTTCCACCATTTATTGTGATCCCCACAGTCAAAGGTTTTGCATAGTCAATAGAGCAGAAAGAGATGTTTTCCTGGAAATCTCTTGTTTTCTCCATGATCCATCGGATGTTGACAGTTTGATCTCTCTTTCCTCTGCCTTTTCTAAAACCAACTGGAACATCTGGAAGTTCACATGTTTACCCCTTCTATTTGCAGAGTAGTGATGGGACCAGATGGCTTTTTCTTTGTTTTTATGAATGTTGAGTCGTCAGTATGGTTTTGCACTCTTCTCATTCACCCTCATCAAAAGACTCTTTATTTTTTCTTCACTTTCTGTTTGTTTCAGTGTTGCCATCTATATAATCTGAGGCTGTTTATGTTTCTCCCAATCCTTGATGCAAGCTTGTGATTTACTCATCTGGTATTTTATAGTATAGTCCAATGTAGATTCACATAAGCTGAGTGAAAATACAGAGATTTGTCACTTTTTTTTCCCCGGTTTTGAACATTTAGTTGTTTTATATCTGGTCCCAATTCTTTCGGCTTGACTCATTTAAGGGTGCTTTCAACTTTTACTTCCTCAAGAATCTTCCAAGTACCCCACCCCTTTTTGTTTTGGTGTTCTTCTCGACACCTAAGTTTCTCATTGTGGGACATTTATCACTGCTGAGCTTTACCTGTTGGACTTGTTGTTTTTGTTGCACACCTCACTGTGCTTCATTTATTTCCTCCTTTCTGCCTCCACCTAATTAGTTCTTTCTCTGTTTCAGTTATTCTACTGTTGGTTCCTTCCAGGGTGTTGTTTATCTCAGATATTTTATTGTTTTTTACTGCTTGACTCCTCTTTATTTCTTCTAGATCCATGTTAAACATGTTTATTTCTACTCATTCCGGTCCCCCAGTGTATTTACTGGCAATTCTACATCTCTTTCAAGATTTTTATCTTTACTCTCATTATCCTGAATTCTTTTTCAGGAAAACTTCCTAACTCCTCTTCTTTTCTTTGTTTTTTCGGTTTTTTATCATTTACCTTCAGCAGCTGCATATTTCTCTCCCTTTTCATTCTGTTTCAATTACTGTGATTTGGGTCCCCTTTCTGCAGGCTGGAGAATTATAGCTCCACTATGTTGTGGAACCTGTCTTTTGTGGGTGGGATTGGACCAGTGACTTCTCAAGGTTTAATGTTTTGGATCATTTGTGTGTGTTCACTGGCATGCGGATCTGTATCTCTTCTCTCTGAAGTGCAATGAATTGTCCATGGACTGTGCTTTGGGATGTTTGTGGGTCTGGTATGGATTTTATGCTATTCATTATTGTGTTTCTGTTTTACTGGAGAATAGCTGTGGGTACTCTTGTACTGAACTTACTGACTCAAGTGTGGAGATTGCTTTCCATGTAGACAAGGAAACTCTGGGGTGTGTACTTGTCCTTTAATATTCCTTGAGGCAAGGAGTTCAATGTTGATCTAAAGTTCTGGAATCGACCCCCTGGCCTCTGGGTTTCTGTTCCCAGGTTGCAGTAACATCAAAAATCCATGCAATACAGAAGATAAAACCCGAGGTTAATGGTGGCACAACTCTTCTCATCCCGAAAGAATCAAAGGGATTCACAGAATTTCAGACAGCAGAGAAAAGAGAAGAGGGAGAAAGAGGTGCCTAGGGGGAGATATGGGAGAGTTGAACGGGGAGAGAGCAATCAATTCGGGAAAACGAATCCATAAGTGAAATCAGATCGTAAAGATTGTGTTACTAAAGTCACAACATTGATATCAATTTTTGGAAAGTAAAAGTTAAGAACCAAAAATAAAATATAGAATTCTTTAAATAGTGTGAAAAAAGAAAACGGAGTCCAAATTCATTCTCTCATATACAAAAAGTGTTTAAAATATAGATTTACGTGTGTTTTCCTTGAAAGCTAATAATAGTTAATAGAAATAAACGTTTAGGTTATAATAAAGGACTAAAATAGTTTAAAGTTAAAGAAATCGTATAGAAACTGGAGCCTATTATACAGAGTGAAGTAAGCCAGAAAGAAAAACACCAATACAGTACACTAAGGCATATATAAGGAATTTAGTAAGGTGATAAGGATAACCCTGTATACGAGACAGCAAAAGAGACACAGATGTATAGAACAGTCTTTTGGACTCTGTGGGGGAGGGCGAGGGTGGGATGATGGGATAATGGCATTGAAACATGTATATTATCCTATGTGAAACGAATCACCAGTCCAGGTTCTATGCATGATACAGGATGCTCGGGGCTGGTGTACTGGGATGAACTAGAAGGATGGGATGTGGAGGGAGGTGGGAGGCGGGTTCAAGATGGGGAACATATGAACACCTGGGGCAGATTCATGCCAATGTACGGCAAAACCAATACAATAATATAAAGTAATTAGCCTTCCAATAAAATAAATAAATTTTTTAAAAAGAGAGGAAATAGATCTCAGAATTTTAAAGTAGTTGTGTGCTTTTTGGTGTCAATACAGTGTCAGAAAGTCTCTTGTTGAAGCGTGTACTTGTCAAAGGTGACTGTTGTTCCTCACTTGAACAGTCTGGCCGTATATTGCAGACTTATTATATTTAACCTGTCATTTCTGGGTTGGTTTATGCTTCTTTGTTTATATTTCCTTTTATTTGAAAGCCTCTCCATATGTGGTTTTCACCAATAAACGAGGGTGCAGTAGCCTCTTATTCGACCTCACCTGTTTAGTGTTTGGGGGTGAGAGGTGGGACACAGAAAACAAATGCCATTGGATAGTGGGGGTGCTTGAGGTCTATTGATCACATCGGGCTTGTCAATGACAAACGTGGCATGTACTTTCTGGGTCCACCCTGCTCAGACTCTTGGTTGATACATGAGGGCACAGTCCCAAGTGGGCCCTGTGTTTCATGCACTTCTCAGCCAATCAGGCAGTTAGGTGCTTGGCAAGGGCCATGACCACTATTGGCTATGTGCTTTGTGCTCTTCCCAAGTCCAAAACCTCGGGTGACTGGTTGGAAGCAAGGCACAGTCCCAGGTGGTCCATCCATCTTATCCAACTTTCTGGTCTCAGCCATTCAATTTGCTGCCTGTGTTTGCAGAGGGCACAGTCTCAAGTGTGTCATGCGTCTCCTCAGGCTAACTGACCCCAGGCTGTCATGTGTCTGGGCTATGTGAACTGTCCATGAAGTGAGGAATTCATCACTAGCAACTGTCAGCCAGCTTAGAGTTAGCAGGGGATTTGTCTGGGGCCAAGATTCTATTAGCCTATTTCCTTCTTCCTCTGGCACTCGTACGCGTTCCTCTCTCCCTCCGTGAAGGAATGGGTCTTAAATGGACACTGGCTTGGTCTCCTTTGGTATTTTCTAGTACACAATCTTCTGTTCTGTGAGTATGCCATGGTTCAAGATGTGGCCTCAGAGCCTTCTCACAGGAAAGGTCCTTTCTAAAATTTCTGTCTCTAGTGTCCCCATAGTTTAGGTTTGCGTGTTACCTTAGCTTCGTCACATTGTCCTCAGGGCACTAATGCTGATTCTAACCATAGTGTGTTTGATACGTCCCAGACATCCCTTCGATGACCCATGTATGACAGTGGGAGTGAGTATCTGAGTCATTTCTTGGCTAGTGATTGCATTTATTGGCATAATCTGTTTCTTTATTCTTCCACTCTTCCGTTCTATTTCTTCCCCGACTGACACCTATGAGGGAGAGTTTCTTATTTTGTGCAAATTTCTCCTCCTTTAAGACTCCTTCTCCAAGGCGAGTCTCAATCCCTAAAAACATTTCCTCCCTTTCATTACTTATTTTTTCTTACCTACTTTTTAAGAGACTGGTTTTCCTTTATCGGTTTCTAGGGCCCATCAACATTGGTCACAAATTTGTTTCCGGAAGGTGTTCCATGTGCAATCTATCCTTTGATGAATTTGTGTGGGAGAAAGTGGACTCAGGCTCCTACTCCTCTAACATGATGAGACCCCACCGAGACCCTGGAAGATCCATTTTATTAACTGAAATCTTGTTGTTGTTCAGTCACAAAGTCTTGTCAAACTCTTTGTGTCCCCTTGGACTGCAGCACACAAGGCCTCTCTACCCCTCACCATCTCCCAGAGTCTGCTTGAGATCATGTCCATTGAATGAGTGAAGCTATACACTCTTCCCCTCCTCTCTCATCCAAATCATGAAACAAGATTTAATTGGCTCCTAAGAATCAGGGTCTTTTCTCATGAGTCAGTTCTTTGTTCAGGTGGTCAAAGCTTTGGAGACGCAGCTTCAACATCAGTGATTCTAATGAATCTTCAGAGTTGATTTCCTTTAAGTTTGAATGGCTTGATCTCCTTGCAATCTTATGGACACTCACAAGTCATCCCCAGCAGAGCAGTTTGGTGTTCTCACATCTGTACATGTCTACTGGAAAGACCATTAATGCACTCAATGTGCCTCCTTTGGTCAAGTCAACTATTCACTTTTTAACACGCTTACTAAATGTGTGAGTGTCATTCTTCCAGGAAGCACCTGTATTCTAATTTTATAGCTGCCATCACATTCAGAGTGAATATAGAGCCACAAAAGAGGAAATCTGCCATTGCTTCTGACTTTTCTACCTTTATTTCCCATGAAGCAGTGGGACCAGATGCTATGATCTTACTTTGTGTAATACTGAGAATTCAAGTGTACTGTTTATCCTATGTTTTCCTATCAACATTGAGAATTATTTTATTCTTGTACCATTTTTTTCCCCTCAGTGTTTTGGATAAGATATTGTTTTCTAAGAGTATTCTAAGATGATCGTTACTCATCATATATAATACCGCTCTTTTTAAGTTTCCTGTTGGAGCATTTGTGCCATGCTTCTTTGACAACTCTGTAAAATGTTGACACTATACCCAGTCTAAAATGCATTTCTCTATTAACATAATATATTGAGCCTCTTCATGTTATCTTTAATGTGGCAACTACAAAAATACAAAGGAGGACAAGAAGTAATGATATGATGTGGAGGGGGACAGGAAGCCGAACCGCTGTGTCATGAAGGGAGAGAAGTTTTGATCATCAATGATTTCTACTCAAATATTTGGTACCAGAAGTTTAAAGTGATGAAATAAAAATGTACACACTGAATTATGGAAGAGTTATTTTAATGTACACATCATATAATTTCAGTGTTCAACTAGCTAGAGAGCCTGATTATGATCTATGCACAGTGCATGGTGCACCTGTTTAACCCATTAATTTGAATGTTTAAAATTATATCCAACGTGAGGAGAGGAACAGCCGTCTTAGAACAATATCTCTAAGTAAATGAGAGTTGCAGTTTTATGGGCTCAAGGTGTCCTCATATGTATGAACCCCATCACTATTACAGAAAGCATAGTGGGTGATCAGCTCCATTAAGGGACAGCCTTTCAGAATAGGATCTATATTATTCAGCCAGAAAGTTATTAAGCAACGTTGGGCTTCCCAAACAGTTCGTTTAAGATCTTGGGAACAAGCAAAGACTTTGACCACCTAAATAAAGTTGTCTAAAATTATATTTTGACATATACACATATATACACATATGTGCATGTGTGTGTGTGTGTATAAAAAAATGTACAATGGCTTTTAATTCCTGTTAGGCAAAGCAGCAATGGAAAAAAATTAAAACCCAAAAGTAGAATGATTCAAAAGTCTCAATTCAGTTCAGTTCAGTTCAGTCACTCAGTCATGTCCGACTCTCCCCGACCCCATGAATCACAGCACGCCAGGCCTCCCTGTCCATCACCAACTGTCGACTCGGTTATTGAACATACATAAGTGGAAAAAATACGAGGACTCCTTTATATCACTCCCCTCTTTTCTTTTAGTAAATAGCTACCAATTTTCAAATGTTTGTCCAGGTTTAATGACAAAAATAAAGTTATAGAAAAATGTATATATACATAATAGATATACATATATCTATATTAAGTAGACAGATATGTTTGCATAACAAAAAATATTGATATCATGCTTAGATGTCAGATTTATTTCCAGTTCCATGCTCAATCTCATCATGAAATAGCCAAAGTTGTAGTTAACTCAAACACTCTAAGAGCTGGGACAGAAATCGAACCTGCAACTGAGATTTTCAGTCACAGTTATGATCACGCTCTAAATCCAACACTTTATTTCATTTCTTGTTCTAAGCAGTCCCATCTTAAGATTGAAAACTATGAAAACCGAGAGAGAGGAGTAGGAGGTTCTAGACTTCCTCGTGTTCCCAGAGTAATTTTAATCAGAGAAACGAGAAAAGCCAGAAACAAAGGAAAATGATCAAGCAATATAGAATAATAATGCCTGAACATTAAGCAAAGTCAAGGATCTTTAGTTCCTCCTCAAGGGCCATAGATAACATTCTGAGCAATATCCTGTGAACAGTTTTAGAGATACTAAAGCCCCAACCAGGCTGAAATGTAAGTACCTAGGCCACAGAGTAGTTGGAACCAGATGTTCAATCATGTTGACTCCCAATATCCTCAGGAACAGGCCACTAGGAGAATGTTCCCAAACTAATCACACACCCCATGCCTAACCTCACTCTGTCAAAAAGATAGTTCCCCTGAAAGTATTTGGGGAGTGTGGGTCTTTGAAACAGCAGCTGCTAGGACACCTTGCTTGGTTCCACAGTAAACTATTGCACAGAAGTGAGTAACCCAAGTTTGGTTGGGTAAGAGTTCAATTCAGTTCAGTTCAGTTCAGTCAGTCGGTCGAATCCAACTCTTTGTGACCCCATGAATCATAGCACGCCAGGCCTACCTGTCCATCACCAACTCCCGGAGTTCACTCAAACACGCCTCCATCCAGTCGGTGATGGCATCCAGCCATCTCATTCTCTGTCATCCACTTCTCCTCTTGCTCTCAATCCGTCCAAGCATCAGAATCATTACCAGTGAGTCAACCCTTCGCATGAGGTGGCCAAAGTAGTGGAGCTTCATATTTAGCATCAGTCCTTCCAATGAACATCCAGGACTGATTTCCTTTAGAATGGACTGGTTGGATCTCCTTGAAGTCCAAGACTCTCAAGAGTCTTCTCCAACACCACAGTTCAAAAGCATCAATTCTTTTGCAATCAGCTTTCTTCACAGTCCAACACTCAAATCCATTATGATCACTGGAAAAGCCATACCCTTGACTAGACGGACCTTTGTTGGCAAAGTAATGTCACTGCTCTTTAATATGCTATCTGGGTTGGTCATAACTTTCCTCCCAAGGAGTAAGTGTCTTTTAATTTCATGGCTGCAATCAACATCCGCAGTGATTTTGGAGCCCAAAAATATAGTCTGATACTGTTTCCCCGTCTATTCCCCATGAAGTGATGGGACCAGGTTCCATGATCTTAGTTTTGTGAATGTGGAGCTTCAAGCCAAATTTTTCACTAACCCCTTTCACTTTCATCAAGAGGCTTTTGAGTCCCTCTTCACTTTCTGCCATAAGGGTGATGCCATCTTCATATCTGAGAGTATTGATATTTCTCCCAGCAGTCTTGATTCCAGCCTGTACTTCTTCCAGCCCATCGTTCCTCATGATGTACTCTGCATAGAAGTTAAATAATCAGGGTGACAATATACAGCCTTAACGTACTCCTTTTCCTATTTGGAACTTGTCTGTTGTTTCATGTCCAGGTCTAACTGTCTCTTTCTGCCCTGCATACAGGTTTCTAAGGAGCCAGGTCAGGTGTTCTGGTGTTCCCATCTCTTTCAGAATTTTCCACAGTTTGTTGTTATTCTCACAGTCAAAGGCTTTGGCATAGTCAATGAAGCAGAAATATATGTTTCTCCGGAACTCTCTTGCTTTTTCCATGATCCAGAGGATGTTGGCAATTTGATCTCTGGTTCTTCTGTCTTTTCTAAAACCAGCTGGAAAATCTGGAGGTTCACATATTGCTGAAGAATATGTGAACTGGCTTGGAGAATTTTGGGCCAAAGAACTAAACAGACATTTCTCCAAAGACATACAGATGGCTAACAAACACTTGAAAAAATGCTCAACATCCCTAATAATCAGAGAGATGCAAATCAAAACCACAATGAGATACCATTTCACAGCAGTCAGAATGGCTGCTATCCAAAACTCTACATGCAATAAATGCTGGAGACGATGTGGAGAGAAAGGAACCCTCTTACACTGTTGGTGTGAATGCAAACTAGTACAGCCATTATGGAGAAGAGTGTGGAGATTCCTCAAAAAACTGGAAATAGAACTGCCATATGATCCAGCAATCTCACTCCTGGGCATACACACCGAGGAAACCAGAATTGAAAGAAACACATGTACTCCAATGTTCACTGCAGCACTGTTTATAATAGCCAGGACATGGAAGCAACCTAGATGTCCATCTGCAGATGAATGGATAAGAAAGCTTTGGGACATATACACAATGGAGTATTATTCAGCCATTAAAAAGAATACATTTAAATCAGTTCTACTGAGGTGGATGAAACTGGAGCCTATTATACAGAGTGAAGTAAGTCAGAAAGAAAAACACCAATACAGCATACTAACGCATATATATGGAATTTAGAAAGATGCAAATGATAACCCTGTATACGAGACAGCAAAAGAGACATAGATGTATAGAACAGTCTTTGGGACTCTGTGGGAGAGGGTGAGGGTGGGATGATTTGGGAGAATGGCATTGAAACACGTATGTTGTCATATGGAAAACGAATCACTAGTTCAGGGTCAATGCACGTTAAAGGATGCTCGGGGCTGGCGTGCGGGGATGACCCAGAGGGAGGATAAAGGGAAGAGGGAGGTGGGAGGGGGGTCCAGGAGGGAGAACTTATGTAAACCCGGGGCGAATTCATGTCAATGTATGGCAAAACCAACCAATATAATATTGTAAAATAATTTGCCTCCAATAAAAAATAAATTAATTATCAAAATAAAATAAAATAAAATAAACTTAAATGGCTTGCACAGCAAAACGACAAATAAGACAGAAAATGATTCACACTATGGGAGAAAATATTTTCCATTGAAGGAAATTACAAGAGTTTAAATTCCAAAATATGCAAGCAGCTCATGTTGCCTAATAACAGAAAAACGAACAAACCAATTGAAAAAAAATTGGACAGAAGACAAAATACACATTTCTCTCAAAAAGATATAGAGATGCCAAGTATGTATGAGGATATGCTCAAAATCACTAACTGTTAGAGACAAGAAAATAAAAACTTCAATGAGATATCAACTCTCATTGGCCCTAATGGCAAGTATCTAAAAATCTACCAAAAAAATAAATCCTAGAGAGGGTGTGAAGAAAAGAGAATCTTTCTCTCCTCCTGCTTGGTATATACGTTGAAGGAGTCACTATGGAGAGCAATATGGAGGGTCCTTTAAAAAATAATAATGCAACTACCTTATGATCCACAATCCCACTACTGGTTGTATACCTGAAGAAAATCTAAACTCCAAAAGATACATATCCCCAAATTGATGATGGCGATAATTACAATAGCTAGCACCTGGAAAAAACAAGTGTCCACCTACGGAGAAATATATAAAGACAATTTTGCAGGTGATCACCGAAGAATTGATGCTTTTGAACTGTGGTGCTGGAGAAGACTCTTGAGAGTCCCTTGGACTGCAAGGAGATCCAACCAGTCTATTCTAAAGTAGATCAATCCTGGGTGTTCATTGGAAGGATTGATGCTGAAGCTGAAACTCTGATACTTTGGCCATCTCATGCGACGAGTTGACTCAATGGAAAAGAGTCTGATGAAAGGAGGGATTGGGGGTGGGAGGAGACGAGGACAACAGAGAATGAGATAGCTGGATGGCATAACCGACTCGATGGATATGAGTTTGAGTGAAGTCCGGGAGTTGGTGATGGACAGGGAGGCCTGGTGTGCTGTGATTCATGGGGTCACAAAGAGTCGGACGCGACTGAGCGACCTAACTGAACTGAACGGAACGGAACTAAACTGAACTGATATATTAGACTACTACTCAGTCTTTTATTTTTTATTTTATTCATTTATTTATTTTTACTGGAGCCTAATTACTTTACAACATTATATTGGTTTAGCCATACATTGACATGAATCCGTCCCTGGTGTACATGTGTTCCCTTTTTTGAACCCACCCCCCCTCCTCTCCTTATCCTCCCTCTGGATCATCCCCTTGCACCAGTCCTGAGCATCCTGTATCATGTGTCGAACCTGGAATGGTGATTCGTTTCATATATGATAATATAAATGTTTTAATGCCATTCTGCCAAAACATCCCACCCTCACCCTCTGCCACAGAGTCCAGTCTTAAAGAGGAAAGAAATCATGTCAATTGTAGAGATGTCTGTGGATTCAGAGAAGGTCATATCAGTTCAGTTCAGTTCAGTCGCTCAGTCGTGTTTGACTATTTGCGACCCCAAGAAACACAGCACACCAGGCCTCCCTGTCCATCATCAACTCCTGGAATTTACAAAAATTCATCTCCATCGAGTTGGTGATGCCATCCAGCCATCTCATCATCTGTCATCCCCTTCTTCTCTTGCCTCCAACCTTCCTAGAATCAGGGTCTTTTCCAGTGATTCAACTCTTCGCATGAAGTAGTCAAAGTATTGGAGTTTCAGCTTCAACATCAGTCCTTCCAATGAATAGCCAGACTGATCTCATTTAGGATGGACAGGCTGGATCTCCTGGCAGTCCCAGGGACTCTCAAGAGTCTTCTCAAACACCACAGTTCAAAAGTATCAGTTCTTCTGTGCTCAGCTTTCTTCACAGTCCAACTCTCATATGCATACATGACTACTGGAAAAACCATTGTCTTGACTAGATGGACATTTGTTGGCAAAGTAATGTCTCTGGTTTTTTAACGTGTTATCTAGGTTGGTGATGGATTTCCTTCCAAGGAGTAAGTGTCTTTTAATTTCTTGGCTACAGTCACCATCTGAAGTGATTTTGGAGCCCCCCAAAATAAAGTCTGACACTGTTTCCACCTTTCCCCCATCTATTTGCTATGAAGTGATGGGACCAAGTGTCATGATCTTAGTTTTCTGAATGTTGAGCTTTAAGCCAACATTTTCACTCTCTTTCATTTTCACCAAGAGGCTTTTGAGCTCCTCTTTAATTTCTGCCATAAGGCTGGTGTCATCTGCATACCTGAGGTTATTGATATTTCTCCCAGCAATTTTGATATCAGGTTGGGCTTCTTCTGGCCAGCATTTCTCATGATGCACTCTGCATATAAGTTAAATAATCAGGGTGAGAATATACAGTCTTGATGTACTCCTTTTCTTATTGGGTACTAGTCTGTTGTTGCATGTTCGGTTCTAACTGTTGCTTCCTGACCTGCATATAGGTTTCTCAAAAGGCAGGTCAGGTGGCCTGGTATTCCCACCTCTTTCAGAATTTTCCACAGTTTATAGTGATCCACATAGCCAAAGGCTTATGCAGAGTCAATAAAGCAGAAATAGATGTTTTTCTGGAACTCTCTTGCTTTTTCAATGATCCATCAGACGTTGGCAATTTGATCTCTGCTTCCTCTGCCTTTTCTAAAATTAACTTGGACATCTGAATGGTCACAGTTTGCATATGGCTGATGCCTGGCTTGGAGAATTTCATTACTAGCACGTGAGATGAGTGCACTTTTGTGTTAGTTTGAGCATTCTTTGGCATTGGAATGAAAACTGACTTTTTCCAGTCCTGTATCCATTGTAAAGTTGTCCATATTTGGTGACAGGTTGAGTGCAGCACTTTCACAGCATCATCTTTCAGGATTTGAAATAGCTCAATTGGAATTCCATCACTTCCACTAGCTTTGTTTGTCGTGATGTTTTCTAAGGCCCACTTGACTTCACATTCCAGGATGTCTGACTCCAGGTCAGTGATCACACCATCGTGATTATCTTGATTGTGAAGATATTTTTTGTACAGTTTTGCTGTGTATTCTTGCCACCTCTTCTTAATATCTTCTGCTTCTCTTAGGTCCATACCATTTCTGTCCTTTATTGCACCCATCTTTGCATGACATGTTCCCTTGGTATCTCTAATTTTCTTGAAGAGATCTCTTGCCTTTCCCATTCTGTTGTTTTTCTCTATTTCTTTACACTGATGGGTGAGGAAGGCTTTCTTATCTCTCCTTGCTATTCTTTGAAACTCTGCATTCAAATGGGAATATCTTTCCTTTTCTCCTTTGCTTTTCACTTCTCTTCTTCAGACAATCATTTTGCTTTTTTTCATTTCTTTTCCATGGGGATGGTCTTGATCCCTGTCTCCTATACAATGTCATGAACCTCCATCCATATTTCATCCAGCAGTCTGTCTATTTGTTTCTCATTTCCACTGTAAAATCATAAAGAACTAAATTGCAAAAAGTAAAACAAATATTACATATTAACACATATATGGACTCTAAGAAACTGGTAGAGATGATCTTATTTGAGAAGCAGTGATAGGGGCACAGATATAGAGAAGAAATATAAGGATGCAGGGAGGAAACGGTCTGTGGTGGAAGCTATTGGGAGATCGTAACTGACACACATGTGCTTATGATGCCTATATGCAACACAGGGAACTCTACCTAATGCACTGTGGTGACCTAAATTGGGAGGAAGTCTAAAATTGAAGGTTTAGATATATGGTTATTGTTCCATCACTAAGGCATTTCTGATTCTTTTCTACCCCACAGAATTCAATATGCAAGCACTGTGGTTTACAGTAGAAATTAGCAAAGTATTCTTAATCAGCTATACTCCAATAAAATTAACTGTTCAATATATATTAATGTTTTTAAAAAAAATAGTATAAGTCTTGGTGGATCTCACGTCAATTTGGAAGTCAAAATAGGAAATCTAAATGTCAGTATCTTACTGAAAAATTCAATTGTCATCCAACTATATAATACACTTACTAAGAAAATAGTAAAATCAAGCTGAATGTGTTGTACATATATTAGTGTAAATGTGCATGTTAAAAGAATAGAAGTTTTTTGTTTTGTTTTGTTTTGTTTTGTTGTGCCCAAAAGAAAATCTACTTTAAAAGTGGTGGCAACACAACCACTGTCAATAACCTGGATATAATCGACACAGCTTACCTTTGGGTCTGTTTCTTATGTTTTAATTTTTTATGTACTTAATTCTATTCAAAATCTTCTTTAATACATGTATTCTATGTCTCAGAAAATATTTTACTAAGCACTTGTGAAAATCTGGACATAAACTTTTGTGCAAGAATATGGTATTCTCTCTACTTTATATTTGAGAACTTGGCACAGATAATCTCAAATGAAATATGGAATGCTCAATATTAGACATTTGAAACTCTACTCATAGATTTTCCTACAAGAAATAGGGACCTTTGTATATTTCACAAAGAAAAAAGGATTGCATAATTTTCTGTTGAAACCTTTGTTTCTCTATATACTCACATTGAAAATCAGAATGGAGATTTTCTGAAAATAATATGAAATTTTATACATTTTGTATATGGTAACATGAAAAAAAGGAATTCAAACTTGAAATATGAAGTTTCTATATTTCATATATGGATACTAGAATGTTGATTTAAATACACGTTATATAGAATTCTCTAAGTGCCATATATTGAATTCTGGTCTTACCTATTCTGAAATGTGTATTTCATCTTTAATTCTATATATCATGTTGAAAACCTGTGCTCAAAATTTATGCATGTAATATAGAAAAATAAATATCATATATTCATTTATCAAATAAAAGAAAATCAAATTTCATGGAGGGAAATCTGTCCCGAGATTTTCATATGTGAAATTCAGAGATTTCCCAATTTCATAAAAGAAAATCCAAATCCAGATTTTGATATGTAAAGTAAAGAATTCAGTATTATGGGTAGGATAATCTTTGACAAACTTACACATGTGAAACCAAGAGAAATTAATATTGTGTGTACAAATTCTGCACACAATTTTACAGGAGAAATACAGATTTCCATAAATTATGTGTGTGTATATTCATTTCCATATATTATGTGTAAAATAATAAGCTCTTGGAGTTTCATATGCTAAATTCATATGCTAAATACAGAGAATGGTATTTTGTTTGTAGAAATCTGTGCACATATTTTCCCTATGGAAAATACAGTATTTCATATTTTATTAAAAATATACACTGAGACATTACCAATTAAAATATAAAATTCAACATTTCATCTGAGAGTATCTATGCCCAGATGTTCACATGTGAAATACAGGAAAGTCAATATTTCATATTGTGAAATATATAAAATTCCAAGTTTATGTGGGAAAATCTGTACCTACATTCTTATGTGAAATATAAAGATTTCAGACAGAAAGTTCTCCTCTGTACAAATTTTCATTGAGATATAGAGAATCCCATATTTCATCCAGGAAAACCAGGATTTATGTTCTCATATGTCATATACAGAGAATTCCATATTTCATTTAGGATCATCTGCACTCTAATCTGCTAATGTTAAACATAGATTGTTCCATATTTTAGACAGAAAAATAGATAGCAATATTTTTCCTATGTGAAATAAAGCGGATTCCACATTTCATGTAGAAAATCTGCGCTCAAATGTTCAGATATGAAATACAGCAAATTGTACATTTCATTTTGGAACATCTACATCCATATCCAAATACAACATACAGAGGCTTTCATGTACTTCACATAGAAACACCACTGTCCAGATTTTCTTATACAATATATAAAGGATTTCATATTTCATGTTTGGAAATCCAAAATATTATCACATATAAAATTCTAGAAATTTCATATTTCACATATGAAAAGCTTCCTGTAGATTTTCATATACATTTAGGAAAATTACAAATATTGTATATGTAACTAGCCAGCCAGATTTGAATACACAAAACAGAAATATCCATATTTAGTCTATTAAGAACTGAAAACAAATTCTCAATAAGATCAATAGAAATTTTTATATTACATCTCAGTAAAGTGCTCGCGGATTTTCACATGTATGATCACTTGAAATGTATTCTAAGTAGGAATATTTGCACCCATACATCCCTCTGTGAAATATAGAGAAAACCAAGTTTCTCTGAGAAAATCTGTATTCAACTTTTCAAATATGAACTGCAGAGAATTTCGTATTCTCACACTTATACATGTGTAATATTGAGAAATCCATATTCACATGGAAAATATCACCTGGATGTTCATGTATGAGCTATAGATAATTCCACATTTTCTGTTGGAAAATCTGCAGCTAGATATTCATATGTGAAATACAGAGAATTCCATACTTCAGTATGGAAATTCTGGGGCTACATTTTCAATGTTAAATACATTGGATTCCCACTTTCATTTGAGAAAATGTGTGATTAGGTTGTCGTATGTGATATGTAGATAATAGGGACCCATAAAATCGTAAATGCATGTATCATAATTCCATGCCCTATATCAGAAAACTGAGCCCAAAATTTCCTATGTGATGTGAAGGGAATTTTATGTTTCTGAACCAGATTTTTGATAGGTGAAATACAGTAGAGAATTCCATACTTCATGTAAACACTTGTAGATCTTAATATTCATAAGTGACATTTAGAGAAATACATAAGGGTAATTGCCACTCACACTATATGCATAAATGATATCTAGAGAATTCCATATGGAAAAATTGCCACCCAAAATTTGATATGAAAACCATAGAGAATTCCATATTTCATGCAGGAAAATCTGTGATAAGATTTTCATATGAGAAATATACAGAATCTATATTTTATGTAGGGATATCTACTCCAAGTGTTGATATGTGAAATAAAGAGTACCATAAGTATCATATAGAAAAATCACAGCTCTGATGCTCATAAGTGATATAGAAAGAAAGGCGTACTTCACTTAGGAATACATTCATCGTAAATTGATACATGAAGCCTAGAGAATGCTTTACTGCATGAAAATAATCTGTGTCAAGAATTTCATATGTGAAAACATATGATTCTTTTTGGATATAAGAATATTTTCAAATATGGGTGTGTATTTCAAGTTAATCTTGTATATTGTGTGGAAAAATCCATGTTTGGATTTTATTTGCGTAATATATAGAAACCCATATTCTCTTAAGAAAAAATAACTATCCCAGATTTTCCTATGTGAAATAATGAAATTTCCCAATTTCATGTAGGAGAATCAACATCCAGATTTTCATAGGTAATATAAAGAATTCAGTAAGTCATGGAGGAAAATTTTTGATAAGATTTTCGTATGTGAAATATAGAGAATTCAATTTTGAATGTACAAAATTCTGCACAGAGAATTTTAAAGGAGACATGCAGATTCCATATGTAATGTGTGATAATAAGCTCTTGGATTATCATACGTTAAACACAGAGAATTCTGTACTGCATGGGGAAACTCTGTACAAACTTCCATAAGGAAAATATACAGTATTTTATATTGCAGTTAAATATCCTATTCAACATTTCTTCTGAGAAAATTCTGTCGAGATGCTCACAAGTGAAATGTAGGGAATTAAACATTTCATATACAGGTTAACTGGCTCCCTTACAATCATTTATGTAATAAGGAAAATTCCAAATTTCATATATGAAAAAAGGTGGGAAAATGTTCAGATATGAAAGTATAGAGAAACCACTTTTTTACATAGGATCATCTCTACCATTTCATAATTGAAAATAGAAAATTCCATGTTTTATGGGAATCTAATGGACAGAGAATCCTGAAAACTACAATCCAAGGTCACAAAAGGTCTAACGCAAATGCAGCAACTGAGCATGAATAATTCATGTAGGCAAAGAAATTAGTTTAGTATATTAAATTCAGAGAATTCCATATTTAATTAGGAAAATCTGTGTCCAGATATTCATACATGAAATATATCTAATTCAGTTCATGATATAGGAAAACCTTATAGCTTATAAGTGACCAATAGAGGGTTGCAAGTGTCATGCATGGAAATTGCACACCTGGATTTAGACACTTGCACATTTCTTGTTGGAGAATTTACATCCGTATTTGCTCATGTGAAATAGAGAGAATATGAAATTTTCTCTAAATGTTTATTCCAGAGTCCAGATTTTTGAATGATAAATTGCAGAATTCCATATTTCATGGGAGATAATTGACATGCAGGTTTTCATATGTAAAATGGGGACTTCAGTACTATATTTAGAAAATCTTTTAGAAGTTTCACATATGTGAAATATACAGAAGTCGAAGTTTTATGCAGACAATACACTCATTCAGCTGAAAATGACCGTGAAGTATGCAGAATTTCACGGATGATGGAAGAATATCTGGGCCCAAATTTTCCTATGGGCAATACAGAGAATTCTATATATCAGGTAGGAAAATCAGTGATCATAGCTTACATTTGAAATATAGAGTATTCTGTTTATATGTGGGAAAATAGACACCCATATGGGAAAGAAAGATAATTCCATACATCATGTGGAGTAATCAGTGCTTCGATTTTTATATGTAAAAATAGAAAATTCCAAAATTCCTCATGGAAAATCAGTGCCCAAGGTTTAATGTGTGAAGCATACAAAATTCCACATTTCATGAAGGATATTGATGATGAAATTTTCATATTTCCTAAAGTTATTTATTGTGATAAATTGCATAAAATATATACTTAATAGTGGAAATATGTCCTTAGATGTTTAGATATGAAATATAGACAATCCCATATTTTTTGGATGATTACCTGGGCACAGATTTTCACATGTGGAAGAGAAAATTTCTTTGCAATCATAGAACTTTTGCCTAGAGTTTTGTCTAGAGTTTTATACACTAAATACAGGAAATTCCATATTTTATGCATTAAATTCTATCCATACTTTCACATATGAAATATTTTAAATTCAGTAATTCATTTAAAAAACCTCCACACAGGTTTTCATATACAAAATCTGAAAAGTGACATTTTTCTTGTAAGAAAATCTCTGGTTTTCATACTTATGTCATATTGAGAATTCCATACTTCATGTAGAAAAATCTACCATCTGATAAACCTATGTAAAATAAGGAGGATCCCATAACTCATGGAGAAATTTTGGTGTGTAGAATTGATATGTGAAACAAAGTTAATTGCATAGTAAATTCAAGAGGAAAACCTGGACCCATATTTTCATGCATGAAATATAGATAGGAAATATTTAACATGAAAATAAGTCAAGATTTCATATGTAAAACATATCATTCCATATGTTATACATAAAATCTGGGCATGTTTTAAATTTATGAAATATAAAAAAATCCCAATTACATGGAGGAAAGTCTGGACCTGCATTCTTATGTGAAATATAGAGAATTCATATGTAAAATTCTCCTGTGAAAATGTTTTCATACAAATAATAAAAATACCACATTTCATTTAAGAAAAACAGTGCTTAGGTTTTTCCTATGTGAAATATAGACAATTTCAAATGTCATTTAGGATGATCTGCACCCTAATCTGGAGAAGGAAATGGCAACCCACTCCAGTGTTCTTGCCTGGAGAATCCCAGCGACGGCGGAGCCTGGTGGACTGCCGTCTATGGGGTCGCACAGAGTCGGACACGACTGAAGCGACTTAGCAGCAGCAGCAGCAGCAGCAGCACCCTAATCTGCTAATAGCAAATATACAGTGTTCCATATTTTAGATAGACACTGATATTTTCACATGTGAAATTTATAGGATTCCAGGTTTCCTGTAGAAAACATCACCCAGATATTCAGATATGAAATATACAAATCCCAAATTTCATTTTGGAACATCTGCATGTCAAATTCCAAATGTAACATAAAGAGGCTTTCATATCTTCACATAAGAAAAACGTTGCAGAGATATTCATATACAAAATGTACAAACTCCATGGTTCTTGTTTGGAAGTCTGAAGCTATTTTAACATATATAATGTTAGAAATATTATATTTCATATAAAAATAACTGTAAGTAGTTCCACATAAATTCAGTAAAATGACAAATATTTTATATGGAAATCTTTTATATTTTATATGGAATCCCAGTTTGCCTATAAAAAACAGGGAAATTTACATATTTTGCTCTATATATCATGCTAAAAAACCTGTGCCCAGGTTTACATATATTGAATGTAGGGAATTTCATGTTTCATACAGGAGAAGGTGTATGCAGATTTTCGTAGGCAAAACACAGAGATAATGTAAGATAATTTGTTTACAGGATTCCTGTGTTAAACACAGAGAATTCCATATTTCTTATAGGGAAATCAGAGTCCAGGCTTTCATATGAAGAGTAGAAAACTTTTCACGTTTCGTGTAAGATAAGATGAGCCCAAATTTCCTATGTGAAATACACAGCATCCTATATTTCAGGTAGATGGTTGCCATCTGGATTTTCATTAAAGAAAAGGAGAGAATTCCATCTTTCCTGTAAAAACTGGAGCACATATATTCATATATGATATACAGAAAATCTGATATTTCGTGTAAGAAATTTGTGTCCAGAGTTTCAAATGTGAAATAGAGTTTATTCTGTTTCATATGAGAAAATATGCACTCAGTTTTCCATATTAACAATATAGGAAATTCCACGTCATCCTTGAAAGCCTAAGTGATTCCTTTATATTTAAAATATCAAATACTCCTACCTTACACATGAAAATTTGGGTTTAGGACTGCATATAAATTTTTTACTTTCCAAATATATTTATGAAAATTTATCCACATTTTCCTATGAATGATAACACAATCCATATTTCATCTATCAAAACTGTATCCTAATTTTCATATGTGAAATATACACCTCATATTTCATGTAAGAAAATCTTATGTGTAATATACAACTTTCAAAAGTCATGTCAAAAAAGCTTTATTCAGGTGTCCATATATGAAACAGATAATTCGATATATTAAATTGAAAAATTATACTCATATGCAAAATATACACAATTATATATTTTGTGTAGTAAATTCTATCTGCAGAATTTCATATAAATAATATAGATTAATCCATATTTCACCACACCTAGGATGAATATATTAATTATATGTAATGTCATTTTTCATGTCAGAAAATCAAGTCAGTTCTCATATGTTAATTACAGAGAACACAAGCTTCCCTGTTGGAACATCTATGTACAAATTTTCGTATGTGAAATATGGAGATTCGTATACTGCTGTAGAATAATCAGTGCAAGTGTTAGATATGTGTTCATAGAGAACTCCGTATTTCATATAAGCGAAACAACACATTGATTTCCATACAAAAATTTGGAGAAATAAATGACTCATGTATAAAAATTGCATACACAGAATCATACATGAACTAATAGAGTTCTAATTATCACTTAGGAAAAGATGTGTTCAGCTTTTCATGTGCAAAATAGATGACAAAACCTATTTCATGGAGGAAAATCTAAAGTTTTCATAGATGATTTTTCCATCTTCATGTAGGAAAATCAGTGCACAGAGTTCATTAAACATTTACAAAATTTCCGGTTATCTTGTGAAATATACCCACCCAGATTTTAAAATATAAAATTCGAAAATTCCATGTTTCACTTCAAATTATAATGTTTCAACTCACCATCAATATTTTCACACAGGGACTGTAAGGAATTCTTTATTTTCATTTAGGAAAACATGTGTGCAGGTCTTCATGTCAGCAAGAAAGAGAAATCTATGTTTCATATAGAAATACCCTGGGGTTGATTTCCATTTTATGTGAAACATAAAAACTTCCAAAATGTATTCACAAAAATCAAGACCAATATAGTTTCATATGGGAAATTCAGAGATTTTATATTTCATGTAGAAAATTCCATATTTTAAGAAAAAATATTAGGACTTCATTTTATATTGGTAACATATAAAATTCTACATCTCATGTGTGAAAAGCTGCACCTACATTTTTACATGTGAAATACAGAGATTTCACGTTAGTTGTAAGACTATCTTCCCCCATTTTTCAAATCTGAAGCATACAAAATTCAATATTTCATGCAAGCAACATCTCCCCTTTTTATTTTGTCCCAGTTTTTATTTTTCTCTTTTTCACTCCCTCTTCAATCAAGTCAGGCACCTCTTCCACTTCTTCTAATTATCCTGGAAGGTTTCTAACCTGGGGCTTTGCTCCTGAGGAGGACAGCCTTTCAAAGAGGTGGGCAGGTATGGAAGTGCTCACTATGGAGAGCTGAGAAATGGACAACAGTGTTCTGTATTCTCGCATCACCTTGGACAGATACACAGTGCTACTCACGTTGGCATGATTCTATCCTCTGTGCTTTCTTTCCAGAAACCACAGACAAATAGCATAGGGCTTTGTGCTCAGCTGACTTGGAAAAACCCCATCTCTGCCTGCACCTCTCAATATCATTATTTGTCAACGCCATGTCCTCATCACATATAAGTCATGTGCAGTTGAGATATCACACAAATTTGGGGCCAGGTCGATGACAATAAAGTCAAACAAATGTAACTGATTCTAAACATGATAACGAGTAAAATTAAGATACCTGAGATATGGAGAGGGTGAGGTGGATAGAAAATGAAGCAGTTGAGAATAAGTAATGGTCTCAATCACAGAGGAAAGAATTTGTTGCTGTTCCAGGAAGTCATGTCCAAGTCTTTGTGACCCCAAAGACTAGAGCTTGTCAGGCTTTCTTTCACTATCTCCCAGAATATGTTCAGATTCATGTCTATAGAGTTGGTGAAGTTATCTGACTGTCTCAACATCTGCTGCCCACCTCTCCTTTGATCTTCAATATTATCCACTATCTGAGCCTTTTCTAATGAGTCAGTTCTTCGCATTAGGTGGACAAAGGAAGAAAGAACACTAAAAGACAACTAACTTTTAAGAGGAAAAAACTTGAAACAGTTTAGGATAGAGATGTAGTAAAAGTTTTGACGAAATGCAAGACCCATTCATAATAAAACCTGTATATAACTTGTGGGAACAGACGGAACCATCTGTAAACTAATAAAGGCCACATATGGATAAACTCACTGCAAACATGATTCTCAATGGTGAAAACCTGTAAATGACCCCTAATTCATGAATAAGACAAAAATACCCACTATCACCACTGGTATTCAGCATAGACTTTGGACACCTCATTATATCAGTCAGATTAGAAGAAACACAATTTCAAACAAACGGGAAAAGGAGTAAAACTGCCACTGTTTACACGTGCTATGCTACTATGCCTGGAGATCCAAAGATGCCACCAGAAAATTACTAGAGCTGATCAAAGAGTTTAGGGGAGTTGCTAGATATAAAATTAATATGCAGAAATCTCTTGCATTCCTACACACTCACAACAAAATATCAAAAATAGAAATGAAGGAAACAATCCCATTCACCATGGAAACAAGAAGAGTAAAATTCCTGGTAATAAACCTACCGAGGTAGGGGAAAGACTGGCGTGCAGAAAATAATAAAGGATGGAAGAAACAAAGCAAAGCTGACTCAAAGAGATGGAGAGATATACCATTCACATGCAGTGGAAGAAACAATATTGTGAAAATGGGTACACTACAAAAAGCAGTTTACAGTTTCAATACAATTGCTATCAAGATACCAATGGCATTTTTAACAGAACTAGAACAAAATCTTTTTGCAACTAATAAGGAAATTCAAAAGACCTTGAACAGCCATGCAAGCTTGAGAAAGAAAACAGAGCTGAAGGAGTCAAGTTTCCTGACATAAGTCAATACTACAAAGCTACAGTAATCAGTACAGCATGGAATGGGCACAAAGCAGAAATATAAGCCATTGGAATGGGTAGAAACCCTGATCATCGCTTGCCCAAGTGGTCGTCTAATCTCTGACAAATGAGACAACACTATACAATGGAGACTACATAATCTCTTTTATACGTGATGTTGGAATATCTGGACAGCTAAAAGTAAAAGAATGAAATTAGGACACTGGCTTGTTGTGAAACCGTGGAGTGTGGCATGCCAGGCTTCCCTGTCCCACACCATCTCCTGAAGGTTACCCAAGTTCATGTCCATTGCATCACTGATGCAACTCAATCATCTAATCCTTCGTGCCCCCTTCTCCTTTTACCTTCAATCTTTCCCAGCATCAGGGTCTTTTCCAATCAGTTGTCTCTTCACATAAGGTGGGCAAAGTATTAGAGCATAAACTTCAGTAGCAATCCTTCCAATGGGTAGTTCATGGTGATTTTTTAAGATTGACTGATTTCTTCTCTTTGCTGTCCAAGAGACTCTCAAGAGTCTTCTCCAGCACCATGGTTGAAAAACATCAGTTCTTCACGTTGTTCTCCCTCCTTTATGGCCCGTCACACAGCAGTATATGACTACGGGAAAGACCATAGCTTTGACTGTAACGGACCTTTGCCAGCAAAGTGATTTCTTTTATTTTAACACTTTATCTAATTGTGTCATACATTTTCCGTAAAGAAGCATTTATTTTCTAATTTCATGGCTGCAGACACAATCTGCCTTGATGTCAGAGCCCACGAAGAGGAAACCTGCCATTGTTTTTTTCTTTTACCTCTTCTCTTTGCGATGAAGTGATGGGACTAGAGGTTGTGATCTGAGTTTTTATACCATTGAGTTTTATGCCTGCTCTGGCGGGACAAATGGTAAAGCATCTGCTTGCAAGGCGGGGGAGCAGAGTTAGACCGTGGGTTACGAAAATTCCCTGGAGAAGAAAATGACAACCCACTCCAGTACTCTTGCCTTACAAATTGCATGGACAGAAGAGCCTGTTAGGCTATAATCCAAAGGCCTGTTAGGCTATAATCTCAAAGAGTGGGACACGACTAAATGACTTCACTTTCACTTTGCACTCTTCAAAAGCTTGTGCTTACTTCACTCTGTACAATAGGGGTTTCAAGATGGGGAACACATGTACATCCGAGGCAAATTCATGTCAATTGCCAAAACAAATACAACAATATATTAGCCCTCAATTCAAATAAAGAAATTTAAAAAAAGAAAATAAAAAAAAGAAATGAGTAATAAAATAAACCATCCTGTCACCACTGCCAAAAAAAACCCACAAACTTTTGCACTCCTTAACCTTCATTAAGAGGTTCTTTAGTTCATCTTATTTTTCTATCATTAGGAGAAGGCAATGGCAAGCCATTCCAGTACTCTTGCTTGGAGAATCCCATGGATGGAGGAGCCTGGTGGGCTGCAGTCCATGGGGTCGCGAAGGGTTGGACACGACTGAGTGACTTCACTTTCATTTTTCACTTTCACACATTGGAGAAAGAAATGGCAGCCCACTCCAGTGTTCTTGCCTGGAGAATCCCAGGGATAGGGGAGCCTGGTGGGCTTCCATCTATGGGGTCACACAAAGTCGGACACGACTGAAATGACTTAGCAGCAGTAGCAGTAGCAGCAGAGTGATCAGTTCAGTTCAGTCGCTCAGTCGTGTCCGACTCTCCGCGACCCCATGAATCACAGCACGCCAGGCCTCCCTGTCCATCACCAACTCCCGGAGTACACTCAAACTCATGTCCACAGAGTCGGTGATGCCATCCAGCCATCTCATTCTCCGTCGTCCCCTTCTCCTCCCGCCCCCAACCTTTCCCAGCATCAGAGTCTTTTCCAGTGAGTCAACTCGTCGCATGAGATGGCCAAAGAATTGCAGTTTCAGCTTTAGCATCAGTCCCTCCAATGAACATCCAGGATTGATCTCCTTTAGAATGGACTGGTTGGATCTCCTTGCAGTATAAGGGACTCTCAAGAGTCTTCTCCAACACCACAGTTCAAAAGCATCGATTCTTCGGCGATCAGCTTTCTTCACAGTCCAACTCTCACATCCATACATGACCACGGGAAAAACCATTGCCTTGACTAGACGGACCTTGGTTGGCAAAGTAATGTCTCTGCTTTTTAATATACTATCAAGGTTGGTCATAACTTTCCTTCCAAGGAGCAAGCGTCTTTTAATTTCATGGCCGCAATTAGCATCTGCAGTGATTTTGGAGTCCAAAAAAACAAAGTCTGACACTGTTTCCACTGTTTTTCCATCTATTTCCCATGAAGTGATGGGACCAGATGCCATGATCTTTGTTTTCTGAATGTTGAGCTTCAAGTCAACCTTTTCACTCTCCTCTTTCACTTTCATCAAGAGGCCTTTGAGTTCCTCTTCACTTTCTGCCGTAAGGGTGGTGTCATCTGCATATCTGAGGTTATTGATATTTCTCCCAGCAATCTTGATTCCAGCTTGTGCTTCTTCCAGCCCAGCGTTCCTCATGATGTACTCTGCATATAAGTTAAATAAGCAAGGTGACAATATACAACCTTGACGTACACCTTTTCCTATTTGGAACCAGTCGGTTGTTCCATGTCCAGTTCTGACTGTTGCTTCCTGACCTGCATACAGGTTTCTCAAGAGGCAGGTCAGGTGGTCTGGGATTCCCATCTCCTTCAGAATGTTCCACAGTTTATTGTGATCCACACAGTCAAAGGCTTTGGCGTAGTCAATGAAGCAGAAATAGATGTTTTTCTGAAACTCTCTTGCTTTCTCCATGATCCAGCGGATGTTGGCAATTTGATCTCTGGTGCCTCTGCCTTTTCTAAAACCTGCTGAACATCTGGGAGTTCACGGTTTACATACTGCTGAAGCCTGACATGGAGATTTTTGAGCATGAGTGATAGTCACACACATATTCGAGGTTGGTGACATTGTCCCCAGCAATCTTGATTCAGCTTGTAAGTCATCCACCGTGGCATTTCTCATGCTTTGCTATGCGTATAAATTAAACGAACGAGGTGACAATCAACAGCCTTATCGTATTTCTTTCTCAACCCCGAGCTAGTCAGTCATTGCATACTTGACCCTATTGCTTCTGGACCTGCCTACAGGTCAAGTATGAAGGAGACAGGTAAAATATTCTGCTATTCCCATCTCTTTAAGAGTTTTCCACAATTTATATGTTGCCCAGACTATGATTTTACAGTGGTCAATGAAAAACAGAGATTTTCTGGAATTCATTTGGTATTTCTATGATCCAGTAAACGGTGATCATTTGATCTGTGGTTCCTCTGATGTTTCTAATCCCAGCTCAAACTTCTGGAAGTTCTCAGTTCATGTAATGCTGAAGACTAGCTTGAAGGAATTGGAGCATAACTTTACTAGCATGGGAGATGAGTGAAATTGAGTGGTGGTTTGAACTTTATTTAGTACTGTCCTTCTTGGAAATTTGGATAAGGATTAACCGTTTCCAGTCCCCTGATCACTGCTATGTTTTCCACATTTGCCACCATTTTGATTGCAGCACTTTGAGAGCATTTAGGATTTCAACAGTTCCGGTCGAAGTCCATCACCTCCACTAGCTCGATGGTCAGAAATACTTCATAAGACTTGACTTTACATTCCAGAATGAGTGTCTGTGGGTGAATGCTCACACCTTTGTGGTTATCTGGGTTATTATGGTCTTTTTTTTTTTTTTCCTACAGTTTTTCTCTGTATTCTTTCTATCCTGCCTTGATGTCTTCTGCTTCTTTAGTCCTTTACTGTTTCTGTCCTATATTGTGTCCATCTTTGGAGGAAATGATCTTTTGATCTTTTTAATTTTCTTGAATAGATCACTGGTATTGACCTATCTGCTTGCTTTCTTCTATTTATCTCCGTTGTTTATTGAAGATGCCCTCTTGTCTCTTCAATTTCTCTGGAATTCTGCATTTAGTTGGGCTATCTTAATATTTTTTAGTTGTTTTTTGCTTCTCATCTTTCCATAGCTATATATAAACCCTCCTCAGAAAATCAATTTGTCTTTGGGATTTTCTTTTTTTTTTTTAGGATGGTTTTGTTCACTGCTCCCTGTACAACATTTTGAAGCTACTTCTTTAGTTCTTGGGGAACTGTTTACTAGACTTAAGCCCTTGAAACTGTTTGCGATTTCCACTGCATTTTGCACAGGCAGTTTGATTTTTGTTTTACCTGGCTAGCCTAGCGGTTCCAACCCAATCAACTCTTTTCTTTATTTTAAAGCTGAACTTTGTCATGAGAAGCGGATGATGTGAGCCACAATCAACTCTGATGACTCTATACAGCTTCTCCATCTTGATTGCTATTGAGAATAACCAAGCTGATAGTCTTTACAGACCTTTTGGTGAGATTCATGTGTAAAGTCGGCTCTTGTGACATAGTTAAAGAATGTTTGCTCTGACCAGTGCATTCTCTGGGCGTAATTCTATTTGTCTTTGCCCTGCTTCATTTTGTACTTCAAGGTCAAAGTTGCTCCAGTTTGGTCCAGGTATTTATTGACTTCATTCGTTTGCATTGTACTCCCCTATGGTGATGGGGACATCTTTCATTCGGTCTTAGTTCTAGGAGTTCTTGCAGTCTGCATAGAACTGATTAATTTCAATTTCTTTGGATCAGCTTTTGAGACCCAGACTTGGATTACAGTGATGTTGAATGTTTTGCCTCGGAAACGAACTGAGATCATTCTGTTGCTTTTGAGGCTGCTCCCAAATACTGCATTTAAGACTCTTTGTTTGATTATGAGGACTACTCCTTTACTCCTATGAGATTCTTGCCCACTCTTGTTTATTTTGTAATAAACAAAATAGTCATCTGAATTAAATTCACCCATTCCTCTCCTTTTTAGTTCCATGAATCCTAATTGATGTTTACTCTTGCTTTCTCCCATTTGACCCCATCCAATGTACGTTTATTCATGGGCCTATCGTTCCATGTTCTTATGCATTATTGTTCTTTGCAAATCAGATTTTACTTTCATCATCAGACATATCCATAACTGAGCTTCATTTCCTCTTTCATCTCACCACTTTATGTTTCCTACAGCCATTAGAAATCGCCCTTTGCTCTTCCCCAGTAGCATTTTGGACAGCTTCTGCACTGGGAGAGACACCTTTCAGGGTAATATATATTTGCCTTTTTATAGAGTTAATTCATGGATGTATTGGAGTGATTTGCCATTCACTTCTTCAGTGGATCACCTTTAGTCACTCCTTAACATCAGGCAAAAAGACAAACTCAAACTGGATTAAATACCTAAATATAAGGTCAGTCACTCTAAATCTACCTTATTAGAGGAAATCATAGGTGGAACACAATTTGACATAAAATGGAGAATGTCAATTTTTTTTTCTTTTTAAATCTAGCTTCTAAAGCAATGAAGATAAAGTTAAGAATAACCAAGTCGACCTAATTAAACTTAATAACTTTCAGACAGCAACACCATAAGCAAGACAGAAAACAATTTTCATTGTGGGAGAAAACATTTGCAAATGAAGAAAATGAAAACAGATTAATCTCCAAAATAAGCAAATAGCACATGTGGCTGAATAGCAGAGAAACGAACAACCCCATTGGAAAAAAAAATGGACCCAGATGAAATAGACGTTACCCCCAAGAAGACTAACAGGTTATCAATATCATAAGAGAAGATGCTCAACATCACTATTAGAAAAAGGGAAATAAAATCTTCAATGAGGTAACACCTAACACTGTCCTGAGTGACCCTTATCAACAACAACAACAAAAATCTACAAATAAATAAATTCTGCAGAGGGTGTGCAGATAAGGTAACCCTCCCAAGTGGCTTGAATGGAAAAAACCCAGCAGTAATGCAGGAGACTTGGATTCAATCCCATGGTTAGGAAAATTCCCCTGGAGAAGGGAATTGCCCTGAATATTTTAATTCAGATTCTGAATTCAGGAACTCAGAATCCTCAGAAGAAACATTCTGGACTAGAGAATTCCAGTCTGTCACAAAGTGTTGTACATGGCTATGTGATGTTCACTTTCACTTTCTTTCCAGTCCTGCTGGAAGGAATATACATTGACACAGCCACTATGTATTCAGATCAGTATGAAGAGCCTTTAAAAATCTAGGAATGAAGAAACTATATGATCTAGCAATTCCACTGCTGGGATTGTTGGGATTTACCTAAAGAACATCATAATTACAAAAGATGCATAACAACAGTATTGACGGCTCCAGGATTTACAATAGCAGAACTCTGAAGCAACAGAAATGTCCATTTACAAAGGAATGGATAAAGATAATTTGGTATATATATAAAATAGAACATTACACAATCAAAAAAGGAATGAAATCGGGTCACTTGTAGAGAGGTGGATGGATTGAGAAAGAGTCCGGTATAATGAAATAAATTAGAAAAAGGAAAACAAATATCACTTATTAACATATATATCAACTGTTAATACATTATGTATATATAACATATTTTATCATATTATATAATATTTTTATATATGTAAGTCTATATATGTATATACATATATATATATATGTAAAACTGAATGTTCATGGAGAGGACTGATGTTGAACCTGAAATTCCAATACTTTGACACCTGATGTGAAGAACTGACTCTTTTGAGAAGACTCTGATGCTGGGAAAGATGAAAAGCAGGAGGAGAATGGGATGTCAAAGGATGAGATGATTGTATGACATCACCTACCCAATGGACATGAGTTAAAGTAAACTCCAGGATTTGGCGACGGACAGGGAGGCCTGGCGTGCTGCAGTCTATGGGGACGCAAATAGTCCGACACGACTGAGTGACTGAACTGAACTGAAGGCTTAACACAAGGTAATCTGAGTGCCAGTTTTCCTACATAATGTATGGGATCTTCTGAATTTCAAAGATGAAATTCCAAGTGCAAATTTTTCTACATAAATTGTAATTCTCTCTCTCTATGTCATAATTAGGTATGTGGGCAAAATTTACCTATATGAAATAATGGGACTGTATACTTCACATATGAAAATATGTATGTAGCTTTCCTGAAGGAATGTGATATTCTCTGTATTTCACATATGAAAATTTTGGCACATACTTTTCAAAACAAAAATTCTGTATATTTCACAAGAAAATCTGTGTACCTATTTTCTTATATGAAATATGAAACTGTATGTATTTCACATAAAAAATAATGTGGGATTTTCTACATGAAATTTGTAATTTTGCATATTTGACATATGAACATCTGACCATAGGTTTCATTACACCAAATACCTTGTTCTATTTCGTGTATGCAAACCAGAGCACTCACATTTCTGCATTTATACGGAATTCTCTATATATCACATAGGAAAATCTTGGCACTGATTTAACTCAGTGAAATATGTAATTACCTATATTTCACATAGGTAAATCTGGGTTAGGATTTCAATGCAGGTATTATTGCAATCTCTATTTCACAATGAAAATCTGGGCAATGATAGTCCTTCATAAAATATGGAATTCTCTATTATTGACATGTGAAAATCTAGGCACTGAGCTTTTTCCCCTGAAATATGATTTTTTAAAATATTTCACATTGAATGTCTGGATTTAGAATTAACCCCTTGAAAATTAGATTACCCATATTTTACATATGAAAAATATTATCGATTTTCCTACATGAAATATATATTCTCTAGATTTCACATATGAATATTTTGGTGTAGATTATCCTACATGAAATAAAGAATTCTCCACATTTCACATATGAATATCTAGTTGCCAATTTTATGTGAAAGATGGAATTCTCTGTATTTCACATTTGAAAATCTGAACGGATAGTTTTCTCAGAGGGAATGTGGAAGTGACTATTTTTTTTTTTGGGGGGGTGGGGGGCATTAGCTATTTAAAAAAAAAAAACAATTTTAGGAATCTTTACTTAAAAACAACCTTATCTTAAAATCGAGTAACTTTGGTTTTACGAGCAGTAAGCAAAGTAAAGAAGCAAAAATTCATTACAGGAGCATTAAGTTCTACATTAGGTCACAGCCTCTAATCTGAAATCACACCCATAATATAATTTTTCAGGATATCTGGGAAATAGTTATTTCCCAGGATGTCTGAACCATTAGCTACTCTATTTTGACTTTTAATTGTAAAAAAAAAAAAAATAATAATAATAGCCAAAGCAGATTTCACCATTAATGACATCAGTGTTTTTCTAGGTATAAGAAGATGCAAGAATTGGAACTCATAAAACATTTTTCTGAAAAGATATAGCTATCTGAAGGCCTATTTTGCCAATTTTTTTTTTCAGAGCACAGAGTGCCTAATTCCTGATTTTCACCCTGAACTTCTTTCAGGGGGTGTTGAAGGTCAGAAGCTTGCAATGGTCATGATGTAGTCTTTGTAGAGGCAGCTGGCAAGGACCAGCTTCCAGTCAACAGTGTCCCTTCATAGCCACATATCTGACCATATGACACAATTTCATGGCCATTGTGTCCTGTGGTGCTGGGAAGGCTCATTTCCAGGTCTAGAAAAGTGATGGGCCACTCAGTGTGCTAAACTTGGATCAGGCATTGCAAGTAGCAAAAGTCTCTGGACCACTGTCTTACTAATCTCCTGGTCCAGGAAAATATTTCCTCTTGTTGCTTTTTCCCATACCCAGAGTCACATTATTACAATTATTGATCTCATATGGAGCTGTCAGTTCAGCATTATGTCACAGGCTCAGTGAAACAAGTGACATAGAAAATAATATAGCCATAGATAGCAGTTATTAGTAAAATAAGAATTATAAATCAAGAACTTTCATTATATAAAGCCTGGTATACCCCAAGTCACCTGACTTTATTCGTTAAATGATTATAATCTGGTGTTAATCTCCTGGTTGTTTTTTATGGAGCATCCGACCTTTATCTGAAGATTGGTTACTGAGATAAGCCTTAGAAACTAACCTAGAGTGACCTTTGTAATAACTTAATTAAAACTTTTAGCAGTATCATGTAAGAAGCAACTGTCTCAGCAGTGAGTCTTAGTTAACACTAGACATTAACAAAACTAGAAACGTAATTTAACAATTTACAAAACTTAATATTCCATGATTTTTCATTATGGAGGCCCTGTAGCCAGGGAGGCTTTAACCCATCAAATAAAAAATGAGGTTTGTCAGGTACCTGGGAAGTCACTATTTTTCACACATGCATCTGAATGTAAATTTTCCTAAATTTTCCTCGTAAAAAGGAAGTCTCTGTATTTCAATTCTTTACCATCTAAGGGACTAGGGAAATTGAACAGTTCTGTGAAGACCTACGAGACCTGCTGGCATTTTCACCAAGAAAAGATTTCCTTTTCATCACAGGGGAGCAGAATGAAAAAGCAGGAAGTCAAGAGACACCTGGAGTAAGAGGCAAGTTTGGCACTGAGTACAAAATGAGGCAGGACAAGGCTAAGAGTTTTGGCAAATAGAAATGCTAAAAGTGGAAACAGTGACAATTTTCTTGGGCTCCAAAATCACTGGGGACAATGACTACAGTCATGGAAATAAAAGACCCTTGCTCCTGAGAAGAAAAGCTCTGACAAACCTGGGGGCAATGGATTGAAAAGCAGAGATATCACTAACTGATCTTTGTCCACATAGTGAAAGCTATCGTTTTAGAGGAGTTGTGTGTGGCTGTGACATTTCATCTATAAAGAAGGGTGAATGCCAAAGAAATGAGTCTTTGGAACTATGGTGCTGAAGATGACTATACAGAGTCCACTGGACAGAAAGGAGATCAATCCAACCCTACAAGATACTAACCTGAATATTCATTCGATGGATGATGTTGAAGCTCCAATATTTTGGGCATCTGATGTGAAGAGCTGACTCATTGGAAAAGCCACTGATGCTGAGAAAGATTGAGGACAGAAGAAGACGGTGATGGAGGATAAGATGGTTGGATGGCATAACTGACTCAGTGAACGAGTTTGAGCACACTGTGGGTCACAGTGAAGGACAGGGAAGCCTGAAGATCTCATTCCATGGTGTCACAAATAGTTGTGATTGACATCCAGGAGTAGATGGCTCTATCTAATATATGGAATTCCCTATATTTCACATATTTCAATCTGCAAGCAGATTTTCTTCTTCAGCATGCAACATGTGGAGAAAATCGATGCCATGAGTATATTAAAAAGCAGAGACATTACTTTGCCAACCAAGGTACGTCTAGTCAAGGCTATGGTTTTTCCCATGGTCATGTATGGATGAGAGAGTTGGACTGTGGAGAAAGCTGATCACCGAAGAATTGATGCTTTTGAATTGTGGTGTTGGAGAAGACTCTTGAGAGTCCCTTGGACTGCAAGGAGATCCAACCAGTCCATTCTAAAGGAGACAATCCTGGGTGTTCATTGGAAGGACTGATGCTAAAGCTGAAACTACAATACTTTGGCCACCTCATGCAACGAGCTGACTCACTGGAAAAGACTCTGATGCTAGGAAATGATGGGGGCAAGAGGAGAAGGGGACGACAGGGAATGAGATGGCTGGATGGCATCACCGACTCTGTGGACATGAGTTTGAGTGTACTCCGGGAGATGGTGATGGACAGGGAGGCTTGGCGTGCTGTGATTCATGGGGTCGCAGAAAGTCGGACACGGCTGAACCACTGAACTGAAATGAACTGATTCAAAGGTGAAAGAGAGATAACTGCATAACTAACGAAGGAAAATCTGCACCCAGAAATTCAAATGTGGAATATAAATAATATGTTTAAGTCATAAAATATGTGCTCAGATTTAGACATTGAACATGATGAGAATTTCATCTTTCATGGGGGGAAAATCAATGCCCATATTTTCTCGTGTTAAATATACAGTCTCACATTTTATGTAGGAAAACCTGCACCCAGATATTCATATGGAGAGTTCCATATTACATGTATGAAAACTGGCATCCAGATTCCCATATGTGAAATCAAAAGATTTCCAAATTTTCTGTGGAAAAATCAAAATCACGGAATTCAAATATTAAGAGAGAATTAAAAATCATATAGAAATATTGACAGTCCGTATTTCAGATATGAAATATAGATCATTCCTTATCTCATGTAGGGAAGTCTTCAAGCAGACTTTCATTATTGAAACATAGAGATTTACAAATTATTTTAGAACAATCTGTGACCAAATGTTCATATACGAAAAATAGATGATTCTTTATTTGGCAATTCAGGCCAGATTATACGTTCTGAATCATAGAAAATTCATACTTTATGTGTGAAAAATCTGTCCACAAATTTTCATATGTGATATATTGACATTCATATATCACATAAGAAAATCTGTTCCCAATTGTGAAAGAGACAGATTTTTATATTGCATTTTGGAAAGCATCCATTCAAATTTTCTTCACTAAAATAAAAATTTTATGTCTCAAGCAGGACAGATTTTTAGATATAAAATATAAATTTCCATTATTTCTTAAGGAAAATTAATGCCAATTTGTTCAAATATTACATGTAGAGAATTCCATACTTCATGAAGAAAAATCAACAGAGATTTTCAAAGGAGAAATACGAAAAATTACACATTTCATGTTAGAAAATGTAGACTCTATTTTGATGTGTGAAATAGAGAGATTTTTCTCTGTCATGGTAGAAAATTCATCCAGAGTTTCAAAAGTGAAATATAAAGAATTCCACATTTCATGCAGAAAGACCTGTATCCATATTTAATATGTGAAATATAGATTTATATAGCTATGAAATATATATTTTATATTTCTGTATTTTCACTTGGAAAATCTGTCCCCAGATATTCATAAGTGAATCACAGAGAATTTCATATCTCATGTCCTGAAGTCTGCACTTACATTTTCATATGTTAACCTGAGACTCTCATCTTTCAAGTGGGAATATCTGATGTCATATTTCAATACATGAAATATAGAAATTTCCATATTGCACCATAATCATATGTGAGATATAGATAATTGATATCTCCTAGAAGAAAATTTTCTCTCAGACTTTCATGTGTGCAATGTACAATATCCCATATTACATGCCAAAATTTTTATAGAGGTTGTATAATTCTCATAGGAAATTTTAAGCCCAGATATTCATATGTGACATGTATAATTCTATATTTCATATGTATGCCTAGAATTCAATATAGGACACATAAAAAATATAATCCACGTACTTAAATCTTCATTCATATGTTTATATGTAAAATATAGAGATCTCACTTTTCATGTAAGGGTAATTAATATTTAAATAGAAAAATATGAACAGGTTTTCACTGTGAAATATAGAGAGGTTCATGTTTCCTTTAGAAAAATGTATGTCTAGGCTTTCAAATATTAAGTACTGAGCAGTCCATATTTTATATGGGAAAATCTGTACTCAGGTTTCCAAATGTAAAATAAAGAGTATGCCATATTCATGCAAGAAATTTTTTGTCCAGATTTTCATACACGGAACAAAGAGCATTTGCCTCTTGGAGGAAGCTGCCATTTGACCCATCACAGAGCCACCAAGCAGATGATTCACAAACTGCAAAACGATTATACCAAAGAAATTCTCACACTGTTACAAAAGTTCTAAGACCCACAGAAGATTTCCAAACGTGGGTATCTATAAAAGGGACAGAAAACCTCCAGGGAATTTGACTCTGCAGGCCAGTGGGATTTAATTACAGAACTTCCACAGAACTGGGGAAACAGACACTTAGAGGGCACAAAAAAAACCTTGTGTGCACTAGGAGCCAGAAGAAAGGAGCAGCGTTCCCACAAGTGACTGAGTTGGACTTTCCTGTGAGAGTCCAGGAATCTCTGGTGGAAGCGTGTGTCAACACTTTGGTCTCAGACCAAACCACCTGGAGGGAACACGTCTCCCCCATCAACAGAAAATTGGATTAAATATTACTGAGTGTGGTCCGCCAATCAAAATAAGACCCAGATTCCCCCAGTCATTGTCTCCCATCAGGAAGCTTCCAGAACTCTCTTTTCCCTATCCATAAGAGGGCAGACAGAATGAAAACCACAAACAGAGAAAACTAAACAAACTGATCACATGGACTACAGCCTTGTCTAACTCAGTGAAACTATGAGCCATGCTGTGTAGGGCTGCCCAAGATGGACGGGTCATGGTGGTGAGTTCAGACAAAATGTGGTCCACATTTCGAAGAAGGGAATGGCAAATCACTTCAGTATTCTTACCTTGGGAACCCCATGACCAGTATGAAAAGGCAAACAGACATGACACTGAGAGATGAATTCCCCACGTCAGTACGTGCCCAATATGCTACTGCAGAAGAATGGAGAAGTAACTCCAGAAAGAATGAAGAGTCAGGGCAAAAGTGAAAACAGTGCCCAGTTTTGGATGTGACTGGTTATGGAAGCAATGTTCGTTACCATAAACAATATTGCTTAGGAACTGGAATGTTAAGTCCATGATCACGGTAAATTGGATGTGATCAAATAGGAGATGGCAAGAGTGAACACTGACATTTTAGGAATCAGTGAACTAAAGTGGCATGTAAAGGGTGAATTTAATTCAGATGATCATTACATCTACTACTGGGCAAGAATCCCTTAGAAGAAATGGAGTATCCCTTATAGTCAACTAAAGAGTCCAATACCCAGTTCTTGGGTGCAGTCTCAAAAATGACAATGATCTCGGTTCATCTCCAAGGCAAACCATTTAATATCAGAGTAAGCCAAGTCTAAGCACCAACCACTAATTCCAAAGAAGTTGAAGTTGAACGGTTCTATGAGGACCCACAAGACCTTCTAGAACTAATACACCCAAAAAGCTTATCCTTTTCATCATAGGGGACTGGGATGCAAAAATGTCAAGCCGACAATACTACAAAGCTACAGTCATCAAGACAGTATGGTACTGGCCCAAAGGCAGAAATATAGATCAACAGAATAAAACAGAAAGCCCAGAGATGAATCCACACACCTATGGACCACTGATCTTGGACAAACGAGGCCAAAATACACAATGAGAAAAGACAATATCTTGAGCAAGTGGAGTTGGGAAAACTGGTCAACTATGTGTAAAAGAATGAAACTAGAACTAGAACACTTTCTAAGACCATACAAAAAAATAAACTCAAAATAGATTAAATATCTAAATTTAAGACCAGAAACTATATCACCTGAGGAAAACATAGGCAGAACACTCTCTTACATAAATCACAGCAAGATCCTCTATGACCCACCTCCAACAGTAATGGAAATAAAAGCAATAATAAACAATCAGTACCTAATTAAACTTTAAAGTCTTTGCACAACGATGGAATCTATAAGCAAGGTGAAAAGGCAGCCTTCAGAATGGGAGAAAATAATAAACAGCTGACATTAATCAATCTCCAAAATATACAAGCAGCACATGCAGCTCAATGCCAGAAAAGTAAATGAGCCAATCAAAAAATGGGCCAAAGATCTAAACAGACATTTCTCCAAAGGAGACCTACACATGGGTAACAAACGCAAGAAAAGATGCTCCAGGTCATTCATTATTGAAGAAATGTGAATCAAAACCACAAAGAGCTGCTATCTCATGCCAGTTAGAATAGCTGCCATCGAAAAGTGCAAGGAAAATGCACTGGTCATAGAAAACACCATCTCCCAACAACCCAAGAGAAGACACGACACATGAACATCAGAAGATGGTCAGCACCAAAATCATACTGGTTATGTTCTTTGCAGTCAAAGATGGAGAAGCTCTATAGAGTAAGCAGAAAGAAGACCAAGAGCTCACTGTGGCTCTATCATGACCTCCTTATTGCAAAGTTCGGATTTCAATTAAAGAAAGTAGGGAAAACCCATAGGCCACTCAGGTATGACTTAAATCAAATCCCTCAGGTTATACAGTAGAAGAGAAATTAGATTCAAGAGATCAGCTCTGACAAGCAACTTGCTGAAAAAAAATGGTTGGGTGTTCCTAAACTTGTACAGGAGGCCATGATCAAAACCACCCACCAAAATGAAGTGCTGAAAGGCAAAAGGGTTGTCTGAGGAGACCTTACAAATAGTTGAGAAAAGAAGAAAAGCTAAAGGCAAAGGAGTAAAGGAATAAGATGCACCCATTTGAATGCAGAGTTCCAAAGGATAGCAAGGAGATATAAGAAAATACCTCTTCAGTGAACAATGCCCGCCCCCCTCAAAAAAAAAAAAATGAGGGAAAAAATAGAAAGGGAAAAAATGGAGATACTTTTTAAAAAATTAAAGATACCAAGGGAATATTTCATGCAAAGAAGGGCACAGTAAAGGACAGAACTATTATTGACCGTTTCTGAAGCAGTAGCTATTAAAAAGAAGTGGCAATAACAGAAGAACTATTTAAAACGAAGAATTATAGAACAGAAGAACTACATAAAAGAGATCTTCAGTTCAGTTCAGTTCAGTCGATTAGTGGTGTCCGACTCTATGCGACCCCATGAATCACAGCAGGTCAGGCCTCCCTGTCCATCACCAACTGCCGGAGTTCACTTGCACTCATGTCCATCCAGTCAGTGATGCCATTCAGCCATCTCATTCTCTGTCGTCACCTTCTCCTCCTGCTCCCAAACTTTCCCAGCATCAGAGTCTTTTCCAGTGAGTCAACTCATCGCATGAGGTGGCCAAAGTATTGCAGTTTCAGCTTTAGCATCAGTCCTTCCAATGAACACCCAGCATTGATCTCCTTTAGAATGTACTGGTTGGATCTCCTTGCGGTCCAAGTGACTCTCAAGAGTCTTCTCCAATACCACAGTTCAAAAGCATCAATTCTTCGGCAATCAGCTTTCTTCACAGTCCAACTCTCACATCCATACATGGCCAAGGGAAAAACCATAGCCTTGACTAGACGAACCTTGGTTGACAAAGTAATGTCTCTGCTTTTTAATATACTATCTAGGCTGGTCATAATTTTCCTTCCAAGGAGTAAGTGTCTTTTAATTTCATGGTTGCTATCAGCATCTGCAGTGATTTTGGAGATCAAAAAAATAAAGTCTGACACTGTTTCCACTGTTTCCCCATCTATTTCCCATGAAGTGATGGGACCAGATGCCATGATCTTTGTTTTCTGAATGTTGAGCTTCAAGCCAACCTATTCACTCTCCTTTTTAACTTTCATCAAGAGGATTTTTGGTTCCTCTTCACTTTCTGCCATAAGGGCGGTGTCATCTGCATATCTGAGGTTATTGATATTTCTCCCAGCAATCTTGATTCTAGCTTGTGCTTCTTCCAGTCCAGAGTTCCTCATGATGTACTCTGCATATAAGTTAAATAAGCAAGGTGACCATATACAGTCTTCCTGATGCTGCTGCTGCTGCTAAGTCGCTTCAGTCGTGTCGGACTCTATGCGACTCCATATACGGCAGCCGACCAGGCTCCGCGGTGCCTGGGATTCTCCAGGCAAGAACACTGGAGTGGGTTGCCATTTCCTTCTCCAATGTGTGAAAGTGAAAGTGAAGTCTTGACGTGCTCCTTTTCCTATCTGAACGCAGTCAGTTGTTCCACGTACAGTTCTGACTGTTGCTTCCTGACCTGCATACAGGTTTCTCAAGACGCAGGTCAGGTGGCCTGGTATTCCCATCTCTTTCAGAATTTTCCACAGTTTATTGTGATCCACACAGGCAAAGGTTTTGGCATAATCAATGAAGCAGAAATAGATGTTTTCCTGGAACTCTCTTGCTTTCTCCATAATCCAGCAGATGTTGGCAATTTGATCTCTGGTGCCTCTGCCTTTTCTAAAACCTGATTGAACATTTGGGAGTTCACAGTTCATATATTGCTGAAGCCTAGCTTGGAGAATTTTGAGCATGACTTTACTAGCGTGTGAGATGAATGCAATTGTGCGGTCGTTTGAGCATTCTTTGGCGTTGCCTTTCTTTGTGGGTGGAATGAAGACTGACCTTTTCCAGTCCTGTGGCCACTGCTGAGTTTTCCAAATTTGCTGGCTTATTGAGTGCAGCACTTTCACAGCATCATCGGAGCAGCTGTGAAGAGATATCCCATGCCCAATGTAAGAGAATCCCAAATAAGATAGTAGGTATTTTGAGGGGCTATCAGAGGGCAGACACACTGAAATCATAATCACAGGAAACTATTGGGGACCAGCCTCGATATGGCCCAGGGTATCCTAGGGATGAACGGCGTTGGTGTCAGCGAAAGAGAGAGAGAAAGAGAGAGAGAGAGAGAGAGAGAGAGAGACAGGGGCTGATGATTCCTTGGTTAAAGCAGGAAACCAATGAAACCCCAGCACGTGGTTTTCTCTGTTTACCTAGGCCGCAGGCGCCCTCTCGAATCACTGACAGTACCCCACGAGGGCACCCCCTGAGTGGGTCTTAGAAGCCCAGGCAGACAAGTAAACTCAGAAGGCCCAGAGCTCCAAGGATCTCAACCAGAAAAAGGAGAATAGAGAAAAGGACGGAAAAAGAGAAAGAACGACATGGGGAGACCAAGCTTCAATGAGCAAGGCCCAAAACTTTATTTTCCAGTGCTGCTTTTATACCCTAAGTTGTGCACATAAAAAATAGAGAAAGAGAGGTATAGAGTCATGCCAAAATCACGTGGGGTCAGCAGTCTTGACCCTTATCAGGATCAGGACTCATTTTTTGTATGTCTCGTGATATACAAATGTTTTGGGTGGTTTACATCATCTTCTAGCCTGGTGGCCTGCTAACAGTTTATGGCCCTCTCTCCTAACAAATATTAGTTAGCTAGAAATAGTCTTATATTCTTTTAAGATGATTTTCCTAAAGTCAGCTGCTAGACACATGACAAAGTTACATTCCTATAAGGCAAAGGTGTAGTGAGCTACAAGAAAGGAATTTATTAATTTAAGATCTGATGTGGTTAAATCAAAGGCTACTACTTATATTCGCTATATGTGATTAATATATTTCCAAGGATACAATAGATAAAGGAAACTTTGCAGCAAGCATTGATTCAACAATGAAATCTTTTTTAGTACTATTCTAATGATGTGAACCTCTTCAACAGATTCCTGTATTTTAAAATATTAGGCTTTCTGTCCTTGCATGGCTGGGAGGCTATAAACAGTCATACTCATAGTTGTAAGAGCCTGGACAAACTTGTCATACTAGTTAGAAAGCTATCAGAGGGGCTTGGATTGGAACACTCCTGTTAAGCCAAGGAGAATTTTTAAACTACATCTCTGAATTAATGTTTTCAGAGAAAGTTGGTTGGGGGAAGCCCCCGTAAGTATTAGAGTACTTGATAAGAGGCATAAGATAGTAAGGCAGTTAGACTCCGGTTTTCTTTGGGGTAGATGCTCAGGTAAGTCCAGGGGGTTCCTCGAGTCCTGATTAGCCTTTGCTCGTCAGGCCTCTTCCCCAATTGACCTTTGCCATGGGTAAGACTTCCCTCGCTGGCTCCTGGCAGGAAACTAGTCTATCTGATCACATGGACCACAGCTGAATGTGGTCCACTGGAGAAGGGAATGGCAAACCACTTCAGTGTACTTGCCTTGAGAACCCCAGGAACAGCATCAAAGGGCAAAATGATAGGATACTGAATGAGGAATTCCTGAGTTCTGTAGATGCCCGGTATGCTACTGTATATCAGTGGAGAAATAACTCTAGAAGGAATGAAGGGATGGAGCAAAAGCAAAACCAATACCCAGTTGTGGATGTGACCAGTGATAGAAGCAAGGTCCGGTGCTGTAAAGAACAATATTGCATAGGATCCTGGAATGTTAAGTCCATAAATCAAGGCAAATTGGAAGTTGTCAAACAGGAGATGGCAAGAGTGAACGTCGACATTCTAGGAATCAGTGAATGGAAATGGACTGGAATGGGTGAATTTAACTCGGATGACCATTATATCTACTACTGTGGGCAGGAATCCCTTAGAAGAAATGGAGTAGCCATCATGGTCAACAAAAGAGTCCAAAATGCAGTACTTGGATGCCATCTCAAAAGCGACGGAATTATTTCTGTTCATTTCCAAGGCAAACCATTCAATATTACAGTAATCCAGGCCTATGCCCCAACCAGTAAGGCTGAAGAAGCCGAAGTTGAACGGTTCTTTGAAGACCTACAAGACAAGATCAACACAAGCATGCCCTAATTCAAAGCTGTTTCCATGAGCAACAGTTTCAAAGTGGAAATAGGGGAGGCAGGTGTTTCAGTAACTGAAGACCCAGTGGTTCTTACGAAATATAGAGATTTCCATATTTCTTACAGGAAAGTATCATTTCTGATCTTCAACTGTGAAATATAGAGAAGCCCTACTTCCATGAAGGAGGATTAACTGAGTTTTTTATACAGGAAATACAGAGAATTCCGTATTTCAGGGTGAACATTGGTTCTCTTGATATATGTTTGAGCAATACTAAGAATTCCATATCTCTTGAAGAAAGAGTGGTGGCCAGATTTTCCTTTGCTAAATAGAGATGACTTCAATTCCATAACGATTCTTTGTATCTTAAGAAAACCAATGCAAAGGCTTTCATATGTTAAATATAGATATTTCATTTAAGAAAATCACCACCCAGATTTTCGTATATGATATATGGAGAACTCCACATTTAGGGTAAAAAAATAGCATGATACATGATGCTCGGGGCTAGTGCACTGGGGTGACACATGGGGTGACATGGGGAAGGAGGTAGGAGAGGGATTCAAGATGGGGAACACATTTAGACCCGGAGCAGATTCATGTCAATGTATGGCAAAACCAATAAAATAATATAAAGTAATTAGCCTAAGTAATTAGCCTCCAATTAAAATTTAAGAAACTTAAAAAAGAATATGATAAAACATGATTAAAAAAGGAAGAAATCCAATGCCAAGATTTTCATATGTGAAATATAAAGGATTACATATTTCATTTAAGAATATCACCACCCAGATTTTCATATATGATATACAGAAAAATCCACATTTGGGGTATGAAAATAGCATCCAGATGCTTATAACGTGAAATGCCAGAAAATTCAATGTATTGTGGACTAAAATCAGCATCAAGATTTTCACATGTAACATATACAGAGTTTGACATTTAATTGAGTAAAATTGTCACTATGATTTTTTCAGATGTCAAATATGCAGAATTCCATATTTTATGTAGGACTATGACTGCACTGATTTTGGTGTCTGAAAGGTACAGAATCCTAGATTTCGTGTGGAAATGGTTTTTCATATGTGATGTACATAAATTTCAGTCTTCATCTATGAAAATTTTAGCAGATATTTTTGTATGTGATATAAAGAGTATTTATATCTCGTGTAGATACTATGTGGTCAGATTTCAAATGTGAAATATAGAGAATTCTATATTTCATGTGGGCATTTTCCTATAGGAAATATAGAGAATAGTTTCCAAGGTTTTTGCAGTAATAACTGGGCCATGATTTCCATATGTCATACATGAAAAAATTCATATTTCTTGCCTGATAATAAGTTCACACATTTCTATAGGAGAAATGGAGACTTTTCATATTTCAATATGAAAGGCTATCTCCAGATTTCTATATGAGAATTATAGAAAATTACATATTTATGTCAGAAAATAATAATACGGATTTTTATTATGAAATATTCATAATTTCATATGGCAAGGAAATACATATATGTATATATATATATATTCTAACTGTCATCTGTAAAATAGACCTCATCCCATGTTTCCTTTAGGAAAATCTATACTTTGATATCCACATGTGAAACATATCGAATTCCATATTTCACATTTGAAATTGAATGCCTCGAAAACGCTTGCTAATATTTAATTCTGTGAAGTATAGACAATTCAATATTAATTGCAAGAAATATGAATGCTCATATTTCCAATGGTAACACAAAGAATTGCACATATCACGTAGGGAAATATGCACACAAACATTCAAAAATGTATTGTAAAGAATTCAGTGTTAAACGCCTCTATCTAACATATCCACTAAATACCATACCATAATTCCACATTTTATGCAGGAAAATCTGTGCCTGGATTTTCAAGAGATATTTAGAGAATTCCATCTCATTATCTATTTTCCTTAGAGTAACATCACCCAAATGTTCGAGTGTGAACTTAAAAGAACCACATATTTCAGAAAGTAAACCTGTGCTCATATTTTGATAAGTGTCATACAGAGAATTCCTTATTTCATGCAGGGAATTCTACACCCATTGTTTCATATGTCACATTTAGCAAATTGTGGAGAAAAATCAGTGTCCAGATTTCATAAATAAAATTATAAAGATTTTATATTTCATGTCATTGTATCTGAGATATTTCCATATTTGATAAATAGAAAATTCCATATCATGTACAAAAGTTGCACTCAAGTTTTCATATCTGTATGATACACAGCTTCTGTGCTTTTTCAGAAAATCTGCACCCTGGTTTTTTGTGTGAAATGAACAAAAATCCATATTTCTGTGTCAAAACTTGCTCAACAGGTTTTTATATTTGAAATATAGAGAATTTCATATTGCACACAGGTAAATCTGCTTGCAGATCTAAATAGTCAGATCCAGAGAATTCCATATATCAGCTAGATAGAGCTGCCTTGATTTTATATGTGAGATTTAGAGGATTCCAAAATGCACATGAGACTATCTACACCCATATTTTACTGAGTGAATTACAAAGATTCTATATTTCATGTGAGAAATCTTCGCTCATATTTTCAAATGAGAATTAGGAATGATTCCATATTTCATTCAGGGGAAATGACATCCACATTTTCGTATGTTAATTATAAAGGTTTCCATAGTGCATGTGGGGAATCCAAAACCTAGAAATCCAATTGTTACTATAGCAATGTACACATTTTCATGTAGAAATATGGAACCCAGATTTTCATGTGTGAAATATAGTTGATTACATATTTCTTTTTTCCTACTTTATTTCTTTTTTTTAATGTAAAGTAAATAGGCTCCAATTAAACTAAATAAATTAAATCAATAAATAAATATTACATATTTCATGTTGTGAAATCGTCACACGGACTTTCATAAGAGAAATCCAGAGAATTGTAAATTTCAATAGGGAAATTAGGGACCAGACAGTGATACAAGAAATAAGTTGATCCTATATTTGATTGTGTGTCCCAGATCTTATTTCCTGAATCATGGACAATTCCAGTTTTGTGTGAAAATCCTGACACAGGTTTTCAAATGTTAATAATAGAGGCTCTATAATTCATATGAGCAAACATATCCTCAGATTTTCAAATGTGAAAAATACTGAATTCCATATTTCATGCTGGAAGACGTTTATGGTGAAATATAGAGAATTTTATAGCTCAAGCATGAAAATCATATTTTCTCAAATCAGACAGAGGATTCTGTATTTCTTGTAGCAAAATCGATGTCGTTTTTCAAATATGAAATCCACAGCATTCTATATTCATGAAAGAAAGTAATACACAGATTTTCAAATGAGAAATATAAAAATTACATTAGAATTACATTATGTGATTGAACTCTGGGAGTTGGTGATGGACAGGGAGGCCTGGCGTGATGTGATCCATGAGTCGCAAAGAGTTGGACACGACTGAGTGACTGAACTGAACCTAATTGAACTGAATTAGATTTAGATAATTGCAATGTCAATATTTTCATATTTCATGCCAAAAGTTCTGTATGCATACTTTCATATGATATACAGATATACCCAGATTTTCATATGTGATATTTAGAATTTCATATTTCATGTAATAAAATCTGCACATAGAGTGTCCTATGTGAAGCTGAGAATTTTATCGTTTATGTAGTACTATGGCAACCCACTCCAGTGTTCTTGCCTGGAGAATCGCAGGGACAGGGGAGTCTGGCAGGCTGCCGTCTATGGGATCACATAGAGTCGGACATGACTGAAGCGACTTAGCAGCAGCAGCAGCAGCAGATTTCAATATATGAAACATAAAATTCGATAGAGCATCCATAATCATATGATATTTCATATAAGAAAATGTACCCCTAGATTTTCAAATTTGAAATGTAAAATATTTCATGTCATTTTTCATATTCATATTTCATGTCAATATATTTTTATTCAGATTTTTATGCATGAAGTGTTGAAACTCTTTTAGTTTAAGAGGGAAGTTCTGCATGCAGATGTTCATTAATGAAACGGAGAAAATTCCTTGTTTCAAGCAGGAATATCTAATTTTTCTACGGAAAATTCCATGTTTCAGATTCGATTGATATATGTGAAATAAAGTCGTTGATGTTCAGTCATTCAGTCATGCCTAACTCTTTGCAACACTGTGGACTGTAGCACACCAGGCCTCCCTGTACTTCACTGTCTCCAACATTTTGCTGAGACTCATGTTCACTGAGTCAAGTGATGCCGTCCAATCATCTGATTCTCTGTCATCTAGTTCTCCTGTCTTCAGTCTTTCCCAGGATCAGGATCTTTTACAGTGTCAGCTGTTCATATCAAGTGTCCAAAATATTGAATTTTCAGCTTCAGCCTCCGTCCTTACATTGAATACTCATGACCAATTTCCTTTAGGATTGACCGGTTTAATCTCCATGCAGTGCAGGACTGCTGAGTCTTATCAACACTATAGTTAAAAAATGTCAGTTCTTCCAGTGTTCAGCTTTCTGGTCCAAAATCCACAGCCATACATGACTCCTGGAAACACCATAGCTTTGACTAGATGGACATTTGTCAGCAAAATATTTTATGTGGTTTTTCAATAATGTCTATATTTGTCACAGATTTTCTTCCAAGGAGGAAGCGTCTTTAATTTCACCGGTGCAGTCACCATGAGCCCAAGAAAACAAAGCCTGACACTCTTTCCAGTGTTTCCTCGTCTATTTAACATAAAGTGATGGGACCAGGTGCCGTGATCTTCATTTTTCGAATAGTCAGTTTTAAGCCACCTTTTCAACTCCTCTCTTTCTCTTTCATCAAGAGGCTTTTTAGTACCTCTTCACTTTCTGCCATGAGAGTGGTATCATCTGCATATCTGTGACTATTGACATTTCTCCTAGCAAACTTGATTCCAGCTTGTGCTTCATCCAGCCTGGCATTTCACATGATGTAGTCTGCGTTTGAATAAATTGGTGACAATATAGAGCCTTGAGGCACCACTTTCCCCAACTTTGGAACCAGTCCATTTTTCCAAGTCCATGATACTGTTGATCCTTGATCTGCATAAAGATTTCTCAGGAAGCAGGTCAGGTGGCCTGGGATTCCCATCTCTTGAAGAATGTTCCAGTTTTTCATGTTCAACAAGTCAAAGGCTGTGGCATAGTCATTAAAGCAAAAATAGATGTTTTTCTGGAACTGTCTTGCTTTTTCAATCATACAATGAGTGTTGGGAATTTAGTCTCTGGTTGCTCTGCCTTTCCTAATCCAACTTGAACCTCTGGAAATTCTTCATTTGTTGAAACCTTCCTTGGACAATTCAGGCATTACTTTTTGCTCTGTGTGAGATGAGTGCTATTTTACATTAGTTCAAAGAGTCTTTGGCATTGCCTTTTTTTTGGGATTCGGGTGAACTCATCTTTTCCAGTTCTTTGGCCACTGCTGAGTTTTCCAAATTTACCTGCAAATTGAGTGCAGCATTTTCACAGCATCATCAGTTAGAATTATACATAACTCAACTGGATATTCACCACTTCCAACAGCTTTGTTCTTACTGATGATATTCCTAAGGCCTACTTGATTTTGCATTCCAGGATATCTGGGTCTGTCAGGATGCATTCAATTGTAAGGGATCCAATATGTTGTCTTCTTTGTGTGCTGTTTCTCAAGGACTCTCTGTTCCTTATGAGTTCCTGCAAAGCAGGAGCTTCACGCAATTCTCAGGACTGAGATCATGGGAAAAGACACCTGCTTGGATTCCCTTCAGTGACTCCCTTCGGTGACTCTCTTCAGTGACTTTGTACTGAAAGGACTATCCATTTTGTTGCAACTGGTGGGATGTCATTGTTTTTAATGGCTGAATAATCATTTTACTGAAGATATATATGCATGTGTTTCTTCAAATAAAGTACCATGTTTCACTCAACACTTGGGTCCCCTGCTTCTTTCTCATCAACTCCAGTCCCCAGATCCCAGTCTACGCTGACCATGACAACTGGTGCCCGAACAGGGACATGGTGAACACCCTTGGCAAGCAGATGGAGTGACTGGTAGGACCTGGGGAGGTCGGTAAGTGTGGGGTTATGAGACAAACGGCTGGAAATCCCCACCACCTTTCTACTTTACTTCATCATTTATTTAAGGTTCAACGGCTTTTGGTTTCACATCAGCAGATAAAGGCTCATCTCCAAACAGTGGCTGAATAGAATCCGTGGTTCCCTGAGGAAGGCAGTTTGGATTTAGAAATTTGAAACCAGGTTAAAGGAAATGTTGAACGAGCCACAAGATGGGGAGTAAATAGTCCAACAAATTTCTGACCCTTGTGGACCCTCATTAAAGCCGTGACATTTTCATTTCAAGGCAATTCTGACTGCAGCCTCCATATTCGTCAACAAGCTAGTGCTCATTATACGAATATGAATTAGATGATGAGACTTTACATAAAGCCCAAATAGAGCAACATACAATCTTTCAAAACTTTCCCAACATCCCTGTTCTGGCTGTCCCAAGCGCTCTTCTTCCTGTTGTAATGGACACGAAACCGAAGGTCCCCCAATTCGAGGACAAGATGAATCTGATGTTGATACTTCTGATGCTCTCTTTGACACTAAAGCCAACTATATATATAGATATATAGATATAGATAGATAGATAGATAGATGACAATGTTAAGCCCCTAAAACGTACTCATATTTATGAAAACAGACTCTCCACTCATTCTCTTTTACGACAAAGGCTTTCTGATTTACTCGATTTGCAATCTCGAGTCTCTGAGGCTGATTATCTTTTTCTCTATTTTGTGTTAAGAAATGGTAATGCTCAAGGGTAACTAATGACTCAATACAAAGGCATTGATTTTACTCACATACAACAAACGAAAAAGGCTGTAACTATGTACAGCCCTCCTTCTCCATTTACTAAATAACTTCTAAACATTATGGCATCTTCTATTGGAAATTTTATTTTATTCTTTGTATAGACTGGGAGTTGCTCTCTTCTCTACTGTTGTCAGAAAGGAGGCCAAAATGCAATTTGAAAAACTGCTTGTATATGGAGAATGAAAATCAGGAATGTCAGAGAACCATCACTCTCATTCGTGAGATCAGGAATGCTCTTGTCGTAACTTAGGTTCAGAAACTCAGAAAATGCAAATGTTAGCTGACACAATGGCTACTTCCTTTAAAAAGGGGAATGAAGGGTGTTTTGTTTGTGGGGATAAGAGCTATTAAAAAAAACAAAACAAAACTGATTGTCCTAAAAAACACACAGAAAAAAATAAAACTACTAAAAAGCCTCCAGGAGTTTGCCCTCGATGTTGTACACGGGTACACTGGTTCACTCAAACCCATGTCCATCGAGTTAGTGATGTCATCCAGCCATCTCATTCTCTGTCATCCCCTTCTGCTCCTGCCTACAATCTCTCCCAGCACCACAGTCTTTTCCAGTGAATCAACTCTTCGCATGAGGTGGCCAAATATTGGAGTTTCAGCTTCAGCATCAGTCCTTCCAATGAACACCCAGGACTGATCTCCTTTAGGATGGACTGCTTGGATCTCCTTGCCATCCAAAAGACTCTCAAGCCTTTTCTCCAACAACACAGTTCAAAAGCATCAATTTTTCAGCTATCAGCTTTCTTCACAGTCCAACTCTCACATCCATACATGACCACTGAAAAAACCATAGCCTTGATTTGATGGACCTCGGTTGGCAAAGTAATGTCTATGCTTTTTAATATGCTATCTAGAATCCAATATAATGTATTCTCTAATCATATAACTATCGTTAATACAGCTGTTTGTTTTAATTTTTTTTAAACTTACCTCAAGGAGATATTGTGACAAAAGCAGAAAACCATTTCTAGGAACTGAAGGACACTTTTCTTTTTTCTCTTCCTGTTTTGTGTCAAGATGGATGACTAAACAGCGGATGTGGAAAATTAATATTACCGGGAAAGGGACATGATTTTACTACCCAGATGGACCAACGAGTTCATTTGGCTCCTGCTTCAGAAGATTCATTCCAAAGAAGCTAAGATAGAGAGGAAAAGGTGAAATCCCCGGGAGGAGGACATTCCAGTAGAAGCCATGGCGGCTTTAAAAATGTCCAAGAAATGCCACACTCGACGTCTTTGACCTCATGATCTCCCTACTTGGAGACAGATAAAAACTCTTACTAATCACGCTGAAAATCTAGCTTTTGAACAGGAAATGCCTGGAATGCTGAGAATATTTTTGTCTCTACCCTTGCTTCGCTTGCTTTGGCTTGGCCCGCTGAGGCTGACTTGATTAATCACACTTATTGGGTACCATGAACAGTATCAAATGGTAAAATGATAGGATAGAGAATGAGGAATTCCCCAGGTCGGTAGGTGCCCAGTATGCTACTGGAGATGAGTGGAGAAATAACTCTAGAAAGAAGGAAGGGATGGAGCAAAACAAAACCAATACCCAGTTGTGGATGTGACTGGTAATAGAAGCAAGGTCCGGTGCTGTAAGAGCAGTATTGCAAAGGAACCTGGAATGTTAGGTCCATGAATCAAGGCAAATTACAAGTGGTCAAACAGGAGATGGCAAGAGTGAACATAGACAATCTAGGAATCAGTGGATTAAAACGGACTGGAATCGGTGAATTTAACTCAGATGATCATTATATTTACCACTGTGGGCAGGAATACCTTAGAAGAAGTGGAGTAGACATCATAGTCAACAAAAGAGTCCGAAATGAAGTTCTTGCATGCAATCTTAAAAACGATAGATTGATTTCTGTTCATTTCCAAGGCAAGCCATTCAATATTACAGTAATCCAAGCCTATGCCCCAACCAGTAACACTGAAGAAGCCAAAGTTGAATGGGTCTATGAAGACCTACAAGACCTTTTAGAACTAACATCCAAAAAAGATGTCCTTTTCATCATAGGGGACTGGAATGCAAAAGGAGTAAGTCAAGAAACACCAGGAGTAACAGGCAAATTTGGCCTTGAGCATGGAATGAAACAGGGCAAAGGCTAATATAGTTTTGTCAAGAGAACGCACTGGTCATAGCAAACACCGTCTTTCAACAACAGAAGAGAAGACTCTACACATGGACATCACCAGATGGTCAACACTGAAATCAGATTGATTATATTCTCTGCAGCCAAAGATGGAGAAGGTCTATACCGTTAGCAAAAACAAGACGAGGAGCTGACGGTAGCTCAGATCATGAACTCCTTATTGCCAAATTCAGACTTAAATTGAAGAAAGTATGGAAAACCACTAGACAATTCAGATATGACCTAAATCAAATCCCTTATGATTATACACTGGAAGTGAGCAATAGATTTAAGGGACTAGATCTGATAGAGTGCCTGATGAACTCTGGACGGAGGTTCGTGACATTGTACAGGAGACAGGGACGAAGACCATCCCCATGGAAAAGAAATGCAAAAAAGCAAAAGGCTGTCTAAGGAGGCCTTACAAATAGCTGTGAAAAGAACAGAAGTGAAAAGCAAAGGAAAAAAGGAAAGATATAAGCATCTGAATGCAGAATTCCAAAGAATAGCAAGGAAAGATAAGAAAGCCTTCCTCAGTGATCAATGCAAAGAAATAGAGAAAAACAACAGAATAAGAAAAACAAGAGATCTCTTCAAGTAAATTAGGGATTCCAAGGGAACATTTCATGCAAAGATAGGCTCGATAAAGACAGAAATGGTATGGGCCAAACGGAAACTGAAGATATTAAGAAGAGGTGGCAAGAATACACAGAAGAACTGTACAAAACAGATCTTCATGCCCAAGATAGTCACGATAGCGTGATTACTGACCTAGAGCGAGACATCTTGGCATGTGAAGTCAAGTGGGCCTTAGAAAGCATCACAACGAACAAAGCTAGTGAAGGTGATGGAATTCCAGTTGAGCTATTTCAAATCTTGAAAGACAATTCTGTGAAAGAGCTGCACTCAATATGCCAGCAAATTCGGAAAACTCAGCAGTGGCCAAAGGAATGGAAAGGTCAGTCTTCATTCCAATCCCAAAGAAAGGCAATGCCAAAGAATGCTCAAACTACCGCACAATTGCACTCATCTCACATGCTAGTAAAGACATGCTCAAAATTCTCCAAGCCAGGTTCAGCAATATGTGAACCGTTTACTCCCAGATGTTCAAGCAGGTTTTAGGAAAGGCAGAGGCAACCGAGATCAAATTGTCAACATCCGCTGGATCATGGAGAAAGCAAGAGAGTTCCAGAAAAACATCTATTTCTGCTTCATTGATTATGCCAAAGCCTTTGATTGTGTGGATCACAATAAACTGTGGAACATTCTGAAAGAGATGGGAATACGAGATCACCTGACCTGCCGCTTGAGAAACCTGTATGCAGGTCAAGAAGCAACAGTCAGAACTATACATGGAACAACAGACTGATTCCAAATCGGAAAAGGAGTACGTCACCGCTGTATATTGTCACCTTTCTTATTTAACTTATATGCAGAGTACATCATGAGGAACGCTGTGCTGGAAGAAGCACAAGCTGGAATCAAGATTGCCGGAAGAAATATCAATAAACTCAGATATGCAGATGATACCACTCTTATGGCAGAAAATGAAGAGGAACTCAAAAGCCTCTTGAAGAAAGTGAAAGAGAGTGAAAATGTTGGCTTGAAGCTGAACATTCAGAAAACAAAGATCATGGCATCTGTTCCCATCACTTTATGGGAAATAGTTGGAAAATCAGTGGAAACAGTGTCAGACTTTTTTTTTTTTGGGGGGGGCTCCAAAATAACTGCAGATGCTGATTGCAGCCATGAAATTAAAAGACTCTTACTCCTTGGAAGGAAAATTATGACCTACCTAGATAGTATATTAAAAATCAGAGGCATTACTTTGCCAACCAAGTTCTGTCTAGTCAAGGCTATGGTTTTTCCCGTGGTTATGTATGGATGTGAGAGTTGGACTGTGAAGAAAGCTGATCACTGAAGAATTGATGCTTTTGAAGTGTGGTGCTGGAGAAGACTCTTGAGAGTCCCTTGGACTGCAAGGAAATCCAACCAATCCATTCTAAAGTAGATCTATCCTGGGTGTTCATTGGAAGTTCAGATGCTAAAGCTGAAACTGCAATACTTTGGCCACCTCATGCGACAAGTTGACTCCCTGGAAAAGACTCTGATGCTGGGAAAGTTTGGGGGCGGGAGGAGAAGGGGACGGCAGAGAATGAGATGGCTGGATGGCATCACCGACTCTGTGGACATGAGTTTGAGTGAACTCCAGAAGTTGGTGATGGACAGGGAGGCCTGGCGTGCTGTGATTCATGGGGTCGCAGAGAGTCGGACACGACTGAGCGACTGAACTGAACTGAATTGAACTGATTATGCTTATATACCTAGGCCTCCTTTATTACATGTTGTAGAATGGACAGATATAGAACCAATCATAGCCACTAATCACAGAGTACATATGCATCCTCCTTGGAGATTGGAGGTGCCCTCTCTTCCTGAGGAAGATGGAAGACTAATAAACATTTCTCTGGGCTATGAAATCCTTCCTTTATGCATAGTCCCAGAAGAATTATGTATTAATGTTAGTTAACAAAAGTGCGCTTTCATCCTGCCTCCAAAAAAGAATTTCCGTACATTGCTTGGAATGTTTCCTGCCCTGTCCTTTTATGAAAACCATGTCAATAATACCCAAACTTTCGGAACAGGACAAAAGTTGAAATGTAAGGGGTTTATGTATAAGGACTTTATATATATTCCTGTTTACTGGGATAAATGTCAAGCTAAATCATGGAAATTAGTATTTCTGGCCAATTACACCGTTGTTGATTGGTGAACCCATGGAATGTGGCTATCTAACTGCTCAGATGATCTTAATAATACAATATGTGATCATGTTACTCAAGTAGAATGGAAGATTACCAACAGTTCAATGGAAAACTTCCATGTCAAAGGACTCTTTGGCTGGCTTGACAGTGAAAGGGCAACTCCTCGCTCTTGAATCATCCTCAATAAATGAATTGGACCTGAACAATGGGACATCTGGAAACTTGATGTACGTACTGAAATACTTGGAACTTGGACTGGATATTTCACAGGGACCAGTCGTTGTCATAGTAACTCTTCCTTCCATTATAATCATTCATATTTTATACAAGCTTGCATCCCCCTTCCTTTTGTTATAGTCATAGGGAACACACAATTTAATAAGACTTTATGTTTTGTGACTTGTAGAGATTGCACATTGTATACTTGTCTAAATTCCTCTATTTCTTTCTTAAAAAGTGAATCCCTTTTGATTCTTCATTCTTGGTATAGTCTGTGGTTGCCAAGTAGATCTCCGATGCCCCTGGGAAGAAGGTTCCATGGTAGGTCTTGCCTCCCGGTTACTCTCTAAATTATTCCAACGATCTAAGCAGTTGATTGAGTGGCTAATTCTTTCATTTTGGGAATAATAGCCATTTGCATCACTGCTGGAGTTGCAAGCATTGCGTTATAAACCTCAGTTCAAACCCAGAACTTTATTCAAATTTGGACTAAAGATGCTGATACTGTGTGGGCCACCCAGCCTCAGCCGGATGAGAATGTTCAGGATAAAATACAAGAATTAAAAGCAGACATCCAATTGGTCAGATAACAATTAATAGATTTTAAAATGCAAATATTATTAAAATGTGATTGGAATTCTACACAGTTTTGCGTTACTCCTATTTGGTTCAACAATAGTGCTTACAACTGCGAACAAACCAAGTTTCATTTACAAGATATCCATAACAATGTTTCCTTAAGTGTACAATTGTTCCAAAAGAAAATATTTGAAATCTTCTCTAAGAGTCTATCCTCTTCCAAAAATTTGGAAACCTTAGCTGAACAGCTAACTGATCAATTATCTGGGCTAGTCACTTGAGGATGACATCAAAACATTACACATCATATTGGATCTGGAGCCATAATGCTGATAATTATCATGGTGATTATATTTGTAGTATACTGATGCCTTTCAACTAAAATGTTCAGACTAAACAAACTCCATTGGTCAGTGCCTTTTTCACAGAAGCATATGCAGTCACCCACAATTATGAAAAAAAAAAAAAAAAAAAACAGGGAGAATAGTCAGGGGACGTTCAACGTTAAGGGATCCAATATGTTTTCTTCCTTTGTGTACCGTTTCTCAAGGACTCTGTTTATTCTCATTCCTGCAAAACTTGGATGAGCAGATCTGCACGCAGTTCTCAGGACTGGGATCATGGGATAGGACACATGCTTGGATTCACTTCAGTGTCTCAAAGGATTAACCATTTTGTTGCAACTGGTGGAATTTCATTATTTTTAATGGCAGAATAATAATTTTATTGACGATACATAAGCATGAATTTATGCAAAAATAGTACCCTTGTTTCACTCGAGACTTCTGTCCCCTGCATCCTTTTCTGTCAACTCCAGTCACAAGGTCCGGGTCTACGAAGATTGTGACATGAGTCTAGTTGAGTGATGACACCATCATGGTTATCTGGTCATGAAAAGTTTCTTTGTAGTGTTCTCTGTATTCTTGACGCATTTTAATAGTTTCTGCTTCTGTTAGGTCCCTAATATTTCTGACGTTTATTGTGTACTTCTTTGCATGAAATCTTCCCACGGTATCTTTGATTTTCTTGAAGCGACCTCTAGTTTATCTGATTATATTGTTAACCTCTATTTCTTGGCATTGATCAATGAGGAAGGTTTTCTTATCTGCCCTAGCTATTCTTCAAAATTCTACATTCAAATAGGTATATTTTGCCATTCTCATTTCACTTCCACTTCTCTCTCTCTCTCCTTTTTATTTTTTTTTCTTCTTCTCAGCTAGGGTAAGGTGTCTTCAGAAAACCTTTTTGCCTTTGTGCATTTCCTTGTCTTGGGGATAGTCTTCATTGCTGCTCATGTAAAATATCAGGAACCTCTGCCCTTAGTTCTCCAAGAACTGTATTAGATCTCCAATGATAGTCAAAAGGGCTTTTACTTAGGTCATACCTGAATGATCTAGGGATTTTCCCTACTTTTGTTGAAATACACTGAATGCTTCAGTATGAGCTGATGATCTGAACCACAGTCAGCTCTCAGTTTTGTTTTGGATGGCTGCATCGAGCTTCTCCATCTTCAGCTGTAAAGCATATAATCAGTTTGATTTCGGTATTAACCATCTTCTTGTGTGCAAGTGTAGAGCCGTCTCATTTGTTGTTGGAAAAAAGTTTTCTATGACAGTGCTTTGTCGTGGCAAAACTGTGTTAGACATTGTCCTAGTTCATTTTGTACCCAAAGGCCAAACTTGTCTGTGACTCTAGGTATCTCTTGATGTCCTACTTTTGCATTCCATTCCCTTATGATGCAAATGATATCTTTATGTGTGTGTGTGTGTGTGTGTGTTAGTTCTAGAAGATCCTGTTGGTAAACCTAGAACCACTCAACTTCAGCTTCTCACTGACCTTCAGCTCAATTTCTACTTGAACATTGCTGGTCAGGACATAGATTTGTATTATTCTGCAATTGCATAGTTTGCCTTGAGAATCAGCAGAGATCTTTCTGCCATTCTTAAGAATGCACCCAAGAACTGCATTTCACAGACTTTTGTTGACTATGAGTGCTACACCATTTCTTCTCTAGGGATTCTTGCCCACCATAGTAGATAAAAGGGTCATCTCAATTGAATTTGCCCATTCCAGTCAATTTTAATTCACTGATTCCTGAAAGGTTGATGTTCACCATTGATATATCCTGTTTGACGAATTCCAGGTTTACTTGAGTCATGGACATAACTTTCTAAGTTCCTGTGCACTATTGTTCTCTATAGAGTGAGGCTTTACTTCCATCACCAGTCACTACCACATTTGGGTGTTGTTTTTGCTCTGACTTCATCTCTTCGTTATTTTTGGAGTTACTTCTCCACTGATTTCCAGAAGCACATTAGCACCTACCAACCTGGAGAGTACATCGTTCAGTGTCCCATCTGTTTGCCTTTTCATACTGTTCATGGTGTTTCAAGGCAAAACACTGAAGCTATTTGCCATTCACTTCTCCATTGGCCCACGTTTTGTCAGAACCCACCATCATGACACACCCATCCTGGATGGTCCTACACAGTATGACTCATAGTTTCATTGCATTAGACAAAACTGTGATCCAATGCATCAGTCTGATTAGTTTTCTGTGATTGTGGTTTCCATTCTGTCTGCCCTCTAATGTATAAGCATAAAAGGCTTATAGAAGCTTTCTGATGGGAGGGACAGACTGTGAGTGAACCTGAGTCTTTTTATATAGGTGGGGCCATGTTCAGTAAATCTTTAATCTGATTTTCTGTTTGCAGCGGCAGGGGGGTGTGGTGTGGGTGGTTGTGTTTCAGCCCTGTTTGAACTGAGGATAAACTCCGGTATGAGTAATGAAAGTAATTGTGATCTTCTTCAAAAGAGCTTATGCAAGCACTGTTCTATTCAGTGCCCCTCATCCTACTGCAGCCCACTCTCTGCCCACGCCTCTGCTGGAGACTCCTGGACACTCACCGGCAAATCTGTCTCAGTCTATTGTGGGGACATTGCTCCTATTCTTGTCTCCTGGTGCACACAACGTTTTGTTTGTGCCCTCCATCAGTCTGCTTCAGTTCTGTGGAAGTTCTGTAATCAAGTCCTCCAAAGTCAAATTTCCTGTGGGGTTCTCAATCCCTTTGCCAGATCCCCAGGTGAGGAAGTGTGCAGTTCTCCTAGAACTTCCTTAACAGTACAAGACTTTCTTCGGAATAATTACTTTTCAATTTGTGGATGTCTGCTAGCTGGCTTTATTGTGGAATGAATGGCAGACTCCCAAGAGGGCATATGCCATAAACTCCATGACCCAGGTCTGGAGCAGCCAGAGACCCTCTCCCCTGTCAGGCCACTGCTGACCCATGCCTCTACAGGAGATACTCAATCACTGAAAGACAGGTCTGACTGTGTCTGTCAGTCTCTGTGTCTCGGTGTACCAAATGTTTTCTGTGCGTCCTCTGAGTGTGGCTGGAAGGTATTGCTTCTGAATACAATTTCACCCCTCCTACAGTCTTCTTGGGACTTCTCCGTCCCCCCTGGACATTGTGTACATCTTTTTGGTGGGACTTGACATTCTCTTGTCCATCAACATTCACTAGCATGCTGCAATTTTGGAGCTCTCTCAGGAAAAGATAAGTGAACACCTTTCTACTTGGCCATCTTTTCTCCCTCACAGGCACGCACTAGCAAAGGGGAAAAATCATATAGGCCACAGCTGCACTTTATTCACCTTTCTACACCACCAGTTATGCAAGGAGCACCTGGATGAATTGCAGGCTCACACACTGTATCCGAGGATGCCTGTGGTTTCACGATGAAGGAGTCTACCTGATAATGTCATTTGTCTCACATGATGCTATCATTGGCCACATCAGAGAGGGAGTATGCTGCCTGATGGATGGGTCTGAAACAGCAGTAGGCTAGGGCCTTCTTCTAATGTGTAAAAATTCTCCAGTGCAGTAGGCTATCTTTCTATTCCTCCTCCTTCCAGTCTCTGCTCGTTTCGGAAGGAACTTGACTTCTTCAAAGTCTTGGATCCTGTTATAGACATGCCTACCATTTCCACAGGATACCCCACTTCCCATAGACTAAAGGGTTCAAAGGCTATGCTTTAAAATACCCACACCTTTGAATTTACAATGGGAGAGTTCTCAAAGCTTCCCCATTTGCTTCTTGGTAGAAATACACACATCAGTTCAGTTCAGTTCAGTAACTCTGTCTTGTCCGACTCTCCGCGACCCCATGAATCACAGCAAGCCAGGCCTCCGTGTCCATCACCAACTCCCGGAGTTCACTCAAACTCATTTCCACAGAGTCGGTGATGCCATCCAACCATCTCATTCTCTGTCGTCCTCGTCTCCTCCTGCCCCAACCTTTCCTGGCATCAGAGTCTTTTCCAGTGAGTCAACTCGTCGCATGAGGTGGCCCAGTATTGCAGTTTCAGCTTTAGCATCAATCCTTCGAACGAACACCCAGGATGGATTTCCTTAAGAATGGACTGGTTGGATCTCCTTGCAGTACAAGGGACTCTCAAGAGTCTTCTCCAACACCACAGTTCAAAAGCATCAATTCGTTGGCGATCAGCTTTCTTCACAGTCCAACTCTCACATCCATACATGACCAAGGGAAAAACCATAGCCTTGAATAGACAGACCTTTGTTGGCAAAGTGATGTCTCTGCTTTTTAATATACTATCAAAGTTGGTCATAACTTTCCTTCCAAGGAGTAAGCATCTTAATTTCATGGCTACAATCAGCATCTGCATGATTTTGGAGCCCCCAAAAATAAAGTCTGACATTGTTTCCACTGTTTTTCCATCTATTTCCCATGAAGTGATGGGGCCAGGTGCCATGAACTTTGTTTTCTGAATGTTGAGCTTCAAGCCAACCTTTTCACTCTCCTCTTTCACTTTCATCAAGAAGCTTTTGAGTTCCTCTTTACTTTCTGCCATAAGGGTAGTGTCATCTGCATATCTGAGGTTATTGTTATTTCTCCCGGCAATCTTGATTCCAGTTTGTGCTTCTTCCAGCCCAGCGTTCCTCATGATGTACTCTGCATATAAGTTAAATAAGCAAGGTGACAATATACAGCCTTGACGTACTCCTTTTCCTATTTGGAACCAGTCTGTTGTTCCATGTACAGTTCTGACTGTACAGGTTTCTCAAGAGACAGGTCAGGTGGTCTGGGATTCCCATCTCTTCCAGAATTTTCCACAGTTTATTGTGATCCACACAGTCAAAGGCTTGGCATAGTCTATGAAGCAGAAATAGATGTTTTTCTGGAACTCTCTTGCTTTCTCCATGATCCAGCGGATGTTGGCAATTTGATCTCTGGTGCTTCTGCCTTTTCCAAAACCTGCTTGAACATCTGGGAGTTCATGGTTCACCTATTGCTGAAGCCTGGCTTGGAGAATTTTGAGCATGACTTTACTAGCGTGTGAGATGAGTGCAATTGTGCAGTAGTTTGAGCATTCTTTGCCATTGTCTTTCTTTGGGATTGGAATGAAGACTGACCTTTTCCAGTCCTGTGGCCACTGCTGAGTTTTCCAAATTTGCTGGCATATTGAGTGCAGCTCTTTCACAGCATCATCTTGCAAGATTTGAAATAGCTCAACTGGAATTCCATCATCTCCACTAGCTTTGTTCGTAGTGATGCTTTCTAAGGCCCACTTGACTTCACATTCCAAGATGTCTGGGTCTAGGTCAGTGAACACGTTATCATGACTATCTTGGTCGTGAAGATCTTTTTAGTACAGTTCTTCTGTGTATTCTTGCCACCTCTTTTTAATATCTTCAGTTAGGTCCATACCATTTCTGTCCTTTATCGAGCCCATCTTTGCGTGAAATGTTCCCTTAGAATCTCTAATTTTCTTGAAGTGATCTCTTGTTTTTCCTATTCTGTTTTTTTCCTCTATTTGTTTGCATTGATCACTGAGGAAGGCTTTCTTATCTCTCCTTATTATTCTTTGGAACTCTGCATTCAGATGCTTATATCTTTCCTTTTCTCCTTTGCTTTTCACTTCTCTTCTTTTCACAGCTATTTGTAAGGCCTCCTCAGACAGCCATTTTGCTTTTTAGCATTTCTTTTCCATGGGGAGGGTCTTGTGCCCTGACTCCTGTACAATGTCACGAACCTCCATCCAGAGTTCATCAGGCACACTATCTATCAGATCTAGTCCCTTAAATCTATTTCTCACTTCCACTGTTTGATCATAAAGGATTTGATTTAGGTCATATCTGAATGGTCCAGTGGCTTTCCCTACTTTCTTCAATTTAAGTCTGATTTTCGCAATAAGGAGTTCATGATCTGAGTCACAGTCAGCTCCTGGTCTTGTTTTTGCTAACTGTATACAGCTTCTCCATCTTTAGTTGCAAAGAATATAATCAGTCTGATTTCGGTGTTGACCATCTGGTGATGTCCATGTGTAGAGTCTTCTCTTGTGTTGTTGGAAGAAGATGCTTACTATGACCAGTGCATTCTCTTGACAAATCTCTATTAGCCTTTGCCCTGCTTCATTCTGTGCTCCAAGGCCAAATTTGCTGTTACTCCAGGTGTTTCTTGACTTCCTACTTTTGCATTCCCGTCCCCTATAATGAAAAGTACATCTTTTTTGTGTGTTAGTTCTAAAAGGTCTTGTAGTTCTTCATAGAACCGCTCAACTTAGGCTTCTTCAGCGTTACTGGTTGGGGTATAGGCCTGGATTACTCTAATATTAAATGGTTTTCCTTGGACACGAACAGAAACCATTCTGTCATTTTTAAGATGGCATCCAAGTACTGCATTTTGGACTCTTTTGTTGACCATGATGGCTACTCCATTTCTTCTAAGGGATTCCTGCCCACAGGAGTAGATATAATGGTCATCTGAGTTAAATTCACCCATTCCAGTCCATTTTCATTCACTGATTCCTAGAATGTCTATGTTCACTCTTGCCATCTCCTGTTTGACCACTTCCAATTTGCCTTGATTCATGGACCTAACAATCCAGATTCCTATGCAATATTGCTCTTTACTGCACGAGACCTTGCTTCTGTCACTGCCTAATTAGTAATTAATAATAATAAATAAAAATAAATAAAATGATTAGTGTGAAAGTAAAATTTCATCCAAGCAACAAATAATAAAGGAACCCTAATGGCTATACTAATAGTAGACAAATAAGTCTTTTAATCAAAACTTTTTTGACACAAATGACATTTAATATCATACAACCTTTTTTTTTTTAATTTGGAGGATAATTAAAGTATTGTATTGGTTTTTGACATTCATTGATATGAATAAGCCATGGGTTTAAATATGCTCCCCATCCTGATCCCCCCTCAGAATTAAAGTCTGGCTGAAGGAAACACAATTCTCAGCTTTTTGGCTGTGCAGTTTTCCCAGTCAGTAGCACAAATTCCAGGATTTTAAAATAAGTGCTCCTTGTACACCACCTCAACTTTCAAACTACATTTATAATTTCCTACTTCGCCTAGTCCTGAATATCGGAGGCTTACTTACTGTTAGGTACAAATATATGAAGGAATTCATGTTTCTATAAATTGTTGACATCAACTGATAATCCTTCTTTGCTTTTAGAACAAAACATGGAGGGAGGGAAGAAGATGGCAGAGGAATAGGATGCTGAGACCACTTTTTCCCAAGAATTCATCAAAAGAACATTGGAACAGTGAGTATATTACACAAAACAGCTTCTGAATGCTAGCAGAGGACATCAGGCACCCAGAAAAGCAGCCCATTGTCTTCCAAAGATGTGGGAAAAAACATAAAAGATAAAAAGAGAGACAAAAGAGCTAGCGGCAGAGCTCAGTCCCGGGAAGGGAGGCATAAAAAAGAGAAGTTTCTCAACACTAGGAAACACTCTCACTTGTGAGTCTGTGGCGAGCCTTGGAACCTCAGAGGGCAACATAACCAGGAAGAAAAAGAAAGAAATAATCAAAACCCACAGATTACTCGCCCAATGGTAACTCCCAGCGGAGAAGCAGCACAGATGCCCGCATCTGCCATTAGCAAGTGGGGGCTGGGCAGGGAGGTGTAGGCTGCATTGAGAACCCGGCCTCTGGTCCTCAGGGCCTAAGGGCAATCTGAAAGAGCTAACTGGAGATAGCAAAGCAGACTGTGGGGTAGCTACCACGCGAAAAGGTGAAAAGCCCTAAGCTAAGACTCCACCAGACCCTCTCACAGAACAAAGGACTGAGCAGAAATATAGTCGGCTGCAGAGGCCCAGCCCCCACAGAGACAGGCAGGGGAGGGCAGGCAGAGCCAGAAGGGGCAATTGCGGCCCCAGAAAGGCATCGGATACCAAACTGCAGGCAGGCTTCATTGCTGGTCAGGACTTCTTGGGTTTCTGGCTGGTCTACATACGCCTGAGAAGGTGCACTGGCTGTATGCCCAGAACACCCAGCAGCAGGGACCACGGAGGTTATAAGTCGCAGCGATCGCACTGGCCAAACACCTGGTCACATGAGTTGTTCAGACCGGGGAAGGGCACAAAACGCAGGCTCAACCAAGTCTGTGCCTTTGTGGAGTACGCAAGTACCTGAACCCGAGTGGCTCAGACCAGAGATGTGCGTCCAACCCAGCACCTCTGTGGGGGAGGGTGAGGGTGGTATCATTTGGGAGAATGGCACTGAAACATGTATATGATCATATGTGAAACAAATCGCCAGTCCACTTTCGATGCATGATGTAGGATACTCGGGGCTGGTGTATTGGCATGAACCAGAGGGATGGCATGGGAAGGGAGGTGGTAGGAGGTTCAAGATGGGGAACACATGTGCACCTGGGGCAGATTCTTGTCAATGTATGGCGAGACCAATACAATAATATAATTAGCCTCCAATTAAAAGAAATAAAGTTTAAAAATATCAAAAACATAAAAAAAAAATGGCAGTCAAATGGAGTGAGAAATACCTATATCTAGAGTCTGAATTTATTCTGTCTCTTTTAGCTCTGAATTTGAAGTTTTTGCTTTATGGTTTGCAGATTTTACTTGACAAACGCACCGGTACATATTTTACTTGACATGTACACTGTGATGCATTTCTTGTCACTTGCCCAAGTTGGCCAAACACTGACTTTCATTTTTCAATTTAAGAAACAATTTGAAATTGGAGAACAATAACTTTACAATGTTTGTTACTTTCTGCTGTACCACAGTGCAAATTGGCTATCAGTATATATACAGGAGCCTCCCTTTTAAGCAGCCCTCCCATCTGCTCTTGAACCTACTCTGCTACCCGACAATTCACTCGTCTAGGGCACCTCAGAGCCATGAGGAGGAGCTTCTCACCAGCTAACTACTTCATACTTGGTATTGTACATATGTCAGGGCATCTGGCTCAAACCGTCCCACTCTCTACTTACACTTCTCTGTCTAAGTCGGTTCTTTACCTCTGCATTTCCTTTTCCACGCTTCAGAGAGATTCTTCAGAGACAGCTTTCTAGATTCCATATATGTGCATTAATTTACAATGTTGGACTTTCTTTTTCTGAATTACTTGACTCTATATAATAGGCTCCAAATACATCCATATCTCTAGAAATAATCCAAGTTTTTCCTTTTTCTGGATGAGAAATGTTCCATCCTGTGGATGAACCAAAACTTCTTTATCCATTCTTCAGTAGATGGACACCTAGATTGTTACATAATTTGTTTAATGTTAATGGTATTGCAGTGGATACTGGGATACACGTGCTTATTTTTTTTCCAATGGTGGCTTCTTCTGTATATATGTCAAAGAGTGGGATTTTGGGCATGTGGTACTTTTATTAATAATTTTCTAAAGAACATTCATATTCTGCTCTATCTCAGTGGGAGCTGATGAGTGACAAAAGAGTCTGACACAACTGAACGACTGAACTGAACTGAACTGAATTGAAAAACAACGTAGAGTGTTCCCTTTGCTTCACATCATGTCCTTCATTCATTGTTTTCATGTTTATCTCTGTGTGTCTATATATATATATATATGTTGTTAATTTATATTATAAATATTTAAAATGTTATATTTATATTATAAATATGTATATAATTTAAATTACATTTTACATATTTTATTTTATTTATATATTTTAATTATATTTGTATTGCATTTTAAAATTTATATATATTTATTATATATATATATATATATGCACATACACACAAACATATTTCCTTCATTAGTTGGTTACACCAGGCCTTAAATGCTGCATATGGAGTCTAGTTCCATGACCAGGGATCAAATATGGAACCCCTGATTTGGAATCATGGTGTCTTAGCCATTGGACCACCAAGGAAGAGCCCTACTGTCGATTTCTATGATGATCACCACAGAGAATAGTGTGAAATGATACCTCATTGTTGTTTGGATTTTTATGCCTTTACTATGTTGAGGTAATTTTTGCTGTGCTCAGTTTCTGGAACCATTGTTTATCACACATGTTTGTTGAAGTTTATCAAAGGTGTTGTTGTTGTTTTTTTGGCATCTATTGAGGTGATCACTAAAAAGAGGTGGCAAAAATACACGGAAGAACTGTACAAAAAGATCTTCACGACCAAGTTAATCACGAAGATGTGATCAATTACCTAGAGAAAGATTTCCTGGAATGTGTATTCAAGTTGTCCTTAGAAAGCATCACTACGAACAAAGTTAGTGGAGGTGATGGAATTCCAGTTGAGCTGTTTCAAATCCTGAAAGATGATGCTGTGAAAGTGCTGCACTCAATATGCCAGCAAATTTGGAAAACTCAGCTGTGGCCACAGGACTGGAAAAGATCAGTTTTCATTCCAATCCCAAAGAAAGGCAATACCAAGGAATGCTTGAACTACCGCACAATTGTACTCATCTCATATGCTAGTAAAGTTCTCCAAAATTCTCCAAGCCAGCCTTCAGCAATATGTGAACCGTGAACTTCCAGATGGTCAAGCTGGTTTTAGAAAAGGCAGAGGAACGAGAGATCAAATTGCCAACATCCGCTGGATCATGGAAAAAGTAAGGGAGTTCTAGAAAAACATATATTTCTGCTTTATTGACTATGTCAAAGTCTGACTGTGTGGATCACAATGAATTGTGGAAAATTCTGAAAGAGATGGGAATACCAGACCACCTGACTTGCCTCTTGAGAAACCTATATGCAGGTAAGGAAGAAACCGTTAGAACTGGACATGGAACAACAGACTGGTTCCAAATAGGAAAAGGAGTACATTAAGACAGTATACTCTCACCCTGCTTATTTAACTTATATGTAGAGTACATCATGAGGAACGCTGGAATGTAGAACCAGAAGCGGGAATCAAGGTTGCTGGGAGAAATATCAATAACCTCAGATATGCAGATGACACCACCCTCATGGCAGAAAATGAAGAGTAACTATAAAACCTCTTGAGGAAAGTGTAAGAGGAGAGTGAAAAAATTTTCTTAAAGCTAAACAATCAGAAAACTAAGATCATGGCATCTGATCCCATCACTTCATGGCAAATTGATGGGGAAACAGTGGAAACAGTGTGAGAGTTTTTTGAGGGCTCCAGAATCACTGGAGATGCTGATTGCAGCCACGAAATTAAAAGACGCTTACTCCTTGGCTGAAAAGTTACCACCAACCTAGATAGCATATTGAAAGAGTAGAGATATTACTTTGCCAACAAAGGTCCATCGAATCAAGGCTATGGTTTTTCCAGTGGTCATGTACAGATATGAGAGTTGGAGTGTGAAGAAAGCTGATCGCCAAAGAATTGATGCTTTTGAAATGTGGTGTAGGAGAAAACTCTTGAGAGTCCCTTGGACTACAAGATGATCCAATCAGTCTATAATAAAGGAGATCAGTCCTGGGTGTTTATTGGAAGGACTGGTGGTAAAGCTGAAACTCCGATATTTGGCCACCTCATGCAAAGAGTTGACTCACTGGGAATGACTTTGATGCTGGGAGAGATTGGGGTAGTAGGAGAAGGGGACGACAGAGGATTAGATGGCAGGATGGCATCACCGACTGGATGGACATGAGTTTGAGTGAACTCCGGGAGTTGGTGATGGACAGGGAGGCCTGGCGTGCTGTGATTCATGGGGTCGCAAAGAGTCAGACAGACTGAGAGACTGAACTGAACTGAACTGACCTGAACTGAGGTCATCATATGGTTTTAATCCTGAAATTTGTTATGCTGTATCTCATGGTTTGATACGCATCTACTGGAGAATGTCTTCATTTCTGGGGAAAACCTCACATATTAAAACAGTTCGATACTTTTAATGTGTTGTTGGATTCTTCTTGGGATTATTTTATTGAGGATGTTTGCCTCTATGTTTATCTATATGATACTGGTCTATAATTTTCCTTCTCTGTGTTAACTTTGTCTTTGCTATTAGGTGATACTGTACTCGTAGGATGAGTTTGTGGGTTTTCCTACCGTTGTAGTATTTTGGAAAAGTTTAAGAAGCCCATATGTTAACATTTAATTTAATGGTTCATAAAACATCTGTGACATCATGTGTCGTTGAATGTTGTTAGCTGACAGGTTTTCCATAGCAGTTTCAATATTAGGGGTTGTAATGTTGTGTTCATATTTTCTGCTTCCTCTTAGTTGAGTTCCTAAGAAGTAGTCTGTGGCTTCCGTATTCTACATTTTATTGGCTTAAAGTTCTTTCTTGTAATCTATCATGATCCTTTGATATTTCTGTGCTGTTGGTTATAATGTCTCCTTTCTTATGTATAACTTTATTGATTTGTGTGGTCTCCCTCTTTTGTTGATGAATCTGGCTCAAGCTTTATGTATTTTCTTTATTCTCTCCGAGAGCCTCCTTTTAGTAGTATTGATCTTTGCTACTATTTTCATCTTTTTTTTATCCTGTTCTATTCTCCAATACTTTGGCCACCTCATGAGACGAGTTGACTCACTGGAAAAGACTCTGATGCTGGGAAAGGTTGGGGGCGGGAGGAGAAGGGGACGACGGAGAATGAGATGGCTGGATGGCATCACCGACTCTGTGGACATGAGTTTGAGTGTACTCCGGGAGTTGGTGATGGACAGGGAGGCCTGGCGTGCTGTGATTCATGGGGTCGCGGAGAGTCGGACACGACTGAGCGACTGAACTGAACTGAACTGATTCTCTATGTTTTCTTTTTTTCCCAAAGTCAATTTTTGATTTTGTGTTTATTCTTCTTTCTCTAATTGCTTTAGTTGTAAGTTTAGTTAGTGTTTTATCCTGTTTATTGGGTTTTATGCAATCACAAATTCATTGTCATTAGTTTTTATGAGTATATACTTCATGGGAAATAGATGGGGAAACAGTGGATACAGTGTCAGACTTTATGATTTTGGGCTCCAAAATCACTGCAGGTGCTGATTTCAGCCATGAAATTAAAAGACGCTTACTCCTTGGAAGGAAAGCTATGACCAACCTAGATAGCATAAGAAAAAGCAGAGACATTACTTTGCCGACAAAGGCCCGTCTTGTCAGCCTATGGTTTTTCCAGTGGTTATGTACAGATGTGAGAGTTGGACTGTAAAGAAAGCTGATCGCTGAAGAATTGATGCTATTGAATTGTGGTTTTGGAGAAGACTCTTGAGAATCCCTTGGATGGATGGAGATCCAACCAGTCCATTCTAAAGGAGATCAGTCCTGGGTGTTCATTGGAAGGACTGATCCTAAAGCTGAAACTCCAATACTTTGGCCAACTCATGCTAAGTGTTGACTCACTGAAAAAGACTCTGATGCTGGAGATTGGGGATAGAAGGAGAAGGGGAAGGCAGGGAAATAGATGGCTGGATGGCATCACAGACTCTATGTATGTGAGTTTGAGTGAACTCTGTGAGTTGGTGATGGTCAGGGAGTCCTGAGGTGCTCTGATTCATGAGGTCGTAATGAGTCCTACACGACTGACGGACTGAGCTGAACTGATACACACACACACACACACACACACACACACACATTTATTTTTTGTCTCTGATTTTTACATTGATTTCTTGACCATGAAGAGGTGTGTAGATGAGCCTCAATATATTCATGCTTTCAGTTTTTTCTTTGTTATTTATGCTTTTATTTGTTTTTATTTTTTTGTTTTTTCTCCCCCACCCGTGAATGACATGTAAATTATAACACTGTGGTAAAAAAAAAAAAAATGATAAGGCATGATACAATTTTGTTTATCTTACATTTATCAAGTCCTGATTAGTGATCCAGTTTGTGATTTATTCAGAAATATTTCATTTGACCTTGCGAAGAAACTACATTCTTCTGATTTTGGGTGAAATCTACTTCAGTATCAATTGAATTGTCAGGTCTGCTTGTTATTTCAAGTTTGGTTTCTTTTATCACTTCATTTAAAACTTGGAAGATAATTGTTTTCCAATGTCGTTCTGGCTATGCTGTACAAATTCATGGAGCAGGCTACAGTACACGTACGGCAGTTATTGTGCTATCATCCATTTCTTGTTGTTGTTTGGTTGTTCCATGCCCTTTTGAAATGTTTCTTGCATGATCTCCATTTATTTTCAGAGAGGTTTGATCATCTTTACTATCGTTACTCTCAATCATTTTTCTGCGACAACTTCTATTTCCTCTTTAATTATGTGTTATGTGGTTTTACCTTGTTTCTTTGCCTGCAAAATGCTTTACTGTGTTCAGATTTGCTTAGCTTACTATGTAACTAGTCTTTTCTGCCCGGGGTGCAGGATGGTAGTACTTGCTTCCAGTCTGTATCGTGAGTGAATAAGTTTGGTACAGTGGTTTGTGTGTCTTTGGAGGAGGAGGTTCTGGCAACTACATTCTTGTAGCAACAGGTGATGCTTCTCTCTCTCATGGTAGAACCGTGTCAGAGGGGTCTTTTTCAGGTGTGTATGGGATTAGTGGACTTTAGACAGTCCATCTGGGGATGATTTGGCTTGTGTTTCTGTCTTGCATTTTGTGTGGTGTGAGGCAGCAGCTCTGGATAGTATAGGCTTTTTGGTGGAATGGTTCTTCATTTTAGATGGAGGCCTTCACAGAGAATCTCACCAATTAATATTCATTGGAGCCAGGAATTCTCTGGTGGTCTATGATACAGTGCTGAAGCCCTAGGTGATCAGGCCCAACTTCCAGTCAGAGAACCAAGATCACATAGTAAAATCTTAGACAGAAGGAACAAAGGAAGACAGACAAATGGTAAGAAATCAAAATCAAACCACAAGTGAAATAATAGAAGCAGTAATGACAGTAGGGAAGAACTGACAGTAATGACAGTAGGGAAGAGAACCTAACAAATAACTTGTAAGACATAAAACAACACCAGAGCAGAGTGACACATGAAGAATAAAGGCTAAAACTCTGACAAAAACGATAAGGCTTTTCCACAGAACAAGAGAAAATCACAGTTAATATGGAAATATATATTTATTAAAACCAAAATGATAAGAAAAACCATCAACAAAAGGCACAGAAAGCAAGAAACTAAAGTACACAATATAGACATACAAAAAATATATAGGATATAAACAATCTTAAAACACCAAGTAAGCAAGAATAATAAGAATGCTTTCAAGTAAGACAAAGAGTGAACGACCAATTGGCATAGCAGAACATCAGAAGTACAATGAATGTTACCTCGGGTCCCTGCTGTCAGGGTTCTGGTCCTGAACATGAGCCACAGCACAAATCCACCTCTCTAGAAAACTCGCCCAAATGTGGGCAGAACTTAACTCTGGATCTTCAGTAAGGACAGGTCAGACTCTAAACTGGGATAACTCCTGTTGGTTCTGAGAGTTTCAAGAGCCTGGGTATTTTCATTCATTGGAAATCTATTGTTCTTTTTTATCCCATAGAGAAAGCATCTGCAGAGTTGATTGCATGAATTTAATCTGCAGCTTGCTCAGCTGGTGGGAAAGTTTTCAATCCTTTTCCTTCATTTCCCTGATCCTGAGTCTCAGATGTAGTTTGATAACAACCTCTCCGTGTGGTCACCAGAGAAGGCTGCCCCCAAGCCCCTTGTGGAACACTTGGGCCTGCCTTGGTGAGCACAGGAGCAAGAGGTACAGCTGCTGGGACTTTAGAAACCCTGGTGGTATCAGTTTTTCGGAGAAGCCAGCGACCATGGGCAATAAAATCATGGCGCTAATGGGATAGGTTTCTAGCCTGTGGTGGCAGAAGCATGCATGATAGTTCTAGCTAGTCTTTTTCTATTGCCTGATAGTAAGTCTTAGCATGTGGCACGAGGGGGAAATTTAATGCTGTCACCACCTCCTCTGTGTGACTGAGCCCTAAGTTCCCACTTCTTTGTCAGTTTGGGATTTTTCAAAATGCATTCCTTTCTACACAATTTGTCATCCCAGATGCATACCTCCATCTCCACAGTCAAAAGCACTTCCCTCCCAGGTTGTCTTTCTAACCCATGTTTGATCTTCCAAGCCCTTTTACACTAGTTGACCTGCACTGCCATATGGGGCATGCAGGACCACACCACACATTCTCTGTTCGATTTTCACTCTAGGCAAACTATATTTCATCAACTTCATCACGTTGCTTCCTTTCAGTCAAAATTAAATTAAGTTTAGTGAGGTGAGTTGCCTGGATCCTCAATCTACTCCCTGCTTCTGCATCTCTCACCCCAAGACACAGGCTTGGTTCTATTCCTCTCGTCCTCCTCCCATCTTCCCTCTATTCTTCCAGTTATGTCTAGTTTCCATATAGACCTCACTGTTGAGCAAGGTCTTCTGCTAATATCCATTTGATGCTCTGGAGGAAGTGTTTCCTTTATAGAAGGATTATTTGTGATGCCTCCATGGAGAGAGTTGCACTCAATGTCCTCTTATTTTCTGCGAAATCAGAAATTCTGATCTTATTTCTAGGCTAGCTCTGTAATTCCTTTATGCATGCCGGTGAAACAACAAACTTTAGTTGACATGAATTAATCAGTTTGACGGGAGGTTATATACATATACATGCAATTGGTACATCATTGATTTTGAACATGCAAATAAACAGATTTGCTTTTCCTGAAATGTCTGCTAATGAGCAATTGCAATCTTCATAAGGAACTATAGTTCTTTCCAGAATGAGAGGTGGTACAGGAATTGGGCTCAAAAGTCAGTCCCTGAAAATATCTAGCTATTTGTCAAACTGTGCTGACATTTTCCCAGAACACGGATTCCTTATTTCAGCTCTGGAAACTTAACTGTTTTAACTGGGTGTCAAAGGTCAGAGAGTGGCATGGGCATAATTTAATTCTTGTATGGGAAGATGGCAAGGGCCCAGGAATGTAACAATTTGTAGATGTCAGCTTGAAAGAGAGGGAGCCAGAGAATAAAAGGGCGGAACAAAACAAAGCAAAAGAGGGAGGTGTAGTTAGTCACTTAATCTTAATGTAAACCTGAATTGGAGTTTGGATCATAGAAAAAGCAAGGCAATTTCATAAATTATTTACATCTACTTTATTGTCTCTGTTACATAGACAGACTGCTTGTGAAAATGAGGTCTTTCAGTTGTTTCTGACTCTTTGTGACACCATGGACTGATCAAAACTGGGTCTGCTCAATTGTAGGCAGATGGTTTAGCATCTGAGCCACCAGGGAAGCTCTTCGACTGTGTCAGTCACAACAAATTGTGGGACTTTCTTAAAGAGATAAGAATATAGGACCACCCTCCCGGTTTCCTGGGAAATGTGCATGCAGGTGAAGACACAACAGTTGGAATTGGACAAGGAACAATGAACTGGTACATAATAGGGAAGGAAATACATCAAGGCTATATATTGTCACCCAGCTCATTTGACTTCTGTGCAGAGTGCATCATGGAAAGTAATTTGCTGAAAGAATCTGAAGTTGGAAGCACAATTACTGTGAGAAGAATGATTAACCTCAGTTATAAGATGACAGCACAAAAATGGGTAAAATATACCAGGAAGTAAAGATCGTTCTGATGAAGGTGAAAGGAGAGAGTGGAAAAGCTGGATTAAAACACAATATAAAGACAAACACACAAAAAAAATAAGCTCATGGAATTTGGCCCCATCATTTTGAGATATATTGATGGGATACAATTGGATTAGTGACAGGTTTCTCTTTCTTGACCCCCGATATCACTGCCGAATTGACTGCAGCCATGAAATCTAAAGGAACTTGCACCTTGATGAAAAGCTGTGACCAATCTAGACACCATGTGAAAAAGCTGAGAGATTACTGAAAAAGACCTGACTAGTCAAAGTTGATTTTCAGGAAGAACGAGTGGAGGAATGAGCAGAACCACATGAACTGAGTGCCATAATATTGATGTTTTTCAACAACGCCTGGAGAAGATGTGTGAGAGTTCCGTGGTGAGCGTGGAGTTCAAACTGGAAAAGCGTGAATGAAATCATCTCTGACTGTCTGAGAAGGACCGATGCTGAACATGAAGAGCCAATATATCAGCCACATGAGGCCTAGAGCAAAATCACTGGGAAGAAACCGATGCTGGGAAAGATTGGGCACAGGACAAGAAGGGAACGGCAGCGGGCGAGATGGCCGCAAAGCATCATGGATTTGAGAAAGCTCTCGGAGATTTGAAGGGCAGGCGAGCCCCGGGTTCTTGCTGTACACGGAGTCACAAAGAGTCAGACAAGACTGAGTGACTGAACTACATCAAAATATTAGTCTTGGCAGTGCTGGGAGATAGTTCAGATAGCATGTTAAGCCTGTCATTGTACCTGGGATGATAAGTGATATTCAGGACAATTAGAAAGAACAAAGCTCTTGTCAGTTCCCTTCTTTTCCTCCCTCACATTTTACTTCTCACAATGTTTTTCGAGAGCTTCCCAGAAAAGGAGAACTCCTGCGGAGTCATATGGTATCCTGGGACAGAAACCTTACCGCATCAGCCACTTGGATCTACAATCTTGGTCTTAGGCAGAAGCAGGTATTGTCTGTGAGTGTCTGCTAGAACTGCCCATCTTCTGATGTGTTAACAGGCTGATATTTGATCTTAAGGATGAGGTGAGAGTTAAGCACACTTATATCTTCTCAATCAAACTCTGTAATCCTGGGAGAAGCATCTCTGACTTGTGTATTCTAGTTACCCTTAGGAAAGCTTACAAGGGGTTACATTACTAAGCAAGGATGTAGGTAGGAGACTGGTTTCATTTAAACTTTGCTACTTGCCTTCTCTGTACATAGACCATTCCTCTTTTAATGTCACAGTTTTTGTCTTCAGATGAGGGTTGAGAATTGTGGAACTGTGTGAATGCATGTGAAGTCCCATGAAACTGAAGACAGGGAGTACACAGTTTTCCTCTTTGAATCAGATCTCAAGACTATTGCCTTAATCGATTTGCACTATCAGTGCATCTCAAATATTCATACATTCTTTTCATTTATTTATTTATTTATTTTAATTGGAGGCTACTTACTCTGCATTATTGTATTGGTTTTGGCATACATTGACATGAATCTGCCCTGGCTGCACATGTGTTCCCCATCTTGAACCCCAATCCCACCTCCCTCCCCATCCAATTCCTCTGGTTTATCCCAATACACCAGCCCTGAGCATCCTGTATCATGCATCGAACCTGGACTGGAGATTCGTTGCACATATGATCATATACATGTTTCAGTGCCATTATATGATGATTGCCACACAGAGCTGAAACTAGAATTCCTGTATAGTCATCATCTTATCAGTGTGGTAGGGCTTGGATATTGAAGATTTTATCTACGAAGTATGTAGGCCATGTAATCACTTCCTTCTATTTAATTGTCTATTTTAACTGATACCCTTGTGAAGGAGGAAGGCCACTTCTACCATGTGAGAACAGAATTACAGATTTCATCATTAGTTTCTTTGATCCCTAAGAACGTTATTCATATTGGTGAGTGTGCCACCTCCTATAGGAAGATAGTATCCTATTATACGAAGGCCTGGTTGAAACTCCACGCATCTACTTAGCTTCTCTGGTATTGCCAAATTAGTAGGTGGGTGTTTTTGTTATTGTCAGACATCACAGACTTCTAAGGCCCCTCTCAACTTTTGGTGGGCTTATTTTGACAGTGCCATAGATTTTAAGTATCTTAGGATGGAGTAGCTTGGTTATTTGGAGAAGGAAATGGCAACCCACTCCAGTGTTCTTGCCTGGAGAATCCCAGGGACGGGGGAGCCAGGTGGACTTCCGTCTATGGGGTCACACAGAGTCAGATACGACTGAAATGACTTAGCAGCAACAGCAGCAGCTTGGTTATTATCGAAATGCTTTCAATCCCTGAGACTCATCCATTTTTCTTGTACTGTGAAGTACTAAAGCAGACTTTTGAATGGACATTTTAGTTTGTGCCTCTTTATACTATTGAATTAGCCGTTTCTTCAGCCAAAATCTCTAACATAAAAGTCCAAAAGAGAACCCAGACGTACACTCACAATCACATTCTTAATCTGATACACACACACACACACACACACACACACAAAGAGAGTCACAATCTTACATGCCCAAAACACAATTTTGAAAGGAAAAGAAAACCGAAGGACTCACTGAAGGACACCTATGAAATGCACAGAGTTCTCTGTACTCTGTTTCTAGGCCTAATGTTGGAAGTTATTTTGTAGTTAAATGATTTCACTCTAGTGACATTTTAAATCAGAATGTTTCAAAAGATAGAACATTGATCTACATCACATGGGATCTTAGAATATTTTGCATGAAAAACTATTGTGTGATTTAATGAAAATAAAGTTGTAGTGTAACAATATTGAAGTCATATTGACCTCTTTAGGCCCTTCAGTGACACATTTGCTTGCTATACTTTAAGCATCCAATTTCATCCCCTGACCTTCTCCCATCAATTTTTCTACTTTTTGCCCCAATATTCTGTATTTACCTCTCTTAATTTTTTGCTTTCAGTTTTACAATTTTAGGCACCAATTATAAAGTAAATACATAAAGGAAAGAAAATTGAATTCATGTACAATGCTTCCCTAAGGTATTGAGCTATTTTCTCTATAAGCTTTAGAGAATGACAGGTACTGATATTTTAAAGCCATATGGGAATTGATAACAAAGGTAATGGACCATGTAACCAGGTTTCCCTTGGTAGGACAATTGAAGTACAGGTTAATGCAGTTAGTACAGGTTAGTACTGTTTTTGTTTCAGGAAGGAACAAAAACAGTAGCTTTTCAACATGGTATATTGAATGTCCTTCTCCATGTCTTTTCCAAGTTATCACAGAGGACTAAGTGGATTATTCCTGTTCTTTTTGAGAAGGATCTGCCACTCAAAGCAGAACACGAAAAGAAGGTAAAAGGGACTGAGAATGAATAATCAGTACAAGGCAATGAAATAGCAAGTGGAATCACCTTTAAGGTGATATTGCTCAAAGGATGCAAATTTGACAACATCGTCAGTCAGTTAGTCAGTTCAGTCGTTCATTCTTTTCTGACACTTTGCGACCCCATGAATCACAGCATAACATGCCTCCCTGTCCATCACCAACACGTGGAGTTCACACAAACTCAACTCTATCCAGTCGGTGATGCCATCCAGCCATCTCATTCTCTGTCTTCCCCTTCTCCTCCTGCCCCAAATCCCTCCCAGCATCAGAGTCTTTTCCAATGAGTCAACACTTCGCATAAGGTGGCCAAAGTACTGGAGTTTCAGCTTCAGCACCAATCATTCCAAGGAACACTCAGAACTGATCTCCCTTAGAATGAACTGGTTGGAACTCCTTGCAATCCAAGGGACTCTCAAGAGTCTTCTCCAACACCACAGTTCAAAAGCATCAATTCTTCGGCGATCAGCTTTCTTCACAGTCCTACTCTCACATCCATACATGACCACTGGAAAAACCATAGCCTTGACTAGCCAGACCTTGGTTGGTAAAGTAATGTCTCTGCTTTTTATGTGCTATCTAGGTTCATCATAACTTTCCTTCCAAGGAGTAAGTGTCTTTTAGTTTCATTAAAACCCTGAAATCTAAAACAAGAACATTGAACTTTGGGCTTGAAATCATAACTATGGACACCAGTTTCAATAACATTTAGCATTGCTTCAAAATGCTCACCTCTCTAAACATGGCATTCACACTTACATTGAATGTAATTTTTCAGTGAAAGAAAAAGTATGTTTATGGACCACTCCCTTATCTACACAGATATTCCACAGATTTCACTGTTCATTAGCTACAAGAATTAAAGTGGTCAACTCAATTTGGTGTTGTCCTATGTGGGTAACCATCCCATAACAGGGATCTGACTTGATCTTGCCACCATCATCTAAAGGAATGACCCCAAATTAGAGATTTCAAAGATTTCTATGTAATGTTCATGATATCTGGATAGTCCAACAAGACACTTTGTTCAGAGTATTTCATTGTGAAATATATTTGGGATCAACCATTGATATTGGTCCCTGCTTACTCCATGACTTTTCGAGATTATTAAAATTAATGATTCTTTTTTTATATACGTGTCTCCAAAACTACTATTGCATTTTAGGGCACTGGGGCCTGAAACTACATGCTTAAAATGGGTTCTTATAGACTGTAAATTTCATGAGAGCAGCAGTCTTATTATAATTTAAATTCCCACATTTAACATTCATGTAAATATAATAAATATTTATCAACTTGGAAACAGTAATCACTGAAGAGGAAAGGCCAATTATGATAATACTGAAGGTTATAGGAATATGTTGAGTAATGTATATAGCATTTGATTGGTTATGGCACTTCTTTATTGATAACTTAGAAAGTACTTAAAATGTACCATATGCAGGCTCTAATTTTAGCTGATGTGAAAGATACATAAAGAGAGTAGGCCGAAAACCCACGGAAGTCCTGATATCTGGGCTCAACTTGGTAGGAGAGCAAACGGCAGTTCCTTCCAACCCCAAGAAAAAGTTGAGACAAAATTGTGAGAAGGGGCTTAGCATGGCTGAAATTAGGTTGAGAGATTGTAGCTCTGGACGCACAGTATAAGAGAAAGATAATGAAATTATTAAGGAAAAAAGATACCATGTCTTCACAGAACTTGTTAATCACACTGATGTGCTACAATCACCACAAGGAATTTATTCTGTCTCTGTGGGAACCGATAAGCAACATCGAAACATGCATTAGGAAATATAGGGTGGAATCCTGGTGTCAGCAAATAAAGGCGTGCCTTAAGGACAGCATCTTCCCTGGTGGCTCAGACAGTAAAGCCTCTGCTTGCAATGTGGGAGATTCGGGTTCAATCCCTGGGTCGGGAAAGTCCCTGAAGAAGGAAATGGCAACCCCCTCCAGTATCCTTGCCTGGAGAATCCCATGGATGGAGGAGCATGGTAAGCTACAGTACACAGGTGTCGCAAAGCGTCCGACACGACTGAGCTACTTCACTTTCGCTTTCACTTAAGGACAGCAGAACAAAATTGTCCCTATACATTATCACTTGTAAAATACATATCTTGTGCTGACCATGGGCCAGTCACTGATTATGTCATGTTATCTTTGGTGTCACAGTGACAGTACAGTGGTGATCATGATTTTGATGATCATGATTTTATATTTTCAAGTACATAATGAATTTCTATACTGAAGATAACCTGCTGTCTACCCTTTTAAGACTCTACCAGTATCAAATAGAATATAACGTAACTGTGAATACACTAAGGTAAAAACTATGCATTTCCATTTTATTTTATTTTATTTTATTTGTATCTCTTCCTTCAGCCACATACTCCTAATGTAGACACCCGTTCATTTTAGCAGGGATGGTTGCAGAAATCACGTTACATCCGTTACCTCTTTTCCTTTTGTTCTCGTTTTCTTGCTTACAAATATTAGATCAGGTGTCATTGACCTAGGATGCATAATGAATATTTTCTTTTTCTGAAGAGTTTATAAAACAGTGCAGTAAAATAGCCAGACATTAAACTAAAGGCTCACTTTTCTCTTCATTGCTTGAACAAAGAAAATGAAATTATGAAGATGAACATGTAACTTTATTGTTCAAATACAAAAATTGTAGGTATTTGTTGACATCTCCCAACAAAAATTTCAATCTTCATTAGGCTCCATAATATGACATTTATCTGATAGGTCCGTTTTAATTAGCATGGTTTTCACATAACGATCATTCTTGATGAGTTGACTCGAAAGAGAGGAGGCAGATGTATAAGTGATCTTTGGCACTGAGGGCCATAGTTGCCTCTTTTGAAGGTCACGGAAAGGACTGTCATGGGCTGACATATCACTATATCTATCTGGAAACCTAGAAGGCTCCAGTATCAGCCAAGAATAACTGCCCTGAAGTGGAGATACGATGTGGTTCTGAGAAGTCGATGTAGTTGTAGTAGGCAAGTCCTCAACGTGGCCATTTACTTAAATGTAGCTGCTATGTGAGTGCCACTTAAATACGCTCAACTGATTCAAAACAGCAGGTTGACCTCCCACAATCTGTTCTGTTTGGCTAACTGATATTGATGATGGGGAAGGTAAGTCTTGTATTAGCGAATATCTGGCTGATGTGAGGCTTTTGTATGAAAGGCACACTTAAATTGGTGGAGGCTGAAAATGTACTGTCTCCACTAGTTTCAGGAAGAAAATCAGAGTTACAATCATCTATGTTGACACTTGTTTTAGCATGCTTCTACTTGCAATCTCGAACAAATGAAGATATTGCAGACAGGTTGTTAATCCCAAATCTTCTTTCTATTCTTAGTAAAAGCTGAGGATAGCCTTTTTTGAAATTTGGATTATAGTAGATCTGTAACTAAAGTCAAAGGAAACAATTATTTAGTTTTTTTATAAACCAAGGTAAAACTCAAGAGGCAGGTCAGGTGGTCTGGGATTCCCATCTCTTTCAGAATTTTCCACAGTTTATTGTGATCCACACAGTCAAAGGCTGTGGCATAGTCAATGAAGCAGAAATAGATGTTTTTCTGGAACTCCCTTGCTTTCTCCATGATCCAGCGGATGTTGGCAATTTGATCTGGTGCCTCTGCCTTTTCTAAAACCTGCTTGAACATCTGGGAGTTCAGGGTTCACATATTGCTGAAGCCTGGCTTGGAGAATTTTGAGCATGACTTCACTAGCATGTGAGATGAGTGCAATTGTGCAGTAGTTTGAGCATTCTTTGGCATTGGCTTTCTGTGGGATTCGAATGAAGACTGACCTTTTACAGTCCTATGGCCACGGGAAGGACTGATGCTAAAGCTGAAACTGCAATACTTTGGCCTCCTCTTGCGATGAGTTGACTCACTGGAAAAGACTCTGATGCTGGGAAAGGTTGGGGGTGTGAGGAGAAGGGGACAACAGAGAATGAGATGGCTGGATGGCATTACCGACTCTGTGGACATAAATTTGAGTGAACTCCGAGAGTTGGTGATGGATAGGGAGGCTTGGTGTGCTGTTATTCATGGGGTCGTGGAGAGTCGGACACGACTGAGTGACTGAAATGAACTGAACTGAACTGAAGGTAAAACTGCCATAAAAGCTAAACTATTAAAGTTTATTCCTTCATACAGATGGCTAACAAAAACATGAAAAGATGCTCAACATCACTCATAATCAGAGAAATGCAAATCAAAACCACAATGAGGTACCATTTTGCGCCAGTCAGAATGGCTTATATTTCAAAGACTACAAGCAATAAATGCTGGAGAGGGTGTGGAGAAAAGGGAGCCCTCTTCCACTGTTGGTGGGAATGCAAACAGCACAACCACTATGGAGAACAGTGTGGAGATTCCTTCAAAAACTGCAAATAGAGCTGCCATACGACCCAGCAATCACACTCTTGGGCATACACACCGAGGAAACCAGAATTGAAAGAGACATATGTACTCCAATATTTATCGCAGCACAGTTTATAATAGCCAGGACATGGAGGTAACCTACATGTCCGTCTGCAGACGAATGGATAAGAAAGCTGTGGTGCACATGCACAATGGAGTATTACTCAGCCATTAAAAATACATTTGAATCAGTTCCAATGAGGTGGATGAAACTGGAGCCTTTTATACAGAGTAATTTAAGCCAGAAAGAAAAGGACCAATAGAGTATACTAACACAGGTATATGGAATTTAGAAAGGTGATAACGATAACCCTGTAAATGAGACAGCAAGAGAGACACAGATGTATAGAACAGTCTTTTGGACTCTGTGGGAGAGGGCGAGGGTGGGATGATTTTGGAGAATGGCATTGAAACATGTATATTATCATATGTGCAAATAATCACAAGTTCAGGTTCGATGCAAGATACAGGATGTGTGGGGCTGGTTTACTGGCATGAACCAGAGAAATGGGAATGGGAGGGTGGTGGAAGGGGGTTCAAGATGGGGACACATGTGCACCTGTGGCAGATTCATGTCAATGTATGGCAAAATCAATAAAATAATGTAAAGTAATTAGCCTCCAATTAAAATAAATAAATTTAGAAAAGAACAAAAGAGTCCAAAATGTTGTATTTGGATGCAATCTCCAATCAGAATGATCTCTGTTCATTTCCAAAACAAACCATTCAATATTACAGTAATCCAAGCCTATGCCCCAGCCAGTAACACTTAAAAAACAGAGGGTGAATGGTTCTATGAAGACCTACAAGATCATTTAGAATTAACACCTAAAGATGATGTCCTTTTCATTATAGGGGACTGGAATGCAAATGTAGGAAGTCAAAAAACAGCTGGAGTAACAGCCAAATTTGACCTTGGAGCACGGAATGCAGCAGGGCAACGACTAATAGAATTTTGCAGAGAGAACACACTGGTCATAGCAAACAATCCCTTTCAGCAACAGAAGAGAAGACTCTACACATGGACATCACCAGATGGTCAACACCGAAATCAGATTGATTGTATTCTTTGCAGCCAAAGATGGAGAAATTCTATAAAGTTAGCAAAAACAAGACCAGAGATGACTGTGACTCAGATCATAAACTCCTTATTGCCAAATCCAGACTTAAATTTAAGAAAGCAGTGAAAACCACTAAACCTTTCAGATATGACGTAAATCAAATCCCTTATGATTATACTGTGGAAATGAGAAATAGATTTAAGGGACTATATCTGATAGATAGAATGCCTGGTGAACTATGGACGAAAGTTCATGACATTTTACAGGAGACAGGAACCAAGACCATCCCCACGGAAAAGAAATGAAAAAAAGGAAAATGGCTGTCTGGAGAGGCCTTACAAATAGCTGTGAAAAGAAAAGAAGTGAAAAACAAAGGAAGAAAAAAAAAAAGAAAAGGTATAAGCATCTGAATGCAGAGTTCCAAAGAATAGCAAGGATAAATTAAAAAAAAAAAACCTTGCTCAGTGATCAATGTAAAGAAATAGAGGAAAACAACAGAATGGGAAAGACAAGAAATCTCTTCAAGAAAATTAGAGATACCAAGGGAACATTTCATGAAAAGACGACCTCGATAAAGGACAGAAATGGTATGGACCTAAGAGAAGCAGCAGATATTAAGAAGAGGTGGTAAGAATACACAGAAGAACTGTACAAAACAGATCTTCACAACCAAGATAATCATGATGGTGTGATCAAAGACCTAGAGCCAGACATCTTTGAAAATGAAGTCAAGTGAAGATGAAGTCAAGTGGGCCTTAGAAAGCATCACTACGAACAAAGCTAGTGGAGGTGACAGAATTCCAATTGAGCTATTTCAAATCCTGAAAGATGATGCTGTGAAAGGGCTGCACTCAATATGCCAGCAAATTTGGAAAAATTAGCAGTGGCCACAGGACTGGTAAAGGTCGGTCTTCATTCCAATCCCAATGAAAGGCAATGCCAAAGAATAATTTAAACGACCGCACAACTTCACTCATCTCACACACTAGTAAAGTCATGCTCAAAATACTCCAAGCCAGACTTCAGCAATACATGAACCGTGAACTTCCAGATGTTCAAGCTGGTTTTAGAAAAGTCAGAGGCACCAGAGATCAAATTGCCAACATCCTCTGGATCATGGAAAAAGCAAGAGAGTTGTAGAGAAACATCTATTTCTGCTTCATTGACTATGCGAAATCCTTTGACTGTGTGGATCACAATAAAATCTGGAAAATTCTGAAAGAGGTGGGACCTTTCAGACCACCTGCCTTGCCTCTTGAGAAACCTGTATGCAGGTCAAGTAGCAACAGTTAAAAGTGGACATGGAACAACAGACAGGTTCCAAATAGGAAAAGGAGTACATCAAGGTTATATATTGTCACCGTGCTTATTTAACTTCTATTCAGAGTACATCAATAGGAACGCTAGCTGGAAGAAGCACAGGCTGGAATCAAGATTGCCTCGAGAAATATCAATAACCTCAGATATGCACATGACATCACTCTTATGGAAGAAATCAAAGAGTATCCAAAAAGGCTTTGACGAACGTGAAAGAGGAGAATGAAAAAGTTGGCTTAAAGCCAACATTCAGAAAACTAAGATCATGTCATCTGGTCCCATTTCTTCATTGGAAATAGACGGGGATACAGTGTCAGAGTTTATTTTTTGGGCTCCAAAATCACTGCGGATGCTGATTGTAGCCATGAAATTAAAAGATGCTTACTCCTTGGGTGGAAAATTATGAGCAGCCTCGATAGCATATTAAAGAGCAGAGACATTACTTTGCCAAAAAATGTCCGTCTAGTCAAGGGTATGGCTTTTCCAGTGGTCATATATGGATGTGAGAGTTGGACTGTGAATAAAGCTGATCACCGAACAATTGATGCTTTTGAACTATGGTGTTGGAGAAGACTCTTGAGAGTCCTTTGGACTACAAGGAGATACAACCAGTCCATTCAAAAGGTGATCAGTCCTGGGTGTTCATTGGAAGGACTAATGCTGAATCTGAAGCTCCAATACTTTGGCCACCTCATGTGACGAGTTGACTCACTGGAAAATCTCTGATGCTGGGAGGGACTGAGGGCAGAAGGAGAAGGGGAAGACAGAGAATGAGATGGCTGGATGGCATCACAGACTCGATGGAGGCGGGTTTGAGTAAACTCCAGGAGTTAGTGATGGACAGGGAGGACTGGCATGCTGTGATACATGGGGTCGCAAAGAGTCGGACTCCACTGTGCGACTGAACTTAACTGAACTGAACTGAACTCTTAGCCAACCAAACTTGGTTTACTCACTTCTGTGAAATAATTTATTGTAGAACCAAGCAAGGTGTCCTAGCAGCTGGTGCTTCAAAGACCCACACTCCCCGAATACTTTCAGGGGAACGATTTTAATGAGAGTGAGGTTGGGCATGGGGTGTGTGATATAGTTTCGGGACATTCTACTACTGGCCTGTTACTGAGTATATTTGGAGTCAACATCACTGCCCATCTGGTTCCAACTACTCTGTGGTCTAGGTACTTATATTTCAGCCTTGTTGGGTATTTAGTATCTCTAAAACTGTTCACAGGATATTGCTCAGAATGCTATCTATGGCCCTTGAGGAGGAACTAAAGATCCTTGACTTTGCTTAATGGCTAAATCATGATTATTGTATATCGCTTGATTATTTTCCTTTGTTTCTGTCTTTTTTAGTTTCTTCGATTACAATTACTCTTGGAACATGAGGAAGTCTAGAATCTCCTTTTTCTCTCTCTTGGTTTTCATACTTTTCAATCTTAAGAAGGGACTTAGAACAATAAAGGAAATAAAGTGTTGGATTTAGAGCGTGGTCATATGTGATTGAGAATCCCAGTTGCAGGTTCGATTTGTATTCAGGTTCCCCAGCACTTGGAGTGTTTGAGCCAACAACAACATTGGCTCTTTCATGATGAGAAGGATTGGGAAATAATTCTGTCATCTAAGCTTGGTATCAATATTTTCTGTTATGCAAACATATCTGTCTATTTTATATAGATATTTGTATATCTATTATGTGTATATATATGTGTATGTTGCCATTAAACCTGGACAAACATTTAAAAATTGGTAGATATTTATTAAAAGGAAAGAGGGGAGAGATATAAAGGAGTCCTCATATTTTAGATGCCGCCAAAGGAACATATTTGGATGTATTTCCACTTATGTATATTCAATAACCGAATAGACTTTTGAATCATTCTACTTTTGTTTTGTTTTGTTTTTTTTCCATTGTTGCTTTGCCTAACAGGAATTAAAAGCCATTGCACATTTTTTATATACACACCCATACATACAAACATACACATATATGTGTATATGTCAAAATATAATTTTAGACAATTTTATTTAGGTGGTCAAATACTTTGCTTGCTCTCAAGATATTAAATGAACTGTTTGGGAAGCCCAGCATTACTTAATAACTTTTTGGCTGAATAATATAGCTCCTCTTGCTGAAAGGCTGTCCCTTAATCTAGCTCATCTTCCACTATTCTTTCTGTAATAGAGATGGGGTTCATACATATGAGGACATCTTGAGCCCATAAAACCGCAACTCACATTTACTTAGAGATACAGACTGGTTCCAAAAAGGAAAAGGAGTACGTCAAGGTTGTATATTTTCACCCTGCATATTTAACTTCTATGCAGAGTACATCATGAGGAACGCTGGGCTGGAAAAATCACAAGGTGAAATCAAGATTGCCAGGAGAAATATAAATAACCTCAGGTATGTAGAAGACACCACCTTTATGGCAGAAAGTGAAGAGGAACTAAAAAGCCTCTTGATGAAAGCAAAAGCAGGAGAGTGAAAAGGTTGGCTTGAAGCTCAACGTTCAGAAAACAAAGGTCATGGCATCTGGTCCCATCACTTCACGGAAAATAAACGGGAAAACAGTGTCAGATTTTGTTTTTATGGGCTCCAAAATCACTGTGTATGCTGATTGCAGCCATGAAATTAAAAGTTGCTTACTCCTTGGGAGGAAAGTTATGACCAACCTAGATAGCATATGAAAAAGCAGAGACATTACTTTACCAACCAAGGTCCGTCTAGTCAAGGCTATGGTTTTTCCCGTGGTCATGTATGGATGTGAGAGTTGGACTGTGAAGAAAGCTGATCGCCAAAGAATTGATGCTTTTGAACTGTGGTGCTGGAGAAGACTCTTGAGAGTCGCTTGGACTGCAAGGAGATCCAACCAGTCCATTCTAAAGAGATCGATCCCGGGTGTTCATTGGAAGGACTGATGCTAAAGCTGAACTCCCATACTTTGGTCACTTCATGTGAAGAGTTGACTCACTGGAAAAAACTCTGATGCTGGGAAGGGTTCGGGGCAGGAGCAGAAGGGGACGACAGAGAATGAGATGGCTGGATGGCATCACCGACTCGATGGATATCAGTTTGAGTGAACTCCGGGAGTTGGTGATGGACACGGAGGTCTGGCATTCTGTGATTCATGGGGTGGCAAAGAGTCAGACACGATTGAGCGACTGACCTGAACTGATTGTTCTAAGAAAGCTGTTGCTCTTCTCACGTTGGATACAATTTTAAACATTCAAATCATTGGGTAAAGCAGATGCACAGAGCACTGTGCATAGATCAAAAGCAGGCTCTTCTGGCTAGCTGAATTTTGAAATTATATGATGCGTACATTAAAATCACTTCTTTATAGTTCAGTGTGTACATTTTTCTTTCATCCCTTTAAAATTCTGGTACCAAATATTTCAATAGAAATCACTGATGATCAAAATTTCTCTCCCTTCAGGACACAGGGGTTCAGCTTCCTCCCCACCTCCACATCATATCTTTATTTCTTGTCCTCCTTTGAATTTTTCTAGTTGCCACATTAGAGAAAACCTAACCAGATAACATGATCAGTCTCAATATATTATGTTAATAGATTAATATATTATAGGCTGTGCATTTTGTCAACATTTTACAGAGTTGTCACAGAAGCGTGGTACAAATGCTCCAACAGGAAACTTAAAACCAGCAGTATTATATATAATGAGTAGCGATCATCTTAGAATACACTTAGAAAATAATTTCTCATCCAAAACACTGAGGGGAAAACAATGGTAAAAGAATAAAATAATTCTCAATGTTGATAGGAAAACATAGGATAAACAGTACCCTTGAATTCTCAGTAATACACAAAGTAAGATCATGGCATATGGTCCCACTGCTTCATGTGAAATAAAGGTGGAAAAAGCAGAATCAGTGACAGATTTCCTCTTTTGTGGGTCTATATTCATTGTGATGGTGATGGCAGCAATAAAATTTGAAGACAGTTGCTTCCTAGAAGAAAAGTGCTCACAAATTTAGTAAGTGTGTTAAAAAGTGAAGAGTTGACTTGACCAGAGGAAGCACATTGAGTCACATCTATGGTCTTTCCAGTAGACATGTACAGATGTGAGAACACCAAACTGCTCTGCTCGGGATGACTTATGAGTGTCCATTGGATTGCAAGGAGATCAAGATAGTCAAACGTAAAGGAAATCAACTCTGAAGATGCATTAGAATCACTGACACTGAAACTGAGTCTCCAAAGCTTTGACCACCTGAGCAAAGAACTGACTCACGAGAAAAGACCCTGATTCTTAGGAAATAATGAAATCAGGAGGACAAATGGGTTAGAGAGGAGGAGAAGGTTGTATCGTTTCACCCATTCATGGACATGATTTCGGGCAGACCCTGGGAGATGGTCAGGGGCATAGAGGCCTTGTGTGCTGCAGTCCAAGGGGTCACAAAGAGTCTGAAATGGCTTTGTGACTGAACAACAACAAGATTTCAGTTAATAAAATGGATCTTCCAGGGTTGCAGTGGGGTCTCATCATGTTAGAGGAATAGGAGCCTGAGTCCACTTTCTCCCACACAAATCCATCAAATGACAGAATGCACGTGGAACACCTTCCAGAAACCAATTTGTGACAGATGTTGATGGGCCTAGAAATCGATAAAGGAAAACCAGTCTCTTAAATAGTAGGTAAGAAAAAATAAGTAATGAAAAGGAGGAAATGTTTTTAGGGATCGGGACTCGCCCTGGAGTAAGAGTCTTAAAGGAGGAGAAATTTGAACAAAATAGGAAACCCTCTCTCATAGGTGACAGTCGGGGACGAAATACAACTAGAGAGAGGAAGAACAAAAACACAGCTTATGCCAATAAATCCAATCACTAGCCAAGAAATGACTCAGATGCTCCCGTCCACTGTCATACATGGGGCATTGAAGGCAGGTCTGGGATGTATCAAACACACTATGGTTAGAATCAGGCATTAGTGCCCTGAGGACAATGTGACGAAACTAAGGTAACACGCAAACCTAAAACATGGGGACACTGGAGACAGAAATTTTAGAAAGGACCTTTCCTGTGAGAAGGCTCTAAGGCCACATTGAACCATGGCATACTCACAGAACAGAAGATTGTGTACTAGAAAATACCAAAGGAGACCAAGCCAGTTTCCATTTAAGACCCTTTCCTCCACGGATTGAGAGAGGAACGTGTACGACTGACAGAGGCAGAAGGAAATAGGCTACTACTATCTTGGCCCCAGAGACATCCCCTACCAAGTTATAAACTGGATGACAGTTGCTAATGATGAATTCCTCACTTCATGAACAAGTTCACATAGGCCAGGAAACTGAAAACCTGGTGACAGTTAGCCTGAGGAGACACATGGCACACTTGAGACTCTGCCCTCTGGAACAGACAGCAGACTGGCTGGCTGAGACCAGAGAGTTCCAAAAGATGCAAGGCCCACCTGGGACTGTGCCTTGCCTCCAACCAGTCACCCGAGATTTTGGACTTGGGAAGAGCACAAAGTACATAACCAATTGTGGTCATGGCCCTTGCCAAACACCTGACTGCCTGATTAGCTGGGAAGTGCATGTAACACAAGGCCCACTTGGGACTGTGCCCTCATGTATCAACCCAGGAATCTGAGCAGTGTGGACCCAGAAAGTACATGTTACATTTGTCATTCAAAAGCCCGATGTGATCAATCCACCTCACACCCTCAATATCCCAACGGCATTTTTTTTCTGTCTCCCACCTCTCACCCCCAAAACACTGAACAAGCGAGCTCGAATATGGGGCTACTGCACGCTCATTTCATGATGAAAACCAGATATGAAGAGGCTTTCAAATAAAAGAAGGAAATATTAACAAAGAAATATACACAAAGCCAGAAATGACAGGTTCAACTGAATAAGTCAGCAATATATGCCCAGACTGTTCAACTGAGGAACAACAGTCACCTTTGACACGTACAAGCTTCAACAAGAGACTGTTTGTCACTATATTGACACCAAAAAGCACACAACTCCTTTGAAATTCTGCGATTTATTTCCATATGATTTCTTTAACTTTAAACTATTTTAGTCCTTTATTATACCCTAAACATTTATTCTATTAACTATTATTATCTTTCAAACAAAACACACATAAATCTATTTTTTAAAAACCTTCTAATATATGAGAGAATGAACTTAGACTCTGTTTTCCTTTTTTACACTATTTAAACAAGTCTAAATTTAGATTAAATTGCAAACATCCACTGGATCATGGAGAAAGCAAGAGAGTTTCAGAAAAACATCTATTTCTGCTTCATTGACTATGCCAAAGCCTTTGACTGTGTCGATCACAATAAACTGTGGAACATTCTGAAAGTGATGGGAATCCCAGACCACCTGACCTGCCTCTTGAGAAACCTGTATGCAGGTCAGGAAGCAACAGTTAGAACTGGACATAGAACAACAGACTGGTTCCAAATAGGAAAATGTGTACGTCAAGGTTGTATATTGTCACCTTGCTTATTTAACTTATATGCAGAGTACATCATGAGGAACTCTGGACTGGAAGAAGCACAAGCTGGAATCAAGATTGCTGGGAGAAATATCAATAACCTCAGATATGCAGATGACACTACCCTTATGGCAGAAAGTGAAGAGGAACTCAAAAGCCTCTTGATGAAAGTGAAAGAGGAGAATGAAAAGGTTGGCTTGAAGCTCAACATTCAGAAAACAAAGATCATGGCATCTGGTCCCATCACTTCATGGGAAATAGATGGAAAAACAGTGGAAACAGTGTCAGACTTTGTTTTTTTGGGCTCCAAAATCACTGCAGATGCTGATTGCAACCATGAAATTAAAAGACGCTTCCTCCTTGGAAGGAAAGCTATGACCAAACTTGATAGTATATTAAAAAGCAGAGACATTACTTTGCCAACCAAGGTCCGTCTAGTCAAGGCAATGGTTTTTCCCATGGTCATGTATGGATGTGAGAGTGGGACTGTGAAGAAGGCCGATTGCCGAAGAATCGATGCTTTTGAACTGTGGTGTTGGAGAAGACTCTTGAGAGTCCCTTGGACTGCAAGGAGATCCAACCAGTCCATTCTAAAGGAGATCAATCCTGGATGTTCATTGGAGGGACTGATGCTAGAGCTGAAACTGCAATATTTTAGCCACCTCATGCGACGAGTTGACTCACTGGAAAAGACTGATGCTGGGAAAGGTTGGGGGCGGGAGGAGAAGGGGACGACGGAGAATGAGATGGCTGGACGGCATCACCGACTCTGTGGACATGAGTTTGAGTGTACTCCGGGAGTTGCTGATGGACAAGGAGGCCTGGCGTGCTGTGATTCATGGGGTCGCAGAGAGTCGGACACGACTGAGAGACTAAACTGAACTGAACTGAAATTTTATTCTTGGTTCTTAACTTTTACTTTCCAAAAGTTGATATCAATGTTGCAACTTTAGTAACAAAGTCTTTACGATCGGATTTCACGTATGGATTCGTTTTCTGAATTGATTGCTCTCTCCCATTTTAACACTCCTCTATATTCTCCTAGGCACCTCTTTCTCCCTCCTCCCTTTTCTCTGCTGTCTGCAATTCTGTGCATCCTTTAGATTCTTTATGGATGGGGAGAGTTTTGCCACCATTAACCTGGAGTTTATCTTCTATATTGTGAGGATGTGGACTTTTGATGTTACTTCAACCTAAGAATAGAAACCCAGAGGCCAGGATGTCGATTCCAGAAATTTAGAGTAACATCGAACTCCTTACCTCAAGGAACATTAAAGGACAAGCACACACCCCAGAGTTCCCATGTCTACATGGAAAACAATCTCCACACTTGAGTCAGTAGGTTCAGTTCAAGAGAATCCACACCTATTCTCCAGTAAAACAGAAACAAAATGTTGAATATTCTAAAAGAGGGTGCACTGAGCCATACCAAACCCACAGACATCCCAAAACACAGTCCATGGACAATTCATTGCACTTCAGAGAGAAGAGACACAGATCTGCCTGCCAGCGCACAGACACAAATGATCTGAAGCATGAAACCTTGAGAAGTCACTTGTCCAATCCCACCTGCAAAGGACAGCCTTCACAATATAGTGGAGCTATAACCCTCCGGCCTGCAGACATGGGACCCAAATCACAGTAATCAAAGCAAAATGAAAAGGGAGAGAAATATGCAGCTGCTGAAGGTAAATTATGAAAACCCACAAAGGCAAAGAAAAGAAGAGGAGTTAGGAACTTTTCCTGAAAAAGAGTTCAGAATAATGAGAGTAAAGATGATCAAAATCTTGAAAGATACGTAGAGTTGCCAGTAAATACACTGGAGGACCAGAATGAGAAGAAATAAACATGCTTACCATGGATCTAGAAGAAATAAAGAACAGTCAAACAGTAATAATCAATGAAAGAATGAGATTAACAACACCCTGGAAGGAACCAACAGTAGAATAACTGAGACAGAGAAAGAACTAATTAGGTGGAGGTAGAAAGGAGGAAATAAATGAAGCCCGTTGAGGTGTGCAACATGAAAAACAACAACAAGTTAAACAGGCAAAGCTCTGACTGGGATAATGATAAATGTCCCACAATGAGAAACTTAGGTGTCTAGATGGAGAACACCAAAACAAAAAGGGGTGGGGTACTTGAGGAAGTAAAAGTGAAAACACGCTTTAATGAGTCAAGCCACAGTAATTGGGACCAGACATGGAACAATTGAATGTTCACAACTGGGAAAAGAGAGTGACAAACCTCTTGTCACTCTGCTTATGAGAACCGTAAGTAGAGTATACTATTAAAATATCAAAAGAGTAAATCACAAGCTGGCATCAAGGTTTGGGAGAAACATCAACAGCCTCAGATATGTAGATGGCAACACTGAAACAAATAGAAAGTGAAGAGGAAATAAAGAGTCTTTTGATGAGGGTGAATGAGAAGAGTGTAAAAGCATCCTGAAAACTCAGCATTCATGAGAAGAGAGATAAGAGCATCTGGTCCCATCACTACTCTGCAAACAGAAGGGGTAAACATGTGAACTTCCAGATGCTCAAATTGGTTTCAGAAAAGGCAGAGGAAAGAGATATCAAATTGCCAACATTCGATGGATCATGAAAAACGTGAGATTTCCAGAAAAACATCTCTTTCTGCTCTATTGACTAGGCAAAGCCTTTGACTGTGTGGATCAAAATAAACTGTGGAACATTTTGGAAGAGATGGGAATAGCAGGCGACTTGACCTGTCTCTTGAGAGATCTATATGCAGGTGAGGAAAGAACAGTTAGTGCTGGACGTGGAACAACAGACTGGTTCCAAATAGGAAAAGAAGTATGTCAAGGCTGTATATTGTCACCATGCTTATTTAACTTATATGCAGAATACATCATGAGAAACACTGGGCTGGAAGCAGCACAAGTGGGAATCAAGATTGCCGGGAGAAATATCAATACCCTCACATATGCACCACCCTTATGGCAGAAAGTGAAGAGGCATTAAGAAACCTCTTGATGAACGTGAAAGAGGAGAGTGAAAATGTTGGCTTAAAGTGCAAAATTCAGAAAAGCAAGATCATGGCATCTGGTCCAATCACTTCATGATAAATAGATGGAGAAACAGGGGAAAGAGTGTCAGACTTTAATATTTTGGGCTCCAAAATCAATGTAGATGCTGATTGCAGCCATGAAATGAAAAGACGCTTACTCCTTGGAAGGAAAGAAATGACCAAACTAGATAGTATATTAAAAAGCAGAGACATTACTTTGCCAATTAATGTATGTCCAGTCAGGGCTATGGTTTTTTGAGTGGTCATGTATGGATGTGAGAGTTGGACTGTGAAGAAATCTGAGCACGGAAGAATTGATGCTTTGAAAAAAATTCTGTAAAAAATTATCCCTAAGTTAGAAATAAATAAACTAAAAAAATTGATCAAAGCAAGGAATTCTGTATATTTTATATTTCAACATCTAGGTGCAGATGTTTCTTACTGATATAGGAAATACTCTATATCTCCCATATTTAAAATTGTAAGCAGAGTCTCCGATTGGCGGTAATGAATTCTCTATAATTGACGGATGAAAAACTGAGGAGGAATTTTGGACATGGAAAGCTGGGATTTTTGTTCTTTCACATGTGAAAACCAGGGTACACATGGTCTTATAAGCCATGAACTATACTTATTTCAGATATGAATATTTAGTGTAATAATTTTACATGACATATGCATCTAGTCAAAGCTGTTGTTGATCCAGAAGTTATGTATGCATATGAGAAGTGGACTATAAAGAAATCTGAGCAGGAAAATTAATGCTTCTGAACTGTGGTGTTGGAGAAGACTCTTGAGAGTCTCTTGGATGCCTAGGAGAAATCCAACCAGACTTTCCTAAAGGATATCAATCCTGAATATTCCTTGTAAGAACTAGGGCTAAAGGTGAAACTCCAATACTTTGACCAACTGATGTGAAGAACGGACTCATTGGAAAAGACCCTGCTGCTGGGAAAGGTACAAGGTGGGAAGAGGAGGGGCAACAGAATATAGTTGGATGGCATACCGAATCAATGGACATGAGTTTGAGTAAACTCAGTGAGTTGATGATGGATAAGGAGGCCTGACATGCTGCAGTTTAAGGGGATGCAAAGATTTGAACAGGGCTGAGCCACAGAAGTGAACTCAACTGAATATAGACCTGTCCATCTGAATAAGAACCAGTTTTCCCCTCGGTCTCTCCCATCAGGAAGCTTCCACAAGCCTCTTATCTTTGTCCATCAGAGGGAAGACAGAATGAAAATGACAATCACAGCAAACTAACCAAACTGATCATCTGGTCCATAGCCTTTTATAGCTCAATGAAATTATGAGCCAGGCATGTAGGGCCACCCAAGATGGCCGGGTCATAGTGAAGGGTATTGACAAAATATGGTCCTTGGAGAAGAGAATGGAAAACCACCTCAGTATTCCTGCCTTGAGAAAGACATGAGCAGCATGGAATGGCAAAATAGAGAATACAGCAAGAGGAACTCCCAAGGTTGGTAGTTGACAATCATGCTACGGCAGATCAGTGGAGAGGAAACGACAGAAAGAATGAAGGCATGGAGCCAGAGTAAAAACGGAACCCAGTTGCAGATGTGACTGGCGATTGAATGAATTCTGATCCTGTAAACAGTAATATTGCATAAGAACCTGGAAAGTTAGGTCCGTGAATTAAGGTCATTCGGAAAGGGTCAAACAAGTGATGGCAGGAGTGAGCATCGACATTTTAGGAATCAGTGAGTTAAGATGGACTGGAATGGGTGAATTTAACTCAGATGACCATTATGTCTACTACTGTGAGCAAGAAGCCCTTACAGAAAATTGACTAACTGTCATAGTTAACAAGGAGTTAAAAATATAGTATTGGAGGCAATCTCCAAAACGACAGAATGATCTCTGTTCGTTTCCAAAACAAACCCGTCAACATCACAGTAATCCATGCCTGTGCAACAAATAGTAATGTCGAAGAAGCTGATATAGTGCAGCTTTGTGAAGACCTACAAGAACTTCTAGAACTTACATCCATAAAATATGTCCTTTTAATCATAGGGGAATGGAATGCAAAAGTAGGAAGTCCAGAGATACCTGGTGTAACAGACAAATTTGGCTTTGTACGACAAAACGAAGCCAGTGAGAAGAAATAGAGCTTTGCCAAGGGACCACACTGCTCATAGAAAGCACTCACTTCCAGCGACACAAGATAAGATTCTATAAATGGACATTACTAGATGGTCAAAACTGAAACCAGATTGAGTCTTTTCTTTACAGCCAAAAATGGAGAAACTATATACAGTCAGCAAAAATTAGACTGCGATCTCTTGTGGCTCTGATCATGAACTCCTTATTGCCAAATTCATTTTAAATTTAAAATAGTAGGGAAACCACTAGACTATTCATGTAAGACCTAAATGATATCCCTTATGATTGCACAGTGAAAGTGACAAATAGATCCAAGAGATTAGATCTGATAGAGTTCCTGACTAACTACAGACAGAGGTTTGTGAAATTGTGCAAAAGGCAGTGCTCAAGACCATGCTCAAGAAAAATGAATGCAAAAAGCCAAAATGAGTCTCTAAATATTTACCTTACAAATTGCTAAGAAAGGAAGAGAAGCTAAAAGAAAGGAGACAAGGACAGATAGATTCGTGTGTGCAGAGTTCCAAAGAAAAGGAAGGGGAGATTAAAGAAGTCTACCTCAGTGAGCAATCCAAAGAAACAGAGGGAAAAAATGGCATGGAAAAGACGAGGTCTCTTCAAGATTATTAGAGATACCAAGGAAACATTTCATACCACGATGGTCAAAATAAAGAACAGAAATGGTGTGGACCTAAAAGAAGCAGAATACGTCAAGAAGAGGTGTCAAGAATACACCGAAGAACTATAGAAAAAGAATCTTCAACACCCAGATAACATCGATGGTGTGATCATTCACCTAGACCCAGACATCTTGGAATGTGAAGTCAAGTAATCCTTATGAAGCATCATATGGAGAAAACTAGTGGAGCTGATGGAATGTCAGTAGAGATATTTCACAGGCTAAAAGATGATTCTACGACAGTGCTACAAATTTAAAAATCTCAGCAATTGCCACAGGACTGGAAATGTTCAGTTTTCAGTCCAATCCCAAAGAAAGGCCAAGTCCCAAGGAATGTTCACACTACCACATGTTTGCCCCCATGTCAAATGGTAGAAAAGTAATGCTCAAAATTCTCCAATTCAGATTCAAGTGTACATGAACAATGAACTTCCACATGTTCAAGGTGGATTTAGACAAGGGTGGGGAATGTAAGATCCAATTGCCAACATCCACGGGATCATCAGAAAAGCAAGAGATCTCCAAAAAGAAGATTCTTTTTGCAGCTTGAGGCAGTTGTAAAATAACTTAATGTAGTTTTTTACAACAGTGTATTCTATAGTAGTTTTTCATTTTGTGAAATTTTAACTGTTAATATTTTTGGCATTGTACTTTGTACCATTTATTAAATAAAAATTTAAAAAAAAAAAGAAAAGGAAAGGAAAAAAACAAAACCTCTACTTCTACTTCATTCTTTATGCCAAAGCCTGTGACTGTGGGGATGACAACAAATCGTGGAAAAAAAAATAATAAAGTGGTGGGAAAACCAGACCATCTGACCTGTTTCTTGAGAAATCTATATCCAGGTCAAGAAGCAACAGGATACGGGATAACAGGCTACTTTCAAATCAGGAAAAGTTTGTGCCAAGGCTACATATTGTCACCCTGCTTAATTAACCTCTATGCAGTGTAAAACTTGTGAAATGCCAAGCTGGATGATGCACAAGCTTGAATTAATACTGCTGAGAGAAATACAAATAAACTCTGTGAAGTAGATGACATCACCCTTCTGGCAGAAAATGAAGAGTAACTAAAGAGCCTTTTGATGAAAATGAAAGAGAGGAGTGAAAAATTTGGCTTAAAAAAACAACATTCAGAGAACTAACATCATGACATCCAATCCAATCAATGCTCAGCAAAGGGAGAAACAATGGAAAGAGCAAAGGACACTATTTCGGGGGCTCTAAAATTACTGCTGATGTTGACTGCACTACAAAATTAAAAGATGTACTCAACAGTGAAAAACTGAAAGCATTTCCCCGAAAGTCAGTAACAAGACAAGGGTGGCCACTCTCACCACTACTATTCAACATAGTTCTGGAAGTTTTGGCTACAGCAATCAGAGCAGGAAAAGACATAAATGGAATACAAATTGGAAAAGAAGAATTAAAACGTTCACTGTTCACTGATGGCATGATCCTCTACACATAAAACCCTAAGGATTCTACCAGAAAACTACTAGAGCTAATCAATGAATACAGAAAAGTTGCAAGATATAAAATCAACAGACAGAATTCCCTTGCATTCCTATACACTAATAATGATAAAATAGAAAGAGAAGTTAAAGAAACTCTTCCATTCACTGTTGCAACGAAAAGAATTCAATACTTAGGAATATATCTACCTAAGGAAACAGAAGACTTGTATATAGAAAACCATAAAACACTTGTGAAAGTAATCAAACAGGACACTAATACATGGAGAAATATACCTTGTTTGTGGATTGGAAGAATAAATATTGTAAAAATGAGTATATTACCCAAAGTAATTTATACAATCACTACAATCCCTATCAAGCTACCAAAGATATTTTTCACAGAACTAGAACAAATAATCTCACAATTTGTAAGGAAATACAAAAAACCTCGAATAACCAAAGCAATCTTGAGGAAGAAAAATGGAACTGGGGGAATTAACCTGCCAGACTTCAGTCTCTACTACAAAGCCACAGTCATCAAGACAGTATGGTACTGGCATAAAGACAGAAATATAGATCAACGGAACAAAATAGAAAGCCCAGAGATAAATCTACACACCTATGGACACCTTATTTTTGACAAAGGAGGCAAGAATATAAAATGGAGAAAAGACAGTCTCTTTAACAAGTGGTGCTGGGAAAACTGGTCAGCCACTTGTAAAAGAATGAAACCAGAACACTTCCTAACACGATACACCTAAATAAACTCAAAATGGATTAGAGAGCTAAATGTAAGACCAGAAACTATAAAATTCCTAGAGGAGAACGTAAGCAAAACACTCTCTGTCATAAATCACAGTGGGGTCCTCCAAGACCCACCTCCCATAATATTGGAAATAAAAGTAAGAATAAAAAATTGGGACCTAATTACAACCAAAAGCTTCTGCACAGCAAAGGAAACTATAAGCAAAGTGAAAAGAGAACCTTCAGAAATGGGAGAAAATAATAGCAAATGAAGCAACTGATAAAGGATTCATCTCTAAAAATATACAAGCAGCTCCTGCAGCTCAATTCCAGAAAAATAAATGACCCAATCAAAAAATGGACCAAAGAACTAAACAGACATTTCTCCAAAGAAGACATAAAGATGGCTAGCAAACACATGAAAAAATGCTCAATATCCCTCATAATCAGAGAAATGCAAATCAAAACCACAATGAAATACCATTTCACACCAGTCGGAATGACTGCTATCCAAAAGTCTACATGCAATAAATGCTGGAGGGGGTGTGGAGACAAGGGAACCCTCTAACACTATTGGAGGGAATGCAAACTAGTACAGGCACAATGGAGAACAGTGTGGAGATTCCTCAGAAAACTGGAAATAGAACTGCCATATGATCCAGCAATCGCACTCCTGGTCACATACACACCGAGGAAACCAGAATTGAAAGAGACACATGTACCCCAATGTTCATTGCAGCATTGTTTATAATAGCCAGGACTTGGAAGCAACCTAGATGTCCATCTGCAGACGAATGGATAGGAAAGCTTTGGTACATATACACAATGGAGTATTACTCAGCGATTAAAAAGAATGCATTTGTAACATGCATCGACCCTGAACTGGTGATTCGGTTCACGTATGACAACATACATGTTTCAATGCCATTCTCCCAAATCATCCCACCCTCACCCTGTCCCACCGTGTCCCAAAGACTGTTCTATACATCTGGGTCTCTCTTGCTGTCTCATTTACATGGTTATCACTATCACCTTTCTAAATTCCATATATATGCGTTAGCATACTCTATTGGTGTTTTTCTTTCTGCCTTAATATTGTAAAATAATTAGCCTCCAATAAAAATAAATAAATAAATAAAGCTAACTTTGAGACTCCACAAAAGTCTCAGCAAAAAAAAAAAAAAAATGCATTTGAACCAGTTCTAATGAGGTGGATGAAACTAGATCCTATTATACAGAGTGAAGTAAGCCGGAAAGAAAAACACCAATACAATATACTAATACATATATATGGAATTTAGAAAGATGCAAATGATAACCCTGTATACGAGACAGCAAAAGAGACACAGATGTATAAAACAGACTTTGGGACTCTGTGGGAGAGGATGCATGTAGGATGGTTTGGGAGAATGGCATTGAAACATGTATATTATCATATGTGGAACGAATCGCCAGTTCAGTGTCAATGCATGTTACGGGATGCTCGGGGCTGGTATGTGGGGATGACCCAGAGGGAGGATAAAGGTAGGAGGGAGGTGGGAGGGGGATTCTGGAGGGAGAACTCATGTACACACGGAGCGGATTCATGTCAATGTATTGCAAAACTAACCAATATAATATTGTAAAATAATTTGCCTCCAATAAAAATTTTAAAAAAAGAAAAAAAAGGCAGGAAAAAAAGAAAAAAAAAAAAGATGTACTCCTCAGAAGAAAGCTATGACCAAACTAGACAGCATATTGGAAAGCAGAAACATTGCTTTGCCAAGTTCCACATAGTCAAAGCTCTGGTTTTCCCAGCAGTCATGTATGGATGTGAGATTTGGACTCTAAAGATAGCTGAGTGCAGAATTCTTGATGCTTTTTAACTAGCTTGCTGAAGACTCTACATGTGTCTTGGCCTTAAGGAGGCTAAAGGAAATCGATCCTGAATATTCATTGGAAGGATTGATTTTGAAGGTGAAGCTACAATAATTAGGCCACCTGATGAGAATAACTGACTCATTTGAAAAGACTTTGATGGGTGGAAACATTGACTACTGAAGCAGTAAAGGACAACAGAGGATGAGACGGTTGGAAGGAATCACCGAATCGATGGACGTGAGTTTGCGTATGCTCCAGGAGTTGGTGATGGACAGGGAAGCGTGAAGTGCTGCAGTCCGTGGTGTCACAAAATGCTGAACATGATCCAGAGACGGAACTGAACTAAAATCAAATGTAGAATCACCTACATTTTTACATGCGAATATAGTGATGCTGGTTTTACTACATGATGCTTGGCATTATTTTTTTTTATTTCATTCATGGAAATATGGAAGCTGTTTTTCTTAGGTGAAATGTGGAATTTTCTACACCTCATGTATGAAAATCCGGTTAGTGTTTCTCTACCATTAAATGAGGAAATATGTATATTTCATATATGAAAACCTTGTCACTGACTTTCTGAAGATAAGGAGAACCGGTATGAAATTTCAATTTTCCCTATTGAACAAATGAAAATCTGGACAACACTGTTACCTCATAAAGTAGAGAATCTTTGCATTTCTCAAACATATAGCAAAAGAAAGAATTTCTTCCATGAAATGTGTGATGTCCTGTATTTACTGTATTAAAAGCTAGGTGCTAATTTTCCATCTTGAATGTTGGACTTCTCTATATTCCGTATTTGTGATCAGAATGGATATTTTCCTATAAAAAAAAAAACATGGAAATCTCTGTATTTCATATGATGCACCGGTTCTTCAGCTACAGAAACACCTATGTTCCCAGTTTTCCTGATTCCCTGTGCCTTGAACATTTGTGTGTGTCTACACGTGTGAGTTTGTGAGCTGTGTTTTTCTGTTTTGTTTTTTTTTTTTTTTTTCTGTGTGGATATGTGTGTTTCCAAGGCTGATGAAGAGATGAAGGTGACAGATCACAAGATGTTTACCAAACAGAAGAATCTTTGCTCATTTCCAAGACAAACCATTCAATAGTGTAGTAATCCAAATCTGTGTCCTGACCAGTTATGCTGAAGTAGCTGAAGTGGAACAGTTCTATGAAGACTTACAAGACAGTCTAGAACTAACACCCAAATAAAAGATGTCCTTTTCATCATAGAGGAATGGAACGCAAGTGTAGAAAGTCAAGAGATACCTGAGTAACGGACAAATTTGACATTCTAGTACCGAAAGAATCCAGTCAAAGGTTAACAGAGTTCTGCTAAGAGAGCACACAGCTTATAGGAAGCACCCTGGTCGACAACACAAGAGAAGACTCTACACATGGAATCACCAGATGTGCAATACTGAAATCAGGTTGATTCTTTTCTTTGCACCCGAAGATGGAGAAGCTATACATAGTCAGCAAACACAGGACAGAGAACTCACTGTGGCTCAGATCATGAAGTCCTTATTGCCAAATTCAGACTTAAATTTAAAAAAGGAGGTAAAACCACTAGATTATTCAGGTATGATCTAAATCAAATCCTTTAGGATTAAACATGAAAGTGACAAAGAGTTTCAAGGGATTAGATCTGATAGAACGTGTGCCTGAAGAAAAACAGACGGAGGTTTGTGGTTTTGTATAAGAAGCAATGACCAAGCCATCCTCAAGAAAAAGAAATACAAAAATGCATAATGGTTTTCTAAAGATGCCTTACAAATAGATGAGAAAAGAATAGAAGCTGAAAGCAAAGGAGAAAAGGGAAGATATACCCATTTTAAGGCAGCATTCCAAAGTATAGGAAGGAAAGATAAGAAAGGCTTCCTCAGTGATCAAAGCGAAGAAATAGAGGAAAATAATAGGATGGGCAAGACCAGAGATCCCTTCAAGAAAATTAGAGATACCTAAGGAACATTCCATGCAAAGATGGTCAAAATAATGTACTGAATTTTCATGGACTTAATGGAAGCAGAAGATACTAAGAAGAGGTGGCAACAATACACAGAAGAACTATACAAAAAAGGGTGTTCATTACCCAGATAACCAAGATGTTTTGATCACTCGCCCAGATCCAGACGTCTTAGAATGTGAAGTCAAGTAGTCCTTATGGAACATCCATATGAACAAAGCTAGTGGAATTGATGGAATTCTAGGTGAGTTATTTAACAGCTGTATAAGTGCTTCACTCAATATGCCAGCAAATTTGGAAAACTCAGCAATGGACACAGGCCTTGAAAAGTTCATTCCTATCTCATAGAGAGATAATGCCACAGACTGTGCATGCAAACATACAGTTGCCCTCATCTCAAACGGAAGCAAAGTAATGTTAAAAATTCTACAAGCCAGGCTTCAACAGTATATGAACCATGAAATTCCAGATGTTCGAGCTGGATTCAGTAAAGGCAGAGGAACCAGAAAATAAATATCCAACATCTGTGGGATCATCAAAATAACAAGAGAGCTACAAGAACAGCAAACAAACAAAAATCTACTTCTACTTCATGTTTATATGAAAGGTTTTGACTGTGTGGATCACAAGACACTATGGAAAACGCTTAATGTGATAGGAATAGCAGATCCCTTGACCTGCCTCCTAGGTAATCTGTATGCAACTCAAGAAGCAACTGTTACAACTGGATTTAAAGCAATGGGCTGCTTCCAAATAAGGAAAGGATTATGACAAGGCTGCATATTGTCACCCTGCTTATTTAAATTATATGTAATGTCCACTTCAGTCACTCAGTCATGTCCGACTCTTTGTGACCCCATGAACCGCAGAACGTCAGACCTGCTTGTCCGTTACCATTTCCTTGAGTGTACCCAAACTCATGTCCATTGAGTCAGTGATGCTAGCCAACCATCTCATCCTCTGTCATCCCTTTCTCTTCCTAACCTAAATCTTTTGCAGCGTGAAACATACTGTTGGAGGGCACATACAAAACCTTGTTTGCATGAGGAGTAAAGAATAATGAGCAGTGTCCCCAAAAGAGACTGAGCCAGACTTGCTTGTGAGTGTCCAGGAGTCTCCATCAGATAGTGGGATGCAGAGGGGTCTCGGGAACCGAATACAAGAGTGCTTGCTCAAATCCTTTTGAGAGAGGTCCCAATTACTTTCGTTTCCCATGTGACAGTTTGGGCTCAGTTCAAACAACGAGGCCTGAACACAGCCACACCCATCAAGAGTAAATTGGATTTAAGACTCACTGAATATGGCCCCATATATCAGAGCAGGATCGAAGCTCACTCACACTCTGTTTCTCCCATCAGGAAGTTTTCATAAGCCTCTTATCTTTATCCATCATAGGGCAGAGAGAATGAAAAGCATAATCACAGAAAACTAACCCAAGTGTTCAAATGGATCACAGCCTTGTATACCTCAATGAAACTATGAGACATGCCATATAGGGCCACCCAGGATGGATTGGACCTGCTGGAGGATTCTTGCAAAATGTGGTTCAACTGGAGAAGAGAATGGAAAACCACTTAGGTATCCTTGCTTTGAAAACCCCGTCAACGATATGGAAATCCAAAAAGAAAGTACACTGAAAGATGAGCTCTCCAGGTTGGTAGGTGTCCTATATACTTCTGGAAATCAGTGAGGAAGTAACTCCAGAGAAAATGAAGAGATGGAGCCAAAGGAGAAACAACACCGAGTTGTGGATATGAATCGTGATAAAAGTAAAGTTTGATGCTGTAAAGAATGATATTTCATAGGAACCTAGAATGTGAAGTCCATGATGAAGGTAAAATTTACATGGTCAAACAGGAGATGACAAGTGTGAAGATCAAAGTTTCAGCAATCAGTGAATTAAAATTGAGTGGAATGGACAAATTTAATTCAGATGACCATTTTATCTTCTAAGTTGGTCAAGAATCCCTAGAGAAGAAATGGAAGAAGCTGCTCTCATCAATGAAAAGAGTGTGAAATGCAATACCTGATTGCAATATAAAAATGAAACACCTCTGCTTGTTTTCCAGGCTAACCATTCTGTAGCACTGTAATCCAAGTCTGCGTCATGACCAGTAATGCTAAAGTTGAAGTTGGGCTGAAGGCCAGGGTGAAGCTGAGGTTGAGTGGGTCTGTGATTACCAATAGGACATTCTAGGACTTACACACACAAAAAATAAGATGTTATTTTCATCATACAGGACTGGAATGGAAAAGTAAGAAATTGAGAACTACCTAAACAAGCAGAGTTGGTGATGGACAGGGAAGTCTGGCATGCTGTGATTCATGAGGTCACAAAGAGTTGGACATGACTGAACGACTGAACTGAACTGAACTGAACTGAAAGATAAAAACATGTTTGGCTTCCGGGTACAAAATAAACCAGGGCAAAATCTAACAGTCTTGCTAAGACAAGTTACTATCATTGGATACACCATCTTCCAACAACATGAGATGTGACTCCACACATGCACATCATCAGATTATCAATACCAAAATCCAACTGATAGTATAATATGAAGCTGAGGATAGGGAATCTCTTTCAGTTCAGATCAGTTCAGTTCAGTCGCTGAGTCATATCCAAGTCTTTGCGAAACCATGAACTGCAACACAGCCGGCCTCCCTGTCAATCGCCAACTCCTAGAGTTACTCAAACTCATGTCCATTGCGTGGGTGAGACCATCCAACCATCTCATCCTCTATCGTCCCCTTCTCCTCCTGCCCCCAATCCCTCCCAGCATCAGTGTATTGTCTATTGAGTCAACTCTTCGCATTAAGTGACCAAAGTATTAGAGTTTCAGCTTTAGCATCAGTCCTTTCAAAGGTCACCCAACACTGATATTCTTTAGAATCAGTCCTTTATGACTGGTTGGATTTCCTTGCAGTCCAAGGGACTCTCAAGAGTCTCTCCAAAACCACAATTCAAAAGCATCAATTTTTTGGCACTCAACATTCTTCACTATCTAATTCTCACATCCATAAATGACCACTGGAAAAACAATAGCCTTGACTAGACGGACCTTTGTTGGCAAAGTGATGTCTATGCTTTTTTCATATAATATCTAGGTTACTCATCACTTTCGTTCTGAGGAGTAAATGTCCTTTACTTTCATGCCTACAATCACCATCTTCAGTGTCTTTCAGTTCAGTTCAGTTGCTCGGTCATGTCCAAATCTTTGCGACCGCATGAATCACGGCTGCCAAGCTTCCTTGTCCATCACCAACTCTCGGAATTCATTCGAACTCATGTCCATTGAGTCGGTGATGACATCCAGCCATCTCATTGTCTCTCATCCCCTTCTCCTCTGCCCACAATACTCCTCAGCATCACAGTGTTTTCCACTGAATCAAATCGTCTCATTAGGTGGCCAAAGTATTGGAGATTCAGCTTTAGCATCAGTCCTTCCAATGAAGACCCCGGACTTATCTCCTTTAGAATGGACTGATTGGATCTCCTTGCAGTATAAGGGACTCTCAAGAGTCTTCTCCAGCACCAAACTTAAAAAGCATCAATTCTTCGGCGATCAGGCTTCTTCACAGTCCAACTCTCACATCCAAACATGACCACAGGAAAAACCATAGCCTTGACTAGACGGACCTTGGTAGGCAAAGTAATGTCTCTGCTTTTTAATATATTATCTAGGTTGGTCATAACTTTCCTTCCAAGCAGTAAGCGTCTTTTAATTTCATGGCTGCAATCAGTATCCACGGTGATTTTGGAGCCCCCCAAAATAAAGTCTGACACTGTTTCCACTGTTTCCCCATCTATTTCCCATGAAGTGATGGGACCAGATGTCATGATCTTGGTTTTCTGAATTTGGAGCTTCAAGCCAACTTTTTACTGTCCTCTTTCACTTTCATCAGGAGGCTTTTGAGTTCCTCTTCACTTTTTGCCATAAGGGTGGTGTCATCTGCATATCTGAGGTTATTGATATTTCTCCCGGCAATCTTGATTCCAGCTTGTGCTTCTTCCAGCCCAGTTTTTCTCATGATGTACTCTGCACAGAAGTTAAATAAGCAGGGTGACAATATACAACCTTGACGTACTCCATTTTCTATTTGGAACCAGTCTGTTGCTTCATGTCCAGTTCTCACTTTTGTTTCCTGACCTGCATACAGGTTTCTTAAGAGGCAGGTCAGGTGATCTGGTATTCCCATTTCTTTCAGAATTTTCCAAAGTCTATTGTGATCCACACAGTTAACGGCTTTGGCATAGTCAAGGAATCAGAAATAGATGATTTTCTGGAACTCACTTGCTTTCTCCATGGTCCAACAAATGTTGGTGATTTGATCTCTGGTGCGTCTGCCGTTTCTAAAACATGCTTGAACATCTGGTAGTTCACGGTTCACATATTGCAGAAGCCTGGATTGGAGAATTTTGAGTATGACTTTACTAGCATGTGAGATGAGTGCAATTGTGCGGCAGTTTGAGCATTCTTTGGCATTGCCTTTCTTTGGGATTGAAATGAAGATTAACCTTTTCCAGTCCTGTGTCCACTGCTGCGTTTTCCAAATTTGATGGCATATTGAGTGCAGCACTTTCACACCAATGTCTTTCAGGATTTGAAATAGCTCAACTGAAATTTCATCACCTCCTCTAGCTTTGTTTGTAGTGATGCTTTCTAAGGTCCACTTGACTTCACATTCCAGGGTATCTGGCTCTCGGTGAGTAATCACGCCGTCGTGATTATCTTGGTCGTGAAGATCTTTTTTTGCATAGTTCTTCTGTGTATTGTTGCCACCTCTTCCTAATATCTTCTGCTTCTGTTAGGTCCATACAATTTCTGTCATTTATCGAGCCAATCTTTGCATGAAATATTTCCTTGATATCTCTAATTTTCTTGAAGAGATCTCTTGTTTTCCTAGTCTGTTGTTTTCCTCAATTTCCTTACACTGATCGCTGAGAAAGTCTTTCTTATCTCTCCTTGCTAATCTTTGGAACTCTTCATTCAAATGCTGATATCTTTCCTTTTCTCCTTTGATTTTCACTGCTCTTCTTTTCACAGCTATTTGTAAGGCCTCCTCAGACAGCCATTTTGCTTTCTTGCATTTCTCTTCCATGGGGATGGTCTTGGTCCCTGTCTCCTATACAATGACATGAACCTCCGTCCAGAGTTCATCAGTCACTCTATCTATCAGATCTTGTCCCTTAAATCTATTTCTCACTTCCACTGTATAATCATAATGGATATGATTTAGGTTATATCTGAATGGCCTACAGGTAATCACTACTTTCTTCACTTTAAGTTTGAATTTGGAAATAAGGAGTTCATGATCTGAGCCACAGTCAGCTACTGATCTTGTTTATGCTAACTCTATAGAGCTTCTCCAACTTTGGCTGCAAAGAATATAATCAATCTGATTTCGGTGTTGACCATCTGGTGATGTCCATGTGTAGAGTCTTCTCTTGTGTTGTTGGAAGAGGGTTTTTGCTATGACCAGTGCATTCTTTAGGCAAAACTCTCCTAGCCTTTGCCTTGCTTCATTCCGTGCTCCAAGGCCAAATTTGCCTGTTACTCCATTTGTTGCTTGACTTCCTACTTTTGCATTCCAGTCCCCTATAATGTAAAGGACATCTTTTTGGGGATGTTAGTTCGAAAATATCTTGTAGTTCTTCATAGAACCGTTCAACTTCAGCTTCTTCAGCATTATTGATGGGGTATAGTTTTGTATTAATGTAATATCTAATGGTTTGTCTTGAAAACGAATAGAAATTATTCTGTCGTTTTTAAGATTGCATCCAAATACTGCGTTTCAGACTCTTTTGTTGACCATGATGTCTACTCCATTCTTTCTAAGGGATTCCTGCCCACAGTAGTAGATACAATGGTTGTCTGAGTTAAATTCACCCGTTCTATTCCATTTTAATTCACTGATTCCTAGAATGTCTACATTCACTGTTGCCATCCCGGTTTGACCACTTCCAATTTGCCTTGATTCATGGACCTAACATTCCAGGTTCCTTGCAATATTTCTCATTACAGCACCGGAACTTGCTTCTATCTCGAGTCACATCCACAACTGGGTATTGGTTTTATTTGGCTTCATCCCGTCTTTCAATCTGGAGTTATTTCTCCACTGATCTCTAGTAGCATACTGGGCACCTACCGACCTGGGGAATTTCTCATTCAGTGTCCTATCATTGTGCCTTTTTACACTGTTCATGGGGTTCTCAAGGCAAGTATACTGAAGTGGTTTGCCATTCCCTTCTCCAGTGGACCACATTCTGCTGTGGTCCATGTGATCAGATCGACTAGGTCTCTCTGTCTGCCTTCTGATGCTCCTCGCAATACCTACTGTCTTATTTGGGTTTCTCTTACCTTGATCGTGGGATATCGCTTCAGCTGCTCCAGCAAAGCGCAGCTGCTGCACCTTACCTTGGACAAGGGGTATCTCCTCAAGGCTGTCCCTACTGACCTGGAACGTGAGGTAGCTCTTCTCGGCCCTCCTGCGCCACGCCGCCACGGCCTCTTGGATGTGGGTTAGCTCCTCTCAGCTGCCGACCCTGGCCTCGGGCATGGGGTAGCTCCTCTCAGCCACCGCCCCTGGCCTCTGCCACGCTTCTGCTTGCGCAGTCAGTTGTGCCCGGAGCCGGCATCTTTTGCGTTGCTCAGTGACTTTGGAGCCCCCCAAAGTAAAGCCTGACACTGTTTCCACTGTTTCCCCATCTGTTTCCATGAAGTGATGGGACCAGATGCCATGATCTTAGTTTTCTGAAAGTTGACCTCTAAGCCAACTTTTTCACTCCCCTCTTTCACTGTCATCAAGAGACTTTTCAGTTCCTCTTTACCCTGTGCCATTTGGGTGGTGTCATCTTTATACCTCAGGTTACTGATATTTCTCCCGGCAATCTTGATTTCAGCTTCTTCCAGCCCAGCGTTTCTCATGATATACTCTTCATATAAGTTAAATAGCAGGGTGACAATATACAGCCTTGACGTACTCCTTTCCCTATTTGGAAACAGTCTGTTGTTTCATGTCCAGTTTTAACTGTTGATTCCTGATCTGCATATAGGTTTCTCAAGAGGTAGGTCAGTTGGCCAGTTATCACCATCTCTTTAAATTTTTTCCACAATTTGTTGTGATCCACACAGTCAAAGGCTTTGGCATAGTCAATAAAGCAGAAATAGATGTGTTTTCTGGAACTCTCTTGCTTTTTCCATGATTGAGCGGACCTTGGCAATGTGATCTCTGGTTCCTCTGCCTTTTCTGAAAGGAGCTTGAACATCTGGAAGTTCACAGTTCATGTATTGCTGAAGTCCCTATACAGTCAGCCAAAACAATACTTGGAGTTGACTGTGGCTCAGATCAACAACACATATTGGAAAAAAAAAAATCTGTACTTACATTGAGGAAAGTAGGGAAAAACCCTTGATCGTTCGTGTATAACCTAAATAAAATATCTTTTGAGTGCAATAGCAAATGTCCAATTGATTTGAGGAATTAGATCTGAGAGAGAAATTTGTACAGATGTTTGTGACATTGTACAAAATGAAGCAATGAAGAATATCCCCAATAGAAAGAAATGCAAAATGCAAAATGGTTACCTGAAGAAGGCTTAAAAACAGCTGAGGTAAAGGAAACAAAAAGAAAGAGAGAGAGAAGTCGAAGGGAAAAAAGAACTGGAAATTTTCACCCATCTAAATGCAGAGTTTTGAAGAATAGCTATGACTTATAAGAAAATCGCCCTCATTGATCTATGCCAAGAAATAGAGGAAAACAATAGAATAAGAAAGACTAGAGATCTCCTCAAGAAAATTAAATATACCAGGGGAACATTTTATGCAATGAAGGGCACAATAAAGGACACACATATTAGGGAACAAAGAGAAGCAGAAATATTAGAAGAGGTGCAAAAACAGAAAGAAAATGGTCAACCCTGAAAAGCACGATGGTATCATCACTCACCTAGACCCAGATAACCTAGAATGCATAGTCAAGAAGGCTTTAGGAAACATTAGTGGGAACAAATCTGGTGGAGGTGATGGCTATCCAGTTGAGATATTTCAAATCCTAAAATATGATGCTGTGAAAGTGCTGCACTCAATATGAAGGCAAGTTTGGAGAACTCAGCAGTGGCCACAAGACTGAAAATGATCACTTTTCATCGCTTTCCCAAAGAAAGACAATGTCAGACTCTTTGAACTAACAAACAATTGCATTCATCTCACATAAAGCAAAAAGTAATGCACGTAATTCTCCAAGGAAGTTTTCAACAGTATTCAAAGGAAGAATTTCCAGAGGTTCAAACTTCATTTAGAAAAGGCAGAGGAACAAGAGATCAAATTGCCCAAACCCGTTGTATGCTCAAAATAGCAAGCAAGTTCCAGGAAAACATCCACTGCTTTATTAACTATGTCAAAACCTTCGGTTTGTGGAACACAAAACGTGTGGAAAATTATTCAAGAGATGGGAATACCATACCACCTGACATGCCTCCTGAGAAACTTCTATGCAGATAATGAAACAACAGTTATCATGAATGGGGAACAATGGGCTGGTTCCAAGTTGGGCAAAGTAGCAACTCCAGGCTATATATTGTCACCTTATTTACTTATGTAGTCTGCGTCATGTGAAATGCCAAGCTGGATGAAGCACAAGCTGGGATTCCGTTTTCTAGGAGATATAGAAACAAACACAAATATATGATGACACCACCATTATGGCAGAAAGTGAAGAGAAGCTAAGAACTCTCTTAATGAAAGTGAAATTGGAGAGTGAAAATTTTGGTTTCAACCTGAACATTCAATGACTGAAGTTCATGACATCTGGTCCCAACTCTTCATGGCAGATAGATGGGGAAACAGTGGAAAACATTACAGACTTTGCTTTCTTGGACTTCAAAATCACTGTAGATGGTGATTGCGGCCATAAAAGCTAGACAAATATAGACATCATTTTAAAAAGCAGAGATATGATGGAAGATGGCAGAGGAATAGGACAGGGTGACCACTTTCTCCCCCACAAAATCAGCAAAAGAACATTTGAATGCTGAGTAAATCCCACAAAACAACTTCTGAATACTGGCAGAGTATATCAGGCACCCAGAAAAGCAGCCTATTGTCTTCGAAAGGAGGTAGGGGATAGTATAAAAGGTAAAAAGAGAGACTAAAGAGGGACTGATGGAGCTCCATCCTGGGAAGGGAGGCTTAAAAAAAAGAGAGAGAGAGAGAGAAGTTTCCAAACACCTGGAAACACGGGCGAGTCTGTGGATAGCCTCGGAACTTCAGAGGGCCACATAACTGGGAGAAAAAAGGACAAATATAATTAAAACCCACAGACTAAGTGCCCAGAGGAAACTCTCAGTGGATAAGTGGCACAGATGCCTGCACCCCTCACTAGCAGGCAGGGGCTGGGCAGGGAGGTGCAGCGACAGTTCTTAGAGAGAGGACTGGGCATGAACACCCTGAGGGCAAGCTGAGCACACCAAAGTGAGCGAAGCAGATTGTGCAGCGAAAGGCCCCAAACTTAGACTCCGCCAGCCCCACTCATAGAACAAAGGACTGAGAAGAGCGTGCCGGCTGCGAGTGGACCATCCCCCAGGCCCCGCAAAGAGAGGCCAGAGCCAGAATGGGCAGCCACAGCCCCGGGGAGGTTTCCCATACCAAACTGCAGGCAGGCTTCCTTGCTAACCAAGACTTCTCGGGTTTTGGCCAGTCGATATCTGCCAGAGAAAATGCACCGGTCGTAAACCCAGAAAACCGAGCGGCAGGGACCGGGGAGGCAATAAGTCACAACGATTGTGCTCGCCAAATGCCTGGTCACCTGAGCTGCTCAGACTGGGGAAGTCACCAAAGGCAGACCGAACCAAATCTGTGCCTTTGTGTAGTACCAAAGGACCTGAACCTGAGCCGTTCAGACCTGGGAAGTGCATGCAACCCAGTGGCAGCCGCAGACAGTTCCTGGCAGCGCAACCCAGAGCCTGAGCAGCATAAACAGGGAAAGCACACATGCCGTGAGTGGGAGCATTCCCAGAGTAGTCGAGATACTGCAAACACTCCCCACAGACACCAGTGATATTTGTTATAAGCATTCCTCCCTCCCCACAGCAGGATGGCACAGAGAGAAGAAATCCAGCCCCACCCACCAGAACACTGAGACAAGCTTCCCAAACCAGGGAGCCTTGACAAGTCACCATCCAACTCCACACACAACGAGGTAACTAAATAATAAAGAGAACTCCACAAACTGCCAGAAGATGGAAAGGCCACCCCAAGCACAGCAATATAAGCAAGATGAAGAGGTAGAGAAATACCCAGCAAGTAAAGGAACAGAATAAATGCCCACCAACACAAACAAAAGAGGAAGACATAGGGAACCTAACTGATAAAGAATTTCGAATTTAAATGGTGAAAATGATTCAAAATCTGGAAAGCAAAATAGACTTACAGATAAATAACCTGGAGAAAAGTTTTGAGAAGATGCAAGAAATGTTTAATAAGGAATTAGAGGGAATAAAAAAGAGTCAATATACAATGAATAATGCAATAGATGAGATCAGAATCACTCTCGAGGGAACAAACAGTAGAATAACGGAGGCAGAAAACAGTTGATAAGTGAGATAGAAGATAGAATTTTAGAAATATATGATTCAGAGAGGAAAAAAGAAAAATGAATTAAAAGAAATGAGGACCATCTCTGAGACCTCTGAGACAGTGTTAAATGCCCCAACATTGGAATCATAGACCAGTTAGACCGAATAGATCTCTATAGGGCATTTCATCCCCCAAAAATGAATTTCACCTTTTTCTCAAGCGCGCACAGAACACTTTCCAGGATAGATCACATCCTGGGCCATAAATCTAGCCTTGGTAAATTAAAGAAAAAAAATGAAATCATTTCAAGCATCTTTTCTGACCACAATGCAGTAATATTAGATCTTAATTACAGGAGAAAAACTACTAAAAATGTCAACATATTGAGGCTGAACAACACGCTGCTGAATAATGAACAAATCATAGAAGAAATCAAAAGAGAAATCAAAATATGCATAGAAATGAAGGAAAATTTAAACACAACAACCCAAAACCTCTGGGACACTGTAAAACAGTGTTAAGGGGAAAGTTCACAACAATACAGGCACACCTCAAGAAACAAGAAAAAAGTCCACTAAATAATCTAACTCTACACCTGAAGAAACTAGAAATGGAGGAAATGAAGAACAGCAGGGTTAGTAGAAGGAAAGAAATCGTAAAAATTAGGGCAGAAATAAATGCAAAAGAAACAAAAGACCCCATAGAAAAAATTAACAAAGTCAAAAGCTGGTTCTTTGAGAAGGTCAATAAAATTGACAAACCACTAGCCAGACTCATCAAGAAACAAATGGAGAAGAACCAAATCAATAAAATTAGAAATGAAAATGGAGAGATCACAACCGACAACACAGACATACAAAGGATTATTAGAGAATACTATCAGCAACTATATGGCAATAAAATGAATAACTTGAAAGAAATGGACAAACTCTTAGAAATGTACAACCTTCCAAAATTGAATCAGGAAGAAATAGAAAATCTTAACAAACCCATCACAAGCACGGAATTAGAGGCTGTAATAAGAAATCTTCCTGCAAACAAAAGCCCAGGTCCAGATGGCTTCACAGCTGAATTCAACCAAAAATTTAGAGAAGAGCTAACACCTATTCTACTCAAACTCTTCCAGAAAATTGCTGAGGAAGGGAAAATTCCAAACTCATTCTATGAGGCCACCATCACCCTAATCCCAAAACCTGGTAAAGACCCCACAAAAAAAGAAAACTGCAGGCCAATATCACTGATGAAAATAGACACAAAACTCCTTAAGAAAATTATCGCAATCAGAATCCAACAACACAAGGATTCTTCAATATCCAGAAATCAATCAACGTAATACACCACATTAACATTTTATTTTTATTAAAAATAAAAATCATATGAGTATCTCAAAAGATGCAGAGAAAGACTTCGACAAAATTCAGCATCCATTTATGATAAAAACCTTCCAGGAAGTGGGAATAGAAGGGACATATCTCAACATAATAAAAGCTGTATATGACAAACCCACAGCAAACATTATCCTCAATGGTGAAAAACTGAAAGCATTTCCCCTAAAGTCAGGAACAAGACAAGCGTTCTCTCACCACTACTATTCAGCATAGTTCTGGAAGTTTTGGCTACAGCAATCAGAGCAGAAAAATACATAAAAGGAATACAAATGGAAAAGAAGAAAAACTTTCAGTATTCACTGATGACATGATCCTCTACACAGAAAACCCTCGACTCTACCAGAAAACTACTAGAGCTAATCAATGAATACAGTAAAGTTGCAGGATATAAAATCAATACACAGAAGTCCCTTGCCATCCTATACATTAACAATGAGAAAATAGAAAAAGAAATTAAGGAAATTATTCCATTCACTGTTGCAACAAAAAGAATTAAATACTTAGGAAAATATCTATCTAAGGAAACAAAGAACTTGTACACAGAAAACTATAAAATACTAGTGAAAATAATCAAAGAGGACACTAATAGATGGGGAAATATACCGTGTTCCTGGATTGGAAGAATAAATATTGTAAAAATGAGTATAATACCGAAAGTAATTTATACATTCAATGCAATCCCTATCAAGCTACCAACGATATTTTTCAAAGAAGTAGAACAAATAATCTCACAATTTGTATGGAAATAAAAAAAAAAAAACCTCAAATAGCCAAAGTAATCTTGAGGAAGAAGAATGGAACTGGGGGAATTAACCTGCCAGACTTCAGGCTCTACTGCAAAGCCATAGTCATCAAGACAGTATGGTACTGGCATAAAGACAGAAATATAGATCAATGGAACAGAATAGAAAGCTCAGAGATAAACCCAGGCACTTATGGACACCTTATCTTTGACAAAGGAGGCAAGAATATAAAATGGAGAAAAGACAGTCTCTTCAACAAGTGGTGCTGGGAAAACTGGTCAGCCACTTGTAAAAGAAAGAAACTAGATCACTTCCTAACACGATACACCTAAATAAACTCAAAATAGATTAAAGATCTAAATGTTAAGACCAGAAACTATAAAACTCCTAGTGGAGAACGTAGGCAAAACACTCTCCAACATAAATTACAGCAGAATCCTCCATGACCCACCTCCCAGAATATTGGAAATAAAAGCAAAAATAAACAAACAGGACCTAATTAAAATCAAAACCTTCTGCACAGAAAAGGAAACTATAAGCAAGTTGAAAAGGCAGCCTTCAGAATGGGAGAAATTAATAGCAAGTGAAACAACTGACAAAGAATTAATTTCCAAAATATACAAGCAGATCCTGCAGCTCAAATCCTGAAAAATAAATGACCCAATCAAATAATCGGCCAAAGAACTAAACAGACATTCTCCAAAGAAGACATATAGATGGCTAACAAACACATGAAAAAATGTTCAACATCCCTCATAATCAGAGAAATGCAAATCAAAACCACAATGAGATACCATTTCACACCAGTCAGAATGGCTGCTATCCAAAAGTCTGCATGCAATAAATGCTGGAGAGGGTGTGGAGAGAAGGGAACCCTCTCACACTGTTGGTGGGAATGCAAACTAGTGGGACCACTATGAAGAACAGTGTGCATAGTCCTCAAAAAACTTGAAATAGAACTGCCATATGATCCAGCAATTGCACTCCTGGGCATACACATTGAGGAAACTAGAATTGAAACACATGTATTCCAATATTCATTGAAAGACCATTTATAATAGCGAGGGCATGGAAGAAACCTAGATGTCCATCTGCAGATGAATGGATCAGAAAGCTTTGGTACATATACACAATGAAGTATTTTTCCGACATCAAAAAGAATGCATTTGAATCAGTTCTAAAGAGGTGGATGAAACTGGAGCCTATTATACAGAGTGAAGTCAGCCTGAAAGAAAAACATCAATGAAGCATGGTAATGCATAAATATGGACTTTAGAAGGATGGTAACCGTAACCCTGTATCAGTTCAGTTCGGTTCAGTCTCTCAGTCGTGTCCAACTCTCCTCTACCCCCATGAATCACAGGACGCCAGGCCTCCCTGTCCATCACCAACTCCCAGAGTTCACTCAAACTCATGTCCACAGAGTCGATGATGCAATCAAGCCATCTCATTCTCGGTCGTCCCCTTCTCCTCCCTCCCCCAACCTTTCCCAGCATCAGAGTCATTTCTAGTGAGTCAACTCGTCGCATGAGGTGGCCAAATTAATGCAGTTTCAGCTTTAGCATAAGTCCTTCCAATGAACACCCAGGATTGATCTCCTTTAGAAAGGACTGGTTGGATCTCCTTGCAGTCCAAAGGAATTTTGAGAATGTTCTCCAATACTACAGTTTAAAAGCATCAATTCTTCGGGGATCAACTTTCTTCACAGTCCAGCGCTCACATCCATACATGACCAGGGGAAAAACCATAGCCTTGACTAAACGGACCTTTGTTGGCAAAGTAATGTCTCTGCTTTTTAATATGCTATCAACGTTGGTCATAACTTTCCTTCCAAGGAGTAAGCGTCTTTTAATTTTATGGCTTCATACGAGACAGCAAAAGAGACATAGGTGTATAGAACAGTCTTTGGGACTCTGTGGGAGAGGGCGAAGGTGGGATGATTTGAGAGAATGGCATTGTAGCATGTATATTATCATATGTGTAAAGAATCACCAGTCAAGGTTTGACGCATGATACAGGATGCTTTGGGCTGGTGCACGGGGATGACCTGGAAGGAGGATATGGGTAACAGGGAGGTGGGAGAGGGGTTCAGGAGGGGGAACACATGTACACCCGGGGCAGGTTCATTTCAATGTATGGAGAAACCAACCAATGTATTAATGTAAACTAATTTGCCTCCAAAAAATAATAATAAAAAATATGGAATCATATGTCATGATTTTCGTTTTCTGAATGTTCAGCTTTAAGCTAGCATTTTCACTCTTCTTTATCATTTTCATCAAGAGAGTTTTTAGATCTTCGCTTTCTGCCATAAGGGTGGTGTCATATGCATCTCTGAGTTTATCAACATTTCTCTCAGCAATGTTGATTCCAGCTAGTTCTTCATGCAGTTCATATTTTTCTTGATGTACTCTGCATAAAAGTTAAATAATCAGGGTGATAATACAGCGTTGACATCCTCCTTTTCCTATTTTGAATCAGTCTGTTCTTCCATATCTAGTTCTAACTGTTGCTTCCTGAACAGCGTACAGATTTCTTAATAGGCAGGTAAGGTGGCCTGGTATTTCCATCTCTTGAACAGTTGACCACAGTTTATTGTGATACACACAAAGGCTTTGGCACAGTTAATAAAGTTGAAGTCGCTTTCTGTTTCAATGATCCAGAAGATGTTGGCAATTTGATCTCTGGTTCCTCTGTCTTTTCTAAAACCAGCTTGAAAATCTCGAATTTCACAGTTCATGTATTGTTGAAGTCTGACCTGGAGATTTTTGTGCATTACTTTACTACCTTGTGAGATGAATATAATTGTGTGGTAGTTTGAACATTCTTTGGCATTGCTTTTCTTTGGAATTGAAATTAAAACTGATATTTTCCAGTCCTATGCCCACTTTTGAGTTTTCCAAATTTGCTTTTATATTGAGTGCAACACTTTCACAGTATCATGTTTTAAGATTTGGAACAGCTCAAGTGAAATTCCATCAAGCCCACTAACTTTGTACCTAATGAGACTTCCTAAGGCACACTTGAATTCACGTTCTAGGATGTGAGTCTCTAGGTGAGTGATCACACCATCGCGATTATCTGAAGTGTGAAGATCTTTTTGGTACAGTTCTTCTCGGTGTTCCTGCCACCTCTTCTTAATATCTTTTTCATGGTATAAGTTGTAAATATGAGGAAAATATAGTCTCATGTAAGGAAAATAGAGATCTCGACTGGGAAAAACAAAGTCAATGTGTAGTGCCAAGAATTAAAACAGGACAGGTGAAATACCATTTGTTAGGAATACAATGTTTCCACGCAAAAAAAAAAAAAAAAAGGCAATAGAGGCATTCGGTGTATTTCTCCTTTTTATCCAGACTTCAAGGTCCTAACCAGCCCATACCCGGTACTATTTCTCTGTACACCACTCCTACAAAGTCAAGTGGTATAGATGCCCAGACCGACTAGACATCTTTTCTGATAAAGTTGAAATGGTAGCTTTAGGAGAAGCCTAAATTCATATTTTGGACAAACTGCAGGAGATAGTGTGGGAAAGGGAAATGTAGCATGCTGCAGTCCCTAGGGAGGCAAATGCTGATGACAAGGACATGACTTGGCAGCTGAGACACAACAACTACCTGACAGTAAAACCCTTTGAAAAATTTAGCCTGACATGTTTTCACCCATGCTCAGACCCTGGATAACCTTTAGGTTCCTTACTTAGGAAGGAAGGATAACCTACTTCCCCCATTTCACGTGTTTTGTGGAGTCATTTGGGGCCAACAGATTCAGAGTGACATCTACCAATGTCATTTGCAAGTAGCAGCACCATCATGATAAACAACGTAATCTTCCCGGAGGTTTGTTTTATTTTGCTTGGACACAGGCATCTCTCTAGTAAAAGACAGTACGACCCAATTGACTAAGCATGTTCCCGTTAGAAACTCTTAGTCCTTAAGAAGGTGACAAAAAGGGGTTTTGCAAATATATGCGCATTGACAGATTCCTTGGTTGTTTCTAATGATCACCCTTTTAGGTGGCCTAAAATGTCGGTGTTCACTCATGCTATCACGTGTTTGGCCCCTTCTGAATGACCTTAATTCACGGACCTAATCTTCCAGGTTCGTATGCAATATTACTCTTTACAGCATCAGAATTTATTCCATCACCAGTCACATTTTGTCAGAACCCTTCACTATGACCCGGCCATCTTGGGTGGCCCTACATGCCTGGCTCATAGCTTCATTGAGTTAGACAAGGCTACGGACCAGGTGATCAGTTTGGTTAGTTTTCTGTGATTATCATTTTCATTCTGTCTTCCCTCTGATGGATAAAGATAAGAGGCTTGTAGAAGCTTCCTGATGGGAGAGACTAACTGAGGGAAAACTGGTTCTTATTCAGATGGACAGGTCTATGTTCAGTTGAGTTCAGTTTTGTGGCTTAGTCCTGTTCAAATCTTTGCATCCCCTTAAACTGCAGCATGTCAGGCCTCCTTATCCATCACCAACTCGCTGAGTTTACTCAAACTCATGTCCATTGATTCGGTACGCCATCCAACTATATTCTGTTGCCCCTCCTCCTCCCACCTTGTACCTTTCCCAGCAGCAGGGTCTTTTCCAATGAGTCCGTTCTTCACATCAGGTGGCCAAAGTATTGAAGTTTCACCGTTAGCCCCAGTCCTTACAAGGAATATTCAGGACTGATATCCTTTAGGGTGGTCTTGTTGGATTTCTCCTAGGCATCCAAGAGACTCTCAAGAGTCTTCTCCAACACCACAGTTCAAAATCATTAATTTTCCTGCTCAGATTTCTTTATAGTCCACCTCTCACATGCATACATAACTTCTGGATCAACAACAGCTTTGACTAGATGCATATTTCATGTAAAATTACTACACTAAATTTTCATATCTGAATTAAGTTTAGTTCATGGCTTATAAGACCATGTGTACCCTGGTTTTCACATGTGAAAGAACAAAAATCCCAGCTTTCCATGTCCAAAATTCCTCCGCAGTTTTTCATCCATCAATTATAGAGAATTCATTACCGCCAATCGGAGACTCAGCTTCAGTTCAGTTCAGTTCAGTTCAGTCGCTCAGTCGTGTCCGACTCTCCGCGACCCCATGAATCACAGCACGCCAGGCCTCCCTGTCCATCACCAACTCCCGGAGTTCACTCAAACTCATGTCCACAGAGTCGGTGATGCCATCCAGCCATCTCATTCTCCGTCGTCCCCTTCTCCTCCCGCCCCCAACCTTTCCCAGCATCAGAGTCTTTTCCAGTGAGTCAACTCGTCGCATGAGGTGGCCAAAGTATTGCAGTTTCAGCTTTAGCATCAGTCCCTCCAATGAACATCCAGGATTGATCTCCTTTAGAATGGACTGGTTGGATCTCCTTGCAGTATAAGGGACTCTCAAGAGTCTTCTCCAACACCACAGTTCAAAAGCATCGATTCTTCGGCGATCAGCCTTCTTCACAGTCCAACTCTCACAACCATACATGACCACGGGAAAAACCATTGCCTTGACTAGACGGACCTTGGTTGGCAAAGTAATGTCTCTGCTTTTTAATATACTATCAAGGTTGGTCATAACTTTCCTTCCAAGGAGCAAGCGTCTTTTAATTTCATGAGACTCAGCTTACAATTTTAAATATGGGAGATATAGAATATTCCCTATTTCAGTTAGAAACATCTACATCTAGATGATGAAATATAAAATATACAGAAAACCATGCTTTGAGCAATTTTTTAGTTTATTTTTAACTTAGGGATAATTATTTTACAGAATTTTGTTTTCTATTCAACGTTAACATTCACTTGATAATACTGTTTTTCTTGCAAGAAAATATGTGCTTTGATTTTTATACATGAAATAACGTTTATTCCATAATTCATGTAAGTGTTTCTAGTACCCATCTTTTATACATGAATTCCACATAGTCTGTCTCTCATGCTGGAAAGTCTAAAACCAGATTTTCCAAAGGGAAATACAAACAATTACATATTTCATGTAACAAGACCTGTGCTCAGTTTTAGGTCTTGGAAATATTGACAATTTCATATTTCATGTAGGAAAACGGACACCCAGATTTTCTAATGACATATTTATAAATTTCAGAGCATCACGTAGTAAAATCTGCATGCAGAAATTTATAATTTAACTCCATATTTCACGCAGGTAAAAATGGCATCCAGATTTCCATATGTGAAATATTCAGATCTTATATTTCATGTGGGAACAACATAACCTACAAATCCAAATTTTGCTATAGTGATTTACCTAATTCATGTAGAAATATTGGCACCCAGATTTTCAAAATAAATATAGAATTTTTCCCTATATCATGTAGGGATATTTTCACCCAGCCTTTCAAATTTTAATATAGGAAATACTAAATTTAAGTAGGGAATTATGTGGTCACATTTTTTTACAGGCAACATAAATTATGTACATTTGCCTGTTTGGCCCAGATCTTAATTTCTAAATCGTGGAATATTGCAAAAATTATGTATGAAAGTCTGACACAAATTTTCTTATGTGAATAACTGAGAATTCATATTCCATATGAGAATCTTGTCCCCAGTTTGTCAAAGGCAAAATATACAGTATTCCATATTTCACGGCAGAAGGTCTTCCTTCAAATTCTCTTTGCTGAAATAAATAGGATTCCATAGCTGAAGCAATTTTTCTATATGATACAGAAAATTCCATATTTATTGTACGCAAACAGATGCCTGTTTTACAAATGTTAAACCCACAGTATTCCATCCATATTTCTTGAAGAAATGTCAGCACACAAATTTTCAAATGAGAAATATAAAAATTCCACTACTCAGGTTGAAAATCAGTGACCGTATTTTGAGACATGAAATAGAGATTTTCATATTCCCTGCATACAACTCTGCATTCAGAATTTCATAACTGTAATACAAAAATTTGGATATTTCATTCAAAAAAATCTTCATATGTGATATGCCAAAAATTTTCATGTAAGGAAACTCTGTCCCCAGATTTTCAAATATGAATTATAGAGACTTTCATAATTCATGTCTTAAAATCTGCACTAGATATCCATATGTGAAACTGAGAATTTCATCTTTGCTGAAGGACTGTCTGGTGTCAGACTTCAACACAGTTCAGTTCAGTTCAGTTCAGTCGCTCAGTCGTGTCCGACTCTCCGCGACCCCATGAATCACAGCACGCCAGGCCTCCCTGTCCATCACCAACCCCCGGAGTACACTCAAACTCATGTCCACAGAGTCGGTGATGCCATCCAGCCATCTCATTCTCCGTCGTCCCCTTCTCCTCCCGCCCCCAACCTTTCCCAGCATCAGAGTCTTTTCCAGTGAGTCAACTCGTCGCATGAGGTGGCCAAAGTATTGCAGTTTCAGCTTTAGCATCAGTCCCTCCAATGAACATCCAGGATTGATCTCCTTTAGAATGGACTGGTTGGATCTCCTTGCAGTATAAGGGACTCTCAAGAGTCTTCTCCAACACCACAGTTCAAAAGCATCGATTCTTCGGCGATCAGCTTTCTTCACAGTCCAACTCTCACATCCATACATGACCACGGGAAAAACCATTGCCTTGACTAGACGGACCTTGGTCGGCAAAGTAATGTCTCTGCTTTTTAATATACTATCAAGGTTGGTCATAACTTTCCTTCCAAGGAGCAAGCGTCTTTTAATTTCATGGCTGCAATCAGCATCTGCAGTGATTTTGGAGCCCAAAAAAACAAAGTCTGACACTGTTTCCACTGTTTTTCCATCTATTTCCCATGAAGTGATGGGACCAGATGCCATGATCTTTGTTTTCTGAATTTTGAGCTTCAAGCCAACCTTTTCACTCTCCTCTTTCACTTTCATCAAGAGACTTTTGAGTTCCTCTTCACTTTCTGCCATAAGGGTAGTGTCATCTGCATATCTGAGGTTATTGATATTTCTCCCAGCAATCTTGATTCCAGCTTGTGCTTCTTCCAGCCCAGCGTTCCTCATGATGTACTCTGCATATAAGTTAAATAAGCAAGGTGATAATATACAACCTTGACGCACTCCTTTTCCTATTTGGAACCAGTCTGTTGTTCCATGACCGGTTCTAACTGTTGCTTCCTGACCTGCATACAGGTTTCTCAAGAGGCAGGTCAGGTGGTCTGGGATTCCCATCTCTTTCAGAATGTTCCACAGTTTATTGTGATCCACACAGTCAAAGGCTTTGGCATAGTCAATGAAGCAGAAATAGATGTTTTTCTGAAACTCTCTTGCTTTCTCCATGATCCAGCGGATGTTGGCAATTTGATCTCTGGTGCCTCTGCCTTTTCTAAAACCTGCTTGAACATCTGGGAGTTCACGGTTTACATACCGCTGAAGCCTGGCTTGGAGAATTTTGAGCATGACTTTACTAGCGTGTGAGATGAGTGCAATTGTGCGGTAGTTTGAGCATTCTTTGGCATTGCCTTTCTTTGGGATTGGAATGAAGACTGACCTCTTCCAGTCCTGTGGCCACTGCTGAGTTTTCCAAATCTGCTGGCATATTGAGTGCAGCACTTTCACAGCATCATCTTTCAAGACTTGAAATAGCTCAACTGGAATTCCATCACCACCACTAGCTTTGTTCGTAGTGATGCTTTCTAAGGCCCACTTGACTTCACATTCCAAGATGTCTGGCTCTAGGTCAGTGATCACATTATCGTGACTATCTTGGTCGTGAAGATCTTTTTTGTACAGTTCTTCTGTGTATTCCTGCCACCTCTTCTTAATATCTTCTGCTTCTGTTAGGTCCATACAATTTCTGTCCTTTATTGAGCCCATCTTTGCATGAAAAGTTCCCTTGGAATCTCTAATTTTCTTGAAGAGGTCTCTTGTTTTTCCTATTCTGTTGTTTTCCTCTATTTCTTTGCATTGATCACGGAGGAAGGCTTTCTTATCTCTCCTTGCTATTCTTTGGAACTCTGCATTCAGATGCTTATATCTTTCCTTTTCTCCTTTGCTTTTCGCCTCTCTTCTTTTTACAGCTATTTGTAAGGCCTCCTCAGACAGCCATTTCGCTCTTTTGCATTTCTTTTCCATGGGGATGTTCTTGGTCCCTGTCTCCTGTACAATGTCACGAACCTCCGTCCAGAGTTCATCAGGCACTCTATCAATCAGATCTAGTCCCTTAAATCTATTTCTCACTTCCACTGCATAATCATAAGGGATTTGATTGAGGTCATATCTGAATGGTCTAGTGGTTTTCCCTACTTTCTTCAATTTAAGTCTGAACTTCGCAATAAGGAGTTCATGATCTGAGCCACAGTCAGCTCCTGGTCTTGTTTTCGCTAACTGTATACAGCTTCTCCATCTTTGGCTGCAAAGAATATAATCAATCTGATTTCTGTGTTGACCATCTGGTGATGTCCATGTGTAGAGTCTTCTCTTGTGTTGTTGGAAGAGGGTGTTTGCTATGACCAGTGCATTCTCTTGACAAAACTCTATTAGCCTTTGCCCTGCTTCATTCCGTGCTCCAAGGCCAAATTTGCCAGTTACTCCAGGTGTTTCTTGACTTCCTACTTTTGCATTCCAGTCCCCTAGAATGAAAAGGACATCTTTTTTGGGTGTTAGTTCTAAAAGGTCTTGTAGGTCTTCATAGAACCGATTAACTTCGGCTTCTTCAGCATTACTGGTTGGGGCATAGGCCTGGATTACTGTAATATTGAATGGTTTGCCTTGGAAACGAACAGAAATCATCCTGTCGTTTTTAAGATTGCATCCAAGTACTGCATTTCGGACTCTTTTGTTGACCATGATGGCTACTCCATTTCTTCTAAGGGATTCCTGCCCACAGTAGTAGATATAATGGTCATCCGAGTTAAATTCACCCATTCCAGTCCATTTTAGTTCACTGATTCCTAGAATGTCGACATTCACTCTTGCCATCTCCTGTTTGACCACTTCCAATTTGCCTTGATTCATGGACCTAACATTCCAGGTTCCTATGCAATATTGCTCTTTACAGCACCGGACCTTGTTTCTATCATTGGTTACATCCACAACTGGGTATTGGTTTTGCTTTTGCTCCATCCCTTTATTCCTTCTATAGTTACTTCTCCACTGAGCTCCAGTAGCATACTGGGCACCTACCGACCTGGGGAATTCCTCATTCAGTATCCTATCATTTTGCCCTTTGTTACTGTTCACGGGGTTCTCAAGGCAAGTATACTGAAGTGGTTTGCCATTCCCTTCTCCAGGGGACCACATTCGGCTGTGGTCCATGTGATTAGATCAGCTAGTTTCCTGTGATTATGATTTCAGTTTGTCTGCCCTCTGGTGCCCCCTAGCAATACCTACCGTCTTATTTCGGTTTCTCTTACCTTGGTCGTGGAAAATCTCTTCACAGCCGCTTCAGCAAAGTGCAGCTGCTGTACCTTACCTTGGACGAGGGGTATCTCCTCAAGGCCCCCCCTCCTGACCTTGAACACAAGAAACAGAAAATTCAACAGTGTGCCCATCATCATATGTGAAATAGATCCCATAAGGACATGCACACATTGATTTTCACATTTGAAATGGAAAATACTCCATACTATATGTAAACATATTTTTATTAAAATTTGGGTGCCTGAGTAATTGAATCCCTCATAGTTTAAGAAGTAAAATATCCAACCAGACTTTCATAAATGAAATGGAGAGATGCCCATAATTCATAAAGAAGCATCTAATTTTTCTAAGGGCATATACTGAATTCCATATTTCAGTTTCGAAAATCTCCTGATTGACAAATGTGAAACTGAATTATTGCAGTTTTACAGTTGATCAGCCATGCCCAATTCTGCAAGAACATGGACAGCAGCACTCCAGGGTTCCCTGCCCTTCCCTATCTCCAACTCTTTGCTCAGACTCATGTTTGTTGAATGAAGATATTGCCATCTATTGAAGAATTTTCCACAGTTTATTGTGATCCAGAGAGTCAATGGATTTGGCATAGTCAATAATGCAGAAATAGATGTTTTCTGGAAGTCTCTTGTTTGTTGGTTGGTTGGTTGGTTTTAAGAGATCCAGCAGATGTTTGCAATTTGATCTCCAATTCCTTTCCCTTTCCAAACCAGTTTGAACATCTGGAAGTTCACGATTGACATATTGTTGAAGCCTGCCTTGGAGAATTTTGAGCATTACTTTACTAGCACGTGAGATGACGGTAATTGTTTCGTAGTTTGAGTATTCTTTGACATTGCCTTTCTTTGGGCCTGGAATGAAAACTGACCTTTTCCATTCCTTGGCCATTGCTTAGTTTTCCCAATTGAGTGGAGAAGCGAGTTGTGGCTGTATGGCACTGGAGCAGCCAGCAGTCAAGAGGAGATATCCCACACCCAATGTAAGGAACAGAGGTTGTGTTTTGCTGTAGGAGCAGTGAAAAGATACTCCACGTCCAAAGTAAGAGAAACCCCAGTAAGATGGTAGGTGCTGAGAGAGGGCATTCAAGGGCAGAAAGAGTGAAACCACAGTAAGAGAAACCTAACCAATCCATCAAATGGATCACTGCCTTGTCTAAGTCAGTGAAACTACATGTTGTGTAGGGCCACACATGAGAGACATCCATACATATCCACTGGGAAAGAACCTAGTTTTGCCTATATGGACTTTTGTCGACAAAGCGATGTCTCTGCTTCTCTGTACATTGTGTTTAGGTTTGTCATAGCTTTTCTTCCTGGGAGTGAGAGTCTTTTATTTTCACGGCTGTAATCACTGTCCCCAGTGATTTTGGAGCCCAAGAACACTGTCTGTCACTGTTTCCATTTTTAACCTTTCTATTTGCAAAACTCTGCCTTTAGCCGTTTTTCTGCATCACTTTTTACCTGAAGTCCAAACTTGCCTGTTACTCCACGTATCGCTTGATTTCCTGTTTTTACAGCATAGCAATAATGAAAAGGACATCTAATTTTGGTGTTAATTTTATAAAATCTTGGAGGTTTTCCTAAATCTATTAAAGTTCCCTGGTAGCTTTGATGATAAAGAATTGAAATAAAGAAACTTGCATTCTTCATCTACAAAAATCTACACCCAGATTTTCATACAAAATTAGGGAGTTCCACATTAGTAGTAGGAAACATAGCCATCCTGAATTTAAAATGTGAATTATAGAGAATTCCAACTTTCAAATAGAACTGACACCTAGATTTTCATATGTGAAATTTAGAGAATCATATAGGAAAATCTACACTAAGATACTTATATATGAAATATAGACAATATCTAATTTGTTTAGAAATATTGCCCTTGGTTTTCATATTTGAAATACAGGAATTCCATATTTCAAGTAGTAAATCAGCATATGGATATTCAATGAAATACAAAAATTTCATATTACATGGAAGAATTTTATCTATCTAGAGTTCATTTATTCATAATTTTTAGTAGTTATTTTTTTATTTACGGTTACAATGAATCTACATTGCTGTACACAATGTTTCTCTAGTTGCAGTAATTTGGGTTAATCTTCATTGCAATGAGCTAGCTTCTCATGACAATGCCTTCTCTTCTGGAGCATAAGCTCTGGGGCCCTCAGGTTCAGTAGTTGGGGGCACACAGGCTTATCTACTTTGGTAGTATGTGAGGTCTCCTCAGACCAAGATTCAAACCCATGTCCCCTGCATTGACAGGCAAATTCTTAAGCTCCTGGATCACTGAAGAAGTCCAAAAGGCTTTTTTTTTTTTTTTAGTACATTTGAAAAAATTATTTAAGTGGGGTCTACTTATAATATTGATGTGGGTTTTCCGTACATTGACATGAATCAGCCATGTTTTAACTTTTGTTCTTGATGTGAAGATTCCTTCCACCTCACTCCCATCTCAAACCTCCAGGTCATCCCAGTGCACCAACCCTGAGAACCTTGTTTCATGTATCGAACCCAAACTGGTGATCTTTTTCACATATGATAATATGTATGTATCAATGCTGTCCTCTCAAATCATCCCACTCTCGCCTTCTCCACAGAGTCCAAAAGACTGTTCTATACATTTGTGTCTCTATTGCCATCTCGCCTATAGTGTCATTGATATCATATTTTGAAATTCCATTATATACATTAATGTACCATAGTTTTGTTCTGACTTACTTTTATCTGTGTAATAGGCTTCAGTTTCATCTACCTCATTAGAACTGATTCAAATTAAATCTTTTTAATGTCTGAGTCATGTTCCTTTGTGTATATGTACCAAAGATTTATTATCCATTCTTCTGCCAGTGGATATCTATGTTGTTTCCATGTCCTGGCTATTATAAACAGTGCTGTGATGAACTTTGGGATACACGTGTCCGTTTCAATTCTGGTTTCCTTTTTGGGTATGTCAGGCAGTGGGATCATAGGGCAGTACTGTTCCCAATTTTTTAACTAATCTCCACAATGTTCTCCATAGTGCCTGTACTAGATTGCAGTCCCAACAACAGTGTAAGAGGGATCTCCTTTCTCCACACCACTCCAGAATTTATTTTGTGTAGACTTCTGGGTAGTATACATTCTGACCGGTCTAAGATGGTTCCTCATTGATGGTGTCATTCTTTTACAGGGGAATGACCAGTTTTCCTAGTGCCAGTTGTTTCAGAGACTTTTTTCCATTGTATATACTTTCCTCCCTTTTCAAAGAGAAATTGTCCATGGGTGTGTGGCTTCATTAGTGGCTTTCTATTTGTTCCAATGATCTATAATTTATCTTTGTACCAGTCCCATACGGTCATGATGATTACAGCTTTGTAGTATAGCCTGAAGTCAAGCAGGTTCATTCCTCTAGGTACATTCGTCCTTCTCAAGATTGCTTTGGTTACTCTAGGTTTTTTGTATTTCCATACAAATTGTGACATTATTTGTTAATATTTCTGTGAAAAATACCATGGGTAGCTTAATAGGGATTGCATTGAACGTATAGATTGCTTTAGATGGTATACTCATTTTCACTATTTTGATACTTCCAATCCATAAACATGGTATATTTCTCCATCTATTTGTGTCCTGTTTGATTTCTTTCATCAGTGTTTTTTAGTTTTCTATATATAGGACTTTGGTTTCTTTAGGTAGATTTATTCCTAAGTATTTTATTCTTTTCATTTCAATGGTAAATGAGAATGTTTCCTTAATTTGACTTTCTGTTTTCTAATTGTTAGTGTGTAGGTATGCAGGGAATTTCTGGGTGTTAATTTTACATCCTGCAGTGTTATTATGTTTATTGCTTAGCTCTAGCCATTTTCTGGTGGAGTCTTAAGGGTTTTCTTAATAGAAGATCATGATATCGTCATAGAGTGAGATTGTTAATTCTTCTTTTCCAACAGGGATTCCTTTGCTTTCTTTTTCCTCTCTCATTGCTGTGGCTAAAATTTCCAAATCTGTGTTTAATAGTAGTGGTGAGAGAGGGCATTCTTGTCTTGTTCCTGACTTTAGGATAAATGCTTTCAATTTTTCACCATTGAGGATCATCTTTGCTGTGGGTTTGACATATGTAGCTTTTTTATATTGAGGTGTGTTCCTTATATTCCTTCTTTCTGGAGGGTTTTATTTATTTATTCATTTTGTCATAAACGAATGCTGAATTTTGTCAGACCTTACCTGTATCTTAAGATAATTATATGGTGTTTATTATTTAATTTGTTAACATGATGTATTACATTGATTGACTTTTGGATATTAAAGAATCCTTGGATCCATGAGATAAAAAACACTTAGTAATGAAGTATGATCTTTTTAAAATGGTGTTGGATTCTGTTTGTTAGGATTTTGTTAAGGATTTTTGCATCTATGTCCATCAGTGTTAGTGGCCTGTAGTTTTCTTTTCTTAAGCCATCTTTGTCTGATAGGGTGTTGGTGGCCTCATAGAATGAGTTTGGAAATTTCCCTTACTCTTCAAATTTCTGGAAGAATTTGCGTAGAATAAGTGTTCAGTTCAGTTCAGTTCAGTCACTCAGTCATGTCTGACTCTCTGCGACCCCATGAATCACAGCATGCCAGGCCTCCCCGTTGCTGCTGCTGCTAAGTCGTTTCAGTCATGTCCAACTCTGTGCGACCCCATAGACGGCAGCTGGCCAGGCTCCACCATCCCTGGGATTCTCTAGGCAAGAACACTGAAGTGGTTTGCCATTTCCTTCTCCAATGTGTGAAAGTGAAAAGTGAAAAAGAAGTCGCTCAGTCGTGTCCGACTAGTAGCGACCCCATAGACTGCAGCTCACTAGGCTTCTCTGTCCATGTGATTTTCTAGGCAAGAGTACTGGAGTGGCTTGCCATTGCCTTCTCCTTCAGGCCTCCCTGTTCATCATTAACTCCCGGAGTTCACTCAAACTCATGTCCATCGAGGTAGTGATGCCATCCAGGCATCTCATTCTCTGTCGTTCCCATCTTCTCCTGCCCACAACCCCTCCCAGCATCGGAGATTTTTCCAGGAAGTGAACTCTTCGCATGAAGTGGCCAAAGTGTTGGAGTTTCAGCTTTAGCATCAGTCCTTCCAATGAAAACCCAGGACTGATCCCCTTTAGAATGGACTTGTTGAATCTCCTTGCAGTCCAAGGGACACTCAAGAGTCTTTTCCAACACCACAGATCAAAAGCATCAATTCTTCGGTGATCAGCTTTCCTCACAGTCCAATTCTCACATCCATCCATGACCACTGGAACAACCATAGCCTGGACTAGACAGACCTTGGTTGACAAAGTAATGTCTCTGCTTTTTAATATGCTATCTATATCTATATAAAGTACTATAAATACTCAAAAAAATGATAGAAGCCAAAATAACTCTCAAACTTTTAGTGTAGTATATAGAAATGAATCTAAGGGAACGATAAGGAATAGATAAAAATTTCATTAATAAAAATATGAATAAAACAAAAAATAATCTAAAAATTTCACTAGAGTTGCTGTGAGCTTAGTAGTGTCAGATCAGGGTCAGATGGTCTCTTTTTCCAATCCTTGGACTGCAAGGAGGTCCAACCAGTCCATCTTAAAGGAGATCAGTCCTGGGTGTTCATTGGAAGAACTGATGCTAAAGCTGAAATTCCAATACTTTGGCCACATCTTGCTAAGAATTGACTCAATGGAAAAGGATCTGATGCCTAGCGAGATTGGGGACAGGAGGAGGAGGGAATGACAGAGGATGTGATGCCTGGATGGCATCACTGACTCAATGGACATAAGTGTGAGTAAACCTCAGGAGTTGGTGATGGTCAGGGAGGCCTGGCATGCTGTGATTCACTGGGTCACATAGAGTCAGATACTACTAACCGACTGGACTGAAGGACAAACTAACTGACTTGTTATCAAAAGCTATTGTTTCCCTGAATTGCACATTTTCTGCATTTTCAATTTATTGCACCTGTCATTTCTGGGTTAGTTCACCCTTCTTTGCTTATTTTTATTTCCTCAGTTTGCAATTTTCTTCCATGACAAGTTTACACGTGACTAGTTTGCACCTAACACTAGGGGGCAGCAGGCCCTTAAATGACCTCACTTGCTCAGTGGTGCAATGGTGAGGGGGAGGACATTGAAAATAAAGACTGATGCGATATATGGGTCGGGGTGCTTAATGTAAATGGACCACAGTGGGCCTGCCACTGCGATAGGTGACATGGACATTCTCAGTTCACCCTGCTCAGGTTCCTGGGTGATCAGCTAGGGCACTGCCCAAAGTGGGCCTTGTGTTTCATGCCCTTCCCAAGTCTAAGCCACTCAGGCTCTCAGGTGCTCTGCAAGGGCACTAAACATGATGGGTTATATGCTTTGTTTCCTTCCCAGGTTCAAACTGCTCAGGCAAGTGTGTGGCAGGAAAGGTACTGGCCATGCATCTTATGTACCTGTCAGGTCCCAGCCCCTTGGTTTGTTGTAGGGTAAGGGAGTTAGAGAAGTCAAGGTTCAGAAAAGGAATTGTTATGCACTGAGTCTGGTCCCCCCATACTGGTAGAATAAGACACTGGCAGCAATGCAAAAGCAAGAATGGGATTTATTTCTAGCTCGAGTTAGGGCTCATGCCTCCTCCAACACAGTGGAGTGGGACAAGAGCCCTGAGCCCAGGTCACAGCGATTTTTATAGTCTCAGATTACATAAGCACCTATTTTTCTTCAAAAAATCAAGCTGGCAGAAGCTCATTGGCCAGTTTATGCGTGCTCAGGGTTTTTCTGGGGGATTTCCCTTTTTTCTCTGATTGGCCTGATTTTTGGCGCCGGCGGGACTTTTCTAGGGAGGAGATTCTTAGTTTTGGCACCAGCGGGATCTTCTTAGGGAGGAGTATCTGTGAACTTAGCCTCCACCCTGTCTCCAGGAAATTGAAACTTAGGCCTAAGCAAGGTCTTAGGCCTATCCTGGCTACTCAGATGTTAGGGCTCCTAACAGAATAAGACTGGTACTTTTCAGGAACAGATCACCTTTAATGAGGCAAGAAATGACAGCAGTCAGATTAATGAGCTGCTGAACTAACCCAAGAAAATAGTATGCCTATATATAGGCATATATGTGGAAAGTCATTGTCTTAAAGGAACCTGTTCTTCTCCTAGGTTGTTTGGAGAACAACCTTGTTAAATGTCTGGGGCAAGGAATTTTGGAGATCAGGCATAGGCTGGACCCACTGGAAGTTGGGTGTAATCAGCATTAATGTCCATATATTTTCTTCAGGTGAGAGAATTCTTTGCTTAGCATAGAATGGTGGGCAGGACCTGCAGGGGAGTTTTAACTCCAGGCTGTTTTCAGCCATGTAAATTTCCTTCATTGTTGTCTTTGCCAGAAGGACAATTTGCAAGAATTCCGTGTGTCTCCAGAGGGGTGCTGAACTCATGTTTTGACCCTCCTGGATTATGAGATCTGAGCATGAACCCAGGAAAACATAATTAGCATCTGGAAGCCTGCTCAGAGCTTGGTGAGAGATGTGGTCTCTGGGGCTGATATAACAGCAGCCACGTGCCTTCTGCCTCTATCTGATGCAAACACTCCTCTTTGCCTCCTTGGAGGAAAGGGCCATAAATGGCAGCCTGTTTGCACATCTTTGATATTTTGTAATCTGCCATTTTTTGGTCTGAGTGTCTGTTTTCACTATGTGGCCATAGAGATTTCTCTCAAGAAAGGTCTTTTTTTTTTGCATTTTTGTCTCTGGTGTTCCCATGGTTTAGGTTGCTACATCACCTTAGCTCTGTCAGATCATCCTCAGAGCGTTAACACTGGGTCCTTATCTTAGGTCATATTATAGAGCCCAGGCATCCTTCCCAGGTCCACCTCAGTGATGGTGGACAGGAGTATCTGAGATGTTTCTCCACTGGTAATTACAATTAGGCACATTTGCTTTTGTTTTTCTTTCCGTTGGTTATGTTGCTCTATGCGATCCCTGAATTCTCCACTGTCACTGATCTGAGAGGGTTTACAATTGTCTGCAAGCTTCTTCTCATTTACAACTTCCTCTCCAAGACCAGCCTCAGCCCCTAAATACTTTGTCTTTGTGTCTCTTTTATTTTTCCCTAGCTCTTTTTGGGGAAAAAAAAAAAAAAAAACAAGCATGTTGACTTCTGGTTATCTTGGACCAGTCAACAGTGTTCCCAGATAGTTTTCTGGAAGTTCTTCCATGTGCGGTCGATGCTTAGATGATTTACTGGGGAGAAAGTGGTCTTGTCCTCCTATTCCTCTGATAATTTGGGACCAACTGCAAGCCTGCAAGACCCATTTTATTAATTAATTGAAATGCTATTGCTCTTCAGCCACTGAGCCATGTTTGATTCTTTGTATCCCCTTGGACTCTAGCACAAGACGCCTCTCTGTGCCTCACTGTCTCACATAGTTTTCCCGAGACCATGTTCTTTGCATCACTGATGCTCTGCAAATGTCTCATCCTTTCTCACCCACTGATCCTCCTGCTTTCAACATTTTCTAAAGATCAGGGTCTTTCCTAATGAGTCAGCTCTTTGACTCAGGTGGACAAAGCTTTGGGGTTTTATTTTCAGCATCAGTCCTTCCAATGAGTCTTCAAAGTCAATTTTCTTTACAATTCATTTTTTTGGTATTCCTGCAGTTCAGAAGAATCTCACAAGTCTTCCCCAGCAGAGCAGTTCACAATCAGTAATTCCTTGGTGTTCTCAAATCTGTATATACCTTTGGGAAGACCGTAGATATGACTCTACGGGCCTCTGTGGGCCAAGTCACGATTTAGTTTTTAAAGACACTTTCTAGCACCTCATGATTAGCATGTGAGATGAGAGCAATTATGCTGTAGTTTGAGCTTTCTTTGGCATTACCTTACCTAGGGATTGGAATGAAAACTGAACTTTTCCAGTCCTGTGGCCACCGCTGAGTTTTTCAGATTTGCTGACATATCGAGTTTAACACGTTCATAGCAATCTTCCAGGATTTGAAATAGCTCAACTGGAATTCCATCACCTACACGTACTTTGTGCATAGTGACGCGAGAGACGCCGGTTCCAGCGGTACAGACGCGAAAGACGCTGGCTCTGGCACAACTGACCACACGCAGAAGCGTGGCCGAGAAGAGCTATCCCACGCCCAAAGTCAGGGGGGTGGCTGAGAGCAGCTGTCCCACGCCCAGGAGGCGATGGCTGCGTGGGCACAGGAGGGCCGAGAGGAGCTACTCCAAATTCAAGGTCAGGAGGGGTGGCCTTGAGGAGATACCCCTCGTCCAGTGTAAGGTACAGCAGCGTCACTTGGCTGGAGCAGCTGTGAAGAGATATTCCACGACCAAGGTAAGTGAAAACCAAATAAGACGGTAGGTATTGGGAGGGAGCATTAGAGGGCAGACACAATGAAAACGTAATCACAAAATACTGGGTGATCTGATCATATGGACCACAGTCCTGTCTAACTCAATGATATTAAGCCATGCCAGGTGGGGCCACCCACGACGGACAGGTCATGGTGGAGAAGTCTCTGACAGAATGTGGTCCACTGGAAAAGGGAATGGCAAACCATTTCAGTATACTTGCCTTGAGAACCCCATGAACAGTATCAAAAGGCAAAATGATAGGATACTGAATGAGGAATTCCCCAGGTTGGTAGGTGCCCAGTGTGCTACTGGTGATCAGTGGAGAAATAACTCCAGAAAGAATGAAGCGATAGAGCCAAAGTGAAACAATACCCAGTTGTGGATGTGACTGATGATAGAAGCAAGGTCCGATGCTGCAAAGAGCAATATTGCATAGGAACATGGAATGTTAGGTCCATGAATCAAGACAAATTGGAAGTGGTGAAACAGGAGATGACAAGAATGAACGTTGACATTCTAGGAACCAGTGAACTAAAATGGACTGGAATGGGTGAATTTAACTCAGATGACCATTATATCTACTACTGTGGGCAGGAATCCCTTAGAAGAAATGGAGTAGCCCTCATGGTCAACAAAAGAGTCCCAAATGCAGTACTTGGATGCAATCTTAAAAACGACAGAATGATTTCTGTTCGTTTCCAAGGCAAACCATTCAATATTATCGTAATCCAAGTCTATTCCCCAACCAGTAATGCTGAAGAAACCGAAGTTGAACAGTTCTATGAAGACCTACAAGATCTTTTAGAACTAACACCCAAAAAAGATGTCCTTTTCATATAGGGTCTGGAATGCAAAAGTAGGAAGTCAAGAAACACCTGGAGTAACAGGCAAATTTGGCCTTGGAGCACAGAATGAATCAGGGCAAAGTCTAACAGAGTTTTGTCAAGAGAACGCACTGGTCATAGCAAACAAACTCTTCCAACAGCAGAAGAGAACACTCTACACATGAACATCACCAGATGGTCAACACTGAAATCAGATTGATTATATTCTTTGCAGCCAAAGATGGAGAAGCTCTATACAGTTAGCAAAAACAAAACCAGGAGCTGACTGTGGCTCAGATCACGAAGTCCTTATTGCCAAATTCAGACTTAAATTGAAGAAAGTAGGGCAAACCACTAGACCAGTCAGATATGACGTAAATCAAAGCACTTATGATTATACAATGGAAGTAATAAATAGATTTAAGGGACTAGATCTCATAGATAGAGTGCCTGGTGAACTCTGGACGGAGCTTCATGACATTGTACAGGAGACAGGGACAAAGATAATCCCTATGGAAAAGAAATGTAAAAAAGCAAAATGACTGTCTGAGGAAGCCTTGCAAATATCTGTGAAAAGAAAAGTAGCGAAAGGCAAGGGAGAAAAGGAAAGATATAAGCATCTGAATGAAGACTTCCAAAGAATAGCAAGGAGAGATAAGAAAGCCTTCCTCAGCGATCAAGGCAAAGAAATAGAGGAAAACAACAGATTAGGAAAAACAAGAGATTTTTTCAAGAAAATCAGAGATATTAAGGGAAAATTTCATGCAAAGATTGGCTCGATAAAGGACAGAATTGGTATGGACCTAGCAGAAGCAGAATATATTAAGAAGAGTTTGCAGGAATACACAGAAGAACTGTATATAAAAGATCTTCACGATCAATATAATCACAATGGTGTGATCACTCATCTGGAACCAAACATCTTGGAATGTGAAGTCAAGTGGGCCTTAGAGAGCATCAATATGAACAAAGCCAGTGGAGGTGATGGAATTCCAGTTGAGCTACCTCAAACCCTGAAAGATGGTGCTGTAAAAGTGTTGCACTCAATATGCCAGCAAATTTGGAAAACACAGCAGTGGCCACAGGACTGGAAAAGGTCAGTCTTCATTCCAATCCCAAAGAAAAGGAATGACAAAGAATGCTCAAACGACTGCACAGTTGAACTCATCTCACACGCTAGTAAAGTCATGCTCCAAATTCTCCAAGCCAGGCTTCAGCAATATGTGAACCGTGAACTGCCAGATATTCAAACAGGTTTTCGAAAAGGCAGAGGCACTAAAGATCAAATTGCCAACATCTTCTGGATCATGGAGAAAGCAAGAGATTTCCAGAAAAACATCTATTTCTGTTTCATTGCCTATGCCAAAGCCTTTAACTTTGTGGATCACAATAAATTGTGGAACATTCTGAAAGAGATGGAAATACCAGATCACCTGACCTGCCTCTTGAGAAACATGTATGCAGGTCAGGAAGCAACAGTTAGAACTGGACATGGAACAACAGACTGGTTCCAAATAGGAAAAGGAGTACGTCAAGGCTGTATATTATCACCCTGCTTATTTAACTTCTATGCAGAGTACATCATGAGGAAAGCTGGTCTGGAAGAAGCACAAGCTGGAATCAAGATTGCCGAGAGAAATATCAATAACCTCAGATATGCAGATGACACCCCCCTTATGGCAGAAAGTGTAGAGGAACTCAAAAGCCTCTTGATGAAAGTGAAAGAGGAGAGTGAAAATTTTGGCTTGAAACTCAACATTCAGAAAATGAAGATCATGGCGTCTGGTCCCATCACTTCATGGGAAATAGACGGAGAAACAGTGGAAACAGTGTCAGACTTTATTTTTGGGGGCTCCAAAATCACTGCAGATGCTGATTCCAGTCGGGAAATTAAAGGATGCTAACTCCTTGGAAGGAAAGTTATGACCAGCCTAGATAGCATATTAAAAAGCAGAGACATTACTTTGCCAACCAACGTCCGTCTAGTCAAGGCTATGCATTTTCCCAGTGGTCATGTATGGATGTGAGCGCTGAACTGTGAAGAAAGCTGATCACCGAAGAATAGATGCTTTTGAACTGTGGTGCTGGGGAAGACTCTTGAGAGTCTCTTGGACGGCAAGGAGATCCAACCAGTCCATTCTAAAGGAGATCAATCATGGGTGTTCATTGGAAGGACTGATGCTAAAGCTGAAACTGCAATAATTTGGCCACCTCATGTGACGAGTTGACTCACTTGCAAAGAGTCTGATGCTGGGAGGGATTGAGGGTGGGAGGAGATGGGGACGACAGAGAATGAGATTGCTGAATGGCGTCACCGACTCGATAGACATGAGTTTGGGTGAACTCCAGGAGTTAGTGATGGACATGTAATCCTGTCGTGCTGTGGTTCATGGGTTCGCAAAGAGTCTACATGACTGTGCGACTGAACTGAACTGAACTGAACTGACGCTTCCTAAGGCCCACTTGTCTTCACATTCCAACATGTCTGACTCTAGGTGAGTGATCACACCATCGTGATATTCTGGGTCCTGAAGATCTTTTATGTACAGTTCTTCTGTGTATTCTTGCCACCTCTTCTTAATATCTTCTGCTTCTCTTTGGTTCCTAATATTTGTGTCGTTTATTGACCCACCTTTGCATGAAGTTTTCCCTCATTATCTCTAATTATCCTGCAGATATCTCTAGTCTTTCCCATTCTATTGCTTTCCTCCATTTCTTTGCATTGATCACTGAGGAACTCTTTCTTATTTCTCCTTGCTCTTCTTTGAAACTCTACATTCAAATGGGTATAAATGTCCTTTTCTCCTGTGCTTTTCACGTCCCTACTTTTCACAGCTATTTGTAAGGCCTCAGTAATCCATTTTGCTTTTTTCATTTCCTTTTCTTGGGGATGATCTTGATTCCTGTCTCCTGTACAATGTCATGAACCTCCATCCATAATTTATCAGGCACCACTCTGTCAGATCTAGTCCCTTAAATCTACTTCTCACTTTCAATGTATAGTCATAAGCAATTTGCCTTATGTCATACATGAATGGTATAGGGGTTTTCTCCACTTTCTTCAATTTCAGTCTGAGTTTTGCAACAAGGAGTTCATGATCTGTGTCACAGTCAGCTCCTGGTCTTGTTTTGTTGTCTGTATAGAGATTCTCCATCTTTGACTGAAAGAATAAAATAAATCTGATTTCAGTCTTCTCTCTGTCATTTGTTTGGCCAGATTAATTAAAAATGGCTTGAATTATATTTTGACCAAAAAGAAAATTGGGAAAATTTCAAATCCTAAAGCCATGTAAATGATATTTACCATTGAATTATTACATATTTTACTCAAGGATCATAATTTCTGTGACTATGTAAGTTTTTAAAACTACGAATGGAAGGGGATTATTTGATACTATTTACATTTTATGATTAAAGGAATCCATTTTTCTTTGTTTTTCTGATTTATTTTGATTGAAAGAGTTACGAAATATTTTCCCCCCTTTGGTTTTAGTTCAAGTTCTATTATAACCATATTTTGAACTAGGTTATCCTCACATTTAGTAAGAATCAAAAGAAGAGTTGATCATAAACATGTCTCTACAGCATCTTTATTAATCCGAGATAAGAAGAAGAAGCATGTTAAAGCAACGGGTAATATGGATAACCATAACTCTGACTTCCATTCTGAAACTAGAGAACAGAATGTATTTTCAGTCTGCAGAAGTTTAAGTGTGCCATTCATACTAAAGCATTCTGCCATCCATATAGTTGCTGATACAAATGCCCTAACTTGGAATTATTTCTCTTCTCCATCATCAATATCAGTTAGACCACAGAAGCAGATTGTGATACATTACCCTACTGTTTCTCTTACTGTTTTTTTAATGGAAGGTTAATTGTTTTACTGAATTTTGCTGTAATCTGTCAGAACTCAAAATAAATCAGGCGTAGATATACATATATCCCCTCCCTTTCGAAACACTCTCCCATCTCCCTCTCCGTCCCACAATCCAAGTTGAGCATTTTTCACTGGGTTTCACTTAGCAACTGCTCTAAATCAAATGGCTGCAATGTCTTCTTGACATACTTTGGCAGGTATGTCTACTTCTATTTTGCATTACCACATCGTATCTCCATTAGGCAACAGTGATTTTGGACTGAGGTTGGGAATGTCTACCTTTCCAGGTGTGTAGGGTAATGTGTCAGCCCATGACCAACCTTTTCCTTAACTACAACAGTCAGGCCATTCATGTTTCCCAGAATTTTGTAACAATTCCGTGTGTCTTCAGAGGGGTGCTGAACTCATGTTTTGACCCTCCTGACCTATGTGAACTGAGCATGAACCCAGGAAGACATGTTTAGCAACCGTCAGCCTGCTCAGAGCTTGGTGGGAGATGCGGTCTCTGGGGCTGATATAACAGCAGCCTCTTTCCTTCTGCCTCTGTCTGATGCAAACATTCCTCTCTGCTTCTGTGGAGGCCAGGGCCATAAATGGCAGCCTGTTTGCACATCTTTGATATTTTGTAAAAGACTCTTGAGAGTCCCTTGGACTGCAAGGAGATCCAACCAAAGGAAATCAATCATGGGTGTTCATTGGAAGGACTGATGCTAAAGCTGAAACTCCAATATTTTGACCACCTCATGCGAAGTGTTGACTCACTGGTAGTCTCTGATATTGGGAGGGATTGGGGGCAGAAGGAGAAGGGGACGTCAAAGAATGAGATGGCTGGATTTCATCACCAACTCTATGGACATGAGTTTGAGTGAACTCTGGGAGTTGGTGATGGACAGGGAGGCCTGGCGTGCTGTGATTCATTGGGTCGCAAAAAGTCGGACACAACTGAGCCATTGAAATGAACTGAACTGAACTGAATGTGCAATCTTTGATTCTGTGAGTGTTTGTTTTCACTATGTGGACATAGAGAATTCTCTCAAGAAAGGTTTTATTTTTGCATTTTTGCCTCTGGTATTCCCACGGTTTAGGTTGGTACATCACCTTAGACCAATCAGATCATCCTCAGAGCATTAAGGCTGGGTCCTCATCATAGAGCAGATGATACACTCGGGTCATCTCTCGCAGATCCACTTCAATGATGGTGAACAGGAGTATCTGAGTTTTTTCTCTGCTGGAAATTACAGTTAGGCACATTTGCTTTTGTTTTTCTTTCCCTTGGTTATGTTGTACTAAGCGATACCAGAGTTCTCCACTATCACTGTCCTGAGAGGGTTTACAATTGTCTGCAAGCGTCTCCTCATTTAAAACTTCCTCTCCAAGACCAGCCTCAGCCCCTAAATACTTTTTCTCTCTTTGTGTCTCTTTTATTTTTTCCTACCTCCTTTTCAAAGGAGAACATGTTTGATTTCTGAGTATCTTGGGCCATTCAACAGTGTTCACAATTTGTTTTCTGGAAGTTCTTCCATGTGCAGTCGATCCTTAGATAAATTTGTTGGGGAGAGAGTGGTCTTGTCCTCCTATTCCTCTGATATATTGGGACCAACTGCCAACCTGTAAGATCCATTTTATAAACTGAAATGCTATTGTTCTTCAGCCACTAAACCATGTTTGATTCTTTGTATCCCCTTGGACTCTAGCACAAGAGGCCTGTTTGTCCCTCACTATCTCGCATAGTTTCCCCGAGGCCATGTTCTTTGCATCACTGATGCTCTTCAAATGTCTTATCCTTTCTCACCCACTGATCCTCCTGCTTTCAACATTTTCTAAAGATCAGGGTCTTTTCTAATGAGTCAGTTCTTTGGCTCAGGGGACAAAGCTTCGGGGCTTTATTTTAGCATCAGTCCTTCCAATGAGTTTTCAAAGTCAATTTTCTATACAATTCATTTGTTTGGTGTTCCTGCAGTTCAAAAGAATCTCACAAGTCTTCCCCAGCAGAGCAGTTCACAATCAGCAAGCCCTTGGTGTTCTCAAATCTTTTCATACCTTTGGAAAGACCATAGATATGACTCTATGAACCTCTGTGGGCCAAGTCACGATTTAGTTTTTAAAGACACTTTCTAGCACCTCATGATTAGCATGTGAGATGAGAGCAATTATGCTGTAGTTTGAGCATTCTTTGGCATTACCTTTCCTAGGGATTGGAATGAAAACTGACCTTTTCCAGTCCTGTGGCCACCGCTGAGTTTTTCAGATTTGCTGACATATTGAGTGTAGCACGTTCACAGCATCATCTTCCAGGATTTGAAATAGCTCAACTGGAATTCCATCACCTACACTAGCTTTGTTCATAGTGATGCTTCCTTAGGCCCACTTGTGTTCACATTTCAGGATGTCTGGCTCTAGGTGAGTAATCACAGTATCGTGATTTTCTGGGTCCGGAAGATCTTCTATGTGCAGTTTTTCTGTGTATTCTTGCCACCACTTCTCAATATCTTCTGCTTCTTTTTGGTTCCTAACATTCGTGTCCTTTATTGAGCCCACCTTTGCATGAAATGTTCCCTCAGTATCTCTAATTATCCTGCAGATATCTCTAGTCTTTCTCATTCTATTGCTTTCCTCCATTTCTTTGCATTGATAACTGAGAAACTCTTTCTTATTTCTCCTTGCTCTTCTTTGGAACTCTACATTCAAATGGGTATAAATTTCCTTTTCTCCTGTGCTTTACACTTCCCCTCTTTCACAGCCATTTGTAAGGCATCTTCAGACAGCCATTTTTCTTTTTTGCATTTCTTTTTCTTGAGGATGATCTTGATTCCTGTCTCCTGTGCAATGTCATGAACCTCCACCCATAATTTATCAGGCACCCTCTCTGTCAGATTTAGCCCCTTAAAACAATTTCTCACTTCCACTGTATAGTCATAAATGAATTGACTTATGTCATACATGAATGGTATAGGGGTTTTCTCCACTTTCTTCAATTTCAGTCTGAGCTTTGCATCAAGGACTTCATGATATGTGCCACAGTCAGCTCCAGTGTTGTTTTTGCTGTCTGTATAGAGATTCTCCATCTTTGACTGAAAGAATAAAATCAATCTGATTTCAGTGTTGAACATTTGGTGATGTCTTCTCTCTGCCATTTTTTTGGCCATATTAATAAAAAATGGCTTATATTTTGACCAAAAAAAAAAAAAAAAAAAGGGGGGGAGGAGTTCAAATCCTAAAGCCACCTAAATGATATTTACCATAGATTTATAACATATTTTACTTGAGGATCATAATTTCTACGACTATGTAAGTTTGTAAAACTACTAATGGAAGGGAATTGTTTGATACTATTTACATTTTATGATTAAAGGAATACATTTTTCTTTGTCTTTCTGATTTATTTTGGTTGAAAGAGTTACGAAATACCCCCCCCCCCTTTGGTTTTCATTTCAGTTCTATCATAATCATATTTTGAACGAGGTTATCCTCACGTTTAGTAAGAATCAAAAGAACAGTTGATCATAAACATGTCTCTACAGTATCTTCATTAATCCGATACAAGAAGAAGAAGCATGTTAAAACAACAGGTATTATGGATGGTCATAACTCTGACTTCAATCCTGGAACTAGAGAAGAGAATGTATTTTCAGCCTGCAGAAGTTTAAGTGTGATACAAGTGCCTCTCCAACATCAATATCAGTTAGACCACAGGAGCATATTGTGAAACATCACCCTGCTGTTTTTCTTATTTATTTTTTTTTAATGGAAGGGTAATTGTTTTACCAAATTTTGCTGTATTCTGTCAGAACTCAAAATAAATCAGCCATCAGTTCAGTTCAGTTCAGTCAATCAGTCGTGACTGACTCTTTGCGACCCCATGAATCATAGCATGCCAGGCCTTCCTGTCCATCACCAACTCCCGGAGTTCACTCAAACTCATGTCCATTGAGTCGGTGATGCCATCCAGCCGTTTCATTCTCTGTCGTCCCCGTCTCCTCCACCCCCAATCCCTCCCAGCATCAGACTCTCGATATATCTATATCCTCTCCCTTTCTGAACAGCCTCCCATCTCCCTCTCCATTCCACAATCTAGGTGGAGCATTGTTCACGGGGTTTCACCTAGCAGCTGCTCGAAATCTAATGGCTGCAGTGTCTACTTGTCATACTTTGGCAGCTATGTCTACTTCTATTTTGCAGTACCACATCGTATCTCCATTATGCAACAGTCATTTTGGACTGAGGGTAGGACCTTCTACCTTTCCAGGTGTGTACAGTCTTGTGGTAGCCCATGACCAACCTTTTCCTTAACTACAACAGGCAGGCCATTCATGTTTCCCAGTACCGGATATCTCTGATACATTGTTGCCTCTCATTCTAGGTCAATACATCAACCATCTTCATTATTTAAAAATCATCCTAATACAACTGATATACCAAATAGGTGTCAGATTATGCATGATACTGAAGATTAAAATTAAAGTTGGGAGATGTCAACAAATTCCTACAGTTCTCTTATTTGAAGAATAAAGTTATATGTTCATTTTCATAGTGTCAATTTCATTTTGAAATAATTAAGAGTAAATGAGTATTGCAGTTCCTGTACATTTTGCTCTGCTTTAATATAAAATTTTCTGTTCAAGGAAACATTCAGTATGAATCCTAGGTAGGTTACGCCTAATGAATTGTTTGATAAAATAGAAAATGTAAACAAAGTGAAAAGGCAAAATGTAAATAAATTGACTGCTGAAATCATCCAGGCAGAACTGACTGGGTGTCTAATTTAGGATGGTATGGGAGAAGGAACAGATACAAATCAAATTTAGAAACAGCAAATGAGCATATATATCTTAATGTTTTCTCAATTTTATTATATTATGCCAGTCATTGCAAAGAAAGCTGAGAGGTTAGACAGAAGCTTTACTTCCTCAAAAAAAAAAAAAAATGTGTTTCACTTGAAAATGTAGATGTAGCCTACTCGATAGTCATGATCATTCTCATACCATGACTGGGATACCAATGATCACATGACATAGTTAAAGATTGCACCACAGTCAGCAAAAGATAGGCATTTTACAAGTTGTATTAAAAAGGGTCATTCTTGCTTTGCTCTCCATATGTCATGCCTTTATTTCCTCCCACCAACACACCACCCTGTATTTCCTCATGTATATTTTGATGTTGCTTTGCTACTCCTACAAAGATATACTTAAATCCTTGTGGTGAATTCACCATCTCAGCAAGGTAATCAGTTCTTGGAAGACATGACATTTCTTTCCCTTACTAGCTTCATTATCTATCTGTTTCACAGAATTTCTAGAGCTACAATCAGGCAACATATTTTCAGTCGTAATAAACCACATTTCACAACTTTTCCTAAACACTTGTTTGGGAATGGAAAGAACCTGTCTTCCTTCCTACCAAGTTAACCACAGATATCCAATTCTTCTATGTGTTGTATCTGTACCCAAGTTGCCTTATGTATCTTTCACATCAGCTAAGACATAGTGCCTGCAAAATGAAGTATTTTAAATATTTCCTGAATTAGCAATAAAAGATGCTAAATAAATTAGCAGTCAAAAGCTATATACATTACTCAACAACATCCCATAGCCTCCAACATTTCCATCATCCAGTTCAGTTCAATTCAGTTCACTTCAGACCCTCAGTCGTGTCTAAGTCTTTGAAACCCCATGAATCACAGCATGCCAGGCTTCCCTTTCCATCACCAACTCGCAAAGTTCATTTTAACCCACCTCCTTCGAGTAGGTGATGCCATACAGCTATCTCATTCTCTGCCATTCCCTGCTCGTCCTGCCCACAATTTCTCCCAACATCATAGTCTTTTCCAATGAATCAACTCTTCGTGTGAGGTGGCCAAAGTATTGGAGCTTCAGCATTGACATCAGTGTTTCCAATGAATACCCAGGACTGATCTCCTTTAGAATGGACTGGTTGGTTCTCCTTGCAGTCCAAAGGACTCTCAAGATCTTCTCCAAAACCACAGTTCAAAAACATCAATCCTTCATCTATCAGCTTTCTTCACAGTCTAACTCTCACATCCGTACATGACCCCTGGAAAAAACATAGTCCTGGCTAGACGGACCTTTGTTCGCAAAGTAATGTCTCTGCTCTTTTATATGGTCTCTAGGTTGATCATAACTTTCCTTCCAAGGAGTAATCTTCTTTTAAATTCATGGCTGCAATCAGCATCTGCAGTGATTTTGGAGGCCAAAAATAAAGTTTGACACTGTTTCCAATGTTTCCCCATCTATTTCCCATGATGTGATGGGACCAGATGCCATGATCTTAGTTTTCTGAATGTGGAGCTTCAAGCCAACTTTTTACTCACCTCTTTCACTTTAATCGAGAGGCTTTTTAGTTCCTCTTAACTTTCTGCCATAAGCGTGGTGTCATCTGCATATCTGAGGTTATTGATATTTCTCCCAGCAATCTTGATTCCAGCCTGTGCTTCTTCCAGACCAGCTTTCCTCATGATGTACTCTGCATAGAAGTTAAATAGGCAGGGTGACAATATACAACTTTGACACACTCCTTTTCCTATTTGGAACGAGTCCGTTGTACATTGTCCAGTTCTAACAGTTGCCTCCTGACCTGCATACAGGTTTCTCAAGAGGCAGGTCAGGTGGTCTGGTATTCCCATCTCTTTCAGAATATTCCACAGTTTGTTGTGATCCACACAAAGTTTTGGCATAGTCAATGAAGCAGAAATAGATGTTTTTCTGGAACTCTCTTACTTTTTCCATGATCCAGCCAATGTTGGCAATTTGATCTCTGGTTCCTCTGCCTTTTCTAAGACCAGTTTGAACATCTGGAAATTCATGGTTCATGTATTGCTGAAGCCTGGCTTGGAGAATTTTGAGCATATTTTACTAGCGTGTGAGATGAGTGCAATTGTGCGGTCGTTTGAATACTCTTTGGCATGGCCTTTCTTTGGGATTGGAATGAAGAATGACCGTTTCCAGTCCTGTGGTCACTGCTGAGTTTTCCAAATTTGCTGGCATATTGAGTGCAGCACTTTCACAGTATCACCTTTCCGGATTTGAAGTAGCTCAACTGGAATTCTGTCACGTCCATTAGCTTTGTTCGTAGTGATGCTTTCGGCCGACTTGACTTCACATTCCAAGATGTCTGGCTCTAGGTCAATGATCACACCATCGTAACTATCTTGGTTGTGAAGACCTTTTTTTTGTACGGTTCTTCTGTGTATTATTGTCACCTCTTCTTAATATCTCCTGCTTCTCTTAGGTCCATCCTCTTTTTTTCCTTTTTCGAGTCCACCTTGGCATGAAACGTTCCCTTTATATTTCTAGTTTTCTTGAAGAGATCTCTTGTCTTTCCTATTCTGTTGTTTTCATCTATTTCTTTTCATTGATCACTGAGAAAGGCTTTCTTATCTCTCCTTGCTATTCTTTGGAACTCTGTATTCAGATGTTATATATTTCCCTTTCCCCTTTGCTTTTTGCTTTTCTTCTTTTCACAGATATTTGTAAGGCCTCCTCAGACAGCCATTTTTCTTTTTGGTATTTCTTTCCATGGGGATGATCTTGGTCACTGTCTCCTTTACAATGTCACGAACCTCTGTCCATAGTTCCTCAGGCACTCTATCTATCAGATATAGTCCCTTAAATCTATTTCTCACTTCCACTGTATAATCATAAGGAATTTGATTTAGGTCATACCTGAATGTTCTCGAGGTTTTCCCTAATTTCTTCATTTTAAGTCTGAATTTGGTAACAAGGAGTTCATGATCTGAGCCACAGTCTGTCCGTGGTCTTATTTTTGCTAACTGTATAGAATTTCTCCATCTTTGGATGCAAAGAATATAATCAATCTGATTTCGGTGTTGACCATCTGGTGATGTCCATGTGTAGAGTCTTGATTTGTGTTGTTGAAAAAGGTTGTTTGCTATGACCAGTGCGTTCTCTTGGAAAAACTCTATTAGCCATTGTCCTGCTTCATTCCGTGCTCCAAGGCCAAGTTTGCCTGTTACTCCAGATGTTTCTTGACTTCCTACTTTTTCATTCCAGTGTTCTATAATGAAAAGGACATCTTTTTAGGGTATTAGTTCTAAAAGGTCCTGTAGGTCTTCATAGAACTTTTCAACTTCGGCTTCTTCAGCGTTACTGGTTGGTGCATAGGCTTGGATTACTGTAATAGCAAATGGCTTTTATTGGAAATGAACAGAGGTCATTCTATCGTTTTGGAGACTGCATTCATGTACAGCATTTTGGACTCTTTTGTTGACCATGATAGCTCCTCCCTTTCTTCAAAGGGATTCCTACCCACAGTAGTAGGTATAATGGTCATCTGATTTAAATTCATCCATTCCAGTCCATTTTAGTTCACTGATTCCTAGAATGTCTGCATTCACTTTTGCCATCTTCTGTTTGACCACTTCCAATTTGCCTTGATTCATAGACCTCACATTCCAGCTTCCTATTCAATGTTGCTCTTTGCAGCTTCGGACCTTGCTTTATCACCAGTAACATACACAACTGGGTACTGTTATTGCTTTGGCTCCATCCCTTCACTCTTTCTGGAGTTGTTTCTCCACTGATCAACAGGAGCATACTGGGCACATACCACCCTCGGGAATTCCTCATTCAGTATCCTATTATTTTGCCTTTTCATACTGTTCATGGGGTTCTCTAGGCAAGTATACTGAAGTGGTTTGCCACTCCCTTCTCCAGTGGACCACATTTTGTCAGACCTCTCCAGCATGCCCTCCCGTCTTGGGTGGTCCCACATGGCATGGCTTAGATTCTTTGAATTAGACAAGGCTAACCATCATTGACTTTTATTTTTTACTGAGAATTTAGTAAGGTGGTGTGTCTTCATTTTAATGCAATGTATATGTTTGTCATACCTTTTACATCCAAAAGCAAGTGACATTTAATTTCATGACTGCAATCACTCTTCTTAGTTATTTTCGAGCCAAAGAAAATGAAGCCTGTCACTGTTTCCACATATTTCAGTTGAGTTCAGTACAGTCTCAGTCGTGTCCTACTCTTTGCTACCCCATGAATTACACCACGTCAGGCCTCCCTGTCCATCACCAACTCCTGGGGTTCACTCAAACTCATGTCCATCGAATGGTGATGCCATCCAGCCATCTCATCCTCTGCCATCCCCTTCTCCTCCTGCCCCTAATTATCCCAGCATCAGAAGCTTTTCCAATGAGTCAACTCTTCACATCACGTGGCCAAAGTATTGGAGTTTGAGCCTCAGCCTCTGTCCTTCCAATGAACTCCTAGAACTGATCTCCTATAGAATGGATTTGTTGGATCTCCTTGCAGGGACTCTCAATAATCTTCTCCAGCACCACAGTTCAAATGCATCAGTTCTTCTGCGCTTCTTCTTTACTTTCTGCCATAAGGGTGATGTCATCTGCATATCTGAGGTTATTGATATTTTTCCCAGCAATCTTGATTCCAGCCTGTACTTCTTCCAGTCCAGCGTTACTCATGATGTACTCTGCATAGAAGTTAAATAGGCAGGGTGACAATATACAACCTTGATGTACTCCTTATCCTATTTGGAACCTGTCTTTTGTTCCATTTTCAGTTTTAACTGTTGCTTCCTGATCTGAATACAGGTTTCTCAAGAGGCAGGGCAGGTGGTCTAGTATTCCCATCTCTTTCAGAATTTTCGAGATTTTATTGTGATCCACACAGTCAAAGGCTTTGGCATAGTCAATGAAGCAGAAATAGATGTTACTCTGAAACTCTCTTGCTTTTTTCATGATCCAGAGGATGTTGGCAATTAGATCTCTGGTTCCCCGGCCTTTTCTAAAATCAGCTTGACCATCTGGAGGTTCACATATTGCTGAAGCCTGGCTTGGAGAATTTTGATCATAATTTTTCTAGCGTGTAATGTGTGTGCAATTCTGTGGTAGTTTGAGCATTCTTTGGCATTGCCTTTCTTTGGGATTGGGATGAAGAGTGACATTTTCCAGTCCTGTGGTCATTACCGAGTTTCTCAAATTTGCTCCAAATTGAGTGCAGCTCTTTCACCGCGTCATATTTCAGCATTTGAAAAAGCTTAACAGGAACTCCATCATCTCCACTAGCTTTGTTCTTTGTGATGCTTTCTAAGGCCCACTTGACTTCACATTCCAAGATGATTGGCTCTAGGTCAGTGATCACACCATCGTGATTATCTTGGTTGTGAAGATGTTTTTTCTACAGTTCTTCTGTGTTTTCTTGCCACCTCTTTAATTTCTTCTGCTTCTCATAGGTCCATACCATTTCTGTCCTTTATGGAGCCCATTTTGCATGAAATATTCCCTTGTTATCTCTAATTTTCTTCAAGAGATCTCTCGTCTTTCACACTCTGTTGTTTTCCTCTATTTCTTTGCACTGATCACTGAGAAAGGTTTTCTTATCTCGTGTTGCTATTCTTTGGAACTCTGCATTCAGATGCTTATATCTTTTTTCTCCTCAGCTTTTCCCTTCTCTTCTTGTCACAACTATTTGTAAGGCCTCCTCTGACAGACATTTAGCTTTTTTGCATTTCTTTTCCATGAGGATTGTCTTGGTCCCTGTCTCCTGTACAATGTCTTGAACCATTATCCATAGTTCATCAGTCACTCTATCAGAACTAGTCCCTTAAATCTGTTTCTCATTTCCACTGTATAATCATAAGGGATTTGAATTAGGTCATATTTTAATGGTTTAGTGATTTTCCCTACTTTCTTCAATTTAAGTTTGAATTTGGCAATAAGGAGTTTATGATCTGAAACACACTCAGCTCTGGTTTTGTTTTTGCTAACTTTATAGAATTTCTTCACTTTGGCTGCAAAGAATATTAATCAATCTGTTTTTGGTGTTGACCATGTGGTGATGTCCATGTGTAGAGTCTTCTCTTCTGTTGCTGAAAGGGGTTGTTTGCTATGACCAGTGTGTTCTCTCTGCAAAATTCTATTAGTCTTTGCCCTGCTGCATTCCGTGCTCCAAAGCCAAATTTGGCTGTAACTCCGGGTGGTTTTTGACTTCCTACATTTGCATTCCAGTCCCCTATAATGAAAAGGGCATCATCTTTAAGTGTTAATTCTAAACGGTCTTGTAGGTCTTCATAGAACCATTAAACCTCGGCTTTTTATGTGTTACTGGTTGGGGCATAGGCTTGGATTACTGTAATATTGAATGGTTTGTCTTGAAATGAACAGAGATCATTCTGTTCGTTTGGAGATTGCATCCAAGTACAGCATTTCAGACTCTTCTGTTGACCATGATAACTACTCCATTTCTTCTATGGGATTCCTGCCCACAGTAGTAGATATAATGGTCATCCGAGTTAAATTTACCCATCCAGTACATTTTAGTTCACTGATTCCTAGAATGTCTACGTTCACTCTTGCCATCTCCTGTTGGACCACTTTCAATTTGCATTGATTCATGGACCTCACATTCCATGTTCCTATGCAATATTGCTCTTTGCAGCATCGGACCTTGCTTCTCTCACCAGTCACATCCACAACTTGATACTGTTTCTGCTTTGGCTCCATCCTTTCATTTTTTCTGAAGTTATTTGTCAACTGATCTCCAGTATCATATTGGGCACCTACTGACGTGGGGATTTCCTAATTCAATATCCAATATTTTGCCTTTTCATACCGTTCTTGGGGTTCTCGAGGTAAGTATACTGAAGTGGTTTGCCATTCCCTTCTCCAGTGGACAACATTCTGTCAGACCTCTCCACCATGACCTGCCAATATTGGGTGGCCCCACACAGCATGGCTTAGTTTCATTGAGTTAGACAAGGCTATGTTCTGTGTGATCAGATTGACTGTTTTTCTGTGATCACGATTTTAGTGTGTCTGCCCTCTGACACCCTCTCACAATATGTATCATTTTATTTGGGTTACTCTTAATTTGGTTGTGGGTATCACTTCATGTCTGCTCCAGCAAAGCACAGCCATTGCACCTTACCTTGGACGAGGGGTGTCTCCTCAAGGCCGCCCCATCCTTATTTTGAATGTGGAGTAGATTCTCTCGGCCTTCCTGTGCCCGCACAGCCAGTGCCACTTGGACATGGGATAGCTCCTCTTGGCCGACACTCCTGACCTCAGGAGTGGGTAGCTCATCTCAGCCACCGCTGAGAAACACTTTTATTTCAGAAACCAAATAGATTTACTGATGTGATTTATCTACATAAAAATTCATTAGGAATGAGATTTTGTAGGCTTATGGTTTTGGTTGCTATTTATGTAAGGAGACTGTATTTTAAGATTATGCTGAAGTAAACACTGATTGAACATGATGCTTCATTTGCTAGGAGAACAGTAACTTTGTGATGTAACAGGCACCCGTCAATCGCTAGCAGACCAGTGACTTTTTGAACCACTTTGATGGTCTAGGGAGTTTCTCTCTGTAGGACAGCCAAGCAGCATTTGAATTTGCAGTGTGTAAAATCAAAAAAGTGAGAAACTTGTCTGAATAAAGATTTTTCTGAGATGGCACATATTTCTTCAGAAATTCAAGATGTGCCTCCTAACGATGAATGTCCTGGTTCAGAAACCTCCATAAGACCTTTGTATGATTATGCACTTGCTGGAAACTCGGTTTTGCGATCTCTTATTGAAGAATATGCTTTTCAGGCTTTGTATGATGAAGTTCTGATGAAAAGGCCACGTTACACATTTTCTGTCTCTGAAACAGGTAAGCTGAATGATTTTCTTTCACTCACTTTTCCACAAAAATTGTATAATATTGTTGAAAGTGTTCAATTTGAATCTATTTGGTGGGATGAGAGTGGCACTTGTATTTTGATCAATGAAGAACTCTTCTAAAAAGAAGTCTTGAAAAGAAAGGCGCCTTTCAGAATACTTGAAACCAATAAAATGAAAAGTTTAGTTCGACAGCTTAACCTTTATGGGTTCTGTAAAAAGCGACAACCTCTTCAAAGATCTGCTTCACTATCTGACTTTCTGGAAGAAGAAAACAACATCTCTCTTTTGAGCAAGGTATTCCAAAATTTTCACTTATTGGCAATATATAAGATTGAATCATGTAACCTAGAAAACATGTTACCATATGTAGCTAAAACAGAATTTAAAATTGAGATAGCAAATTGTTGAAAAAGCTTTATTTTTTGAAGTTGAGAACAGGTGGAGGATATAGTATTTGATGTTTAACAAATTTTCCAGTCAACTTGAAACAAGATATGAGTCTTCAAGAAATTTAAAGTGGCATTTACTCTATATATACAACATATTTTTCGTTTAAAAGCATAATTGTTTCTACCATGTTAGTTGCTAAAACTAATCTGGAGGCATTTTATTTGATGCAATTTAATTGGCATCATTAAAGGAATATTTTTTTTCTTTTTTAAATTTATTTAATTAGAGGCTGATTACAATATTGTATTGGTTTTGCCATACATTGACATGAATCTGCTCTGGGTGAACATGTGTTCCCCTTCTTGAACCCCCTCCCACCTCCCTCCCCATCCCATCCCTCTGGTTTATCCCATGACACCAGCCCCGTGCATCCTGTATCATGCATCAAACCTGGACTTGTGATTCGTTTCACATATGATAATATACATGTTTCAATGCCATTCTCCCAAATCATCCCACCCTCGCCCTCTCCCACAGAGTCCAAAAGATTTTTCTATACATCTGTGTCTCTCTTGCTTTCTCGTGTACAGGGTTATCGTTATCACCTTTCTAATTTCCATATATATGTGTTAGTATAGTGCTTTGGTGTTTTTCTTTCTGCCTTACTTCATTCTGTAAAATAGGCTCCAGTTTCATCCACATCATTGGAACTGATTCAAATGTATCCTTTTTAATATACACCTTTGTTTATATGTACCATAGCTATTTTATTCATTCGGCTGCAGATGGACATCTAGGTTGCCTCCATGTCCTGGCTATTATAAAGAATGCTGCGAGAAATTTTGGAGTACATGTGTTTCTTTCAATTCTGGTTTCCTCGGTGTGTATGCCCAAGAGTGCGTATGCTGGGTCGTATGGAAACTCTATTTGTAGATTTTTAAGGAATCTCCATAGTGGTTGTGCTTTTTGCTTTCCCACCAACAGTGTAAGAGGGTTCCCTTTTCTCCACACCTTTTCCAGCATTTATTGCTTGTAGATTTTGGATAAAATCCATTCTGACTGGCGTGAAATAGTACCTCACTGTGGTTTTGATTTGCATTTCTCTGATTATGAGTGATGTCGAGCATCTTTTCATGTGTTTGTTAGCCATCTGTATGAAGGAATAAACTTTTATAGTTTAGCTTTTATGGCAGTTTTACCTTGGTTTATAAAGAAACTAAATAATTGTTTCCTTTGACTTTAGTTACTGATCTACTATAATCCAAATTTCAGAAGAGGTGATCCTCAACTTTTAGTAAGAATAAAAATAAAAATTGGGATTAACAATGTGTCTGCAATATCTTCATTAGTTCGAGATTGCAAGAAGCATGTTAAAGCAAGAGTAAACATAAATGGTCGTAACTCTGATTTTCTTCCTGAAACTAGTGGAGAGAGTACATTTTCAGCCTCCACCAGTTTAAGTGTGCCTTTCATACAAAAGCCTCATACCAGCCAGATGGTCACTAATACAAGAGGTCTAGCTCTGTGTGACTTACATTCCCCATAATCAATATCAGTTAGCCAAACAGAACAGATTTTGGGAGATCAACCTGCTGTTTTAAATCAGTTGAGCATTTTTCAGTGGCACTCACATAGCAGCTACACTCAGGTAAGTGGACACGTTCAGGATTTGCCTACTATAACTACATCTGCTTCTCAGAACCACATCGTATCTCCATTACAGAGCAGTTTTTATGAACTGAGGGTGGAGTATTCTAAGTTTCCAGATTAGATATTTTGATATGTCAGCCCATGATAGTCTTTTTCGTAACCTTCAAAAGCGAGGCAACTCATGACCCTCAGTGACAATGATCACTTGTATATCTGCCTCCTCTGGTTCAAGTCAACTCATCAAGAATCATCGTTATGTGAAAACCATGCTAATTAAAACAGACCTATCTAATAAATGTCAGATTATGGAGCCTAATGAAGAACTAAAAAGCCTCTTGTTGACAGTGAAAGAGGAGAGTGAAATGGTTGTCTTGAAGCTCAGCATTCAGAGAGCAAAGATCATGGCATTTGGTCCCATCACTTCATGGGAAATAGATGGGAAAACAGTGGAAGCAGTGTCAGACTTTATTTTTGGGGGCTCCAAAATCACTGCAGGTGCTGATTGCAGACATGATTGAAAGACGCTTGCTCCTAGGAAGGAAAGTTGTGATCAGCCTAGATAACATTGAAAAGTAGAGACATGACTTTGTCAACCAGGGTTCGTCTAGTCAAGGCTTTGGTTTTTCCCGTGGTCATGTATGGATGTGAGAGTTGGACTGTGAAGAAAGCTGATCACCAAATAATTGATGCTTTTGAAGTGTGGTGCTGGAGAACACTCTTGAGAGTCCCTTGGACTGCAAGGAGATACAACAAGTCCATTCTAAAGGAGATCAGTCCTGGGTGTTCATTGGAAGGACTAATGCTAAAACTGAAACTCCAATACTTTTGCCACTTCATGGGATGAATTGACTCACTGGAAAAGACTCTGATGTTGGGAACGATTGTGGGCAGAAGGAGAAGGGGACAACCAAGAATGAGATGGCTGGATGGCATCACCGACTGGATGGACATGAGTTTGAGTGAACTCCGGGAGTTGGTGATGGACAGGAAGGCCAGGCGTGCTGTGATTCATGGGGTCGCAAAGAGTCGGACACGACTGAGAGACTGACCTGAAGTGAATGAACATTGAAATTTTTGGGGGGAGATGTCCACAAATACCTACAATTCTTGTATTTGAACAAGAAAGTTACATGTTCATCTTCATAGTTTCAATTTCTTTTTTCAAATGATGAACAGAAAAATGAGGCTTTAATTTAATGTCTGACTATTTTACTGCACTGTTTTATAAACTCTTCACAACAAGAAAGCATTTGTTATGCATCCTAGGTCAATGACACCTGATCTAATATTTGTAAGCAAGAAAACGCGAACAAAGGGAAAATAGGTAATGGATGTAATGGGATTTCTGAAATCATCCCTGCTGAAATGAATGGGTTTGTACATAAGGAGTGTATGGGTGAAGGAAGAGATACAAATAAAATTAAAACAATGGAAATGCATGGCATGTTCCTTAGTGCCTTCATAGTTACATTATATTCTATTAGATACTGGTATAGGCTTAAAAGAGTAGACAGCTTCAGTATAGAAATTCATTATGTAACTGAAAATATGAAATCTTGATCATCAAAATCATGATCACCACTGTACTGTCACTGTGATACCAAAGGTAGCATGACATAATCAGTGATTGGCACATGGTCAGCACAAGATATGTATTTTACAAGTGATATTGTATAAGGTCATTTTTGCTCTACTGTCCTTAAATGAAAGTGAAAGTGAAGGGGCTCACTCGTGTCCGACGCTTTGCGACCCCCGTGGACTGTAGCCTACCATGCTCCTCCATCCATGGGATTCTCCAGGCAAGGATACTGGAGTGGGTTGCCATTTCCTTCTTCAGGGACCTTCCCGACCCAGGGATTGAAGCCGGGTCTCCCACATTGCAGGCAGACGCTTTACTCTCTGAGCAACCAGGGAAGATGCTGTCCTTAAAGCACGCCTTTATTTGCTGACACCAGGAATCCACCCTGTATTTCCTAATGCATGTTTAGATGTTGCTTATCGGTTCCCACAGAGACAGAATAAATTCCTGGTGGTGATTGTAGCACATCAGTGTGATTAACAAGTTCTGTGAAGACATGGTATTTTTTCCCTTAATAATTTCATTATCTTTCTCTTATACTGTGAGGCGGGGCTACAATCACTCAACCTAATTTCAGTCATGCTAAGCCCCTTCTCACAATTTTGTCTCAACTCTTTTTTTGGGTTGGAAGGAACTGTCATTTGCCCTCCTACCAAGTTGAGACCAGATATCAGATCCTCAGTGTCTTTTGGGTCTACTCTCTGTATCTTTCATATCAGCTAAAATTAAAGCCTGCAAATGATACATTTTAAGTACTTACTAGTTATCAATAAAGAAATGTCATAACCAATCAAATGATATACATATAACTCAACATATTCCTATAACCTTCGTTATTACTGTAATTGGTCCTTTCCTCTTTACTGATAAATTTTTCCAAGTTGATAAATATTTGTTATATTTACACGAATGTTAAATGTGGGAATTCAAATCATAAAATGACTGTGCTCTCATGAAGTTTATAAGAACCCATTCTAAGCATGTAGTTTCAGGCCCCAGTGCCCTAACATTCAAGAGTAGTTGTGGAGACATGTATGAAAAAAAAAAAAAAGAAAGAAACATTAATTTTAATTATCTAGAAAAGTCATGGAGTAAGCAGGGATTAATATCAATGGTTGTTCCCTAATATATTTCACAATGACATACTCTAAACAAAGTGTCTGCTTTTTGAACTATCCAGATATCATGAACACTACCTAGAAATCTTTGCAATCTCAAATTTGGGGTCATTCCTTTAGATGATGGTGGCAACATCAAGCCAGATCCCTGTTTTGGGATGGTTACCCACATAGGACATCACCAAGTTAAGTTCACCATTCTCATTCTTGCAACTAATGAACAGTGAAATCTGTGGAATATTTGTGTAAATAAGTGATTGATCCACAAACACACTTTTTCTTTCACTGAAAAATTACAGTCAATGTAGGTGAGAATGCCATGTTTAGAGAGGTGAGCATTTTGAAACAATGGTAAGTGTTATTGAAACTGGTGTCCTTATGATTTCAGCCCAAAGTTCAATGCTCTTGTTTTAGATTTCAGGATTTTTAAGAAACTAAAAGACTCCTACTCCTTGGAAGGAAACTTATGACGAACCTAGATAGCATATAAAAAGCAGAGACATTACTTTGCCAACCAAAGTCTAGCTAGTCAAGGCTATGGTTTTTTCAGTGGTCATGTATGGATGTGAGAGTTGGACTGTGAAGAAAACTGATCACCAAAGAACTGATGATTTTAAACTGTGGTGTTGGAGAATACTCTTGAGAGTCCCTTGGATTGCAAGGAGATCCAACCAGTTCATTCTAAAGGAGATTAGTTCTTGCTCTTCATTGGAATGACGGGTGCTAAAGCTGAAACTCCAGTCCTTTGGCCTCCTCATGCGAAGAGTTGACTCACTGGAAAAGACTCTGATGCTGGGAGGGATTTGGGACAGGAGGAGAAGGGGAAGACAGAGAATGAGGTGGCTGAATGGCATCACCGACTCGATGGACATGAGTTTGAGTGAACTCCACGTGTTGGTGATGGACAGGGAGGCCTGGCATGTTCGCAAATTCATGGGGTCGCAAAGAGTCAGACAAGAATGAGCGACTGAACTGCCTAACTGACTGACGATATAGTCAAATTTGCTTCCTTTGTATAGTATCACCTTAAAGGTGATTCCATTTGCTATTTTGTTGCCATGTACTGATTATTCGTTCTCAGTCCCTTTACCTTTTTTCATGCTCTGCTTTGAGTGGCAGGTCCTTTTCAAAAAGTACAGAAATGACCCACTTAGTCCTCTGCGATAACTTGGAAAAGACATGGAAAAGACATTCAATATATCATACTGAAAATCTACTGTTTTCGTTCCCTCCTGAAACAAAAACTGTACTAACTTGTACTAACAGTATTAACCTGTACTTCAATTGTCCTACCAAGGGAAACCTGGTTACATGGCCCATTACCTTTGCTATCAATTCTCATATGGCTTTAAAATATCAGTCCCTGTCACTCTCCAAAGCTTATAGAGAAAATAGCTCAATACCTTAGGGAAGCATTTTACATGAATTCAATTTTCTTTCCTTTATTGTATTTACTTTATAATTATTGCCTGAAATTGTAAAACTGAAAAGAAAAAATTAAGTGAGGTAAATACAGAATATTGGGGCAAAAAGTAGAAAAATTAATGGGACAAGGTCAGTGGATGAAATTGGATGCTTAAAATATAAAAAGCAAATGTCTCACTGAAGGGCCTAAAGAGGTCAATATGACTTCAGTATTGTTACAGTACAACATTACTTTCATTTTATCAAATCACAGAATATTTTTTGATTGCAAAATACTCTAAGATCCCATGGGATGTAGAACAAAGTTCTATCTTTTGAAACATTCTGTTTTAAAATGTCACTAGAGTGAAATCATTTAACTACAAAATAGCTTCCAACATTAGGCCTAGAAACAGATAGCAGAGAACTCTGTGCATTTCATAGGTGTCCTTCATGAGTCTTGTTTTCTTTTCCTTTCATAATTGTGTTTTGGGCATGTAAGATTGTGACTCTGCTTTTGTGTGTGTGTGTGTGTGTGTGTGTGTGTGTGTTTGTATCAGATTAAGAATGTGATTGTGACTGTACGTCTGGGTTCTCTTTTGGACTTTTATGTTAGAGATTTTGGCTGAAGAAACGGCTAATTCAGTACCATCAGATCAGATCAGATTAGATCAGATCAGTCGCTCAGTCGTGTCCGACTCTCCGTGACCCCATGAATCACAGCACGCCAGGCCTCCCTGTCCATCACCAACTCCCGGAGTACACTCAAACTCATGTCCATAGAGTAGGTGATGCCATCCAGCCATCTCATTCTCCGTCGTCCCCTTCTCCTCCCGCCCCCAACCTTTCCCAGCATCAGAGTCTTTTCCAGTGAGTCAACTCGTCGCATGAGGTGGCCAAAGTATTGCAGTTTCAGCTTTAGCATCAGTCCTTCCAGTGGCCATAGGACTGTAAAACGTCAGTCTTCATTCTAATCCCACAGAAAGCCAATGCCAAAGAATGCTCTAACTACTGCACAATTGCACTCATCTCACACGCTAGTAAAGTCATGCTCAAAATTCTCCAAGCCAGGCTTCAGCAATACGTGAACTGTGAACTCCCAGATGTTCAAGCAGGTTTTAGAAAAGGCAGAGGCACCAGAGATCAAATTGCCAACATCCGCTGCATCATGGAGAAAGCAAGAGAGTTCCAGAAATCATCTATTTCTGCTTCATTGACTATGCCAAAGCCTTTGACTGTGTCAATCACAATAAACTGTGGAACATTCTGAAAGAGATGGGAATCCCAGACCACCTGACCTGCCTCTTGAGAAACCTGTATGCAGGTCAGGAAGCAACTGTGAGAACTGGACATGGAACAACAGACTGGTTCCAAATAGGAAAAGGTGTACGTCAAGGTTGTATATTGTCACCTTGCTTATTTAACTTATATGCAGAGTACATCATGAGGAATGCTGGGCTGGAAGAAGCACAAGCTGGAATCAAGATTGCTGGGAGAAATATCAATAACCTCAGATATGCAGATGACACTACCCTTACGGAAGAAAGTGCAGAGGAACTCAAAAGCCTCTTGATGAAAGTGAAAGAGGAGAGTGAAAAGGTTGGCTTGAAGCTCCACATTCAGAAAACAAAGATCATGGCATCTGGTCCCATCACTTCATGGGAAATAGATGAGGAAACAGTGTCAAACTTTATTTTTTTGGGCTCCAAAATCACTGCAGATGCTGATTGCAGCCATGAAATTAAAAGACGCTTGCTCCTTGGAAGGAAAGTTATGACCAACCTAGATAGTATGTTAAAAAGCAGAGACATTACTTTGCCAACCAAGGTCCGTCTAGTCAAGGCAATGGTTTTTCCCGTGGTCATGTATGGATGTGAGAGTTGGACTGTGAAGAAGGCTGATCGCCAAAGAATCGATGCTTTTGAACTGTGGTGCTGGAGAAGACTTTTGAGAGTCCCTTATACTGCAAGGAGATCCAACCAGTCCATTCTAAAGGAGATCAATCCTGGATGTTCATTGGAGGGACTGATGCTAAAGCTGAAACTGCAATATTTTGGCCACCTCATGCGACGAGTTGACTCACTGGAAAAGACTCTGATGCTGGGAAAGGTTGGGGGCGGGAGGAGAAGGGGACGACAGAGAATGAGATGGCTGGATGTCATCGCCGACTCTGTGGACATGAGTTTGAGTGTACTCCGGGAGTTGGTGATGGACAGGGAGGCCTGGCGTGCTGTGATTCATGGGGTTGCGGAGAGTCGGACACGACTGAGCGACTGATCTGATCTGATCTGAATACTCCATTGTGTATATGTACCAAGGCTTTCTTATCCATTCATCTGCAGATGGACATCTAGGTTGCTTCCATGTCAAGCCTGCTTTGGTATTTCAAATTACAAGACAAATGGATGAGTCTCAAAAATTGAAAGTATTTCGCCAATAACCAAGTGACTCCACCCTAAGATACTTAAAATATATGGCACTGTCAAAATCAACCCACGAAAAGTTGAGAGGGGCCTTTGAAGTCTGCGATACCTGGAAATAACAAAAACACCCACCTACTAATTGGGCAATACCAGAGAAGCTAAGTAGATGCTTGGAGTTTCAACCAGGCCTTCGTATAATAGGATACTATCTTCCTATAGGAGGTGGCACACTCACGAATATGAATAACATTCTTAGGGATCAAAGAAACTAATGATGAAGTCTGTAATTCCATTCCTACATGGTAGAAGTGGCCTTCCCCCTTCAAAAGGGTATCAGTTAAAGTAGACAATTAAATAGAAGGAAGTGATAACATGGTCCACATACTTCTTAGATAAAATCTTCAATATCCAAGCCCTACCACACTGATAAGATGATGACTATACAGGAATTCTGGTTTCAGCTCTTTGTGGCAATCATCATATAATGGTATTGAAACTGGCAAGGAATCGCCAATCCATGTTTGATGCATGATATAAGATGCTCAGGCTGGTGTACTGAGATGAATCAGAGATATGGAATGGGGAGGGAGGTGGGAACTGGGTTCAAAATAGGGAACCCATGTATACCCGGGGCAGATTCAGGTCAATGTATGACAAAATGTATACAATAGTGCAAAGTAATTAGCCTCCAATTAAAATAAATTTTAAAAAAATATGTATACTTAAGAGGCACTGATAGTGCAAATCTATTAAGGCAAAAGTCTTGAGATCTGATTCAAAGAGGAAGACTGTGTATTCCCTGTCTTCACTTTTATGGGACTTCACATGCATTCACACAGTTCCACAATCCTTAAATTCATCTGAAGACAAAAAATGTGACATTAAGAAAAGAAGAATGGTCTATTTACAGAGAAGGCAAGTAGCAAAGTTTAAATAGATAAATTCTCCTACCTACATCCATGCTTCTTAATGTAACCCCATGTAAACCTTCCTAAGGGCAACTAGGATACACAAGTCAAAGATGCTTCTCCCAGGATTACAGAGTTTGGTTGAGAAGATATAAGTTTACTTAACTCTCACCTCATCCTTAAAATCAAATATCAGTATTTTAACACATCAGAAGATGGGAAGCTCTAGCAGATACTTTTACAGACAATACCTCCTTCTGCCTAAGACCCAGGTTGTAGATACAAGTGGCAGGTGGAATGAGGTTTCCATCTTAGGATACCACATGACTCCACAGGAGTTCTCCTTTCCTGGGAAGCTATCCAAAAACATTGTGAGAAGTACAATGTGAGGGAGGAATAGAAGGAAACTGACAAGAGCTTTGTTCTTTCTAAATGTCCTGAATATCACTTATCATCACAGGTAAAATGACAGGCATAATATGCTATCTAAACTATCTCCCAGCACTGCCAAGACTCATTTTTTGATGTAGTTCAGTCACTCAGTCTTGTCTGACTCTTTCTGACTACATGTACAGCAAGAACCCTGGGCTCACCTACCCTTCAAACCTCCTAGAGCTTTCTGAAATTCTTGAGCTTTGAGTCAGTGATGCTTTGAGGCCATCTGGCCCTCTGCCGTTCCCTTCTTGTCCTGTGCCCACTCTTTCCCAGCATCGGTTTCTTCCCAGTGATTTTGCTCTAGGACTCATGTGGCCAATATATTGGCTCTTCATGTTCAACATTGGTCCTTCTGAGACAGTCAGAGATGGTTTCCTTCACGCTTTTCCAGTTTGAACTCCACGCTCACCACGGAACTCTCACACATCTTCTCCAGGCGTTGTTGAAAAGCATCAATGTTATGGCACTCAGTTCTTGTGGTTTTGTTCATTACTCCACTCGTTCCCCCTGAAAATCAACGTTGACTAGTCAGGTCTTTTTCAGTAATCTCTCAGCTTTTTAACATGGTGTCTAGATTGGTCACAGCTTTTCATCAAAGTGCAAGTTCCTTTAAATTTCATGGCTGCAGTCAATTCAACAGTGATATCGGAGGTCAAGAAAGGGAAACCTGTCACTAATTCAATCGAATCCCATCAATATATCTCAAAATGATGGGACCAAATTCCATGAGCTTATTTTTTGTGAGTGTTTGTTTTTTATATTGAGTTTTAATCCAGCTTTTCCACTCTCCCCTTTCACCTTCATCAGAAGACTCTTTACTTCATGGCGTATTTCAGCCATTTATGTGTTGTCATCTTATAAATCAGGTTATTCATTCTTCTCACAGTAATCTTGTTTCCAGCTTCAGATTCTTTCAGCAAATTACTTTCCATGATGCACTCTGCACAGAAGTCAAATGAGCTGGGTGACAATATATAGCCTTGATGTTTTTCTTTCCCTATTATGTACCAGTTCATGGTTCCTTTTGCAATTTCCACTGCTGTGTCTTCACCTGCATGCACTTTCCCAGGAAACCGGTAAGGTGGTCCTGTATTCTTCTCTCTTTAAGAATGTTCCACAATTTGTTATGACCCACACAGTCGAAGGGCTTCCCTGGTGGCTGAGATGCTAAAGTATCTGCCTGCAATGGGGCAGACCCAGTTTTAATCTCTGGGTCTAGAAGATCCCCAGGAAAAGAAAATGGTAGGTTTCAGTCCATGAGGTCACATAGAGTCAGACAGTACTGAATGACCTCATTTTCACATGCAGTCTATGCCAGTAAAAGAGATAATAAAGTAAATGTAGATAACTTTATGAAATCCCCTTGCTTCTAAGATTCAAACTCCAATTAAGGTTTACCTTTAGATTAAATGACTAACTTCACCTGCCTGTTTTGCTTTGTTTTGTTTTACACCATTTTTTTTCTCTGTGTCTCCATTTCAAGCTATCATCTACCAGTTGTTACATTCCTGGGCCCTTGCATCTACCTATACAAGAATTAAATTATGCCCATGCCACTCTCTGACCTTTGACACCCACTTAAAATAGTTAAGTTTCCAGAGCTGAAATAAGGAATCTCTGTTCTGTGAAAATGTCATGACAGTTTGACAAATAGCTAGATATTTTCAAGGAGTGAATTTTTGAGCTGAATTAATGTAGCACCTCTTATCTGGGAAAGAACTACAGTTCCTCAAGCTGATGAAAATTCTTAATTAGCAGAAATTTGAGGAAACATAAATGTGCTTATTTGCATGTCCACAATCAATGAATTACGTATGTATGTATGTAACCTATCCAATCAAACTGATTAATTCATGTCAACTAAAGTTTGTTCCTTAACCAGCATGCTTAAAGGAATTATAGAGCTAGCCTAGAAATAAGAACAGAAGTTTGATTTCGCAAAAATAAGAGGACATTGAGTGAAAATCTCTTCATGGAGGCATTACAAATAATCCTTCTATAAAGACATACTTCCTCCAGAGCATCAAATGAATATTAACAGAAAACCTTGCTCAACAGTGAGGTTTATATGGAAACTAGACATAACTGGGAAGAATGGAGGGAAGATGGGAAGAGGATGAGAGGAATAAAACCAAGTCTGTGTTTTGGGGTGTGAGATGGAGAAGCAGGGAATAGATTGAGGATTCAGGCAAGTCACCTGACTAAACTTAATTTAATTTTGACTGAAAGGAAGCAAGGTGAAGAAGCTGATGAAATATAGTTTGCCTAGAGTGAAAATCGAACAGAGAATGTGTGATGTGGTCCTGCATGCCCCATATGGCAGTGCAGGTCAACTAGTGTAAAAGGGCCTGGAAGATCAAACATGGGGTTAGAAAGACAACCTGGGAAGGAAGTGCTTTTGACTGTGGAGATGGAGGTATGCATCTGGGATGATAAATTGTGTAGAAAGGAATGCATTTTGAAAAATCCCAAACTGACAAAGAAGTGGGAACTTAGGGCTCAGTCAAACAGAGGAGGTGGTGACAGCATTAAATTTCCCCCTCATACCACATGCTAAGACTTACTATCAGGCAAGAGAAAAAGACTAGCTAGAACTATCATGCATGCTTCTGCCACCACAGGCTAGAAACCTATCCCATTAGGGTCATGATTTTATTGCCCATGGTCGCTGGCTTCTCTGAAAAACTGATACCACCAGGGTTTCTAAAGTCCCAGCAGCTGTACCTCTTGCTCCTGTGCTCATCAAGGCAGGCCCAAGTGTTCCACAAGGGTCTTGAGGGTAGCCTTCTCTGGTGACCACACAAAGAGGTTGTTATCAAACTACATCTGAGACTCAGGATCAGGGAAATGAAGGAAAAGGATTGAAAACTTTCCCACCAGCTGAGCAAGCCGCAGATTAAATACATGCAATCAACTCTGCAGATGCTTTCTCTATGGGATAAAAAAGGACAATAGATTTCCAACGAATGAAAATACCCAGGCTCTTGCAGCTCTCAGAACCAATAGGAGTTATCCCAGTTTAGAGTCTGACCTGTCCTTACTGAAGATCCAGAGTTAAGTTCTGCCCACATTTGGGTGAGTTTTCTAGAGAGGTGGATTTGTGCTGTGGCTCATGTTCAGGACCAGAACCTTGACAGCAGGGACCCGAGGTATCATTCATTGTACTTACTGTTTTGCTATGCCGTGTGGTGGTTCACTCTTTGTCTCACTTGAAAGCTTTCTTATTATTCTTGCTTAATTGGTGTTTTAAAATGGGAGGCCTGGCGTGCTGTGATTCATGGGGTCGTGGAGAGTCGGACACGACTGAGCGACTGAACTGAACTGAACTGAATATCCTGTATATTTTTTGGTATGTATCTATTTGGCACTTTCTTTTCGTGCTTTCTGTGCCTTTTGTTGATGTTGTTTCTTCTCATTTTTGTGTTAACAAATATATATTTCCATATTAACTGTGATTTTCTCTTGTTCTGTGGGAAAGCTCTTATCATTTTGTCAGAGTTTTTTTTTTTTTCTCCTTTATTCTTCAGGTGTCACTCAGCTCTGGTGTTGATTTATGTCTTACAAGTTATTTATTTAGTTCTATTGTTGATTCTGTGTTCTTCCCTATTGTCATTACTGCTTCTGTTATATTACCTGTGGTTTGATTTTTATTTCTTACCATTTGCCTGTCTTCAGTTGTTCCCTCTGTCTAATCTTTTACTATGTGATCTTGGTTCTCTGACCGGAAGTTGGGCCTGATCACCGAGGGCTTCAGCATTGTATCATAGACCACCAAAATATTTCCAGCTCAAATTAATATTAATTAGTGAGAGTCTCTAAGAAGACCTCCATCTGAAACGAAGAACCATTCCACCCAAAAGCCTATACTATCCAGAGCTGCTGACTCACACCACAGAAAATGCAAGACAGAAACACAATCCAAATCATTCCCAGATGGACTGTCTAAAGTACACTAAATCCATACACACCTGCAAAAGACCCCTCTGACACGGTCCCACGATGAAAGAGAGAGAAACATCATCAGTGGCAAATGTAATTGCCAGTCCCTCCTCCTCCAAGGACACACAAACCACTTGACCAAGCTATCCACTCATGGTACAGACTGGAAGCAAATACTACCATCCTGCACCCTGGGAAGAAAAGACCAGTTACATAGTAAGCTAAACAAATCTGAAAACAGTAAAGTATTTTGCAGACAATGAAACAAGGTAAAAACACATAAGACATAATTAAAGAGGAAATAGAAATTGTTGCAGAAAAATAATTCAGAGTAACGATATTGAAGATGATCAAACCTCTCAGGAAATAAATGGAGATCATGCAAGAAATATTTAAGGGCATGGAACAACTAAACAACAAGAAATGTATGATAGCACAATAACCTCCATATGTCTACTGTAGGCTGTTCCATTCCTTTGGAAAGCAGAAGCCAGAACAACATTGGAAAATAATTATCTTCCAACTTTTAAATGAAGTATTAAAAGAAAACAAACCTTAAATAGCAAGCAGATCTGATAATTCAACTGATACTAAAATAGATTTCACCCAAAACCAGAAGAATGCAGTATCTTCGCAAGGTTAAATGAAATATTTCTGAATAAATCACAAACTGCATCACTAATCAGGACTTGGTAAATTTAAGATAATCAAAATTATGTCAAACATTTTTCTTTTTAACCACAGTGTTATGATTTATATGTCATTCATAGGTGCGGGAGAAAAACAAAAACAAATAAACATGACATAAATAACAAAATAAAAACTGAAAAGCATGAATACATTGAGGTTCATATATACACCTCTTCATTACCAAGAAATTAATGAAGAAATCAAAGAGGAAAATATGTGTGTGTGTGTGTGTGTATAAGTACAGTTCAGTTCACTCGCTCAGCCGTGTCCGAATAATTGCGACCTATGAATCACAGCACACCAGGCCTCCCTGTCCATCACCAGCTCCCAGAGATCACTCAAACCCACCTCCATCGAGTCAGTGATGCCATCCAGCCATCGCATTCTCTGCCGTCCCCCTCTCCTCCTGTTCCCAATTCCCAGCATCAGAGTCTTTTCAGTGAGTCAACTCTTTGCATGAGGTGGCCAAAGTATTGGAGTTTCAGCTTTAGCACCAGTCCTTCCAATGGACACCCAGGACTGACCACCTTTAGAGTGGACTGGTTGGATCTCCTTGCAGTCCAAAGGACTCTCAAGAATCTTCTCCAACACCACAGTTCTAAAGCATCAATTCTTTGGCGATCAGGTTTCCTCACAGTCCAACACTCACATCTGTACATGATCACTGGAAAACCATATTCTTGACTAGATGGACCTTTGTTGGCAAAGTAATGTCTCAGTTTTTTATTATGCTCTCTAGTTTGGTCATAACTTTCCTTCCAAGGAGTAAGCGCCTTTTAATTTCATGGCTGCAATCAGCATCTGCAGTGATTCTGGAGCCCCAAAAAATAAAGTCTGGCACTGTTTCCACATCTGTTTTCCATGAAGTATATATTCATACAAACTAATGACAATGAAAATGTGATTGCATAAAACTCATGAAACAGGGTAAAGGACTAACTAAACTTACAACTAAAGCAATTAGAGAAAGAATAAACAAAATGCCAAAATTAGGTTTTGGAAAAAAAATAAAAACATAGAGAACAGAACAGGAAAAATAAAAGATGAAAATAATAGCAAAGATCAATAATACTAATAGTGGGCTCTTTGAGAGAATAAAGAAAATACATAAATCATGAGGCAGACTCATCAACAAAAAAGGGAGAACACTCAAATCAATACAGTTATACATGAGAAAGGAGACAGTATAACCAAAAGCACAGAAATATCAAAGGATCATGATAGACTACAACAACCAAGTTTAACCCAATAAAATGCAGAATTTGAAAGTCACAGACTAATTCTTAGAAACGCAACTAAAAGGAAACAGAAAATATGAACACAACATTACAACCACTAATATTAACACTGCTATGAAAAATTTGCCAACTGACGACATTAAAGGTCCAGATGTTGTCACAGGTGTTTTATGAACTATTAAGTTAAATGTTAACATATGCACTTCTAAAACTTTTCCAAAATACTACAACAGTAGGAAAACCCACAAACTCATCCTACGAGTACAGCATCACCTGATAGCAAAGACAAAGTTTATACCGAAAAGTTAACTAGTATCACATAGACAAACATAGAGGCAAATATACTCAACAAAATAATCCCAAGAAAAATCCAAAAACACATTAAAAGTATCGAACAGATTTAATATGTGTGGTTTTCCCCAGATATACATACATTCTCTGGTAGCTGTGTATCAATCCATGAGATACATCATAACAATTTTCAGGATTAAAACCATATGATCACTTCAGTTCAGTTGAGTTCAGTTGAGTTCAGTCTCTCAGTCTGTCTGACTATTTGCAACCCCATGAATCACAGCATGCCAGGCCTCCCTGTCCATCACCAACTCCCAGAGTTCACTCAACTCATATTCATCCAGTCGGTGATGCCATCCAGCCATCTCATCCTCTGTCATCCCCTTCTCCTACTGCCCCAAATGCCTCCCAGCATCAAAGTCTTTTCCAGTGAGTCAACTCTTCTCATGAGATGGCCAAAGTATTGGAGTTTCAGCTTTAGCATCTGTCCTTCCAGTGAACACCCAGGACTGATCTCCTTTAGAATAGACTGGTTGGATCACCTTGCAGTCCAAGGGACTCTCATGAGTCTTCTCCAACATCACAGTTCAAACGCATCAATTCCTCAGCCCTCAGCTTTCTTCACAGTCCAACTCTCATATCTGTACATGACCACTGGAAAAACCATAGCCTTGATTAGATGGACCTTGTTGGCACAGTAATGTCTCTACCCTTTTAATATGCTATCTAATTTGGTGGTAACTTTCATCCCAAGGAGTCAGTTCAGTTCAGTTCAGTCGCTCAGTCATGTCCGACTCTACGACCCCGTGATTCACAGCACATCAGGCCTCCCTGTCCATCACCAACTCCCGGATTTCACTCAAACTCATGTCCATCAAGTTGGTGGTGCCATCCAGCCATCTCATTCTCTTTCGTCCCCTTCTCCTCCTGTCCCCAATCCCTCCCATCATCAGAGTATTTTCCAGTAAGTCAACTCGTCACATGAGGTGGCCAAAATATTGGAGTTTCAGCTTTAGCATCTGTCCTTCCAATGAACACCCAGGATTGATCTCCTTTAGAATGGACTCGTTGAGTAAGTGTCCTTTAATTTCATGGCTGCAATCAGCATCCACAGTGATTCGGTAGCCCAAAAAAATAAAGTCTGACAATGTTTCCACTGTTTCCCCATCAATTTGCCATGCAGTGTTGGGAACAGTGTCCATGATCTTAGTTTTCTGAATGTTTAGCTTTAAGACAACTTTTTCACTATCCTATTACACGTTCATCAAGGGGCTTTATAGTTCTTCTTCTGACACTTATGTCAGAAAGTGTCATATGAGTATCTGAGGTTATTAATACTTCTCCGAGCAATCTTGATTCTCATTTGTGCTTCTACAGCCCAACGTCCCACATGATTTATTTTGCAGGTATGTTAAATAAGCAAGGTGACAATATACAGCCTTGATGTACTCCTTTTCCTATTTAGAACCAGTCTGTTTTTCCATGTCCAGTTCTCACTGCTGCTTCCTGACCTGCATACAGGTTTCTCGAGAGGAAAATCAGGTGGTCTGGGGTTCCCATCTCTTTCAGAATTTTCCACAGTTTATTGTGATCCACACAGTCAAAGACTGTCATAGTCAATAAAGCAGAAATAGATGTTTTTCTGGAACTCTCTTACTTTTTCCATGATCCAGAGGATTTTGGCAATTTGACCTCTGGTCCCTCTGCTTTCTAAAACCAGCTTGAATATCTGGAAATTCAGGGTTCACGGATGCTGGAGCCTGGCTTGGAGAATTTTGAGCATGTCTTTATTAGCGTGTGAGATGAATGCAATTGTGCGGTAGTTTGAGCATTCCTTGGCGTTGTTTTTCTTTGAGATTGGAGTGAAAACTGATCTTTTCCAGTCCTGTGGCCACTGCTGAGTTTTCCAAATTTGCTGGTATATTGAGTGCAGCACTTTCACAGCACGATCTTTCAGGATTTGAAATAGCTTCACTGGAATGTCATCACCTCCACTAGCTTTGTTCATGCTATGCTTGACTTCACATTCGAAGAAATCTGCCTCTATGTGATTGATCACACCATCGTGATTATCTTGGTATTGAAGATAGATTTTGTACAGTTCTTCTGTGTATTCTTGCCACCCCTTTTAATCATCACCTCAATAGATGCAAAAAAAAAAAAAAAAAAACTTTGATAAAATTCAACAAGCATGTGTGATAAACAATCTTTCCAGAAACTGAGCCCAGCAAACATTACCTCAACATAGTAAAGGCATGCAAATCCAAACTACAATGAGGTATAATTTCACACTATTCTGTGTGGTGATCATCATAGAAATCGACAGTAGGGCTCTTCCTTGGTGATCCAGTGTCTAAGACACCATGATTCCAAATCAGGGGTTCCATGTTTGATTCTTGGTCAGGGAATTAAACTCCATATGCAGCATTTAAGGCTTAATGTAGCCAAATAATGAAGCAAATGTGTGCGTGTATGTGTGTACATATATATAATACAATTTTAAAATATAATACAAATACAATTAAAATATATAAATAAAATAAAATATATAAAATATGATTAAAATAAAATACAAATTTATAGTATAAATATAATATATCAACATTTATATTATAAATAACAAATATTATATATATGTATATATATTATATATATATACACTCACACACATATAAACCTTAAAGCAATGAATGAAGGAGATGATGTGGAGGAAAGGGAACATTCTCTAGTGTTCTGCAGTTCAGTTCAGTTCAGTTGTTCAGCCGTGTCCTACTCTTTGAGACCCAATGAATTACAGCACGCCACGCCACCCTGTACATCACCAACTCCCACCGAGATAGAGCAGAGTATGAATGTTCTTTAGAAAAGTATTAATAAAACTACCATATGTCCAAATTCCACTATTTGACATATACACAGATGAAACCACCATTAGGACAAAAAAAGAAAAAGCATGTGTATCCCAGCATCCACTGCAATACCATTTACATTAAATAAGTTATGTAACAATCTAGGTGTCCTCTACTGATGAATGGATAAAGAAGCTGTGGTACATCCATAGGATGGAAAATTTCTCATCCAGAAAAAGGAAAACCTTGGATTATTTCTTGAGATATGAATGTATCTAGAGCCTATTATATAGAATGAAGTAATTTAGAGAGAAACTCCAATATTGTAGATTAATGCATATATGTGGAATCTAGAATCCTGGTTCTGAAGAATCTGTCTGAAAGGTGGGAAAAGAAATGCAGAGGTAAAGAACAGACTTGGACACAGAAGGGTAAGTAGAGAGTGGCACGATTTGAGCAAGATACTCTGACATATGTACAATACCAAGTATGAAGTAGTTAGCTGGTGAGAAGCTCCTCCTCGGGGCTCTGGTGTGCCCTAGACGAGTGGACTGTGGGGTAACAGAGGAGGCTCAAGAGCAGGTGAGAGGGCTGCTCAAAAGGGAATCTCATGTATATATACTGATAGCCGATTTACATTGTGGTACAGCAGAAAGTAACAAACATTGTAAAGCTATTATTCTCCAATTTCAAATTGTTTCTTAAATTGAAAAATGATAGCCACTCCTTGGCCAATTTGGGGAAATAACAAGAAATGCATCACAGTGCATATGTCAAGTAAAATATATACTGGTGCCTTTGTCAAGTAAAATCTGCACCAAGGACTGCTTTAGTATGTATAGACAAACCATAAAGCAAAAACTTCAAATTCAGAGCTAAAATAGCCAGAATCAATTCAGACTCTAGACATAAGTATTCCTCGCTTCGTTTGATTGCCATTTTTTTTTTCTTGTTATTTAATATTTTAAAAATTTATTCATTTTAATTGGAGGCTAATTACTTTACATTATTTTATTGGTTTTGTCATACATTGACATGAATCTGCCCCGGGTGCACATGTGTTCCCCATCTTGAACCCCCTCCCACATCCCTCCCAATGCCATCCCTCTGGTTCATCCCAATACACTAGCCCCGAATATACTACATCATGCATCGAACGTGGACTGGGAATTCATTTCACATATGATAATATATATGTTTAAATTCCATTCTCGGAAATCATTCCACCCTCACCCTCTCTCACAGAGGCGCTGGGATGGATGCACATCCCTGGTCTGAGCCACTCGGGTTCAGGTACTCAGGTACTTCACAAAGACACAGACTTGTTTGGGCCTTCGTTTTGTGCCCTTCCTCGGTCTAAGCAGCTCAGGTGACCAGGTGTTTGGCCAGCAGAGTCGCTGTGACTCATCGCCTCCCCAGTCCCTGCTGCTTGGTTTTCAGGGCATACAAACAGAACACCTTCTCAGGCAGATGTCAACTGGCCAGAAACATAAGTCCTGGCCAGCAAAGAAGTCTGCCTGCATTTTGGTATCGGATGACTTTCTGGGGCCGTGATTGCCCCCCTACTGGCCCTGCCTGACCTCCCCTGTCTGTCTCTGTGGGGGATGGGCCTTTGCAGCTGGCTAGTTCTGCTCAGTCCTTTTTTCTGTGAGCCGGTCTCGCAAAGTCTTAGGTTAGGGCTTTTTGCCTTTTGGCGGGATAGCTATGCTACGGTCTGCTTTGCTATCTTCAGTTAGCTCTTTCAGATTGCCCTCGAGGAATTCAGGCTGGGTCCTCAATGAAGCCTGCACCTCCCTGCCCAGCCCCAACTTGCTAATGGTGGATGCGGGTGTCTGCGCTGCTTCTCTGCTGGGAGTTACCATTGGGAGAGTAATCTGTGGGTTTTGATTATTTCTCTCATTTTCTTCCCACTTATGTTGCCCTCTGAGGTCGAAACTCTCCATGAACTCACAAGTGAGAGTGTTTCCTGGTGTCCAGAACTTTTTAAACTTCTCCCTTTTTTATGCCTCCCTTCCCAGGACAGAGTTCCATCCCTACCTCTTTTGTCTCTCTTTGTATCTTTTATGTTTTTTCCTACCTCCTTTTGAAGCCAATGGGCTGCTTTTCTGGGTGCCTGATGTCCTCAGCTGGCATTCAGTTGTTTCGTGGAATTTACTCAGTGTTCAAAGGTTCTTTTGATGAATTTGAGGGAGAGAAAGTGGTCTCCCCATCATTTTCCTGCACCATCTCCTTCCCTCCCTCCATTTGTTTATTTCTAAAAGTAAAGAAGGATTATCAGTTGATGTCACCGATTTATAGAAACATGAATTCTTTCATATTTTAGTACCTAATAGTAAGCCTCTGATATTCAGAAGTATCCTAAGTAGGAAATTATAAATGTAGTTTGAAAGTTGAGGTCTGTACAAGGATCATTTATTTTAAAATCCTGGAATTTGTGCTGCTGCTCCTGCTGCTACTGCTGCTAAGTCACTTCAGTCGTGTCCGACTCTGTGTGACCCCATAGACAGAAGTCCACCAGGCTCCCCCGTCCCTGGGATTCTCCAGGCAAGAACACCGGAGTGGGTTGCCATTTCATTCTCCAATGTGTGAAAGTGAAAATTGAAAGTGAAGTCTCTCAGTCGTGTCCAACCCTTAGCAACCCCACGGACTGCAGCCTATCCGGCTCCTCCATCCATGGGATTTTCTAGGCAAGAGTACTGGAGTGGTTTGCCGTTGCCTTCTCCGGGAAATTGTGCTACTGACTGGGAAAAATGCACAGCAAAAATTTTGAGAATCGTATTTTCTTCAGCCAGACTTTAATCCTGAGGGGAGAGCTGCATGGGGAACACATGTAAACCCATGGCTTATTCATAGCAATGAATGGCAAAAACCACTACAATACTGTAATTATTTAACTGCTCCAGCTAAAATAAATAAATATTAAAAATGTTGTACAATCATAATGAATGTGATTTGTCTCAAAACATTTTTGATTAAAAGACTTGTCTACTATTAGTATAGAAAAAAGGGTTCCTTTATTGTTTATTGCTTGGATGAAATTTTACTTGCACACTAATTCTATTTTTTAATTTTTAATTATTATTTTTTATTGGTGGCTAATTATTTTACAATATTATATTGGTTTTGCAATACATTGACATTAATCCTCCCCAGGTGCACACGTGCTCCCCTTCTTGAACCCCCCTCCCACATCCCTCCTCCCTTTATCCTACTCCCAGGTCGTCCATGTGCACCAGCCCCAAACGTCCTGCATCATTTGTCGAACCTGGACTGGTGATTCGCTTCACATGTGATAATATACATGTTTCAGTGCCATTCTCCTAAATCATTCCTCTCCCACAGAGTCCAAAAGACTGTTCTATACACCTGTGTCTCTTTTGCTGTCTCATATACAGGGTCATCGTTACCATCTTTCAAAATTGTTTGCGTTAGTATACTGTATTGTTCTTTTTCCTCCTGGCTTACTTCACTCTGTATAATAGGCTCCAGTTTCATTCACCTCATTAGAAATGATTCAAATGCATTCTTTTTAATGGCTGAGTAAAACTCCATTATGTATAGGTACCAAAGCTTCCTTATCAATTCTTCTGCAGATGGACATATAGGTTGCTTCAATGTTCTTGCTATTACAAACAGTGCTGCAATGAACAATCGAATATACGTGTTTCTTTCAAATCTGGTTTCTTCAGTGTTTATGCCCAGGAGTGCGACTGCTGGATTGTATGGCAGTTCTATTTCCACTTTTTTAAAGGAATTTCCACACTGTTCTCCATAGTGGCTGTAGTAGTTTTCATTCCCACCAACAGTGTAACAGGGTTCCCTTTTCTCCAAACCCTCTCCAGCATTTATTGCTTGCAGACTTTTGGATAGCAGCCATTCTGACTTGTGTGAAATGGTACATCTTTGTCATCTTGATTTGCATTTCTCTGATTATGAGGGATGTTGAGCAGTTTTTCTTGTGCTTGTTAGCCATCTGTATGTCTTCTTTGGATAAATATCTGTTTAGATCTTTGGCCCAATTTTTTATTGGGTCGTTTATTTTTCTGGAATTGAGCTGTAGGAGCTGCTTGTATATTTTGGAGAATAATTCTTTGTCAGTTGTTTCAGTGGCTATTATTTTCTCCCATTCTGAAAGCTGTCTTTTCACCTTGTTTATAGTTTCCTTTGCTGTGCAGAAGCTTTTAATTTTCATTAGGTCCCATTTGTTTATTTTGCTTTTAGTTCCAATATTCTGAGAGGTGGCTCATGGAGGATCCTGCTGTGATTTATGTCAGAGAGTGTTTTGCCTATGTTCTCCTCTAGGAGTTTTATAGTTTCTGGTCTTACATTTAGATCTTTAATCCATTTAGAGATTGTTTTTGGGTATGATGTTAGGCAGTGTTCTAGTTTCATTCATTTACCAGTTTCCCCAACACCACTTGTTAAAGAATCTATCTTTTCTCCATTTTATATTCTTGCCTCCTTTGTGAAAGTGAAGGTGTCCATAGGTGCATGGATATATCTCTGGAGTTTCTATTTTGTTTCATTGATCTATATTTCTGTCTTTATGCCAGTACCATACTGTCTTGATGATTGTGGCTTTGTAGTACAGCCTGAAGTTCAGCAGGTTGATTCCCTCAGTTCCATTCTTCTTCAAGATTGCTTTGGCTATTCACAGTTTTTTGTATTTCCATACAAACTGTGAGATTACTTGTTGTAGCTCTGTGAAAAATACTGTTGGTAGCTTGATAGGGATTGCATTGAATGTATGTTACTTTAGGTAGTATACGCATTTTCACAATTATCGGGGACCAGCCTCGATATGGCCCAGGATATCCTCGGGATGAAAGGCGTCGGCGTCAGTGAGAGAGAGAGAGAGAGAAGAAAAAAAACCCAAGCACGGGGTTTGCTCTGTTTACATAGGCCGCAGACGCCCTCTTGAATCACCGCAGGCAGCCCACCAGGGCACCACCTCGAGTGGGTCTTAGAAGCCCAGGCAGATAAATAAAAGCAGAGGGCCAAGCACTCCAAGGATCTCAACCAGAAAAAGGAGAATAGAGAAAAGGACGGAAAAAGAGAAAGAACGACATGGGGAGACCAAGCTTCAGTGAGCAAGGCCCAAAACTTTATTTTCCAGTGCTGCTTTTATACCCTAAGTTGTGCACATAAAAACTAGAGAAAAGGAGGTATAGAGTCACTCCAAAATCACGCGGGGTCTGCAGTCTTGACCCTTATCAGGATCAGGGTTTATTTTTGTATATCTCATGATACACAAAAGTTTTAGGTGATTTACATCATTTTCTGGCCAGGAGGCCTGATGACAGTTTATGGCCCTCTCTCCTAACAAAGGTTAGTTAGCTAGAAAAAGTCTTATATTCTTTTAAAGTGATTTTCATAAAGTCAGGTGCTAGACACATGACAAAGTTACATTCCTATAAGGCAAAAGTGTAGTGAGCTACAAGAAAGGAACTTATTAACTTAAGATCTGATGTGGTTAAATCAAAGGCTACTACTTATATTCTCTACATGTGATTAATATATTTCCAAGGATACAATAGATAAACTTTGCAGCAAGCATTGATTCAACAATGAAATCTTTTTTTAGTAGTATTCTAATGATTTTTACTTCTTCAACAAATTCCTGTATTTTAGAATATTAGGCTTTCTGTCCTTGCATGGCTGGGAGGCTGTAAACAGTCACATTCATAGTTGTAAAAGCCCGGACAAAGTTGTCATGCAAGTTAGAAAGCTATCAGAGGGGCTTGGATTGGAACACTCCTATTAAGCCGAGGAGAACTTTTAACTACAGCTCTGAATTAATGTTTTCAGAGATAGGTGGTTGGGGGGAAGCCCCCGTAAGTATTAGAGGACTTGATAAGAGGTGTAAGATAGTAAGACAGTCAGACTCTGGTTTTCTTTGGGGTAGATGCTCGGGTAAGTCCAGGGGGTTCCTCGAGTCCTGATTAGCCTTTGCCCATCAGGCCTCTTCCCCAATTGACCATTGCCACGGGTAGGATTTCCCTCGCTGGCTCCCGGCACACAATATTTATTCTTCTAATCCATGAACACGGTATATTTCTCCATCTATTAGTGTTCTATTTGATTTCTTTCACCAGTGTCTTATAGTTTTCTATAGAAGTCTTTTGTCCCTTTCCTCCTCCCAGCCCAACCCCTCCCTATCCCAGTTTTAGCATGGCACTGGACTCAGTCTTGACAGGAAAGGGACGGGCCCAAGATGGCGGCAGCTGACAGCAACCACTCTTTCTACCCCATCACAGTGCTCATATACGAGCTCCGCAACGAGGATGTTCAGCTTTGCCCCAACAGCATCTAGAAGCTGTCCACCATTGCTTTGACCCTTGGGGTCGAAAGGGCCCACAGTAAACTTCTGCCCTTCCTTACAGACACAGTCTACGATGAGGACGAGGTCCTTTTGGACCTGGCAGAGCAGTTGGGCACCTTTACCACTGTGGTGGGTGGCCTCGAGTACATGCACTGCCTGTTGCTGCCCCTGAAGTTGCTGGCCACAGTGGAGGAGACGGTGGTGCTGGATAAGGCAATGGAATCCCTGCGGGACATCTCTCATGAGCACTCCCCCTCCGACCTTGAGGTCCACTTCGTGCCCCTGGTGAAGTGGCTGGCGGGTGGAGCCTGGTTCACCTCCCACCCTTCAGCCTGTGGCCTCTTCTCTGTCTGCTACCCCCATGTGTCCAGTGCCATCAAGGCAGAACTTCAACAGTACTTCCAGAACCTGTGCTCAGATGACACCCCCATGGTGCGGTGACCCACAGCCTCCAAGGTTGGGGAGTTCGCCAAGGTGCTGGAGCTGGACAACATCAAGAGCGAGATCATCCCCATGTTCTCCAACCTGGCCTCTGACGAGCAGGACTCGGTGCGGCTGCTAGAAGTGGAGGCATGCGTGAACATCCCCCAACTCCTGCCACAGGAGGCCCTGGAGGACCTGGTGATGGCCACCCTGTGCCAGGTTGCTGAGGACAAGTCCTGGAGCATCCGTTACATGGTGGCCGACAAGTTCACAGGGCTCCAGAAAGCAGTGGGGCCTGAAATCACCCAGAAGAACCTGGGTCCTTCCTTCCAGAACCTGATGAAAGACTGTGAGGCTGACTGAGGTGAGGGCTACCGCCTCCCACAAGGTCAAAGAATTCTGTGAAAATCTCTCCGCTGACTGTCGAGAGAATGTGATCATGACCCAGATCTTGCCCTGCATCAAGGAGCTGGTGTCTGATGCCAACCATCTCGTCAAGTCAGCCCTGGCCTCCATCATCATGGGCCTCTTTCCCATCCTGGGCAAAGACAGCATGATCAAGCACCTCCTGCACCTCTTCCTGGCCCAATTGAAGGACAAGTGCCCGGAGGTGCGGCTGAACATCATCTCCAACCTGGACTGCATGAACGAGGTGATCGGCATCAGGCAGCTGTTGAAGTCCCTACTCCCTGCCATCGTGGAGCTTGCGGAGGATGCCAAGTGGCGGGTGAGGCTGGCCATCATCGAGTATATCCCTCTGCTGGCGGGACAACTGGAGGTGGAGTTCTTTGATGAGAAATTCAACTCCTTGGGCATGGCTTGGCTTGTGGATTATGTCTATGCCATCCGCAAGGTGGCCACCAGCAACCTCAAGAAGCTGGTGGAGAGGTTCGGGAAGAAGTGGGCCCATGCGACTATCATCCCCAAGGTCTTGGCCATGTCTGGGGACCCCAAGTACCTGCACCGCATGACCACACTCTTCTGTATCAATGTGCTGTCTGAGATCTGCGGGCAGGACATCACCACCAAGCACATGCTGCCCACCGTGCTGCACATGGCCGGGGACCTGTTGCCAACCTCCGTTTCAATGTGGCCAAGTCCCTGTAGAAGATCGGGTCCATCCTGGACAACAGCACGCTGCAGAACGAGGTCAAGCCCGTCCTTGAGAAGCTGACACAGGACCAGGACGTGGACGTCAAGTATTTGGCCCAGGAGGCTCTGACTGTTCTGTCTTTCGCCTGATGCTGGAAGAGGACCCACCGCCGGCGTACAGTGTCCACCCTCCCCCGCCAGGCCCCTCCCTGGGGGGACAGTGGGGGTCCTTTGGCTGTCACTCCCCGTGCATGGTCTGACCCCAGGTCCCTCCCCCAGCACGGTTCCTCCCTCAGACCGGGACTCCGACTCCTCACGTCCAGCCCTCACAGGGCTGGGGGCACACAGTGTGGGACGGAGCAGAGACCTGGGAGGACGGGGCCACACCCGCCAGGTGGGCAGTGGCGCGAGCACCCCGGTCGCCAGCCAGTGCTGCTGCATGGGGGCCCCTCCCCCATCTCCTCTGCCTCCCTCCCTTCCTCCTGGTGGTTTTACGTGTCAGTTGTGCCGTTTTTATTTTATCCCCTTTCCCTCCTTTTCACAAAAATAAATGTCTAGAAATTAAAAAAAGAAGCCTTTTGTTGCTTTAGGTAGTTATATCTCTAAGTATTTTATTATTTTCTTTGCAACAGTGAATGAAATAGTTTCCTTAATTTCTCCTTCTATTTTCTCATTATTAGTATATAGGAATGCAAGGGATTTCTGTGTGTTGATTTTATATCCTACAACTTTACTGTATTCATTGATTAGCTCTAGTAGTTTTCTGGTAGAGTCTTTAGGGTTTTCTGAGTAGAGGATCATGTCATTGGCAAACAGTGAGGGTTTTACCTCTTTTCCAGTTTGGATTCCTTTTATGTCTTTTTCTGCTCTGATTGTTGTGCCCAAAACTTCCAGAACTATGTTGAACAGTAGTGGTAAGAGTGGCCACCATTGTCTTGTTCCTGACTTTAGGGGAAATGCTTTCAATCTTTCACCATTGAGGATAATGTTTGCTGTGGGTTTGCCATATTAGCATAGGCTTAATGAGGGACAAGTCTAATGAAGCCTCCCATAGGAATACTGAAAAGCCCACAAGCATGACAAAATTAGAGCCTCTTTAGCTTACTACTCCATACCAGAAATAATATATAAGAAACTGAGCGATTAGGTACCAAAATCTCACCAAAATACTGGGATATTTTTAGTATCATGTAAATTTAAATCCCTAGGAATTAAGAACAGCATTGTAAACCATATGAGGTTTCTTCCTGTCAGTTCAATTCAGTTCAGTTAAGTTGCTCAGTCATGTCATATCACAAGTAAGACCAGTTAATATGTAATTTTTAATATTTTAAAGGTTAAGATGACATATACTTCCTGTTAACTTGTGGTGTTTTGTCTGATCATACATTGCCCTTGTTTGAGATGTTTTACACAGGTCTTCACGAATGGGATTTTGCAGAGGGAAGTGGAGAAGGAAATGGCAATCCACTCCAGTGTTCTTGCCTGCAGAATCCAAGGGAAGGGGGAGCCTGGTGGGCTTCCGTCTATGGGGTCACACAGAGTCGGACACGACTGAAGTGACTTAGCAGCAGCAACAGCAGTGGGTTTGTCATATATAACTTTTATTATGTTCAGGTATGTTCCTTCTATTCCCATCTTCTGGAGGGTTTTTATCATAAATCCATGTTGAATTTTGTCAAAGGCTTTCTCTGAATCTATTGAGGTATTCATTTTGTTCAGTTTGTTAATGTGCTGTATTACATTGATTGATATACTGATATTGAAGAATCATTGCATTCCTGGGATAAAGCCCACTTGGTCATCATGTATGATCTTCTTAATGTGTTGTTGCATTCTGATTGTCAGGATTTTGTGAAGGATTTTTGCATCTATGTTCATCAGTGATATTGGGCTGTAGTTTTCTGTTTTTGTGAGATCTTTGACAGGTTTTGTGATTAGGGTGATGGTGGCCTCAAAGAATGAGTTTGGAAGTTTCCCTTCCTCAGCAATTTTCTGGAATAGTTTGAGTAGAATAGGTGTTACCTTTTCTCTAAATTTTTGGTAGAATTCAGCTGTTATGCTTTCTGGCCCTGGGCTTTTGTTTGCTGGGAGATTTCTGATTACAGATTCTATTTCGTGCTTGTGATGGGTCTATTAATATTTTGTATGTCTTCCTGGTTCAGTTTTGAAAAGTTGTATTTTTCTAAGAATTTGTCCATTTCTTCCAAGTTGTCAATTTTATGGCCATATAATTTCTGATAGCAGTCTCTTATGATCCTTTATATTTCTGTGTTGTCTATTGTGATCTCTCCTTTTTCTTTTCTGGTTTTATTGATTTGGATTTTCTCCCTTTGTTTCTTGATGAGTCTGGCTCAGTTCAGTTCAGTTCAGTTCAGTCGCTCAGTCGTGTCCGAGTCTCTGCGACCCCATGAATCACAGCACGCCAGGCCTCCCTGTCCATCACCAACTCCCGGAGTACACTCAAACTCATGTCCACAGAGTCGGTGATGCCATCCAGCCATCTCATTCTCCGTCGTCCCCTTCTCCTCCCGCCCCCAACCTTTCCCAGCATCAGAGTCTTTGAGTCTGGCTAGTGGTTTGTAAATTTTATTTACTCTCTCAAAGAGCCAGCTTTTGGTTTTGCTGATTTTTGCTATGGTCTCTTTTGTTTCTTTTGCATTTATTTCTGCCTTAGTTTTAAGATTTCTTTCCTTCTGCTAACCCTGGGGTTCTTCATTTCTTCCTTTTCTAATTTCTTTAGATGTAGAGTTAGGTTATTTAGTTGACTATTTTCTTGTTTCTTGAGGTATGCCTATATTTCTATGAACTTTCCCCTTAGCATGGCTTTCACAGTGTTCCATAAGATTTGGTTTGTTGTGTTTCGATTTTCATTCATTTTTATGCACATTTTGATTTCTTTTTTGATTTCTTCTATGATTTGTTGGCTATTCAGCAGCGTGTTGTTCAGCCTCCATATGCTGGAATTTTTAATAGTTTTTCTCCTGTAGTTGAGATCAAATCTTTCTTCACTGTGGGCAGAAAAGATGCTTAAAAAATTTCAATTTTTTTGTATTTACCAAGTCAATATTTATGGCCCAGGATGCGATGTATCCTGGAAAAGGTTTTGTGTGCACTTTAGAAAAAGGAGAAATTCTTTGTTTTGCTGTGAAATGCCCTATAGATATCTATTAGGTCCATCTGGTCTATTGTATCATTTAAAGTTTGTGTTTCGTTGTTAATTTTCTGTTTAGTTGATCTGTCCATAGGTTTGAGTGGGGTGTTAAAGTCTTCCTCTATTATTGCATTGTTGCTAGTTTCACCTTTCATACTTGTTAGAAAATGTCTTACATATTGCGGTGCTCCTATGTTGGTTGCATGTATTTATAATTGTTATATCTTCTTCTTGGATTGATCCTTTGATCATTATGTAATGTCCTTTTTTGTCTCTTTTCACAGCCTTTGTTTTAAAGTCTATTTAATCTGATACGAGTATTGCTCCTCCTGCTTCCTTTTGGTCTCTCTTTGCGTGGAATATATTTTTCCAGCCCTTCATTTTCAGTCTATATGTGTCCTTTATTTTGAGGTGGGTCTCTTGCAGACAACATATATAGGGGTCTTGTTTTTGTATCCATTCAGCCAGCCTCTGTCTTTTGGTTGGGACATTCAACCCACTTACATTTTAGATAATTATTGATAAGTGTGATCCCGTTGCCATTTTGTTTATTGTTTTGCGTTCGAGTTTATACACCCTTTCTGTGTTTCCTTTCTAAAGAAGATCCTTTAGCATTTGTTGGAGAGCTGGATTGGTGATGCTGAATTCTCTCTGCTTTTCCTTGTCTTTAAATCTTTTGATTTCTCCTTCATACTTGAATGAGATCCTTGATGGGTATAGTAATCTTGGCTGTAGGATATTTTCTTTCATCCCTTTAAATATGTCTTGCCATGGACTCCTGGCCTGAAGAGTTTCTGTTGAATGATGAGCTGTTATCCTTATGGGAATCCCCTTGTGTGTTATTTGTTGGTTTTCCCCTTCTGCTTTTAATATTTGTTCTTTGTGTTTGACCTTTGATAGTTTGATTAATTTTTGTGTTGGAGTATTTCCCCTCGGTTTATCCTGTTGGGGACTCTCTGTATTTCTTGGACTTGGGTGATTATTTCCTTTCCTATTTTAGGGAAGTTTTCAACTATTATCTCCTCAAGTGTTCTCTCATGGTCTTTCTTTTTGTCATTTCTTCTGGGACTTCTATGATTCCAATGTTGGGGCATTTAACACTGTCTCAGAGGTCTCAGAGATGGTCCTCATTTCTTTTAATTAGTTTTTCTTTTTTCCTCTCTGAATCATTTATTTCTACAATTCTATCTTCTATCTCAATTATCAACTGTTTTCTGCCTCTGTTATTCTACTGTTGGTTCCCGCCAGAGTGTATCTGATCTCATCTATTGCATTATTCATTGTATATCGACTCTTTTTTATTTCTTCTAGATCCTTATTAAACCTTTCTTGCATCTTCTCGATCCTTGTCTCCAGGTAATTTATCTGTAACTCCAGTTAGTTTTCAAGATTTTGAATCATTTTCACTATCCATATTCAAAATTCTCTATCAGGTAGATTCCCTATATCTTACTCATTTTTTTGTAAGGCATTTATCCTGTTCCTTTACTTGCTGGATATTTCTCTGCCTCTTCATCTTGCTTATATTGCTCTGTTTGTGGTGGCCTTTCCGTCTTCTGGCAGTTTGTGGAGTTTTCTTTATTGTGTAGTTTCATTGCTCTGTGTGGCCTTCGGCGGGTGGCTTGCCAAGGTTCCCTGGTTAGGGAAGCTTGTGTCGGTGTTTTGGTGGGTGGAGCTGGATTTCTTCTCTCTGGGGTGCAATGAAGTGTCCAGTAATGAATTATGAGATGTCATTCGGTTTGGAGTGGGTTTTTCGGCAGCCTGTATATTGAAGCTCATGTCTATTTTCCTGTGTTGCTGTAGAATTTGTGTGGTATGTCTTTCTCTGGAACTTGTGGACCCTTGGGTGTTGCCTGGTTTCAGTGTAGGTATGGAGGCATTTGATGAGCTCCTTTCAATTAATGTTCCTTGGAACAGTAGTTCTCTGGTGTTCTCAGGATTTGGACTTAAGCCTCTGCCTCTGGTTTTCAGTCTTATTCTTGCAGTAGGCTGAAGACTTCTCCATCTGTCTCTTCCAAGGCAGTACCTTCTGTTTAAGCTTCTTCTGTTTGCTGGTCTCTTCAATGTCTAATTCCCGTCCTGACACAAGGGGCGGTGGTAGAACCCTTTTTAGGCTCACCTGTACAGTCGTGCTGTGGGGAGGGAGATAAGCTGCAGACAAATATCAGTAGCATCTGTGGAGAGTGCTTGCAGTCTCTCGGCCACCCTGGGATTTCCCCCGCTCACGGCGTGTGTGCTGTCCCAGTGTACACTGTACAGGCTTTAGGTTGCTCTGCTAGGAACCGTCTGAGGCCGGCCCTGGGTTGGATGTACATCCCTGGCCTAAGTCACTCAGGTTCTGGTTCTCGGGTACTACACAAAGGTGCAGACTTGGTTGGACCTTCATTGTGTGCCTTTCCCTGGTCCAAGCAGCTCAGCTGACAGGGTGTTTGGCCAGCACTGTCGCTGCGACTTATTGCCTCCCCCTTCCCTGCTGCTCGGATTTCTGGGTGTACAACCAGCACACCTTCTCAGGCAGATATCGACCGGCCAGAACCCAAGAAGTCTTGGTTAACAAAGAAGCCTGCTTTCAGCTTGGTATTGGATACCTCTCTGGAGTCGCGATTGCCTACTTCCAGCTCTGGCTGCCCTCCCCTATCTGTCTCGGCGGGGGATGGTGGATGCGCTGACCACAGCTGGCTAGCTCTGTTCAGTCCTTTGTTCTGTGAGTGGGTCTGGCGGTGTCTTCACTTGGGGCTTTTTGCCTTTTCGCGGGTTAGCTATCACACAGTCTGCTTAGCTATCTTAATTTAGCTCTCTCAGATTGCCTTAAGGTCATTCAGGAGGCCTGGTCCTTACTCTAAGGGATGCAGCCCGTGCCTCCCTGCTCAGCCACCACTTGCTAGTGGGGAGTGTGGGCACCTGCACTGCTTCTCCCCTGGGGTTACTGCTAGGCACGTAGTCTGTAGGTTTTAATAATTTTCTATTTTTCCTCCTGGTTCTGTTGCCCTCTGAGGTTCCAAAGGTTGCCACAGATTCACCAGTGAGTGTTTACAGGTGTTTGGAAACTTCTCTCGTTTTTTAAGCATCCCTTCCCGGGATGGACCTCCATCCCTCCCACTTTTGTCTCTCTTTTATCTTTTATATTATTTCCTACCTCTTTCCAAGACAATGGGCTGATTTTCTGGGTGGCTGATGTCCTATACCGGCATTCAGAGTTGTTTTGTGGGAATTACTCAGCGTTCAAATGTCCTTTTGATGAATTTGTGGGGGAGAAAGTTGTCTCCGCATCCTTTTCCTCCTCCAGTTTCATGTCTCGTCCCTCACACTAATACTTAAAATTTATTCCATTCTAAGATTCTTTTCTTTCAGAGCCCACCGTTCCTATATACATATATATATATATATTTAAATGCATTACGCCATCTTCTATTATACAATCTTAGATGCTATTTTTTACTACTTTCATTAAGTATATTTTAGAGTGATTTGAAAAAGTAACTCTAGAGACATCGAGTGTCATTGTTCAGTCAACAAGTTGTCTTCAACTCTTGTGACGCCATGGACAGTTGCACAACATGCCTCTCTATCTTTCACTATGTCACAGAGTTTGTTCAAATGCATGCCCATTGTATTTCTCATACGGTCCAACCATCTCGTCCTCTGTTTCTCCCTTCTTCTCCTGTCATCAATTTTAAAAGCATCATGGACTTTTCCAGTGAATTGACACTTTGCATCAGCTGGCCAAAACTGAAGTTTCAACTTCATTAGTCCTTTGAATGAATTCTTAGGGGTTGATTTCCTTTAGGATGAATTGGCTTAATCTCAATGCAGTCAAAGAGACCCCTACAAGTCTTTATTTTTGGAGGATTCAAAATCACTACAGATTGTGATTGCAGCCATGAAATTAAAAGACACTTTCTCCTTGGAAGGAAAGTTACAACCAACCTAGATAGCATACTAAAAAGCAGGGATATTCCTTTGCCAACAAAGGTCCATCAAGTCAAGGCTAAGGCTTATTCAGTGGTCATGTATGAATGCGAGAGTTGGACTGTAAGAAAAGCTGAGCACCGAAAAATTGATGCTTTTAACTGTGGTGCTGTAGAAGATTCTTGTGAGCACCTTGCACTGCAAGATCTAACCAGTCCACCCTAAAGGAGATGAGCCCTGGGTATCCATTGGAATGTCTCATGGTGAAGCTGAAACTCCAATAGTTTGGACACCTGATGCGAAGAGCTGACTCATTGGAAAAGACCCTGATGCTGGGTAAGACTGAACACAGGAGGAGAAGGGGATGGTAGAGGATGAGATGCTTGGATGGCATTGCTAATCAATGGACATGTGTTGGGGTGGTCTCTGGGAGTTGGTTTTGGAGGGGGAGGCCTGGCGTGCGGCGGTTGATAGGGTCGCAAAGAGTTGAACATGACTGAGCGACTGAACTGAAATGAAGCGTCTTCGGCAGCAGCACAGTTGAAAGCCATCGAATCTCCTTCTCTCAGTCTTGTTGATATTCCATCTCTCACATCTGCACATGACTACTGGTTAAACAACAGGGGCTTGTGAAGTGGAGGCCTTTGTTACCAAGGTGAATGTCTCTTCTAAATACAATGTCTAGGTTTGCAATACAGATTTCTCCAAGAAGAAATTGTCTTTCACTTTGATGACAGCCCTTCACCAAAGTGGAAAGAATGTGGTCCACTGGAGAAGGGAATGGCAAACCACTTAGTATTCTAGCCTTGAGAACCCCATGAAAACAAAAAGATAGGACATTGAAAGATGAACCATCGGTAAGTTCCCAATATGCTTCTAGAGATCCGTGGAGAAATAACTCCAGAAATAATGAAGCAATTGAGCCAAAGCAGAATCAAGAGCCTGTTGTGAATGGGACTCATGATGGAATCAGGGTTTGATGCTGTAAAGGGCAATATTGCATAGGAACCTGGAATGTTAGGTCCATGAATCAAGGCAAATTTGAAGTGGCCAAACAGGAGATAGCCAGATTAAACATTGACATTCTAGGAATGAGTGAACTAAGATGGATTGGGATGGGAGAATTTAACTCACAGGGCCATTATATCTGTAACTGTGGGCAGGAATCCCTTTGAAGAAATTGAGTAGACACCATAGGCCACAAAAGAGTCCAAAATGCAGTACTTGAGAGCAATCTCAAAAACGACAGAATGATCTCTGTTCTTTTCCAAGGCAAACCATTCAATATCATGGTAATCCAAATCTATGCTCTGATCAGTAATGCTGAAGAAGCTGAAACTGAAAGTTCTGTGAAGACCTGCAAGACCTTCTAAAACTAACACCCAAAAAAGATGTCCTTTTCATTATAGGGGAATGGAAAACAGAAGTAGGAAGTCAAGAAACACCTAGAGTACCAGGCAAGTTGCCCTTGGAGTACAGAATGTAGCAGGGTAAAAGGCTAGTAGAGTTCTGCCAAGAGAACGCACTGGTCAAGCAAACACCCTCTTCCAGCAACACAAGTGAAGACTCTACACATGGACATCGCCAGATGGTCGACACTGAAATCAGATTGATCATACTCTTTGTAGCCAAAATAGAGAAGCTCTATACAGTCAGCAAAACCAAAACAGGAAGCTGACTATGGCTCAGATCGTGAATTTCTTATTGCCAAGTTCAGACAAAAGTTAAAGAAATTGGAGGAAACCACTAGACCATTCCTTATGACTATACACTGGAAGTGCAAAATTCATGTAAGGGACTAGATTCGATTGACAGTGTGCCTAATGAGCTATGGATGGATGTACCTGCCATTGTACAGGAGACAGGGATCATGATCATCCCCAGGTAAAGAAATGCAAAAAATGAAATGATGTCTGAGGAGGCTTTACAAAAACTTTGAAAACAAGGGAAACAGAAAGCGAGAGAGAAGAGGAAAGATATATCCATCTGAATGCAGATTTCTAAAGAAAGGCAAGGAGAGAAAAGAAAGCCTACCTCAGGGATCAATGCGAAAAAAGAATGGAACCAATAGAATGGGAAAGACTAGAGATCTCCTCAAGAACATTGGTGATCCTAAGAGAGCATCTCATGCAACGATGGTCTCAATAAAGCACAGAAACGGTAGGGATCTAGCTGAAGCAGAAACTATTGAGTAGAGGTGGTAATACACAGAAGAACTGTACAAAACATATCTTTACAACCCAGATAATCACGATGGTGTGATCACTCACCTAGAGCCAGACATCTTAGAATGTGAAGTCAAGCTGGCCTTAGGAAGCATCACTACGAACTGATCTAGTGTAGCTTTTGGAATTTCAGTTGAGCTATTTTAAACCCTGAAAGATGATGCTTTAAAAATGCTGCACTCAATATGCCAGCTAATTTGGAAAATTCAGCAGTGGCCACAGGACTGGAAAAGGGCAATATTCATTTCAATCCCAAAGAAAGACAATGCCATAGAATATGTAAACTACCGAACAATTGCACTCATCTTCAGTTCAGTTCAGTTCAGTCGCTCAGTCGTGTCCGACTCTCCACGACCCCATGAATCACAGCACGCCAGGCCTCCCTGCCCATCACCAAATCTCATCTTACATGCTAGTAAAGTAATGCTCTATATTCTCCAAGCCAAGCTTCAGCAATACGTGAACTGTGAACTTCCAGATGTTCAAGCTGGTTTTAAAAATGGCAGAGGAACCGGAGATCAAATTGCCAACATCCGATGGATCATCGAAAAAGGAAGAGAGCTCCAGAAAAGCATCTATATCTTCTTTACCGGCTATGGCAAAGCCTTTGAGTGTGTGGATCACTATAAATTGTGGAAAATTTGAAAGAGATTGGAATACCTGACCACCTGAGCTGCCTCTTGAGAAACCTATATGCAGGTCACGAGGCAACAGTTAGAATTGGTCATGGAACAATAGACTGGTTCCGAATAAGAAAAGGAGTACGTCAAGGCTGTATATTGTCACCCTGTTTATTTAACTAATACGCAGAGTACATCATGACAAGTGCTGGGCTGGAGGAAACACAAGCTGGTATCAAGGTTTCTGGGAGAAATATCAATAAGGTCAGATATGCCAATGACACCTCCCTTTTGGCAGAAAGTGAAAAATAACTAAAGAACCACTTGATGACAGTGAAAGAGGATAGTGAAAAAGTTCACTTGAAACTCAACATTCAGAAAACTAAGATTATGGTATCCGGTCCCATTGCTTCAAGGCAAATAGGTGGGGAAACAGTTGTAACCGTCACTGACTATTTCTTAGGAGCCAAGATTGCTACAGGTGGTGATTGCAGCCATTAAAATTAAAAGACGCTTACTCTTTGGAAGGAAAGTTATGACCAGCCCGGTCAGAATATTATAAAGCAGAGGCATTACTTTGCCAACAAAGGTCCATCTAGTAAAGACTATGGTTTCCCCAGTGGCCAGGTATGGATGTGAGAGTTGGACTATAAAGAAATCTGAGCGTTGAAGAATTGATGCTTTTGAACTGTTGTGTAGGCCAAGACTCTTGAGAGTCCCTTGGACTGCAGGGAGATCCAACCAGTCCATCCTAATGGAGATCAGTCCTGGGTGTTCATTGGAGTGATTGATCTTGAAGACGAAATTGCAATACTTTGGCCATTAAGGGACTCACTGGGAAATTTCCTGATGCTTCGAAATACTGAGGGCACGAAAAGAAAAGGATGACAGAGGACGAGATGATTGGATAGCATCACCAACTCAATGGAAACGAGTTTGCATAAACCAAAGGAGTTGTTAATGGACAAGGAGGTCTGGCGTGCTGTGGTTAATGGGTCGCAAAGAGTCGGATATGACTGAGCGACTGAAGTGAACATTACATATAATTTAAATAAGCAGAGTGACAAAATTCAACCGTGTCATAATCCTTACCCTAATTGAAAGCAGTATGTTGTTTTCCATCCGGCTCTAACTGATGTTTCTTCATCTGAATACAGATATTTTAGGAGGCAGGTCAGGTGACCTGGTGTTCCTATCAATTTAGGAATTTTCCATCGTTTGTTGTGATCCACACAGTCAAAACATTTGTTATAAACAATGAAGTAGAAGAATATATTTATTTGTTTGTTTGTTCCTGGATCTCTTTTGTTATTTTCATGATCCCACAGATTTTGGATATTTGATTTGTGGCTCCTCTTACGGAGAACAAAAACACTGGACATACTGATTTATACCTGGAGCCCTAAGGAAAATCAGTTCCACTTGCTCGTGGTCATGGTTCCCGCCAACACCAAGGTGACACTAGATCTTCAGCATCACTAACGTTGCTATGAAGTTCTGGGAAATGAGTTCTTTAAAAACAAACAAGCAAACAGGCAAGCAAACAAAGGTGAAACCCTTGAAAACTGACTGGGTCATATACAGAGATTTCTGTCCCACTACTCTGAGCTCTACTCCGTCTATCTACCTATTTCTCCATCTTTAGCTGTTAAAAGGACATAAAGAAGGGAACTTTTGTTATTTGTTTAAAGAAAAATGAGCTTCACTGAATTATAAGGTAGGCCAGGTTTCGAGGTTTACCTTTTCCTTCAATTTGTATCTGCCTTGCTGTGATCATGAGAGTCCACAATATTTTAACCGTTTCTCATTCACAACGGCATCTTTGGAATTTCAGAAAGATTCGCTGGAACAAAGAGCCTTTATAATTTATTTTGTATTGAAAGAGATGCAAGAAAATCATGGATAATGTTTTTATTCATTCTACACATCTAACAGTGGAGTAGGAAATGGCCACAGAAAGCAACACTCTTGCCTGGTAAATCCCATGAGCAGAGGACCCTGGTGTTCTACATTCCATTTCGTTGCAGAGTTGGACAAGACTGAACATACAAACATACATGTAACTTAGTGTCAGATGCAATTGTGTTCCATTTATTGTCTCCTAGGACATTGTGTCACTCACACTGAAGGGCTTAACATTTTTCTAAATTATCTCTGTGACTTTATTAAAGTCCACTGGCTGTTTCTGTCCCTTCAAAAAAGAAAAAAGAAGAAGAAGAAATAAACGAAAGTGTATCCTATGCGGAAGGTCTTATGCTTCTTTTTCTCCATCCAAGATTTGAAACTGCTTTCCTAGTATATGAAATAAAGACACTGTTTTGACTTGATAGAAATTGGTCCACTGGGACGTTTCTTTTCCTATTTGGGAATGATAAACTCTAATTTGAGTTTTCCCTTGTCTAGACCAGTAAGGAGCACAATGGAAAGATCTGGCACTGAGAGGAAATGATAATCTTGATACCCATATATATCTCTTCCTTTCTAGAAACAGGCTGCTTTATGCATTGAACAGGTCTGTTGTAGAAAAAAAAGAACCCCAAGAACTTTCCCCCACATATGTGTGGCTTTGAGTCCTGTCTTTCCTATGCTGTCTCATCATTTTTTATGTCACATATGAAAGGGCTTATTAGTTCCATCGTATTACCTACTTCTTTCCATGGCAAGAGTGAGTATATTCCTCATATTCTTTCCCACGAGTTACATGACCTTTACCAAGAATTTTTCAGGAAGGCTGAGACTCCCTCTTCTGAAGGAGTTCTCAGTATTAGTGAAGATTTCCAGGCCTTTTTAGCATATTTGTCTATTTCACACTTTAATGAGATTGATAAGAGGTCATGAGGGTTGTTCAATTGTCTTCATGAGCAACAGATAAGAAGTACTTATGGAGACACCTGATGCTCAGGGGAACATGGAGATGATCTTAGAAAGAAGAAAGGATGGGCTTCACAGTGACATAGCTGAAGGCCTCAGTCACAGTGGTTTAGACTACTCATTGCTACAGTAAAAGAAATGTGGATGGCAATGAAGTCACAAACATATATTTATGGAGCCATAAATATCAGTTCAGTTCAGTTCAGTTCAGTCGCTCAGTCGTGTCCGACTCTCCGCGACCCCATGAATCACAATATATATGTATATATATATTTTCTTTTACTGTAATACAATTGAACTACTTTTGTGACTACTGAATTCTCATCAGAGCTTCCTCCACACTACTATATCAGTCAGCCATCTCATGGACTCATCCTTCTGGGTTGTCCCACAGCACCAGTTTTGCATGTCTTGCTTCATGTAATGAGCTTCAACTGGTTATCTGTTCTCCAGATGTACATGATAATATACATGTTTCAGTGTCTCATGTTTCAATGCTATTCTTTCTTAGCATCCCACCGTCACTTTCTCCCACCTAGTCTCAAATTCTTTTCTTTATATGTGTGTCACTTTCATTGTCTCACTTATAGCATCGTTGTTACCTCTTTCTAAATTTCATGTATAAGGTTTCATGTATTGTGTTGGTGTTCCTCTTTCTGGCTTGCTTCCCTCTGTATAATAGGCTCCAGTTTAATCCACCTCATAGCACTGACTCAAACGTGTCCCTTTTTTAATAGCTGAATATTCCACCGTGTATATGGATAGCATCATCCTTAACCATTCATCTTCGAACCAGACATCAAGATTGTTTCATGCAATGAACATTGGAGTACATATGTTTCATTGAATTCTAGTTGTTTTGGTGTGTATACCCAGAAGTGGGGTCGCTGGGTCATATGGTAATTCTATTTTCTTTTCTTTTTTTTTTAAGGAATCTCCACACTGTCCTCCATAGTGCCCATACTAGTGTACCTTCCCACCAACAATGTCAGAGGGTTCCCTTTCTCCGCCCCCTTTCCAGCATTGTTGGCTTGTAGATGTTTTTGATGGTAGATTTTTGACCAGTGTGAGATGGTACCTCACTGTACTATTGATTAGAGTTTCTCTGATAATGAGTGATGTTGAGAAGATTTTCGAGTGTTTGTTAGACATCTTTATGTCTCCTTCTGAGAAATCTCTTTAGTTCTTTGTCCCGCGTTTTGATTGGATTGCTTATTTTTCTGGTATTGAAATGCATGAGCTGCTTGTATATTTCGGAGATTAGTTTGTTGTCAGTTACATTGTTTACTATTATTTTCTCCCATTTGGAAGGCTGCCTTTTCACCTTGAGTATTGTTTCCTTCATTGTGTAAAACTTTTAAGTTTAATGAGCTCCTATATTTGTTTTAGTTTTTATTTCCATCACTCAAGTGTGTCACAGAGAATCATGCTGTGATTCGTGTTAGAGTCTGTTCTGCCTATGTTTTCCTCTGAGAGTTATATAGTTTCTAGACTTACGTTTATTTCTTTAATCCATTTTAAGTGTATTGTTGTATAGGGTGGTAGAATGTGTTTTAGAGCCATTGTTTTACAGTTGTTGACCATTTTCCCCAGCAGAGCTTTTTAAAGTCGTTGTCTCCCCTCCATTATACATTTTTGCCTCCTTTGTCAAAGATAAAGTGTCCATACGTGTGTGGATATGTTCCTGGGCTTTCTATATTGTTCCATTGATCTATATTTTTGTCTTGTGACGGTACCTTTCTTTCTTTTTTTTTTTATTTCTAAAAAAGAATTTTATTAAAAAAGCACAAATGCAAAGAAATGAACAGAGGAAAATTTATGCGTCGAACCTGGACTGGTAACTTATGATAATATACATGCTACAATTCCATTCTCCCCAATCATTCCACCTTCACCCTCTCCCACAGAGTCCCAAAGACTGTTCTAAATGCCTATGTCTCTTTTGCAGTCTCTTATACAGGGTTCAGGTTACCATTTTTCTAAATTCCATATATATGCGTTAATATACAGTATTGATGTTCTTCTTTCTGGCTTACTTCACTCTGTATAATTGGCTCCAATTTCATCCACCTCATTAAAAGTGATTCAAATGCATTCTTTTTGATGGTTGAGAAATACTCCATTGTGTATATGTACCAAAGCTTTCTTATCCATTCATCTGCAGATGGACATCTAGGTTGCTTCCATGTCCTGGCTATTATAAACAGTGCTGCAATGAACATTGGAGTACATGTGTCTCTTTCAATTCTGGTTTCCTCGGTGTGTATGCCCAGGAGTGCGATCGCTGGATCATATGGCAGTTCTATTTCCAGTTATCTGAGGAATCTCCACACTGTTCTCCATAGTGGCTGTACTAGTTTGCATTCCCACCGACAGTGTAAGAGGGTTCCCTTCTCTCCACACCCTCTCCAGCACTTATTGCATGTAGACTTTTGGATAGCAGCCATTCTGACTGGTGTGAAATGGTATCTCATTGTGGTTTTGATTTGCATTTCTCTGATGATGAGGGATGTTGAGCATTTTTTCATGTGTTTATTAGCCATCTTTATGTCTTCTTTGGAGAAATGTCTGTTTAGTTCTTTGGCCCATTTTTTGATTGGGTCACTTAGTTTTCTGGAATTAAGCTGCAGGAGCTGCTTGTATAATTTGGAGATTAATCCTTTATCAGTTGCTTCATTTGCTATTATTTTCTCCCATTCTGAAGGCTGTCTTCTCACCTTGCTTAGAGTTTCCTTTGCTGTGCAGAAGCTTTTGATTTTAATTAGGTCCCATTTGTTTATTTTTGCTTTTATTTCCAATATTCTGGGAGGTGGGTCTTGGAGGATCCTGCTGTGATTTATGTCGGAGAGTGTTTTGCCTACATTCTCCTCTAGGAGTTTTATAGTTTCTGGTCTTACATTTAGATCTTTAATCCATTTTGGGTTTATTTTGGTGTATGGTGTTAGGAAGTGTTCTAGTTTCATTCTTTTACAAGTGGCTGACCAGTTTTCCCAGCACCACTTGTTAAAGAGACTGTCTTTTCTCCATTTTATATTCTTACCTCCTTTGTCGAAGATAAGGTGTCCATAGGAGCGTGGGTTTATCTCTGGGCTTTCTATTTTGTTCCATTGATCTATATTTCTGTCATTATGCCAGTACCATACTGTCTTGATGACTGTGGCTTTGTAATAGAGCCTGAAGTCCGGCAGGTTAATTCCCCCAGTTCCATTCTTCTTCCTCAAGATTGCTTTGGCTATTCGAGGTTTTTTGTATTTCCATACAAATTGTGAGATTATTTGTTCTAGTTCTGTGAAAAATATTGTTGGTAGCTTGATAGGGATTGCATTGAATGTATAAATTACTTTGGGTAGTATACTCATTTTTACAATATTTATTCTTCCAATCCACGAACACGGTGTATTTCTCCATCTATTCGTGTCCTCTTTGATTACTTTCACTAGTGTTTTATAGTTTTCTATGTACAAGTCTTTTGTTTCCTTAGGTAGATATATTCCTAAGTATTTAATTGTTTTCATTGCAACAGTGAATGGAATAGTTTCCTTAATTTCTCTTTCTATTTTCTCATTATTAGTGTATAGGAATCAAGGGATTTCTGTGTGTTGATTTTATATCCTGCAACTTTACTGTAATCATTGATTAGCTGTAGTAGTTTTCTGGTAGAGTCTTTAGGGTTTTCTGTGTAGAGGATCATGTCATCAGCGAACAGTGAAAGCTTTACTTCTTCTTTTCCAATTTGTATTCCTTTTATGTATTTTTTCAGCTCTGATAGCTGTGGCCAAAACTCCCAGAACTATGTTGAATAGTAGTAGTGAGAGTGGGCACCGTTGTCTTGTTCCTGACTTTAGGGGAAATGCTTTCAGTTTTTCACCATTGAGGATAATGTTTGCTGTGGGTTTGTCATATATAGCTTTTATTATGTTGAGGTATGTCCCTTCAATTCCCACTTTCTGGAGGGTTTTTATCAAAAATGGATGTTGAATTTTGTCGAAGGCTTTCTCTGCATCTATTGAGATAATCATCTATTGAGATAATCATAGATTATCTCACATTATCACACGGCTTTGTCTTCCCATATAAATGGGAAGATTTTTATTTTTCAGTTTGTTAATGTGGTGTATTACGTTGATTGATTTGCGGATATTGAAGAATCCTTGCATTCCTGGGATAAAGCCCACTTGGTCATGATGTATGATCTTCTTAATGTGTTGTTGGATTCTGATTGCTAGAATTTTGTTAAGGATTTTTGGATCTATGTTCATCAGTGATATTGGCCTATAGTTTTCTTTTTTTGTGGGGTCTTTACCAGGTTTTGGGATTAGGGTGATGGTGGCCTCATAGAATGAGTTTGGAAGTTTCCCTTCCTCAGCTATTTTCTGGAAGAGTTTGAGTAGAATAGGTGTTAGCTCTTCTCTAAATTTTTGGTAGAATTCAGCTGTGAAGCCGTCTGGACCTGGGCTTTTGTTTGCTGGGAGATTTTTGATTACAGTTTCAATTTCCGTGCTTGTGATGGGTTTGTTCAGATTTTCTATTTCTTCCTGGTTCAGTTTTGGAAAGTTGTACTTTTCTAGGAATTTGTCCATTTCTTCCAGGTTATTCATTTTATTGCCATATAATTGCTGATAGTATTCTCTAATAATCCTTTGTATTTCTGTGTTGTCAGTTGTGATCTCTCCATTTTCATTTCTAATTTTATTGATTTGGTTCTTCTCCCTTTGTTTCTTGATGAGTCTGGCTAGTGGTTTGTCAATTTTATTCACCTTCTCAAAGAACCAGCTTTTGGCTTTGTTGATTTTTGCTATGGTCTCTTTTGTTTCTTTTGCATTTATCTCTGCCCTAATTTTTATGATTTCTTTCCTTCTACTGACCCTGGGGTTCTTCATTTCTTCCTTTTCTAGATGTTTTAGATGTAGTGTTAGGTTATTTAGTTGACTTTTTTCTTGTTTCTTGAGGTGTGCCTGTATTGTTATGAATTTCCCCCTTAGCACTGCTTTTACAGTGTCCCACAGGTTTTGGGTTGTTGTGTTTTCATTTTCATTCATTTCTATGCATATTTTGATGTCTCTTTTGATTTCTTCTATGATTTGTTCATTATTCAGCAGCGTGTTGTTTAGTCTCCATATGTTGGCACTTTTAACAGTTATTCTCCTGTAATTGAGATCTAATCTTACTGCATTGTGGTCAGAAAAGATGCTTGGAATGATTTCAATTTTTTTGAATTTACCAAGGCTAGATTTATGTCCCAGGATGTGATCTATCCTGGAAAATGTTCCATGTGCGCTTGAAAAAAAGGTGAAATTCATTGTTTTGGGGTGAAATGTCCTGTAGATATCTATTAGGTCTAACTCTTCTATTATATCATTTAAAGATTGTGTTTCCTTGTTAATTTTCTGTTTAGTTGATCTATCCATAGATGTAAGTGGGGTGTTAAAATCTCCCACTATTATTGTGTTATTGTTAATTTCCCCTTTCATACTTGTTAGTAATTGTCTTACATATTGCGGTGCCCCTATGTTAGGTGCATAAATATTTATAATTGTTATATCTTCTTCTTGGATTGATCCTTTGATCATTATGTAGTTTCCTTCTTTGTCTCGTTTCACAGCCTTTGTTTTAAAGTCTATTTTATCTGATATGAGTATTGCTACTCCTGCTTTCTTTTGGTCTCTATTTGCATGGACTATCTTTTTCCAGCCCTTCACTTTCAGTCTGTATGTGTCCCTCGTTTTGAGGTGGGTCTCTTGTAGACAACATATATGGGGGTTTTGTTTTTGTATCCATTCAGCTAGCCTTTGTCTTTTGGTTGAGGCATTCAACCCATTTACGTTTAAGGTAATTATTGAAAAGTACGATCCCGTAGACATTTTCTTTATTGCTTTGGGTTCAAGTTTATACACTCTTTCTGTGATTCCTGTCTATAGAAGATCCTTTAGCATTTGTTGGAGAGCTGGTTTGGTGATGCTGAAGTCCCTCAGCTTTTGCTTGTCTGTAAAGCTTTTGATTTCTCCTTCATATTTGAATGAGATCCTTGCTGGGTATAGTAATCTGGGCTGTAGGTTATTTTCTTTCATCACTTTAAGTATATCTTGCCACTCCCTTCTGGCCTGAAGAGTTTCTATTGAAAGATCAGCTGTTATCCTTATGGGAATCCCCTTGAGTGTTATTTGCTGCTTTTCCCTTGCTGCTTTTAATATTTGTTCTTTGTGTTTGATCTTTGTTAATTTGATTAATATGTGTCTTGGAGTATTTCGCCTTGGGTTTATCCTGTTGGGGACTCTCTGGATTTCTTGGACTTGGGTGATTATTTCTTTCCCTATTTTAGGGAAGTTTTCAAGTATTATCTCCTCAAGTATTCTCTCATGGTCTTTCTTTTTGTCTTCTTCTTCTGGGACTCCTATGATTCGAATGTTGGAGCGTTTAACATTGTCCCAGAGGTCTCTAATATCGTCCTCATTTCTTTTAATTAGTTTTTCTTTTCTCCTCTCTGTTTCATTTATTTCTACAATTCTATCTTCTAGTTCGCTTATCCTGTCTTCTGCCTCTGTTATTCTACTGTTTGTTCCCTCCAGAGTGTTTCTGATCTCATCTATTGCATTATTCATTGTATATTGACTCTTTTTTATTTCTTCTAAGTCCTTATTAAATCTTTCTTCCATCTTCTCAATCCTTTTCTCCAGGTTATTTATCTGTAACTCCATTTTACTTTCAAGATTTTGAATCATTTTCACCATCAAAATACGAAATTCTTTATCAGGTAGATTCCCTATATCTTCTTCTTTTGTTTGTGTCGGTGGGAAATTATCTTGTTCCTTTACTTGCTGGGTGTTTCTCTGCCTCTTCATCTTGCTTATATTGCTTTGCTTGGGGTGTCCTTTCCCTCTTCTTGTAGTTTGTGGAGTTCTCTTTATTATGTAGTTTATTCGCTGTGTGTGGGGTTGGACAGGTGACTTGTCCGGGTTCCCTGGTTAGGGAAGCATGTGTCAGTGTTCTGGTGGGTGGAGCTGGATTTCTTCTCTTTCCTTTAGAAGACAATGGGCTACTTTTCTGGGAGCCTGATGTCCTCTGCCAGTATTCAGAAGTTGTTTTGTGGACTTTACTCCACGTTCAAATGTTCTTCTGATGAATTTGTGGGGAAGAAAGTGGTCTCGCCGTCTTGTTCCTTCCTCCCCAGAACACTGGATTCTTATATTCCACTTGGTCGTGGAGTATCTCTTCCCAGCTGCTCCAGCAAGGCACAGCCGCTGCACCTTACCCTGGACGAGGGGTATCTCCTGAAGGCCGCCCCTCCTGCTTTGAATGTGGATCAGCTCCTTTCGGCCCTCCGGTGCCCAAGCAACCACCGCCTCCTGTAAGTGGTACAGCTACTCTCGGCCACCGCCCTAACCCTGGGCGTGGGGCAGCTCCTCTCAGCCACGATTCTGCACGTGGTCGGTTGCGCCGGGAGCCGGGCGTCTCTCGCGTCTGCGCCGCCGGGAGCCGGGCGTCTCTCGCGTCTGCGCCGCCGGGAGCCGGGCGTCTCTCGCGTCTGCGCCGCCGGGAGCCGGGTGTCTCTTGCGTCTGCGCCGCCGGGAGCCGGGCGTCTCTCTAGGTATCTTTCTTTCTTGATGACTGTAGCAAACCTGAAGTCAGGCAGGTTGATCCCACTATTTCCATTCTTCTTTTTCAAGATTGCTTTGGGTATCAGAGGTTGAAATTGATTGTTCTTGTTCTGTGGAGAAAACAACAACAACAGCAACAACACTGGGAGATAGCGGTGAACCTATGGTGTTTTGGCTGGTGTATTCATTTTCATATATTGATTCTTCTGATCTAAGAACCTGACATATTTCTCTGTCTGTTTCTATTATCTTTATTTCTGCAGTGTTTTAGGTTTCGATATATAGATTCAGGTCTTTGGTTTCTTTAGGTAAATTTATTCCTAAATACTTTGTACTTCTCTTTTCAATGGAGAATGGAATTTTTTCCTTTAAAATTCTGAAGCATTATCAGTTAATGGGTCAGAGAGTTCTTTAACAGTTTCCTTTCTGTGAGAACCTGGGTATGAACTGTAGTCTTCTTTTGAACTTGAAAGCTTATTTTAAAGAGGTAGTGGTGTAAGTCTTTTCAATGTTTGCTGTAAAGGCATGCCATAAAGCAGGTATCTTCAATAAATGTTTTCTCATACTTCCAGGGACCTAGCCAGTAATAAAACGGTTACCAGATTTGCTTTCTTCTGAGGCCTCTTTTGGATGGTGGCACACTATCACACGGCTTTGTCTTCCCATATAAATGTCTCTGTTTTTTGTGTGTCTGCTCTCCTTTCCTTATAAAAACCCAGTTCTGTATATCAAAATATCTACCTAAAAACCCTATTCGCAAAAAGGTTCAGAAAGAAATTATACATTTCTCACAATTTTGACTCTGTACAAAATAAAGTAAGTTCAGTTCAGTAGCTCAGTCATGTTCGACTCTTTCAGACCCCATGAATCACAGCATGCCAGGCCTCCCTTTCCATCACCAACTCCCGGAGTTCACTCAAACTCATGTCCATCGAGTCGGTGATGCCGTCGGCTTCAAAATATACATTTTGAGAGGACAAAATTATTCTACAATATTAATTTCCCTCTTTTGACTTGTGACTGTTGTATACTAATCTGTCTCTGAGTGTTCACCACACTAATCAGATCTACCCAATTCAGAATGAAGATTGTTAAGAAAAATGGGTTGTTTGGGACTCATACAACTGTAAACAAGATTCAGAGTTTCTCGCCAACCTTGATATCCTATACATAAAGACATTAGGGAAAGAAGAATATTTATTTTGTATAAGTATTAAACCAAACTGTGATGCACATATACAAACGACAAAAATTTGTAAAGTCAAAATACATATATAGTATATATGTATACTAGCAAATCAGTTCATTACAATATTTCCAAATTTATAAGTATTCTTCAAACAGACCTGATGACATCTGTCACAGTAATTTGGTCCTTAATTAACTTGATAATCGGGATAGCCATAAGTGTTTGCTAATTTGATTTTATTATTATTATTATTTTAAATGTATTTATTTTAATTGGAGACTAATTACTTTACAATATTGTATTTGTTTTGCCATATATTGATATGAATCCATCCCCATCCCCATCTAGACCGCCCACCCACTCCCTCCCCACTCCATCCCTCTGGTTCATCCCAGTGCACCAGCTAATTTGCTTTATACTGGAAAAGGGTAATCTTCTCACGTACACCTGAGAGAATGTGGTTTTGAAATGAGGCACTCTCTGATCCACATAACTGAGACATAAGATGCTGCTGCTAAAAATACGCGATATTATTAGGCTACGTTATTTCCAAAGATTGGCGTTTAATACTAGAGGTTTTCATTGCAGAACAATGCAAGATGTGTGGCTTATGCCTTTAATTACACCAAACTCCTCAAAGCTTTCAACACAGCACACTTAGAGGAAACGTAAGCGAGGGTTGTGATTAGGTGTTGAAACTATCTTGTTGTCAGACCCTCTGTTATTGAGGTAAAGTCACGGTCAGGTAATACTGTTTCTGTAAATCTGTACTGAAGCAAATATCAATCCGTATCCTGAAAAGAAGTATGCTAAAATGACTTTCATCATCCAACATCCTGGTTAAGAGGAGGGTTTCTTTCTGAAGGCTGGTTATCTTGTCTGGGATCAGGCTGGATCTCAATGTCTGGTCTTGGGTCTCCCATCAGTGCCCAGTCCCAGCTGAAGGGGAAGCTGTCTCTTCTCTGTGTCCTTCTCTTTCGAAGGTTCTCATACATTGGCCAGTTATTTTAATGAGGGAGTCAGTTGCCTGAAGGACAGTTGGGCCTCTGTCTTCTCATACTATCCAGAAGAGGGCTGGGTGTCGTAGACTGTTACCCCTACAGTTTGCCACAACCATTAGATCATGGAGGTGAGCATCGGACATGTTGACTACTTTTTCGAAGCGTGGTAATGTCCTCAGTGAATGGCTCCATCAAGGGAACTGTGCCTCTGCAATACATAGACTTTTGCCTATCCCGAAGTTCTGCCTTTCACTACATGGTCCTAGGGTAGCAGGCCTAGAAAGCCCTAATCAATGGGAGCAACATATATTCTAGTACACGCCATTGAACGTGTGACTGTGATAGGAGTTGTATTTCCAACTTCACTAATAATCTTGAGCTAAGATCTGCAGATCTATGTCCGTCATGTCTCTATTAGAACATCTTCCTTGAATAAATATTTGACCTACGATACAAGTTGGTAACTTGAACAATCATGGTCCATTTTGAATAGGCTCAGATAACGACTTTCAACTCACATTTTCTTTTATTTTTGTTATTTTTATTGGAGGCTAATTATTTTACTCACACTCTACTAAAGTCACGCTCAAAATTCTCCAAGCCAGGCTTCATCAATATGTGAACCACGAACTCACAGATATTCAAGCAGGTTTTAGAAAAGGCAGAAGAACAAGAGATTGAATTGCAAACATCAGCTGGATCATGGAGAAAGGAAGAGAGTTCCATAAAACATCTATTTCTTCTTCATTGACTATGCCAAAGCCTTTGACTGTGTGGATCACAGTAGACTGTGGAACATTCCGAAAAAATTGGGAATACCAGACCACCTGACCTGCCTCTTGAGAAACCTGTATGCTGGTCAGGAAGCAACAGTTAGAGCTGGTCATGCAACAACAGACTGGTTCCAAAAAAGGAAAAGTAGTACAGCAAGGTTGTACATTGTCACCCTGCTTATTTAAGTTCTATCCAGAGTACATCATGAGGAACACTGGGCTGGAAGAAGCACGAGCTGGAATCAAGATTGCAGGGAGAAATATCAATAATCTCAGATATGCAGATGACACCACCCTTGTGGCAGAAAGTGAAGAAGAACTCAAAAGCCTCTTGATGAAAGTGAAAGAAGAGAGTGAAAACTTTGGCTTGAAGCTCAACATTCAGAAAACGAAGATCATGGCATCTGGCCCCATCACTTAATGGGAAATAGATGGGGAAACAGTGGAAACAGTGTCAGACTTTATTATTTAGGGCTCAAAAATCACTGCAGATGCTGATTGCAGCCAGCAATTTAGAAGACGCTTACTCCTTGGAAGGAAAGTTATGACCAACCTAGATAGCATATTAAAAAGCAGAGACATTACTTTGCCAACCAAGGTCCGTCTAGTCAAAACTATGGTTTTTCCCGTTGTCATGTATGGATGTGAAATTTGGACTATGAAGAAAGCTGATCACTGAAGAATCGATGCTTTTGAACTGTGGTGCTGGAGAAGACTCTTGAGAGTCCCTTGGACTGCAAGGAGATCCAACCAGTCCATTCTAAAGGAGATCAGTCCTGGGTGTTCATTGAAGGACTGATATTAAAGCTGAAACTGCAATACTTTGGCCACCTCATGCGACGAGTTGACTCACTGGAAAAGAGTCTGACACTGGGAGGGATTGGGGGTGGCAGGAGAAGGGGACGACAGAGAATGAGATGGCTGGATGGCATTACCGACTGGATGGACATGAGTTTGAGTGAGCTCCGGGAGTTGGTGATGGACAGGGAGGCCTGGCTTGCTGTGATTCATGGGGTCTGAAAGAGTCGAACATGACTGAGCGACTGAACCGTACTGACCTGAACTGGATTATTTACAATATTATATTGGTTGGTTTTGACATACATTGACATAATCCACCCCGGGTGTACATGAGTTCCCCTTCCTGAACCCCTTTCCCACTTCCCTCCTCCCCTTATCCTCCCTCTGATTCACCCCCGCACAGCACACTCGGGCATCCTGTAGCATTCATTGACCCTGAACTGGCGATTCGTTTCACATATGATAATATACATATTTCAATACCATTCTTCCAAATCATTCAACCCTCACCCTCTCCCACAGAGTCCCAAAAACTATCCATCTGTGTCTCTTTTGCGGTCTCGTGTATAGGTTTATCATTTCCATCTTTCTAAATTCCATATATATGCGTTAGTATACTGCATTGGTGTTTTTCTTTCTGGCTTATTTCACTCTGTATAATAGGCTCTAGTTTCATCCACCTCATTAGAACTGATTCCAATGCATTCTTTTTAATAGCTCAGTAATACTCCATTGTGTATATGTACCAAAGCTTTCTTATCCATTCATCTGCAGATGGACATCTAGGTTGCTTCCGTGTCCTGGCTATTATAAACAGTGCTGCGATGAACATTGGAGTACATGTGTCTCTTTCAATTCTGGTTTCCTCGGTGTGTATACCCAGGAGTGTGATTGCTGGATCATATGGCGGTTCTATTTCCAGTTTTTTAAGGAAACTTACACTGTTGGTGGGAATGCAAACTAGTTCAACTCACTTTTTCTAAATTCATATATTATTACTTACACCATCACCTGATTAAAGTTTCTGTCACCTTGTAACTGAAATATTTTACTTGTCATCATGTTCTCAAGGACCAAATATTTTAAATGGTGGAACCATTTATTTGCTCACTGCTTGAGGTACAGTTGACTTGTAATATTGCTTTAAGCAATTTTATTTTATAAAAATTATACAATCTTCTCTTATTTTCTTGTAATATATCAAAATGAATGACACTTATGTGTATATAAATCCCTGCATTTTTAGACTTCCTTCACATTTAGGTCAACAGAGAGCACCAAGTATAATTATTTTATCATCTTCGCTCCTTTTTCATGAATTAGTTTTAAAAAATTAAGTGGACGATAAGTAAGCTTAATTGAATATTGGGATGGGTTTTGTAATATACACATATTAATGATCCATAATTATGAAGGAGAAGGTGAGTTTTAGTTCAACCTTAAAGAAAGCCACTGCCAAAGAATGTTCACACTACCACACAATTGCAATCATCTTACTACTACTACTACTACTAAATCACTTCAGTCGTGTCTGACTCTGTGCGACCCTATAGATGGCAGCCCACCGGGCTTCCCTGTCCCCAGGATTCTCCAGGCAAGAACACTGGAGTAGTTGCCATTTCCTTTTCCAATGCATAAAAGTGAAAAGTGAAAGTAAAGTTACTCAGCCGTGTCCAACTCTTAGCGACCCCATGGACTGCAGCCTACAAGGCTCCTCTGTCCATGAGATTTTCCAGGAAAGAGAACTGGAGTGGGTTGCCATTGCCTTCTTACACACTAGTAAAATAGTGTTCGAAATTCTCCAAAATAGGCTTCAACAGTACATAGACCATGAAATTTCAGGTGTTCAAGTTTGATTTTTAAGAGTCAGAGGAACCAGAGATCAAATTGTCAATAACTTTTGGATCAACAACACAGGAAGAGAGTACCAGAAGAAAAAAGTCTACTTCTGCATCAATGACTACACCAAAGCCATTGACTCTGAATCACAACAAGCTATGGAAAATTCCTCAAGAGATGATAATACCAGACCACCTGATCTGCCTCCTGAAAAAATCTGTATGCAGGTCAAGACGCCACAGTTAGAACTGGAAATGGAACAACAGTCTGAATCCAATGGGAAAGGAGTACGTCAAGGCTGTATACTGACATGCTGATGATATAAATTAAATGCAGATAACATCATGCAAAATGCCTGGTTGCATAAGCACATGCTGGAATCTAGATAGCTATGTGAAATACCAATAATCTCTTATCTGGAGATGGCACCATTTTTATGGCAGAAAGGGAAGACGAACTAAATAGCCCCTGATGAAAGTGAAAGGGGAGAGTGAAATAGATGACATAAAACTCAAAACTCAGAAAACAATGATGATGTCAACCGGTTTCATCACTTCATGGCAAAGAGAAGAGGAAACAATGGGAAGTATGAGAGACCTTTTTTTCTTTTTGGCCAGGAGTGGGGTTTGGTGTGTGGAGATGTATTGAAAATCATAGCAGATTGGAAATGCAGCCATAAAATTAAAAGATGCTTTCTCTTTGATAGAAAAATATGACCAAACTAGACAGCATATCAAACATCAGAGAGATTACTTTCCAAAATATTTCTGTCTAGTCAAAGTTATAGTTTTACCAGTAGTCATGTATGGATGGAAGATTTGGACTATAAAGAAAGCTGAGCTATTTGGACTATAAAGAAAGTCAAAGAATTGATGCTTTTGAAGTGTGATGTTGGAGAAGAGGCTTGAGAGTCTTTTGGATGGCAAGGAGATCCAAGCAGTCCACCCTAAAGGAAATCAGTCTGGAATATTCAATGGAAGGAATGATGCTGAAGCTGAAACTCCAATTCTTTGGCCATGTGGTACGAAGAACTGACTCATTGGAAAAGACTCTGACGCTGGGAAATGTTCAGAGTAGGAGGATAACAGTGGACAGAAGATGAGATGATTGGAGGGCATCACCGACTTAATGAACATGAGTTTGAGTAAACTCGATGAGTTGGTGATGGACGGGGAGGACTGGCATGCTGCAGTGCATACGGTCACAAAGATTTGTCAATGACTGAGCCACTGAACTGCACTGAACTGAGCATGGCTCTACACATCAGAACAAGAACCAATTTCCCTTAGTCAGTCGTTCCCATCAGAAAGCTTCCACAACCTCTTGACCTTATCCATCAGAAGTCAAATCGAATGAAAACCATAATCTAAGAAAACTAACCACACTGATCACATGGGACAGAGCCTTGTCTAACTCACTCAATGAAACTATGTGCCATGCTTGTAGGGCCACCCAAGATGGACGGATCATGGTAATGGGTTCTGACAAATCGTGGTCCTTGGAGAAGGGAATGCAAAACCTTGTCACTATTCCTGCCTGAAGAAATCCATGGGCAGCATGTAAAGGCAAAATATAGCATACTGAAAGACAAACTCCAGGGTTGGTAGCTGCCCCATATCATATGGGAGATCAGTGTAGAAGAAATTCCAAAAAGAATGAAGTGATGGAGCCAAAGCCAAAATAGTACCCAGTTGCATATGTGACTAGTGATGAAAGAACACCCCAATGCTCTAAAGAGCAAGATTGCATAGGAACTTTAAAGGTTAGGTCCATGAATCAAGGTATTTAAATAGGAAGGTGTCAAAACGGTGATGTCAAGAGTGAACATTGAGATTTTAGGCATCAGTGAACTAAAATGGACGGGAATGGATGAATTCATCTCAGATGACCATTATGTCCACTACAGTGGGAAAGAATCCCTCAGAAGAATTGGAGTAGCCATCATAGTCAACAAAAGAGTCTGGAATGTAGTATTTGGTTGCAATCTGAAAAACGACAGAATGATCTCTGTTTCTTTCCAAGGGAACCCATTCAATAACACAGTAATCCAAGTCTGTGCCCTGACGAGACATGCTGAAGTAGCTGAATTAGAACAATTCTATGAAGACCTACAAGACTTTCTAGAACTAACAGACAAGAACGATGAACTTTCCATCATAGGGGAATGGAATGCAAAAGTAGGAAGTCAAGAGATACCCGGGGTAACAGGCAAATTTGGCCTTAGAGTACAAAATGAAGTCTTCCAAAGGCTAACAGAGGTTTGCCAAGAGAACACACTGCTCATAGCAAGCACCCTCTTCTGGGAACATGAGAGAATACTACAAGTGCATGTCATCATATGGTTAATACTGAAATAAGATTAATTTCAAAAAATCTATTTGGAAGTCAGTAGAAGTTTGCAAACCATTCTCAAATTGAGATTTACTAATAGGTACTACAATTTAAGAATTGGGAGCAGGAGGAGAAGGGGACGACAGAGAATGAGATGGCTGGATGGCATCACCACCTTGATGGACATGAGTTTGAGTGAACTCTGGGAGTTGGTGATGGACAGGGAGGCCTTGAAGCTGTGATTCATGGGGTCGCAAAGAGTCGGTCACGCTTGAACGACTGAACTGAACTGAACTACAATTTTATAAGAATCAGAGCCAATTAGATCTCCAGTTCTATTCTCCCATTGAAAATTATTAGAGCAATCAAATCAAGAGAGAGTGTAAGTGCCCTTGTCCCTGTAGAAAAGGGTATATATCCATTATTTCGTGTATTCTTGTTGGACAAGGAGTCCTGTAGGGGACTGAAGAGAGGGAAGGATAAATAACTCTAGAGGTAACTCAAATCTGATAGGAGAAAGAAATTGTTTTTGCAATTTATTTTGCATTAAGCAGATTTCTTCTCGTGCCTCTTGGGAGAGTGAAAGAGGGCTATTTAAATCAGCATCTCCTTTTAAAGTGCTAAATAAGTCAGTTGAAAACCTGCAATACTCAAAGCTGGTCTATTCCAGTTTATATGCCTAAACTTTTTAAAATCAGACAAGGTGGATAAGTCATCAACACGAATCTGTGCAAGTTGGGGAGTGATACATTGCCTCTTAGCATTAAATCACTGCAAGGAGGTCCAAACAGTCCATTCTAGAGGACATCAAGCCTGGGTGTTCATTGGAAGGACTGATGCTGAAACTGAAACTCCAATACTTTGGCCACCTCATGTGACGCATTGACTCACTGGAAAAGACTCTGATGCTGGGAGGGACTGGGGGCAGGAGGAGACGAGGACGACAGAGAATGAGATGGCTGGATGGCATCACTGATTCGATGGACATGAGTTTCAGTGAACTCTGGGAGTTGGTGATGGACAGGGAGGCCTGGCGTTCTGTGATTCATGGGGTCGCAAAGAAACGGGAATTACTGAGTAACTGAACCGAACTGAACGGTAAGGTGCAGTGGTTTGAATCTTTTCAGGGGAAATGATTAATCGCGAATCTTTTAAATATTGTTGCGCTACATCAAACATCTGCTGACTTTCTAAAAGAGAAGGAGCTGAAAATAATATATCATCTGTATAGTGAACAGTAACAAAGTCACGAAATTGCTTTCACACAGGTTCAAAAGCTTTGGCTACACAATATTGAAACTTGGTGCGAGAATTTATCATTTCTTGCAGCAATATAGTCCATTGATACTGTTTCTGAGGCCCGATATGATTACAATAAGGGAGAAAGTAAATCTTTCTCGGTCTAGAAGGTTGGTAAAAGGATAGTAAAAAATCAATCCTCCAAGCCTATGATAATAATATGCTAGTTTTGACGAATAGTGGCAGGTGATGGAATTCATGATTGCAATGCACTGATATGTTTCATGGATGCATTAAACTTTTGAATGTCAGTTAAAATATGCCATCTGTTAGATTTCTTCTTTATCACAAAAATGGGAATATTCCAAGGGGAACATGATTCCTCAATATGTTTTAATTTCAATTGTGTATCCTCCATTGTAGTTCCTTCAGTTCAGTTCAGTTCAGTCGCTCAGTCATGTCTGACTCTTTGCGACCCCATGAATCTCAGCTTCCAGACCTCTCTGTCCATCACCAACTCCCGGAGTTCACTCAAACTCATGTCCATCGAGTCGGTGATGCCATCCAGCCATCTCATTCTTTGTCGTCCCCTTTTCCTTCTGCGCCCAATCCCTCCCAGCATCAGAGTCTTTTCCAGTGAGTCAACTCGTCGCATAAGGGGGGCAAAGTATTGGAGTTTCAGCTTTAGCATTAGCCCTTCCAATGAACACCCAAGACTGATCTCCTTTTTAATAGACTGGTTGGATCTCCTTGCAGTCCAAGGGACTCTCAAGAGTCTTCTCCAGCTCCACAGTTCAAAAGCATCAATTCTTAGGCGATCAGTTTTTTTCACAGTCCAACTTTTGTAAGGGGCCACTGTTCTCTCCAAATAGGCTCATCATATTTCAAAGTTATTTTAATTATTGTTTATTAAAAGAGCAGTGGCCGCTAGGAAAAATGTAGAATATATACTTGAGTTTGTCTTTGCATAAGTAAATCGCTTCTCATTAAATTAAGTGGCGCATCTATCATATAAGGCGGTAAAGTTGCAGGTTGGCATTCTGTTTCCTAACATGGATATATTTGGACTTTTTAATAAACCACCTGTACTTTAATTTGAGGTACTCCTGTAATTTGGCAAGGATATATTTTAAAGACGCAGGTTTGGGCAATAAATGCTCTGTAATAATAGTAATATCGGATCCAGTAGCAAGAAGACCAGAAAACCTTTTGCAATTAATTTTGATACTTATATTTGGTCGTGCATATTCAGATACTGTTGATGTCCACAAGGATTGCTTTTGATCTCTATTACCTAATTCTTCTGTCTGTATATCATTTAGTTCAGTTTAGTTCAGTCGCTCAGTCATGTCCAACTCTTTGAGACCCGATGAACTGAAGCACACCAGGCCTCCCTATCCATCACCAGCTCCCAGAGTAAACCCACCATATCCATCGAGTCAGTGATGCCATCCAACAGTCTCATCCTCTGTCGTCCCCTTCTCCTCCTGCCCTCAATCTTTCCCATCATCAGGGACTTTTCAAATGAGTCAGCCCTTCACATCAGGTAGTTGAAATACTTGAGTTTCAGCATAAACATCAGTCCTTGCAATCAACAACCAGGAGTGATCTCCTTTAGGATTGACTGGTTGGATCTCCTTGCTGTCCAAGTGGTGTTCAAGTCGTCTCCAACACCACAGTTCAAAAGTACCAATTGTTCGACGCTGAACATTGCTTATAGTCCAAATCACATATTCATCCATGACCAGTGGAAAAAGCACAGCCTTGACTAGAGCGACTTGTTGGCAAAGTAGTGTCTCTGCTTTTTAATATGCCTTCTCAGTTCAGTTCAGTTCAGTCGCTCAGTCGTGTCCGACTCTCCGCGACCCCATGAATCACAGCACGCCAGGCCTCCCTGTCCATCACCAACTCCCGGAGTTCACTCAAACTCATGTGCACAGAGTCGGTGATGCCATCCAGCCATCTCATTCTCCGTTGTCCCCTTCTCCTCAGGCCCCCAACCTTTCCCAGCATCAGAGTCTTTTCCAGTGAGTCAACTCGTCGCATGAGGTGGCCAAAGTATTGCAGTTTCAGCTTTAGCATCAGTCCTTCCAATGAACATCCAGGATTGATCTCCTCTAGAATGGACTGGTTGGATCTCCTTGCAGTATAAGGGTCTCTCAAGAGTCTTCTCCAACACCACAGTTCAAAAACATCGATTCTTAGGCGGTCAGCCTTCTTCACAGTCCAACTCTCACATCCATACATGACCACGGGAAAAACCATTGCCTTGACTAGACGGACCTTGGTTGGCAAAGTAATGTCTCTGCTTTTTAATATACTATCAAGGTTGGTCATAACTTTCCTTCCAAGGAGCAAGCGTCTTTTAATTTCCTGGCTGCAATCAGCATCTGCAGTGATTTTGGAGCCCAAAAAAACAAAGTCTGACACTGTTTCCACTGTTTTTCCATCTATTTCCCATGAAGTGATGGGACCAGATGCCATGATCTTTGTTTTCTGAATGTTGAGCTTCAAGCCAACCTTTTCACTATCCTCTTTCACTTTCATCAAGAGGCTTTTGAGTTCCTCTTCACTTTCTGCCATAAGGGTAGTGTCATCTGCATATTCTACGTTGGTCATAATTTTCCCACCAAGGAGGAATCGTCTTTTTATTTTATGGCTGCAATCACCATCTTCAGTGATTATGGAACCCAGAAAAATAAAGTCAGCCACCGTTTCCACTGTTTCCCTATGTATTTGCATTAGGTGATTGAACTGGATGCAGTAACCGAGTTAATGGAAATATAAGTTAAAATAAGTAATTGGGTAATTTGTTCCCCTTTTTGAATTTCCATAGTTTCTGAGATGATATAATTTTAATTTCTCCCTTATAATCTGAATCAATTCTTCCGGAATGAATAGAGTTTCCCTTAGAATTCAGACTATATCAGTCAAATATAAGGCCAAAGATTCGTGGGAGTTATGTGTCCATAAAGTGTGGTAGGTATTCTAGAAGGGACTGTTTGAGGAAAAAAGAAGAAAATTATTCAAAGCTTGTCTATCAAAAACAGCCCTGCCACATGTTGAAGGTTTGAGGGAAAGGATGGAATTTGCCCTTGATTTTTGTTGATGGGGACCTGGGGAGTCCCCATCTTTGAGTTTCCCAAAATAGGGTTCCCTTCAACATCATATTTATATCAAGGTTTTAATCCAATGTACCCCTTTAAAACATCGAGGGCAGACTCCTTGAGGCTGTTTAGTAGTTTTATTTTTTTCTGTGTGTTTTTTAGGGCAATCAGTTTGTTTTGTTTTGTTTTTAATAGCTCTTATCCCCACATAAAAAATGCCCTTCATTCCCCTTTTTAAAGGAGGTAGCCATTGCTTCAGCTAACATTTGTGTTTTCTGAGTTTCTGACCCTAAGTTGCAACAAGACTTCAAATAATCAAGAACATTCCTGGTCTCACAAATCAGAGTGATTCGTGACAATCAGTCTCGCTCACATTCCTGATTTTCATTTTCCAAATACAAGCAGTTTTTCAAATTGCATTTTGACCTCATTTTGGACAACTCAACAAGAGATAACAACTCCCATTCTGTCTAAAGAAAAAAATAAAATTTCCAGTAGAAGATGCCATAGTGTTTAGAAGTTCTTTAGTAAAATGTGAAGGAGGGCTGTACATATTTACAGCCTTTTTCACTTGCTGTATGTGAGAAAAATCAACGCCTTTGTATTGAGGCATTTGCTACCCTTGAGCATTACCATTTCTTAACACAGAATAGAGAAAAAATCACCGGCTTCAGAGACTCGAAATTGCAAATCCAGTAATTCAGAAAGCCTTTGTCATGAAGGAGAATGAGTGGATCGTCAGCTTTCATAAATATGAGGTCGTGTTAGGGGGTTATCATTGCTATATATACATACACATATACACATTCACATACACATACCCATATACATACATAGACATATATAGTTGGCTTTAGTGTCAAAGACAGCATCAGAAATACCAACATCAGATTCATCTTGTCCTCGAATCGGGGGACCTTCGTTTTTGTGTCCATTAAAAGAGGAAGAGGAGCGCTTGGGACAGCTGGTAAAGAGATGGTGAGAAAGTTTTGAAATATTCTATGTTGCTCTAATTGGGCTTTTTGTAAAATCTCATCATTTAATTTGTATAAGTGTAATGAGCATTAACTTCTTGATAAATATAGGAGTTATGGTTAGAATTGCCTTGGAATGAAAAGATCATGGCTTTAATGTGGGCCTACAAGGCTCAGAAATTTGTTGGACTATTTTCTCCCCATCTTTTGTCTCATTCAATATTTTCTTTAACCAGGTTTCAAATTTCTAAATCCAAGCTGTCTTCATCAGGGAACCAGGGATTCTATTCAACCAATGTTTGGAGATAAGCCTTTATCTGCTGATGCAAAACCAAAAGTCGTTGAACCTTAAATAAATGATGAAGCAAAGTAGAAAGGTGGTGGGGATTTCCAGCCGTTTCTCTCATAACCACGCACTTACCAAACTCCATAGGTCCTAACGTCACTCAGTCTGCTTACCAAGGGTGTTCTCCAGGTCCCTGTCCAGGCGCCAATTGTCACAGTCAGCGTAGACCAGGACCTGGGGACAGGAGTTGATGAGAATGATGCAGGGGACCCAAGTGTTGAGTGAAACAAGGGTACTTTATTTGAAGAAACACATGCTTATATACCTTCAGTAAAATGATTACTCAGCCATGAAAAAGAATGAAATTTCACCAGTTGCAACAAAATGGATAGTCGTTTCAGTACAAAGTCACTGAAGGGAGTCACTGAAGTGAGTCACTGAAGGGAATCCAAGCAGGTGTCTTTTCCCATGATCTCAGTCCTGAGAACTGCGTGCAGCTCTGATCTTTCCTGCATTGCAGGAACTGATAAAGAACATAGAGTCCTTGAGAAACAGCACACAGAGAAGACAATATATTGGATTCCTTAAAGTTGAGTACATCTTGACAGACCCAGACATCCTGGAATACAAAATCAAGTAGGCCTTAGGAAACATCAGCAAGAACAAAGCTGTTGGAAGCGATGAATACTTGAGTTATGTATAATTCTAACAGATGATGCTGTGAAAATGCTGCACTCATTATGCAGGCAAATTTGGAAAACTCAGCAGTGGCCAAACAACTGCAAAATATCAGTTCATTCCAATCCCAAAAAAGGCAGTGCCAAAGACTGTTTGAGCTAATGCACAATTGCACTCATCTCATACAGAAAAAAATGTAATGCATGACATTCTCCAAGGAAGGTTTCAACAAATGAACAATTTCCAGAGGTTCAAGCTGGATTAGGAAAGGCAGAGCAACCAGAGACTAAATTGCCAACACCCATTGTGTGATTAAAAAAGCAAGACAGTTCCGGAAAAAACATCTTTTTTTTTGCTTTAATGACTATGCCAAAGTCTTTGACTTGTGGAACATGAAAAACTGGAACATTCTTCAAGAGATGGGAATCCCAGGCCACGTGACCTGCTTCCTGAGAAATCTGTACGCAGATCAAGGATCAACAGTATCATGGACTTGGAAAAATGGACTGGTTCCAGAGTTGGGCAAAGTGGTACCTCAAGTCTCTATATTGTCACCAGTTTATTCAAACGCAGACTACATCATGTGAAATGCCAAGCTGGATGAAGCACAAGCTGGAATCAAGTTTGCTAGGAGAAATGTCAATAGTCACAGATATGCAGATGATACCACTCTCATGGCAGAAAGTGAAGAGGTACTAAAAAGTCTCTTGATGAAAGAGAAAGAGACGAGTTGAAAAGGTGGCTTAAAACTGACTATTCGAAAAATGAAGATCATGGCACCTAGTCCCACCACTTTATGTTAAATAGATGGGGAAACACTGGAAACAGTGTCAGGCTTTGCTTTCTTGGGCTCCAAAATCACTGTAGATGGTGACTGCCCCGGTGAAATGAAAGATGCTTGCTCCTTGGAAGAAAATTTGTGACAAATATAGACATTATTGAAAAACCACAGAAAATATTTTGCTGACAAATGTCCATCTAGTCAAAGCTATGGTGTTTCCAGGAATCATGTATGGCTGTGGATTTTGGACCAGAAAGCTGAACACTGGAAGAACTGACATTTTTGAACTATAGTGTTGAGAAGACTCAGCAGTCCTGCACTGCCTGGAGATTAAACCAGTCAATCCTAAAGGAAATTGGTCATGAGTATTCAATGCAAGGACGGAGGCTGAATCTGAAAATTCAATATTTTGGACACTTGATATGAACAGCTGACACTGTAAAAGACCCTAATCCTGGGAAAGACTGAAGACAGGAGAACTTGATGACAGAGAATCAGATGATTGGATGGCATCACTTGACTCAGTGAACATGAGTCTCAGCAAAAGGTTGGAGACAGTAAAGTACAGGGAGGCCTGGTGTGCTACAGTCCACAGTGTTGCAAAGAGTTAGGCATGATTGAATGACTGAACATCAACGACTTTATTTCACATATATCAATCGCACCTGAAACATGGAATTTTCCGTAGAAAAATTAGATATTCCTGCTTGAAACAAGGAATTTTCTCCGTTTCATTAATGAACATCTACATGCAGAACTTCCCTCTTAAACTAAAAGAGTTTCAACACTTCATGCATCAAAATCTGAATAAAAATATATTGACATGAAAATGGATATGAAAAATGACATGAAACATTTTACATTTCAAATTTGAAAATCTAGGGGTACATTTTCTTATATGAAATATCATATGATTATGGATGCTCTATCGAATTTTATGTTTCATATATTGAAATCTGCTGCTGCTGCTGCTGCTAAGTCGCTTCAGTCATGTCCGACTCTGTGCGAACCCATAGACGGCAGCCTACCAGGCCCCCCCGTCCCTGCGATTCTCCAGGTAAGAACACTGGAGTGGGTTGCCATAGTACTACATAAAAGATGAAACTCTCAGGTTCACATAGGACACTCTACGTGCTGATTTTATTACATGAAATATGAAATTCTACATTTCACATATGAAAATCTGGATATATCTTTATATCATATGAAAGTACGCATACAGAACTTTTGGCGTGAGATATGAAAATACTGACATTGCAATTATCTAAATGTAATTCAGTTCAATTAGTTTCAGTTCAGTCACTCAGTCGTGTCCAACTCTTTGCGACCCACGGATCACAGCAGGCCAGGCCTCCCTGTCCATCACCAACTCCCAGAGTTCAATCACATAATGTAATTATAATGTAATTTTCATATTTCTCATTTGAAAATCTGTGTATTACTTTCTTTCATGAATATAGAATGCTGTCGATTTCATATTTGAAAAACGACATCGATTTTGCTACAAGAAATACAGAATTCTCTGATTTGAGAAAATATGATTTTCATGCTTGAGCTATAAAATTCTCTATATTTCACAGTAAAGGTCTTCCAACATGAAATATGTAATTCAGTATTTTTCACATTTGAAAATCTGAGGATACGTTTGCTCATATGAATTATAGAGCCTCTATTTTTAACATTTGAAAACCTGTGTCAGGATTTTCACACTAAACCTGGAATTGTCCATGATTCAGGAAATAAGATCTGGGACATGCAATCAAATATAGGATCAACTTATTTCCTATATCACTGTCTGGTCCCTGATTTCCCTATTGAAATTTACAATTCTCTGGATTTCTTTTATGAAAGTCCTTGTGAAGATTTCACAACATGAAATAAGTAACATTTATTTATTTATTAAATTTATTTAGTTTAATTGGAGCCTAATTACATTAATAAAAAGAAATAAAGCAGCAAAAAAGAAATATGTAATCAACTGTATTTCACACATGAAAATCTGGGTGCCATATTTCTACATGAAAATGTGTACATTGCTATAGTAACAATTGGATTTCTAGGTTTTGGATTTCCCACATGCACTATGGAAACCTGTATAATTCACATACGAAAATGTGGATGTCACTTTCCCTGCATGAAATATGGAATCATTCCTATTTCTAATTTGAAAATCTGAGCGAAGATTTCTCACATGAAATATAGAATCTCTATAATTCATTCAGGAAAATATGGGTGTAGATAGTTTCATGTGCATTTTGGAATCCTCTAAATCTCACATATAAATCTCATGTACTTTCCTACATGAAATATGGTATTCTTTTTATTTCATATTTCACCATTTAGGTGCAGCTCTATCTAGCTGATATATGGAATTTTCTGTATCTGACTATTTAGATCTGTAAGCAGATTTACCTGCGTGCAATATGGAATTCTCTATATTTCAAATATAAAAACCTGTTGAGCAAGTTTTGACACAGAAATATGGATTGTTGTTCATTTCACATAAAAAACCAGGGTGCAGATTTTCTGAAAAGCACAGAAGCTGTGTATCATACAGATATGAAAACTTGAGTGCAACTTTTGTACATGATATGGAATTTTCTATTTATCAAATATGGAAATATCTCAGATACAATGACATGAAAAATAAAATCTTTATAATTTTATTTATGAAATCTGGACACTGATTTTTCTCCAAAATTTGCTACATGTGACATATGAAACAATGGGTGTAGACTTCCCTTCATGAAATAAGGAATTCTCTGTATGACCCTAATCAAAATATGAGCACAGGTTTACTTTCTGAAATATGTGGTTCTTTAAAGTTCACACTCGAACATATGGGTGATGTTACTTTAAGGAAAATAGAAAATGAGATGGAATTCTCTAAATGTCTCTTGAAAATCCAGGCACAGATTTTCCTGCATAAAACATGGAGTTATGGTATGGTATTTAGTGGATATGTTATATACAGGCATTTAACACTGAATTCTTTACATTTATGAATGTCTGTGTGCATATTTCCCTATATGATGTGTGTAATTCTTTGTGCTACCATTGGAAATATGGGGATTCATATTTTTTGCATTCAATATTGAATTCTCTATACTTCACACAATTAAATATTAGCAAGCGTTTTCGAGGCATTCAATTTCAAATGTGAAATATGGAATTCAATATGTTTTACATGTGGAAATCATAGTATAGATTTTCCTAAAGGAAACATGGGATGAGGTCTATTTTACAGATGACAGTTAGAAAATATATATACATATATATATTTCCTTGCCATATGAAATTCTGAATATTTCTTAATAAAAAACCTGTATTATTATTTTCTGACATAAATATGTAATTTTCTATAATTCTTATATGGAAATCTGGAGATAGCCTTTCATACTGAAATATGAAAAGTCTCCCTGTCTCCTATAGAAATGTGTGAACTGATTATCAGGCAAGAAATATGAATTTTTTCATGTATGACATGGAAATCATGGGCCAGTTATTACTGCAAAAACCATGGAAACTATTCTCTATATTTCCTATAGGAAAATGCCCACATGAAATATGGAATTCTCTATATTTCACATTTGAAATATGACCACATAGAATCTACATAAGATATAAATACTCTCTATATCACATACAAAAATATCTGCTAAAATTTTCATAGATGAAGACTGAAATTTATGTACATCACATATGAAAAATCATTTCCATACGAAATCTAGAATTCCGAACATTTCAGACACCAAAATCAGTGCAGTCATAATCCTACATAAATTATGGAATTCTGTATATTTCACATCTGAAAAAATCATGGTGACAATTTTACTCAATTAAATATCAAACTCTGTATATGTTACATGTGAAAATCTTGATGCTGATTTTAGTCCAGAATACATTGAATGCTCTGGCATTTCACGTTATAAGCATCTGGATGCTATTTTTCGTACCCAAAATGTGGATTTCTCTGTATAACATATATGAAAATCTGGGTGGTGATATTCTTAAATGAAATATGGAATCCTTTATATTTCACATATGAATACCTTGGCATTGGTTTTCTTCCTTTTTTAATCATGTTTTATCATATTCTCTTTTAAGTTTCTTAAATTTTAATTGGAGGCTAATTACATTATTTTATTGGTTTTGCCATACATTGACATGAATCTGCCCCGGGTCTAAATGTGTTCCCCATCTTGAATCCTTCTCCTACCTCCTTCCCCATGTCATCCCATGTGTCACCCCAGTGCACCAGCCCTGAGCATCATGTATCATGCTATTTTTTTACCCCAAATGTGGAGTTCTCCATATATCATATACAAAAATCTGGGTGGTGATTTTCTTAAATGAAATATCTATATTTAACATATGAAAGCCTTTGCAGTAGTGTCGGCTTATTTGTGTCCCCATAAACTGCAGCACACCAGGTCTCCCTGTCCGTCGCCAAATCCTGGAGTTTACTTTAACTCATGTCCATTGGGTAGGTGATGTCATACAATCATCTCATCCTCTGACATCCCATTCTCCTCCTGCTTTCCATCTCTCTTTCCCAGCATCAGGGCCTTCTCAAAAGAGTCAGTTCTTCACATCAAGTGCCAAAGTATTGGAATTTGAGCTTCAACATCAGTCCTTTCCATGAACATTCAGTTTTACATATATATATATAACAGTTATATATATATGATATAATATGATAAAATATGTTATATATATAATGTATTAACAGTTTATATATATGTTAATAAGTGATATTTGTTTTTCTTTTTCTAATTTATTTCATTATACAGGACTCTTTCTCAATCCATCCACCTCTCTACAGATAACCCGATTTCATTCCTTTTTTGATTGTGTAATGTTCTATTTTATATATATACCAAATTATCTTTATCCATTCCTTTGTAAATGGACATTTCTGTTGCTTCAGAGTTCTGCTGTTGTAAATCCTTGAGCCATCAATACTGTTGTTATGCATCATTTGTAATTATGATGTTCTTGAGGTAATTCCCAACAATCCCAGCAGTGGAATTGCTAGATCATATTGTTTCTTCATTCCTAGATTTTTAAAGACTCTTCATACTGATCTGCATACATAGTGGCTGTATCAATGTATATTGATACAGCAGGACTGGAAAGAAAGTGAAAGTGAACCTCACGTAGCCATGGACAATTATTTGTGACAGACTGGAATTCTCTAGTCCGGAATGCTTCTTCTGAGGAATCTGAGTTCCTGAATTCAGAATCTGAATTAAAATATTCAGGTCAATTCCCTTCTCCAGGGTAATTTTCCTAACCACGAGATTGAATCCAAGTCCCCTGCATTACTGCTGGATTCATTCCATTCAAGCCACTTGGGAGGGTTACCTTTTTCCCACACCCTCTGCAGAATTTATTTATTTGTAGATTTTTGTTGTTGTTGATAAGGGTCACTCAGGAAAGTGTTAGGTGCTACCTCATTGAAGATTTTATGTCCCTTTTTCTAATAGTGATGTTGAGCATCTTCTCTTATGATATTGAAAACCTGTTAGTCTTCTTGGGGGTAACGTCTATTTCATCTGGGTACATTTTTTTCCCAACGGGGTTGTTCGTTTCTCTGCTATTCAGCCACATGTGCTATTTGCTTATTTTGGAGATTAATCTGTTTTCATTTTCTTCATTTGCAAATGTTTTCTTCCACAATGAAAATTGTTTTCTGTCTTGCTTATGGTGTTGCTGTCTGAAAGTTATTAAGTTTAATTAGGTCCTACTTGGTTATTCTTAACTTTATCTTCATTGCTTTAGGAGCTAGATTTAAAAAGAAAAAAAAAATTGACATTCTCCATTTTATGTCAAAATGTGTTCTACCTATGATTTCCTCTAATAATATAGATTTAGAGTGACTGACCTTATATTTAGGTATTTAATCCAGTTTGAGTTTATCTTTTTGCATGATGTTAAGGAGTGACTAAAGGTGATCCACTGAAGAAGTGAATGGCAAATCACTCCAATACATCCATGAACTCTATAAAAAGGCAAATATATATTACCCTGAAAGGTGTCTCTCCTTGTACAGAAGCTGTCCAAAATGATACTGGGGAAGGGCAGAGGGCGATTTCTAATGGCTGTAGGATACATAAAGTGGTGAGATGAAAGAGGAAACGAAGCTCAGTTATGGATATATCTGATGATGAAAGTAAAATCTGAAGTGCAAAGAACAATAATGCATAAGAACAAGGAATGATAGGCCCATGAATCAAGGTATATTGGATGGGCTCAAATGGGAAAAGCAAGAGTAAATATCAACTAGGATTCATGGAACTAAAATGGAGAGGAATGGGTGAATTTAATTCAGATGACTATTTTGTCTATTACAGTGGGCAAGAATCTCATAGGAGTAAAGGAGTAGTCCTCATAATCAACCAAAGAGTCTTAAATGCAGTATTTGGGAGCAGCCTCAAAAGCGACAGAATGATCTCAGTTCGTTTCCAAGGCAAAAGATTCAACATCACTGTAATCCAAGTCTAGGTCTCAAAAGCTGATCTAAAGAAATTGAAATTGATCAGTCCTATGAAGACTGCAAGAACTCCTAGAACTAAGACTGAATGAAAGCTGTCCCCATCACCATAGGGGAGTACAATGCAAACGAATGAAGTCAATAAATACCTGGACCAAACTGGAGCAAATTTGACCTTGAAGTACAAAATGAAGCAGCGCAAAGACAAATAGAATTACACACAGAGAATGCACTGGTCAGAGCAAACATTCTTTAACTATGTCACAAGAACCGACTTTACACATGAATCTCACCAAAAGGTCTGTAAGGACTATCAGCTTGGTTATTCTCGGTAGCAATCAAGATGGAGAAGCTGTATAGAGTCATCAGAGTTGATTGTGGCTCAGATCATCAGCTTCTCATAACAAAGTTCATCTTTAAAATAAAGAAAGAGTTGATTGGGTTGGAACCGCTAGGTTAACCATGTACAACAAAAATCAAACTGCCTCTGCAAAATGCAGTGGAAATCGCAAACAGTTTCAAGGGCTTAAATCTAGTAAACAGTTCCCCAAGAACTACAGAAGGAGCTTCAAAATGTTGTACAGGGAGCAGTGAACAAAACCATCCTAAAAAAAAAAGAAAATCTCAAAGACAAATTGATTTTCTGAGGAGGGTTTATATATAGCTGTGGAAAGATGAGAAGCAAAAAAACAACTGAAAAATATAAAGATAGCCCAACTAAATGCAGAATTCCAGAGAAATTGAAGAGACAGGAAGGTATCTTCAATAAACAACGGAGATAAATAGAAGAAAGCAAGCAGATAGGGAAATACCAGTGATCTATTCAAGAAAATTAAAAAGATCAAAAGATCATTTCCTCCAAAGATGGACACAATAAAAGTCAGAAACAGTAAAGGACTAAAGAAGCAGAAGAGATCAAGGCAGGATAGAAAGAATACAAAGAAAAACTGTAGGAAAAAAAAAAAAAAAAGACCATAATAACCCAGATAACCACAAAGGTGTGAGCATTCACCCACAGACACTCATTCTGGAATGTAAAGTCAAATCTTATGAAGTATTTCTGACCATCGAGCTAGTGGAGGTGATGGACTTCCAGCAGAACTGTTGAAATCCTAAATGCTCTCAAAGTGCTGCAATCAAAATGGTGGGAAATGTGGAAAACATAGCAGTGATCAGGGGACTGGAAAAGGTTAATACTTATCCAAATTTCCAAGAAGGACAGTACTAAATGAAGTTCAAACCACCACTCAATTTCACTCATCTCCCATGCTAGTAAAGTTACACTCAAATTCCTTCAAGCTAGTCTTCAGCATTACATGAAGTGAGAACTTCCAGAAGTTTGAGCTGGGATTAGAAACATCAGAGGAACCACAGATCAAATGATAACCGTTTACTGGATCATAGAAATACCAAATGAATTCCAGAAAATCTCTGTTTGTTTTTCATTGACCACTGTAAAATCATAATCTGGGCAACATATAAATTGTGGAAAACTCTTAAAGAGATGGGAATAGCAGAACATTTTACCTGTCTCCTTCATACTTGACCCAGCAATAGGGTCAAGTATGCAATGACTGACTAGCTCGGGGTTGAGAAAGGAATATGATAAGGCTGTTGATTGTCACCTCGTTCATTTAACTTGTACGCATAGCAAAGCATGAGAAATGCCAGGGTGGATGACTTACAAGCTGAATCAAGATTGCTGGGGACAATGTCACCAACCTCAAATATGTGTGTGACTATCACTCTGCTGCTACTGCTACTGCTGCTAAGTCACTTCAGTCCTGTCCTACTTTGTGTGACCCCATAGATGGAAGCCCACCAGGCTCCCCCATCCCTGGGATTCTCCAGGCAAGAACACTGGAGTGTGTTGCCATTTCCTTCTCCAATGTGTGAAAGTGAAAAGTGAAAGTGAAGTCATTCAGTCGTGTCCAACCCTTCGCGACCCCATGGACTGCAGCCCACCCGTCTCCTCCACCCATGGGATTCTCCAAGTAAGGGTGCTGGAGTGGCTTGCCATTGTCTTCTCCTAATGATAGAAAAAGAAGATGAACTAAAGAACCTCTTAATGAAGGTTAAGGAGTTCAAAAGTTTGTTTTTGTTTTTGTTTTTGTTTTTGGCAGTGGTGACAGGGTGGTTTATTTTATTAATCATTTCTTTTTTTATTTTCTTTTCTTAAATTTATTTATTTTAATTGGAGGCTAATTATTTACATTATTGTATTTGTTTTGCCAATTGACATGAATTTGACCCGGGTGTACATGTGTTCTCCATCTTGAAACCCCCTATTGTACAGAGTGAAGTAAGCACAAGTTTTGAAGAGTGCAAAGTGAAAGTGAAGTCATTTAGTCGTGTCCCACTCTTTGAGATTATAGCCTAACAGGCCTATGGATTATAGCCTAACAGGCTCTTCTGTCCCTGTAATTTGTAAGGCAAGAGTACTGGAGTGGGTTGTCATTTTCTTCTCCAAGGAATTTTCGTAACCCACGGTCTAACTCTGCTCCCTCGCCTTGCAAACAGACGCTTTACCATTTGTCCCGCCAGAGCAGGCATAAAACTCAATGGTATAAAAACAGATCAGAATCTCCAGTCCCACCACTTCATCTCAAACAGAAGGGGTAAAAGGAAAAAACAATGGCAGGTTTCCTCTTCATGGGCTCTGACATCAAGGCAGATTGTGTCTGCAGCAATGAAATTAGAAAATAAATGCTTCTTTATGGAAAATGTATGACACAATTAGATAAAGTGTTAAAATGAAAGAAATCACTTTGCTGGCAAAGGTCCGTTACAGTCAAAGCTATGGTCTTTCCCGTAGTCATATACTGTTGTGTGAGGGACCATAAAGGAGGCAGGACAACTGAAGAACTGATGCTTTTCAACCATGGTGCTGGAGAAGACTCTTGAGAGTCTCTTGGACAACAAAGAGATGAAATCAGTCAATCTTAAAAAATCACCCTGAAATACCCATTGGAAGGATTGCTACTGAAGTTGATGCTCTAATACTTTGCCCACCTGATGTGAAGAGACAACACATTGGAAAAGACCTGATGCTGGGAAAGATTGAAAATAAAAGGAGAAGGGGGCACGAAGGATTAGATGATTGGGTTGCATCAGTGATGCAATGGACATGAACTTGGGTAACCTTCAGGAGATGGTGTGGGACAGGGAAGCCTGGCATGCCACACTCCACGGTGTCACAGCAAGCCAGTGTCCTAATTTCATTCTTTTACTTTTAGCTGTCCAGATATTCCAACATCATGTATAAAAGAGATTATGTAGTCTCCATTGTATAGTGTTGTCTCATTTGTCAGAGATTAGGTGACCACTTGGGCAAGTGATGATCTGGGTTTCTACCCATCCCAATGGCTTATATTTCTGCTTTGTGCCCATTCCATGCTGTACTGATTACTGTAGCTTTGTAGTATTGACTTATGTCAGGAAACTTGACTCCTTCAGCTCTGTTTTCTTTCTCAAGCTTGAATGGGTATTCAAGGTCTTTCGCATTTCCTTACTAGTTGCAAAAAGATTTTGTTCTAGTTCTGTTAAAAATGCCATTGGTATCTTGATAGCAACTGCACTGAAACTGTAAACTGCTTTTTGTAGTGTAGCCATTTTCACAATATTGTTCCTTCCAGTGCATGTGAATGGTATATTTCTCCATCTCTTTGTGTTAGCTTTGCTTTGTTTCTTCCATGCTTTATTATTTTCTGCACACCAGTCTTTCCCCTGCCTCGGTAGGTTTATTACCAGGAATTTTACTCTTCTTGTTTCCATGGTGAATGGGATTGTTTCCTTCATTTCTATTTTTGATATTTTGTTGTGAGTGTGTAGGAATGGAAGAGATTTCTGCGTATTAATTTTATATCTAGCAACTCCCCTAAACTCTTCGATCAGCTCTAGTAATTTTCTGGCGACATCTTTGGATCTCCAGGCATAGTAGCATAGCACGCGTAAACAGTGGCAGTTTTACTCCTTTTCCCGTTTGTTTGAAATTGTATTTCTTCTAATCTGATTGATATAATGATGTGTCCAAAGTCTATGCTGAATACCAGTGATGATAGTGGGTATTTTTGTCTTATTCATGAATTAGGGGTCAATTACAGGTTTTCACCATTGAGAATCATGTTTGCAATGAATTTATCCATATATGGCCTTCATTAGTTTGCAGATGGTTCCGGCTATTCCCACAAGTTATATACAGATTTTATTATGAATGGGTCTTGCATTTCGTCAAAAACTTTTACTACATCTCTATCCTAAACTGTTTCAAGATCTTTCCTCTTAAAAGTTAGTTGTCTTTCAGTGTTCTCTCTTCCTTTGTCCACCTAATGCAAAGAACTGACTCATTAGAAAAGGCTCAGATGGTGGATAATATTGAAGATCAAAGGAGAGGTCAGTAGCAGGTGTTGAGACAGTTAGATAACTTCACCAACTCTATAGACATGAATCTGAAAAAATTCTGGGAGATAGTGAAAGGAAGCCTGACAGGCTCTAGCCCATGGGGTCACAAAGTTGGACATGATTTCCTGGAAGAGCAAAAATTTCTCTCCTCTGTGATTGAGACCATTACTTATTCTCAACTGCTTCATTTTCTATCCACCTCACCCTCTCCATATCTCAGGTATCTTAATTTTACTCATTATAATGTTTAGAATCAGTTACATTTGTTTGACTTTATTATCACCGACCTGGCCCCAAATTTGTGTGATATCTCAACTGCACATGACTTATATGTGATGAGGACATGGCGTTGACAAATAATGATATTGAGAGGTGCAGGCAGAGATGGGGTTTTTCCAAGTCAGCTGAGCACAAAGTCCTATGCTATTTGTCTGTTGTTTCTGGAAAGAAAACACAGAGGATAGAATCATGCCAACGTGAATAGCACTGTGAATCTGTCCAAGGTGATGCGAGAATACAGAACACTGTTTATTTCTCATCTCTCCATAGTTTGCACTTCCAAACCTGCCCACCTCTTTGCAAGGCTGTCCTCCTCAGGAACAAAGCCCCAGGTTAGGATCCTTCCAGGATAATTAGCAGAAGTGGAAGAGGTGCTTGACTTGATTGAAGAGGGAGTGAAAAAGAGAAAAAAAAAATGGGTCAAAATAAAAAGGGGGGATGTTGCTTGCATGAAATATTGAATTTTGTGTGCTTCACATTTGAAAACTGGGGGAACATAGTCTTACAACTAACGTGAAATCTCTGTATTTCACATGTAAAAATGTAGGTGTAGCTTCTCACACATGAGCTATAGAATTTTATGTGTTAACAATATAAAATGAAGTCCTAATATTTTTTCTTAAAATATGGAATTTTCTACATGAAATATAAAATCTCTGAATTTCCCATATGAAAATATATTGGTCTTGATTTTTGTGAATACATTTTGGAAGTTTTTATGTTTCACATAAAATGGAAATCAACCCCAGGATATTTCTATATGAAACATAGATTTCTCTTTCTTGCTGACATGAAGACCTGCACACATGTTTTCCTAAATTAAATTAAATAACTCCTAATTGTCCCTGTGTGAAAATATTGATGGTGAGTTGAAACATTAAAATTCGAAGTGAAACATGGAATTTTCCAATTTTATATTTTAAAATCTGGGTGGGTATGTTTCACAAGATAATCGGAAATTTTGTAAATGTTTAATGAACTTTGCACTGATTTTCCTACATGAAGATGGAAAAATCATCTATGGAAATTTTAGATTTTCCTCCATGAAATAGGTTTTGTCATCTATTTTGCACATGAAAATTTGAACACATCTTTTACTAAGTGATAATTAGAACTCTCTCTATTATTAGTTCATGTATGATTCTGTGTGTGCAATTTTTATATATGAGTCATTTCTTTCTCCAAATTTTTGTATGGAAATCAATGTGCTGGTTTGCTTATATGAAATACAGAGTTCTCTATGAACACATATCTAACACTTGCACTGATTATTCTACAGCAGTATACGAATCTCCATATATCACAAAAATTTGTACATAGATATTCCAACAGGGAATTTTGTGTTCTATGTAATTAACATATGAGAAATGACTTGATTTTCTGACATGAAAAATGACATTACATATAATTAATATATTTATCCTGGGTGTGGTGAAATATGGATTAATCTATATTATTTATATGAAATTCTGCAGATAGAATTCACTACATAAAGTATATAATTGTGTATATTTTACATATGAGCGTATGAGTATAATTTTTCAATTTAATATATGGAATTATCTGTATCATATATGGATATCTGAATAAAGCTTTTTTGACATGACTTTTGAAAGTTGTATATTACACATAAGATTTTCTTACATGAAATATTAGGTGTATATTTCACATATGAAAATTAGGATACAGTTTTGATAGATGAAATATGGATTGCGTTATCATTCATAGGAAAATGTGGGTACATTTTCATAAATATATTTGGAAAGTAAAAGATTTATATGCAGTCCTAAACCCAAATTTTCATGTGTAAGGTAGGAGTATTTGATATTTTAAATATAAAGGAATCACTTAGGCTTTCAGGGATGACATGTGGAATTTCCTATATTGTTAATATGGAAAACTGAGTGCATATTTTCTCATATGAAACAGAATAAGCTCTATTTCACATTTGAAACTCTGGACACAAATTTCTTACACGAAATATCAGATTTTCTGTATATCATATATGAATATATGTGCTCCAGTTTTTACTGGAAAAATGGAATTCTCTCTTTTTCTTTAATGAAAATCCAGATGGCATCCATCTACCTGAAATATAGGATGCTGTGTATTTCACATAGGAAATTTGGGCTCATCTTATCTTACATGAAACATGAAAAGTTTTCTACTCTTCATATGAAAGCCTGGACTCTGATTTCCCTCTAAGAAATATGGAATTCTCTGTGTTTAACACAGGAATCTTGTAAACAAATCATCTTACAGTAGGGTTCTCTATGTTTTGCCGACGGAAATCTGCATACACCTTCTCCTGTATGAAACATGAAATTCCCTACATTCAATATATGTAAATCTGGGCACAGGTTTTTTAGCATGATATATTGAGTAAAATATGTAAATTTCCCTGTTTTGTATATGCAAACTGGGATTCCATGTAAAATATAAACGAATTCCATATAAAATGTTTGTCATTTTACTGAATTTATATGGAATCTACTTACAGTTTTTCATATATGAAATATAATATTTCTAACATTATATATGTTAAAATAGCTTCAGACTTTCAAACATGAACCATGGAGTTTGTACATTTTGTATATGAAAATCTGGGCAACGTTTGTCTAATGTAAAGACATGAAAGCCTCTTTATGTTACATTTGGAGTTTGACATGCAGATGTTCCAAAATGAAATTTGAGATTTGTATATTTCATATCTGAACATCTGGGTGATTTTTTCTACATGAAACGTGGAATCCTCTAAATTTCACATGTGAAAATATCAGTGTCTATCTAAAATATGAAACACTGTCTATTTGCTATTAGCAGATTACGGTGCAGATCATGCAAAATGACATTTGAAATTCTCTATATTTCACATCGGAAAAACCTAAGCACTGTTTTTCTTAAATGAAATGTGGTATTTTTATTCTTTGTATGAAAACATTTTCACAGGAGAATTTTACATATGAATTCTCTATATTTCACATAAGAATGCAGATCCAGACTTTCCTCCATGTAATTGGGAATATTTTATATTTCATAAATTTAAAACATGCCCAGATTTTCTGTATAACATATGGAATGATCTGTTTTACATATGGAATCTTGACTTATTTTCATGTTAAATATTTCCTATCTATATTTCATGCATGAAAATATGGGTCCAGGTTTTCCTCTTGAATTTACTATGCAATTAACTTTGTTTCACCTATCAATTCTACACACCAAAATTTCTCTATGAGTTATGGGATCCTCCTTATTTTACATAGGTTTATCAGATGGTAGATTTTTCTACATGAAGTATGGAATTCTCAATATGATATAAGTATGAAAACCAGAGATTTTCTTACATGAAAAATGTCACTTTTCAGATTTTGTATATGAAAACCTGTGTGGAGGTTTTTTAAAATGAATTACTGAATTCCAAAATATTTCATGTGTGAAAGTATGGATAGAATTTAATGCATAAAATATGGAATTTCCTGTATTTAGTGTATAAAACTCTAGACAAAACTCTAGGCAAAAGTTCTATGATTGCAAAGAAATTTTCTCTTCCGCATGTGAAAATCTGTGCCCAGGTAATCATCCAAAACATATGGGATAGTCTATATTTCATATCTAAACATCTAAGGACATTTTTCCACTATTAAGTATATATTTTATGCAATATATCACAATAAATAACTTTAGGAAACATGAAAATTTCATCATCAATATCCTTCATGAAATGTGGAATTTTGCATGCTTCACATATTAAACCTTGGGCACTGATTTTCCATGAGGAATTTTGGAATTTTCTATTCTTACATAGAAAAATCGAAGCACAGATTACTCCACATGAAGTATGGAATTTTCTTTCTTTCCCTTATGGGTGTCTATTTTCCCACATATAAACAGAATACTCTATATTTAAAATGTAAACTATGATCACTGATTTTCCTACATGAAATATAGAATTCTCTGTATTGCCCATAGGAAAATCTGGGCCCAGATATTCTTCCATCAGTTCAGTTCAGTTCAGTCGCTCAGTCGTGTCCGACTCTCCGTGACCCCATGAATCCCAGCACGCCAGGCCTCCCTGTCCATCACCAACTCCCGGAGTTCACTCAAACTCATGTCCACAGAGTTGGTGATGCCATCCAGCCATCTCATTCTCCATCGTCTCCTTCTCCTCCCGCTCCCAAACTTTCCCAGCATCAGAGTATTTTCCAGTGAGTCAACTCATCCCATGAGGTGGCCAAAGTATTGCAGTTTCAGCTTTAGTTCTTCCAATGAACATCCAGGATTGATCTCCTTTAGAATGGACTGGTTGGATCTCCTTGCAGTATAAGGGACTCTCAAGAGTCTTCTCCAAAACCGCAGTTCAAAAGCATCGATTCTTCGGCGATCAGCTTTCTTTACAGTCTAACTCTCACATCCATACATGACCACGGGAAAAACCATTGCCTTGACTAGACGGACCTTGGTTGGCAAAGGAATGTCTCTGCATTTTAATATACTATCAAGGTTGGTCATAACTTTCCTTCCAAGGAGTAAGCGTCTTTTAATTTCATGGCTGCAATCAGTATCTGCAGTGATTTTGGAGCCCAAAAAAATAAAGTCTGACACTATTTCCACTATTTTTCCATCTATTTCCCATGAAGTGATGGGACCAGATGCCATGATCTTTGTTTTCTGAATGTTGAGCTTCAAGCCAACCTTTTCACTCTCCTCTTTCACTTTCATCATAACCCATGAAATTCTGCATACTTCGGGGTCAATTTCAGCTGAATGAGTGTATTGTCCACATAAAACATCGACTTCTGTATATTTCACATATGTGAAACTTCTAAAAGATTTTCTAAATATAGTACTGAAGTCCCCATTTTACATATGAAAATCTGCATGTCAATTATCTCCCATGAAATATGGAATTCTGCAATTTATCATTCAAAAATCTGGACTCTGGAATACACATTTAGAGAAAATTTCATATTCTCTCTATTTCACATGAGCAAATATGGATGTAAATTCTCCAATAAGATATGTGAAAGTGTCTAAATCCAAGTGTGCAAATTCCATGCATGACACTTGAAACCCTCTATTGGTCACTTATAAGCTATAAGGTTTTCCTAGATCATGAACTGAATTAGATATATTTCATTTATGAATATCTGGACACAGATTTTCCTAATTAAATATGGAATTCTCTGAATTTAATATACTAAACTAATTTTTTTGCCTACGCGAATTATTCATGCTCAGTTGCTGCATTCGCGTTAGACTCTTTGTGACCTTGGATTGTAGTTTTCAGGATTCTCTGTCCACTAGATTCCCATAAAACATGGAATTTTCTATTTTCAATTATGAAATGGTAGAGATGATCCTATTTAAAAAAGTGATTTCTCTATACTTTCACATCTGAACATTTTCCCACCTTTTTTCATATATGAAATTTGGAATTTTCCTTATTACATAGATGATTGTATGGGAGCCAGTTAACCTGAATATGAAATGTTTAATTCCCTACATTTCACTTGTGAGCATCTCGACAGAATTTTCCCAGAAGAAATGTTGAATAGGATATTTAACTGCAATGTAAAATACTGTATATTTTCCATATAGAAGTTTGTGCAAAGTTTCCACATGCAGTACTGAATTCTCTGTGTTTAACGTATGATAATCCAAGAGCTTATTATCGCACATGACATACGGAATCTGTATGTCTCCTTTAAAATTCTCTGTGCAGAATTTTGTACATTCAAAATTGAATTCTCCATATTTCACATATGAAAATCTTATCAAAAATTTTCCTCCATGACTTACTGAATTATTTATTTTACCTATGAAAATCTGGATGTTGATTCTCCTACATGAAATTAGGAAATTTCATTATTTCACATAGGAAAATCTGGGATAGATATTTTTTCTTAAGTGAATATGGGTTTCTCTATATTACGAAAATAAAATCCAAACATGGATTTTTCCACACAATATACAAGGTTAACTTGAAATACACACTCATATTTGAAAATATTCTTATATCCAATATGGAATCATATGTTTTCACATATGAAATTCTTGACACAGATTATTTTCATGCAGTAAAGTATTCTCTAGGCTTCATGTATCAATTTAGGATGAAGATATTCCTAAGTGAAGTACGCCTTTCTTTCTATTTCACTTATGAGCATCAGAGGGGTGATTTTTCTATATGATACTTATGGTACTCTTTATTTCACATATCAACACTTGGAGTAGATATCCCTACATAAATATAGATTTGGTATATTTCTCATATGAAAATTTTATCACAGATTTTCCTACATGAAATATGGAATTCTCTAAGGTTTGCATATCAAATTGTGGGTGGCAATTTTTCCATATGAAATTCTCTAGATACCATTTATGCATATAGAGTGAGTGGCAATTGCCCTTATGTATTTCTCTAGATGTCACTTATGAATATTAAGATCTACAAGTGTTTATGTGAAGTATGGAATTCTCTACTGTATTTCACCTATCAAAAATCTGGTTCAGAAACATAAAATTCCCTTCACATCACATAGGAAATTTTGGGCTCAGTTTTCTGATATAGGGCATGGAATTATGATACATGCATATATGATCGTATGGGTCCCTATTTATCTACGTATCACATATGACAACTTAATCACACATTTTCTCAAATGAAAGTGGGAATCCAATGTATTTAACATTGAAAATGTAGCCCCAGAATTTCCATACTGAAGTATGGAATTCTCTGTATTTCACATATGAATATCTAGCTGCAGATTTTCCAACAGAAAATGTGGAATTATCTATAGTTCATACATGAACATCCAGGTGATATTTTCCATGTGAATATGGATTTCTCAATATTACACATGTATAAGTGTGAGAATACGAAATTCTCTGCAGTTCATATTTGAAAAGTTGAATGCAGATTTTCTCAGAGAAACTTGGGTTTCTCTATATTTCACAGAGAGATGTATGGGTGCAAATATTCCTACTTAGAATACATTTCAAGTGATCATACATGTGAAAATTCGCGAGCACTTTACTGAGATGTAATATGAAAATTTCTATTCGTCTTATTGAGAATTTGTGTTCAGTTCTTAATATACTAAATATGGATATTTCTGTTTTGTGTATTCAAATCTGGTTGACTATTTACATATACAATATTTATAATGTTCCCACATGTATATGAACATCTACAGAAAGCTTTTCATATGTGAAATATGAAAATTCTAGAATTTTATATGTGATAATGTTTTGGATATCCAAACATGAAATATGAAATCCTTTGTATATTGTATAAGAAAATCTGGACAATGGTGTTTCTATGTGAAGTACATGAAAGCCTCTGTATGTTGTATTTGGAAATGGATGAGGATGTTCCAAAATGAAATGTAGAATTTGCTGTATTTCATATCTGAACATTTGAGCGCAGATTTTCTACATGAAATGTGGAATCCGCAATATTTCACATAGGAAAAATATTGCTGTCTATTTTTCTGTCTAAAATATGGAACAATCTATGTTGAACATTAGCAGATTAGAGTGCAGATGATCCTAAATGAAATATGGAATTCTTTATATATGACATATGAAAACATAAATCCTGGTTTTCCTGGATGAAATATGGGATTCTCTATATCTCAATGAAAATTTGTACAGAGGAGAATTTTCTGTCTGAAATCTCTATATTTCTCATAAGAATGTAGGTACAGATTTTCCCACATAAACTTGGAATTTTATATATTTCACAATATGAAATATTGACTTTCCTATATTTCACATGTGAACATCTGGACATAGATTCTCTCAGATGAAATGTTGAATTTTATATTTTAATTGGTAATGTCTCAGTGTATATTTTTAATAAAATATGAAATACTGTATTTTCCATAGGGAAAATATGTGCACAGTTTTCTACAAACAAAATACCATTCTCTGTATTTAGCATATGAATTTAGCATATGAAACTCCAAGAGCTTATTATTTTACACATAATATATGGAAATGAATATACACACACATAATTTATGGAAATCTGTATTTCTCTTGTAAAATTCTGTGTGCAGAATTTGTACACACAATATTAATTTCTCTTGATTTCACATGTGTAAGTTTGTCAAAGATTTTCCTACCCATAATACTGAATTCTTTACTTTACATATCAAAATCTGGATTTGGATTTTCCTTTATGAAATTGGGAAATCTCTGAATTTCACATATGAAAATCTCGGGACAGATTTCCCTCCATGAAATTTGATTTTTTTTCATTTGATAAGTGAATATATGATATTTATTTTTCTATATTACATGCATAAAGTTTGAGCACAGGTTTTCAACTGATACATGGAATTAAAGATGAAATACACATTTCAGAATAGGCAGGACCAGAATTCAATATATGGCACTTAGAGAATCTATATATCATGTATTTAAATCAACATTCTAGTATCATCCATATACGAAATATAGAAATTTCATATTTCATGTTTGAATTTCTTTTTTCATGTTACCATATATAAAATGTATAAAATTTCATATTATTTTCAGAAAATCTCCATTCTGATTTCCAATGTGAGTATATAGAGAAACAAAGGTTTCAACAGTAAATTATGCCATCCTTTTTTCTTTGTGAAATATACAAAGGTCCCTACTTTTGTAGGAAAATCTACACGTAGAGTTTCAAATGTCTAATACTGAGCATTCCATATTTCATTTGGGATTATCTGTGCCAAGTTCTCAAATATAAAGTAGAGAGAAAACCATATTCTTGCACAAAAGTTTGCATCCAGATTTTCACAAGTGCTTAGTAAAATATTTTGTGAGACATAGAATACACGTATTAAAGAAGATTATGAATAGAATTAAGTACATAAAAAATTAAAACATAACAAATAGACCCAAAGGTAACCTGTTTCGATTATATACAGGTTACTGAGAGTAGTTCTGTTGCCACCACTTTTAAAGTAGATTTTCTTTTGGGCGCAAAAAAAAAAAAAAAAAAAAACTTTTAGTCTTTTAACATGCACGTATACACTAATATATGTACAACACATTCAGCTTGGTTTTACTATTTTCTTCGTAAGTGTATTATATAGTTGGATGACAATTGAAGTTTTCAGTAAGATACTGACTTTTAGATTTCTTATTTTGACTTCCAAATTGACGTGAGATCCACCAAGACTTATACTATTTTGGTAAAAACATTAATATACATTGAACAGTTAATTTTATTGGAGTATAACTGATTAAGAATACTTTGCTAATTTCTACTCTAAACCAAAATGCTTGCATATTGCATTCTGTGGGGTAGAAAAGACTCAGAAATGCCTTAGCGATGGAACAATAACCATATATCTAAACCTTCAATTTTAGACTTCCTCCCAATTTAGGTCGCCACAGTGCATTAGTTAGAGTTCCCTATGTTGCATATATGCATCATAAGCATATGTGTGTCAGTTACGATCTCCCAATAACTTCCACCACAAACCGTTTCCTCCCTGCATCCTTATATTTCTTCTCTATATCTGTGTCCCTATCCCTGCTTCTCAAATAAGATTGTCTCTACCAGTTTCTTAAAGTCCATATATGTGTTAATCTGTAATATTTGTTTTACTTTTTGCAAATTAGTTCTTTATGATTTTACAGTGAAAATGAGAAATAGATTTAAGGGGCTAGATCTAATAGACAGACTGCAGGATGAAATATGGATGGAGGTTCATGACATTGTATAGGAGACAGGGATCAAGACCATCCCCATGGAAAAGAAATGAAAAAAAGCAAAATGACTATCTGAGGAAGCTTTACAAATAGCTGTGGAAAGAAGAGAAGTGAAAAACAAAGGAGAAAAGGGAAGATATTCTCATTTGAATGCAGAGTTTCAAAGAATAGCAAGGAGAGATGAGAAAGCCTTCCTCAGCCATCAGTGTAAAGAAATAGAGGAAAACAACAGAATGGGAAAGACAAAAGATCTCTTCAAGAAAATTAGAGATATCAAGGGAACATTTCATGCAAAGATGGGCACAATAAAGGACAGAAATTGTATGGACCTTAGAGAAGCAGAAGATATCAAGAAGAGGTGGCAAGAATACACAGAAAAACTGCACAAAAAATACCTTCACAACCAAGATAATCACGATGGTTTGATCACTGACCTGGAGTCAGACATCCTGGAATGTGAAGTCAAGTGGGCCTTAGAAAACATCAAGACGAACAAAGCTAGTGGAAGTGATGGAATTCCATTTGAGCTATTTCAAATCCTGAAAGTTGATGCTGTGAAAATGCTGCACTCAACCTGTCACCAAATATGGACAACTTTGCAATGGATACAGGACTGGAAAAAGTCAGTTTTCATTCCAATGCCAAAGAATGCTCAAACTAACAAAAAATTGCACTCATCTCACATTTTAGTAATGAAATTCTCCAAGCCAGGCTTCAGCCATATGCAAACTGTGACCATTCAGATAAGCAGAGATAAAATTGCCAACGTCTGATGGATCATTGAAAAAACAAGAGGGTTCCAGAAAAAAAAGTCTATTTCTGCTTTATTGACTCTGCATAAGCCTTTGGCTATGTGGATCACTATAAACTGTGGAAAATTCTGAAAGAGGTGGGAATAACAGGCCACCTGACCTGGCTTTTGAGAAACCTATATGCAGGTCAGGAAGCAACAGTTAGAACCGAACATGCAACAACAGACTAGTACCCAATAAGAAAAGGAGTATATCAAGGCTGTATATTCTCACCCTGAATATTTAACTTATATGCAGAGTGCATCATGAGAAACGCTGGCCAGAAGAAGCCCAACCTGGTATCAAAATTGCTGGGAGAAATATCAATAACCTCAGGTGTGTCGATGACACCAGCCTTATCGCAGAAATTGAAGAGGAACTCAAAAGCCTCTTGGTAAAAATGAAAGAGAGTGAAAATTTTGGCTTAAACCTCAACATTCAGAAAACTAAGATCATGACACCTGGTCCCATCACTTCATAGCAGATAGATGAGGGAAAGGTGGAAACAGTGTCAGACTTTATTTTGGGGGGTTTCAAAATCACTGGAGATGGTAACTGTAGCCATAAAATTAAAAGACACTTACTCCTTGGAAGGAAATACATCACCAACCTAGATAACACACTAAAAAATCAGAGACATTACTTTGCCAACAAATGTCCATCTAGTCAAGACAATGGTTTTTCCAGTAGTCATGTACGCATGTGAGAGTTGGACTGTGAAGAAAGCTGAGCAAAGAAGAACTGATACTTTTGAACTGTGGTATTTGAGAAGACTCTTGAGAGTCCCTTGGACTGCCAGGAGATCCAACCTGTCCATTCTAAATGAGATCAGTCTGGGTATTCATTGGAAGGACTGATGTTGAAGCTGAAACTCCAATACTTTGACTACCTCGTGCGAAGAGTTGAATCACTGGAAAAGACCCTGATTCTAGGAAGGTTGGAGGCAAGAGAAGGGGATGACAGATGATGAGATGCCTGGATGGCATCACCAACTCGATGGAGATGAATTTTCGTAAATTCCGGGCGTTGATGTTGGACAGGGAGGCCTGGTGTGATGTGGTTCTTGGGGTCGCAAAGGGTCAGACACGACTGAGAGACTGAACTGAACTGAACTGATATGACCTTTTCTGAATCCACAGATATCTCTACAATTGACCTGATTTTTTTCCTCTTTAAGACTGGACTCTGTGGCAGAGGGTGAGGGTGGGATGTTTTGGGAGAATGGCATTGAAACATTTATATTATCATATGTGAAACGAATCACCATTCCAGGTTCGACACATGATACAGGATGCTCAGGACTGGTGCACAGGGATGATCTAGAGGGAGGATAAGGAGAGGAGGGAGGCGGGGTTCAAGAAATGGAACATATATACACCAGGGACGGATTCATGTCAATGTATGGCTAAACCAACATAATGTTGTAAAGGAATTAGCCCCCAGTAAAAATAAATAAATGAATAAAATAAAACATAAAAGACTGAGTGATAGTCTAATATATCAGTTCCGTTCAGTTCATTTCATTTCAGTCGCTCAGTCGCGTCCGACTCTTTGTGACCCCATGAATCACAGCACGCCAGGCCTCCCTGTCCATCACCAACTCCCGGAGTTCACTCAAACTCATGTCCATCGAGTCGGTTATGCCATACAGCCATCTCATTCTCTGTTGTCCTCGTCTCCTCCCACCCCCAACCCCTCCTTGCATCAGATTCTTTTCCATTGAGTCAAGTCGTCGCATGAGGTGGCCAAAGTATCGGAGTTTCAGCTTTAGCATCAGTCCTTCCAATGAACACCCAGGATTGATCTACTTTAGAATGGAATAGTTGGATCTCCTTGCAGTCCAAGGGACTTTCAAGAGTCTTCTCCAGCAGCACAATTCAAATGCATCAATTCTTTGGTGATCATGTGCCAAATTGTTTTTATATATTTCTCCGTAGGTGGACACTTGTTTTTTCCAGGTGCTAGCTATTGTAATTATCGCCATCATCAATTTGGGGATATGTATCTTTTGGAGTTTAGATTTTCTTCAGGTATATGACCAGTAGGGGGATTGTGGATCATAATGTAGTTGCATTATTATTTTTTAAAGGACCCTCCATATTGCTCTCCATAGTGACTCCTTCAACGTATATACCAAGCAGGAGGAGACAAAGATTCTCTTTTCTTCACACCTTCTCTAGGATTTATTTTTTGGTAGATTTTTAGATACTTGCCATTAGGGCCAATGTGAGTTGATATCTCATTGAAGTTTTTATTTTCTTGTCTCTAACAGTTAGTGATTTTGAGCATCTCCTCATACATACTGGCCATCTCTATATCTTCTTGACAGAAATGTGTATTTCGTCTTCAGTCCATTTTTTATCAATTGGGTTGTTCGTTTTTCTGTTATTAGGCAACAAGAGCTTCTTGCATATTTTGGAATTTAATCTCTTGTAATTTCCTTCAGTTGAAAATATTTTCTCCCATAGTGTGAATCCTTTTCTGTCTTATTTGTCATTTTGCTGTGCAAGCCATTTAAGTTAAATTTGGTTGCATTTGTTTGGTTGATTTTTGTTTTATTTTCATTAAAGTAGGAGGCAGGTAAAAGATAAAAAAGATAAGTTGATATAATTTATATCAAAGAGGGTACTTATACTTCCTTCTAGTGTTATAGATTTAAACTGGCTGGGATTATATTTGGGTGTTTCATCCATCTTGAGGTTATCTTTTTATATGTTGTTAAGTAGTGACTCCAGTTATCTGCTGATGAATGGCATGGCAAACCACCCCAGTACACTTGCCCTGATTCCCTCATGAAAGTGTAAAAAGGCAAAAAAAAAAAAAAAAAAAAGACACAGAATGTTGAGTCCTCCAGTTCAGCATGTGTTCAGTATGCTACTAAGGAAAAGCAGGTGACAATTACTAATGGTTGTAGATAGCATGACGTGGTTTGACCAAAGCTGAAATGAAACTCATTTATGGATTTGTCTGCTGAGGAGTGTAAACTGTTTTTGTTCTACTTTTGTGAAATGTGCTGTTAGTAATTGCATAGAAATTACATTGAACCTGTAAACTCCTATTTGTAGTGTAGGCATTCCCCAATATTGATTATTCCACTGCAAGATAACAGTATATCTTTCCATTTCTTTGTGTTATTTTGATTCATTTAATTTCTGCCTTATTCTTTGCTGCACACGAGTATTATCCCTACCTAAGTAGACATATTCCCAGGAATTTCATTCCACTTGTTGCTGTGGGGAATGGTACTGCTTCCTAAATTTAAATTTTTGTCCTTTTGCTGTTAGTGTATAAGAAGGCAAGAGATTTCTTTAGGTTAATTTTGTATCCAGTAATTTCCCTAAACTCACTCTTAACTCTAGTCATTTTTAGTTGGCTTATCTTTCACCGTAATCTATCACTCAAACAGGATCTTCAGGACAAGGCAGTAACATTCAAGAGCTCTAGCCTCTCTGCTTTCACAATATACATGTTTTCTGCTTTACTTTACTAACTCTTCAGTGTGATTGTGTGAATGAATGACAACTTGCAGAAATGAACCTTGAGCCCTGCTCTGTGGTTTCTCAGTGACTCATAATGACTGAAAGTAGTCCCCAAAAGGGGTGCCTTCTCAGGGGTTTATACCAAACTGTCAATACCAAGAGGCACACAACATCCCTGTGAAGGGAATGGCTAGAAATTGGTGAAGTGTGTGGACTGAACTTTCCTTTCTAGGTCACCTTTTCATGATCTCTTTGACCATTTCATAATCGCATCAGGATGTATAACTACTAACCTAATCTGTCAGATTATCCACTTTCAATGGACTTGAAAGCCATGCTGTTGTTGTGTATTTTTACTTAGACCCCATGTATGTAAACACCTAGCCTTGTTAGGGGCCAAAAGTTACAGAAACACTTTTGGAAATGATTTGGAACTCTAGCTTCAGCACCAACCCACTTCGCTACCTGCCTCAGGGGCTAGTGACCTGGAAATGAGGCTTTGTCATGTCTGTCCCTCTGATTGATAGATCTATGTGAATTGGAAGAGCAATGGACTTCTTCCTTTGGTAGTGCTAGCTCTTAACAAACCAGACAAAGCTCCTCAGTGGCTTCAGTTTCTATTATATAGATAGTTGTTTTGTAGAATCTGTGGAAATGAACTGAAAGTGTTGGCCCTTGTAACTGGAGGAGAAAATTCACTTTTCCTTGCTGGCCAACCACCACCTCTTTTGATTTCAAACATACTAGGGTGGTGAAACTCAGATGGGACATCTTGGTTCTCGATCATTCCTTTGTGACTCACTGCTTCTATTGTGGTCACGATTACTAATGAATGTGCACAGGTACACATTAGATGGATGCCTCCCCTAGTAGTCCTAGTTTGAGAAACATTCTGAGAAAGCTACTCTGTTACACTCTGGGTGGTATCTGAGTAAAGTGCAAATCAGACAAAGGTCTTGGTGATAAGTAACTAGAAAACAGTCTGGGATGCCATCAGGTCTACCCCGGTGTATCTCCACCCTGCCTCAGTGGTATAACCGGAAGGGACCAGTAACACGCCTTTGTTGTTAAGGAACAGACTAAGTCCAACCAGGGAAGGAAAGCGTTGGTGGAAAGTCTGTCTCCACCCAGTTCTAGAATATGGAGGGACACATCCTGGTGAAAGAAGCCATGACCGTGGATGCTGCTTTTTTGTCTTTTACAGAAGGGAGATTGACGTTCCGGAACCACTCCTTTAAAATGTGTTAAAACAGCAGAGGGAGGAAGATGGCAGAGGAACAGGATGGGGAGACCACTCCCCCCAACCCAATTCATCAAAAGAACATTTGAACTCTGAGTAAATTCCACAAAATAACTTTGGAATGTTGGCAGAGACATCAGAGACCCAGAAAAGCAGCTCATTGTCTTCAAAAGGAGGTAGGAAGTAAAATAAAATATAAAAAGAGAAACAAAAGAGGTAGGGATGGAGATCTGTCTGGGGAAGGTAGGCTTAAAAAAAAAAAAGGAGAGAAGTTTCCATACACAAGGAAACAGTCACTGGCAAGTCTGTGGCAAGCCATGGAACCTCAGAGGGCAACATAACCAGGAGGAAAAATAAATACATAATTTAAACCCACAGATTATGTTTCCAATGGTAACTGCCAGTGGAGAAGCAGCACAGACACTCGCATTCCCCACTAGAAAACAGGGGCTGGGTAGGGTGGCACGGGCTGCATTGCTTAGAGTTAAGATCGGGCCTGAATGCCCCAAAGGCAATCTCAGGAAAATAACTTTGAATACCAAAGCAGACTGTGGGATACCTACCCTGTGAAAAGGCGAAAAGCCCTAATTTAAGACACTGCTAGACATGCTCACTGAACAAAGGACTGAGCAGAGCTAGCCAGCTGTGGATGGTCTATCCCTGCCAAGACAGGCAGAGTAGGGCAGCCACAGCCAGAATGGGACAATCGTGCCAACAGAGAGGCATCTGATACCAAACTGCAGGCAGGCTTCATTGCTAACCAAGACTTCTTGGGATTCAGGCCAGTCGACATCCACCTGAGAAGGTACGCTGGTTTTACACTCAGAAAACACAGGGGCAGGGACTGGGGAGTAGATAAGTCACAGTGACCATGCTCGCCAAACAACTGGTCACCTGAGCTGCTCAGAGAAGGGCACAAAACGCAGGCCCAACCAAGTCTGAGCCTTTGAGGAGTGCCCGAGTACCTGAACCTGAGTGGCTTAGACCTGGGAAGTGCATACAACCCAGGGAAGGCTTCAGACCCTTGCTGGCAGAGCAACCTAGAGCCTAAGCAGTATAAACAGGGAAATCACACACACTGTGAGCGGGGACAAACACAGTGTGGCTGAGACACTGCAAGCACTCCCCATAGACGTCAGTGATATTTGTTTGCACGTTCCTCCCTCCCCACAGCATGACTGAACAAGTGAGTCAAAAAGGTGTCCACCACCGCCCCCTTGTGTCATGTCGGAAATTAGACATTGAAAAGACCAGCAAACTGAAGAAGCTAAAACAGAGGGAACTGCCTTGGAAGTGACAGATGGAGAAGTTTTGAGGCTACTGCAAGAATAAGACTGAAAACTAGAGGCAGGAGGCTTAAGTCCAAATCCTGAGAACAGCAGAGAACTCCTGACTTCAGGGAACATTAATCCATAGGAGCTCATCGAGCACCTCCATACCTACACTGAAACCAAGCACTACCCAAGGGTCAACAAGTTCCAGAGCAAAAGATACCAAAAAAATTCTCCAGCAACACAGGAAAATAGCCCTGAGTTCAATATACAGGTTGCTCAAAGTAACTCCAAACCCATCGACATCTAATAAATCATTACTGGACACTTCTTTGCACTCCAGAGAGAAGAAATACAGCTTCACCCACCAGAACACCAACGTAAGCGTTACTAACCAGGGAACCTTGACAAGCCACCTGTCCAATGCCACCCACAGCGAGGAAACTCCACAATAAAGAGAAATCCACAAACTACCAGAAGACGGAAAAGCTACCCCAAACACAGCAATATAAGCACCATGAAGAAGCAGAGAAATGCCCAGCAAGTAAAGGAACAGGATAAATGCTCACCAACCCAAATAAAAGAGGAAGAGATAGGGAATCTACCTGATAAGGAATTACCAATAATGATAGTGAAAATGATCCAAAATCTTGAAAACAAATTGGAGTTACAGATAAAAAACCTGGAGACAAGAATCGAGAAGATGGAAGAAAGGTTTAACAAGGATCGAGAAGAAATAAAAAGAGTCAATATACAAAGAATAATGCGATAGATGAGATAAAAAAAAAAAAAAAAACTCTGGAGGGAACCACAATAGATTAATGAAGGCAGAAGATAGGAAAAGTGAGATAGAAGATAGAGTGGTAGAAATAAACAGAGGAATAAAGAAAAGCGAATTAAAAGAAATGAGGACAATCTCAGAGACCTCTGTGACAATGTTAAATGCCCGAACATTCGAATCATGTGACTCTTAGTAGAAGAAGACAAAAAGAAAGACCATGAGGAGATACTTGAGGAGATAATAGTTGAAAACTTCCCTAAAATGGGGAAGGAAATAATCACCCAAGTTCAAGAAAGCCAGAGAGTACCAAACAGGATAAACCCGAGGCGAAAAATGCCAAGGCATATATTAATCCAATTAACAAAGATCAACGCAAAGAATAAATATTAAAAGCAGCAAGGGAAAAACAACAAATAACACTCAAGGGAATTCCCATAAGTATAATAGCTGATCTTTCCATAGAAACTCTTCAGGCCAGGAGGGAATGGCAGGATATACTTGAAGTGTTGAAAGAAAATAAACTACAGCCCAGATGACTGAACCCAGCAATGATCTCATTCAAATATGAAGGAGAAATCAAAAGCTTTACAGACAAGCAAACCTGAGAGAATTCAGCATCACCACATCAACTCTCAAGCAAAAGGACCTTCTCTAGATATGAAACACAGAAAGGGTGTATAAACTCGAACCTAAAACAAGAAAAGTAAATGACAATGGGATCATACTTATCAATAATTACCTTAAATGTAAATGGGCTGAATACCACAACCAAAAGACAAATCCTGGCTGAATGGATACAAAAACAAGACCCTTATATATGTTGTCTACAAGGGACCCACCTCGAAACAAGAGACACATACCGACTGAAAATGAAGTGCTGGAAAAAGATACTTTATGCAAATAGAGGCAAAAAGAAAGGAGGAGTAGCAATACTCATATCAGGTAAAACAGACTTTAAAACACAGGCTGTGAAAAGAGACAAAGAAGGACACTACATGATGAGCAAAGGATCAATCCAAGAAAAAGATAATTATAAATAAATATGCACCCAACATAGGAGCACCACAATACATAAGGCAAATACTAACAAGTATGAAAGGGGAAGTTAACAGAAACAGAATAATAGTGGGAGACTTGAATACCGCACTCACACCTATGGATAGATCAACTAAACAGAAAATTAACAAGGAAACACAAACGTTAAATGATACAATAGACCACGTAGACCTAGTTGATATCTGTAGGATATTTCACACCAAAACAATGAATTTCACCCATTTATCAAGTGCACATGGAACCTTACCAGGGTAAATTAAAAAAAAAAAAAAAAAGAAAGAATTCCCAGCATCTTTTCTGACCACAATGCAGAAAGATTAGATCTGAATTACAGGAGAAAAACTATTAAAAATTCCAACATATGGAGGCTGAACAACACGGTGCTGAATAGCCAACAAATCATAGAAGAAATAAAATAAGAAATCAAAAAATGCATAGAAAGGAATAAAAATGAAAACACAAAAACCCCAAACCTGTGGGACACTGTAAAGGCACTGCTAAGGGGAAGTTTCATAGCAATACAGGCATGCCACAAGAAACAAGAGAAAAGTGAGCTATATAACCTAACTCTACACCTAAAGCAACTATTAAAAGAAGAAATAAAGAAACCCAGGGTTCTTAGAAGGAAATAAATCTTTAAAATTAGACCAGTAGTAAATGCAAAAGAAACAAGAGACAGTAGCAAAAATCAACAAAGCCAAAAGCTGATTCTTTGAGAGGGTAAATAAAATTGATAAACCACTAGCCAGACTCATCATGAAGTAAAGGGAGAGACACCAAATCAATAAAATTAGAAATGAAAACGGAGAGATCATAACAGACAACACAGAAAGACAAAGGATCAGAAGAGACTACTACCAGCAATTATATGCCAATAATATGGACAACCTGGAAGAAATGGATAAATTTTTAGAAAAGTACAACTTTCCAAAACTGAACCAGGAAGATATAGAAAATCTTAACAGACCCATCACAGGCACGGAAATTGAAACAGGAATCAGAAATCTTCCAAGAAACAAAAGCCCAAATCCAGACGGCTTCACAGCTCTATTCTCTAAATTTTAGAGAAGAGCTAACAACTATCCTACACAAGCTCTTCCAGAAAATTGCAGAAGGTAAATTTTCAACTCATTCTATGAGGCCAGCATCACCCTATTAACAAAACCTGACAAAGATGCCACAAAAACAGAAAACTACAGGCCAATATCACTGATGAATATAGATGCAAAAATCTTAAATATATTTCTAGCAATCAGAATCCAAAAACACATTAAAGAGAGCATACATCATGACCAATTGGACTTAATCCCAGGGATGCAAGGATTCTTTAATATCCAACAATCAATGTAATACACCACATTAACAAAGTGAAAAATAAAAACTATATGATTATCTCAATAGATGCATAGAAAGCCTTTGAGAAAATTCAATCAATTTATGATAAAAACCCTCCAGAAGCCTGGAATAGAAGGAATATACTTCAACATAATGAAAGCTATATATGACAAACACATAGCAAACATTATCCTCAATAATGAATAATTGAAAGCATTTCCCCTAAAGTCAGGAATAAGACATGGTTGCCCACTATAACCACTAATATTCACCATCAATTTGTACTTTTTGACCACAGCAATCAGAGCAGAATAAGGTATAAAGCGAATCCAAATTGAAAAAAGAGAAGTAAAACTCTCATTGTTTGCAGATGACGTGATCCTCTATATAGAAAACCCTAAACATTCTACCAGAAAATTATTAGAGCTAATCAATGAATAAAGTAAAGTTGCAGGATATAAAATCAACACACAGAAATCCCTTGCATTCCTATACATCAATAAAGGGAAAATAGAGAAATTGAGGGAACAATTCCATTCCCTGTTGCAAATAAAAGAATAAAATACTTAGGAATATATCTACCTAAAGAAACAAAAGACCTATATATAGAAGACTTTAAAATACTGGTGAGAGAAATCAAATAGAACACTGATAGATGGAGAAATATATTGTGTTCATGGACTGGAAGAATAAATGTTGTGAAAATGAGTATACTACCCAAAATTATTTATAGATTCAATGCAATCCCTATAAAGCTACTGATGGTATTTTCACAGAGCTAATGCAAATAATTTCACAATTTGAATAGAAATAAAAAACCCTCAAATAGTTAAAGCAATCTTGAGAAAGAAGAATGGAACTTGGGGAATCAACCTGCCGGACTTCAGGGTCTACTACAAAGCCACAGTCATCAAGACAGTATGGTACTGACATATCTCATGAATAGCAAACTACAAAGTAAGAAGTCCTCAGTTTCACTGTTTCATTTTGCTCAAAGCCAAAGAAATATCTCAAACCACTATTTTTGTCCATAAATTCCAGATGACAAAGAATTGAAGAGAATACTGTAAATCAGCTACATTTCAATAAAAAATAAAATTGGTGAAGTATATGAAGCATGTTTGATTTGTTGATAGCCTGTTTTATAGTGACTAGTGAAAATTTAGCTACTGACAGATTAGTACGAATAAAATATTTTTCTCTCTCTCAAAAAAAAAAAATATATATATATATAGATCAATAGAACAAAATAGAAAGCTCAGAGATAAAGCCCTGCATCAATGGACACATTATCTTTGAAAAAAAAAGGCAAGAATATTCAATGGAGAAGACAATCCCTTTAACAAGTGGTGGGAAAACTGGTCAACACCTTGTCAAAGAATGAAACTAGCACACTCCCTACTACCATACAAAAAAACTAAACTCAAAATGGATTAAAGATCTAAATGTAAGACCAGAAACTATAAAACTTCTAGAGGAGAACATAGGCAAAACACTCTCCGACATAAATCACAGCAGGATCCTCAATGACCGACCTCCCTGAATAATGGAAATAAAAGCAAAAATAAACAAATGTGACCTAATTAAAAATAAAAGCTTCTGCACAGCAGAGGTGCACAGACAGACTTCAGAATACGAGGAAATTATAGCAAATGAAGCAAGTGACAATTAATCTCAAAAATATACAAGCAGCTCCTGCAGCTCAATTCCAGAAAAATAAATAACCTAATCAAAAAATGAGCCAAAGAACTAAACAGACATTTCTCCAAAAAAAAAAAAGAAAGAAAAATGCAGATGGCTAACAAACACATGAAAATATGCTCAACATCACTCTTAATCAAAGAAATGGAAATCAAATCAACAATGAGGTACCATTTCACACCAGTTAGAATGGTTGCTATCCAAAAGTCTACAAGCATTAAATGTTGAAGAAGGTTTGGACAAAGGGGAACTCTCTTACACTGTTGGTGGGAATGCAAACTAACACAGTCACTCTGGAGATTCTTTAAAAACCTGGAAATAGAACTGCCATACCACCCAGCAATCCCAGGGCTCTTCATACAGACCAAGGAAACCAGAATTGAAAGAGACACATGTACCACAATGTTCATTGCAGAACTGTTTATAATAGCCAGGACATGGAAGCAGCCTAGATTTCCAACAGCAGATGGATGGATAAGGAAGCTGTGGTACACAATGGAGCATTACTCAACCATTAAAAAGAATACATGTGAATCAGTTGTAATGAGGTGGAAGAAACTGGAGCCTATTATACAGAGTAAAGTAAGCCAGAAAAAAAAACACCAATACAGTGTACTAACAAATAAATATGGAATTTAGAACGATGGTAACAATAACCCGATATGCAAGAAAGAAAAAGAGACACGTTAGTATAGAACAGTGTTTTGGACTCTGTGGGAGAGGGAGAGGGTGGCATGATTTGGGAGAATTGCACTGAAACATGTACATTGTCATATGTGAAACGAATCTCCAGTCCAGTTTTGATGCATGATACATGCTGCTTGGGCCTTGTGCACTGGGATGACCCAGAGGAATGATATGGGGAGGGACGTGGGAGCGGGGTTCAAGATAGGGAACACATGAACACCCGGGGTTGATTCATGTCAATCTATGGCAAAACCAAAGCAATACTGTAATTAGCCTCTAATTAAAATAAATAAAGTAAATAAATAAAATGTATTAAAAAAAAAAAAGGCTACGGCAGATTTGAACCCCATGGCTGATCTTCTTTGGTGAAACTGAATTGACAAGGTACTGTTTGGAAGATGGGAAGCTAAAACACAGTTTATCCGTGTTTTATAGTTTTCTATATATAGTTATTTTGTTTCTTTCAGTTCAGTTCAGTTCAGTCTCTCAGTCGTGTCCAACTCTTTGCAATCCCATGAATCACAGCACACCAGTCCTCCCTGTCCATCACCAACTCCCGAAGTTCACTCAAACTCATGTCCGTCGAGTCGGTGATGCCATCCAGCCATCTCATTCTCTGTCGTCCCTTCTCCACCCGCCCCCAATCCTTCCCAGAAGCAGAGTCTTTTCCAATAAGTCAACTCGTTGCATGAGATGGCCGAAGTATTGCAATTTAAGCTTTAGCATCATTCCTTCCAATGAACACCCAGGATTGATCTCCTTTAGAATAGACTGGTTGGATCTCCTTGCAGCACAAGGGACTCTCAAGAGTCTTCTCCAGCACCAAAGTTCAAGAGCATTAATCCTTCGGCGATCAGGTTTCTTCACAGTCCAACTCTCAGATCCATTCATTACAACTGGGAAAACCATAGCCTTGACTAGACGGACCTTGGTTGGCAAAGTAATGTCTCTGCTTTTTAATATGCTATCTAGGTTGGTCATAACTTTCCTTCCAAGGAATAAGTGTCTTTTAATTTCCTGGCTGCAGTTAGCATCCACAGTGATTTTGGAGCCCTGAAAAATAAAGCCTGACACTGTTTCCACTGTTTTTCCATCTACTTCCCATGAAGTGATGGGACTTTGTTTCTTTAGGTAGGTATGTTCCTAAGTTGATTTTTTTTTCTTTTTGTTGCAATGGTGAATGGAATTGTTTCCTTAATTTTTCTTTGTGTTTTCTCATTATTAGTGTATAGGAATGAAAGGGATTCCGTTCCGTTCCGTTCCATCGCTCAGTCATGTCCGACTCTTTGGGACCCCATGGACTGTAGCCTACCAGTCTTCTCCGTCCATGGGATTCTACAGGCAAGAAAACTGGAGTGGGTTACTGTTTCCTTCTCCAGGGGATCTTCCCGACCCAGGGATCGAACCCGGGTCTCCCGCATTGGAGGCAGATGCTTTAACCTCTGAGCCAAGGGATTACTGTATGTTAATTTGATATCCTACAATTTTACTATATTCATTGATTAACAATTGTAATTTTCTGGGAAAGTCTTTAGGGTTTTCTATAGAAAAGCTCATGTCATCTGCAAAGAGTGAGTGTTTTATTTCTTGTTTCCCAATCTGCATTCCTTGTATTTCTTTTTCTGCTCTGATTGTTGTGGCCAAATCTTTAAAAAAACTATGGTGAATAGTAGTGGTGAAGAACCCTTGCCTTGTTCCTGAATTCATGAAAAAGCATTCAATTTTTCACCATTGATATTTACTGTGGGTTTGTCATATATAGCTGTTATTATGTTGAGGTATGTTCCTTCTATCCCTGCTTTCTGGAGGGTTTTTTTTTTTTTATCATAAATGGATGTTGAATTTTACCAAAGACTTTTTTTGCATCTATGAAGTTAATCGTATGGTTTTTATCTTTCAATGTGTTCATGTGCTGTGTTACATTGACTGATTTGCAAATATTAAAGAATCCTTGCATTCCTGGAATAAATCCCACTTGGTTATGATGTATGAACTTTTTAATATGTTGTTGGATTCTGCTTGTTAGAATTTTGTTAACGATAGATGCATCAGTGTTCATCAGTTATATCGGCCTGTAGTTTTCTTTTTTGTGTGTGGCATCTTTGTCTGGTTTTGGAGAAGGAAATGGTTAAGCCACTCTGGTACTCATTCTTGGACATTCCCAAGGAAGGAGGAGTCTGGTTGTCTACAGTCAATGGGATTGTAAAGAGTCGGATACGACTAAGTGCCTTCACTATTCATTTTGTCTGGTTTTGTAATTAGGATGATTGTGGCCTTATAGAATGAGTTTGGAAATTTACCTTCCTCTTCAATTTTCTGGAAGAGTGTGAATAAGATAGGTGTTAGCTCTTATCTACATTTTTGGGAGAATTCATCTGTGATACCGTCTGTCCTTGGCTTTTGTTTGCTGGAAGATTTTTGATTACAGTTTCAATTCCCTTGTTTGTAGTGATCTGTTAAGATTTTCTATTTATTCCTGGTTCCTGTTTGGAAAGTTAGACTTTTCTAAGAATTTATCCATTTTTCTTATAAGTTTTCCGTTTTTTTTTTTTTTTTGGTATAGAGTTGCTGATAGTCGCTTATGATTCTTTGTATTTCTGTGTTGTCTTTTGTGATTTCTCCATTTTCGTTTCTAATTTTGTTGATTTCATTCTTCCCCTTTGTTTCTTGATGAGCTTGGCTAATGGTTTATCAGTTTTATTTATCTTCTCAAACAACCAACTTTTCCTTCTTCTTTTTCATTTCTATGTTCTCTTTTCTTTCTTTTGTATTTATTTCTGCCCTAACTTTTAAGGTTTCTTTCCGTCTATTAACCCTGGGGTTGTTCATTTATTCCTTTTCTAGTTGCTTTAGGTGTGGAGTTAGGTTATTCATTTGACTTTTGTCTTGTTTCTTGAGGTAAGCCTGTAGTGTTATGAACCTTCCCTTAGCACAGGTTTACAGTGTCCTATAGGTTTTGAGTTGTTGCGCTTTCATTTTTCACTCCTTTCTATGCATATTTTTCTTTTTTATTTCCTCTATGATTTTTGGTTATTCAAAAGTCTCCATATGTTGGCATTTTTAATAGCTTTTTTCCCCCTGTAATTGAGATCTAATCTTACTGCATTGAGGTCAGAACGATGATTGGAATGCTTTTAATTGTTTTTGAATTTACCAAGGCTAAATTTATGGCCCAGGATATGATCCATCCTGGAGAAGATTCCATGTGCACTTGAGATAAAGGTGAAATTGATTGTTTTGCAGTGAAATGTTCTATAGATATCAACTAGGTTTAACTGGTCCGTGTGTCATTTAAAGTTTGTGCTTCCTTGTTAATTTCTGTTTAGTTGATCTATTGTGTCATTCTTAATTTCCCCTTTCATACTTGTTAGCATTTGCCTTACATTATTGCAGTGCCCTATGTTGGGTCCATATATATTTATCATTGTTATATCTTCTTCTTGGGGTGATACTTTGATCATCATGTAGTGTCCTTCTTTGTCTTTGTTCACAGCCTTTATATTAAATTCTATTTCATCTGATATGAGTATTGCTACTCTTGCTTTTTTATATTTTTGGTCTCCATTTTCTTGTAATATCTTTTTCCAGCCCTTCACTTTCGATCACTTTTTTGTGTCCCTTGTTTTGAAGTGGGTCTCTTATAGAGAGCATATAACGTGGTATTGCTTTTGTATCCATTCTTCTAGTCATGGTCTTTTGTTTGAGAAATTCAACCCATTTACATTTAAGGTAATTATTGATATTAGTATCCCATTGTCATTTGCTTTGTTTTTTGGGGTTCGAGTGTATATACTCTTTCTGTGTTTCCTAAGGAAGATCCTCTAGCATTTGTTGAAGAGCTTGTTTGGTGGTGCTGAATTCTCTTAGCTTTTACTTCTCTGTAATGCTTTTGCTTTCTCCTTCATATTTGAATGTGATCCTACATGGGTACAGTAATCTGGGTTGTAGGTTTTCTCTTCCATCACTTTGAATATGTCTTGTCATTCCCTTCTGACCTGAAGAGTTTCTACTGAAAGATCACTTGTTATTCTTATGGAAATCCCCTCATGTGTTATTTGTTTTGTTTTTTTTCCCCCTGTGGAGCTTTTAATATCTATTCTTTGTGTTTGATCGTTGTTAATTTACTGATTCGTGGAGCTTGTGTCTGTGCTCTTATGGGTGGAACTGTGTTTCTTCTCTCTGGATTGCAATGAAGTGCTCAGTAGTGAGATTTGAGACATCTATGGGATTGGTGTGACTTTGGGAAGCCTGTATATTGAAGCTCAGCACTATGTTCCTGTGTTGCTGGAGAATTTGTGTGGTATGTCTTAGTCTGGAACTTATTGACTCTTGGGTGATCCTTGCATTCAGTGTAGGTATGGAGTCTTTCAGATAATCTCTTACCAGTTAATATTCCCTGAAGTCAGGTGTTCTCTGGTGTTTCCAGGTTTTGGGCTTAAGCCTCCTTCTGGTTTAGAGTCTTATCTTCACAGTAGCCTCTGGACTTCTACATCCATACAGCACCAATTATAAAACTTCTAGGTTAATGATGAAAAGACTCTCCACAGTGAGGGACACCCAGAGAGGTTTGCAGAATTACATGGAAAGAAGAAGAAGGAAGAGGGAGATAGAGGTGACCAGAAGGTGGAAAGGGGGAATCACAAGGGGAGAGAGCAATCGAGCCAGTAAACGATTCTCTATGTGCTCGCCACAGTCTGGAACCCTCGGAGAGGCTCATAGAGTTATATGGAGAAGAGAAGAAGGAGGAAAGAAATAGAAGTGAAATGGTGGAGAAAAAGGGGAATGAAAAAAAGAACAATAAATCAAGGTAGTACTATCTTCTCCACAGCCCAAAACACACATAGAAATTTGCAGATTTGGGAACAGAAGATAACGTGGAGGGAGGAAACAGAGGCGACCTAGTGGAGAAAGAGGATAATTAAAAGGGGGAGAGAGTAATCAAGCCAGTAATCTCACTCCTAGATAAAAATGGGTACTTAAGTTTAGATTTGTAAAGGTAAAATATTGATAACAACTACCAGAAAGCAAAGATTAAAAATCTAAAGTAGAAGTTGGACTCGCAAAACTACAATATTTGAAAACAAAACTAAAGAAAAAAAAAGTGTAATTTGGAGGATTTTGTTTTTGTTTAATATTGTAGTTTTGATGGTCTAACCTCTACTTTTTTGGCAGGGGTAAGGTAATAATATGTTATAAAAACGAAAATTAAAGGCAGTATAGAAGACATAAAAAATAAAAATTAAAAAAAATGATGTAGTAACAATGCATCTAGGAATTTCTCTGGAGTTGTTGCAGACAGTGTGGGCTCAGTTCAGTTTCAGATAGTTCCTTGTTCCAGCTTAGATCTTGTTCTCACGATCTAAAGGCCCCTCCAGTGAAGTTGGTGTTATCTACAGCATTTATTCTGTTTCACCTGTCACTTCCAAAGTGGTTCCTTCTGTTTGGTTTCTTCTTTTCGCTGCTCTCTTCAGTGTCTAATTTCCACCCTAACATAAGAGAGAGAAGTGGTCTCTTATTCAGTCTCACTTTTTCAATCGTGCTGTGAGGAGGGAGGAAAACTGAAAACAAATATCACTGGGGTGTGTGGGGAGTGCTCGCAGTGTCTTGGACACCATGGGTTTGCCCCTGCTTTTGGTTGTGTGCTTTCCCAGTCTACACTCCTCAGGCTCCAGATTATCCTGCAGGGAGCAGACCCTGAATTGCATGCTCTTTCCTGATCTAGGCCACTCAGGTCCAGGTTCTCAGGTACTCCCCAAAGATGCAGACTCAGTTTGGCTTTTTTTGTACCCTTCCACGTTCTGAACAGCTCAGATAACCAGGTGCTTGGCTAGTGTCCTCTCCCTGGCAGTGAGTTCGCCTTATCTCCTCCCCAGTCCCAGCCGCTTGGTTTACTGGGTGACAGTGTGCGCCATCTCTTTTGTGTCTCTACTGGGGAACTGATCTCTCGCTGCGACACTCCCGGTGGATGTCAACTGTCTAGAATTCCAGGAAGTCTTGGTTAGCAACTGGAAGCCTGTTCACAGTTTGATAGGGGATGTCGTCTCTGGGGCCAAGTTTGCCGCTTTCTTGCTCTGGCTGCCACCCGCCTGCCCCCTCCTCCTGCGCTGGATGGGCTGGTCCACATCCAGCACACTCTCCTCTAGTATTGGCTCAGTCCTTTGTTCTGTGAGTGGCCCGGCAGTACCTCAGTTTAAGGCTTTTCTAGGATAGTTCTCATTCCCTCTCTCTCTCTCTGCCCACCCCCTCAGATTGCTCTCAGGGCATTCAGGCCTGGTCCTTACCTAAGCAATTCAACCCACTCCTCCCTGTTCAGCCTCCTCTTCCTGGTAGTGGATGCAAGTGTCTTGGGTACTTCTCTGCTGAGAGTTTTCATTAGGCACATAATCTTTGGGTTTTATGTATGTCTGTATGTATTTTTTTCCTAGGCACATTGCTCTCTGAGATACCAAATCAACCCACAGACCCGCAGGAGAGAGGGTTTCCTGTGTTTGGAAACTTCTTCCTCTTTAAGACTCCCTTCCCAGGACAGCTAACTCTCATTAACTCTCCTTTTATTTTATATTCTGTCCTACCTCCTTTTGAAGAAAACTGGCTGCATTTCTGGGAGTCTGATGTCCTCTGCAAGCGTTCAGAAATTATTTTGTGGAATTTGTTCAGCATTCGAATTTACTTTTGCTGGATTTTTGGGGGAGAAATTGGTCTCCCAGTCCTATTCCTCTGCCATCTTAGGATGACACCCCCGCCCCGCCCACTGACTTTAAATTATGCCAAGTTGGTTGGCAGAGAATATGGAGAGAAGGAAATTCTGGTACATTCCTAGATAGACTAGGGGAGGCTCTCCATAATTTTGCTGACATTCAACTTAATATTACAGAGGAAGAAATAATTCTAAAAATAGATTTCTCACTCATTTGACTCCAGATGTCTGCCATTAGTTATGCAAACTGGTATTTGGGCCAAATTAAACCTTAGAAAAATTGTTGCAGATATTTCAGATGGTATATTATAGTAGACAATAAGAGGAGAAAAATAGGGGGGAGAATCCAGCAAAAACCTGAAGCCAAAACAATATTTGTTAGAACTGCTCTGAAGCAGCCTGAGAAAAATAACGAGAGGGACACAGGTGAAAAAGGATGGGTTTACTATTACTTAGGAAAGGAGGAACATTTCAAGAGGTTTTCCCCTCAGACATCTAATTCACCTCTGGCTCCCTGTCTTGTCTGCAAAGAACCATACTTGAGAAGAGACTTATCTCTGAGGTACAGGCCCCAGTCATCAGACTCTCAAGAGAATTGCCACTACACATAAGCCCCCATCTTAATAACATCTGAGGAACACCAGGTATTAAGCACTCTGTGGGGGCTAATCAGTTGATACCTTTCGGAAACCAGGGCAATTTTCTCTGTGCTCACTGATGCCTCTGGTCCACTTTCCTCCTATCCGCTATTTTATTGGAGCTGTCAGGATGAGCCAAACTCTATTATGTTCGGCTCAATTCACTACAGTCGCTCAGTCTTGTCCAACTCTTTGCGAACCTATGAATCACAGCATGCCAGGCCTCCCTGTCCATCAACAACTCCTGGAGTTCACTCAAACTCATGTCCATCGAGTCTGTGATGCCATCCAGCCATCTCATTCTCTGTCGTCCCCTTCTCCTCCTGCCCACAATCCCTCCCAGCATCAGAGTCTTTTTCAGTGAGACACCTCTTCACATCAGGTGGCCAAAGGATTGGAGTTTCAGCTTTAGCTTCAGTTCTTCCAATGAACACCCAGGACTGATCTTCTTTACAATGGGCTGATTGGATCTCCTTGCAGTCCAAGGGACTCTCAAGAGTCTTCTCCAACACCATAGTTCAAAAGCATCAGTTCTTCTGTGCTCAGCTTTTGTTATAGTCAACCCTCACATTCGTACATGACTGCTGGGAAAACCATAGCTCTATCCAGAGGTAGTTTACTCAGAAATTAATGTCTCTGCTTTATAATATGCTATTTAGGTTGATCATAGCTTTTCTTCCAAGGAGCAAATGTTTTAATTTCACTGATGCAGTCAACATCTGCAGTGATTTGGAGACTAAGGAAATTAAGTTTTTCATTGTTTCCATTGAATCCCATCTGTTTGCCATGAAGTGATGGGACCAGATAATATATCTTCATTTCTTGAAAGATGAGTTTTAAGATAGCTTTTTCATACTCCTCTTCATCTTTTTATCCTCTTTACCTCTTTTGAACTCTCCACTTTAAAAAAAAAAAATCAGCGTTTGGTAGGAAAAATCGTAAAAGAAGGGAAGGAAAATTCAGGCAAAATGAAGGACATTGACAAGGCACAGAATATGAGAAGAACAAAATTTGGAGCTTAAAGGTATCTGAATCACTGGTCATGTGTGGACCTGAGCAGTGAGCAGGAATGACAGAAATGATTAGAAATGTCTTATCATATAGGTAGTGAAATTCATCAGAAATGTTTACGTGGAGTAGTATTACGTTCTGATGTCTCTTCTGTACAGTTAAGATGCTAATAAACACAGATTTGAGAACCCTATCTGCTTTAGTCTTGGAACGCTCTATTTTCAGGTTACCTGGAATTTGTAGTACCATTGGCAAAGACTGTTTCTTGGCTGAGTCCGTACTCCAGCACATACATTAGCTCTAGCTTCATGGCAGCGAATTAGTGGTATTTTCTCCTCGCTGAACATTTCTTGTAGGGATAGCATAAAATATGGAATGGGTGATAGGACCTAGTGGGGGATATGTTGAAGCCATCCTTGAACTACAGCACCAGCAGCCATAGTTCTGCATAGTTCTAGCAGCATGCTACAATATGGATGTATTTTCCTCAGCTACACATTAGTTGAATTTGACACCAGCCCCTGCATGACTACCTCATGGTTACTGATGCTTCTGTGTACACCCAGCCCCTCTATAAGCCAGCACCAACATGTACTTCATACTTCAGTTATAGATACGAAGACTAATACTGTGCCTAATACTTATTGATCTTGTTGTAAACCATTTCCAGGAGGAATAAGTGATTATACTTATTAATCTGCAACTGGTTCTGCATGCCTATGATTTCTGTGCCCGTTTGGGACTTGCCAATGCCTGATCTCTAGAATCTCCTACAACAAAGATTAAAACTGGATGTATTGTCTTATTCCTGGAGACCTGAGGGATAATCATTGTCACTATCTCTTTGGCACCTTTACTGCCATCACGAAGGCTACACAAGGTCTGCAGCATTATTAGAGTTAGAAGGAAGTTCTTGGAGATGAGTTCTAGAAAAATAAATGAAAATGTAGTAAAGTTACTGAGTCAGATATACAGATTTATGACCCATTTCCTGGCACTGTACTCCATCTTTTTACCTTTTTCTCCTGCTTGAAGTGTTGAAACAGTAAAGGAAGCAATGTATTTTGTTTTGGGGCTTAGAAAAAAAAAAAAAAAGGAACTCAAGATATTTTGAAGTAATCCAGATTGCTAAACATTTCCCTTTTATGTTTAGTTGGCCTCTTTTATATCTTGATTCATCGCAGTCCACAAGTGTGTAAAACTGCTTCTTTCACAAGCACAACTTCGTAATTTCAGAGAGACTCTCTGGAGCAAAGAGCTTATACAGTTTGCTTTGTCTTGAAAGAATTGCAATAAAATGCTTGAGTAATGTTTTTCTTCAGCTTTACACGTCTAACTTAATGGAGTAGAGAATGGCAACCCACTCCTGGTTTCGTGCCTGGAAAATCCCATTGACAGAAGAGCCAGGTAGGTTACACTCATTGTTTTTTAGAGTCACACAGGACAGAACACACACACTTGCACATTTACTTATGTTCGGATACAAATTGTCTTTCTTTTTAATAGGTCTCCATGTGATGCACACTGAAGTTAGTAAGCATTTTTCTCTAAATTATATTTGTTAAATTTTATAAACTACTGTCTGTTTCTTTTCCTAAAACAAAACAAAAACAAACAAATTACCTTCCTTTTGGCAAGAGGCTTGCGTCCTTTTCTCCACTGATGTTTTGCAATTTCTTTCCTATACCAGAAATGTGGATTTCTATCTTGCTTTGGCTATATGGGATCTGGTAAACTGGGATATTGGTTCTTTGATTTGGGAATAACAACCTCGAACATATTTTCCCTTTTCTAGAGCAATGGAAATCTCTGGAACTGAGAGGAAATGACAACTTTGAGACCCACATATATATCTTCCTTATCTCGGACCAGACTCCTTAATGACAGACATGAACAGATCTGTCATATCACTAGAGGGCCACTAGAACTAATTTTCCATGTGTGTGTCGCTCTGATTTTTGTCTTTGGAATGCTGTCATGCTTACTTTTATGTCACAAGTTAAAGCGGTTTTAGATTTAACTATACTCCACAATCCATCCATAAAAGAAGGAGAATCTCTATAATATTCTTTTCCTCTGAACCTCTAGACCTTGCCAGAGAATGTACCAGGAAGGCTGAGAGTGCCGTTTCTGAGGGAGTTTTTAAGCATTAGTGAAGTTTCCCCAGAGTTTTAGCATATTTCTCATTTTCTTATTATAATAAGTTTCATAAGATACATCAAGTGTGGTCACAATTGTCTCAATAAATAACATACAAGAAGTACTGATTGGGGTATCTGGAGGCTCAGGAGAAGATGGATATGACATGAAGAAGATGAAAGGATGGTCCTCACTTTCCTATATTTCCTGGTGTCAGAAGGAAATCGATAAACTGATGGCTAGAATAAAACAAATGAAGATGGCTAATAAGGTCGTAAGTAATCCTGTCATGAGACTAAGGAAGAAATTGAATGTGTCATTTAGATTGGGATTCAAGCAGGGTCTTAATATGAGGCAGGATAATTATGAAGGGAGGTACTTAATGAGAAGTAGATGGGAGAAAGAGGAACTTACTGATACCTATGATAGTGACAGTAGTCTTGTATGGGTGTGAGAGTTGGACTATAAGAAAAACTGAGTGCTGAAGAATTGAAATGTTCGTTTCAGAAGACTCTAACTGTGCATCCTAAAAGAAATCAGTCCTGATTATTCTTTGGAAGGACTGATGCTGAAGCTGAAATTCCAATCCTTCGGCCACCTAATGTGGAGAACTGATTCACTGGAGAAGACCCTGATACTGGGAAAGATTGAAGGCAGAAGAGGAAGAGGACAACACAGGATGAGATGGTTGGATGGCATCATGCATTCAATGGATAAGAGTTTCAGAAACCTCTGGGAGTTGCTGATAGGCAGGGAAGCCTGGCATGTTGCAATCTATGGGGTCACAAAGAGTCACACGCGACTGAGAGCCTGAACTGAACTGGACTGATGACAAATGACCTGTTTACGAGTTTTACTGATTTCTCTCCAGAGTTTTCCCCACACTACTGTGTCAGTCTGCAAACTTATGGCTCACTTTCCCATGGCTTTTCTTTATTTGCAACACTCATCAGAAGTTGACTTGTCTGTTCTTTTGCATTTCATCTTCCTTTCATTTATCTGAGTGCTTCTGGTATGTCAGGAGGAGTTTCTATAAAATATGCTATATTAAGTAGCAGGAAGTCATTCAGCAACATTGGTACAGCTGGGAAAATTAGAAAAAAAGTCTAATACAAAAAATGGGACTTACAAGTGTGTACTTTCTTCGTTTTGTATCAGTAGAGAAATATTCAAAGAGAAAAAAATTTCCAGGTCAGTTGTTTATGATTTTATAATTGAAATATTATGAGGAAACTCCCATAAGCCTCTCATCCTTACAAATCAGGGGACAGACAAAATGGAAGCCACAATTGTAGAAAACTTACTAAAGTGATCACTTGGACAGAGTCTTGTCTAACTCAATCAAGCTATGAATCATGCTGTGTAGGGCCACCCAAGATATTCAGGTCATGATGGGAATTCTCATGAAACATGGTCTACTGGAGAAATTAACATCAAACCACTTCAGTATTATTGTCTTGAGAACCCCATGAACCGAATGAAAAGGTAAAAAGAACGGTCACTGAACGATGAATTCCCAAGGCTGCTAGGTGCCCAATATGATGTACTGATGGATGGAGGTTCATAACACTGCACAGGAAGTGGTGATCAGAATCATCGCCAAGAAGAAGATGCACAAAAAGGCAAAATGGTTGTCTGAGGAGGACTTTCAAATTTCTTTCTATCAAAGAAGAGAAGGGAAAGGCGATAGGCAAAATGAAAAGATATGTCCATCTGAATGCAGAGTTACAAAGAATAGCAAGGAGAGCTGAGAAAACTTTCCTAAGTGATAAATGCAGAGCCGCAGAAAAACAACAGATTGAGAAGGGCTATAGATCTCTTCCCCAAAATTAGACATACCAAGGGAATAGTCCATATAAAGATGGGCAGAATAAGACAAAAGCGTATGGACCTAAAGGTAGCAGAAAATATTAAGAAGAGGTTGCAAGGATTCACAGAGGAACTTTAGAAAAAAGATCTGATTCTAACCACAGTGTTGTGATCACTCACCATGAGCTAGCTATCATGGAATGTGAAGTCAAGAGGCCCTTATGAAGCATCACTACAAACAAAGCTATTGGAGATGATGAAATTCCAGCTAAACTATTTCAAACCCAAAATAAAGAGAATGTGAAAGTTCTGTACATGATAAGCTAGCCAATTTGGAAAAATTAGCAGTGACCACAGGACAAGAAAACATCAGTTTCATTCATGTTTCAAAGAAACGTCCTAGAAAAACTATTGAAATTTTCACACAGTTGCACTCATCTCACATGCTATCAAAGTAATGCTCAGATTCACCAAGCTGGTCTACAAGAGTAAGTACACTGATAACTTCCAGATGTTCAAGCTGAATTTAGACAAGGCAGAAGAACAGGAAAAAAAATTGCAACACCCATTGGATCATAGAAAAGACAAGAAAATTCCAGAAAAAACAAATCTACTTCTACTTCATTGATTACACTAGGCCCTTTGATAGTGTACATCAGAACTGGAAAATTCTTAAGAAAACAGAAATACCAGACTACTTTGCCTGCCTTGTGAGAAATCTGTATATAGGTCAAACAGCAACAGTTAGAATGAGACAAGGAGCAATACACCGGTTCCAACTTGCAAGAAAGCAGTTGACCGAGGCTGTATATTGTCACCCTGATTATTTAAATTATATGCAGAGTACATGATGCGTAATGTCGAACTGGATGAAGCACGTTATGGAATCAAGACTGCTGGTAGAAACAGCAATAACCTCAAATATACGGATAACACAACTCTTCAGGCAGAAAATGAAATGTAACTAAAGAACCTCCAGGCAAGATTGAAAAATCTGTCTTAAAATCCAGTCTTCAATAAATGAAGATGGTGGCACATACTCCCATTACTTCATTGCAAATAGATAAGGAAACAATGAGAATAGTGAGAGACTTAATTTTCTTGGGATCCAAAATCACTGCAGATAATGACTGTAGTAATGATTTAAAAGAGCCTCTTCCTTTGAAGAAAAACTGTGAACAGCCTAGAAAGTGCATAAGAAAACAGATACAGTACTTTACCAAAAAATGTCTATGGAATCTAAGCTATGGTTTTTCCTGTAGTCATGTATGCATGTATGTGAGTGTTAGACCACAAAGAAAACTGAGTGCAGAACTGATGCTTTTGAACAGTGGTCTTGGAGAAGTCTCTTGAAAATCCCTTGGATTGCAAGAAGCCAGTAAATCCTAACGGAGATCAGCCATGACTATGCATTGGATGGATTGATACTGAAGCTCCAAAAATTAGCCAGCTGACGCAAATTTCAAATTCACTGGAAAAGACCTTGATGCCAGGAATATATTGCAGGCTAGAGGAGAAGGTTGGATGGCATCACCGACTCAATAAACGTGAGTCTGAGAAACTCCAGGAGTTTGTGATGAAAGGGAAACCAGTCATGTTGCAGTCCATGGGGATCACAAAGATTCGATATGAGAGATCCACTGAAGATAACTCCATTGAAATATTTGTGAAATAACGTGCTATCTATAGGTGAATCATGGCTCCAACTCTATTAAATATGCTATGTGTTGGAACAAATCTGATAGAGAAGTCTCCTACAAGTCCCCCACCCAAAAAAATACTATCTCCTGAATTTCTAAGTGATGGCACTACACTTGGTCTAATACAGTATTCTGAAGTCTGAAGATTGCTAAACTTGGCTGAGGCCAAATATCACGTTAGTTTGTTAAATATTGGAAAAGCATCCTCTAGGTCTGCAGGCAGGTTTGGCATTGTTCCCACCAAATCAAACAGCCAGATCCAAGCTCTGAAATCTCCGTTTGATTCTGCTTTCCATCTTCTTCCATCTAATCAATGACTTGTAGCACTCTTTGTCGCTTGCCCAGGAAATGTTCTGTGTTCTTGCAGTCTTAATCATCTTCCAAGAGTGCATGTCAGTTCAGTTCAATCACTCAGTCGTGTCCGACTCTCCGTGACCCCATGAATCCCAGCACGCCAGCCCTCCCTGTCCATCACCAACTCCCGGAGTTCACTCAAACTCATGTCCACAGAGCCGGTGATGCCATCCAGCCATCTTATTCTCGGTTGTCCCCTTCTCCTCCCGCCCCCAACCTTTCCCAGCATCAGAGTCTTTTCCAGTGAGTCAACTCATCTCATGAGGTGGCCAAAGTATTGTAGTTTCAGCTTTAGCATCAGTCCTTCCAATGAACACCCAGGATAGATGTCCCTTAGAATGGATTGGTTGGATCTCCTTGCGGTACATGTACATTGTCCATATTTTTAGCTGTTGGAAGATTGAATGAAAATATTTGAGAAATGTACATCTGAGCCTGCAAACAGGCCTGAACTAAAACTTCTTGATTAAGTTCCATAGAGCAACCTGCACTGCCTTATTAGTGATTTGAGTCCTATCGACTGTGTCATCTGGGAGATGACCATTTTTTCTCTGAAACTGACACTAAAGTCTTCTATGTTACTTCATTTTGGTTGTACATCAGATCCAAGGTGTCCTCTACCTGGTACTGTTACTTGCAAATATTAACAGTTATATATGTCATGGGCATGACATAGTGGAGTACAGACTCTGTCTTTTAGATTTGACTAAAACAGAAGGTCAAGAGGTTTTCCTTGTTTTTGTTTTGCTTTTGTCCCTCTAGTTGGTGAACGTGAAAGTGAAGTTGCTCAGTCGTGTATGACTCTTTGCGACCCCAGGGACTGTAGCCTATCGGGCTCCTCGATCCATGGGATTTGCCAGGCAAGAGTACTGGAGTGGGTTGCCATTTCCTTCTCCAGGAGATCTTCCTTACCCAGGGATTGAACCCTGGTCTCCCGCATTATAGGCAGATGCTTTACTATCTGAACCACCAGGGATGTGGCCTCTAGTTGATAGTGGACTTCAAATGTACCCTCTCTATCGATACTGGGGATATGTGTCTGGCATGGGCTGTAGGTGTTAATGATGAGCTTCCTTCGAGCTGTGGTATTGCTGCTCATAACAGCCCTTCGTGTGGTTGAGGACCATCTATGCATCTCCATTGGTTGGAGCCCTTCAGTTTGGATTGGATTTTTTTCCTATATATTTAAGATATTTAGTCTAAAACCTAGAACTGTTGTCTCTTGGGCTTCTCAGGCATCGAGACGGTTGAAGATAAGAGTGGCAGTCATAAACCACAAATCCTGCCATATAGATGCTGACACAAACATCCCCGGACAATTTTCTGGTGTAAAAGGCCAGGTGGCTCCAACGGTTTGGGAGGATTTGTTATCCTCTAGACTGCCCCATGGCTACTGCAGCCTAGTGTTTTGGTTTGGGAATGTTTAGGTTGGCATGGTTACCACAACTTCACAACTTTGTGATTTCCCCAAAGCAACAGGAAGCAAAACCTTGGCCACTACTACTTTTCTCCTAAGGAATTAAACATGATGTATGGAAAAGATAAGTGGAGAGGGTTGTGTATTTTCAATGCCAGCCTGGTGTCCCTTGTGCTTATTTCCTTCTACCAGTTCCTGTAAATTATGATCATTGTAATATTTCCTAGGTCATCTTTAACCATGAGTAGGAATAAGTATTAACACAGCTGAATTCTAAACAAAGAATGAAACTCTTAGGGAGAACTAGGACTTTGTGGGGGTAACCAATCGATGGATAAGTGAGTTCTTTGCCAGTTTCCATTCCCTGAAAACTTATGTAAGAAAAGGAGACTTCTTTTGGTATTGACAGATGCTTTTCAAGAGAAGCACATATATCGATTTGCTAAAGCTGCCATAACAAAGTGTCCTATACCAGGGAGCGTCAAGAAATGTATTCCAAACTTCTGAGGTTCAAAGCAGCAATTAAAGTCAGCTGATTTGTTTTCATCTGAGACCTCTTTTGGATTTTTACCAGTCATTTTCTGGCTTTGTCTTCACATAGTAATGTTTCTGTTTTGTCCCTGACTGATCTGCTTTTCTTATAAAGTGCCAATCGTATTAACTCAATTACCAATCTAAAGGCCCTATTTCCAAAAAGGGTCAGAAAGAACTATAATTTCCTCACAGTTTCACTAAATATAAAGTACAGAGAGTTAGAGCTTCAACATACAAACTTCGAGAGAAAACAACTCATTGTATCATATTGAGTCTCTTCTTTCCATTTGGTACTGCTGTATATGCATCTGTTTAACATGTTCACCCCAGTAGACAGGACTCCTGAACGCAGAAAGCAGCTGGTTAAGAAAAATGGGTTGTGCAGGGATAATATAGAAACCAAATTTAAGTTTTTGTTTGTTTGCTTGTTAACCAATCTAGAAATCCTCACCACAAAGACATAAGGGAAGGAAAAAAAAATCTGTTTGTGAATGAATACTAAGCCATAAGATGATGCTCATGATAAGGAAACTTCTAAAAATGTGTGAAGACAAAAACATATACTCTATATATTTATGTTAGCAAATCAGTTCATTATAGAATTTTGAAACTAACAGATAGACTTAATGACAACATTTTTTCAGTTTGTCTAGATTCACCTGGTAATTGGGGTAACCATCAACCTTTCATAGTTTGTTTTGCATAAAAGAATACATCTTCTCATACTTTCATGAAAGAGTGTGGGTTTGAATGTGGTTTCAGATAGTCAACTACTTTCCAAAAACTTGAGAGATAAGATGCTAATATTACCAAAAGCCATGTGCCCAACATAGTTAGGCTAAGCAATATCAGAACACAAGTGTTTAAAACCAAGGTGTTTTTATTGCAGGGCTATTTTTGTTGTAAGAAACTGGGTGGGTTATACCTTTGAAAAAGGCTAACAGGCCTGGCGTGCTGTGATTCATGAGGTCGCAAAGAGTTGTACACGACTGAGCGACTGAACTGAACTGAACAGAACCCGTCCCCACAACTTTCAGCAAAGCCCATGTATAGGAAAGTTGAGGTAAGGGTGTGATTAGCTGTTGCAACCATCTTCCTGTAGACCCTCTGTTCTTGAGGTAAAGTCAGGGTCAGGTAACAGTGTCCCTGTAAACCTCCACAGAAATAAATATAATTTCCTATCCTGAAAGGAAAGGGGCCCACTTTTGACTTTCACCTTCCAAGGTCCTGGAAAGGAGGAGGGTGTCCCTCTGCATGCTGGCTCTCCTGTCTGGGAAAATGTATCCATCATCCATTCTTGGTCCTGCCACAAGTGCCCACTTCCAGTTGAGGAGGTATCACTCAGTTCTCTCTGCTTTCCTCTTATCAAGATCCTCATAATATACCCACGCATCTTCAATAAGGAAAAGATGTGCCCAGTATGCAGTTGGCCTTCAGGCTTCTCAGTTTATTCATATGGGGCACCGGATCCCACAGACAGTGACCCATGCAAATTGCCACTATCGTAGGTCATGAATGTGGGTATGGGACACATTGGCTATTACTTTGAAACCTGGACCAAGTCCGTGAGTGGCTCTAGCAAGGACTCTGAGCCTCTACAAGACACAGTCTGTTTTGAAACTCTGCTGCTCGCTACTCAGCCCAAGGCCAGAGAACATGGAGGGTTGCAATACATCTTTCACTACACTCTGCTGAGAGGTTTGCTGTTGGTGGAGTTGGACTTCAAACTTCACTTTTGCTCCTGTCCTAAGGGCTGCCATTCCATGTCCATCCTGCCTCTATTACAGTCTTCTGTGTTGAGATCATTCAACCTGTGACTAAAAGTTGGTAACCTGTATCATCGTGGTCCATTTCTACTAGCTCAGAAACCACACTCCACTCTATGTTTCTATAATTCAGGTATTTTAACAGCACCATGGGATTATCAAAATTTTGATTCTTTTAACTTAAGCACTTTACCTAGCATAATGTCCTCAATAACATATATAGTGCAAACAGGGCAATCATTTATTTATTCTTTGATGGAGGTACAGTTGATACACTATTTTTCACCAGTTTTATTGAACTATAGTCACATTAAAATTTTTTTCTTTAAGTAAGTCAAAGTGAATCAATTTCATCTGTACATATTCATTTTTTGATTCATTTTCCATTTACATCATGATAAATCAATGAATATAGTCCTTTCTTATTTTGCATTTTTTTCAAACTGTAATTTTCATTTTATCGGGAGTATAAATGCTATATAATACTGTGATGATTTCTGCCACTTATTAACATTAATGTGTCACAGTTATCAGTGTGTCCTTTCCATCGTCAAGCCCTCCCACATCCATCTCTACCCTATTCTTGGTTGTTCCAGAACACTAGCTTTGGATGATCTACTTCAAGCTTCAGAAAACCTAAACGATAATTTTCCTGCATTATATATGTAATATTCTATATTTCACATGAGAAAATATGGGTGTGTATAGATTCCTCTATGTGAAATAAGAAATCTGTGTTTCATGTCTTTTATCATATATTGAATCTTTTATGTTTCACATATGGATAAAGGTACACACATTTTTCCTTCCTCAATATGGAACTCTAGATACTTCATATGTGAAAATTGTGCCTACATTTTCCTGGTTGAATTGTAAAATTGTATATATCCTATATAAACATCTCAATCAAGTTTTACTGTCATGAAAGATGTAATTAATACATGGGAAAGCAATATGGGTTCGGAATTAGCTCTATTTCAAAAATGAAATTCTGGCCACCACTGTTTCTTCATGAAATATGAAAGTCTTTATATTGCTCATGTATATCAAAACAACAATTTTTTCCCCATGAAGTACGAACATATTTGTATTTCTCATGTATGTCTAGACAACGATTTCCCCCTATCAAATTCTCTATATGTCCCATATAAAAATTTAGGAAGTAATCCTTCTTCATGGAAGTTGGAATTCTCTACATTTACATCTGAAGATCAGAATGGAGAATTTCCGAGGATATAAGGAAATCTTCCTATTTATATAACCCACTGGTATTTCAGCTAAGGAAACACCTGTGTTCCCTCTTTGCATTGATGTCCATTTGCCTGGAGCTAACAGATTTTGGGCCAGGTTTCCCAGGATGATTTGGTTAGGGGTTACGTGTGAGGACCAGACAGAGAGCCAAGGAAAGTGATATACTCCTTCCTCAGAGATTGACCGAATTCCTGACACTGCTGTAACACAAGGCACAAGTTTTTGGATGGACTCTGCAGCAGCTGACCGAAAGTGAGGTCAGTGTGTGTGCCACCCAACGCCACTTCCTGCCCAGGACTTGCAGTTTGAATTCAAGGTGAGGACCCCTGACCCTCAGGGCTACCTTGTCTCACCAGAGTGGACTCCTCGGTACAGGCAGTCACCCACTGCCCCAGAGGCAATTTCAGGCTTGAGGAGGGTTGCAGCATCAGGTTCCTTTTCCTTGATTTGGTTGTTACAGGCCCTGCTGTCCCACTCACTGCTCAGGCTCTTCTCCATTGTTGCTCACTGAAACAGTTTCTGAGGACTCACCACAACTTTATCTTGAGCCAGTTTTGGCAATGGGGTCACTGCTGCCAGATTGCCCATTATTACAAGGGGGTTATTCCTGTGAGAAAAGGCCTGTAGATTCCATTTGATTGGTTCATGATAGGGTGTGGAAGTCAGGGTGTACAATTGAGTCCCCTCTCACCAACATATTATGCATGTGTTATGTCACAAGGCTCTGGGACAAGCATGTTTCACATTCCCTGCTCATAGGTTGTAGGCAAGAAACCAATTAGTGGGGAATGGCTGAGCTTAGGGGAACCTGCTGTGCTTTGGTGTCCAGTTTCTTTGCAGTTCTGGGCCAATACCAGTGCCACATGGAGAGTGAGACCAGAGGAAGGTGGGAGCAACCTGGACCAACCTGAATCTGCTTAGTTGTGAGTGTGGGTCTGCAAGGCGCATGGGGCTCTGGACCCGCTGGTATGGTGTATACATCTGGGAATGTTTCACAGACAAGGTGGCACACCGGGTAAGGAGGCCAATCTTATCAGTGGCGAGGCGGTGGAGGAAAGCAGGGCCCTGAAAGAGCGAGAGGTGTCGGTAATTGGGTAAGAGTTGCAGCTTCTGGTTGAAGACCTTGCATTGAGGTGGTCCGAGTGATGGTAGAGGGGGAGCAGGAGCAGGAGTCCTCCCAGGCATATGAGCAGAACCTGGAGGAGCAGGGCCAGGAAAATCCAAGGACAGGAGTCTAGAGTGACCAGCCCCCACTGGAATTACAGAAGGTGTTGGTGGCCCTACAGGTGGAGCTGAGCTCCGAGAATGAGAAAGACCCCAAAGCCTATCTTTGGCTTCAGAGGAAGGACCATCAGAGGAGAAGGCACCCCTTTAATCAGAGAAGTGTCATTATCCAGGGCATCGCTGGCTTCTGGGCCAATGTCGTGTATTCACTGCCACTTCTTGGGTGTCAGTTGCTCAGGAGTAGTAGAAAGAACAGGAGCAGGAGAGGGCCGGGGGTGATGGCACTGGTCAGGAGACCGGGGCCAAGGGAATTGGGGGCTCTGGGAATTGCGATCTCAAAAGGCACAGTGCCAGCACAGCCTGGAAATCACTCTACCTGTATGTCTGAGAAAATAACTACAGGAGAGTTCTTTTGGCTCACATTTGAATAGAAGCCATACAGTTTGGCAGGAAAGGTATGTCATCAGTGACTAGAGACAGTGTACCAGAGTAGCGTTTCCAGGGAGTTATTATTGAAATTCTGGGTTATCCAGGAAAGTAGTATGGTGTTGCAAGGTCAGATAGTCCTGTTAAAACAACTGACAACTCCAAAATGTGGTGACTGTTAAGGATTATCTCATTAGCATCAGTTGTAAGAGAAAGTTCCTTGGATGTCAAGGGTAGGGGCAGAAAGGTGTGGGTTTAATTTGGCAGATGATTTTGGTCCATCTTTCATACTCCTTTTCCTGCATGATACCGAGCATCTCATTCCACTACAACTCAGCTTTACCCAGGATTTGAAAAGTTGCTTATGAGCTGCAGTGTAAGATACTGGGATTTGTGGCCTGGGGAGTACAGGAATTCAATCTGTGGCCACATAGGATGCTTCATCATGCAGTGCATTTGTGTAATAAGGTTTTATTTTGTGTAATAAGAGTAAAAAAAGAGATAATGAAAGCTTCTGACATAGACATTAGAAGGGGGCAGAAAGAGTGACCCCTTGCCTCTCTTTAGTCAAAGTTTACATAAGTACTAGCAGGATGCTAATTAGAGAAATAAAGTGTCTCAAAACTCAGAGATCCTTACCCACAACATACATTTTGGGATAACATTGACACAATGTGTTTTCTTCTGCGCCATAAAATGGCTTAGCTTTCCCAGGAGACACATCATCTCATTACCATAACTTAAGAGAAAATTTATGTTAGACAAATATTCTGTTTTGTCAAGTAGGTTATGAATCTTAGGCAGAACTGTCTTGAAAAAGAGCAAAGGGAAAGTGCATAGTTCATTAACATAGCTTAAGAAAAACTTTTCCTTATGAAAAAGGCATTGGTTGGATTAAGACCTGAGAAAAGTTCAGTTCAGTTCTAATCAGGTGTCTTCATGGCAGCACAGAATTGTAAAAGAAACCTCCTTTAAATCTGTATACACAAGGGGAAACAATCTGAAATTTTTGATTGTTTCCTCCTGCCACTTAAGAGAGAGATAAAAATTGTCTGATACTTGTGGCCTATTTCTCCCATTTGAAGACCACTGGTCTTCTTGCCTGTTACCCTCTATGGTTTGATGATAATGCAAACAGCCATTGTCATTGCTAGAGCAGCCGAAAATTTTTCGAATGGTTCTCAGGCAAAAATTGAAGGATCTATCTGGAGTGCAGTTGTGGAATCAAACTGAGCCTCCACAGAATTGGCAATTAATGTGGAGAAATTGCCAACGAACAGAGTGGCTCAGCGTCCCAAGAGCACTGTGTGGACTTTGCTCATTTCCTGGAAGATCATCATTAAGAATCTATGTCCCAAACCGTTTCAGTACTAATTGAGGGAGAAGGCTCCTCGATGAGAGGTAACTGGGAGGAGGCCAAGTGAGGAGACTGGAGGCTGGGCAATGACATATTTGTTTACAGGAATGTGGGTCATTTATTAACCTTATGGAGAAACTGATCCTCCATTGACCACAGAGTGACACCAGTGCATAAGGGAATCAGGATGAGCCAGAAGTGTGAAGAACTATGCACTAGGGAAGACTGAGATAGATTAAGCACCTTAACCGACCAAATTTAGTACTCAGATTGCAAAATGACTCAGTTGCACTGAGGATCTTGGCTGTCATTCAATGGCCAACAACCCCACTCAGAGTCTCGACTTAAATTTGGGCTCAGCTACTATTCCTCTTGAAAGCCCCTTTTCACAAAAGTTAGTGTTTCAGTTTGTACAAACATATGATCCACAATCCACCGTTGGTTTCTCTTTTTTGATCGCATTTAACCTGTAATTTCCTTTGCCTCTCTCTCACATCCCCAATCCTTCTGAGATTACTGGCCTTTGTGCAACACTATGGTGAATAACCTTTTTATTAATTTATTTCATGCAATTGGAGGGTAATTACTTTACAATATTGTAACGGTTTTTTGCCATGTATCAAGATTTATCAGCCCTAGGCATACAGGTATTCCACACACACACACACTTCCTGAATCCCCTCCCAACTTCTTGCCCACTCTCTCTCTCTGGGTTATCCCAGAGCACGAAGTTGGGTCTCCAACTTCCTGTGTCAAACTCACACTGGTCATTTATTTCACGTTTGTATGGTAATGTCTATATTTCTGCGCTAGTCTCTCAATTCTTATCCCACCCTCGCTTTATCCCTCTCAGTCCAGAAATCTGTTCTTTAGGTCCGACTCCTATAGGATGCCTTGCATATAGGATTGTCAGTACCATCTTTTTAAATTCCAAATACATACATTGATATTAAGTATTCATCTTTCTCTTTCTGACTTTACTCTGTAAATGAGACTCCATGTTCATCCACCTCATTAAAAATGAGTCAAACGCTTTCACTGTTATAGCTGAGTGAAATATAGGAGCTGAGTATGTAGACCACATCTTCCTTATCCATTCATCTACTATTATGTCTACATTTTGCTGCATGAAGTTTTGAAATTCTATAGAAAATCAATATGTCCTTTCTCCTACATTAAATATGATATTCTCAGTATTTCCTAGATCTAACTCTGAGTCCAGATTTTATCACATATTCACATATAATATAAAATCATTTCTAATTCACCTCTGACAAACTGGATGTAGTTTTTTCCTCATGAAATATGGAAACTCTGAGGTTCATTTGTGCAAATGGGTGCAGATAATCTTATCAGAATTTTGGAATCATCTAAATTTCACATATAATATTAAGGTACACCTTTTCTTTATTTTCTTAATTAGCTATTTGATTTTTCTAAATTTATTTATTCTAATTGGAGCCTAATTCCTTTACTTCATTGTACTGATTTTGCCATACATTGACATGTTTCTGCCCCGGGTGTACATGTGTTCTCCATCGTGAACCCCCCTCCCACCTCCCTCCCCATCTCATCCCTCTGGTTCATCCCAGTACACCAGCCCCTAGCATCATGTATCGGTCCTGGACTGGCGATTCATTTCCATATGATAATATACATGTTTCAATGCCATTCTCCCAAATTAACCTTCCCCCCACCCTGTCCCACAGAATCCACAGACTCTTGTATAATTCTGTGTCTCTTTTGCTGTCTCATATACAGGATTATCATTATCATTTTTTCTAAATTCCATATATATGTGTCAGTATACTGTATTGTTTATTTTCTTTGTGGCTTACTTCACCCTGTATAATAGGCTCTAGTTTCATCTAACCATTTCAAGAAATAAGGTATGCTTTATATATCATATATTTTCATCTAAGTGTTGATGTATCTAACTTAAATATGGGGTTCTCTGTATCTCACATACTTAATTCTGCAAGCAGAGTTTCCTACATGCAATACGGAATTCTCTATATTTCACACATATTCACTTTAATTCACATGACAAGGAGATTTTGACATGGAAATTTTGGAATTTTGTTCCTTTCTCATATGAAAACCAAACTACAGAGTATGCAATAAGACATACACTTTGAGTGCAGGTTTGTCCATGAAATATGGAACATTCTATGTTTCAATATGGAAATCTTGCATCAGGTATACTTATATGAAGTAGAGAACGAGAACCCTTGTATTTGATAAACGAAATCTGGGCACCAACTTTTCACCTCTTGCTGTGCCAGATGCTCTATTTCCCATATAAATAGCTGGGTGTTGATATTCCTTCCTGAAATGTGGAATTATCTGTACTTCCCTTATTAAAATATGAGCCCAGGTGTAATTTCTGAATTGGGAATGGTTTATAGTCTACATTTGAAAATATGGGTGCTGCTATTCATAAATTAAATATGCAATGAGAAGGAATATTCTATGTATAATAGTTGAAATATTAGGCATGGATTTTCCTGCATGAAATATGGAATTCAACACAGTGGAAGGAAATACTGAATATTTTATATTACATTTATGAATTACTTTGTGTGCTCTTTCCTGGATGGCCAGTGAAAACTCAGGTCCACAAATCGGGGATTACATCAAGAAAAATAAAGAAGCTCACAATTTCTGCTGTGTTGTTTTGTATGTTTATACTGGGAAGCAGGTGTGGAGGGTTTGAGGAGTCATTAACAGTAAATCAATTGATATGAGGCTCTCAAAGCCCTCCCTTTGGATGCCAAGGGGCCTAATCTCTGATGAAACACACGATCCGTCAGAAATGGAAGACCTGTCTAGAACACAAAAATTCCATGCCCGGGGAATCTGCCACTTCTGGGTCAAAGTTGTGGACTCAGTGGGTGCTTGTGGCATCTATTTTATCTGGGCTATGAGAAAAAGAGTTGCAGATCTGGAGTCATGGGTACAAAATATATTTACTGAATAATAGGTGTAGGCTGCAATCCTGCCAATCAGTTCCTGATTTATGGGTGATGTCCCTGTTGTTCTGATGAGTACAAATTGATACTTGGTCTTTCCTTGCAGAAGGTCTTGCCGATTAAGGTCTGTCTTAATCAGAATTGTCATTAGCACCAGGGACGGACTCTTCAGAAAAATGGGTTGTGTGCTACGCAGTTCCTGTCCAAAACACTGAGTGAATTTGGGGGTGAGGTTGTTGGGATTTCTAAGTGTTCATGCTAGTCCTAGCTAGCAGGCTGTGTTTTCCAGGAATAAGCGAATTTTCAGGAGTCCAAGATGAATGTCCATTCTAAAGGAGATCAGTCCTGGGTGTTCATTGGAAGGACTGATGCTAAATCTGAAACTCCTGTACTTTGGCCACCTCATGAGAAGAGTTGACTCAATGGAAAAGACTCTGATGCTGGGAGGGATTGGGGTCAGGAGAAGGAGGGGACGCCAGAGAATGAGATGGCTGGATGGCATCACCGACTCGGTGGATATGAGTTTGAGTGAACTCCGGTAGTTGGTGATGGACTGGGGGCCTGCAGTGCTGTGATACATGGGGTCAGAAAGAGTCAGACATGACTGAGCCACTGAACTGTTCTGAACTGAAGATGGATTTCAGGGCCTTCTGGTTAGAACAGCACCTCCTTTTGGGAATACTTCGATATGCACAGACTGGGGTTTTTTGGCTTTCGTACATTCTGGGTTAGCAGAAGATGACACGTTGCAAGTCACAAATTAAATTCAGATGATGTTGGAAGACGCTAGACTAGATTTTGTCTTCCAGCCCTGTCACCTCTATCATCTAGAGGCTCCTTGACCCAAAGCAGTTTGTAAACCATTCCCAGATGACAGCCTTGATGAGATACCATGAAGAAGACATGATTTGCTTCTACATGATGAACTTGAATGTCAGACTGGAGACAATGTCATGCGACAGGATGGTGAGCATGAAGGGGGTGGTACACATTTTGCCCCCGAAAAGAGGAAAGGACAGCTTTCCTGTAAAAAGGTTTCACACCCCTCCTACCTTGAGTTTGTCCTGTCAAATGGAGGAGCTCAGGCAACCCACAGATTGATGAAACAGCACACTGTTCTTTCGCAAGAAGCCGTGACAGTGAACTGATTGTGAAGGAGTAGTCAGCATCACCGGTATGAGGCAGCACCCTGGATATGGAGAGTGGGGACAGAAAGGGATAGGTTAGCCTTGGTAGGTGATTTAGGTCCTTCCCCCATACTTTTTCTGTCCTAGAGGATCCTGAATCAGCAAATCATCCCTCCAATTCAGTAGCATGAGGGATTTTAATGTAAGACATATAGTCCCACAGGCACCACAATTACAGCAATAGCGTGAACTTCTTCAGGTTGTTCTGTGACCAAAATTTAGCAGGATCTAGCAGGATTGTAGACATGGGCTCCCTCTGCGCCTTCACAGAATTGACAGTTCACTTCAGAGTACTTGGTGAGCTCAGGGTCTGACCAACCTTGTGCTGACCTTGTTGGTTTCCCTGGCATATAATCATTCAGGTTCTGGGGCCAAAATATTCAGTACTAGTTCAGGTAGAAGACCACATCACGAAAGGTAATTGAGAGGAGGCCAAGTGAGGAGACTAGGGAATGGCCACTGACAGGCATGTTCTCAGGAAACTGGATCATTTATTTCCCTTGTGGAGAGACTGAGCATCTGTGTACCACAGAGTGACACCAGGGCATGAGGGCAGCTAGATGAGACAGCATGTGTCTACAACTACTGAAAAACAAGTTCTCACTAGGGAATCTTGAGGTACATAAAGCATCCTGAACATACAAAAGTCACTACTCAGAGTTACAAATGACTCAGTTCACTCCGCCTCTGAGCTCTCATTCCATGACCAAGACCCCAACTACAGGTGCTTCCTCATTTTGGTCTCAACTTCTGTCATTCTTGCGAAGAAATCAGTAAGTCTCCTTTGTACAGAGCTGTGCCTCACTATCCATCATTCGTTTTCCTTTTCATCATCACACTTACTTTGGATGTGCTTTGACATTTCTCTCTCCTCCCAGAATCGTTCCGAGGTTCCTGGCCTTTGTGCAATAGTATGATGAATAATCTTTTCATTCATTGATTCATTGTAATGAACGGTAGCTAGGTTCCAATATTGTGAAGGTTTTTGCCATTAATAAGATGAATCAGACCAAGCTATACATGTTTTCCTCACACATACCCCTTCCTTAATCCCCCTCCCACCTTCCTCCCCACTCATTCTCTCTGGGTTTTCCAGAGCACGACTTTGTGTGTCCTGTGTCCTCTACCAAATTCCCACTGGTCATTTATTTTACATTTTCATGGCAATATATAAGTTACAGTGCTATTCTCTCAAATCATCCTACCCTCGCCTTATCCCACTCAGTCCACAAGTCTCTTTTTATGTCCGTATCTTATTCGATGCCCAGTATGTAGGACTGTCAGTTCCATCTTTTTAAATTTCAAATACATGAATTGATATTCACTATTGTTTTTTCTCTGTCTGACTTTATATAAGAACTCCATGTTCATCCACTTCGTTCAAAGTGAGTCAAATGCATTCTCTTATATAGGTGAGTAATACTGCTATTTTGTGTATCAGTTCAGTTCAGTTCAGTTCAGTTGCTCAGTCATGTCCGACTCTTTGCGACACCATGAATCACAGCACGCCAGGCCTCCCTGTCTATCACCAACTCCCGGAGTTCACTCAAACTCATGTCCATCGAGTCGATGATGCCATCCAGCGATCTCATTCTCTGTCGTCCCCGTCTCCTCCCACCCCCAATCCCTCCCAGCATAGGCACCATAAATTCTTTTCCCATTCATCTGCCTCTGTGTGCAGGTTGTACTACACGATGTTTTGAAATTCTGTTGAAAATCAGGTCACCCATTTCCTACATTAAATATGAAACGCTCAGTCCATCCAAGATCTAACTCTGAGCCCAGACTTTATCATATATAATGTCATTATTTTTATTTCACTTATGACAATTTGTGTGCAGATTTTTCCACCATGAAATGTGAAGCCTCCGTAATTCATTCATGAACCTGGATGGAGATCATCTCCCCTGAATTTTTCCATTATCTAAATGTCATATATAAAAATCAAGGTACATATTTTTTTGCATGAAATACTTTATGTTTTATGTACCAATTTCTCCATCTAGGTGTCAAAGTTTCTAAAGGAAATATGGAAGGCTACATATCTCACATACTTAAATCTGCATGCTGTGTTTCCTACATGCAATATAGAATTCTCTCTATTGCATATATATTATTTTTAATTCACCTGATGAGGAATTTGTGATATGGAAAATTGAGGTTTTCTTCATTTCTCATATGGAAACAAGGCTATAGAATATGTAAGAGTACATATGAAGTGCACATATTTCAGATATGAAAATTTGATTACAGTTATTGACCATGATATATGATTTTCTCATATTTCAAATATAGAAATCTTACCTCAGATATTCTTATGTGAAATATAGAATCCTTCTATTCCATATAAGAAATCTGAACACTGATTTTTCTCCCTAAGGCAGGACAGATGTGACATGTAACATGTGCATAGCTATGTGTAGATTTTCTTCTCTTGAGTGCTCTGTGGAATTCTCTGTTATTTTCCTCATTAAAGTATGAGCCCAGGTTTAATATCTGAAATAGGGAATGCTTTATATTCTACATTTGAAAATATGGCTACATTTTATATGTAATGAGATGGAATAACCTATATATGTCATTTGAAAAGCTTGTCATACATTTGCCTGAAGGCAATATGAAAATCAACGTACAGGGAATGAAATTTTGAATTCTTTATATTACATTAAGTCATTTCTCTGTGCACACTTTCCTACACTATATATGGAATCCTCTGTATGTCATCTTTGAAAATATGGACATTCATTTGTCCTCCATTCAATACTAAATTCTCTGTCAGTTCTGTTCAGTTCAGTCACTCAGTCCTGTCTGACTCTTTGAGAACCCATGGACTGCAGCAGGCCAGGCCTCCCTGTCCATCACCAATTTCCAGAGTTCATGCAAACTCATGTCCATTGGGTCTGTGATGCTCTGCAACCATCTCATCTTCTGTCATTCCCTTCTCCTCCCGCCTTCAACTTTCCCAGCCTCACGGACCTTTCTTGTTAGTTGGTTCTTTGCATCAGATGGCCAAATTTTTGGAGTTTCAGCTTCAACCTGAGTCCTTCCAATGTATATTCAGGACTGATTTCCTTTCGAATGGACCACTTGGATCTCTTTGCTTTCCCAGAGACTCTCAAGAATCTTCTCCAACAGGACAATTCAAAAGCATCCAATCTTCCACAATCAGCTTCCTTTCAAGACCAATATTCACATCCCTACATGACTATTGGGGAAACCATAGTTTTACTAGATGGCCATCTCCTGGCAAAGTAATGTCCCTCTTTTTAACATGTTGTCTTAGTTGTTCATAACTTTTCCGACAAAAAGCCAGCATCTTTGAACTTCCTGGCTGTAGCCACCATTTGCAGTAATTTTTGTTGTGAATTCCACAAGCTCCACACAAGGAATACAATTCTGAGCCAGAAACTATGGATTCCCCAGATGACGGAGCTTCTTTGTTCTGATGGAGATTCCGCCTCTGAAAGATCGTGTGTTTCAGCTCACAGTAGGCCCTTCAGTGTGTCCAAGGATTGTGGCTTAAAAGCCCCATGCCACTTGATTTCCTCTGGGTGACTCCTCAAAACCTCAACACCTTCCTCCCAGTACAAAACATAACAACACAGAAGACATTTTGAGCATGTTTATGTCTCTTAAGGTCATTTCAGATTTGTGGATCCACTGTACTGAGTTATCATCAACCATTCTTTCCAATTTCAAGTCCTGAACAGAGGTACTATGGAAATATATTAACCAGTCTCCTGCTTTCTGTGGATGCCTTGTGCCTCCTCTTCGGGTTGCTCCAAATCTCATGTACTGCTATCTTCTTGTCGGCATCTGCAGTGGGCTGGATACACACAAACACACACACAAACAGAGGCAACACAAACATGTGCATGGAAACATACACATGTAGGGCACAGGTGTTTCAGTAGTTGAAAATGCCGCTGCCCAGGAATGTGGGAAATGGAGTCTCTAGGCACTGTATCCTGCCCTTTTGGTATCCTTTTCCATTTCTTTCCACAACCCTTTAGTATTGACCTGAACCAGCCTTAAGCCATTACAAGCTTTGCCTGTGCAGTGGTGGTGAAAGGCCACATAGTGAGTGTGGAAATTGAGAGAAGACCTCCACATCGGCCAAGATTTAATGATACACCCTAATACAAAAACCAGACAAGGATGCCAGAAAGAAAGAAATCTACAAGACAATATCAGTGGTGAACACAGATGTAAAAATCTTCAACAAATTTCAAGCAAACAGAATCCAACAGCATATTAAAAAGATTATACATCATGACCAAGGGGGCTTTATAGCAGTGATGCAAGGATTTGTCAATATTTGCATATCAACCAATGGGATATACCACGTTAACACATTGAAAGATTAAAAAAAATGATTTTCTCAATAAATGCAGAGGAAGCCTTTGACAAAATTCAACATTAATTTATGATGAAATCTCTTGAAAGCAGGCATAGAACACACATACCTGGATATAATAAAATCCATCTATGATAAACTCACAGCAAACAATATCCTCAGTGGTAAATAATTGAAAGCATTTCCCAAAGTCAGGAATAAGACGTGTGCCCACTCTCACCACTACTATTCAACATAATTGTTTAAGTTTTTGCCACAACAGAGAAGAAAAATATATAAAAAGAATACAGATTGAGAAAGAGCAAATAACACTCTCCCTGTTTGTAAAGAACATGATCTACATCAAAAAAATAAATACATAAAGACACCAGCAGAAAATTACTACAGCTAATCAATTTATATTGTAAAGTGGCAGCATATAATAGTAGCATACAGAAATCCCTTGCATTCCTATACATGAACAATGAGAAAACAGAAAGAAATTCAGGAACCCATTTCATTCAACAATGCAGGGAATATAATAACATACTTAGGAATATATCTACCTAAAGAAACAAAAGATCTCTACATAGAGAACTATAAAACACTGAAAGAAATCAAAGATAACACAAGTAGATGGAGAAATATACCATGTTCATGGATTGGAAGAATCAATATAGTGAAAATGAGTATAATACCCAAAGCAATCTATCGATTCATGCAATCCCTATCAAGCCACCAACGGTATATTTTAAGAGAATTGAAAAATAATTTCACAATTTGTATGGGGGAAAGAAAACAAAGAAACAGAAAAACCTTGACTAGCCAAAGCAATCTTGAGAAACAAGAATGGACCTGGAGGAATATCCCTGCCTGACTTCAGACTATACCATAAAGCTACAGTCCTCAAGACAGTATGCTACTGGACAAAGACAGAAATATTGTTCTTTGATCAATAGGAGAAAGCAGAAAGCCAAGAGATAAATTCGCACAGCTGTGGACACTTTCTCTCTGACAAAGGAGGCAAGAATATACAATCAAGAAATGACAATCTCTTTAACAAATGGTGCTAGGAAAACTGGTCAACCACTTGTAAAAGAATGAAAATCGAACACTTTCTAGCACTACATTAAAAAATAAACTCCGAATGGATTAAGGATCTACATGTAAGACGAGAAAATCCAAAACCGCTAGAGGAAAACAAAGGAAAACACTTTCTGACATAAATCACAGCAGGATAGTCTATCAACAACCTCCCAAAGTAATGTAAATAAAAGCAAAAATAAACAAATAGGAACTAAGTAAACTTAAAAGCTTTTTCACAATGAAGACACCTATAAGCAATGTGAAAAGACAGCCTTCAGAATGGGAGAAAATATAGGAATCTAAACAACTGACAAAGAATTAACTTCAAAAATATACACGCAACACATTCGGCTCAATTCTCGAATAATAAACGACGCACTCAAAAAGGGGGCCAAAGAGCTAAACAGATTGTTCTCCAAAGAAGACATACAGAAAGCTAATAAACACATGTAAAGATGCTCAATATCCCTCATTACCAGAGAAATGCAAATCTAAACCACAATGAGGTACCATCTCACACTAGTCACAATGCCTGCTATCAAAAAAATCTACAAACAATAAACGCTGGAGAGGGTATAGAGAAAAGGGAATCCTCTTACACTGTTGGAGGGAATGCAAACTAGCACAGCCAGTATGGAGAATGGTGTGGTGATTCCTTAAAACCCTGGAAATAAACCTGCCATAAGACTCAGCAATCCCACCGCTGTGCATAATACGCACCGAGGAAATCAGATTGGAAAGAGACATGTTCACCCCAGTGTTCATTGCAGCACTGTTTACAATAGCTAGGATATGGAACCAACCTAAATGTCCATCAGTACATGAATGGGTAAGGAAACATGATACATATACACAATGGAATATTACTCAGCTGTTAAAAACATTTGAATCAGGTCTAATGAGGTGGATGAAACCAGAGCCTATTATACAGTGAAGTAAGTCAAAATGAAAAACACCACTACAGTATACTAATGCCTATAAATGGAATTTAGAAAGGTGATAAAAATGACCCTATGTGTGAGACAGCAAAAGGGACTCAAAGTTAAAGACAGACTTTTGGATTCTGAGGGAGAGGATCACATTGAAACATGTATATTACCATATGTGAAACAGCTTTCCTGTCTCTGTTTGATTCATGAGACAGGGTTACCTGCACCGGTGCACTGGGACAACGCTTGTGGGTGGGATGGGGAGGAAGGTGTGGGGGGGATTCAGGATGTGGGACACATGTGCACCCACGGCAGATTTATGTGAATGTATGGAAATAAGCACTACAATATTGTAAAACAATTAGCCTCCACTTAAATAAATTAATTAAAACAGAACAAAACAAAATTTAATGGGACACCAGAGAGGAACCGCTTCTGACAGCTAGGCTTTCCAAGGAGGAGGGGCAGGAGACAAGAGCCAAGGTAACCTCAAACTCAATGAGTGGCAGGAGGCCATAGGTTGGCAGGATCTGGGGAATACTGATTCTGACAAATGTGCTTAATTCACCCTGCCTGCATCAGGATCACCTAGGTCTCTCATGGTATACTTACAGATGCTTTGAGTGAGATTTGGACACAGGAAGTCCCCAAGACCCCCAACTCAGACTGTCACCATCTACCTTCATAATCCGAATCCAGGCTCAGCAGTCATCCTGCATGAGCCTAGCGTCCCCATTTGGGAAAGGAGAGTGTCCCAGACTCTACAAGTCTGGGACTTCAGGGACCACCTCCTGTTTCCCTCAAAACCTTTTTTCCTATTAGGTACCGGTAATGGTAGGGCTTTCCTCCCAGGGGTAGTACTGCAGGGGATCGACCAACAGTCAATGGAGATATACTGCTGGCAACATGAACAAGGTCATAACACGTCTGAAGAGGCCCCAAACGCTCTCATCTGTATCCAAGAACTCCAATATCCATCTGAAATTCTGGAGAAGGCCCAGAGTGATACCACCTTTGCAATCCTGATCAATCCTGGTCAGTTGTGGTTTGACAACCAGTTGAGGAAGTAAAGGCTGCTGGTGTGCAGACTGAGGCTAGGAGCTCCCCATCCATAATCCCAGAAAAAGTGAACTGAATTGGAATGATATACCCTATACCCTGGGAGTGGACAAGTGGGACAGTGAAGGATTACACTTGAGGAGCATCCACTCCTTCCGCCACCTACCCACAATGACTGGGAGCCAAATCATGAACCGGTGATGTCATGGTAGTACTCCTTCAAGATGACTGCATTCCAGAAGTAAGGGTTGTCACAAAAGGAAAATATCAGGTTGCAGTTGGACTGGGGATGGACTAGTTCCTGCATATGCCAGGACCAGGAGGAGGGAAAAGGTGCAAGCTTCTAGCGTCCTCGGCTTGCATGCCAGGAAAACATCAAAGCATTCTGCTTCTCTTCTCCAAACACTCACACTGCACATGCACAGATATGATACGCCCCTTCTCCCACCATCCCTGCCCAGCACCCTCATCCACCTGTCTTCAACCTTCCTCCCTCACCTTCAAATCAGTCATATCCATAAGGAAGTCTTTATCTTGGTCACTGATCATGAGATACATCTGGGGGTGGTTCATAAGCTGCCTTAGGTCAAGGAGCGAGTACAAGTACGAAAGCAAGTACAGTGGAACAGGCATCATCAAAGGATGTGGGCATTCCTGCTTGCTAGACTGTGCCACTGACATCTCCATCCCCTGGCATATCATCAAATATGCTCATAGTTCTGTGTTCCCCATGGTCCTCCAGGTCCCTTCTCTACATCCACTAAGGGACGGTCTGTGTCTTACAGTCTCTGATCTGCCTGGTCTGTGTGTGCTGGGGAGTGGCACGTCACTGCTTAAAACGTCAGTATCTGCAGTCTCTGTATCAGTATCTGCATACCTTGTCTGCAGGCACGTGTATCCTGTGTGTTTGTGCAAAAGTGTGTGTGTGTTTGTGTGTGTGTGAGAGTTAGTGTGTTTGGCAAGAGATCCCTAGGACTCTGACCTGCTCCCTGTCTTCACCATAGGGCATTTGGATATGTCTGGAGTGGTGTGGCCCCAACCAGGGTTGAAAAGAGTGGCTCCTTCCTGCTCCACCTTAGGTGAGTGGACAATGTCCTACTTTTACACTGCACTAGCTGGAACAACTACAGGGGCTCTGAATGACCACGATGGGTTATGGGACTCCGAATGTCTCTTCTGCTTTCCCAGATAATATACAATTGCAATAATAAGTCTTTGAGAATGATGTTCTGGCATACTGTCTCTGGTCACACAACGTTTCAGCTCCAGGTCACCACTTCCATTCAGATGCAGGCCAAAAGGAGTCACCCAGAGTCATGGATCAGACACACACAAGTGGAGACATTCCCTGGATTTGCTGGCACTTGACTATGGAGCACACCACTCCTCCCAGCCCACACTTCCCTCCACCCCTTGGGTTTGCCTGTGCCGTCACCCACATTCCTCCTCCTGCTCCTTATCGCCTCCTGAACAACCGACCCTAAGAACCGGTAGTAAGGATATGATTTTGCCCCAGGAGCCAGGAATGCCCTGGATGATGCCACTTCTCCAAGACAAGCGACCCTTTTCCTCTGAAGGTTCTTCCACCTGAGCGGAAAGTAGGCCCTCCGGTAATTTTCACTCCCACAGCTCAGCTCTACCTGTGGGAAAGCCAATGCCTACAGCGCCCAAAGTGGGGCAGAGTGGGCTAATTTCTCGGGGCTCCATGTCCTGCTCCTCTGGGTTCTCCTCACATTCTTGAAAGGACAGCAGCTCCTGTTCCTCCAAAACCGACACCAGCTTCACCTCCTCCATCATGTCTTCCACTAGCGGTTGGAGGTCTTTCCGGAACTCCGCCATCTCTCCTTCCAGCAATGTTTCGCCTTCCTCCAGCACCTCTAACCTGAAGAGCGTGCCCTCCTTGACCTCCCCTCGCTCCCTGTAACGTGCCTGATGGCCCCACTGAGCCAGTAGTTCTCATGACTCATGTGGCCTGAAAACCAGTCTCACAAGTAAGAAGATTCAAGCTCGCAGGGGCACTCCAGACTTCCTCTGGTCTTTCTCTCCTTGTAGTCCTGGCCATGTTTCAGGTTTGTGAAGGAGGTGGGCCTGGAATCAAAGCAACTGGCTGTCACAGCGGGCCCACTGGCTTCAGTCACTCCACAACAATTGATTACTTGCCAACACTAACAGAAGGGAAGGTGAGGGACACAGGCAGATCCTTGTGTCATCACCCATGCATAGTATGTTGGTGGGAAGGGCCTGGCTTCTACACGCTGACCTTCCAAACACTTCAAGAGCCAGTCAAATGGAGTCTAAAGGCATTTCCTCAGGGGCACTCTGGCTGCAGTGAGCCAGGTGCCCATCTCTGATCAACACAAGCATACGCTACATGGAAGCTGTTTTCATGAGCAACAGTGTCAAAGTGCAAATAGGGGAGGCAGGTGTTTCAGTAGCTGAAGACCCAGAGGTTCTTATGAAATATAGAGATTTCCATATTTCTTACAGGAAAATCTCATTTCTGATCTTCAACTGTGAAATATAGAGAAGCCTTACTTCCATGAAGGAGGACTAACCAAGATTTTGACACAGGAAATACAGAGAATTCCATATTTCAGGGTGAAAATTCGTTCTCTTGATATATGTTTGAGAAATACTAAGAATTCCATATCTCTTGTTGAAGAAAGAGTGGTGGCCAGATTTTCATTTGCAAAATAGAGATGATTTCAATTCCATAATGATTCTCTGTATCTTAAGAAAACCAATGCCAAGGTTTTCATCTGTGAAATATAGATAATTCCATATTTCATTTAAGAAAATCACCACCCAGATTTTCGTATATGATATATAGGGAACTACACATTTTGGGTAAGAAAAATAGCATGATCCATGTTGCTCGGGGCTGGTTCACTGGGATGACAGAGAGGGCTGACTTGGGGAGGGATGTAGGAGAGAGTTCAAAATGGGGAACACATGTAGACCCAGGGCAGATGCATGTCATTATATGGCAAAATCAATACAGCAATGTAAAGGAACTAGTGGTCTTATGTAGATGTGGGAGTTGGATTGTGAAGAAAGCTGATTGTTGAAGAATTGATGTTTTGAACTGTGGTGCTGGAGAAGACTCTTGAGAGTCCCTTGGACTGCAAGGAGATCCAACCAGTCCATTCTAAAGGAGATCAATCCTGGGTGTTGATTGGAAGGAATGAGGCTAAAGCTGAAACTCCAATACTTTGGCCACCTCATGCAACGAGCTGACTCAGTGGAAAAGACTCTGATGCTGGGAGGCACTGGGGGCAGGAGGATACAGGGACGACAGAGAATGAGATGACTGGATGGCATCACCGACTCGATGGACGTGAGTTTGTGTGAATTCCGGGATTTGGTGATGGACAGGGAGGCCTGGTGTGCTGTGATTCATGGGGTCGCAGGGTCGGACACAACTGAACGACTGAACTGAACTGACTAAAATTAAAAATGAAAATAAAAAATAAAGAATATGATAAAACATGTATAAAAAAGGGAGAAAACCAATGCCATTTTTTTCATATGTGAAATATAATTAATGCCATGTTTAATCTAAGAGAATCACCACCCAGATTTTCATATATGATATACGAGAAATCCACATTTCGGGTAAGAAAAATAGCATCCGGATGCTTATAATGTGAAATGCTAGAAAATTCACTGAATTGTGTACTAAAATCAGCATCAAGATTTTCATATGTAACATATAGAGAGTTTGATATTTAATTGAGTAAAATTGTCACCATTATTTTTTCAGATGTGAAATATACAGAATTCCATATTTTATGTAAGACTATGACTGCACTGATTTTGGTGTCTGAAATGTACAGAATCCTAGATTTCATGTGGAAATGGTTTTTCATATGTGATGTACATCAATTTCAGTCTTCATCTAGGAACATTTCAGCAGATACTTTTGTATGTGATATAGAGAGTATGTTATACTTCATGTAGATAATGCGTGGACAGATTTCAAATGTGAAATATAGAGAATTCCATATTTCAGGTGGGCATTTTCATATAAGAAATATAGAGAAAGTTTTTCATGGTTTTTGCAGTAATAACTGGGCCATGATTTCCATATGTCATACATGAAAAATTTCTTTTTTCATGCCTGATAATCAGTTCACACAATTCTATATGAGACATGGAGACTTTTCATATTTCATTAGGAAAGGCTATCCCCAGACTTCTATATGAGAATTACAGAAAATTACATATTTATGTTGGAAAATTGTAATACAGTTTTTTTATTATGAAATATTCAGAATTTCATATAGCTGGAAAGATACATATATATATATATCTTTATATTCTGAATATCATCTGTAAAATAGACCTCATTCCATGTTTCCTTTAGGAAAATCTATACTTTGATATCCACATGTGAAACATATCGAATTCCATATTTCACATTTGAAATTGAATGCCTAGAAAACGCTTGCTAATATTTAATTCTGTGAAGTATAGAGAATTCAATATTGAATGCAAGAAATATGAATGCCCATATTTCCAATGGTAACACAAAGAATTACATATATCATGTAGGGATATATGCACACAGATATTCATAAATGTATTGTAAAGAATCCAGTGTTTAATTCCACTATATATCATATCCACTAAATACCATACCATAACTCCATATTTAATGCAGGAAAATCTGTGCCTGGATTTTCAAAAGAGGTATTTAGAGAATTCCATCTCATTATTTATTTTCCTTAAAATAACATCACCCATATTTTCAAGTGTGAACTGTAAAGAACTACATATTTCAGAAAGTAAACCTATGCTCATATTTTGATAAGATTCATATGAAGAATTCCTTATTTCATGCAGGGAATTCTACACTCATCGTTTCATATGTAACATGTAGCAAATTGTGGAGAAAAATCAGTGTCCAGATTTCATAAATGAAATTATAAAGATTTTATATTTCATGTCATTATATCTGAGTTATTTCCATATTTGAAATATAGAAAATTCCATATCATGTAGAAAAGCTGCACTCAAGTTTTCATATCTGTATGATATATAGCCTATGTGTCTTGTCAGAAAACTTGCACCCTGGTTTTCTTATGTGAAATGAACAACAATCCATATTTCCGTGTCAAAACTTGCTCAACAGGTTTTTATATTTGAAATATAGAGAATTCCATATTGCATGCAGGTAAATCTGCTTGCAGATCTAAATAGTGAGATACAGAGAATTCCATATATCAGCTAGAGATAGCTGCACCTAAATGGTGAAATACGAAATATAAAGAATATCATGTAGGAAAGTATGTGCCTTGATTTTATATGTGAGATTTAGAGGATTCCAAAATGCACATGAGACTATCTGCACCCCTATTTTCCTGAATGAATTGCAGGGATTCCATATTCCATGTGAAAAATCTTTCGCTCAAATTTTCAAATGATAATTCCATATTTCATGCAGGGAAAATGACATCCACTTTTTCGTATGTGAAATATACAGATTTCCATAGTGCATGTGGGAAATCAAAAATCTAGAAATCCAATTGTTACTATAGCAATGTACACATTTTCATGTAAAAATATGGCACCCAGATTTTTAGGTGTGAAACATAGTTGATTACATATTTCTTTTTTTTTTCTGCTTTATTATTTTTTAAATGTAAAGTAATCGGGCTCCAATTAAAATAAGTGAATTAAAAATAAATAAATTATACATATTTTAGGTTGTGAAATATTCACATGGACTTTTATAAGAGCAATTGTAAATTTCAATAGGGAAATCAGGGACCAGAGAGTGATACAAGAAATAAGCTGATCCTATATTTGATTGCGTGTCCCAGATCTTAATTTCTGAATCACAGACAATTCCAGTTTATGTGTGAAAATCCTGACACAGGTTTTCAAATATTAATAATAGAGGCTCTGTATTCATATGAGCAAATCAATCCTCATATTTTCAAAGATGAAATATACTGAATACCATATTTCATGTTGGAAGAACTTTACTGTGAAATATATAGAATTTTATAGCTCAGAATGTAAATCATATTTTCTCAAATCAGATAGAAGATTCTGTATATCTTGTAGCAAAATGAATGTCGTTTTTCAAATATGAAATCCACAGCATTCTGTATTCATGAATGAAAGCCACACATAGATTTTCAAATGAGAAATATGAAAATTACATTATAATTACAGTTTGTGATTGAACTCTGGGAGGTGGTGATGGACAGGGAAGCCTGGCCAGCTGTGATTCATGTGTCGCAAAGAGTCGGACATGAATGAGCGACTGAACTGAGCCTAACTGAACTGAGCAACATTAAGATAATTGCAATGTCAATATTTTCATATTTTATGCCAAAAGTTCTGTGTGCATACTTTCATATGATATACAGATATCCCCAGATTTTTATATGTGAAATATGTAATTTCATATTTCATGTAATAAAATCTGCATGTAGAGTTTCATATGTGAAACAGAATTCCGTCTTTCATGTAACCCTAGATTTCAATATATGAACCATAAAATCGATAGTGCATCCATCAGTTCAGTTCAATTGCTCAGTCGTGTCCCACTCTTTGTGACCCCATGAATCACAGCACGCCAGGCCGCCCTGTCCATCACCAACTCCTGGCGTTCACTAAAACTCATGTCAATCGAGTCGATAATACCATCCAGCCATCTCACACTCTATCGCCTTTTTCTCCTCCTACCTGCAATATTTCCCAGCATCAGAGTTTTTTCCAATGAGTCAACACTTTGCATGAGGCGGCCAAAGTATTGTAGTTTCAGCTTTAGCGTAAGTCCCTACAATGAACACCCAGGATTGATCTCCTTAAGAATGGACTAGTTGGATCTCCTTGCAGTCCAAGGGACTCTCAAAAGTCTTCTCCAACACCACAGTTCAAAAGCATCAATTCTTTGGCTATCAGCTTTCTTCACAGTCCAACTCTCACATCCATACATGACCACAGGGAAAACCACAGCATTGACTAGATGGACTTTGGTTGGCAAAGTAATGTCTCTGCTTTTTAATATGCTATCTAGGTTGGTCATAAATTTCCTTCCAAGGAGTAAGTGTCTTTTAATTTCATGTCTGCAATCAACATCTACAGCGATTTTGGAGCCCCCAAAAATAAAGTCTGACACTGATTCCACTGTTTTCCCATCTATTTCCCATGAATTGATGGGACCAGCTGCCATGATCTTTGTTTTCTGAATGTTGAGCTTCAAGCCAACCTTTTCACTCTCCTCTTTCACTTTCATCAAAAGGCTTTTTAGTTCCTCTTCACTCTCTGCCATAAGGGTGATGTCATCTACATATCTGAAGTTATTGATATGTCTCCCAGCAATCTTGATTCCAGCTTGTGCTTCTTCCAGCCCAGCATTCCTCATGATGTACTCTGCATAGAAGTTAAATAAGCAGTGTGACAATATACAACCTTGACGTACTCCTTTTCCTATTTGGAACCAGTCTGTTGTTCCATGTCCAGTTCTAACAGTTGCTTCCTGGCCTGTATACAGGTTTCTCAAGAGGCAGGTCAGGTGTTCTGGTATTAGAAAATGTACCCCTATATTTTCACATTTGAAATGTAAAATATTTCATGTCATTTTTCCTATCCGTATTTCTTGTCAGTGTATTTTTATTCATATTTTGATGCATGAAATGTTGAAACTCTTATAGTATCACAGGGAAGTTCTGCATGCAGATTTCATTAATGAAACAGAGAAAATTCCTTATTTCATGTAGGAATATCTAATATTTCTATGGACATATAGAAAGTTCCATGTTCCAGGTTCAAAAATATCATCTTGATTGATATATGTGAAATAAAGTTGTTGACATTCAGTCACTCAGTCATGCCCAACCCTTTTCAACACTGTGGACTGTATCACTCCAGGCCTCCCTATCCTTTACTGCCTCCAACACTTTGCTGAGACTCATGTTCATTGAGTCAAGTGATGCTGTCCAACCATCTCACCCTCTGTCGCCCCAAATTTCTCCTGCCCTCCATCTACCCACATCAAGCCAATGATTTTCTTTTTCTTTTTTTTAAAGACAAGGCAGAACCTCATTTTTTTTTCCCCCCATGAATCACTTCATCACACCAGGTAGCCAAAGTATTGGAACTTCAGCTTCAGCATCAGTCCTTCCAATGAATATTTGGGGTTAGTTTCTTTTAGAATTGAGGGGGTTGTTCTCCTTCCTGCCCAAGGTTCTCTCAAGAGCCATGTTCATCACCACAGTTGCAAAGCCTCAATTCTTTGGCACTCAGCCTTCTTTCTAGTGATACTAGCACATCCGTACATGTGTACTGGTTAAACCATCGCCCTGACTATGTGGACCTTTGTTGGCAAAGATATATCTCTTCTTTACAGTACCTGTGTCTAGGATTCTCTGAACATTTCTCCCCAGGAGAAGGTGTCTTTTATATTCATGGCTGTAATCACTGTTCCCAGTCATATTAGAGCCCTAGAAAACTGTCACTCTTTCCATTTTTACCCTTTCTATTTGCCAAAGCATTGCTATTGTTTGCGCCAACTCTTTTTGAACACCACAGCCAAATACGCCTGTTACTCCATGTATCTCTTAACTTCATGCTTTTACATTCCAGAACAGTAAATGATGATGATGAAACGGACATCTTTTTTTTTTTTTTTTCAGTATTAATTCTAGAAAGCTCTGAAAGTCTTCCTACAACTGGTCAAGTTCCCTGGTAGCTTATGGTAAAGAAGTGAAACGCAGAGACTGCCATTGTTCATGTAGGAAAATCCGCAACCACATGGTCATGTTCAAGAGAGAGAACTCCACATTCCTTGTAGGAAAAAAAAAACATCCTGAATGTCAGCTTTGAAATACAAATAATTCTATATGTCATGAAGGAAAATTTTCAGCAAATATTCATATGTAAATTGTAGAGAATTAATATTTCAGATATGAATACTGACACTGATTTCCTATGTGAAATATAGGAATTCCATATTTCTAGTAGTCAATTTGTCATCTGGATAGGTGATGTGACATACAGAGAATTCCATTTTTAGAGATGAAATTCTCTCTATATAAAAAGATTTACAGATAAAACATCTGTAAATAAGAGATGCTATGGTCAGCATCCCCCTAAGGGACTTGACTTATAATTGTCAAAGGAATTGAAGTCCGTTCATTTCCTGTACAGAGGCCATTTCAAAGTGGTTCTGTTCTCATCCTGCCTCCTGGTGAGAACACTTGCCATCTTACCCCGTCACCCCAGGGCTGCGGGGCTGCGAGTAGTTAGAGGATCATCCTAAGCCATGCTTTGCAGAGTCCTGATAACTCAGGCATTCTGCCAAGACCCTAAAGAAGGATGTTTGAAACCGGCATACTCTGCAGGTAGCAGCTGCTTGGCTATAGTGCCGTCAGTCTCTAAAATCTTACAAAAACGGCAAGATATGCACATGTCCTGTGGGAGAAAGAATACTGCTGTACTGGAGAAGGACAGAAAACTCTTTGTAGGGGCTGTGCATATCCCATCTCTGAGCCTGGTAATCTTGCCCATTCTGTTTCTTGCTTCTTTTCAATTCCCTGTATAGCCCTGAATGTTTTCTTCCTGCCGCTCCTTTCTGCTTACTGATCCAGGGTGCAGCAGCTTGTCTCCCCTTACAGCATCCTTTCTCGATGACATCGCTGGGCTTAATTCCCTGGCGTCAGTGCTTTGGCTGCCCCACGGTTAATGTACTTTACACAAGTTTGTTCATTTTTTCGGTATTCCTTATCCTCTCAGTCAGGCCAGTTCTGACAGCTCATATGCACATTTCTGCTGGTGGGCACACACACGTACATACATACAACCCTAAAAGGAAATTTTCACATTTGCATATGATAATATGCAAATTGTCATAGCTTTGTTTTCCAGGGTAATGGACTTTGGTAAGTACCTCTATATTGTCTGGTTGTTTTCTTTCGCTAACTTGTCATTCAAGTTTGTGTCCTGTTCTATCTCTATTCTTTATTCTGGAAGATTACAAATTTGGGGATTTACTTGTGAGAAGGACTGACTTGGAAAGACCTTCGGTGGGCTTGAAGTGCTCGTGGCGAACAGCTGATTGATGGGTGCTCATGTCATGTATTCTCTCATCACATTGACTGTTTCACAGTGTCAATCATGTTGGCATGATTCCATTTCACGTGCTTTCCTTCAAGGAACGACACAAGAAGTAGCAAATGGATTGGGACTGCACTGACTTGGAACTACCAATCTCAGCCTACACCTCTCAAAACCATTCCTAGTCGATGCTGGGCTCTTGTGGCAGGCCCAGTGTCCAATCAGGCCCAAAACACTCTGATCAAGGTGATCCTGCTTCTCCCAACTGTGTAATAGGCTGTTTGTAACTGTTTCCATTTTTCCCCCAAAGGTTGTCTCCCTGTAGCTGAGAAGAACCAATCGGATGTCAGGACCTCCAAAAGGGCAAAGAAAATGTGACATGTCTGTGTCTGAAACAATATCATGAAGAAGGTGCACGCAGAGCCAAAGGACCTCTGCTGAAACAAGGCACTGAAGGTGAGGTCAAAAAGTTTGAGTGGCCTCCCTTTTTGTCACCACTACACTTTATTTCTGCCCACTCATACCCATAGCTCCCACACGGATTACACCCTGAGGAGACTGCCTGCCCTGGACCCACAGCTCATGCCTCCATTGTGCAAAAAGCATCATTCCTCTCCCAAATGCTTCAAGAGGGCTTGATTTCAGGCCAGGACTCACTAACTTGCTAAATGTCAGCGCTCTCTTTCTGCTTCCCTCATCAGACTGTGGTAGATCTGCCTATAGTTCAGGATCCCTGCTAGCCTGAGAAGTTGGCATACCACAAATGCAGCTAAAAGTTGGATTGGGGAATATCCAAGATTGCCCACTTCAAATCAAGGGTACCTGTGAATGTCTCATGGTGCATATCTCCTTAAAGATTACCATGACAAAATCAGATATTCTATTCCGAGGAGACTGTGAGAACCATCACTCATGTGCAGACAGACCCACATTTTTCCTTTGCTATCCACAACCAAGGATAATACAAAAAGAAAGGAAAGAATTCATGTCAGGATTTTGGACATGAGCAATGGGATGTCTTCATCAGGACAGCTATTCCCTAGTCCCTAAGCCTGAACTGCTGTCATGGGCATCAATACTCCCACTGGCCCAGGGTCACTTCATGCAAACAGCCCACCACAAATCAGTTCACTTCACTTCACTTCCATCCCTCATTTATCTGACACTTTGTGACCCCATGGACTACAGCATGCCAGTCTTCACTGGTCATCTAATACTCCCAGAGCTTGCTCAAACACATGTCCATCAAGTGGTGATTCAATATCTCTCTTGCTATTATTTGGAAAATTGTGATGCCGTCCAACCATCTGATTCTCTGTCATCCAGTTCTCCTGTCTTCAATCTTGCCCAGGATCAGGGTCTTTTACAGTGTCAGTTGTTCACAAAAGTGTACAAAATATTGAGTTTTCAGTTTCAGCATCCGTCCTTGCATTAAATACTCATGACCAATTTCCTTTAGGATTGACTGGCTTAATCTCCATGCAGTGCAGTACTCTAATGAGTCTTCTCCAATACTATAGTTCAAAAATATCGGTTCTTCCAGTGCTCAGCTTTATGGTCCAAAATTCACAGCCATACATGACTCCTGGAAAAACCATAGCTTTGACGAGATGGCCATTTGTCAGCAAAATATTTTCTGTGGATTTTCAATAATGTCTATATTTGTCACAGATTTCCTTCCAAGGAGCAAGCGTCTTTTAATTTCAGCGCTGCAGTCATCATCTACAGTGATTTTGGAGCCCAAGGAAGCAAAGCCTCTCACTGTTTCCACTGTTTTGCCATCTATTTGCCATAAAGTGAAGGGACCAGATTCCATGATATTCATTTTTGAATGGTCAGTTTTAAACCACCTTTTCAAATCTTCTCTTTCACTTTCATCAAGAGGCTTTTTACTTTCTCTTCACTTTCTGCGATGAGAGTGGTATCATCTACATATCTGTGATTATTGACAATTCTCCCAGCAAACTTGATTCCAGCTTGTGCTTCATCCTGCCCGGCATTTCACATGATGTAGTCTGCGTTTGAATAAACTGGTGACAATATAGAGCCTTGTGGTACCACTTTCCCCAACTCTGGAACCAGTTCATTTTTCCAAGTCCATGGTACTGTTGCTCCTTGATCTGCGTACAGATTTCTCAGGAAGCAGGTCAGTTTGCCTAGCATTCCCATCTCTTGAAGAACGTTCCAGTTTTTCATGTTCCACAAGTCAAAGACTTTGCCATAGTCATTAAAGCAAAAACAGATGTTTTTCTGGAACTGGCTTGCTTTTTCAATCACACAGTTGGTGTTGGAAATTCAGTCGCTGGTTGCTCTGCCTTTCCTAATCCACCATGAACCTCTGGAAATTCTTCATTTTTTGAAATCTTCCTTGGAGAATTCAGGCATTACCTTTTGCTCTGTGTGAGATGAGTGCAATTGTGCATTAGCTCAAACAGTCTTTGGCATTGCCTTTTTGGGATTGGAATGAACTGATCTTTTCCAGTTCTTTGGCCACTGCTGAGTTTTCCAAATTTGCCTGCATATTGAGTGCAGCATTTTCACAGCATCGTCTGTTAGAATTATACATAACTCAAGTGGATATTCATCACTTCCAACAGCTTTGTTCTTGCTGATACTTCCTAAGGCCTACTTGATTTTTCATTCCAGGATGTCTGGGTCTGTCAGGATGCATTCAACTTTAAGGGATCCAATATGCTGTCTTCTTTGTGTACTGTTTCTCACGGACTCTCTGTTCCTTATCAGTTCCTGAAAAACAGGAACAATCTGAGCTGCACGCAATCCTCAGGACTGAGATCATGGGAAAAGACACCTGCTTGGATTCCCTTCGGTGACTTTCTTCAGTGACATTGTACTGAAAGGACTATCCATTTTGTTGCAACTGGTGGAATTTCATTCTTTTTCATGGCTGAGTAATCATTTTACTGAAGATATATATGCATGTGTTTCCTCAAATAAAGTACCCTTGTTTTCCTCAACACTTGGGTCCCCTGCATCCTTCTCATCAAGTCCAGTCCCTAGGTCCCAGTCTATGCTGACCGTGACAACTGTTGCCAGAACAGGGACATGGTGAGCACTCTTGGCAAGCAGACGGAGTGACTGTTAGGACCTGTGGAGGTCGGTAATTGCGGGGTTATGAGAGAAACGGCTGGAAAACGCCACCACCTTTCTACTTTACTTCATCATTTCTTTAAGGTTCAACGGATTTTGGTTTCACATCAGCAGATAAAGGCTCATCTCCAAACAGTGGCTGAAGAGAATCCCTGGTTTCCTGATGAAGGCAGTTTGGATTTAGAAATTTGAAAGCTGGTTAAAGAATATGTTGAACGAGCCACAGTATGGGGAATAAATATTGCAACAAATTTCTGACCCTTGTGGGCCCTCATTAAAGCCTTGATCTTTTCATTTCAAGGCAATCCTAACTGCAACCCCCATATTCCTCATCAAGCTAACGCTCATATTATACGAATATGAATTAGATGATGAGACTTTACAAAAAGCCCAATTAGAGCAACATACAATGTTTCAAAACTTTCCTACCATCCCTGTTCCGGTTGTCCCTAGTGCTCGTCCTCCTCTTCTAATGGAAGTGAAGCCGAAGATCCCCCGATTTGAGGACAAGATGAATCTGATGTTGATACTTCTGATGCTCTTTGACACTAAAGGCAACTATATGTGTATAGATAGATAGATAGATATAGATATAGATGATATAGATAGATAGATAGATTGGTGTCAATAATAAGCTCCTAAAATGCACTCATGTCTATGAAAACAGACTCTCCCCTCATTCTCTTTTATAACAAAGCTTTCTGATTTACTGGATTTGCAATCTCGAGTCTCTGAGGCCGATGATCTTTTTCTCTATTCTGTGTTAAGAAATGGTAATGCTCAAGGGTAACTAATGCCTCAATACAAAGGCATTGATTTTTCTCACATACAACAAGTGAAAAAGGCTGTACCTATGTACAGCTCTCCTTCTCCGTTTACTAAAGAACTTCTAAACATTATGGCATCTTCTATTGGAAATTTTATTTTATTCTTTCGATAGACTGGGAGTTGCTCTCTCCTGTAGTGTTGTTGGAAAGGAGGCCAAAATACAATTTGAAAAACTGCTTGTATATGGAGAATGAAAATCAGGAATGTCAGAGAACCGTCACTCTCATTCATGAGATCAGGAATGCTCTTGGCGTAACTTAGGGTCAGAAACTCAGAAAATGCAAATTTTAGCTGACGCAATAGCTACTTGCTTTAAAAAGGGGAATGAAGTGTGTTTTGTTTGCGGGGATAAGAGCTATTAAAAAAAAAAAATCTGATTGTCCTAAAAAACACACAGAAAAAAATCAAACTACTAAAAAGTCTCCAGGAGTCTGCCCTCGACGTTGTAAAGGGGTACACTGGTTCACTCAAACCCATGTCCATTGAGTTGGTGATGCCATCCAGCCATCTCATTCTCTGTCATCCCCTTCTCCTCCTGCCTACAATCCCTCCCAGCACCAGAGTCTTTTCCAGTGAATCAACTCTTCCCATGAGGTGGCCAAATATTGGAGTTTCAGCTTCAGCATCAGCACTTAAAATGAACACTCAGAATTGATCTCCTTTAGGATGGACTGCTTGGAACTCCTTGCCATCCAAAAGACTCTCAAGCCTTTTCTCCAACATCACAGTTCAAAAGCATCAATTCTTCAACTATCAGCTTTCTTCACAGTCCACTCTCACATCCATACATGACCACTGAAATAACCATAGCCTTGATTTAACGGACCTTGGTTGGCAAAGTAATTTCTATGCTTTTTAATATGCTATCTAGAATCTAATGCAATGCATTCTCTAATTGTATATCTATCGTTAATACAGCTGTTTGTTTTAAATTTTTTAAACTTACTGCAAGGAGATATTGTGAAAAAAGCAGAAAACCATTTCTAGGAACTGAAGGACACTTTTCTTCCTATGCCTGTTTTGTATCAAGACAGGATGAATAAACAACAGATGTGGAAAATCAATATTACCGGGAAGGGGCAGGCTTGTATTTCCCAGATGGACAAACAAAGTCATTTTGCTCCCACTTCAGAATATCCACTCCAAAGGAGCTAAGATAGAGAGGAAAAGGTGAAATCTCCGGAAGGAGGACATTCCAGTATAAGCCATGGCAGCTTTAAAAATTTCCAAGAAATGCCACACTCGACGTCATTGACCTCATGATCTCCTTACTTGGAGACAGATAAAACCTCTTACTAATCACGCTGAAAATCTGGCTTTTGAACAGGAAATGCCCTGGAATTCTGAGAATATTTTTGTCCCTACGCTTGCTTTCCTTGCTTTGGCTTTGCCCGCTGAGGCTGACTTGATTAATCACACTTATTGGGCCCCATGAACAGTATCAAATGGCAAAATGATAGGATACTGAATGAGGAATTCCCCAGGTCGGTAGGTGCCCAGTATGTTACTGGGGATCAGTGGAGAAATAACTCTAGAAGGAAGGAAGCGATAGAGCAAAAGCAAAACAAATACATAGTTGTAGATGTGACTGGTGATAGAAGCAAGGTCCGGTGCTGTAAAGAGCAATATTGCATAGGAACATGGAATTTTAGGTCCATGAACTAAGGCAAATTGGTAGTGGTCAAACAGTAGATGGCAAGGGTGAACATAGACAATCTAGGAATCAGTGAACTAAAATGGACTGCAATGGGTGATTTTAACTCAGATGACCATTATTTTTACCACTGTGGGCAGGAGTCCCTTAGAAGAAATGGAGTAGCATCATAGTCAAAAAATGAGTCCAAAATGCAGTTCTTGGAATCAATCTTAAAAATGACAGAATGATTTCTATTCATTTCCAAGGCAAGTCATTCAATATAATAATCCAAGCTTATGCCCCAAACAGTAACGCTGAAAAAGCCGAAGTTGAACGGTCCTATGAAAACCTACAAGACCTTTTAGAACTAACACCGAAAAAATATGTACTTTTCATCACAGGGGACTGGAATGCAAAAGGAGGAAGTCAAGAAACACCTGGAGTAACAGGCAAATTTGGCCTTGGAGCACGGAATGAAGCAGGGCAAAGGCTAATAGAGTTTTGCCAAGAGAATGCCCTGGTCATAGAAAACACCCTCTCCCAACAACACAAGAGAAGACTCTACACATGGACATCACCAGATCGTCAAACCGAAATCAGATTGATTATATTCTCTGCAGCCAAAGATGGAGAAGGTTCTATACAGTTAGCAAAACAAGACCAGGAGCTGACTGTGGCTCAGATCATGAACTCCTTGTTGCCAAATTCAGACTGAAATTGAAGAAAGTAGGGAAAACCACTAGACCATTCAGATATGACCTCAATAAAATCCCATATGATTATGCTGTGGAAGTGAGAAATAGATTTAAGGGACTAGATCTGATAGATAGAGTGATTGATGAACTCTGGACCGAGGTTGGTGACATTTTACAGGAGACAGGGACCAAGATCATCCCAATAGAAAAGAAATGCAAAAAAGCAAAATGGCTGTCTGAGGAGGCCTTACAAAAGCTGTGAAAAGAAGAGAAGAGAAAAGCAAAGAGAAAAGGAAAGATATAAGCATCTGAATGCAGAGTTCCAAAGAATAGCAAGGAGAGATAAGAAAGACTTCCTCAGTGATCAATGCAAAGAAATAGAGGAAAACAACAGAATAGGAAAAACAAGAGATCGCTTTAAGAAAATTAGAGATTCCTAGGGAAATCTCATGAAAAGATAGGCTCGATAAAGGACAGAAATGGTATGGACAAAACAGAAGCAGAAGATATTAAGAAGAGGTGGCAAGAATACACAGAAGAACTGTACAAAAAAGATCTTCATGAGAAACAGAGTCACGATAACGTGATCATTGACCTAGAGCCAGACATCTTGGAATGTGAAGTCAAGTGGGCCTTCTAAAGCATCACTACGAACAAAGCTAGTGGAGGGGATGGATTTTCAGTTGAGCTGCTTCAAATTTTGAAAGACGATTCTGTGAAAGAGCTGCACTCAATATGCCAGCAAATTTGGAAAACTCAGCAGTGGCCACAGGACTGGAAAAGGTCAGTCTTCATTCCAATCCCAAAGAGAGGCAATGCCAGAGAATGCTCAAACTACCACAAAATTGCACTCATCTCACACGCTAGTAAAGTGATGCTCAAAATTCTCCAAGCCAGGCTTCAGCAATATGTGAACCGAGAACTCCAAGATGTTCAAGCAGGTTTTAGAAAAGCCTGATTCACCAGAGATCAAATTGCCAGAATGTGCTGGATCATGGAAAAAGCAAGAGAGTTCCAGAAAAACATCTATTTCTGCTTCATTGACTATGCCAAAGCCTTTGACTGTGTGGATCACGAGAAACTGTGGAACATTCTGAAAGAGATGGGAATACCAGACCACTTGACCTTCCTCTTGAGAAATCTCTATGCAGGTCAGGAAGCAACAGTCAGAACTGTACGTGGAACAACAGAGTGGTTCCAAATAGGAAAAAGAGTACGTCAAGCCTGTATATTGTCACCTTGCTTATTTAATTTATATGCACAATACATCATGAGGAACACTGGGTTGGAAGAAGCAAAAGCTGTAATCAAGATTGCTGGGAGAAATATCAATAACATCAGATATGCAGATGACACCACTCTTATGGCAGAAAGTGAAGAGGAACTCAAAAACCTCTTAATGAAAGTGAAAGAAGAGAGTCAAAAGTTTATCTTGAAGCTGAATATTCAGAAAACAAAGATCATGGCATCTGGTCCCATCACGTCATGGGAAATAGATGGAAAAACAGTGGAAACAGTGTCAGACTTTATTTTTGGGGGGCTCCAAAATCACTGCAGATGCTGATTGCAGCCATGAATTTAAAAGATGCTTGCTTCTTGGAAGGAAAATTATGTCCAAACTAGATAGTATATTAAAAAGCAGAGACATTACTTTGACAACCAAGGTCCATCTAGTCAAGGCTATGGTTTTTCCCATGGTCATGTATGGATGTGAGAGTTGGACTGTGAAGAAAGCTGATTGCCAAAGAATTGATGCTTTTGAACTGTGGTGCTGGAGAAGACTCTTGAGTGGCCCTTGGAGTATAAGGAGATCCAACCAGTCCATTCTAGAAGAGATCAACTCTGGATGTTCAATGGAAGGACTGATGCTAAAGCTGAGACTGCAATACTTTGGCCACCTCATGCGATGAGTTGACTCACTGGAAAAGACTCTGATGCTGGGAAAAGTTGGGGCTGGCCGGAGAAGGGGACGACTAAGAATGAGATGGCTGGATGGCATCACCGACTATGGACATGATTTTGAGTGAACTCCGGGAGTTGTTGATGGACCGGGAGTCCTGTCATGCTGTGATTCATGGGATCGCAGAGAGTCGGACACTACTGAGCGACTGAACTGAACTCTACTGAACTGAACTGATTAAGCTTACATACCTAGGCCTCCTTCATTGCAAGTTGTAGAATGGACAGATATAGAACCAATCATATATGCCTCCTCCTTGGAGATTGCAGATGCCCTCTCTTCCTGAGGAAGATGAAAGACTAATAAACATTTCTCTAGGCTATAAAGTCCTTCCTTTATGCATGGTCCCAGCAGAATTATCTATTAATATTAGTCAACAAAATTGGGCTTTCATCCTTCCTCCAAAAAAGAATTTCCGTACATTGCTTGGACTGTTTCCTGCCCTGTCCTTTTATGAAAACCATGTGAATACTACCCAAACTTTGGGAAAAGGACAAAGGTTAAAATATAAGGGGTGTACATATAAGGACTTTATATATATTCCTCTTTACTGGGATAGATGTCAAGCTAAATCATGGAAATTAATATTTTTGGCCAATTACACCATTGTTGATTGGGGAACCCATGGAATGTGCCTATCTCACTGCTCATATGATCTTAATAATACAATGTGTGATTATGTTACTCAAGTAGAATGAAAGATTACCAACAGTTCAATGGAAAACTTCCAGGTCAAAGGACTCTTTGGCTGGCTTGACAGCAAAATGACAACTCCTCAATCTCAAATCATCCTCAATAAATAAATTGGACCTGAACAATGGGACATCTGGATACTTGATGTATGTCCTGAAAACTTGGAAATTGCACTGAATATTTCACAGGGACCAGTCGTTGTCAAAGTAACCCTTCCATTATAATCATTTATATTTTATACAAGTTTTAATCCCCCTTCTTTTTGTTATAGCCATAGGGAACTCACAATGTAATAAGACTTTATGTTCTGTGACTTGTATAGATTGCAAATTGTATACTTGTCTAAATTCCTCTATTTCTCTCTAAAAAAAAAATGAATCCCTTTTGATTCTTCATTCTCAGTATAGTCTGTGATTGCCAAGTAGATCTCCGACGGCCATGGGAAGAAGGTCCCATGGTAGGATTTGCCTCCGGTTACTCTCTAAATTACTCCAACGATCTAAGTGATTCATTGAATGGCTAATTCTTGGCATTTTGGGACTAATAGCCATTTGCATCACTGCCGGAGTTTCAGGCATTGCTTTACAAACCTCAATTCAAACCCAAAACTTTATTCAAATTTGGACTAAAGATGCTGATACTGTGTAGGCCACGCAGGCTCAGCCGGATGAGGACGTTCAGGATAAAATACAAGAATTAAAAACAGGCAGCCAATTGGTCAGAGAACAATTAATAGATTTAAAAAATGCAAATATTATTAAAATGTGATTGGAATGCTACACAGTTTTGCATTACTCCTGTTTGGTTCAACAATAATGCTTACAACTGCAAACAAACCAAGTTTCATTTACAAGATATCCATAATAATGCTTCCTTAAATGTACAATTGTTGCAAAAGAAAATCTTTGAAATCTTCTCTAAGAGTCTATCCTCTTCCAAAAATTTGGAAGCCTTAGCTGAACAGTTCAGTTCAGTTCAGTTCAGTTCAGTCGCTCAGTCGTGTCCGACTCTCTGCTACCCCATGAATCACAGCACTCCAGGCCTCCCTGTCCATCACCAACTCCCGGAGTTCACTCAGACTCAAGTCCACAGAGTCGGTGATGCCATCCAGCCATCTCATCTTCGGTCGTTCCCTTCTCCTCCCGCCCCCAACCCTTCCCAGCATCAGAGTCTTTTCCAGTGAGTCAACTCGTCTCATGAGGTGGCCAAAGTATTGCAGTCTCAGCTTTAGCATTAGTCCTTCCAATGAACACCCAGGATTGATTTCCCTTAGAATGGACCGGTTGGATCTCCTTGCAGTCCAAGGGACTCTCAAGAGTCTTCTCCAGTCACTTGAGGAAGACGTCAAAGCATTACACATCGTATTGGATCTGGAGCCATAATGCTGATAATTATCTTGGTGATTATATTTGTAGTATACTGATGCCTTTCAACTAAAATGTTCAAACTAAACAAACTCAATTGGTCAGTGCCTTTTTCACAGAAACATATGCAGTCACCCCCAATTATGAAAAAATAAAACAGGGAGAATAGTCAGGGGACGTTCAACTTTAAGGGATCAAATACGTTTTCTTCCTTTATGTACCGTTTCTCAAGGACTATCTGTTCATTCTCAGTTCCTGCAAAAGAGGGATGAGCAGATCTGCACGCAGTTCTCAGGACTGGGATCATGGGAGAGTACACCTGCTTGCATTCCCTTCAGTGTGTCACTTCAATGACCTTGGATGTAAAGGATTAACCATTCTGTTGCAACTGGTGGAATTTCATTATTTTTAATGGCAGAATAATAATTTTATTGACGATATATAGGCATGCATTTCTGCAAAAATAGTACCCTTGTTTCACTCGAGACTTCTTTCCCATGCATCCTTTTCTGTCAACTCCAGTCACCAGGTCCGGGTCTACGAAGCTCGTGACATGGGTCTAGTTGAGTGATGACACCATCATGGTTATCTGGTCATGAAGAGTTTCTTTGTAGAGTTCTCTCTATTCTTGGCACATTTTAATAGTTTCTGCTTCTGTTAGGTCCCTAATATTTCTGACCTTTATTGTGCACTTCTTTGCATGAAATCTTCCCAAGGTATCTTTAATTTTCTTGAAGCGAACTCTAGTCTATCTGATTCTACTGTTAACCTCTATTCCTTGGCATTGATCAATGAGGAAGGTTTTCTTATCTGCCCTAGCTATTCTTCAAAATTCTACATTCAAATAGGTATATTTGCCATTTTCGTTTCACTTCCACTTCTCTCTCTCTCCTTTTTTTTTTTTTTTTTTTCCTTCTTCTCAGCTAGTGTAAGGTGTCTTCAGAAAACCGTTTTGCCTTTGTGCATTTCTTTGTCTTGGGGATAGTTTTCACTGCTGCTCGTGTACAATATCACGAACCTCTGCCCTTAGTTCTCCAAGAACTCTATTAGATTTCCAATGATAATCAAAAGGGCTTTTACTTAGGTCATGCCTGAATGATATAGGGATTTTCCCTACTTTTACTGAAATAAGTCTGAATGTTTCAGTATGAGCTGATGATCTGAGCCACAGTCAGCTCCCAGTTTTGTTTTGGATGGCTGCATCGAGCTTCTCCATCTTCAGCTGTAAAGCATATAATCAGTTTGATTTCGGTATTAACCATCTTCTTGTGTGCATGTGTAGAGTCGTCGCATTTGTTGTTGGAAAAAAGTTTCCTATGACAGTGCTTTGTCTTGGCAAAACTCTGTTAGAAATTGTCCTGATTAATTTTGTACCCAAAGGTTAAACTTGCCTGTGACTCTAGGTATCTCTTGATGTCCTACTTTTGCATTCCAGTCCCCTATGATGCAAATGATATCTTTGTGTGTGTGTGTGTGTGTGTGTGTGTGTATTAGTTCTAGAAGATCCTGTTGGTAAACATAGAATTATTCAACTTCAGCTTCTCACTGTCCTTTAGCTCAATTTCTACTTGAACATTGCTGGTCAGGACATAGATCTAGATTATTGTGCTATTGCCTAGTTTGCTTGAGAATCAGCAGAGATCTTTCTGCCATTCTTAAGAATGCACCCAAGAACTGCACTTCACACACTTTTGTTGACTATGAGTGCTACACCATTTCTTCTCTAGGGATTCTTGCCCACCGTAGTAGATAAAAGGGTCATCTCAATTAAATTTACCCATTCCAGTCAATTTTAATTCACTGATTCCTGAAAGGTTGATGTTCACCATTGAATTATCCTGTTTGACGAATTCCAAGTTTACTTGAGTCACGGACCTAACTTTCTAAGTTCCTATGCACTATTGTTTTTTACAGAGTGAAGCTTTCCTTCCATCACCAATCACTACCATAGCTGGGCGTTGTTTTTGCTCTGACTTCATCTCTTCATTATTTTTGAAATTATTTCTCCACTGATTTCCAGTAGCATATTAGCACCTACCAACCAGGGAAGTACATTTTTCAGTGTCCCATCTGTTTGCCTTTCATACTGTTCATGGTGTTTCAAGGCAAAATACTGAAGCTATTTGCAATTCACTTCTCCATTGGCCCAAGTTTTTTCATAACTCTCCATCATGACCCATCCATCCTGGATGCTCCTACACAGCATGACTCATAGTTTCATTGCATTAGACAAAACTGTGATCCACTGCATCAGTTTGATTAGTTTTCTGTGATTGTGGTTTCCATTCTGTCTGCCCTCTAATGTATAAGCATAAAAGGCTTATAGAAGCTTTCTGATGGGAGGGACAGACTGTGAGTGAACCTGAGTCCTTTTTATATAGGTGGGGCCATGTTCAGTAAATCTTTAATTCGATTTTCTGTTTGCAGCGGCAGGGGGGGGGGTGCGGGTGGATGTGTTCCAGCCCTGTTGTTTGAACTGAGGATAAACTCCGGTATGAGTAATGAAAGTAATTGTGATCTTCTTCAAAAGGGCTTGTGCAAGCACAGTTGTATTCAGTGCCCCTCATCCTGCTGCAGCCCACTCTCTGCCCACACCTCTGCCGGAGACTCCTGGACACTCACAGGCAAATCTGGCTCAGTCTCTTGTGGGGACGCTGTTCGTTATTCTTGTCTCCTGGTGCACACAAGGTTTTGTTCATGCCCTCCATTAGTCTGCTTCAGTTCTGTGGAAGTTCTGTAATCAAATCCCACTGACCTCCAAAGTCAAATTTCCTGTGGGGTTCTCAATCCCTTTGCCAGATCCCCAGGTGAGGAAGTGTGCAGTGCTCCTAGAACTTCCTTAACAGTACGAGACTTTCTTCGGAATAATTATTTTTCGATTTGTGGATGTCTGCTAGCTGGCTTTATTGTGGATTGAATGGCAAACGCCTCCAAGAGGGCGTATGGCATAAACTGCCTGACCCAGGTCTGTAGCAGCCAGAGACCCTCTCCCTTGCCAGGCCACTGCTGACCCATGCCTCTGCAGGAGATACTCAATCACTGAAAGACAGGTCTGACTCTGGGTCTGCCAGTCTCTGTGTATTGGTGCACCAAATGTTTTCTGTGCGTCCTCTGAGTGTGGCAGGATGGTATTGCTTCTAAACACAATTTTACGCCTCCTACAGTCTTCTTGGGACTTCTCTGTCCCCCCTGGATACTGTGTACATCTTTTTGCTGCGAGTTGACATTCTCTTGTCCATCAACATGCAGTAGCAATGTGCAATTTTGGAGCTTTCTCAGGAAAAGATAAGTGAACACCCTTCTACTTGGCCATCTTTTCTCCCTCACAGGCACGCACTAGCAAAGGGGAAAAATCATATACGCCACAGCTGCACTTTCTTCACCTTTCTACACCACCATTTATGCAGGGAGCACCTGGATGGATTGCATGCTCACACACTGTATCCGAGGATGCCTGTGGTTTCACGATGAAGGAGTCTACCTGATCATGTTATTTGTCTCACACGATGCTATCGTTGGCCGCATCAGAGAGGGAATATGCTGCCTGATGGATGGGTCTGAAACAGCAGTAGGCCAGGGCCTTCCTCTAATGTGTAAAAATTCTCCAGTGTAGTAGGCTATCTTTCTTTTCCTCCTCCTTCCAGTCTCTGTTCGTTTTGGAAGGACCTTGACCTCTTCAAAGTCTTGGATCCTGTTATAGCCATGCCCACCTTTTCCACAGGATACCTCAATTCCCATAGACTAAAGGGTCCAAAGGCTATGCTTTAAAATACCCACACCATTGAATTTACACTGGGTGAGTTCTCAAAGCTTCCCCATCTGCTTCCTGATAGAAATACACACATCAACGTGGCACAAACTGTGAGTTTCTTTATGTCTCTTGAGGTAAACCCAGATTTGTGGACCCACTTTCCTGAATTGTCACTGGCCATCCATTCCTCATTCATGTGCTGAACAGGAGCACCTCAGAAATGCATGGGCCAGTCTTCCCCAGTCTGTGGACACCTCGTGCCTCCTTCTGCTTGCTGCATGTCTCCTGATCTCTCACCTTCATCTCTACTTCGGCTGTGGTTGGACACACAGCCACATACAGAAACATACACAAACACAGCCATGTCTACCCACGCATGTACACACAAATGTTCAGAGGCACAGGGAAACATAGAAAACAGGGAACATAGGTGTTTCCGTAGCTGAAAAACCAGTGCTTCATATAAAATTAAGAGATTTCCATTTTTCTCCAAGGGAAGTCTCCATTCTGATCTCCAATATGAAATATAGAGGTGTGCAACTTCCAAAGTGGAGAACTGTCACCTAGGATTGAATAGAGTCAACAAGGAGCATTTCACATTTCATGGACAAAATTCTGTTTTGATATATATTTGAGAAATACAACAAACTCTAAACTTAATGAAGAAACAGTGGGGCCCTAATTTCATTTGTGCAAGAGAGATCATTCCAAATCCATACTGGTTCTCCATATCTTCAGAAAACCAGTGTCAAGATTTCTATATGGGAAATATACAGAATTCCACATTAAATGCCAGAAAACCACCGTGCAGATTTTCATACATGAGTAATAGAGAATTCCACATTTCACGTAAGAAAAATAGAATCCATATTTTTACAGAGTAAAATAAAAAATACAAGTATATGGAGTAATACTGGTATCACTATATTTGCATGTAAAACTATGTTGCTGCTGCTAAGTTGCTTCAGTCGTGTTCGACTCAGTGCGACCCCATAAACGGCAGTCCACCAGGCTCCACCATCTCGGGGATTCTCCAGGCAAGAAGGCTGGAATGTGTTGCCGTTTCCTTCTCCAATGTAAAAGTATCAGTTCAGTTCAGTCGCTCAGTCGTGTCCGACATTTGTGACCCCATGAATCACAGGACGCCAATACTCTGTCCATCACCAACTCCCGGATTTCACTCAAACTCATGTCCATCGAGTCAGTGATGCCATCCAGACATCTCATTCTCTGTCGTTCCCGTCTTCTCCTGCCCCAATTCCTCCCAGCATCCGTGTATTTTCCATTGAGTCAACTCGTTGCATGAGGTGGCCAAAGTATTGCAGTTTCAGCTTTAGTATCAGTCCTTCCAGTGAACACCTAGGATTGATCTCCTTAAGAATGAACTGGTTGGATCTCCTTGCAGTCCAAGGGACACACAAGAGTCTTCTCCAACACCACAGGTCAAAAGCATCAATTCTTTGGCAATCAGGTTTCTACATAGTCCAACTCTCACATCCATACATGACCACGGGAAAAACCATAGCCTTGACTAGACGGACCTTGGTTGGCAAAGTAATGTCTCTGCTTTTTAATATGCTATCTAGGTTGGTCATAACTTTACTTCCAATGAGAAAGTGTCTTTTAATTTCCTGTCTGAAATCAGCATCCACAGTGATTTAGGAGCCCAAAAAATAAAGTCTGACAGTTTCCACTCTTTCCCCATCTATTTCCCAGTGGGAACAGTTTGTGGAATTGCCTTTCTTTCGAATGGAATAAAAACTGAAAGTTTCCTGTCCTGTGACCACTGCTTAGTTTTCCAAATTCCTTGCATACTGAGTGCAGCACTTAGAGATGATCATTTTTCAGGCTATGAATTAATTGAACTTGAATTCCATCAGTTCCACTAGTTTTGTTCATAGTGAAGTTTCATAAGGATAACTTGACTTCACATTCCAAGAGGACTGGCTCTAGGTGCGTGATCACATCATCGAGGTTATCTGGGTCATGAAGATTCTATTAATATTGTTCTTCTGTATAACCTTGCACCTCTTCTTAATATCTTCCTCTTCACTGAGGTCCATGAAATTTCTATTCTTTATGTTGAATATCTCTTCATGAAATGCTTCCTTGGTATCTCTACTTTTCTTGAAGAGGTCTCTAGTCTTTCCCATTCCATTATTTTCCTCTATTTCTTACCATTAATCACTGAAGAAGGTTTTCTTATCACTCCTTCCGATTCCTTGGTTCTTTGCATTCGGATTGCTGTATCTTTTTTAATTTTCTCCTTTGATTTAGCCTCTTTTCTCATCTATTTGTAAGACATCTTCAGCAAACCATTTTGCCTTTATGTATTTTTCTTGAGGAGGTTCTTGATCACTACCTATTGTATAATGTCACAATCCTCTGTCAGTAGTTCATCAGGCATTCTTTGTATCAGATCTAATCCCTTGAATATATTTGTCACTTTCACCGTGTAATCATAAGGGATTTCACGTAGGACATACCTCAATGGTCTAGTGGTTTTCCCCACTTTCTTCAATTTAACTCTTGCTTTGGCAATAAGGAATCCATGTCCTGAGCCACTGTCCACTCCCAGTCTTGCTTTGCTGACTCTAGGATCTTCTGCATCTTTGGCTGTGAAGAAAAAATCAATCTGACTTCAGTATTAACCATATGATGAGGTACATTTGTAATATTCTCTCATGTTCCCAGAAGAGGGTGCTTACCATGAGCAGTGTGTTCTCTTGGCAAACCTCTGTCAACCTTTGGAAGACTTCATTTTGTAATCTAAGGCCAAATTTGCCTGTTACCCCAGGTATCTCTTGACTTCCTACTTTTCCATTCCATTCCCTGTGATGGAAAGGTCATTTTTCTTGTCTGTTACTTCTAGAAAATCTTGTAGGTCTTCATAGAATCGTTCTAATTCATCTACTTCAGCATGACTGGTCAGGGCAGACATGGATTACTGTGCTATTGAATGGGTTCCTTTGGAAAGAAACAGAAATCATTCTGTCGTTTATCAGATTGCCACCAAATACTACATTCCAGACTCTTTTGTTGACTAGAATGGCTACTCCATTTCTTATGAGGGATTCTTCCCCACTGTAGTAGACAAAATGGTCATCTGAGTTAAATTCATCCATTCCCATCCATTTTAGTTCACTTATCCCTAAAATGTCAATGTTCACTCTTGACATCACCGTTTTGACCCTTTCCTATTTTCCTTGATGCATGGACCTAACCTTTGAAGTTCCTATGCAATCTTGTACTTTACAGCATCGGGGTGTTCTTCTATCACTAGTTATATCTGCAACTGGGTACTGTTTTGGCTTTGGCTCCATTGTGTCATTCTTTTTGGAGTTTCTTCTGCACTAATCTCCCATATCATATTGGGCAGCTACCAACCTTGGAGTTTGTCTTTCAGTATGCTATATATTGCCTTTACATGCTGCTCATCGAGTTCTTCAGGCAGCAATACTGATGAGGTTTTCCATTCCCTTCTCCAAGGACCACGATTTTTCAGAACCCATTACCACGACCCGTCCATCTTGGGTGGCCCTACAAGCATGGCATATAGTTTCATTGAGTGAGTTAGATAAGACTGTGTCCCATGTGATCAGTTTGGTTAGCTTTCTGAGATTATGTTTTTCATGCGATCTGCCTTCTGATGGATAATTCAAGAGGTTGTGGAAGCTTCTTGATGGGAAAGACTGACTAAGGGAAACTGGTTCTTGTTCTGATGGGTAGAAACATGCTCAATTCAGTGCAGATCAGTGGCTCAGTCATTGACAAATCTTTGTGACCCTACGCACTGCAGCATGCCAGTCCTCCCTGTCCATCACCAACTCATTGAGTTTACTCATGAGTGTTCATTAAGTCGGCGATGTTCTCCAATCATCTCATCTTCTGTCCACTGTTGTTCTCCCACCTTGGACCTTTCCCAGCATCAAGGTCATTTCCAATGAATCAGTTCTTCACTCCACGTGGCCAAAATATTGGAGTTTCAGCTTCAACATCAGGCCTTCCAATGAATGTTCTGGACTGATTTCCTTTAGGATGGACTGCTTGGATCTCCTTGCCATCCAAAAGACACTCAAGCCACTTCTCCATCATCACAATTCAAAAGCATCAATTCTTTGGCTTTCTTTATAGTTCAAATCTCCCATCCATACATGACTACTGGAAAAACCATAACTTTGGCTAGACAGAAATATTTTGGAAAGTAATCTCTCTGATGTTTGATATGCTGTCTAGTTGGGTCATATTTTTCTTCCAAAGAGAAAGCATATTTTAATGTTACGGCTGCATGTCCAATCTACTTTGATTTTGAATACACCTCCACTCCCCAAACCCCACCCATGGCCAAAAAAAATAAAAAATATCTCATTCTTTCCATTGTTTCCCCTTCTATTTGCCATGAAGTGATGGCACCAGTTGCCATGATAATTGTTTTCTGAATTTTGAGTTTTATGTCATCTATTTCACTGTCCACTTTCACTTTCATCAAGGGGCCCTTTAGTTTGTCTTCCCTTTCTGCCATAAACTTGGTGCCATCTCCAGATAAGAGATTATTGATATTTCACTTCTCTATCTTGATTCCAGCGTGTGCTTATGAAACCTGGCATTTCCCATGATTTAATCTGCATATAATTTACATAAGCAGCATATCCGTATATAGCCTTGACGTACTCCTTTCCCTTTGGATTCAGATTGTCATTCCATTTCCAGTTCTAACTTGCGTCTTGACCTGCATACAGATTTTTCAGGAGGCAGGTCAGGTGGTCTGGTATTATACTCTCTTGAGGAATTTTCCATAGTTTGTTGTGACCTGTAGTCAAAAGCTTTGGTGTAGTCAACGATGCAGAAGTAGACTTTTTTCTTCTAGAACTCTCTTCTTGTTTTGCTGATCCAAAAGCTACTGATAATTTGATTTCTGGTTCCTCTGCCTTTTAAAAATCAAACTTGAACACCTGGAAGTTCATGGTTCATGCAATGTTGAAGCCTGGTCTGGAGAATTTTGATCATTATTTCGCTAGTGTGTAAGACTGCAATTGTGTGGCAGTGTGAACATTCTTTGGCACTGGCTTTCTTTAATGCAAACTGACCCATATTATGGGTCATTAATATGTGTATATTACCAAATCATCCCAATATTTGATTATGATTATCGTCCACTTAATTTTTTAAACGAAATTATGAAAAAGGAGTAAAGAAAATAAATGAATTATACTTGGTGCTCTCTGATGACCTAAATGTGAAGGAATTCTAAAAATTCAGGGATGTATGTACACATAAGTGTCATTCATTTTGATATATTACAAAAAATAAGAGAAGACTGTATAATTTTTATAAAACAAGATTGCTTGATGCAATACTACAAGTCAACTGTACCTCAAGCAGTGAACAAATAAATGGTTCCACCATTTGCAATATTTTGGTCTTTGAGAACATGATGGTAAACAAAATATTTCAGTTAAAATATGAGAGAAACTTTAATCACGTGATGGTGTTTGTAAAAATATATGAATTTAGAAAAAGTGAGTTAAAACTGGTTATCAGAGCCTATTCAAAATGGACAATGATTGTTCAAGTTACCAACTTGTATCATAGGTCAAATATTTTTTCAAGGAAGATATTCTAATAGAGACAGGACTGACATAGATCTGCAGATCTTAGCTCAAGATTATTACTGAAGTTGGAAATGCAACTGCACCACAGTCACACTCTCAATGGTGTGTAGTAGAATATATATGGCTCCCATTGCTCAGGACCTTCTAGGCCTTCTACCCTAGGGTTGGGTAGTGAAAGGCAGAACTTCAGGACAGGCAAAAGGCTGTGTATTACAGAGGCCCAGATTTCTTGATGGAGCCATTCACTGGCCTTCACCAGGATTCGAAGAAGTAACTAACCTCTCTGATGCTCACCTCCATGACCTAATGGTTGTGGCAAACTGTAGGGGTAACAGTCTACGAAACCTAGCCCCCTTTTGGATAGTGTGAGGAGATGGTGGGCCAACTATGTTTCGGGCATCTGACTCCCTCATTAAACTGACTGGACAATGTATGAGAACCTTGGAAAGAGAAGGACACAGAGAACAGAAAGCTTCCCCTTCATCTGGAATTGGGCATTGATGGGAGAACCAAGACCAGACGTTGAGATCTAGCCTGCGCCCAGAAAGGACAAGCAGCATTTGGAGGGAAACCCTCCTTGTAACCAGGATGTTGGATGATGAAAATCATTTTAGGATATTTCCTTTTAGGATATGGATTGATGTTTGCTTCGGTAACGGTTTACAGAAATAGGATTACCTGACTGTGACCCTACCTCAATAACAGAGGACCTGACAGCAAGATATTTTCAACACATAATCACAACCCTGTGAAAAGAAGAGAAGCGAAAAGCAAAGGAGAAAAGAAAAGATATAAGCATCTGAATTCAGAGTTCCAAAGAATAGTAAGGAGAGATAAGAAAGCCTTGCTCAGTGATCAATGCAAACAAATAGAGGAAAACAACAGAATAGGAAAAACAAGAGACCTCTTCAAGAGAATTAGAGATTCCAAGGGAACATTTCATGCAAATATGGGCTAGATAAAGGACAGAAATGGTATGAACCTAACAGAAGCAGAAGATATTAAGAAGAGGTGTCAAGAATACACAGAAAAACTGTACAAAAAAGATCTTCACGACCAAGATAGTCACAATAACGTGATCACTGACCTAGAACCAGACATCTTGGAATATGAAGTCAAGTGGGCCTTAGAAAGCATCACTACGAATAAACCTAGCGGAGGGGATGGAATTCCAGTTGAGCTATTTAAAATCTTGAAAGATGATGTTGTGAAAGTGCTGCACTCAATATCCCAAGAGATTTGGAAAACTCAGCAGTGGCCACAGGACTGAAAAAGGTCAGTATTCATTCCAATCCCAAAGAGAGGCAATGCCAAAGAATGCTCAAACTACCGCACAATTGCACTCATCGCACACGCTAGTAAAATCATGCTCAAAATTCTCCAAGCCAGGCTTTAGCAATACGTGAATCGAGAGCTCCAAGATGTTCAAGCAGGTTTTAGAAAAGGTAGGGGCACCAGAGATCAAATTGCCAACATCCGCTGGATCATGGAGAAAGCATGAGAGTTCCAGAAAAACATCTATTTCTGCTTCATTGACTATGCCAAAGCCTTTGACTGTGTGGAACACAATAAACTGTGGAGCCTTCTGAAAGAGATGGGAATACCAAACCACCTGAACTGCCTCTTGAGAAACCTGTATGCAGGTCAGGAAGCAACAGTCAGAACTGTATATGGAACAACAGACTGGTTCCAAATAGGAAAAGGAGTACGTCAAGGCTGTATATTGTCACCTTTCTTATTTAACTTATATGCAGAGTACATCATGAGGAACGTTGGGCTGGAAGAAGCAAAAGCTGGAATCAAGATTGCTGGGAGAAAGATCAATAACCTCAGATATGCAGATGACACTACCCTTATGGCAGAAAGTGAAGAGGAACTAAAAGGCCTCTTGATGAAAGTGAAAGAGGAGAGTGAAAAGGTTGGCTTGAAGCTCAACATTTAGAAAACAAAGATCATGGCATCTGGTCCCATCACTTCATGGGAAATGGATGGAAAAACAGTGGAAACAATGTCAGACTTTATTTTTCTGGGCTCCAAAATCACTGCGGATGCTGACTGCAGCCATGAAATTAATAGTCTCTTAATCCTTGGAAGGAAAGTTGTGGCCAACCTTGATAATATATTAAAAAGCAGAGACATTACTTTGCCAACAAAGGTCCGTCTAGTCAAAGTTATGATTTTTCCCGTGGTTATGTATGGATGTGAGAGTTGGACTGTGAAGAAAGCTGATCACTGAAGAATTGATGCTTTTGAACTGTGGTGCTGGAGAAGACTCTTGAGAGTCCCTTGGACTGAAAGGAGATCCAACCAGTCCATTCTAAAGGAGATCAATCCTGGGTATTCATTGGAAGGACTGATGCTAAAGATGAAACTGCAATTCTTTGGCCACCTCATGCCACGAATTGACTCACTGGAAAAGACTCTGATGCTGGGAAATGTTGGGGGTGGGAGGAGAAGGGGACGACAGAGAATGAGATGGTTTAATGGCATCACCAACTATGTGGACATGAGTTTGTGTGAACTCCGTGAGTTGGTGATGGACAGGGAGGCCTGTCGTGCTGTGATTCATGGGGTCACGGAGAGTCGGACACGTCTGACCGGCTGAACTGTACTGAACTGAATCACAACCCTCACTTACCCTTTCTCTAAGTGAGCTGTGTTGAAAGTTTTAAGAATTTGGTATAATTAAAGACATAATCCACACATCTTGCCTTGTTCTGCAATGAGAACGTCTAGTATTTAAATGCCAATCTTTGGAAATAACTTAGCCTAATAATATTGGGTATTTTTTAGCAGTAGCATCTTATGTCTCAGTTCTGTGGATGAGAGAGTGCCTTATTTCAAAACCACATTCTCTCATGTGTACATGAGAAGTTTATCCTTTTCCAGTATGAAACAAATTAGCTGGTGCACTGGGATGAACCAGAGGGATGGGATGGGGAGTGAGGTGGGAGTGGGGTCAAATGGGGAACATATGTACACCCGGGTCGGATTCATGTCAATGTATGAACAAAACCAAAACAATATTGTAAACTAATCAGCCTCCAATTAAAATAAATACATTTAAAATAATGATAATAATAAAAACAAATAGCAAAATCTGATGGCTACCCCGATTATCAAGTTAATTAAGGACCAAATTACTGTGGCAGATGTAATCAGGTCTAGTTGAAGAATACTTATAACTTTGAAAATATTGCAATGAACTGATTTGCTAGTATACATATATTATATTTTGCTAGTATACATATATAATATATAGTATTTTGACTTTACAACAATTGTGTCATTTGTATATGTGCATCACAGTTTGGTTTAATACTTATACAAAATAAATTTTTTCTTTACCTAATGCCTTAATGGAGAGGATACGGAGGTTGGCAAGAAACTCTGAATCTTGCTTACAATTGTATTAGTCCCAAACAACCCATTTTTCTTAAGAATCTGCATTCTCAATTGGGTAGATCTGATTAGTGGGGTGAACACTCAGAGACAGGTTAGTATAGAGCAGTAACAAGTGAAAAGAAGAAAATCAATATTGTAGAATAATATTGTCCTCTCAAAATGTGTATTTTGAAGCCGATGGCATCACCGACTCGATGGACATGAGTTTGAGTGAACTCCAGGAGTTGGTGATGGACAGGGAGGCCTGGCATGCTGTGATTCACGGGGTCACAGAGAGTCGGACATGACTAAGCGACTGAACTGAACTTACTGTATTTTGTACAGAGTCAAAATTGTGAGCAATGTGTAATTTATTTCTGAATCTTTTTGCCAATAGGGTTTTGAGGTAGATATTTTGATATACAGGACCAGGTTTTTATCAGAAAAGGAGAGAAGACACAAAAAACAAAGAGACATTTATATGTGAAGACAAAGCCGTGTGATGATGTGTCACCATCCAAAAGAGGCCTTAGAAGAAAGCAAATCTGGTAACCCTTTGATTACTGGCTAGATCCCCAGAAGTATGAGAAAACATTTACTGAAGCTACCTGCTTTATGGCATGCTGTTACAGCAAACCTTGAAAAGATATACACCACTACCTCTCGAAAATAAGCTTTCAAGTTCAAAAGAAGACTACTGTTCATACCCAGGTTCTCACGGAAAGGAAACTGTTAAAGAACTCTCTGACCCATAAACTGATAATGTTTTCAGAATTTTAACATGAAAAATCCCATTCTCCATTGCAAAAAGAAGTATATAGTACTTAGGAATAAATTTACCTAAAGAAACAAAAGACCGGTATTTATATATCAAAACCTAAAACACTGCAGAAATAAAGATATTAGAAACAGACATAGAAATATGTCAGGCTCTTAGATCAGAAGAATCAATATGTGAAAATGAGTACACTAGCCAAAACACAATAGGTTCACCACTGTCTACCAGTGTTGTTGCTGTTGTTGTTGTTTCCACAGAACAAGAACAAACAATTTCAACCTCTAATAGCCAAAGCAATCTTGAAAATGAAGAATGGATATAATGGGATCAACCTTCCTGACTTCAGGTTATACTAAAGAGCTACAGTCATCAAGAAAGAAAGGTACCAGCACAAGACAAAAATACAGATCAATGGAACAATATAGAAAGCCCAGAGATATATCCACACACATATGGACACTTTATCTTTGACAAAGGAGGCAAAATATATAAAGGAGGAGAGACAACCACTTTAAAAAGCGCTGCTGGGGAAAATAGTCAACAACTGTAAAAGAATGATGATAAAAAAACATTCTACCACCCTAATCCAAAATACTATTAAAATAGATTAAACATATAAACATAAGTCTAGAAACTATACAACTCTCAGAGGAAAACATAGGCTCTAACACAAATCACAGTATCATTCTCTGTGACCCTCCTGAGTGACAGAAATAAAAACAAAAACAAACATGGGACCTCATTAAACATAAAAGTTTTACACAATGAAGGAAACAATAAGCAAGGTAAAATGGCAGCCTTCCAAATGGGAGAAAATAATAGTAAACAAAGTAACTGACAACAAATTAATCTCCAAAATATACAAGCAGCTCATAAAGTTTAATACCAGAAAAATAAGCAATCCAATCAAAAAGTGGGGCAAAGAACTAAAGATATTTCTCCAAAGGATACATACAGATGTCTAAGAAATACCGGAAAATCTGCTCAACATCACTCATTATCAGAGAAACTCAAATCAGTACTACAGTGAAGTACCATTTCACACTGGTCAAAAAACTACCATCAATACTACAATCAAAAAACTCTACAATCCAGCAATGCTGGAAAGGGAGCAGAGAAAGGGAATCTTCTTACGTTGTTGGTGGGAAGGCACACTAGTATTGGCACTATGGAGGACAGTGTGGAGATTCCTTACAAAAAACAAACAAAAAAAAAATAACACGGAATTAGAATTACCATATGACCCAGCGATCCCACTTCTGGGCATACAGACCAAGACAACTAGAATTCAATAAAACATATGTACTCCAATGTTCATTGCAGCACTATTAACTATAGCTTGAACATTGAAACAACCTTGATGTCCAGTTCGAAGATCAATGGTTAAGGATGATGCTGTCATATACACAATGGAATATTCAGCTATTAAAAAAGGGACACGTTTGAGTCAGTGCTATGAGGTGGATGAAACTGCAGCCTATTATACAGAGGGAAGCAAGCCAGAAAGCGAAACACCAACGCAGTATATGAAATCTTCTATATGAAATTTAGAAAGGTAACAACGATGCTATAAGCGAGACAATAAAAGTGACACTTATACAAAGAAAAGAATTTGGGACTATGTGGGATAAGGCGAGGGTGGGTTAGGAAAGAATAGCATTGAAACATGAAACACTGAAGCATGTATATTATCATATGGAGAAGAGATAACCAGTTGAAGCTCATTGCATGAAGGAAGGCATGCAAAACTGGTGCTGTGGTACAACCCAGAAGGATGAGTCCATACAGTTAAAAATATATATATCTTTTCCTCTCAGCTATCTCTCATTGACTCTATCCACTCTTCGATACCCAGCCTAGCGGGGATGAATCAGTTTGATCTCAAATCTAAACCGGACATTCAAACTTCTGCCTTAGGCTCATGAGATGAGTGCTTATAACTTCATTGCCATCCACTTTTCTTTTACTGTAGCAATAAGTAGTCTAACCCACTGTGACTGAGGCCTTCAAATATGTCACTGTGGAGCCCATCCTTTCTTCTTCCTAACATCATCTCTATGTTCCCCTGAGCATCAGGTGTCTCCATAAGTACTTCTTATCTGTTGCTTATGAAGGCAATTGAACAACCCTCATGACGTCTTATCAATCTCATTAAAGTGTGAAATAGACAAATATGCTAAAAAGGCCTGGAAAACTTCACTAATACTGAGAATGCCTTCAGAAAAGGGAGTCCCAGCCTTCCTGATAAATGCTTGGTAAATGTCATGTAACTTGTGGGAAAGAATATGAGGAATATGCTCACTCTTGCTATGGAAAGAAGTGGGTAATACGATGGAACTAATAAGCCCTTTCACATATGACTTTAAAAATGATGAGACAGCATGGGAAAGACAGCACACAAAGCCACACATATGTGGGGGAAAGTTCTTGGCGTTCTTTTGTTCTACGACAGACCTGTTCAATGCATAAAGCAGCCTGTTTCTAGAAAGGAAGAGATATATATGGGTATCAAGATTATCATTTCCTCTCAGTGCCAGATCTTTCCTTTGTGCTCCTTACTGGTCTAGACAAGGGAAAACTTAAATTAGAATTTATCATTCCCAAATAGGAAAGAAATGTCCCAGTGGACCAATTTCTATCAAGTCAAAACATTGTCTTTATTTCATATACTAGGAAAGAAGTTTCAAATCTTGGATGGAGAAAAAGAAACATAAGACTCTCCACATAGGATACATTTTCGTTTATTTCTTCTTCTTCTTTTTTCTTTTTTTGAAGGTAAAGAAACAGCCAGTGGACTTTAATAAAGTCACAGAGATAATTTAGAAAACTGATAAGCCCTTCAGTGTGAGCGACACAAAGTCTTATGAGATAATATATAGAACACAATTGCATCTGACACTAAGTTACATGTTTGTTTGTATGTTCAGTCTTGTCCAACTCTGCAACGAAATGGAATGTAGAACACCAGTGTCCTCTGCTCATGGGATTTACCAGGCAAGATAGTTGCTTTCTGTGGCCATTTCCTACTCCACTGTTAGATGTATAGAATGAATAAAAACATTATCCATGATTTTCTTGCATCTCTTTCAATACAAAATAAATTATACAGGTTCTTTGCTCCAGCGAATCTTTCTGAAATTCCAAAGATGCCATTGTGAATTAGAAATGATTAAAATATTGTGGATTCTCATGATCACAGCAAGGCAGATACAATTTAAAGGAAAAGGTAAACCTAGAAACCTGGCTTACCTTATAATTCAGTGAAGCTCATTTTTTGTTAAACAAATAACAACAGAAGGTCCCTTCTTTATCTCCTTTTAACAGCTAAATATGGAGAAATAGATAGACGGAGTAGAGCTCAGAGAAGTGGGACAGAAATCTCTGTATATGACCCAGTCAGTTTTCAAGGGTTTCCCCTTTGTTTGCTTGCCTGTTTGCTTGTTTGTTTGTAAAGAACTCATTTCCCAGAACTTCATAGAAACGTTAATGATGCTGAAGATCTTGTGTCATCTTCGCGTCAGTGGGAAACATGACCACGAGCAAGTGGCACTGATTTTCCCTCAGGGCTCCAGGTATAAATCAATATGTCCAGTGTTTATGTTCTCGGCAAGTGGAACCACAAATCAAATATCCAAAATCTGTGGGATCATGAAAATAACAAGACAGTTCCTGGAACAAACAAACAAATTAACATATTCTTCTACTTCATTATTTATAACAAAGGTTTTGACTCTGTGGATCACAACAAATTGCGTGGGTGATGCCATCCAACCATCTCATCCTCTATCGTCCCCTTCTCCTCCTGCCCCCAATCCCTCCCAGCATCAGGGTATTGTCTATTGAGTCAACTCTTCGCATGAGATGGCCAAAGTATTAGAGTTTTAGCTTTAGCATCAGTCCTTTCAAAGATCACAAAACACTGATCTCCTTTAGAATAATTCCTTTAGGACTGGTTGGATTTCCTTGCAGTCCAAGGGACTCTCTAGAGTCTTCTAAAAAACCACAGTTCAAAAGCATCAATTCTTTGGCAGTCAACATTCTTCACCATCTAACTCTCACATCCATACATGACCACTGGAAAAACAATAGCCTTGACTAGATGGACCTTTGTTGGCAAAGTGGTGTCTTTGTTTTTTAATATAATATCTAGTTTAGTCATCACTTTCCTTCTGAGTAGTAAACGTCTTTTACTTTCATGCCCATAATCACCGTCTTCAGTGATTTTGGAGCCCGTCAAAGTAAAGCCTGACACTGTTTCCACTGTTTCCCCATCCATATTCTTGAAGTGATGGGACCAGATGCCATGATCTTAGTTCTCTGAAAGTTGAGCTTTAAGCCAACTTTTTCACTCTCCTCTTTCACGTTCATCAAGAGGCTTTTCAGTTCCTCTTCACCCTCTGCCACTTGGGTAGTGTCATCTGCATATCTCCGGTTATTGATATTTCTCCCAGCAATCTTGATTCCAGCTTCTTCTTTAAGCACAGCGTTTCTCATGATGTACTCTGCATATAAGTTAAATAAGCAGGGTGAAAATATACAGCTCTGACACACTCCTTTCCTTATGTGGAAACAGTCTTTTGTTACATGTCCAGTTTTAACTGTTGATTCCTGACCTGTATATAGGGTTCTCAAGAGGTAGGTCAGGGGGTTCTCATCTCTTTCAGAATTTTCCACAATTTACTGTGATCCACATAATCAAAGGCTTTGGCATAGTCAATAAAGCAGAAATAGATTTGTTTTCTGGAATGATCTTGCTTTTTTGATGATTGAGCGGATGTTGGCAATGTGATCTCTGATTCCTCTGTCTTTTCTAAAAGAAGCTTGAACATCTGGAAGTTCACAATTCACGTATTGCTGAAGTCTCTATACAGTCAGTCAATACAATACTGGGAGTATTGTGACTGTGGCTCAGATCAGCAACACACGTTGAAAAAATCATTCTTAATATTGAAGAAAGTAGGGAAAACCCCTTGATCATTCAGGTATAACCTAAATAAAATATCTTTTGATTGTAATTGCAAATGCAAATTGATTCAAGGAATTAGATCTGAGAGAGAACTTTGTACAGAAATTTGTGACATTGTACAAAATGAAGCAATGAAGAATATCCCCAGAAGAAAGAAATACAAAAGGAAAAATGGTTACCTGAAGAAGCCTTAAAAACAGCTGAGGAAAAGGAAACAAAAAGAGAAGAAAGTGAGAGAGAGAGAAGTGGAAGGAAAACAAGAACAGGAAAGTTACATCTACCTAAATGCAGAGTTTTGAAGAATAGCTATGGCTTATAAGAAAATCTTCCTCATTGATCTATGCCAAGAAATAGAGGAAAACAATATAATAAGAAAGACTAGAGATCTTCTCAAGAAAATTAAATATACCAGGGGAACATTTTACGCAATGAAGGACACAATAAAGGACACACATATTAGGGAACAAAGACAAGCAGAAATATAGGAAGAGGTGGCAAAAATACACAGAAGAACTACACAAAGAAAATGTTCAACGCTGAAAAGCACGATGGTATCATCACTTACCTAGACCCAGGTATCCTAGAATGCATAGTCAAAAAGGCTTTAGGAAATATTATTGAGAAAAAATCTGGTGGAGGTGATGGCTATCCAGTTGAGATATTTCAAATCCTAAAATATGATTCTGTGAAAGTGCTGCACTCAATATGAAGGCAAATTTGGAGAACTCAGCAGTGGCCACAGGACTGAAAATGATCACTTTTCATCGCATTCCCAAAGAAAGACAATGTCAGAGTCTTTGAACTAACAAACAATTGCACTCATTTCACATAAAGCAAAAAGTAATGCATGCAATTCTCCAAGGAAGTTTTCAGCAGTATATAAAAGAAGAATTTCCAGAGGTTCAAGCTGCATTTACAAAAGGCAGAGGAACAGGAGATCAAATTTCCAATACACACTGTATGCTCAAAAAAGCAAGCAATTTCCAGAAAAACATCCACTGCATTATTGACTATGTCAAAACCTGGCTTGTGGAACATAAAAAGTGTGGAAAATTCCTCAAGAGATGGGAATATCATACCACCTGTCCTGCCTGCTGAGAAACTTCTATGAAGATAATGAAACAACAGTTATCATGGATGGGGAACAATGGACTGGTTCCAAAGTTGGGGAAAGTAGCAACTCAAGGCTGCATATTGTCACCCTGTTTAGTTTTGTAGACTGCATCATATGAAATGCCAAGCTGCATGAAGAACAACTTAGGATCCAGTTTGCCAGGGGAAATAGCAACAAGCACAGATATATGACGACACCACCATTACGGCAGAAAGTGAAGAGAAGCTAAGAAATCTCTTAATGAAAGTGAAATTGGAGAGTGAAAATTTTGGGTTCAACCTGCACATTCAGTGACTGAAGTTCATGGCATCTAGTCCCAATTCTTCATGGCAAAGAGATGGAGAAACAGTGGAAACCTTGACAGGCTTTCCTATCTTGGACTTCAAAATCACTGTAGATGGTGACTGCGGCCATAAAAGCTATGACATATATAGACAGCATATTAAAAAGCAGAGATATTACTTTGCTGAAAAAGGTCCATCTAGTGAAAGCTATGGTTTTCCCAGCAGTCAGGTATGGATGTGAGATTTGGACCTTAAAGCTGACTAACAAAGAACTGATATTTTGATCGATCGTATTGGAAAAGACGATTGAGATTTGCACTGCATATAGAAGCAACGAGTGAATCCTAAAAGAAACTGGTCATGAGTATTCGGACAGATACTGAAGCTGAAACTTCAGTATTTTGGCCACTTTATGTGACAAACAGACACTGTAAAACACTCTGATACTTGGAAAGACTGATGACAGAATGAGAATTAGACAACAAAAAAATGAGAAGGTCGGAAGGCATCACCATTTTTCAAAGAATAGCAAGAGAGATATTGCATCACCATTTGATGGAGATGTATTTGAGCAAGCTCTGGGAGTTTTTGATGAACAGGCAAGCCTGGCATGCTTCAGTTGATGGGGTCACAAAGTGTAGGATGAATGAGGGACGGAGATAACTTGAACTGAATGGTTGTGGGCTGTTTGCATCAAGGGATCCTAGGACAGTGGGAGACTTTGATGCCCCTGAAAGCAGTTCAGAGCCTTCAGGTTTTCAGGCTTAGGGAGAAGGGAATATCAGTCATCACAAAGATGTTCCACTTCTTGGCCAAAAATCCTGACAGAAATTCTTTTCTTTCTCTGGGATATCATCCTTGACTGTGGATGGCAGAGAGGGAAAAGTCTCTCTGCACTTGAGGGATTGTTCTGAAAGTCTCACTGGAGGACAACCTTTGATTTTGTTACGGTAATCCTGAGTGAAATGTGCACCATGAGACTCACAAGGACACTGGAATTTAAGCAGGCATCTGGTTGTCCCCCAGCCAAAACTTTAGCTGAATTCATGGTTCATGAACTACATAGGCTAATAGCCTGTCAGGGATCCTGAGCTATAGGAATATCTACCACAGCCTCATGAGGGCAACAGAAAGAGCGCCTTGGCATTTAGCAAGTTAGGGAGGCCTGGCCTGGAATCATGCCCTCTTGGAACTTTTGGGAGAAGAATGCCACTTTCTGCACAATGAAGCCATGAGTTGTGGGCCCAGGGCAGGCAGGCTCCCCAGGGTGTGATCTGTGTGGGGATTCTGTGTATGTGTGGGTAAAAGTAAACTATGGTGTTGCCAAAAATGGACGCCACCTGACCTTTTGGGCTTCACGTTCAGTGACTTGTTTCAGCAGAGGTCCTTTGGATCCTTATGTACCTTCTTCATGATAGTGCTTCAGACACAGTCCTGTCACATTCTCTTTGACCTTTTGAAAGCCCCGATTTGGCCTTTCCCTGCTACAGGGAGAGAACCATAGGGGAAGGGGGAGTGAAAATATCTCCAAACAGACTATTACACAATTAAGAGGCACCTCTCTCAGAAGGACTTGGGCCTGAGTGGGTACTGGGCCTGCCATAAGTTCATGACAATGACAAACAATGATTTTGAGAGGGCTTGCTGAGATGGGGTGCTCAAAGTCAGTGCAGTCCGAAGACCCATGTTATTCTGGTGTGGTTGCTGGAACGAAAGTGCATGGAATGGAATTATGCCAGTGTGACTGGCACTGTGAACAAGTCAATATGATGGAGGAATACAGAATAGCACCACTCATTCAGCTGTTCACCACGAACACTTCCAGCCCACCCAGCTCTGTGCAGGTCAGTCCTCCTCATGAACATGTCCCGACATTTTGTAACCTTCCAGAATAAACAGTATAGATAGAAGAGGACACTAACTTGATTGACAATTAAATGAAAGAAAACCACAAGAGAAAATGAGAGGTGCTTACCGAAGTCCATTGTCCTGGACAAGCAAAGGTATAGTTCTGCATCTGTGAAAATTTCCTTTTAGTGTTGGGTGTATCTGTGTCTGTGTCTTCACTCACTGGCCCAAACATGCATGCGAACTGCCAGAACTGGCCTGGCTGGCAGTTTGAAGCCATGGAATCAAGCCCAAAGATGTCAGAGTGGCGGGAAGAGAGTACTCAGGGTCATTGAGGGAGATGCAAAGCAGCCAAGAAACAGAATGGCCCAGATTACAAAGCAAAGAGATGGGGTATGCAGAGCCCCTACAAAGAGCTTTCTGTCTTTCTCAAATACAGCAGTACTCTTTCAGCCCAGGACCAGGCACATCTTTCTTTTATGTAAAGTTTGGGAGCGTGATGGCTCTGTAGCATAAGCTGATGCTGCCTACTGAATAGAATTGCCCAATAAAGGCAATGCCAAAGAAGCTCTAACTACCGCTCAGTTACACTCAACTGACACATGAGTAAAGAGATGTTGAAAATTTTCTAACCAGACTTCAGCAATACGTGAATCATGAACTTCCAGATGTTCAAGCTGGCTTTACAAAAGGCAGAGGAACTAGAGGTCAGATTACCAACATCCTCTGGCTCATAAAAAATGCAAGAGAGTTCCAGAAAAATATCTATTTCTGCTTTATTGACTATGTCAAAGTCTTTGAGTGTGTAGATCACAATAAATTGTGGAAAACTCTGGAAGAGATGGGAATACCAGACCACCTGACTTACCTCCTGAAAATCTGCCGGCAGGTCAGGAATCATCATTGAAAACTGGACATGGAACAACAGACTGGTTCAAAATAGGAAAAGGCTGTATATTGTCACCCTGCTCATTTAACTTATATGCAGAATACATCATGAGAAACACTGGACTGGATGAAACACAAGCTGGAGAAAAGATTGCCGAGAGAAATATCAATCACTTCAGATATGAAGATCATACCACCCTTATTCCTGAAAGTGAACTAAAGAGCCTCTGATGAAAGTGAAAGAGGAGAGTGAAAACGCTGGCTTAAAGTTCATCATTCAGAAAACTAAGATCATGGCCTCTGGTCCCATCGCTTCATGACAAATAAATGGGGAAAGAAGCGAAAAAGCAGCTGCCTTTAATTATTTGGGCTCCAAAATCACTGCAGATGGTGACTGCAGCCATGAAATTAAAGGACATTTCTTCCATGGAAGGAAACATATGACCAATGTAGACAGCATAGTAAAAAGCAGAGATATAACTTTGTCAACACAGGTCCATCTTATGAAGGCTATGGCTTCTCCACTAGTCAGGTATGAATGTGAGGTTTGGACTATAAAGAAAGCTGAGCACTGAAACATTGATGCTTTCTAACTGTGGTGGTGAAGAAGACACTTGAGAATCCCTTGGACTTCAAGGAGATCCAACCAGTCCATCCTAAAAGAGAGCAGTCCTAAATGTTGTTTGTAAGGACTGATGTTGAAGCTGAAACTCCAGTAATTTGGCCACCTTATACAAAGAACTGAATCACTGGAGAAGACACTGATGCTGGGAAAGATTGAAGGCAGGAGGAGAACAGGATGACAGAGGATGAGATGGTTTGATAGCATCACAGACTCAATGGAGATCAGTTTGAGCCCACTCCTGTAGTTGATGTTATACAGGGAGGTATGGCATACTGAAGGCCATGGGTTCATGAAGAGTAGGACATGACTGAGGGCCTGACCTGAACTGAACCTGCAGAATTTGCCATTTTCCAACATCACTCAAGTCTTCACAAAATTTTTAAGCATCAGCGCTTTGCAGTGGATGGCTTGGATGATCCTTCTGCTGCTCCCATCCCCACAGGGCTGAGGTCATAGGGTTAGCTGGCACGTGTTCTCACATGGAAGCAGGAAGAAAACAGAACCACTTTGAAAGGGCCTCTGTACAGTAAATGAGCTGACTTCAATGCCTCTGCACTGATGAGTCATGTCCTGTAGCGGAATGCTGACCTTGATATACTTTAATTAGAGATTCTTCATCTGTAATTCTCTTTAGAGAGAATTCCATCTCTAAATATGGAATTCTCTGTAGGTCACATATTGGCGTAGGGCAAAATGTTTCTACGTGAAGCACAGAACTCAGTGTTTCAAATACGAATGTATGCATTTAAATTCCCTGTATGAAATATGGAATTCTCTATATTGCATACGTGAATTTCTCAACCCTCAATTTCCAGAATGAAAATGGAAATCTCACTTGGTCTTAGCCAAAAGGGTGCACAGTTTCATTTTCAATTGTTTGTGAATCCATTCGGTGAGGGATAACATATTTGTTTACCAAACCTTGGAAGGAATGGCTGATGCAATATGCAGTGGGAGAGTGCATTTCCATCTCCTTTTATAAGCTTCATATTACAACTGTGAATCTTCCCCTCTCTGCATTGCCTTCAACTGTGCACTAATTAAGACATCCGACAGAAAGGTAGATTTCATCCTGTCTCCTGTATAGTGCCTAAAGTCATAAACATGACGTTTCCAAGAGTGTCCGCAAAGTTTAGAACTCATTAAACAAGACTAATTGTTCTAATGGTGGGAATCACACACACACACACACACACACACATGATTTCCTAATTAAGTAACAGATCTTACTGGTTGTAGTTCAGAAAAGAACACTCCCAAATCAGGCAGCACATGTTACTGCAAATTAACATCTGGATAACTAATATACTTTTACACATGTTCATTAAGCTAATTACTGAACACTGCTGAATGTCACCAGAACACTATGCTTAACAACCTGTGTAGCTAACACTGTATATCTTCAATTGTATCTCAATACCTAGTCATTTAATAGATAATTTAGGAAGAACAAATACAGTTGGCTTGGAAGATTTAGGGAGGGTTCCCTCGTTTGAAATAATCATTTAAATGTCAGAATTGAACTATAGTTCTTACTTCATCCCAGTACATGACAAACGTTGTGCTGGGAGCCCTTCTGGCTAAACTTTAACCTCTGTGAATACCTTACTCAATCTCTAGTTAATCCCTTTACCCGCAAATCAGCTCAGACTTTGTAAGTAGGGACTGATCAAGCACCTTAAGGCCATTGCATACACCCAGAGGAACTCCTGTTCTCTAAAATTTTCTAATTCATGTCACAAATCAGTAAGTCCAGCAAGAAACCCCGAGAGCTAAGTGTGTCAAACAGGACCACTGGGAAAACATCACTGTAGGAATTACAATGCTAAGACCCAGTGCTGCAAGGCGAATAGGGCATTTTTTATTGAGAATAGAGTTTGAATATTCCTCATATCCAGTTTTTTCTTTCAGACTGGTACAAGTACTGCATACAATTCAGTTTAATGCAGAAGGCAATTAGCTATTTTGAACAAGAGAGAACAAAATAACACCCCAAGAGATGTGGAAACAGGGCCTCAACTTGACAATGTAAGTTTTTTCAGTCTGGGTTTTAAGTATACTGAGCTTGTCTAGAAGAACTTCAGCATTCTAGATCTCATCAAGGACTTATTCAAGTGACAGAAACTGGGAAGCTCTCATAATAATTTAAAAGAAACTTTCAAAAGATAGCTCTTTCTTCTAAAAAAGAAACTTCTAATCGCCCAGATATTTCTACATAATTGACCAATAAGTGTCTCCAATTTACCACATCTCTTGCCTGACTCCAAAACCTGCTTTAGTCTTTTTCTCAAAAAATGGCAACTCAATTGTAATTGTCAAAAAAAAAAAAAAAATTGGCACAGTCATCATTGACTTTCCTCCTTCACAGGCCACATTTCAGTCTTTGGTAAATCTTGCATTTGAATACTTCTCATCATCTTCACTTATACTGAAGGGTTTCAAGCCATCATTACTGATAACCTTCTTTATTTATTGTTGTTCCATCATTAAGTCATGTCTGACTCTTTGTGACTCCATGGACTGCAGTACACCAGGCTTCCCTGTCCATCACGAACTTCCAGAGCTTGCTCAAAATCATGTCCATCCAATCGGTGATACCATCCCACCTTCTCATCTTCTGTCATCCGTTTCTCCTCCTGCCTTCAGTCGTTCCCAGCATCTTTTCCAATGAGTTGGCTCTTTGCTTCAGGTGGTGAAAGTATTGGAGCTTCAGATTCAGCATCAGTCTTTCCAATGAAATGTCTGGACTGATTTCCTTCAGGATTGGCTGGTTTGATCTCCTTGCAGTTCAAGGAACTCTCAAGCGTCTACTCTACCAGCAGAGTTAGAAAGCATCAGTTCTGTCACTGTATCCTGTCAATTCATTTTATTCCACCATTCAGTACCCCTCAATGATTCTCTGTATCATTTTGAGTAAAAAAATAAGTCTTTGCGGTAAAAAAAAAAAAAAAGAAGAAGAAGAAGAAGAAGAAGAAAAGACAAAAAAATGAAAATCTCTTTATTTAATGTGAAAATCTGTGTGCATATTTTTACATGAAAATGGGAAATTAATGTATTTCACATATACATAACTGGATGCTAAATTTCCTACATGACATCTGGAATTTTGTGTATTTCACTTCTTAAATGCTAACCATCGATTTTAGTACACAAAATAAAGATTTTGATTATTTCATATATGTAAATCTGGGCACTGATTTTCTTCCTTTAAGTATGGAATTCTCCTTATTTCACACATTAAAACCCTATCGCAGATGGAATCCATGAAAAAATGAATTTCCTATATTCTATTTTTCAAAATATGGGCCCAAATTTTCAATTGTCTGTATTTCACAAATGAAAATCTCGCTCTGATTTTCCTACATGAAATATGGATTACTATATTTTCCGTATTTGAAACTCTAGGTATGGTGCTTTTTTCCATGAAGTATGAAATCATTTTGTTTCCCATCACCTATAAAAGTGCCACATTTCTTACTAGAAATATGGAATTACTTATTTAACATAGGCAAATCAATGTCTATATTCCTATTTGAAATATCAGTTCTCTACAATTTACATAGGAATATTTGGTGAAGATTTTTTCCCTACATTACAAATAGAATTTTCTACACTTCACAGATGAAATTCAGGATAGTTGTTTTTCCTACAAGGAATGAGGAGTTCCTTTTCTTGAGCAAGAACATATGGGTGCAGATTTTCCTGCATGATAAATGGAAATCTCTGCTTTTCAATTCTTTACCATCTATGCTAACTGGGAAATTGAAAGGTTTTAGGAAGACTTGTAAGCTCTTTCTAAAATTAAAGCTGAGAAAAGATGTCCATTTCATAATAAGGTTCTGGAATGTAAAAACAGAGATTCAAAGGATACCTGGTGCAATGGTCTTGTTTAACCTTGGTGTATGAAATGAGGTGGGACAAAGACTAGCAATGATTTGGTAAACAGAAAAGGTAAAAATGAAAATAGTGACAGACAGGTTTCTTTTGCTCCAAAATCTCTGGGGACAGTGATCACATCCATGAGAATAAAAGACCCCTTCTTCTGGGAAGAAAAGCTATGATAAGCCTAGACATAGACACAATGTACTGAAAAGCAGAGATATCTCTTTGGCAATAAAGGTCCATTTTGTCAGGGCTATGGTGTTAGCAGAAGACATGTACGGATGTGCTAGCTTCACTATAAAGAAGGCTGAGTGCCAAAGCATTGAGGCTTTGCAGCTGAGTGCTAAACATGACTCTTGAGAGACCCTTGTCTAGCAAGGAGTTCAACCCCACTAATCCTAAAGGAAACTAACCCTAAACATCCATTGGAAAGACTGATGTTGAAGCTGAAATTCCAATACTTTGGCTACCCTGGTGTAAAGAAATAATACATGGGAAAAGATTGAAGTTCTGCCTTGTCACTGAAAAAAATAATAATTATTATCGGCTCTGATATGGGTAGATGGCAGACAGGAGGAGAATGGGGCGACAGGGGGTGAAATCGTTGGACAGCATCACTTAAGTCGATGAACATGTGTCTCACCAAAGTGTTGGAGACAGTAAAGGATAGAGAGGTCGGGAGTGTTGCCATCCATGTTGTTGCAAAGTGTGGGACGTGACTGAGTGACAGAAGATCACCAACAACTTTATTTCACATATATCAATCGGGATGAGATTGTCGAACTTGAAACATGGAAATCCTTTTTTGTCCATAGAAAAATTAGATATTCCTGCATGAAATATGGAATTTTCTCTGCTTCATAAGTGGATGTCTTGATACAGAACTTTCCTCTTCAGCTATGACAGTTTAATATTTCATGCAGCAAAATCTGAATTAAAATATCTTGACATGGAATATGGCCTTGAAAAATGACATGAAATATTTTACATTTCAACTCTGAAAATCTAGGGATACATTTTCTTATGTGAAATAACATGTGATTATGGATGTATTACCGAATTTTCTGTTTCATAAATTGAAATCACACCAGATAGTCCTACATGAAAGATAAAATTCTCAGTTTCACATTAGAACCACTACCTGCAGGTTTTAGGACATGAACTATGAAACTCTCTATAATTCACATATGAAAATCTGGGGACAGATTTTTCAATTAAAAGTAGGGAACTTTCTGTATATCATATGAAAGTATGGGCATAGAGTTTTCTGCATGATATGGGAAAATCTTGATGTAATTTTCAGATTTCCCATTCGAAAATCTGTGTGCTGCTTTCCTTCATGAAATACAGATTGCTGTGCATTTCATGTTTGAAAAATGGCATCGATTTTGCTCCAAAAAAATGGAATCTTGTATTTCATATAAGACAATGTGATTTTCATGATTGAGCAATAAAATTCTCTGTATTTCACCGAAAGAATCTTCCGACAAGATATATGGAATCTGGTATATTTCACATTTGAAAATCTGAGGAAAGATTTGCTCATATGAATTACAAAGCCTCTATTATTCACACTGGAAAACCTGTGTCAGATATTTCACACATAAAATATGGAAGTGTCCATGATTCAGAAGAGCTGACTCATTTGAAAAGAACCTGATGTTTGGAAAGATTGAAAGCAGGAAAAGGGGATGACAGATAATGAGATGGTTATATGACATCATGGCTTAAATGGACATAAGTTTGCTTAAACTCTGAGAGTTGGTGATGGACAGGGAGGCCTGGCGTGCTGTGGTCCTTGGGGTCGCTGAGTCAGACATGACTGAGCACCTGAACTGAACTGATGATTCAGAATTTAAGATCTTGGACTTGCAGACAAATAAAGAATCGACTTATTTCTTGTCTGACTGTCTGATACCTGCTTCCTCTATTTAAATATATAATTTTCGGTATTTCACTGAAGAAAGTCCATGTGAAGTTTTCCCAATTTGAATGACGTAATACACTCTGAAAAGTCACCTGAAAGTCTGGGTGCAAATATTTCTACAGGGAAATGTGTACATATCTATAGTAACATAACATGTGAACTTCTAGATTTTGGACTCCCCACATGACCTATGGAAATCTGTATATTTCATATGTAAAAATTTTGATGCCAGTTTCTTGCATGAAATACGAAATGATCCCTATTTCTTCTTTCTAAAACCTGGGCAAAAAAATTTGCACATGAAATATGAAACCTCAGCAACTAAATCACGAAAATATGGGTGCAGATAGTCTCATGTGCATTTTGGAATCCTCTAAATTTCACATATAAAACCAAGGCACTTACTTTCTGACATGAAATATGGTATTCTATATATTTGTTATTTCACCATTTAGGTGTAGTTATTTCTAGCTGATATATGGAATTCTCTGTATATCACTATATAGATCTGCTAGCAGATACACCTCCATGCAATATGGAATTCTCTATATTTCACATATAAAAATGATGACGTTTTGACATGAAATAAGGATTTTTGTTCATTTCACGTAAAAAAACCAGGGTGCAGATTTTCTGGCAAGACATATGATCTGTATACATTTCAGATGTTGGTAATTTGATCTTGGTTCCTCTACCTTTTCTTAAACCAGCTTGAAAAGACAGAGGAACGAGAGATCAAATTGCCAACATCTGCTGGATCATTGGAAGAGCAAGAGCATTTCAGAAAAACATCTATTCCTGCTTTATTGACTATGCCAAAGCCTTTCACTGTGTGGATCACAGTTTATTCTGTGGAAAATTCTGAAAGAAATGGGAATACTAGACCACCTGGCCTGTTTTTCAGAAACCTGTATGCAGTTCAGAAAGCAACAGTTAGAAGTGGACATGAAACAACAGAATGGTTCCAAATAGAAAAAAGAGTACGTAAAGGTTGTAAATTGTCACCCTGCTTATAAAACTTATATGCAGAGTACATCATGAGAAACGCTTAGCAGGAAGAAGCACAAGCTGGATTCAAATTGCCAGAAATATCAATAACCTGAGGTATGCTGATGACACCACCCTTATGGCAGAGAGTGAAGAGGAACTAAAAAGCCTCTTGATGAAAGTGATAGAGGAGAGTGAAATAGTTGGTTTAAAGATCAACATTCAAAGAATTAAGATCATGGCTTCTGGTCCCATCACTTCATGGGAAATACATGGGGAAACAGGGGAAACAGTGTCAGACTTTATTTTGGTGGGGCTCTAAAATCACGACAAATGGTGACTGCAGTCATGAAATTAAAAGACGCTTACTACTTGGAGGGAGAGTTATGACCAACCTAGATAGCATATTAAAAAGCAGAGACATGACACTGCCAACAGAGGTCCGTCTAGTCAAGGCTATGGTTTTTCCAGTGGTCATGAATGGATGTGAGATTTGGACTGTGGAAAATGCTGAGTGCTGAAGAACTGATGCTTTTGAACTGTGGTTTTAGAGAAGACTCTTGAGAGTGTCCCTTCAACTGCAAGGAGATCCAACCAGTCCATCCTAAAGTAGATCAGTCCTGGGTATCCATTGGAAGGACTAATGTTGAAGCTGAAACTCCAGTATGTTGCCACTTCATGCGAAATGACTCACTGGAAAAGACCCTGCTGCTGGCAGGGATTGAGGCCAGGAGGAGAAGGGGCTGACAGAGGATGAGATGGCTGGACAGCATCACTGACTCAATCGACATGAGTTTGTTGTGTAAACTCCGGGAGCTGGTGATTCACAGGAAGGTCTGGTGTGTTTCACGGCATAACAGATAGGTAAAAGACGTTGTGTGATAAATACAATGAACATCTCAAAGAAGTAATGCAATAGAATTAAATACAACAAATTAAAAACACTAGAATATATAAAATGCACAAATACATAGCATGGGTCAACTAGACAGAGTTGATTGTTTATGGTTCTGTCCCACCTCTTTTATGGTAACTTTTCTTTTCGGGCAAATTTTTCTATCTTTAGAGGTGCACATATATAGCAAAATATAACGTACACTCACTTTAATTTTTGTTGATGTTTTCTTAATAAGTACGTTATGAAGTTAGATATAGCTTTCTGAGATTTGCATTGCATTTGTCATTAAGGTGTACACATTTTCAGTTCTACCTTTGACTTCCAAGATAATGTGAGATTCATTAAAAATATTGATATTTAAGAAATGTTATTATACCTTTAAAACTTAATTTTTTTTTTTTTTGGAGTATACCTGCTTTACATTATTTGGTTAGTTTCTCCCCTAAACCAAAATTAGGGAATGCTGCAGTCCTTCAGGTCATAAACAAGTAAACAAGATAGTGATTAAACAGCCACCACATATCTCTCTCCATGTTTTTAACTCATTTCTAAATCTGGTCATCACAGTGCATTAAGTAGAATTCCCTGTGCTGAACGTATAAATCAAAAGTATATATGTTTCTGTTGTAATTTCCCAGTTGCTACCACCACCAGGTATTTCATCCTTGATAAGCGTATATTTCTTCTCCGTTGCTGTGTACCTATTTATGCTTCTCATAGAGAATCATCTATTCCAGTTTTACCTAGATCCCATATGTTTGTGTTAATGTGTGATATTTCCTTTCCTCTTTTCACTTAGCTTCATTGTATCTGACACTGTCCCTGTCATTCTACATGTATGCAACTTACCTGATTTCATTCCATCTTAAGACTCTGGTATGTATGTACCAACTCATTTTATCCATTCCTCTTTAGATGGATATTTCTGTTGCTTCTATGGCCTGCTATTGCAAATATTGTTGCCATCAATATTGAGGTTGTGCATGTTTTGGAATTCTGATTTTCCTCTTGAAAATTATTGACAATTTTTGGAATTTCTTGATCACATTGTAGCTTTATTCTAATTCCTAAACGAACCCTGTTCTATTCTCCATTTTAATCGATCAATGTGCATTTCTAGCAACAGAACAGGACTGTTCTGTTTACTGCACACCATCTCCACAAATGTCTCCAGCATTTGTTTTGTGTGGAATACTGATATATCAGTATTCAGACAAATGTGAGTTGATACCCCCATTGAAGATTTTATTTCCATTTCTCTCACAGTTAGGAATGCTGAGCATATTTTCCAATATATTGGACATCTGTATGTCTCCTTAGGAGAAATGTCTATTTTATCATCTATTCATTTGTTCCAATTGGGTTGTTTGTTTTGTTATTATTGAGCACATTAGATGCTTCCATATTTTGGAGATTCTTCTGTTGTCATTATCTTCAGTTGCAAATGTTTTTCCCATAACGAGACTTCATTTTGTTCTTGCTTCTTGGTTGATTGTGCAAACTATTTTAGTTTAATTAGGTCTCTTTATTTAATTTTGGTTTTATTTTAATTTCCCAAGGAGGTAGGTCAAAAAAAAAAAGTTGCTGCTGCATTTCATGTCACAATGCATTCTACCTATTCTTTCCTCAAATATTATTGATTTACAGTTTCTGGCCTTATATGTAGGTCTTTAATCCGTCTTGAATTTGTCTTTTCTATGGTGCTAAGGAGTGACTGAACTGAACTGAACTGAAAGGATTGACTAAATGTGATCCACTGGAGGAGTGAATGGCTAACCACCCCATTATACTTGCTACGCGACTTCCATGAACTATATAAAAAGGCAGCAAGGTATGACTCCAAAAGATGAGTCTCTCAGGATGGTAGGTGTTAAATATACTGCTTGGGAGGAGCAGAGGTTAATAACTAATGTTTCCAGAAAGCAATAAGTGGTTGCCCCAAAGTGGAAATAAACCTCATTATTTATGTGTCTGGAGATGAAAATAAATGAAATGATGTAAAGGAAGATATTGCAGGGCAACCTGGTATGTTAGATCCATGAACAATTTAAATTGAATGGGGTATAATAAGAGATGGCAACAGCCAACACAGTGGAAAAGACCCTGATTCTGGGAAAGATCGAGGGACACAGGAGAAGGGGAAAACAAGGATGAGATGATTGGATGGCATCACCTATGCAATGCGTATGAACTCGGGCAAACTCCAAGAGGTGGTGAGGGACAGGAAGGACTGGCACACTGCAGTTCATGGCATCCCAAAAGTCAGACACAACTCGGCCACAGAATAACCAGGTACTGTTCTAAGTGTATTCTTTTACTTTTATCTGTCCAGATTTTCCAGCTTAACTTGTCAAATATAGTTTCTTCTTTCCACTGCATATTGTTGCCTCCTTTGTCATAGATTAGGTGATCATGTGGCTAAAAGCTTATTGTAGGGTTTACTATCTGTTCCATTGCCTTTAATCCAAATATTGTGCCAATTGCTTGCCATGTTTAAAACTATAGATATTTTTATAGACTGAAGTGAGGAAACCTGAGATCTGCAGCTCAGTTTTTCTATTTTCAGTTTTCCTGGTTAATCAGTCTTTGTGTTTCCATCAAGTTATAAAGATTTTCTTCTTGTTGTTGTTCTATTTGAGTGGAAAATGTCATTGGTAATTAAATTGTGATGACGTTGCATCTGTAAACTCTTCTTTAAGGTGTAACCATTTTCACATATTGATTTTTATAGTCAAAAGAATAGTATATCTCTCATTCCATTTGTGTCATCTCTGGTTTGTCTCATCCATACCTTATGCTTTTCGGGCTATGAGTCTTTGGTTAGGCAGGCTGATTCCCAAGGATTTTATTATTCTTGTTACAATGGTGAATCGGATTGTTTCCTTAATTTTTGGAATTGGTTTTCTCTTGTTATTTATAGTCATGCAGGAGATTTCTTCCTGTTTATTTTTTTTTCCCAACAACTTCCGTAAAGTCATTGTCTATTAATTTTTTGGTGCAATATTAGGAGTCTCTGAAACAGTAACTTCTGTCAGCAAACAGTGCCAGTATTACCCCTTGTTTTTCAGTTTGTTGGTAATTTTTGTCCTTCACTGATTTCTGTAGCTAGGAGTCCCAAGATTATGTTGAATAACAGTGGTGAGAGTGGCAAATTTTGCTTTTTCACAACCTTAGGAAACATGCTTTCAGGTTCCACCTCTGAAAAACATCGTAGTGATGGGTTTATTCATACATGGCCTTTATTAAGTTGAAGATGATCCTCTCTGTTCCCACTTCCTGTACAGCTTTTATCATAAATGAGTCTTTAATTTTGTCAAAAGTGTTTTCTGCATCAGTATTTTAGATGTGTTCAAGACCTCTCCTTGGAAACATTTATTATCTTTCATTGTACTTTTCTCCTCTGGCCACCTGATGCAAAGTGCTGTCTCATTAGAGAATGCTCTGATACTGGGAAAATTTGAAGTAAAAAGAGAAGTGGGTAGCAGATGATAAGAGGGTTAGATAGCATCACAAACCTTATGGACATGAGTCTGAACAAATTCTGGGAGATAGGGAAGGTAAGACTGATGGGACACAGTCCATGGGGTGACAAAGGCATGGGCATGAATAACTGACTGAACAACAATAGCAAAACATTCTTTCCTGTTATTGACAGTAGTAGTTATTCGTGACTACTTCATTTTCTATCCCACCATACCCTATCTATCTCAGTCGCACTAATTTCACCACGTACCACGCAAAGATTCAGCCACATTGCTGTCATTATTGTCCCCCAAATGGTCCAAAATTTATGTGATTTCTCAACTACACATGATCCAGTGGTCTCCGAACCATTCTCCAGCATCCATTTATGTTCTTCAGAAACTCTCTACCTTGCTATAGCCAGGTAAAATTGTCACACCCTAGCTAAGTCATGCGCTAGAAAGCAAGTTCTTGAGAATAAATACCCTTTCAGAATTCTGTATTCTAACTTTGTCTCAGTCTTCACATTGTTCGTTTTTCCCATTTCTTCAATCACACTGAAGTTTCAGGCTCTGTTCTGTTCTTCTCAGTCTCACTGTCTGTGCAGACACGGTTCTTCTGTCTTATTTGATTTTCCTTTTTTGATTAATGTCAGTGACATCTTATTTTAAATTCCTCTGAAACTTTTTTCCACTTTACAAATCATTTTGTGATTTTAACTTTAGATTGACCTTTTTGATGAGCTTTGACAGACTGTCCTCTCCAAAAGAAATAAATTATGACAACACGCATCTATTTTTGCTCTGATTCTACTCACCTCTATTGAGGCGTAAAGCATTGTATTTGAATAATATAACCTGAATTATTGTGCATCTTAGTCACTGAGTCATGCCCAACTCTGCAAACTCATGGACTGCAGCCCAACAAACTCGTCTGCCCATGGACATTTCCAGGCAAAGATATTGGAGTGGATTGCCATTTCCTTCTCCAGGGCAACAAGAATACTGGAACTATTAAATATAATTTTTCAGCTTATAAATTCTGAATTTGCAGAGAGAATTCATCCCAAAGAAAAAAAGTATCTTAAAATCACCAACTTTTGTTGTCTATTACACAATCAGGTTAAAATAAAAATCATTAGCTTATCTGAAAAGCATATTTTTTCAATTATTAATATGGCTAAGAATATATAAAGAAAAGTAAAAAGAAATAGCAAATAAGGGCATTTCTCTTCAAGAGAAATTGAGGCTAGAATATCAATCTTTCTCACTTTCTTTTTCTTGGTGAATGTTATTTGGCATTCCCAGTGGTAATTTTTCATCAAGGTCCCTTAAATCATGGTCCATACTTGTTTTTCAAGTGAATTATTGGCGAGGATTTTCAGGAGAAACGAAATGAGGTAAGCAAGATACAGCAGGTGAAACTAAATCTAGAAATCTAATCTCAAGTGGAGGCGAAATTGTACTGAGTGCAGAATTTTCTACATCAAATGTGTAATTGTGTATATTTTACATATGAAAGTCCTAGTGCAGATTTTCATCTTTCATATAGAATTCTTGATACATCATATATTAAAATCTGAATGAATGTTTCCTGACAACATGTGAAACTGCATACTTGAAATGCAAGGATTCTTCAATATCTGCAAATCAAACAATGTAATACACCACATTAACAAAATGAAAAATAAAACCATATAATTATCTCAATAGATGCAGAGAAAGCTTTTGACAAAATTCAACATCCATTGATGATCAAATCCCTCCAGGAGGCGGGGATAGAAGAAACATTCCTCAACATAATAAAAGCTATATACGACAAATCCACACCAAACATTATCATCAGTGGTGAAAAACTGCAAGCGCTTCCCCTGAAGTCAGGAAAAAGCCAAGGGTGCCCACTCTCACTTCTACTATTCGACATAGCTCTGGAAGTTTGTGCCACAGCAATCAGGGCAGAAAAAGACATAAAAGTAATCCAAATTTGAAAAGACGTAAAACTCTCAGTGTTTGCAGAAGACCTGATCCTGTACACAGAAAACCCTTAAGAATCTACCAGAAAATTACTAGAGCTAATCAAAGAATACAGTAAAGTTGCAGGATATAAAATCAACACACAGAAATATCTTGTATTCCTATACACTAATAATGAGAAAATAGAAAAAGAAAAAAAAAAGGAAATAATTCCATTCACCATTCAACAGAAAAAATAACATACTTAGGAATATATCTAACTAAAGAAACAAAAAAACCTATATATAGAAAACTTAAAACCAGTGGTGAAAGAAATCAGAGAGGACACTAATAGATGGAGAAATAAACCCTGTTCATGGATTTTAAGAATAAATATTGTGAAAATGAATATATTACCCAAAGTAACTTATAGGTTCAATTGAAGAAAATTGGAGATTCCAAGGGAACATTTCATGCAAAAATGGGCTCGATAAAGGACAGAAATTGTATGGACCTAAAAGAATCAGAAGATATTAAGAAGAGGTGGCAAGAATACATAGAAGAACTGTACAACAAAGATCTTCACGACCAAGATAGTCACGATAACGTGATCACTGACCTAGAGCCAGACATCTTGGAAAGTGAAGTCATGTGGGCCTTAGAAAGCATCAGTAGGAACAAAGCTAGTGGAGGTGATGGAATTCCAATTGAGCTGTTTCAAATCTTGAAAGTTGATGCTGTGAAAGTGCTGCACTCAATATGCCAGCAAATTTGGAAAACTCAGCAGTGGCCACAGGACTGGAAAAGGTCAGTCTTCATCCCAATCCCAAAGAAACGCAATGCCAAAGAATGCTCAAACTACCGCACAATTGCACTCATCTCACACGCTAGTAAAGTGATGCTCAAAATTCTCCAAGCCAGGCTTCAGCAATATGTGAACCGTGAACTCCCAGATGTTCAATCAGGTTTTACAAAAGGTACAGGCACCAGGGATCAAATTGCCAGCATCTGCTGGATCATGGAGAAAGCAAAGGAATTCCAGAAATAACATCTATTTCTGCTTCATTGACTATGCCAAAGCCTTTGACTGTGTGGATCACAATAAACTGTGGAATATTCTGAAAGAGATGGGATTACCAGACCACCTGACCTGCCTCTTGAGAAACCTGTATGCAGGTCAGGAAGCAACAGTCAGAACTGTACATGGAACAACAGACTGGTTCCAAATAGGAAAAGGAGTACATCAAGGCTGAATATTGTCACCTTGCTTATTTAACTTATATGCAGAGTACATCATGAGGAACGCTAGACTGAAAGAAGCACAAGCTGGAATCAAGATTACTGGGAGAAATATCAATAACCTCAGATATGCAGATGACACCACCCTTACGGCAGAAAGTGAAGAGGAACTCAAAAACCTCTTGATGAAAGTGCAGGAGGAGAGTGAAAATGTTGGCTTGAAGCTCAACATTCAGAAAACAAAGATCATGGCATCTGGTCCCATCATTTCATGGGAAATAGATGGAAAAACAGTGGAAAACAGTGTCAGACTTTATTTTTCTGGGCTCCAAAATCACTGCAGATGCTGATTGCACCCATGAAATTAAAAGACGCTTGCTCTTTGGAAGGAAAGTTATGACCAACCTTGATAGTATATTGAAAAGCAGAGACATTACTTTGCCAACAAAAATCCATCTAGTCAAAGCTATCGTTTTTCCCGTTGTCATGTATGGATGTAAGAGTTGGACTGTGAAGAAAGCTAATCGCTGAAGAATTGATATATTTGAACTGTGGTGTTGGAGAATACTCTTGAGAGTCCCTTGTACTGCAAGGAGATCCCACCAGTCCATTCTAAAGGAGATCAATCCTGGGTGTTCATTGGAGGGACTGATGCTAAAGCTGAAACTGCAATACTTTGGCCACCTCATGCGACGAGTTGACTCACTGGAAGAGACTCTGATGATAGGAAAGGTTGGGGTAGGGAGGAGAAGGGGATGACAGAGAATGAGATGGCTGGATGGCATCACTGACTCGATGGACATGAGTTTGAGTGAACTCCGGGAGTTAGTGATGGACAGGGAGGCCTGGCGTGCTGTGATTCATGGGGTCGTGGAGATTTGGTCACGACTGAGTGACTGAACTGAACTGAATTGAATCCCTATCAAACTACCGACAGTAATTTTCACAGAGCTAGGACAAATGAATTCACTGTTTGTATGGAAATACAAAAAAACCTCAAATAGCCAGTGAAATCTTGAGAAAGAAGATTGGAACTGGGGGAATCAACCTGCTGGAATTCAGGCTCTTCTACAAAGCCACAGTCATCAAGACAGTATGGTACTGGCATAAAGACAGAAATATAGATCAATGGAACAAAATAGAAAGCCCAGAGATAAATCTCTGCACCTAAGGACACCTTATCTTTGACAAAGGAGGCAGGAATATTCAATGGAGGAAAGACAATCTCCTTAACAAGTGGTACTGGGAAAACTGTTCAACGACTTGTAAAAGAATTAAACTAGAACACTCCCTAACACTATACACAAAAATAAACTCAAGATGGATGAAAGATCTAAATGTAGGTCCAGAAACTATAAAACTTTTAGAGGAGAACATAGGTAAAACACTCTCTGACATAAATCACATCAGGATCCTCGAAGACCCACTCCCCAGAGTATTGGAAATAAAAGCAAAAATTAACAAATGGGACCTAATGAAAATTAAAAGCGTCTGCACAGCAAAGGAAACTATAAACAAGATGAAAAGACAGCCTTCAGAATGGGAGAAAATAATAGCAAATGAAGCAACTGACAAAGAATTAATCTGAAACATACACAAGGAAATCCTGAGCTCAATTCCAGAAAATAAATGGCTTAATCAAAACACGAGCCAAAGAACTAAAGAGACATTTCTCCAACGAAGACACACAGATGGCTAACAATCATATGAAAAGATGCTGAACATCACTCATAATCAGAGAAATGCAAATCAAAACCACAATGAGTTACCATTTCATGCCAGTCAGAAGGGCTGCTATCTAAGTGTCTACAAGCAAAAAATGCTGCAGAGAATGTGGAGAAAAGGGAACCCTCTTACACTAGTGCAACCACTACGGAGAACAGTGTGGGGATTCCTTAACAAACTGGAAATAGAACTTCCATACGACCCAGCAATTGCACTCCTGGGCATTTACACCGAGGAACCCAGAATTGAAAGAGACACATGTACTCCAATGTTGATCGCAGCACTGTTTATAAAAGCCAGGATATGGAGGCATCCTCGATGTCCATCTGCAGATGAATGAATAAGAAAGCTGTGGTAAATATACACTATGAAGTATTACTCAGCCATTAAAAAGAATGCATTTGAATGAGTTCTAATGAGGTGGATGAAACTGGAGCCTATTATACACAGTGAAGTAAGCCAGAATGAAAAACATCATTACAGTATACTAATGCATATATATGGCATTCAGAAAGATGATAATGATAACCCTGTATATGAGACAGCAAAAGAGACACAGATGTATAGAACAGTCTTTTGGACTCTGTAGGAGAGGGCGAGGGTGGGACGATTTGGAAGAATGGCATTGAATCATGTATATTATCATATGTGAAACGAATTGCCAGTCCAGGTTCGATGCATGATACAGGATGCTCGGGCCTGGTGCACTGAGATGAACCAGAGAAATGAGATCAGGAGGAATGTGGGAGGAGGGTTCAAGATGAGGAACACATGCACACCAGGGGCAGATTCAAGTCAAAGTATGGCAAAACCAATACAATAATATAAAGTAAATAAAAAAAAAAAGAAAGAAATGTAGTGTATTCCAGATAGTCAGGTTTTTACATGTGTAATAATGAAAAATCCATATTTCTCGTTAGAAAATTATTACCCTGATTTGGCATATGAAATATAGAAAATTCCACATTACATGTTGGAATATACGCGAGCAGATGTTCATATGTGAAATACAGAGTATTCCATATTTCATTATGGAAATTATGAGACTCCTTTTCAATATAAAATGTAGATGATTCCCAATTTCACTTAAGAAAATCTGTGATTACATTGCCCTATATCATATGCAGAGAAAACCATATTTCATAACATTCTGCACCAAGATTTTCATATGTGTACAGAGAGCATATCATATTTCATATAGGAATTATTGACCTTAGATTAACACACATGAACATAGAAAATTCCATTATACAAAGACCTCCAGTCACTCCCAGGTTTCCAAGTGTGAAAAATAAGGATTTTACCTTTCACGTTGGAAAATCAGCACCAAGATTTTTTTATGTGGAATGTAACAATTTCTACATTTCATGATGGAAAATTTTTACATAACGTTCATCATACAGGAGAACCAGTTAGTTTCTTTTCTTATGTGAATATCAACATAATATTTTGTATGTAAAATATAGAAAAAATGTCATACTATATGTAAAATACACAGAGTTGCATTTGGGATGACTTACTTTAGAGTTTTGCCTGGGAAATATAAACATCTCCAAATTTCACCTAATTTTTTTTTTTTTTTTGCCTAAATTTTTATATATGAAATACAGAGAATATTATAGGTAACGGAGGAAAAGAAAATCCAACCCACGTTTTAAATGTGAAAGAATATTCCATTTTTCATATACGACAAGATGTGTCCAGATTCTCACATGTTAGTTATACACAAGGATGTTATATTTCTTGTTCAACAAAAATAATATGCCCAGAATTTTATATTTTGAATATAGAAAATGTCATGTTTCAGTAGAGAATCTGTCCCCAGATTTTCTCATGCATAACAGAGAAGTCTATGCATTTTTTTAAATATATATATTGCCAATGGTGATCGGTTTATTAAAGAAATTAATGTATCACAGGCAGAATGAAATGAAGTTGGTCACCTCAAATGTTTCAGTGAAACACACACATACATACACACACACAAAACACCACACCACAACATTATAAGACAATGCCCCACAATAATTACCTAGAAATATTTAAAATACAGACTCCTTCTAATTTCTTAAACGTTTGGCCACCTCATGTGACGCATTGACTCTCTGGATAAAAGTCTGATCCTGGGAGAGATTGGGGTTAGGAGGAGACTGGGACGACAGAGAATGAGATGGCTGGATGGCATCACCGACTCGATGGACATGAGTTTGAGTGAACTCTGGGAGTTGATGGACAGGGAGGCCTGGCATGCTGTGGTTCATGGGGTCGCAAAGAGTCAGACATGACTGAGCAACTGAACTGAACTGAACTGAAAGAAAATTTGTGTCCAGGTTTCTTATGCTAAACACAGAGATTTCCGTATTTCATGTAGGAAAATCAGAGTGCAGCTTTTCATGTGTCACGTTGAAAAGTCTGCATAATTCATGTAAGATAAGATATGCTCAAAATTTCATATGTGAAATATACAGTATTCCATATTTCAAGGAGTATATCTGATACCCAGTTATTCATATTTGAAATGTAGAGAATTCAATATTCCAGGTTAAAATTGCAGCTCCGTTGTTCATATATCATGCACAGAAAATTCCAAATTTCTATAATTAAATGTGTTCAATTTTTCAAATGTGAAATAGTGTTTATTCCATAATTCATTAGAATAATATGCCCTCTGCACTTAGATTACCAAATTAAAAATATAGGAATGTCACACTTCATGCTTGAAAATATGAAGTGATATTTTCATACGCAAAATAACAAAGGTCCATAATATATGTATGAATATCTTTGCGGAGTCGTTTATAAGCATTTAGACTTTCTAATTACATGTTTGAGAATGTATCCACCTGTTCTCCTATTAAAACACACACACACACACAAAACTCTATCAGGTCTCAACACTGAACCTATAATGCTACATGTGAAATTCACAGTTAATATTTCAGATAAAAAATCACCAGCCTTTCTTTTTCCAAATATGCAAAGTTTCATGTGTTGTCAGAAAACATTCATTCAGGTTTTTCATATTTGATACATCGAGAATTCCATATATGAAGATGAAAACCTGCACTAGTATGCTCGTTTGTAAAATATACATATTTACACATGAGCTGGTGATGGACCGGGAGGCCTGGCGTGCTGTGATTCATGGGGTCGTAAAGAGTCAGACACGACTGAGCGACTGAACTGACCTGAACTGAACTGACACATTTGATGTAGAAATTCTACACCCAGTGCCATTTTGCCTCCAACTGAGATTGGATTTAGTTTCACTCTGCTGTATCTTGCTTCCCTCATTCTGTTTCTCCTGAAAATCCTCACCAATAATTCACTTGAAAAACAAGTATGGACCCTGATTTAAGGGATCTTGAAGAAAATTTACCACTAGGAATGCCAAATAATATTCACCAAGAAAAAGAAAGTGAGAAAGATTCATATTCTAGCCTCAATTTGACTTGAAGAGAAATGCCATTATTTGCCTCTATTTACTATCTATGCTATAGATCTCTGAGATTTCTTTTTACTTTTCTTAAATATTCCTTAGTCATATTAATAATTGAAAAATATGCTTTTCAGAGAAGCTGATAATTTTTTCTTTGCCTGATTTTGGGATAGACAACAAAAGTTGGTGACTTTAGCTTGCAATCAAGATACTTTTTTTTTTTTCTTCCTTTGGAGGGAATTAGCTCTTCAAGTTCAGAATTTATTAAATTTTATCAGTTAAAATTTGATTTCTTATTAGTTCCACTGTTCATGTTTTCCAGAAGAAGGAAATGCAACCCACCCCAGTATCTTTGCCTGGAAAAGTCCATGGATAGAGGAGCCTGATGGGCTGCAGTCCATGAGGTTTCAGAGTTGGGCAAGACTCAGTGACTAATTTGCACACCCATTCAGGTTGTATTATTCAAATATAATATTTTATGCCTGAATACAGGTGAGTAAATCACAATCTAAAATAGATGAGGGTTGTCATAATTTATTCCTTTAGGAGAGGACAGCCTATCAAAGCTCGTCAATCAGGTTAATCTAAATTTAAAATCTCAAATGATCTGTAAAGTGGAAAAAAGTTTCAGAGGAATTTAAAATAAGATCTCACTGACATTAATCAAAAAAGGAAAATCAAATAAGACAGAAGAACCGTGTCTGCACAGACAGTGAGACTGAGAAGAACAGAACAGAGCCTGAAACTTCAGTGTGATTGAAGAAATGGGAAAAACAAACAATGTGAAGACTGAGACAAAGTTAGAATACAGAATTCTGAAAGGGTATTTATTCTCAAGAACTTGCTTTCTAGCGCATGACTTAGCTAGGGAGTGACAATTTTACCTGGCTATAGCAAGGTAGAGAGTTTCTGAAGAACATAAATGGATGCTGGAGAATGGTTCGGAGACCACTGGATCATGTGTAGTTGAGAAATCACATAAATTTTGGACCATTTGGGGGACAATAATGACAGCAATGTGGCTGAATCTTTGCGTGGTACGTGGTGAAATTAGTGCGACTGAGATAGATAGGGTATGGTGGGATAGAAAATGAAGTAGTCACGAATAACTACTACTGTCAATAACAGGAAAGAATGTTTTGCTATTGTTGTTCAGTCAGTTATTCATGCCCATGCCTTTGTCACCCCATGGACTGTGTCCCATCAGTCTTACCTTCCCTATCTCCCAGAATTTGTTCAGACTCATGCCCATAGGGTTTGTGATGCTATCTAACCCTCTTATCATCTGCTACCCACTTCTCTTTTTACTTCAAATTTTCCCAGTATCAGAGCATTCTCTAATGAGACAGCACTTTGCATCAGGTGGCCAGAGGAGAAAAGTACAATGAAAGATAATAAATGTTTCCAAGGAGAGGTCTTGAACACATCTAAAATACTGATGCAGAAAACACTTTTGACAAAATTAAAGACTCATTTATGATAAAAGCTGTACAGGAAGTGGGAACAGAGAGGATCATCTTCAACTTAATAAAGGCCATGTATGAATAAACCCATCACTACGATGTTTTTCAGAGGTGGAACCTGAAAGCATGTTTCCTAAGGTTGTGAAAAAGACAAAATTTGCCACTCTCACCACTGTTATTCAACATAATCTTGGGACTCCTAGCTACAGAAATCAGTGAAGGACAAAAATTACCAGCAAACTGAAAAACAAGGGGTAATACTGGCACTGTTTGCTGACAGAAGTTACTGTTTCAGAGACTCCTAATATTGCACCAAAAAATTAATAGACAATGACTTTACGGAAGTTGTTGGGAAAAAAAAATAAACAGGAAGAAATCTCCTGCATGACTATAAATAACAAGAGAAAACGAAAAACAAAAATTAAGGAAATAAATTGATTAACCATTTTAACAGGAAAAATAATATACTTGGGAATAAACCTGCCTAAGTAGAAAAAGGAGTTTTGTGCCGGAAAGAATATAGTATAGATGAGCCAATAAAAGATGACACATCCTTTGGAGAGGATGCAGAGAAAAGGGAACCCTCCTACACTGTTGGTGGATATTCTAACTAGTACAGTCACTATGGAGAACAGGGAGGAGAATCCTTAAAAAACTGGAAAAATAGTGCTGCCATACGACAGAGCAATCCCACTGCTGGGGATATACTGAGAAAACGAGAATTGAGAAAAAGATGTGTACCCCAATGTTCATTGCAGCACTACTTACAACCACCAGGACTTGGAAGCAACCGAGATAACCATTGGCAGATGAATGGATAAGAAAATTTTGGTACATATACACAATGGAATATTATTCAGCTATTAAAAATAATGCATTTGAATAATTTCTAATGAGGTGGATGAAACTGGAGCCTATTATACAGAGTGAACTAAGTCAGAGAGAAGAACACCAATACAGAATATTAACACATATATAATTTAGAAAAATGGTAACAATGGCCCTGTATTTGAGACTGCACAAGATACACAGATGTAAAAACAGGCTTTTGGACTCTGTGGGAGTAGGCAAGGGTGGGATGATTTGAGAGAATAGCATTGAAATGTGTATGTTACCATACATGAAATAGATCACCAGTCCAGGTTTGATGCATGAGACAGGGGGCTCAGGGCTGGTGTACTGGAATGACCCTGAGGGATGGGATGGCGAGGGAAGTGGGAAGGTGTTCAGGACGGGGAACACATGCACACCCATGGTTGATTCATGTAAATGTATGGCTAAAACACTACAATATTTTAAAGTAATCAACCTCCAAACAAAATAGATAAATTAATTTTTTTTAAAGGTGACAGAAATGGAATGAGAGCTATATCATTCTTTCGATTGTAAAAATCAATATGTGAACGTGACTACACTACAAAAACGAGTTTACAAAGTCAGTGTCATCCCTATTAAATTACCAATGACATTTTTCACAGAATAGAACAACAACAACAAAAAATCTTTACAACTTGATGGAAACACAAAGATTTTGGATAACCATGCAAACTTGAGAAAAACTGAGTTGCAATACTCAGGTTTCCTCACTTCAGTCTATACAAAAATATATAGTTTTGAACATGGCGTGCAATTAGCACAATATTGGGCTTATAGCCAATGGAACATACAGAAAACCCTAAACTAATCTCTTGCCCAAATGATCACCTAATCTTTGACAAAGAAGGGAACAATATGCAAGGAAAGAAGATAATATATTTGGCAAGTTAAGCTGGAAAATCCGGACAGCTAAAAGTATTAGAATACAGTTAGAACATAACCTGCTTATTCTTCTGTGGCCGAGTCGTGTCTGAGTTTTTGGGATGCCATGAACTGCAGCATGCCAGTCCTTCCTGTCCCTCACCACCTCTTGAAGTTTTCCCGAGTTCATACCCATTACATAGGTAATGCCATCCAATCATCTCATCCTTGTTTCCCCCTTCTCCTGTTGCTTCCAATCTTTCCCAGAATCAGGCTATTTTCCAATGAGCTGTTGCCATCTCCTGTTATACCTGATTCAATTTAAATTGTTCATGAATCTAACATTCTAGGTTACCATGCAATACTGTTCTTTACAGCATTCCGTTTTACTTTCCTCGCTAGACACATATAAAATGAGGCTTATTTCCACTTTGGGGCAACCACTTATTGCTTTCTGGAAAAGTTAGTTATTACCGCCTGCTCCTCCCAACTAGCATATTAGGCACCTACCCAAAAAAGATGTCCTTTTCATTATAGAGGACTGGAATGCAAAAGTAAGAAGCCAAGCAACACCTAAAGTAACAGCAAATTAGGCCTTGGAGCACAAAATGAAGCAGGACAAAGGCTAATAGAGTTTTGCCAAGAGAACACCCTGGTCATCACAAACACCCTCTTCCAACAACACAAGAGAACACTCTACACATGGACATCACCAGGTGGTCAACACCGAAATCAGATTGATTATATTCTTTGCAGCCAAAGATGGAGAAGCTGTATAGGGTTAGCAAAAATAAGACCAGGAGCTGCCTGTGGCTCCAATCATGAAATCCTTACTGCCAAATTCAGGCTGAAATTGAAGAAAGTAGGGCACACCACTAGATTATTCAGATATGACTTAAATCAAATCCCTTATGATTATACAGTGGAAGTGAGAAATAGATTTAAGGGACTAGATCTGATAGATAGAGTGCCTGATGAACTCTGGACGAAGGTTCGTGACATTGTACAGGAGACAGGGACCAAGACCATCCCCATGGAAAAGAAATGCAATTAAGAAAAATGACTGTCTGAGGAGGACTTTCAAATAGCTGTGAAAAGAAGAGAAGCGAAAAGCAAAGGAGGAAAGGAAAGATATAAGCATCTGAATGCAGTGTTCCAAAGAATAGCAAAGAGAGATAAGAAAGCCTTCCTCAGCGATTAAAGCAAAGTAATAGAGGAAGAGGAAAACAACAGAATAGGAAAAACAAGAGACATTTTCAAGAAAATTAGAGATATCAAGGGAACATTGCATGCAAAATTGGGCTCGATAAAGGACAGAAATGGTATGGACCTAACAGAAGCAGAAGATATTAAGAGGAGGTGGCAAGAATACACAGAAGAGCTGTACAAAAATGATCTTCACAACCAAGATAATCACGATGGCACGATCACTCACCTGGAGCCAGACATCTTGGAATGTGAAGGCAAGTGGGCCTTATAGAGCATCACTACAAACAAAGCTAGTGGCGGTGATGGAATTCCAATTGAGCTATTTCAAGTCCTGAAAGATGATGCTGTGAAAGTGCTGCACTCAATATGCCAGCAAATTTGGAAAACTCAGCAGTGGCCACAAGACTGGAAAAGTTGAGTCTTCATTCCAATCTCAAAGAAAGGGAATGTCAATGAATGCTCAAACTACCGCACAATTGCACTCATCTCACACGCTAGTAAAGTGATGCTCAAAATTCTCCAAGCCAGGCTTCAGCAATATGTGAACCATGAACTTCCAGATGTTCAAGCAGGTTTTAGAAAAGGCAGAGAAACCAGAGATCAAATTGCCAAAATCCGCTGGATCATGGAGAACGCAGGGGGGTTCCAGAAAATCATCTATTTCTCCTTCATTGACTATGCCAAAGCCTTTGACTGTGTAGATCACAATAAACTGTGGAACATTCAGAAAGAGATAGTTATACCAGACCACCTGACCTGACTCTTGAGAAAACTTTATTCAGGTCAGGAAGCAACAGTTAGAATTGGACATGGAAAAACACACTGGTTCCAAATAGGAAAAGTGAGTACATCAAGGTTGTATATTGTCACCCTGCTTCTTGAACTTATATGCAGAGTACATCATGAGGAATGCTGTGCTGGAATCAAGATTGCCAGGGGAAATATCAATAAACACATATATGCAGATGACACCACCTTTATGGCAGAAAGTGAAGAGGAACTCAAAAGCCCCTTGATGAAAATGAAAGAGGAGAGTGAAATGATTGGCTTGAAGCTCAACATTCAGAAAACGAAGATCATGAGATCTGGTCACATCACTTAATGGGAAATAGATGGGGAAACAGCAGAAACAGTGTCAGACTTTATTTTGGGGGACTCCAAAGTCACTGCAGATGCTGATTGCAGCCAGGAAATTAAAAGACGCTTACTCCTTGGAAGGAAAGTTATGACCTACCTAGATAGCATATTAAAAAGCAGAGACATTAGTTTGCCAACCAAGGTACATCTAGTCAAGGCTATGGTTTTCCCCGTGGCCATGTATGGATGTGAAAGTTGGACTGTGAAGAAAGCTGGTCGCTGAAGAATTGATGCTTTTGAACTGTGGTGTCGGAGAAGACTCTTGAGTGTCCCTTGGACTGCAAGGAGATCCAGCCATCAATTCTAAAGGAGATCAATCCTGGGTGTTCATTGGAAGGACTGATGCTAAAGCTGAAACTCCAATACTTTGGCCACCTCATGCGACGAGTTGACTCACTGGAAAAGACTCTGATGCTGGGAGGGATTAGGGGTGTGAAGAGATGTGGATGACAGAAAGTGAGATGGCTGGATGGCATCACCGACTCGATGGACATGAGTTTGAGTGTACTCTGGGAGTTGGTGATGGACAGGGAGGCCTGGCGTGCTGTGATTAATGGGGTGGCAAAGAGTCGGAAACGACTGGGTGAATCAACTGAACTGAACTGAACTGAACTGAACCATCCTGGGAGACTAATTTTTTGGTATCACAACTTGTTGCCTTTTTATACAGTTTATAGAGGTCCCGTAGCAAGTATAATGGGGTGATTTGCATTCCCTCCTCCAGTGGATCACATTTAGTCTCTCCTTAGCACCATAGGATAAGACAAATTCCAGATGGTTTAAAGACTTACATAGAAGGCCAGAAACTGTAAATCAATAATATTTGAGGAAAGCATAGGTAAAATACATTGTGAAATGAAATGTAGGGGCATCTTTTTTTTTTTTTCTTTGACCTACCTCCTTGGGTAATGAAAATAAAACCAAAAATATATAAACAAATGTAATTAAACATAGACTTTTTGCACAGGAAACCAATAAGCAAGACAAAAATGAAATCTCATTATGGGAAAAACATTTGCAACTGAAGATAATGACAATAGAAGAATCTCCAACATATGGAGGCAGCTCATGTGGCTCAATAACAACAAAATGAACAACCCAATTGGAACAAATGAATAGATATTTCTCCTAAAAGACATACAGATGTCCAATAGCATTTGTAAAGATCAGCATCACTAACTGTGAGAGAAAGGGAAATAAAGTCTTCAATGGTTGTATCAACTCAAATTTGTCTGAATAACCATTATCAAAGAAAAAATATCCACACAAAAAATGCTGTAGAGGGTGCTGAGTAAACAGAACAATCCTGTACTGTTGTTAGGAATGCACATTGACAGATTAAAATGGAGAAGACTATAGGGATTGTTTACAAATAAAATGAAGCTACCATATGATCAAGAAATCCCAATAATTGACAATAATTTTCATGAGGAAAATCAAAATTCCAAAAGATGCACAACCACAATATTGATGGCAGCAATTTTGCAATATCAGGACATGGAAGCAACAGAAATATCCATTCATCTAGAGAGGAAAGGATAAAATGAGTTGGTACATACATCCCCGAGTCTTAAGATGGAACGAAATCAGGTAAATTGTATAGATATAGAAGGACAGAGACAGTGTCAGATACAATGAAGCTATGTCAAAAGAGGAAAATAAATATCACATATTAACACAAATATATGGGATCTAGGTAAAACTGTAATAGATGATTATGAAAAGCATATAAGGAGACAACAATGGAGAAGAAATATACGGTTATCAAGGATTAAATGCCTGGTGGTGGTAGGAATTAGGGGATTACAACAGACACATATATACTTCTGATCTATACGTAAAGCATTGTTTAGTACAGTTCAGTCGCTCAGTCATGTCTGACTACTTGTGACCCCATGAATCACAGCACGCCAGGTCTCCCTGTCTATCACCAACTCCCAGAGTTCACTCAAACTCATGTCCATCGAGTCGGTGATGCCATCTAGCCATCTCATTCTCTGTCGTTTCCTTCTCCTCCCACCCCCAATCCCTCCCAGCATCAGAGTCTTTTCCAGTGAGTCAACTCTTTGCATGAGGTGGCCAAAGTATTGGAGTTTCAGCTTTAGCATCAGTCCTTCCAATGAACACCCAGGATTGATCTCCTTTAGAATGGACTGGTTGGATCTCCTTGCAGTCCAAGGGACTCTCAAGAGTCTTCTCCAGCACGATCGTTCAAAAGCATCAATTCTTCAGCGATCAGCTTTCTTCACAGTCCAACTCTCACATCCATACATGACCACTGGACAGGGAAATCTTAATGCACTGTGGTGACCAGATTTAGATAGAAGTCAAAAACATGGAGAGAGATATATGGTTACTATTTAGTCATTATCTCATTTACTAGTCTTTATGACGTGAAGGACTGCAGCATTCCCTAATTTTTCTTTAGGGGAGAAATTAACAATATAATGGAAAGTAAGTATACTCAAAAAAAAAAAAAGCTTTAAAAGTATATTAACTTTTTTTATAAACATCATTATTCCTAATGAATCTCACATTACCTTAGAAGTCAAAAGTAGAACTGTAAATGTGTATATCTTAATGACAAATGCAATGCAAATCTCAGAATATTACATTCAAATTCATAACACATTTATGAAGAAAACAGCAATAAAACTAAAAATGAGTGTACATTATATTTTGCTGCATATGTGCATGTCTAAAGGTTGAAAAATTTCCCCCCAAAAAAAATTACCTGAAAAGAGCTGGGGCAGAACCATCAACAATCAACTCTGTCTAGTTGACCCATGTTATGTACTTGTACATTTTATAAATTATAGTGCTTTTTTTTTTTTTTTGTATTTAATTATATTGTATTTCTCTTTAAAATATTCATTATATTTGTCACACAACATCTTTTACCTGTTTCCATATATTAAGGATGAATGACAATCTATGTGTTCTTTTAAATCTCCTTTACTTATTTATTTAAAAAAGCAATAGCTCTTCATTCACAGGAATTCAAACTTTACATAGTCTTTATCCGATTATATTGATATGTTGAATTACATTCCCGTGATGGCTGTAGGTACAAGAAAATCTGAATTTTATTAAGGCATCCAGTTTAAAGGTATCTTTCTCAAATCAACTATCAGCTTAGTTCAGTTCAGTCGCTTAGTTGTGTGTGACTCTTTTCGACCCCCATGAATGGCAGCACTCCTGGCCTCCTTTTCAATCACCAATACCTTCAGTCCAAACAAACCCATGTCCACTGAGTCGATGATACCCTCTAACCATCTAATCCTCTGTCATCCCCTTCTTCTCTTGCACTCAATCTTCCCCAGCATCACGGTCTTTTCAAATGAGTCAGCTCTTCGCATCTGATGGCCAAAGTACTACAGTTTCATCTTTAACATCAGTCCTCAAAATGCACAACTAGGACAGATCTCCTTTAGGATGGACTGGTTGAATTTCCTGGCAGTCCAAGGGACTCTTAATAATCTTCTCCAACAACACAGTTAAAAATCATCTATTTTTCTGCGCTCAGGTTTCTTTATAGTCCAACTCTCAGATCCATGCATGACTACTGGAAAAACCATAGCCTTGACTAGGCAGACCTTGGTTGGCAAAGTAATTCTCTGCTTTATAATATCCTGTCTCGATTGGTCATAACTTTCCTTCCAAGGAGTAAGCGTCTTTTAATTTCACGGCTACAATCACCTTCTGCAGTGATTTTGGAGCCTAGAAAACTAAAGTCAGCCTCTGTTTCCACTGTTTTCCCATCTATTTGCCATGAAGTGATGGGACCAGTTTCTGAATATTGTGCTTTAAGCGAACTTTTTCATTCTCCTTTTCTCTTTCATTAAGAGGTTATTAATTCTTTACTTTCTGCCATAAGGGTGGTGTCATCTGCATATCTGAGGTTATTGATTTTTCTCCCTTGCAATCTTGATGCCAGCTTGTGTTTCCTACAGCCCAGTGTTCCTCATGATGTAATCCGCATATAAGTTAAATAAGCAGGGTGATAATATACAGCTTTGATTTACTCCTTTTCCTATTTGGAACCAATCTGTTGTTCCATGTTCAGTTTTATATATTACTTCCTGACCTTCATACAAGTTTCTCCATATGCAGGTTAGGTTGTCTGGTATTCCCATCTTTTAAAGAATTTTCCACGGTTCATTGTGATCCGCAATTCAAAGGCTTTGGCATAGTCAATAAAGCAAAAATAGATGATTTCCTGGAATTCTTTTGCTTTTCCAAAAACCGAGTGGATGTTGGTCATTTGATCTCTAGTTCCTCTGCCTTTTCTAATTCCACCTTGAACATCTGGAAGTTCACAGTTCCCATGTTACTGATGCCTGGCTGTAGCGTGTTAGATGACTGCAATTGTGTTGTACTACAGTATTTTTTGCCATTATCTTTCTTTGAGACTGGAGTGAAATCTGACCTTTTCCAGCCCTGTGTCCACTGCTTAGTTTTGAAAGTTTGCAGGCATATTGCGTGCATCAATTTCATAGCATCATTTTTCAGGATTTGAAATAGTTCAACTGGAATTCCATCATCTCCAATATCTTTGTTTTAATGATGCTTCCTAAGGCCCATTTGACTTCACTTTCCAGGATGTCTGGCTCTAGGTTAGTAATAGCACCATTGTGATTATCTTGGTCATGAAGTGTGTGTGTGTGTATTTTTTTTTCTTGTACATTCTTTCTGTGCATTCTTGCCACCTCTTCTTAATATCTTCTGCTTCTATTAGGTTCCTACCATTTCTGTCTTTTCTTAAGACCATTTTTGCATAAAATATTCCCAAGTTATCTCTAGTTTTCTTGAAGGGATCTCTATTCTTTCCTATTCTATTGTTTTCTTCCATTTCTTTTCACTGATCACTGTGGAAGCATTTCTTATCTCTCCTTGCTTTTCTTTGAAACTCTGCATTCAAAAGGGTCTGTCTTTCCTTTTCTCATTTGCTTTTCACTTCCTGTCTTTTCACAGCCAGTTTAAGGCCTCTGTATATAACCATATTGCTTTTTTTTTTTATTTCCTTTTCTTGCAGATGGTCTTGAATTCTGTCTCCAATACACTGTCATGAAACTCTGTCCTTAGATCATTGGTCAATCATTGTGTCAGATCAAGTCCCTTAAACCTGTTTCCCACTTCCACTGTATAGTCATAAGGTATTTGATTTATGTCATACTAGAATGTTCTTATGGTTTTCTCCACTTTCTTCAATTTCAGACGGAATTTGGCAATAAAGAGTTCACGATATGAGCCACGTCATCTCCCAGTCTTGTTTTTCTGACTGTATAGTACTTCTACATCTTTGGCTGCAAGTAATACAAAAGTCTCTTGATGAAAGTGAAAGAGGAGAGTGAAAAGGTCGGCTTGAAGTTCAACATTCAGAAAAGAAAGATCATGGCATCTGGTCCCATCACTTCATGGGAAATAGAAAAACAGTGGAAACAGTGTCAGACTTTATTTTTTGGGGCTTCAAAATCACTGCGGATGCTGATTTCAGCCATGAAATTAAAAGACGCTTACTCCTTGGAAGGAAAGTTATGATCAAACTAGATAGCACATTAAAAAGCTGAGACATTACTTTGCAAACCAAGGTCCGTCTAGTCAAGGCTATGGTTTTTCCAGTGGTCATGTATGGATGTAAGAGTTGGACTGTGAAGAAAGCTGATCGCCATAGAAGTGATGCTTTTGAACTGTGGTGCTGGAGAAGACTCTCGAGAGTCCCTTGTACTGCAAGGAGATCCAACCAGTCCATTCTAAAGAGATCAGTCCTGGGTGTTCATTGGAAGGACTGATGCTAAAGGTGAAACTCTAATACTTTGGCCACCTCATGCGATGCATTGACTCACTGGAAAAGACTCTCATGCTGGGAAGGATTGGAGGCTGGAGGAGAAGAGGACAACCGAGAATGAGATGGCTGAATGGCATCACCGACTCGATGGACATGACTTTGTGTGAAGTCCGGGAGTTGGTGATGGACAGGGAGGCGTGGTGTCCTGTGATTCATGGGCTCTCAAAGAGTCGGACACGACTCTGCGACTGAACTGCATACAAGCTATCTGATTTCAGCATCAACCAACTGGTAATGTCAAGTATACGGATATGCAAATCAACTCTACAACTTGAAAAAACCGCCTTGTCACCTCACCCATCAAGTACCCAGTTTAGAAAGTCCTGGCTGACCTAGATAAGGAACATTTTGAAGGAGCATGCTCCTTTCTCCTCTAACTTTAATTCTTGTTATTATGTTAATTTTCCTTTTTATTCTTTGAATTCAGTAACAGAATGGAAAACATCATAACCTGCAGTACTCCACGTCAGGACAAAGAAAATGCAGAACTCCAGGGCCATGTTATTTCTTTTCTGTCAAGTTTGCTTATGCTCATAGATGTGTTGTGATATTCTCTAAGATCTGAGAGTAAGAAAGCTTGGTTTTGAAGTGTTTGTTACAGTTTGATAATAAGGTATGTCTCGAAATTATAATAAAAATGACAAGGACTGCCCAGCTGTCTCTGTTGGGAAAATGTTATGAAAACTTAAAGCAAGGAGTAGAGGAAAAGTTAATGCCTCAGGATTCGAGCCAATAGTACCTCAGTAAATGGGCTAGGAATGATCCGAAGCAATGGATAATCAAGAAGTCTGCATGGTTGTCCTTGAAATAAGCCCAGGAGAATATCCTTTATGTGAAATTGACCAAATACTTAGCTTTCTAAGGTGATAATAATGACCAGGAAGCGAGCATGGTGCTGGAGTACTACTGTCACTACTATGGGTGACACTAGGGAAATAACAAGTCAATGTGATCCACAGAGTAGCAATCTGAGAGCCATATAATTTAATGAGTTGGTTGGACAGATAGTTATAAAGGTCTTAAAAAAAATGGGGAGTGGGAGGAGATGGGGACGACAGAAAATGAGATGGCTGCATGGCATCACCGACTCGATGGACATGAGTCTGAGTGAATTCCGGGCATTGGTGATGGACAGGGAAGACTGGTGTCCTGTGATTCATGGGGTGGCAAAGAGTCGGACACCACTGAGCGCCTGAACTGAACTGAACTGATGGCCTATTAGTGTGTGTGTGTGTGTGTGTGTGTGTGTGTGTGTGTGTGTGTGTGTGTGTGTGTGTCTGTGATGTCTCTCCACACTTCAAGGCAAAGGATTTTTAAGGAGGGTGTATTGGGTCCCAAGGTTAACATTACTGCCTAAAGAAACTCTGTCAGTTCTGTTTAGTTCAGTTCAGTTTGTCAGTCATGTCTGACGTTTTGTGACACCATGAACTGCAGCACACCAGGCCTCCGTGTCCGTCATCAACTCCTGGAGGTTACTCAAACTCATGTCCACTGAGTCAGTGAAGCCATCCAACAACTTCATCCTGTGTACCCTTATCTCCTGCCTTAAGTCATTCTCAGTATCAAAGTATTTTCAAATGAGTTAGCTCTTCACATCAGATGTCCAAACTATTTGACTTTAGCTTCAGTTCAGTTCAGTTGCTCAGTCGTGTCCGACTCTCCGCGACCCCATGAATTACAGCAAGCCAGGCCTCCCTGTCCATCATCAACTCCCGGAGTACACTCAAACTCATGTCCACAGAGCCGGTCATGACATCCAGCCATCTCATTCTCTGTCGTCCCCTTCTCCTCCCGCCCCTAAACTTTCCCAACATCAGAGTCTTTTCTAGTGAGTCAACTCGTCGCATGAGGTGGCCAAAGTATTGCAGTTTCAGCTTTAGCATCAGTCCTTCCAATGAACACCCAGGATTGATCTCCTTTAGAATGGACTGGTTGAATCTCCTTGCAGTCCAAGGGACTCTCAAGAGTCTTCTCCAACACCACAGTTCAAAAGCATCGATTCTTCGGCAATCAGCTTTCTTCACAGTCCAACTCTTACATCCATACACGACCACGGGAAAAACCATAGCCTTTACTAGATGGACCTTGGTTGGCAAAGTAATGTCTCTGCTTTTTAATATACTATCAAGGTTGGTCATAACTTTCCTTCTAAGGAGCAAGCGTCTTTTAATTTCATGGCTGCAATCAGCATCTGCAGTGATCTTGGAGGCCAAAAAAATAAAGTCTGATGCTGTTTCCACTGTTTTCCCATCTATTTCACATGAAGTGATGGGACCAGATGTCATGATCTTTGTTTTCTGAATGTCGAGCTTCAAGCCAACCTTTTCACTCTCCTCTTTCACTTTCATCAAGAGGTTTTTGAGTTCCTCTTCACTTTCTGCCATTAGGGTAGTGTCATCTGCCTATCTGAGGTTATTGATATTTCTCCCGGCAATCTTGATTCCAGCCTGTGCTTCTTCCAGCCCAGCGTTCCTCATGATGTACTCTTCATATAAGTTAAATAAGCAAGGTGACAATATACAACCTTGACGTACACCTTTTCCTATTTGGAACCAGTCTGTTGTTCCATGTACAGTTCTGACTGTTGCTTCCTGTATTACTCCTTAGCTTCAGTACTACTCCTTTAATGCACACTCAGGTATGATCTCCTTTAGGATGGACAGGTTGGATCTCCTCGCATCCAAGGGACTCCCAAGTGTCTTCACCAACACCACTGTTCAAAAGCATCAATTCTTCTGCACTCAGCTTTCTTTATAGTCCAACTCTCACATCCATACATGACTACCGAAATAACCGTAGCCTTGACAAGATGGACCTTTCTTGGCAAAGTATTATCTCTGCTTTTAAAGATGCTGTCTAGGTTAGTCATAACTTCCCTCCCAAGGAGTATCTTTTAATTTTTTGGCTGTACATGTCTATAATAGCCAGGACATGGAAGCAACAAAGATTTCCATCAGCAGATGAGTGGAAAAGAGACTTGTAGTACATATATACAATGGAGTATCAGTCAGCCATTAAAATGTACATTTGAACCAGTTCTAATGAGGTGGATGAAACTGGAGCCTATTATACAAAGTGAATCAAATCAGAACGAAAAACACCAATACAGTATAATGATGCATATAACGGAATTTAGAAAAATGGCAACAATGACCCTATATGCAAGACAGCAAAAGAGACACGTATGTATAGAACAGTATTTTGGACTCTGTGGGAGAAGGTGAGGGTGGGATGATTTGAGAGCATAGCATTGAAACATGTATATTATCATATTTGGAAGAGATCAACAGTCCAGGTGTGATGCATGAAACAGGGTGCTCAGGGCTCCTATGCTGGGATGAACTTGAGGGGTGAATGGGAAAGGAGGTGAAGGGGTTTCAGCATTAGGAAGACATGTACACCCATGGCTGATTCATGAAAATATAGGGCAAAAACCGTATACATAATTAGCCTCCAGATAAAATAATTAAAAAAAAAAAGATAGATTCATGGCTGCAGGCACCATCTGTAGTGAACTTAGAATCCCCCAAAATAAAGTCAACTACTTTCTCCACTTTTTCCACATCTATCTTCATGAAGATATGGAATCGTATGCCATGATCTTAGTTTTCTGAATGTTTAGCTTTAAGCCAACATTTTCACTCTTCTTTATCATTTTCATCAAGAGGGTTTTTAGATCTTCTTCACTTTCTGCCATAAGGGTGGTGTCATCTGCATCTCTGAGGTTATCAATATTTCTCTCAGCAATCTTGATTCCAGCTAGTTCTTCATCTAGTCCGGCATTTCTCTTGATGTTCTCTGCATATAAGATAAATAATCAGCGTTGGCATGCTCCTTTTCCTACTTTGAACCAGTCTGTTTTTCCATGTACAGTTCTAACTGTTACTTCCTGAAGAGCATACAAATTTCTCAAAAGGCAGGTAAGGTGGCCTGGTATTTCCATCTCTTGAACAGGTGACCACAGTTTATTGTGATATACACAAAGGTTTTGGCACAGTTAATAAATATGAAATATGTTTATGTTTTTTTATCTTCCTGAAATCACTTTCTGTTTCAATGATCCAGAAGATGCTGGCAATTTGATCTCTGGTTGCTCTGACTTTTATTAAAACCAGCTTGAACATCCGGAAGTTCACAGTTCATGTATTGTTGAAGTCTGGCTTGGAGAACTTTGAGCATTATTTTACTAGCTTGTGAGATGAATGCAATTGTGTGGTAATTTGAACATTATTTGGCATTGCTTTTCTTTGAAATTGGAATTAAAACTGACATTTTCCATTCCTATGGCCACTGCTGAGTTTTCCAAATTTGCTTTTACATTGAGTGCAACACTTTCACAGCATCATCTTTTAAGCTTTGGATCAGCTCAAGTGAAATTCCATCATGCCCATTAGCTTGGTACTTAATGAGACTTCCTAAGGCACACTTGAATTCACATTCTAGGAAGTCAGTGTCTATGTGAGTTATCACACCATCGTGGAATATCTGAATCGTGAAGATCTGTTTGGTACAGTTCTTCTCGGTGTTCTTGCCACCTCTTCTTAATATCTTTGTCATGGTATAAGCTATAAGTGTGAGGAAAATATATTCTCATATAAGGAAAATAGAGATTTCTACTGGTAAACACAAAGTCAATGTGTAGTGCCAAGACTTAAACAGGAAAAGTGAAATACCATTGTGTTAGGAATACAATGTCTCCATGCAAGGAAAAAGGCAATAGAGGTATTCTGTGTGTTTCTCCTTTTTATCCAGACTTCAAGGCCCTAACCAGCCCACACTCTGTACTATTTCTCTGTACACCACGTCTACAAAGTCAAGTGCAGGCCGACTAGAATTCTTTGCTGATAAAATTGAAATGGTAGCTTTAGGAGAAGCCTAAACTCATATTTTGGACAAGCTGCAGGATAAAGTATGGGAAAGGAAATGTAGCATGCTGCAGTACCTAGGGTGGCAAATGGTGATGACAAGGACATTACTTGGCAGCTGAGACACAACAACTGCCTGACAGTAAAAGCCTTTGAAAAATTCAGCCTGACATGTTTCCCCCATGCTCAGACCCTGGAGGTACTTTAGCTTCCCATACTTAGGAAGGAAGGATAATTACTTCAACCTTTTCTTGGGCTTTGTGGAGTCATTTGGGTCCAGTGGATTCAGAATGACATGTACCAGTGTCATTTGAAAGTAGCAGCACCATCATGATAAATAATGCAGTCTTCCTGGAGGTTTGTTGTATTCTACGTGGAATCTGGCACCTCTCTAGTAAAAGACAGTATGACCCAATTGGCTGAGCGTGTTCACAGTAAGAATCTCTTACTCCTTAAGAAGGTGACAAAAAGGGATCTTGCAAATATATGCTCATTGACAGATTCCTAGGTTGTTTCTGATGATCACCCTTTTAGAATTACTTCATCTGTATGGAAATACAAAAACCTCGAATAGCCAAAGCAATCTTGAGGAAGAAAAATGGAACTGGGGGAATTAACCTGCCGGACTTCAGGCTCTATTACAAAGCCACAGTCATCAAGACAGTATGGTACTGGCATAATGACAGAAATATAGATCAATGGAACAAAATAGAAAGCCCAGAGATAAACCCACGCTCCTATGGACACCTTATCTTCGACAAAGGAGGCAAGAATATAAAATGGAGAAAAGACAGTCTCTTTAACAAGTGGTGCTGGGAAAACTGGTCAGCCACTTGTAAAAGAATGAAACTAGAACACTTCCTAACACCATACACCAAAATAAACTCAAAATGGATTAAAGATCTAAATGTAAGACCAGAAACTATAAAACTCCTAGAGGAGAACGTAGGCAAAACACTCTCCGACATAAATCACATCAGGATCCTCCAAGACCCACCTCCCAGAATATTGGAAATAAAAGCAAAAATAAACAAATGGGACCTAATTAAAATCAAAAGCTTCTGCACAGCAAAGGAAACTCTAAGCAAGGTGAGAAGACAGCCTTCAGAATGGGAGAAAATAATAGCAAATGAAGCAACTGATAAAGGATTAATCTCCAAATTATACAAGCAGCTCCTGCAGCTTAATTCCAGAAAACTAAGTGACCCAATCAAAAAATGGGCCAAAGAACTAAAGAGACATTTCTCCAAAGAAGACATAAAGATGGCTAATAAACACATGAAAAATGCTCAACATCCCTCATCATCAGAGAAATGCAAATCAAAACCACAATGAGATACCATTTCACACCAGTCAGAATGACTGCTATCCAAAAGTCTACATGCAATAAGTGCTGGAGAGGGTGTGGAGAGAAGGGAACCCTCTTACTCTGTTGGTGGGAATGCAAACTAGTACAGCCACTATGGAGAACAGTGTGGAGATTCCTCAGAAAACTGGAAATAGAACTGCCATATGATCCAGCGATCGCACTCCTGGGCATACACACCGAGGAAACCAGAATTGAAAGAGACACACGTACTCCAATGTTCATTGCAGCACTGTTTATAATAGCCAGGACATGGAAGCAACCTAGATGTCCATCTGCAGATGAATGGATAAGAAAGTTTTGGTACATATACACAATGGAATATTTCTCAGCCATCAAAAAGAATGCATTTGAATTAGTTTTAATGAGGTGAATGAAATTGGATTCAATTATACAGAGTGAAGTAAGCCAGAAAGAAGAACATCAATACCGTATATTAACGCATATATATGGAATTTAGAAAAATGGTAACCTGAATCCTGTATAAGAGACTGCAAAAGAGACATAGGCATTTAGAACAGTCTTTGGGACTCTGTGGGAGAGGGTGAAGTTGGAATGATTGGGGAGAATGGAATTGTAGCATGTATATTATCATAAGTGACCAGTCCAGGTTCGACGCATAAATTTTCCTCTGTTCATTTCTTTGCATTTGTGCTTTTTTAATAAAATTCTTTTTTAGAAATAAAAAAAAAAAGAATTACTTCATCTGCCCACTGCTCTCTTCTGTTTGGGCCTTCCAACTCTAACACCATAATCATTGACCTTTACACGATTCCTCTTCAAGACACATAACACATTACTCATAAATTTATCCTCGTTTCCCTGCAATTAATATATTTCAATGATTCAGATCAGTGAAAGCTATGTAACTCTCAGAATACTCAACAGTGGTCTCTTTAACAAATATTCTTTGGCGATTTCAACCCAACGCAGCTAGATTATGTGAGTATTATAGCAGCCTTCTCATGGAGACACTGTTTCAAGTGCTACCAGCCAAGGAGTCTGCAAAATGGATGGGGAAAAATGCTCGATGCCCTCCCCTGGCTGAACTCTCACACACTGAGTATTCATCCTCATATGCAAATTATTATCCCAGCCTCAAATTTCATGGTGGTTCTGTTTGGCAGTTCTCAAGCTTTTAGAATCTAAGACAGTGTTCTTTCTATTTTCTCCTATGAATCATTTCACTCTCTACTTCCAGCTGGCTCACCAAATCATAGAATGACAGTCCAATATGATTGCTTCATGATTCCATTTGGTAAGGGAAATGCATAGAACTCCTGGCCAAAAGCTAACCATTTTAGTGCAAGATCATTCTTTCAAAACCCTGAAAAACAATGAGGCGTTATAATGGACCAACCTCTACAATGATGCTCTCCCTTAATATAATACTTAGAAGTGCTGGCTAGAACAGCCAAATTCTTGGGAAAGTAGAAGCTGGTGGAATAAGCGAAGGCCCAATCAGCACCATTAAAACTGCCTGTACCTTTAGAGACACTGACTGAAAACTAACAAGACACAGCTAACTTTATAGCCAAAAGACACTATACAACCAATGCTGTATAAGCCTGTGCATAGAGTCAGGAAACAAGGGAGGATAAGAAAGCAGGTTGGTACCTGAGCCCCAAGAAAGGACACATGTAAGGAAATGGATATTATGGGCTTGGAGAATCATCACAGCGTGACACATTCAGAGTGTATAATGGGACCCTATACCTTGGATCTGACATCAGGAAGATGAGTCCACACAGCTGGTTTGAAAACTTGGAATGAAGCTGGTTTGTAATGAACAGTAGGGCTCTAAGAAACTTGAATTTCACTCCTGAAGAACATGTACACATCTATTTGTTTTTGAAACAAGACAGGAGAATCGGAGTGAATCTGCTCAGAATGATGGCCAGTTTTCAGGACCATCACAATGTGTATCCCATACGCCAAACCACACTCAACACATACTCTAGTTCTTCTTGTTCTATTGGTGCTCCCATAGAGGGGTGAATTTGCCGTTCTTGAGACACGGAAGAGAATGAACTCAGGACAAACAGAATCAGTTCAGACTTAACCCTCAAGAGTTCCGCTCCCGAAACCTGGGGGAAAATCCAAACTTCAAGTCGTATTATTGGACACTGAGAAGAAGAGCACCATAATACCTGTCAGTGGAATTAGGCCCACTATCTCCAACCCCGTGTCCTACCTATATGAACACTGCCAGAACACACTGGGGTGTCACAGGATGCCCACTGTTGTCATGTCCAGCTCTCAAACCAAAGCCACAGGGCAAATGTATATTACACAGACTGGCGACATATATAAGGCCACCACCTTTACAATAACAGTCATTGTTTCAATTCACCTTTTTCACAAGGAGAAAGATAAATAGAGAAGTCTTGTGTGTTTGATTCCAATGAAAGAAAAAGAGAAAGAAAAACAAAAAATGGAATATATCACACATGAAATAGAGAAATCATTTAACAGATACAGTTTGAACCCTGAGTAACAAGAATGCAAAATCAGATAAGGAAAAATGTGGATGGACAAAGTAAACATTTTAACAACAAATGAGAAATAATAGGGGAAAAAAGCATTCACGAAGAATAAAATAATGAAATAGAAATCATATTAGAAGGAAATAATAGAGAAAAAGTGACACAGAAGAATTAGTTTGTGCCCTGGAAGATTCTATAATGAAAAACACCGAAGCAGAATTGCAAATAGATGAGCAAATTTACAAATAAAAGACCATTTTAAATAATCTCTTTGACAATATAAAAATAGCAGCATGTGATATTTGGGGTCTCAGACAGGAAGAAATAGAAAGCAGTTGATATGGTATAGATAAAATTATGGCTGATAGGTTCCAAAACCTGAAGAAAGAAAGAAACTCAGAAATATAGGGAGATAAAGAACAGAGAGTTCCAGAAAGTTGAATGGAGACTGAAATGAAGACACATCAAAATTAAATGGAAAGTTGAAAAGAAAGTGAAATGGAATAAGGGAAAAGAAAGTACACAAAAGAAATCCACAAGGTTATCAGCTGTCTCACGATTTCTGAAGTGGGGTTGCAGTGGTCCTTCTTAGAATTGGCAATTGATGTTGGATTTGTTGGCTACTCATGGAAGACTCTGGGGCCTTACCAGGCCCATGCTGACCATGCTCATGTTGCCAGAGTCCATTGGTGAAGATCTGCGGTTTGATCCCTTGCAGTACTACCTCAAGGTAACTGAGAGAATCACGGGTTGTGAGGGGGTCACGAGATGAGACCTGAAATATGGAGGCCAGGACACTCTCCTTTCCCAAATGGGAAAACTCAGACTCATGCAGGCCGACCTCAGAGCCTGGATTCGGGTCATGCAGGTAGCAACTGGCAGCTGAGACTTGAGACTTGGCGACTTAATGTGTTTAAGCCTCACTCAAAGCAGCTGTGGTTACACCCTGAGAGTCCTTGGTGACTCTGATGGAGGCAAAGGCACCTTTGTTGGAATCATCCTTCCCTGAGTCCTGCTGCCACCAGACATCCTGCTGCTCAATCACTTTGAAATCACCTGAGCTCTTCACTCCCAACCCTCATCCTGGGAAGCATTATCAGTTGGTAGTGGTTTCTCTCTGGTGTCCCACTGCATTTTTGTGTTGACTTTGGCATATTCTGTGAATTTACATATTCACTGTTTAGCCTTTCTCCACCGCCACACAGGCAATGCTAGAAGTGGCTTCAGGCTGGTTGGGGATACTACTGAGGAGATGTTGGAGGAAATGGACAGGTATCTCAAAAGGGCAAGCCATTGTGCCTGTTGATGTTATCTCCCACATTGCAGGACACAGCATCTTCGGCTCCTGAAACGTGAGTGTTCTGTGTTTACTTTTGTGTCTCTGTGCTTTGCATATGTGTGTAGATGTGTTGCATGTGTTTGTGTCAACCGTATTTGTGCCTGCTTATCTGTGTGTGTATGTCAAGGCCACTAAAGACACATAGGTGAAGACCAAAGACGTGAAATGTGAAGCAACTAGAAAAGGAGATGTCCACAGACTTGGGGAGAATGGTCAATGTATCTCTGTGGTACCACAGTCTCGGAGAGGAATGAGGAAATGATGGTCATTGATAACTGGAAGATGGCTCCACAAATCTGGAATTATCTAAGAGACATAAAAAATGCTCAACATCTCTGCTCTGTCGTGGGGTGTGTTTGTACTTGGAAATGGGATTAGAGAGTTTGAAGAGTCACCCAGAGTAAGTCAAGAATGGTGGGGATTTTAAACCACTGCTTGTGGACCCATCAGTCTTTGGGATATGTACTGGCCTGTGGAAATAGAGGTCATGGTAGTAGGACCTACGATTTAGAAGAGGCCAAGGTTCTTTGAAAAAGTTCAGAGTCTGGGAGAAGGAAGCACAGATGGTGAGCCAGCTGCACTGGAGAAACATTAAACACATGTGAGAAACATACAGGGGAATATCCTGGCTAGTGTGTTGCCTACCATCAGCCAGGACACTCCCTCACATAGGGTGGTACACACTGGGACTGTGTGAGAAAAATGATCTCCTAAAATATTTGCATAGTTAACATCGGAAGCTTGATTATGCCCAAATGAACTGATTTTTTCTTTCCTCTTGATGAACCGAGGTGCCAGAAATCAGTTTTACACAGTCTACATTACTTGCCTACCGTTCATGTATAAAATATGAAATATATATTATTTTCTTTGATTTAATTAATTTGTTTTAATCTGTGGCTCCTCACTTTACAATTTTGTTCTGTTTTTCTGCCTTACATTGTTATCAATCAGCCTGGGGTGTATATAGCCCACAACACCTGAATCCATTTCCACCTCAATCCTCACCCATTCCTCTGCACAATTTAAGAAAACAGTGTTGAATGTCCTGCCTAATGTATTGAGTTTGCACTGATCATCTATTTGACATATGGTAATGAACATGTGATTCATGGGGTCGCGGAGAGTCGGACATGACTGAGCGCCTGAACTGAACTGAACTGAACTAAATGAACATGTTTCAATGTGGTTCCCTTATATTGTCCCACCCTCGCCTACTCCCTCAGTCTAAAAATTGTTTTACCTCTGTTTCTCTTTTTGCTAAAGACTTGTCGTTACTGCATTCCAAATTCCACTAGTTTAGTTGCTAATTCATGTTGGACCCCTTGCAGTCCAATGAACCGCAGCACGCCAGGCCTCCCTGTCCATCACCAACTCCCGGAGTTTATCCAAACTCATGTCCATTGAGTCGGTGATGCCAACCAGCCATCTCATCCTCTGTTGTCCCCTTCTCCTCCTGTCCTCCATCTACTCATATCAGAGTCAATAATAATTATTATTTTTTTAGTGACAAGGCATAACCTCAATCTTTTCCCATGTATTATTTCTTCACACCAGGTTCCGTTCCGTCCATTCCGTTGATAGCCAATATATTGGAATTTCAGTTTCAACATCAGTCTTTACAATGGATATTTAGGGTTAGTTTCCTTTAAGATTGATGGGGTTGATCTCCTTGCTGGACAAGGGTCTCTCAAGACCCATCTTTCGCACCCAGTTGCAAAGCCTCAGTTCTTTGGCACTCAGCCTTCTTTATAGTGAATCTAGCACATCCGTACATGTCTACGGGTAAAACCATAACTCTGAATATATGGACCTTTGTTGCCAAGGAGATGTCTCTCCTTTTCAGTACATTGTGTCTAGGCTTATCATAGCTTTTCTTCCCAGGAGCAGGGGTTTTAATTTTCATGGATGTGATCACTGTCCCCAGAGATTTTGGAGCCAAAGAAAAGTGTGTGTCTCTATTTTCACTTTTACCCTACTTGCCAAAACATTGTGTTAGGATCCCTAACATCTGAGTAGCCAGGATAGGCCTGAGACCTTGCTTAGGCCTAAGTAACGATTTCCTGGAAACATGGTGGAGGCTAAGTTCACAGAAACTCCTCCCTAAAAAGATCCTGACAGTGCCAAAAATAAGAAACTCCTCCCTAGAAAAGTCCTGAAAGCGCCAAAAATCAGGCCAATCAGAGGAAAAAGGGAAATCCCCCAGAAAAACCCAGCCCGCGCACACGCGGGCGTATAAACTGGCCAATGAACTTCTGCGCATGCATGAATGGGCCAATGAGCTTCTGCCAGCTTGATCTTTTGAACAAAAATACATGCTTATGTAATCTGATACTATAAAAACTGCTGTGACCTGTGCTCCGGGCTCTTGTCCCACTCCACTGCGCTGGAGGAGGCATGAGCCCTAGCTCGAGCTAGAAATAAACCCCATTCTTGCGTTTGCATTGCTACGAGTGTCTCATTCTACCACTATGGGGGGACCAGACTCAGAACATAACAATTGCTATTCTTTGTCCTGCCTCATTTCATACACCAAGGTCAACCATGCCCATTGCAACAGGTATCTCTTGACTCTCTGTTTTTATGTTCCAGAACCCTATAATTAAATAGACATCTTTTCTCAGTGTTATTTCTAGAAAGACTTGCAGGTCTTCCCAAAACCATTAAAGTTCCCTGGTAACTTAGAAGGTGAAGAATTGAAAAGCATAGATTTCCATTTTTCATGTCGGAAATTCTGCACCCAGGGGTTCATTTTCAAGAAAGAGAACTCCTTATTCCTTGTAGGAAAACTAACTCCCCTGATTTTCAGCTGTGAAGTGTAGAAAATTCTATATGTAATGTAGTAAAAAAATCTTCACCAAATATTCATATGTAAATTGTACAGAATTGATATTTCAAATAGGAATATAGGCATTGATTTGCCTATGTGAAATAAGAAACTCCATATTTCAAGTAGTAAAGGTGGCAACTGTACAGGTGATGTAATACAAAAAGACACAGTTTCACTCTCTTCTTTTACTTTCCTTAAGAGGTTTTTAGATTTTCCTCATTTTCTGTCTTAAGTGTGGTGTCATCTGCATCTTTGCAGTTATTGATATTTTCCGTGCAATCTTGATTACAGCTTCTGCTTCATACAACCCATATTTCTCATGATGTGTTCTGTCTGTAGTTAAATAAGTAGGGTGACAATATAGACTTGGCCTACTTCCATGCCTTGTTCTAACTGTTGTTTTCTGACATGCATACAGGTTTCTCAAGAGACAAGTCAGGTGGTCTGATATTCCCATCTCTTGAAGAATTTTCCACAGTTTATTGTGATCCAGAGAGTCAAAGGCTTTGGCATAGTCAATAAAGCAGAAATAGATGATTTCTGGAACTCTCTTGTTTTTTCAGAGATCCAGCAGATGTCTGAAATTTGATCTCTGATTCCTCTGCCTTTTCCAAAACCAGCTTGAACATCTGGAAGTTGACAGTTCACATATTGTTGAACCCTGCCATGGAGAATTTTGAGCATTACTTTATTAGCACTTGAGATAAAGGCAATTGTGTAATAGTTTGAGTTTTCGTTGGCATTGCCTTTCTTTGGGATTGGAATGAAAACTGACCTTTTCCAATCCTTGGCCATTGCTGAGTTTCCCAAAATTGCTGGAGCAGCGAGCTGTGGCTATGTGGCACTTCAGCAGCCAGGTGTCAAGAGGAGATATCCCACATCCAACATAAGGAGCAGAGGCTGTTCTTTGCTGTAGGAGCAGTGAAGAGATACTCCACAACCAAAGTAAGAGAACCCCCAGTAGATGGTAGATGGCATTCGAGGGCAGAAAGATGGAAACCACCATCACAGAAACATAATCAACCCATCACAAGGACCACTGCCTTGCGTAACTCAGTGAAACAAACACATGCTGTGTAGGGCTACACATGAGAGGCATTCATACATATCCACTGGGGAAAAACCTGCTTTGCCTATATGAACCTTTGTCGATAAAATGTTATTTCTGCTTCTAAGTATGTTGTGTCTAGGTTTGTCATAGCTTTTCTTCCTGGGAGTGAGTCTTTTATTTTCATGGCTGTAATCACTGTCCCCAGTGATTTTGGAGCCCAAGAACACTGTCTCTGTTTCCATTTTTAACCTTTCTCTTTACAAAACTCTACCTGTACCCTTTTTGTTCTTCATCACTTTGTAGCCCAAATCCAAACTTCTCAGTTACTCCACGTATAGCTTGACTACCTGTTTTTACATCACAGTCAGCTATGATGAAAGGACATCTATTTTTGGTGTTAATTTTATAAATTCTTGGAGGTTTTCCTAAATTATGAATGTTCCCTGGTGACTTTTATGGTAAAGAATTGAAATACAAAAACTTGCATTCTTCATCTATAAAATCTACACCCAGATTTTCATACAAAATTACGGAATTCTACATTTGCAATAGCAAACATAACCATCCTGAATTTCAAATGTTAATTATAGAGAATTCCAACTTTCAAATAGAATTGACACCTAGATTTTCACATGTGAAATTTAGGGAATCTTATAGGAAAATCTACACCAAGATACTTATATATGAAATATAAACAATTTATATTTTGTTTAGAAATATTGCCCTTGGTTTCCATATTTGAAATACAGGATTCCGTATTTCGTAGTAAATCAACATCCTGATATTCAATGAAATACAAAAAATTCATATTACATGGAAGAATTTTATGTATCTACAGTTCATTTATTCACAATTTTTAGTATTTATTTATTTATTTAGAGCTGCACTGAGTCATCATTGCTGTGCACAAAGTTTCTCTAGTTGCAGTAATTTGGGTTAATCTTCATTACAATGAGCTAGCTTCTCATGGCAATGTCTTCTCTTTCGGAGCACAAACTCTAGGGCTCTCAGCTTCAGTAGTTTGGGGCACACAGGCTTATCTACTTTGGGAATATGTAAGGTCTCCTCAGACCAAGATTCAAACCCACGTCCCCTGCATTGACAGGCAAATTCTTAAGCCACTGGATCCCTGAGGAAGTCCAACAGGCTTTTTTTTTTTTTTTTTAGTACATTATAAAATATATTTATTTAATTGGGGGCTAATTAAAATATTGAAGTGGTTTTCCACACATTGACCTGAATTAGCCATGTGTTTACATTTGTTCTTCATGTGAACATTCCTTCTGCCTCACTCCCATCCCAAACCTCCACGTAATCCCAGTGCACCAGCCCTGAGCACCTTGTCTCATGTATCGAACCTGAACTGGTGATCTGTTTCACATATGATCATGTACATGTTTCCATGCTGTCCTCTCAAATCAACCCACTCTCACCTTCTCCCACAATTTCTTAAAAACTGTTCTATACATTTGTGTCTCTATTGCCATCTCGCCTATAGTGTCATTGATATCATATTTCGAAATTCCATTATATGCATTAGTGTACCGTAGTGGTGATTTTTGTTCTGACTTACTTCTGTCTGTGTAATAGGCTTCAGTTTTATCCACATCATTAGAACTGATTCAAATTAAATATTTTTAATGACTGAGTAATATTCCTTTGTGTATATGTACCAAAGATTTCTTATCCATTCTTCTGCCAGTGGACATCTATGTTGCTTCCATGCCCTGGTTATTACAAACAATGCTGTGATGAACATTGGGGTACACGTGTCTCTTTCAATTATGGTTTCATTGGTGTCTATGTCAGGTCGTGGTACCGCTAGACTGTATGGCAGTACTGTTCTCAATTTTTTAACTAATCTCCACAATGTTCTCCATAGTGTCTGTACTAGTTTGCAGTCCCACTAACAGTGTAAGAGGGTTCTCCTTTCTCCACACAGCTTCAGAATTTATTTTGTGTAGATTTATGGGTAGCATCCATTCTGATCAGCCTGAGATGGTTCCTCATTGCTGGTGTCATTCTTTTACACGTGGATGACCAGTTTTCCTAGCGCCAGTTGTTTCAGAGACTTTTTTTTCCAGTGTATATACTTGCCTCCCTCGTCAAAAAGAAGTTGTCCATGGGTGTGTGGCTTCATTTCTGGGCTTTCTATTTGTTTCAATCATCTATACTTTATCTTTGTGCCAGTACCATACAGTCATGATGATTACAGCTTTGTTGTATAGCCTGAAGTCAAACAGGTTCATTCCTCCAGGTCAATTCTTCCTTCTCCAGATTGCTTTGGATATTCTAGGTTTTTGGTTTTCCATACAAATTGTGACATTATTTGTTAATAGTTCTGTGAAAAATACTGTGGGTAGCTTGATAGGGATTGCATTGAACCTATAGATTGCTTTAGGTGGTACAATCATTTTCACTATTTTGACACTTCTTATCCATAAATATGGTATATTTCTAACACCTATTTATTTCCTCTTTGATTTCTTTCATCAGTGTTTTTTAGCTTTCTATATATAGGACGTTGGTTTCTTTAGGTAGATTTATTCCTAAGAATTTTATTCTTTTAATTTCAATGGTGAATGGAAATGTTTCCTTTATTTATCTTTCTGTTTTCTAATTGTTAGTGTATAGCTATGCAGGGAATTTCTGGGTGTTACTTTTACATCCTGCAACTTTACTTTTTTTATTGCTTCAGTTCAGTTCAGTTCAGTTCAGTCGCTCAGTCGTGTCCGACTCTCCGCGACCCCATGAATCACAGCACGCCAGGCCTCCCTGTCCATCACCAACTCCCGGAGTTCACTCAAACTCATGTCCACAGAGTCGGGGATGCCATCCAGCCATCTCATTCTCCGTCGTCCCCTTCTCCTCCCGCCCCCAACCTTTCCCAGCATCAGAGTCTTTTCCAGTGAGTCAACTCGTCGCATGAGGTGGCCAAAGTATTGCAGTTTCAGCTTTAGCATCAGTCCCTCCAATGAACATCCAGGATTGATCTCCTTTAGAATGGACTGGTTGGATCTCCTTGCAGTCCAAGGGACTCTCAAGAGTCTTCTCCAACACCACAGTTCAAAAGCATCGATTCTTCGGCGGTCAGCCTTCTTCACAGTCCAACTCTCACATCCATACATGACCACGGGAAAAACCATTGCCTTGACTAGACGGACCTTGGTTGGCAAAGTAATGCCTCTGCTTTTTAATATACTATCAAGGTTGGTCATAACTTTCCTTCCAAGGAGCAAGCGTCTTTTAATTTCATGGCTGCAATCAGCATCTGCAGTGATTTTGGAGCCCAAAAAAACAAAGTCTGACACGGTTTTCACTGTTTTTCCGTCTATTTCCCATGAAGTGATGGGACCAGATGCCATGATCTTTGTTTTCTGAATGTTGAGCTTCAAGCCAACTTTTCACTCTCCTCTTTCACTTTCATCAAGAGGCTTTTGAGTTCCTCTTCACTTTCTGCCATAAGGGTAGTGTCATCTGCATATCTGAGGTTATTGATATTTCTCCCGGCAATCTTGATTCCAGCTTAGCTCTAGTCATTTTCTGCTGGAGTCTTTAGGGTTTTCTAAGTAGATCATGATATCTTCAAAGTGGGAGATTTTTCATTCTTCTTTTCCAATAGGGAGTCCTTTGATTTCTTTTTCCTCTCTGATTGCTGTGGCTAAAATTTCCAAATCTGTGTTTAATAGTAGGATGAGAGAGTGCATTCTTGTCTTGTTCCTAAATTTAGGGGGAATGCTGTCAATTTTTCACCATTGAGGATCATCTTTGTTGTGGGTTTGTCATATGTAGCTTTTATTAAGTTGAGGTATATTCCTTATATTCCTTCTTTCTGGAGGTTTTTTTTTTTTTTTTGGTCACAAATGAATGGTGAATTTTGTCAAAGACCTCACTGCATCTTGAGATTATCATATGGTTTTTACCATTTAATTTGTTAACATGTTGTATTACATTGTTTACCTTGCAGATATTAAAGAATCCTTGGATCCCTGAGATAAAGCCCACTTGGTAAAAAAGTATGATCTTCTAAAATGGTTTTGGATTCTGTTTGTTAGGATTTTATTAAGGATTTTTGCATCTATGTCCATCAGTGTTAGTGGCCTGTAGTTTTCTTTTCCTAAGGCATCTTTGGTTTTGGTGTTAAGGTGTTGGTGGCCTCATAGAATAATTTTGGAAATTTCCCTTACTCTGCAAATTTCTGGAAGAATTTGAGTAGAATAAGTGTTCAATTCAGTTCAGTTCAGTCGCTCAGTCATATCTGACTCTGTGCCCCCATGAAGCACAGCACGCCAGGCCTCCCTGTCCATCACTAACACCCAGAGTTCACTGAAACTCATGTTCTTGAGTTGGTGATGCCATCAAGCCATCTCATTCTCTGTCATCCCCTGCTTCTCCTGCCCACAATCCCTCCCAGCAACAGAGTCTTTTCCAGAGAGTGAACTGTTCGCATGAGGTGGCCAAAGTATTGGAGTTTAAGCTTTATCATCAGTCCTTCCAATGAACACCCAGGACTGATCTCCTTTAGAATGGACTGGTTGAATCTCCTTGCAGTCCAAGGGACACTCAAGAGTCTTCTCCAACACCACATATCAAGAGCATCAATTCTTCGGCCATCAGCTTTCTTCACATCCATACATGATCACTGGAAAAACCATAGCTTTGACTAGACGGACCTTGGTTGGCAAAGTAATGCCTCTGCTTTTTAACATGCTATCTATATCTATATAAAGTACTATAAATACTTGAAAATGCTAGAAGCCAAAATAATTCTCAAACTTGTAATGCAGTATATAGAAAAGAATGTAAGGGAATGATAAGAAATAGATAAAAACTTTCACTAATAAAAACATGAATAAAATAAAAAATAATCTAACAATTTCTCTAGAGTTACTGTGAGCTTGGTGGTGTCAGATCAGTGTAAGATGATCTCTTTTTCCAACTCTTGGACTGCAAGTAGGTCCAACCAGTCCATCTTAAAGGAGATTAGTCCTGAGTTTTCATTGGAAGAACTGATGCTAAAGCTGAAATTCCAATACTTTGGCCACATCATGCTAAGAGTTGACTCAATGGAAAAGGATCTGATGCTTAGAGAGATTGGGGGCAGGAGGAGGAGGGAATGACAGAGGATGAGATGCCTGGATGGCATCACTGACTCAATGGACATGAGTGTGAGTAAACCCCGGTAATTGGTGAAGGACAGGGAGTCCTGGCATGCTGTGATTCATTGGGTCACATAGAGTCAGATACTACTAACCAACTGGACTGAAGGACAGACTAACTGACTTGTTATCAAAAGCTATTGTTGCCCTGAATTGCACATTTTCTGCATTAACTTCAGATTTTCAATTTATTGCACCTGTCATTTCTGGGCTAGTTCACCCTTCTTGCTTATTTTTTACTTTCTCATTTGAAATTTTCTTCCGTTACAAGTTTACACATGACTAGTTTGCACCATAACACTAGAGGGCAGCAGGACTTTATATGACCTCACTTGCTCAGTGGTGCAATGGTGAGGGGGAGGACATTGAAAATAAAGACTGATGCGATATATGGGTCAGGGTGCTTAAGGTAGATGGACCACAGTGGGCCTGCCACTGCAGTAGGTGACATGGACTTTCTCGCTTCACACTGCTCAGGGTCCTGGGTGATCCGTGAGGGCACTGCCCAAAGTGGGCCTTGTGTTTCATGCCCTTCCCATGTCTACGCCACTCAGGCTCTCAGGTGCTCTGCAAGGGAACTGAACATGATCGGTTATGTGCTTTGTTTCCTTCCCAGATCCAAATTGCTCAGGCAACTGTGTGGCAGGCAAGGTACTGTCCAAGGTAGGCCATGCATCTTATGTACCTATCAGGTCCCAGTCACTTGGTTTTTTGTAGAGTAAGGGAGTTAGAGAAGTCAAGATGCAGAAAAAGAATGAGACTGGCACTTTTCAGGAACAGATCACCTTTAATTAGCCAAGAAAGGGCAGCAGTCAGATTAATGAGCTGCTGCACAAACCCAATAAAATAGTATGCATATATACAGGCAAATATGTGGAAAGTCACTGTCTTAAGGGAACCTGTTCTTCTCCAAGGTTGTTTGGAGTAGTTATCACTTAAATGGCTGAGGCAAGGAATTTTGGAGAAGCTGGGTGTAATCAGCCTTAATGTCCATTTTTTTTTCTTCAGGTGAGAGAGTTCTTTGCTTTGCATAGAATTGTGGGGATGACCTGGAGGGGAGTTTTAACTTCAGACTGTTTTCAGCCATGTAAATTTCCTTCATTGTTGGCTTTTCCAGAAGGAAAATTTGCAAGAATTCCGTGTGTCTCCAGAGGGGTGCTGAACTCATATTTTGACCCTCCTGGCCTATGTGAACTGAGCATGAACCCAGGAACACATGGTTAGCAACTGGCAGTCTGCTCGGAGCTTGGTGGGAGATTTGGTCTCTGGGGCTGATATAACAGCAGCCTCGGGCCTTCTGCCTCTGTCTGATGCAAACATTCCTCTCTGACTCCGTGGAGGAAAGGGCCATCAATGGCACCCTGTTTGCACATCATTGATATTTTGTAATCTGCAATGTTTTGTTCTGTGAGTGTCTGTTTAAACTATGTGGCCATAGAGACTTCTCTCAAGAAAAGTCCTTTTTTTGAATTTTTGTCTCTGGTGTTCCCATGGTTTAGGTTGCTACATCACCTCAGGTCTGTCAGATCATCCTCAGAGCATTAAAGCTGGGTCCTTATCATAGGGCAAATTATAGAGCCCAGGCATCCCTCGCAGGTATACCTCAATGATGGTGGACAGGAGTATCTGAGATGTTTCTCTGCTGGTAATTACAGTTAGGCACAATTGCTTTTTTTTTTTTCCCCTTGGTTATGTTGCTCTAAGCGATCCCAGAGTTCTCCACTGTCACTGTCCTGAGAGGGTTTACAATTGTCTGCAAGCTCTCCTCATTTAAAACTTCCTCTCCAAGACCAACCTCATCCCCTAAATATTTTGTCTCTCTTGTGTCTCTTTTATTTTTCCCTACCTTCTTTGGAAAAAACATGTTGACTTCTGGATATCTTGAACCAGTCAACAGTGTTCCCAGTTTGTTTTCTGAAAGTTCTTCCATGTGCAGTCGATGCTTATATGATTTGCTGGGGAGACAGTGGTCTTGTCCTCCTATTGATCTGATATTTGGAACCAACTGCCATCCTGCAAGACCCATTTTATTAACTGAAATGCTGTTGTTCTTCATCGACTAAGCCATATTTGATTCTTTGTATCCCCTTGGACTCTAGTACATTAGTCCTCTCTGCCCCTCACTGTCTCCCATAATTTCATGTCCTATGAATTTCTGATGCTATCCAAACGTCTCATCCTCTCTCACCCACTGATCCTCCTGCTTTCAACATTTTCTAAAGATCAGGGTCTTTTCTAATGAGTCAACTCTTTGCCTCAGGTGGACGAAGCTTTGGGGCTTTCTTTTCACTATCAGCCCTTCCAATGAGTCTTCAAGGCTGATTTTCTTTACAATTCATTTTTTTGGTATTCCTACAGTTCAAAAGAAGCTCACAAGTCCTCCCCAGCAGAGCAGTTCACAATCAGTAATCCCTTGGTGTTCTCACATCTGTACATACCTTTGGAAAGAACAGAGATATGACTCTATCGGCCTCTGTGGGCCACGTCATGTTCTATTTAAAGACACTGTCTAGCATCGCTTGATTAGCATGTGAGATGAGAGCAATTATGGTGTAGTTTGAGCATTCTTTGGCATTACCTTTCTTAGAGATTAGAATGAAAACTGAACTTTTCCAGTCCTTTGGCCACCACTGAGTTTTTCAGATTTACTGACATATCGAGTGTAGCACTTTCACAGCATCATCTTGCAGGATTTGAAATAGCTTACCTGGAATTCCATCACCTACACTAACTTTGTTGTAGTGATGCTTCCTAAGGCCCACTTGTCTTCACATTCCAGGATGTCTGGCGCTAGGTGAGTGATCACACCTTCGTGATTTTCTGGGTCCTGAAGATCTTTTATGTATAGTCTTTCCCATTCTATTGCTTTCCTCTGTTTCCTTGCATTGATCACTGAAGAAGTCTTTCTTATTTCTCCTTGCTACTCTTTGGAACTCTACATTCAAATGGGTATAAATTTCCTTTTCTCCTTTGCTTTACACTTCCCTTCTTTCCACAGCTATTTGTAAGGACTCCTCAGACAGCCATTTTGCTTTTTTGCATTTCTTTTTCTTGGGGATGATCTTGATTCCTGTCCTCTGTACAATGTCATGAACCAGCATCCATAGTTTATCAGGCACACTCTCTGTCAGATATAGTCCCTTAAATCTATTTCTCACTTCCACTGTATAGTCATAAGGGATTTGACTTATGTCATACATGAATGGTATAATGCTTTTCTCCACTTGCTTCAATTTCAGTCTGAATTTTGCAACAAGGAGTTCATGATCTGTGTCACAGTCAGCTCCTGGTTTTGTTTTTGCTGTATGTATAGAGATTCTCCATCTTTGACTGAAAGAATAAAATCAATCTGTTTTCAGTGTTGAGCATTTGGTGATGTCTTCTCTGTGTCATTTTTTGGCCAGATTAATAAAAATGGCTTAAATTTCTTTAGACAAAAAAAAAAAAAAAAAACGGGGAAAATTTCAAATCCTAAAGCCATTTAAATGACATTTACCATAGAATTATAGCATATTTTACTTAAGGGTCATAATTTCTACGACTATGTAAGTTTTTAAAACTACTAATGGAAAGGGATTATTTGATACTATTTACATTTTATGAACGAAGGGATCCATTTTTCTTCATTTTTCTGATCTATTTTGGTTGAAAGAGTTACGAAACATTTTCCCCACTTTGGTTTTAATTTCAGTTCTTTTTTTTTAGTAGTTCTACTTTTATTTTATTTCAATTTTTTTCATTTTATTTTATTTTATTTTTTTGTATTGGAGGCAAATTACTTTACATTAATATATTGGTTGGTTTTGCATACATTGACACGAATCTGCCACGGGTGTACATGTGTTCACCCTCTTGAACCCCCAGCCCACCTCTCTCTTCCCCATGTCCTCCCTCCAGGTCATCCCCGTGAACCAGCCCCAAGCATCCTGTATCATTCGTCGAAACTGAACTGGCGATTCATTTCACATATGATAATGTACATACTACAATGCCATTCTCTCAAATCATCCCACCTTCACCCTCTCCCACAGAGTCCCAAAGACTGTTCTATACACCTATGTCTCCCTTGATGTCTCGTATACAGGGTTAAGGCTACCATAATTCCAAATTCCATATATATGCGTTAGTATGCTGTATTGATGTTTTTCTTTCAGGCTGACTTCACTCTGTATAATAGGCTGCAGTTTCATAGACCTCATTAGAACTTACTCAGATACATTTTTTTGATGGCTAAAAATACTCCATTGTGTATATGTACCAAAGCTTTCTTATCCATTCATCTGCAGATGGACAGCTAGGTTGCTTCCATGTCCTCGCTATTATAACAAGTGCTTCAATGAATATTGGAGTACGTGTCTTTCTTTCAATTCTGGTTTCCTCGGTGTGTATGCCCAGGAGTTCGATTGCTGGATCATATCACAGTTCTATTTCCAGTTTTTTGAGGAATCACCAGTGTTCTCCATAGTGACTCTACTAGTTTGCATTCCCACCAACAGTGTAAGAGGGTTCCATTTTCTCCACACCCTCTCCAGCATTTATTGCATGTAGACTTTTGGATAGCAGCCATTCTGACTGGTGTGAAGTGGTATCTCATTTTGTCTTCGATTTGCATTTCTCTGATTATGAGGGATGTTGAGCATTTTTTCATGTGTTTGTTAGCCATCTTTATGTCTTCTTTGGAGAAATGTTTGTTTAGTTCTTTGGCCCATTTTTTGATTGGGTCACTTATTTTACTGGAATTGAGCTGCAGGAGCTGCTTGTATATTTTGGAGATTAATCCTGTATCAGTTGCTTCATTTGATATTAATTTCTCCCATTCTGAAGGCTGTCTTTTCACCTTGCTTAGAGTTTCCTTTGTTGTGCAGAAGCTTTTGATTTTAATTAGGTTCCATTTATTTATTTTTGCTTTTATTTCCAATATTCTGGGAGGTGGGTCATGGAGGATCCTGATGTGATTTATGTCAGAGAGTGTTTTTTCTATCTTCTTCTCTAGGAGTTTATAGTTTCTGGCCTTACATTTAGATCTCTAATCCATTTTGAGTTTATTTTTGTGTGTTGTGTTAGGAAGTGATCTAATATCATTCCTTTACAAGTGGCTGACCAATTTTCCTAGCACCACTTGTTAAAGAGATTGTTTTTTCTCCATTTTATATTCTTGCCTCCTTTGTGAAAGATAAGGTGTCCATAGGTGCGTGGGCTTATTTCTGGGTTTTCTATTTTGTTCCATTGATCTACATTTCTGTCTTTATGCCAGTACCGTACTGTCTTTATGACTGTGGTTTTGTAGTAGAGCCTGAAGTCCGGCAGGCTAATTCCCCCACTTCCATTCTTCCTCCTCAAAATTGCTTTGGCTTTTCAAAGTTTTCTGTATTTCCATAAAATTGTGAGATTATTTATTCTAGATTTGGGGAAAATATCGTTGGTAGCTTGATAGGGATTGCACTGAATGTATAAATTACTTGGGTAATATACTCATTTTTACTATATTTATTCTTCCAATCCACCAACACGGTATATTTCTCCATCTATTAGTGTCCTCTTTGATAGTTTTTATGTACAAGTCTTTTGATTCCTTGGGTAGATATATTTCTAAGTATTTAATTCTTTTCATTGCAACAGTGAATGGAATAGTTTCCTTAATTTCTTTTTCTATTTTCTCATTATTAGTGTATAGAAATATAAGTGATTTCTGTGTGTTGATTTTATATCCTGCAACTTTACTGTATTCATTGGTTAGCTCTAGGAGTTTTCTGGTAGAATCGTTAGGGTTTTCTGTGTAGAGGATCATGTCAACAGCAAATACTGAAAGTTTTACTTCTTCTCTTTCAATTTGTATTCCTTTTATGTCTTTTTCTGCTCTGATTGCTGTAGACAAAACTTCCAGAACTATGTTGAATAGCAGTGGTGAGAGTTGGCACCCTTGTCTTGTTTCTGACTTTAGGGGAAATGTTTTCAGGTTTTCACCATTGAGGATAATGTTTGCTGTGGATTTGCCATATATAGCTTTTATTATGTTGAGATATGTCCCTTCTATTCTCACTTTCTCGGAGGTTTTTATCATATTGATGTTGAATTTTGTCAAAGGCTTTCTCTGCATCTTTTGAGATAATCGTATGATTTTTATTTTTCAGTTTGTTAACATGGTGTATTACATTGATTGATTTGCGGATATTGAAGAATCCTTGCATTCCTGGGATAAAGCCCACTTGGTCATGATGTATGTTCTTCTTAATGTTTTGTTGGATTTTGATTGCGAGAATTTTGTTACGGATTTTTTCATCTATGTTCATCATTGATATTGGCCTGTAGTTTTCTTTTTTTGTGGGATCTTTAACAGGTTTTGGGATTAGGGTAATGGTGGCCTCCTAGAATGTGTTTGGAAGTTTCCCTTCCTCAGCAATTTTCTGAAAGAATTTGAGTAGAATAGGCGTTAGCTCTTTACTACATTTTTGGTAGAATTTAGCTGTGAAGCCATCTGGACCTGGGCTTTTGTTTGCTGGAAGATTTGTAATAGCAGCCTCTAATTCCGTGCTTGTGATGGGTCTGTTAAGAATTTCTATTTCTTCCTGGTTCAGTTTTAGAAGGTTTTACTTTTCTAAGAATTTGTCCATTTCTTCCAAGTTATTCATTTTATTGCCATATAATTGCTGATAGTATTCTCTAATAATCTTTTTTATTTCTGTGTTGTCGGTTGTGATCTCTCCATTTTCATTTCTAATTTTATTGATTTGTTCCTTCTCCCTTTGTTTCTTGATGAAGCTGGCTAGTGGTTTGTCAATTTTATTTACCTTCCCGAAGAACCAGCTATTGGCTTTGTTGATTTTTGCTGTGGTCTCTTTTGTTTCTTTTGCATTTATTTCTGCCCTAATTGTTACGATTTATTTCCTTCTACTAATCCTGCGGATCCTCATTTCTTCCTTTTCTAGTTTTTTAAGATATAGAGTTAGGTTATTTAGTTGACTTTTTTCTTGTTTCTTGAGGTGTGCCTGTATTGCTGTGAACTTTCCCCTTAACACTGCTTTTACAGTGTCCCAGAGGTTTGGGGTTGTTCTGTTTTCATTTTCCTTCATTTCTATGCACATTTTCATTTCTCTTTTGATTTCTTCTATGATTTCTTCATTATTCAGCAGCGTGTTGTTCAGCCTCCATTTGTTGGCATTTTTAATAGTTTTTCTCCTGTAATTGATATCTAATCTTATTGCATTGTGGTCAGAAAAGATACTTGGAATGGTTTCAGGTTTTTTGAATTTATCAAGGCTAGAATTATGGCCCAGGATGTGATCCAACCTGGGAAAGGTTCTGTGTGCACTTGAGAAAAAGTTGAAATTCATTGTTTTGGGGTGAAATATCCTATAGAGATCTATTATGACTAACTGGTCTATTGTGTCATTTAAAATTTGTGTTTTCTTGTTAATTTTCTATTTAGTTGACCTATCCATAGGTGTGAGTGGGCTATTAACGTCTCCCACTATTACTGTGCTATTGTTAATTTCCCCTTTCATACTTGTTAGTAATTCTCTTACACATTGCATTGCTCCTATGTTGGGTGCATAAATATTTATAATTGTTATATCTTCATCTTGGATTGATCATTTGATCATTATGTACTTTCCTTCTTTGTCTCTTTTCACAGCCTTTGTTTTAAAGTCTATTTTATCTGATATGAGTACTGCTACTCCTGCTTTCTTTTGGTCTCTATTGCCTGGAATGTCTTTTTCCAGCCCTTCACTTTCAGTCTGTATGTGTCCCTTGTTTGAGGTGGTTCTCTTGTAGAGAACATATCCAGGGATCTTGTTTTTGTGTCCATTCAACCAGCCTTTGTCTTTTGGTTGGGACACTCAACCCATTTACTTTTAAGGTTATTATTGATGAGTATGATCCCATTACCTTTTTTTTTTTTTATTGTTTTGGGTTGGAGTTTATATACCCTTTTGGTGTTCCCCGTCTAGAGAATATCCTTTAGTATTTGTTGGAGAGCTGGTTTGGTGATGCTGAAATCTCTCAGCTTTGGTTGTCTAAATATTTTGATTTCTCCTTCATATTTGAATGAGATCCTTGCTGGGTAGACTCATCTGGGCTGTAGGTTGCTTTCTTTCATCACTTTAATATGTCTTGCCATTCTCTCCTGGCCTGAAGGGTTTCTACTGAAAGATCAGCTATTATCCTTATGGGGATCCCCTTGTGTTTTATTTGTTGGTTTTCCCTTGCTGCTTTTAATATTTGTTCTTTGTGTTTGCTGCTGCTAAGTCACTTCAGTCTTGTCCGACTCTGTGTGACCCCATAGACGGAAGCCCACCAGGCTCCCCTGTCCCTGGGATTCTCCAGGCAAGAACACTGGAGTGGGTTGCCATTTCCTTCTCCAATGTGTGAAAGTGAAAAGTGAAAGTTAAGTCGCTCAGTCGTGTCTGACCCTTAGCGACCCCACGGACTGCAGCCTACCAGGCTCCTCCATCCATGGGATTTTCTAGGCAAGAGTACTGGAGTGGCTTGCCATTGCCTTCTCTTTGTGTTTGAGCTTTGTTAATTTGATTAACATGTGACTTGGGTTATTTCACCTTGGATTTATCCTGTTAGGAACTCTCTGGGTTTCTTGGACTTGGGTGATTATTTCCTTCCCCATTTTAGGGAAATTTTCAGTTATTATCTCCTGAAGTATTCTCTCATGGTCTTTCTTTTTTCCTTCTTCTTCTGGGACTCCTATGATTCGAATGTTGGGGCGTTTAACATTGTCCCAGTGGTCTCTAATATTGTCCTCATTTCTTTTAATTCATTTTTCTTTTTCCTTCTCTGTTTATTTGTACAATTCTATCTTCTAGCTCACTTATCCTGTCTTCTGTCTCCGTTATTCTACTGTTTATTCCTTCGAAAGTGTTTCTGATCTCATCTATTGCATTGTTCATTGTATATGGACTCTATTTTTCCTTCTAATTCCTTATTAAATATTTCTTGCATCTTCTCAATCCTTTTCTCCATTTTATTTATATGTAACTCCATTTTGCTTTCCAGATTTTGAACCATTTTCACAATTAAAATTCGAAATTCTTTTTCAGGTAGGTTCCCTATATCTTCCTCTGTTGTTTGTGTTGGTGGGCATTTATTCTGTTCCTTTACTTGCGGGGTATTTCTCTGCCTCTTCATCTTGCTCCTATTGCTGTGCTTGGGGTGACCTTTCCGTCCTCTGGAAGTTTGTGGAGTTCTCTTTATTTTGTACTTACCTCGTTGTGTGTGGGGTTGGATGGGTGACTTGTCAAGGTTCCCTGGTTTGGTTTGCTTGTGTTGGTGTTCTGGTGGGTGAAGCTGGATTTCTTTCTGGATTGCAATGGAGTGTCCAGTAATGAGTTTGAGATGTCAATGGTTTGGTGTGGTTTTGGGCAGCCTGTATATTGAAGCTCAGGGCTATTCTCCTGTGTTGCTGGAGAATTTGCATGATACTTATTTTACTGAAACTTGTTAACCCTTGGGTTGTGCCTGGTTTCAGTTTATGTATGGAGGCATTTGATGGACACATATCAATTAATGTTACCAGGAACAGGAAGTCTCTGGTGTTCTCAGGATTTGGCCTTAAGCCTCTGCCTCTGGTTTTCAGTCTTATTCTTGCAGTAGGCTCAAGACTTCTCCCTCTATTACCTCCAAGGCAGTTCCTTCTATTGTAAAATTTCTTCTGTTTGCTGGTCTCTTCAGTGTCTAATTCCTGTCCTGACACCAGGGGGCGGTGGTGGACACAGGTTCACCTGTTCAGTCCTGCTGTGGGGAGGGAGGAATGCTGCTAACAAATATCATTGGCATCTGTGGGGAGTGCTTGCATTGTCTCCACTACTGTGGAAATGCTCCCGCTCACAGCGTGTGTGTTTTTCCTGTTTATGCTGCTCAGGCTCTGGGTTGCTCTGTCAGGTGCTGTCCATAGCCGGCGCTGGGTTGCATGCACTTCCCAGGTCTGAGCGACTCAGGTTCAGGTCCTCAGGTATTCCACAAAAGCGCAGACTTGGCTGGGCCTGTGTTTTGTGCCTTCTCCGGTCTGAGCAGCTCAGGTGACCAGGCGTTTGGCAAGCGTGGTTGCTGCGGCTTATCGCCTCCCTGATCTCCGCTGCTCAGTTTTCTGGGTGTACAACTGGAGCACTTTCTCAGGCGGATGTTGACCGGCCCGAACCCGAGAAGTCTTGGTTAGCAGGGAAGCCTGCCTGCAGCTTTGTATGGGAAGCCTCTCTGGGGCCACGGCTGCTTCTTCCAGCGCTGGTCGCCCTCCCTGACTGTCCCGGCGGGAGCGGGGGGATGAGCTGCCGGAAGCTGAATTGCTCTGCTCAGTTCTTTGTTCTGTGAGAGGGACTGGCAGAGTCTTAGGTTGGGGCTTTTCACTGCACAGTCTGCTTCACTCCCGTTAGAGTGTTCAGCTTGCGATCGGGGCGTTTAGGCCCAGTCCTCTCTCTAAATGCTGCCGCCGGGTCTCCCTGCCTGGCCCCTGCCTGCTAGTGGCGGATACGGGCGTCTGCACCACCTTTCCACTGAGAGTTTCCTCTGGGAACTTAGTCTGTGGGTTTTAATTATTTATGTCTTTTTTCTCCTAGTTATGTGGCCTTCTGAGGTTCCAAGCCTATCAACACACTCGCCTGTGTTTCCAGGTGTTTGGAAACTTCTCTCTCTCTCTTTTTTTTTTTAAGCCTCCCTTCCCGGGATGGAGCTCCCTTCCTCCCTCCTTTGTATCTCTTTATCTTTTATGCTGTTTCGTACCTCGTTTCAAAGTCTATGGGCCGCTTTTCTGGGTGCCTGATGTCCTCTGCCAGTATACAGAAGTTGTTTTGTGGGATTTACTCAGTGTGCAAATGTTCTTTTGCTGATTTTCTGAGGTAGAAAATGGTCACCTTGTCCTATTCCTCTGCCATTTTCCCATGCTACACTTAGTCTCAGTTCTATCATAACCATATTTTGAACGAGGTTATTCTCACATTTAGTAAGAATCAAAAGAAGACTTGATCATAAAAATGTCTCTACAGTATCTTCATTATTCCGAGATAAGAAGAAGAGCATGTTAAAGCAACGGGTAATATGGGTGATCATAACTATGACTTCCATTCTGAAAAAAAAGGAGCGAATGTATTTTCAGCCCGTAGAAGTTTAACTGTGCCATTCATACTAAAGCGTTCTACCATTCAGATAGTTGCTTTTACAAGTGCCCTAATTTGAAATTATTTCTCTTCTCCATCATCAATATCAGTTAGACCACATAAAAATATTGTGATACATCAACCTGCTATTTCTCTTATTGATTTTTTAATGAAAGGGTAATTGTTTTAAAGCCTTTGACTGTGTGGATCACAATAAAATGTGGAAAATTCTGAAAGAGATGGGAATAACAGACACCTGACCTGCCTCTTGAGAAACCTGTATGCCGGTCAGGAAGCAACAGTCAGAACTGTACATGGAACAACAGACTGGTTCCAAATAGGAAAAGGCTGTATATTGTCACCTTGCTTATTTAACTTATATGCAGAGTACACCATGAGGAACGCTGGGTTGAAAAAAGCACAAGCTGGAATTAAGATTGCTGGGAGAAATATCAATAACCTCAGATATGCAGATGACACCACCCTTATGGCAGAAAGTGAGAGGAACTCAAACGCCTCTTGATGAACGTGAAAGAGGAGAGTGAAAAGTTGGCTTGAAGCTCAACATTCAGAAAACAAAGATCATGGCATCTGATCCCATCACGTCATGGGAAATAGATGGGCAAACAGTGGAAACAGTGCCAGACTTTATTTTGGGGGGTTCCAAAAACACTGCAGATGCTGAATGCAGCCAGGAAATTAAAAGAGGCTTATTCCTTGGAAGGAAAGTTATGACCAACCTTGATAGTATATTAAAAAGCAGAGACATTACTTTGCCAACCAAGGACCATCTAGTCAAGGCAATGGTTTTTCCCGTGGTCATGTATGGATATGAGAGTTGGACTGTGAAGAAGGCTGTTCGCCGAAGAATTGATGCTTTTGAACTGTAGTCCTGGAGAAGACTCTTGGGAGTCCCTTGGACTGCAAGGAGATCTAACCAGTCCATTCTAAAGGAGATCAATCCTGGATGTTCATTGGAAGGACTGATGCTAAAGCTGAAACTGCAATACTTTGGCCACCTCATGCGACGAGCTGACTCACTGGATAAGACTCTGATACTGGGAAAGTTTGGGGTCGGGAGGAGAAAGGGACAACAGAGCATGAGATGGCTGGATGGCATCACCGACTCTGTGGACATGAGTTTGAGTGAACTCTGGGAGTTGGTGATGGACGGGAAGGCCTGGGGTGGTGTGATTCATGGGGTCGCGGAAAGTCAGACACGACTGAGCGACTGAACTGAACTGAAATGATTTTTTTTACCGAATTTTGCTATATTCTGTCAGAACTCAAAATAAATCAGGCATCAGTTCAGTTCAGTTCAGTTCAGTCGCTCAGTCGTGTCCGACTCTCCGCGACCCCATGAATCACAGCACGCCAGGCCTCCCTGTCCATCACCAACTTCCGGAGTACACTCAAACTCATGTCCACAGAATCGGTGATGCCATCCAGCCATCTCATTCTCCGTCGTCCCCTTCTCCTCCCGCCCCCAACCTTTCCCAGCATCAGAGTCTTTTCCAGTGAGTCAACTCGTCTCATGAGGTGGCCAAAGTATTGGAGTTTCAGCTTTAGCATCAGTCCCTCCAATGAACATCCAGGATTGATCTCCTTTAGAATGGACTGATTGGATCTCCTTGCAGTATAAGGGACTCTCAAGAGTCTTCTCCAACACCACAGTTCAAAAGCATCGATTCTTCGGCGATCAGCTTTCTTCACAGTCCAACTCTTACATCCATACATGACCACGGGAAAAACCATTGCCTTGACTAGACGGACCTTGGTCGGCAAAGTAATGTCTCTGCTTTTCAATATACTATCAAGGTTGGTCATAACTTTCCTTCCAAGGAGCAAGCGTCTTTTAATTTCATGGCTGCAGTCAGCATCTGCAGTGATTTTGGAGCCCAAAAAAACAAAGTCTGACACTGTTTCTACTGTTTTTCCATCTATTTCCCATGAAGTGATGGGACCAGATGCCATGATCTTTGTTTTCTGAATGTTGAGCTTCAAGCCAACCTTTTCACTCTCCTCTTTCACTTTCATCAAGAGGCTTTTGAGTTCCTCTTCACTTTCTGCCATAAGGGTAGTGTCATCTGCATATCTGAGGTTATTGATATTTCTCCCAGCAATCTTGATTCCAGCTTGTGCTTCTTCCAGCCCAGCGTTCCTCATGATGTACTCTGCATATAAGTTAAATAAGCAAGGTGACAATATACAACCTTGGCGCACTCCTTTTCCTATTTGGAACCAGTCTGTTGTTCCATGACTGGTTCTAACTGTTGCTTCCTGACCTGCATACAGGTTTCTCAAGAGGCAGGTCAGGTGGTCTGGGATTCCCATCTCTTTCAGAATGTTCCACAGTTTATTGCGATCCACACAGTCAAAGGCTTTGGCATAGTCAATGAAGCAGAAATAGATGTTTTTCTGAAACTCTCTTGTTTTCTCCATGATCCAGCGGATGTTGGCAATTTGATCTCTGGTGCCTCTGCCTTTTCTAAAACCTGCTTGAACATCTGGGAGTTCACGGTTTACATACTGCTGAAGCCTGGCTTGGAGAATTTTGAGCATGACTTTACTAGCGTGTGAGATGAGTGCAATTGTGCGGTAGTTTGAGCATTCTTTGGCATTGCCTTTCTTTGGGATTGGAATGAAGACTGACCTCTTCCAGTCCTGTGGCCACTGCTGAGTTTTCCAAATCTGCTGGCATATTGAGTGCAGCACTTTCACAGCATCATCTTTCAAGACTTGAAATATCTCAACTGGAATTCCATCACCTCCACTAGCTTTGTTCCTAGTGATGCTTTCTAAGGCCCACTTGACTTCACATTCCAAGATGTCTGGCTCTAGGTCAGTGATCACGTTATCGTGACTATCTTGGTCGTGAAGATCTTTTTTGTACAGTTCTTCTGTGTATTCCTGCCACCTCTTCTTAATATCTTCTGCTTCTGTTAGCTCCATACCATTTCTGTCCTTTATCGCGCCCATCTTTGCATGAAAAGTTCCCTTGGAATCTCTAATTTTCTTGAAGAGGTCTCTTGTTTTTCCTATTCTGTTGTTTTCCTCTATTTCTTTGCATTGATCACTGAGGAAGGCTTTCTTATCTCTCCTTGCTATTCTTTGGAACTCTGCATTCAGATGCTTATATCTTTCCTTTTCTCCTTTGCTTTTCGCCTCTCTTCTTTTTACAGCTATTTGTAAGGCCTCCTCAGACAGCCATTTCGCTCTTTTGCATTTCTTTTCCATGGGGATGTTCTTGGTCCCTGTCTCCTGTACAATGTCACGAACCTCCGTCCAGAGTTCATCAGGCACTCTATCAATCAGATCTAGTCCCTTAAATCTATTTCTCACTTCCACTGCATAATCATAAGGGATTTGATTGAGGTCATATCTGAATGTTCTAGTGGTTTTCCCTACTTTCTTCAATTTAAGTCTGAACTTCGCAATAAGGAGTTCATGATCTGAGCCACAGTCAGCTCCTGGTCTTGTTTTCGCTAACTGTATACAGCTTCTCCATCTTTGGTTGCAAAGAATATAATCAATCTGATTTCGGTGTTGACCATCTGGAGATGTCCATGTGTAGAGTCTTCTCCTGTGTTGTTGGAAGAGGGTGTTTGCTATTCGGCGCAGACTCCACGCGAGAGACGCCGGCCCCGGCGGCGCAGACGCGACGCGACGCGAGAGACGCCGGCCCCGGCGGCGCAGACGCGACGCGAGAGACGCCGGCCGGGGCGCAACGAACCACGCAAAGAGGTGCGGCCGTGAGGAGCTACCCCACGCCTGAGGCCAGGGCCGGCAGCTGAGAGGAGCTACCCCACGTCCAACAGGCGGTGGCTGCGCGGGCGCAGGAGGGCCGAGAGGAGCTACTCCGCATTCAAGGTCAGGAGGGGCGGCCTTGAGGAGATACCCCTCGTCCAAGGTAAGGTACAGCGGCTGCACTTTGCTGGAGCGGCTGTGAAGAGATTTTCCAGGACCAAGGTAAGAGAAACCCAAATAAGACGGTAGGTATTGCTAGGGGGCACCAGATGGCAGACAAACTGAAACCAGGCATAGATATACATATATCCCTTCCCTTTCGGAACACCCTCATATCTCCCTCTCCATCTCACAATCCAAGTTGAGCATTTTCACTGGGTGTAATTTAGCAGCTGCTGTAAATCAAATAGCTGCAATGTCTACTTGACATACTTTGGCAGCTATGCCTACTTCTATTTTGCAGTTCCACATCATAACGCCATTATGCAACAGTGATTTTGGACTGAGGGTGGAATATTCTACCTTTCCAGGTGTGTAGGGTAATGTGCTAGCCCATGATAAACCTTTTCCCAAACTACAACAGGCAGGCCCTTCATATTTCCCAGAATTTTGCAAGAATTCCTTGTGTCTCCAGAGGGATGCTGAACTCATGTTTTGACTTTCCTGACCTATGTGAACTGAGCATGAACCCAGGAAGACGTGGTTAGCAACTGGCAGCCTGCTCAGAGCTTGGTGGGAGATTTGGTCTCTGGGGCTGATATAACAGCAGCCTCGTGCCTTCTGCCTCTGTCTGATGCAAACATTCCTGTCTGCCTCCGTGGAGGACAGGGCCATAAATTACAGCCTGTTTACACATCTTTGATATTTGGTAAAACACTCTTGAGAGTCACTTGGACTGCAAGGAGATCAAACAGTTCATTCTAAAGGAGCTCAATCCTGGGTGTTCATTGGAAGGACTGATGCTAAAACTGAAACTTCAATAATTTGTCCACCTCATGCGAAGTGTTGACTCACTACAAGACTCTGATGCTGGTAGGACTAAGGGCAGAAGGAGAAGGGGACGACAAAGAATTAAGTGTCTGGATGGCATCACCGACTCGATGGACATGAGTTTGAGTGAAGTCCGGGAGTTGGAGATGGACAGGGAAGTCTGGCGTGCTGTGATTCATGGGGTCGCAAAAAGTCGGACACGACTGAACTGAAGTGAACTGAACTGTTTGTTCAGTCTCTGGTTCTGTGAGTGTCTGTTTTCACTATATGGCCATAGGGAATTATCTCAAGAAAATACTTTTTTGCATTTTTGTCTCTGAAGTTCCCATGGATTAGGTTGCTAAGTCACCTTAGACCTCAGATCATCCTCAGAGCATTAAAGCTGGGTCCTTATCATAGGGCAGATGATACAGTCCGGACATCCCTCCTAGGTCCACCTCAATGATGGTGAACAGGTGTATCTGATTTTTTTCTCTGTTGGAAATTACAGTTAGACACATTTGCTTTTGTTTTTCTTTCCCTTGGTTATGTTGCTCTAAGCGATCCCAGAGTTCTCCAGTGTCACTGTGCTGAAAGGGTTTACAATTGTCTGCAAGCTTCTCCTCATTTACAACTTCCTCTCCAAGACCAGTCTCAGCCCCTAAATACTTTTTCTCTCTTTGTGTCTCTTTTATTTTTTCCTACCTCATTTTCAAAGAAAACATATTTGATTTCTGGGTATCTTGGGGCATTCAATAATGTTAACAATTTGTTTTCTGGAAGTTCTTCCACGTGCAGTCGATGCTTAGATGAATCTGTTGGGGAGGGAGTGGTCTTGTCCTGCTATTCCTCTGATAATTTGGGACCAACTGCCATCCTGCAAGACCCATCTTATTAACTGAAATGCTATTGTTCTTCAGCCACTAAGCCATGTTTTACTCTTTGTATCCCCTTGGACTCTAGCACAAGAGGCCTCTCTGTCCCTCACTGTCTCCCATAGTTTCTCCGAGGTCATGTCTTTTGAATCGCTGATGCTCTCCAGATGTCTTATCCTCTCTCACGTACTGATCCTCCTGCTTTCAATAGTTTCTAAAGATCACGGTCTTTTCTAATGAGTCAGCTCTTTGCCTCAATTTGCCAAAGCTTAGGGGCTTTATTTTCAGCATCAGTCCTTCCAATGAGTCTTCAAAGTTGATTTTCTTTACAATTCATTTGTTTGGTATTCCTGCAGTTTAAAATAATCTCACAAGTCTTCCCCAGCAGAGCAGTTCACAATCAGTAATCCCTTGGTGTTCTCATATCTGTACATACCTTTGGAAAGACCAGAGATATGACTCTATGGGCCTCTGTAGGTCAAATCACGATTTAGTTTTTAAAGACACTTTCTAGCACCGCATGATTAGCATGTGAGATGAGAGCAGTTATGCTGTAGTTTAAGCATTCTTTCATATTGCCTTTCTTTGGGATTGTAATGAAGACTGATCTTTTCCAGTCCGGTGGCCACTGCTGAGTTTTCCAAATTTTATGGCGTATTGAGTGCAGCACTTTCACAGCATCATCTTCCAGGATTTGAAATAGCTCAACTGG